>NC_136070.1:435984068-437184068 GCF_964261635.1 Lissotriton helveticus | reverse complement strand
GCTTTTACTAACGTAACGTGTGTAAGGTGAAGTACCTGTGTAAGGTGATGTCATAAGCAAAGTGGGGTTATGTTGCCAGACATTCCTGCTAGGGTGGCTGTATATGCGTAATCTTGTGATTTCATCTGTCTGGCTGTATATGCGTAATCTTGTGATTTCAACTGTGATGCCTTTAGGGGCTGGAATTGCAATGCATTCTAATGATCCACAAATGTGATGAGTACTGTCAATCTAAAGTGGTGCGTAAACATGTATTCTTGCTGCTGCGCTTAGGTGAAGAGCCCCGGCTGCTAGCCTTTAAGATGTAGAGGTGTATACTTTAGGGTCAGTAGGAAATGCTCAGTCAGGGTTTTGTGTCACCAAGGCAGGGTTACCTATTTTAATTGCTTGTTGAGATAATGGGGGGGTCGCCACTGGGATGGTGCCAGTGCGCAGGGCCCTCGCTCCAGGTTATGTTCAACTAACTGCATTGGGGCAAGATGAGGTGCATTCATGGGAGTGGTGGTACTAGAGCCCACCCCCATACGGGAGGGGTGGAGATGTTATGCAATGTCACAAAGTGATTCCAACAGCTTATGTATATTTGTAAGTTGGTGCATAGTATTAAGTAGCGTGTGTGTTTAATAAATGTACTCTTACTTTTATAAAGCAAAGTACAGACTGGGCAATCACATATTGAGTGTTATTTCTGCGCACCTGCAAATGGTGATTACTAGCCCACACCACCTCCCTTGAGTAAGTCTCAGACTGCTCTGCAACGCTACCCTCTGAGAGTCATGCGCTGCAATTGGGTGTTTGGTTCCCAGTGAAGGACAAATGTAGTCATGGTATTTGTGAAGGCCTCACAGTTGCTGCCTCGTTTTCCAACAAACAGAGTAGGCAAATAAAGGGGGCAGTGTTTCTTCACTTTTATCCACATGCCAGTGGCTGGAGAGATGCCCACAGCACATACATTTCTGTTGCAGGCTGTACAGCAGATGCCCTTGGCCAGGCTAGGCAGGCAGGATAGAATTGGTGTTTTCCAACCAAATGGAAGCGTCCCTTTCTCCCACAAAAAATGCCACATTACTGATAGTTACAAACACAAAAGTATATAATGTGGGCTGAGCAACATGTGAATTACACAAGTATACGCTGAAGAGGGATGAGCTATTGCCCTTCTGTCTTTGTACTGTTGGTGTAATATTGAGACAGCTAGAGCTATGTATAGCTATACATTAGGAATGGAAATGGGATAACCCTAGGAAGTGAATGAAATATACACTAGTGCAGTGGAGGTATATTGGAGCAAGACCAAACATTTGGTAATAACTGAATATTCCAAGTCCAACTACAAGTGGAAACTATAATTTGATGCTTCTTAGGAGACTCATGAGGAGGAGTTGCGAAGAGGGGTAGGTCATTTCACAAGAAAGGCATAGGACGTTTAGGAATATCCAAATGCCTACTAGCAGTATTATTTGCAGTGGGAAAACAAGCTTTGGACCTGTATCAAGATGTTATAAGGTAATGAGAAGAACGTTCTGTTCCTGCAAGAAATGAGGACATGGAGAGGAGGAGGTTTTACTAGCACAAACAAGCGCATTACACAGTGGAGCTTTTTGCATCTCCTGGAAGAGGCTTAACCCCTTCGTGTGCGTTTGAAGGATTCATGGACCCAATGTTAAGGAAACAAATAATATGTTTTGAAGTGAAAGAGAAGTTCTGGAAAGGTAAAATACCAAACATAGGTAATGTCGTAGCAATTGGATTGTACTATATAGCAGATTGTTACATACTATCTAAAAAAGCTTAAAGGGTGAATCCTATGGGATGTATGTCGAAGGTGACAGCTATGCGTGGAGAATAAGAAAATGTTTTCAGGTGCGGTAGCTCAACCAACATAAGAAAAGAAAAATCCACAATTTGAGTTTGTAATGAGTGGGGTAGAAGAGTTCTCTATGCAAAGGTATGCAAATATAAAGGGATAAGTGTGAACAAAGTGGTGTATGTAGGCATCTGGACACTTAGTGTGTCACCTGCCTGTGGCCTCCAGTTCTGTCATGTAGTTCCTAAAGAAAATATACAGGATCTGCGTGTTTAGACAACAGACACTGTATGATTGGTGTCGGATGAACTCTGATCACCCCCACCAGGTATGTTAGCCTTTCTGTATCAACTAGCTCACAGTGCCACTATAATCCCCTCTTACCAAGGAGAGAATAGTTTCTGGCAACCTCAGAAGATGACAACTCTGATCCCTCAGGACCGTGGAAACAATGTACTACCTTTCGCTCAGTCACTCATGCTTACTTAGTTTCTCCCAGAGAGATACACCGAATAAAACAAACCGGGCGTTTTCAATAATCATTTATTGAACAGTTGTTATTCTGGTATAGAACAGATGTGCTGCAACAACCGTTAGACAGTATAGGATATAATGATTAACAGTACTATGAAAGTAAAAGAATGGTATAGTTCTACCATCTTATTAAAATCATGATTACTCTCAAGTATATAAAACACATGATAAAAGGTGCATACTCCTACGATGCCTCCCTATCTAGATATACCTAAGTGTACCTAGCAGGGGTGTAGGTGTTAAGCCAAGAATTCTAGCAGTTGGGGTTGACTTGTGCCTTACCCTGACAAGGATTCTGGTTGCTGCTTGACCAGAGCTCAGTTACTTGGTAGCAATTGATTTGAACTGCATGAGCCAACATGAGCGTTTCCTGTTTCCGTAGTCAGGACGTTCCCTAACATCGGTTTGAACATGTTGATGAGACCCCTGATGAAGGGCCATTACTGACCCGAAAAGCATTGGGTTGAATAAATGTTTGTGGTTCAAATCAATTGCTACCATTGGTAGGATGATATTGATCTACTGAATAAAATTGAAGAAGAAGCTTCAACACTGGACAAAGTGTCATTAATTTGATTAGGTCATTGAATTGCATTTAGAAAACATTATCGTTTTCCAGATAAGTGCTCCCATCAGTTTGGTAGGGTTTCTTCCCTCCCAGCACACCTGTTTGCAACACTCTCATAACGACCATAAGCTATAAAGTTCCAACTGGTATGGTGTTTGGCAAACGTCAGCATCAAGAAGGATATGCTTCCACGGACCTCAACAGTAAAGATAAGCTTTGGGCAACCTTTGGCCAAATGGTAGCAAAAAGGAATTTTGCACATCTATGGGGGGCAGCAACACAGCCGAAGATTAAAGCCTGGAAGGCAGATATGGACTGGTGCATGATCAGGGAAAAAACTGTCTACATGGCACGAGGATGGCCTAAAAAATGGACCACTATCTGGGACAAATGGAATGCTTATCGTGGGTATATCTGTGAGCCACCTGTCCTTCCTTCCCAGGACGATCAACCAGCACTGTAACTAGAATAACTTATTTTGTCTCAATGTAAAGGGGCTTTGTAAAATGTTTCTGTCATGTCCACATACCTGTAATATTCATTTAAGTGACTGTCTGAAGCTGTGATCAACCATCGTTTAATAAAAAAGAATTATAAAAAAAAAAGGATATGCTTGTTTAATTTGAGTGACTAAAACCTACCCTGGCTGCCTCAAGAAAGGGCTGGACATGGTTATGCCATCCCTGCTATTACACAATCTGTTATTCACTCTTTCCTAAGACAGTGGAGAAGTCATGGGTTTCTGAAGCAAGTAGTTCTCCATTCTTTTCCCATGTATGGTGTTGAGCAGGCTATTCGAGAAACTAGACACAATGGTGAAATACTAGAAAAGGTAGTAAACGCTATTGTTTTGGGGTTAATTACTGATAAGTTAAATGCCCAGGAAGCAGCGCTCTTATTGAATAGAACAGCTTTAGATTACCTCCTGTTATCCAAATGGTTGGTGGTTATGCATAATAGTAGGTACTGACTGTTGTGTATTGCCTACACCTTACTTAGCGTACATGAATAAATAGATCAAATTGATGATAGTGTTAAGAAACTGCAAAAAATTCAAAATGTGTTCGATTTCCGTCTAAGTAGCATTTGGTTTTGATTGTTCAGGGAAGTAATTCTAATTGTGAGTGACTTATATGTGTTAGTCAAACTAATGATGTACGCCATCCAGCACACTTGTATAAATAAAAGCTCAACCCCCGCTTATCCGCTTACTATATTTGAGGATGCTGATGATAGTGTTGATGTGGTCAGAGCCTGTCTCTGCCTTCTGTATCAGTTTTTCGTGGTCTTCTTGCATTATTTGTTATGAGAAGATCCTGGCATTTGCTCATTAGTATCAAATTGTATAAATATGACAAAATACTGTATGGATTTTAGCATTAAATGCATCTTAGATTTTGTAAACTATCCAGACTGTTGTGTGTTTCTTTTACATAGCACACCAGGTAGGTTGCCTAATATTTACAAGTGGAACATGTAAGAACATATGTTTTTTATGTTCTTAAAGTGTACTAGCCCTCAAAAGCTATTTTCACTGTATAGGGCTGTCGCTGCTATAATGAGAACAAATAAAGTGCAATTAAAATACTATTTTGGCAACTTTGTTTTGGAAAAACTTCAGAGTACATTCAACCACTTTTGTCAATAGTTAAGTTGGGTTTTTGATATAGAAGAAAAGAGACTTTCAAAAAGTCAGATTTTGCCTGCCTGAAGCTCCAGTAGGCTATTTAACATTAGCCGGCTTGCAGCTGCCCTCGTCATCAGTGGTTTCCCCTCGATCGGGAGTGAAAGCTGGTCCCAGAGCAGAAACAATGGCTCGAACATTTTGGAGGGGAGACCTAGGAGTGAGGTGTATGACAGCAGTTGGTGAAGATTCAGGTTGAAAGAGACTAGGTTGAAGCCTGTCCATTCATAGTTTTTTTTTTTTCAAAAACCTTTATTCGAGCAAGCAAAGGAAAATACAAGAATGGGCCTACAACCTCACGGGCTGGCCGCTAATAGTAAGGCATAATGAAAGAAGCAGAAAATCACTTCCGAGGTCAGGCGAAAATCAGTCACCAAGCATTACTCCAAGCACAGTACAGAGCATATTAAGTTTCTGTTTTATACATAAAAACAACGAACACTAAAAAAGGCGAATGCACAGTAATCAAGGTCAGCCCAAAGAACGGAGGGGACGGTACAAAGTCAGGGGGGGGGGGGAGCAGCGGGGCGAACCGGAAAATCACAGAGCAGTATGAAAAGGGTTCGGGAACGCCAGCCTAGGGAGATAGGGTAACATCAGTAGTGCCAACCATGGGAGGGGTACAGATATCCCCACGATATGCATTCCACTGGCCCCAAATCTTCGTCCATGCCCCGGGTCTGCCCCTTGCTACATATACGGTCTTCTCACGAAACATGGACCAGTCCATATTATCCTCCCATTTCGAGACCTCAGGGGGCCTTGACGCGCCCCAGAGTTGCGCAATGTCCCGTTTCGCAATCATGTATCCCAAGGTAGCCCATCTGGTCTGGGCCACAGAGTAGTCGGTGGGTTCCCACACATTCAACAGACAGCGTCGTGGCTCCGGCCGCAAGGCAACACCCGTCACAGCAGTCATCACCGCAAGCACATCAGTCCAGTAGGCCGCAACCACTGGGCACTCCCAAAGAATATGTAAAAAAGTAGCACTCGACCCACAACCACGCTTACATAACCCATCCGGGGAAAAGCCCATTGTCACCAGACGCGGACCAGTGACATATACCCGATGAAGGATTTTAAGTTGAACCAAACGGAGACGGGCAGGGATGGCTACCTCTTTCGGAGAAGAGAGCGCCGATTGCCAATCCTCGTCGTCCAATTCCAACCCATCGCCGACCCAAACCTCCCGCAGTCGGACCAATAAGTCCGCTCGAGTATTGATCAGTTTCTTATAGATCAGGGAAATGGTGCTATCAGGCAGGTGGCCATCAAGGACACGATCCTCGAGGGGGGAAGACTCGGGCAGGGTCTCATCAGGAGTCAGGACCGAGGCGAGGGCGTGTCGGACCTGCAGATAGCGAAAAAATTCTCTACCATTCAAACCGTATTCCGCCTGAAGGGCCTGGAATGACTTCACACTACCTTTCGAACAGACATCACCCACCTTACATATCCCAATCATATCCCAGCGGTCAAAGCCCTCAGTAGACCAGAGACCCCCCAGACGTTCAGAGGCATAAAGCGGCGTCGCCAGTGTCATTCGATCCTCCCATCCCAAACTCACATTCGCGGCTCGCCACACGGTGACTGCAGTCCTGGACGGGCCCACAAGATGGCGCCCGGCCGATCTAGAATAAAGCGCTCCATTAAAGTCCCCACCCGGCAGCCTGAGTCTATCCATCTCAAAGGCAGGATTACGATCCGGTGAAAACATCACGTGATTAATGGCAGACAACTGGGAAGCCCAATAATATCTCTTGATGTCGGGGAGCGCCATGCCCCCGTCATACCAAGGGATAGTGAGTTTCGCGAGGGCAATACGTGGACGCCCGTCCCAGATCAATTGCCTCTGAAGACTCTCAATCTCCTGGAAATAGGTCTTGGGGATGTCGTCATAGGAATTCTGGAGTGCATAAAGGAACCGCGGCAAGGACATCATTTTAAACAGAGCCGCCCTGCCCAGAGGGGACAAAGGGAGCTTGCGCCAACGGGCCACGTCCAGTCGCAATCTAAGCAACGGGGGGAGGAGATTACGCTCAAATCGGAGTGAGGAGTCCAACGTAATGAAGATCCCTAAATACTTGAAGCCAGACTGGACCACCTGAATAGGAAGTCTGCTCGGCAATGGGGGCAAAACACCCGAAAGAACATATACGCAGGACTTGGCCCAATTAATAACGAGCCTGAGTTGGCACCGAATGAAGTAAGAACATCAAATAAAACTGTCAGAGATTTACGCGGAGAGGTGAGATATAAGAGAATGTCATCCGCGTAAAGGGAGACGCGGTCCTCAAAGTCCGGTGACCAACGGATCCCTTTAAGCGAGGGCTCCCATCGAAGCCATGCAGCCAACGGTTCCAAGGCAAGTGCAAAAAGCAACGGAGACAAGGGGCAACCTTGACGGGTCCCCCTGCCAAGACCGAACGGGGCCGAAACTCTACCGTTCACCACCACTTGTGCTAAGGGTTCAGTATACAATAACTTCACCCAACCGATAAACTCAGGCCCGAAACCGAATTTCTCAAGAGCCGCCCAAAGATAAGGCCATTCCACAGTGTCAAAAGCCATCGAGGCATCTAACGATGCCAAAATGGCCGGCTCCGTCAAAAGCCCCGCCCTCGCAATCGCACCGTGGAGACGACGTAGGTTGAGAGCCGTGTTGCGATGCGGGATAAATCCGGATTGATCCGGATGGACCAAGTCAGTAATGACCCTCAAGAGACGGGTCGCAAGGAGCTTAGCCAATACCTTGGGCTCAACATTCAGCAGGGATATGGGTCTATAAGACGAACAAAGGTCCCGCGGTTTACCCTCCTTGGGGATGACAACTATAGTGGCCAGGCGCTGATCATAAGGGAGAACACCCCATTCCCGGGACTCCAGAAACATGGCACGAAGATAGGGCGCCACTCTGTCGGGACATAGCTTGTACAGTTCAATCGGCAACCCGTTCGGGCCCAATGCCTTGCCCGAACGGAGGGAACGGACGGCAGTAGCTATCTCATCAATAGTAAAGGGGGAATCCAACGCTACACGATCCAAATCAGAAACACAGGGCAGAGCTATATCGCGCAACAGAAGGCGAGAGTCAGCCACATCCCTCACAGACACAGGGGTATAAACCACACCAAAATACTCAGCAAAACATTCAACTATTCCAATCGGGTCCGTCACACTCGCACCACACGATGACTGAATCACGGGCACCACACGATTAGCTCTCTCCTTCTTATCCAACCATGCCAGTAACTTACCCGCTTTGTCCCCCACATCATACAAACGACCCTGTTGCTCCCGAAACATCAGTTTAGCAGCATCCGTGACCATAGACTTATAGGCAAATTGTTTCAGACCCAGGGCGTGGAGTTTTGCAGATGTGACACCCGATTCCAAAGCAGCATCCAGAGCAGAAATCTCTCCCTCAAGGTCCACCACCTCCCGATTCCTCGCCTTCTTAGCTTCAACAATAAGGGAGAGGGCCTGCCCACGAATCACTGTCTTAAAGGCCTCCCACAGGGACACCGCAGAGGAGACCGACCCCTCGTTATCCAGAAAATATGCGTCTAAGGACTTAATCAAAAGGCTGCGGGTCTCGGGGGAGGTAAGGTACCATGGGTTGATGGGAGCCACCCGGCCCACCGCCTCCACTCCAATCTCAAAACGGAGCCAGAGCGGAGAGTGGTCAGAAATGCCCCTGGGGAGGTGTACAATCTCACGCACCGCTGGCGACTGAGCCGCAGGCATCAGGAAATAATCCAGTCTAGACAGACTCCCATGGGCCCCAGAGTGGAAAGTGTATTGAAGCTGAGTAGGATGCATAAGCCTCCAGCAGTCCACCAAGCCAAACGTGTCCAAAAACCCACCCAACCACTGTTGGGCCACAGGAGTATCCCTAGGGGGGTGACGATCGTGTAGACCAGAGAACACAGAATTAAAATCACCAGCCATGAAGAGAGTACTATCAGGGAGGTCCAACAACACACGGCCCAAATCAGAAAAGGTAGAAGTCTGCAGGCCGGGGGG
Source organism: Lissotriton helveticus (assembly GCF_964261635.1). Classification (NCBI taxonomy): domain Eukaryota; kingdom Metazoa; phylum Chordata; class Amphibia; order Caudata; family Salamandridae; genus Lissotriton; species Lissotriton helveticus. The sequence continues at coordinate 437,175,449 of NC_136070.1, read as the reverse complement.
CACGTAAACAGTAAATAAGGAGAGGGCACGACCCTCATAGCGACCTACAAGGACAGCATATCGCCCCCGATCATCCAGAATCACATCATCAATAGCCAGGGGGAGGGAAGCCCTAACAAGGATGCCCACACCCCTAGAACCCGAGGTAAACCCCGAATGTGCAGCGAGGCGATAGCCCCATCTGTTCATCGCACGACAAACATTGCCCACCAAATGAGTCTCCTGCAGGAAAACAATATCTGGAGATAAACGTCGTATACATTTCAACACCACACTCCGCTTGATACGATCCCCCAGACCGTTAACGTTCCACGAAACAAATCTCAACCCGCTACCCCCCATCCCACCCAGCAACGCCAACACCCCCCATCAATGAGCATGACACAAGAAACATCATCAAATACAGGATAGAGTCGCCTTGAGAACAGAACACACAAACAACGAACTTCCCAACCACCCACCCCCCAACAAACAAGAAAACACCCCCCACCCTGCACCCCTGCAAAAAGCTAAAAAGCCACCCCAACCTGCAGTGTGCCTGTCGCCCAAGAACCCCTATTCTACACAAAGACCCCGGAGGAGGAAAGGGTCCGTCCCACCCGCCACCCCGAGCGAGACAACAACGAGGAGAAACACACAGAACAAATCACTTAGACAGTAGAGGAACGTAGGCATACAATCCTGGAAAAAGTTACGCAAAACAAGGTCCCAGGCTTAGACGAATCGTTCAGCTCCCGACACCACCCTCAGCACCGCCCGGGTGGGCAGCGGACTCAGTCTCAGGAGATCGGGCAGGCAGAGAGTCCAGCCAGTCATTCACAGCATCCGGCCGATCAAAGAAAAAAGTTTGGTCATTGTACTCAACCCGCAGCCTGGTCGGAAAAAGCATAGCGTAGCGCAACCCCATTTCCCTAAGACGCTTCTTGGCACCATGAAATCCCATCCGCTGCTTCTGGACCTGTTGGGAAAAGTCCGGATAGAAGTTCACTGTGGCATTCTCAAAGGCCACCGGGCCCTTCACACGTGATGCTTGCAGGATAGCGTCCCGATCCCTATAGTGGAAAAGTTTTGCAACAATAGGCCTCGGCGGGGCACCCGGCTTACCCTGGCCCCCCGGAACACGATGTGCACGCTCCACTGTGAAAAATTTACTCAGTCCAGATGGAGAGAGGTGGTTTTGGATCAGGTCTTCAACTAGGAGATCAACCGAGTGGGGTTCTGGATTCTCCGGAACACCAACCACACGAACATTACAGCGACGTGCCCTGTTCTCAAAGTCTTCCAAGCGCCGGGTCATGAAATCGTTCACCCTACGGAGATTGCCAATCTCTGTCTGTATCTCCGAGACGTCTTCCGTGAGGCTGGATGACTAGAGGTCCAATGATTTCACCTTCTCATTGGTTTTTGATAGATCGGCACGAATTAAGTTCACATCAATGGCCACGTTGTCAATTTTGTGGGCCAGGGTTTCGTATTGTTGGCCTATCGTCTCCCTCATGCCAGAAATGGCGCCCATGATGTCCTGCAGGGAAGGCTCCGTTGACGTGTCCACGATGTGGTCAGACGCGCTGGGACCGGGCAGGACAGCTCCGGGGGACCCCTTCGAGTGGGTATAACGGTCCATGACGTTAGATTGGACCGGACCCCCGCGCAGAGGCGTCTTCGTCTTCCGTGTCTCCCGGTCCCCTCTGCCCGCCATTTTGGAGACTGCGTCACAAGGAGATTCACCAGGTCCGACGGACCGGTCACCAGAAAGTGAGGCCTCGGGACCAAGGGGCCGCAACAAGGGTGTCACCGGGGTAGAGCCAGCCAAATAGGAGAATAGGCCAGGCAAAGGTCAGACCGCCGTCTCGTGCCCCGGACCCAGCCCTGGCCAGACTCTCTCGCTGTTGTCTCAGTCTGAGGCAGAATCGAAACCGAAACTTAAGAGGGGGACCCTCAAGTCCAATCCCCCTACCGTTGTTGTTCAACTCCAAGACGGCCACTGAGCCTCACCCAGTCCCGGGCGCACCGCAATGGCGGAGCTCAAAAGTTCGAAGCACCGTAACTCCGGCATCCGGTGTCAAAATAAAATTTCAAAAGGTCCAGGTAGATCAGCCCAACGTCCTCTACACAAATCCTCGTGAAAAATCAGGATTAGTTCAGGATATTACTCCGGGAGTGGCGGGGGTCCGGGGAGCGCTGTGCTCACGCGGCCATCTCGGATGCCCGCCAAGCTCCTCCCTGTCTGTCCATTCATAGTTAAGTGTAAAGTGAGTCCTGGGGAAGAGTGCTCTTTTGATTCCCAAAGTCAGCTGTAGTCAGAATTTCTCCATTCCTGTAAAAAGGGGAACTGGTTCCAGAGCCAGTTTAGTGTGGTTGAGAAGGAGGGACTGCTAATTCCTCTAAACACACCACTGGGTGTGCCACCAGCCTCCACCAGGGTCAGAAAGTGTCTGCCAGTTTGATTTTCTGAGAGTGGTGTACAATGGGATAGTTTGCAGCAAGGCAAGCAGGATGTCTTGAAAGAGGTGAAAGGTTTGCTCTCTACAACGTTTTGCCCATTGGTTAGAGAGTGTCAAGCGGGTCAAGCACTGGAGGGGGCAAACTTAGTCATCCCGAAGATGGGGAACGTGAGGCTGCAAATTCTTCAATATGCCAACGATCTTGTAATTTTGGATCATACCAGGATTGGCTTGCAGAAAGCCTTAGATGTGCTATACAGCTTCAATCAAAAGAACAACCTACTGGTAAACCAGGACAAGACCAAACTACTGATCTTTGGAAAGTACCATCGAAAACAGACAGCTCAATGGCGCCTAGGGCATCAGCAAATTAGATCTTGCAAAAATTACAACTACTTGGGTCTCAGGGTCACGGAAGGGGCAAAATCAACTGCTCATTTGAAATATCTAAGAAATAAAGGTGCTGGGATTATTTGCAGCTTGAGAAATCTCAATCGAAAATTACATAGCCCATTCACGGAACCCATCCTGAAAGTTCTAAAAGCAAAAACAGTGCCCTCAATTAATTACGGCCACCTAACCTTTCCCGGCGCCTTTGACAATTTCTACATGAGCTTTCAATCTTCCATATACAAGAAAGTGCTGGCAATCCCACGACAGGCCAGGAGAGCCAGAGTAAGGCTGGAGCTGGGACTTTCTCGCCCAGACATCTCTTGCCAGGGGGATACAATAAAATACTACATCAGCTCCAGCAACAGCCTTGAAAGCTCAAATTAAATCAATCTTTGAAGAAAAGGGTTCACCATGGCAAGCACAATTGACAGGAGCTATTCAATCGCTAGAAATAGAGGAGCAAAACCTGGTCAATATTAATATTTCAATTGCCACATGGAAAAAAGCAGTGAACAGACAGGTGAAGCACATTTCATTCGCGAGAGATCTGGAAAGTCTGCATCACCATCCAAATCTTTCCACACTGGATGCCTCTTACAAAGTGGGAAAAGCACAGCCTTATTTTGAGCAAGCACTATCAGTTCAAGTTCGAAAAAATATCACTTATATGAGGCTCTTGGCATTACCCATTGTGGAGTTCAATCAAAGCTGGGCCCGTGCGGACAAATTAATAGCATGCAGACTTTGTGACTACCATCAGGAATCCTGGTATCATTTGCTGTGTTGCTGCCCAAAGCTAGCCTGTGAGAGGCATCGCTTGGTCATCCCAATCCGCAGAGCTCAGGGCTTCAAGCGATGCAGCAAAATCTCGTCCACAGAAAGTCAAATAGCAGCACGGCTGGGGAAATTTACAGACCTAATCCGTGCAGGACTGACCGCAAATGCTGAGCCGCAGAAATAAATCTGTAGGACTGGAAGCAGGGGAGAGGTGGACAAACCTCTGTCTTAAAAATGAACGCTCTTTGTACTAAAACAGTATTACTAGAACATGATACTGTAACGAATGTTTTAGGTCAAATTAGACTGTGGCAATAATCAGGAGTTTTAACCTATTTGGTTTTTAGATAATTATTTTAGAATGTTAGCATATTGTAATGATTTTAATTAATCGAACAATAAAAGCTTTTTTCACGTTTTTCACGTTCACGTTTTCACGTGTCTAGGCGTCATCTCACCAGAGAAGCTGTTTCAGAAAGTTGATGCTGCCAAGACTTACGACTCTTCAGCAGAACTTTGCAGCAAAGTTATCAGATTTAGAGATTTTGAAAGGAGGTCATCAGATACACCTCTAGGTTTGCCCCACTGGGTTATTTTGAACTCCAAAAAAAGGACTATCAGACTGCTTTTGAGTATGGCACACAGCAGCAGCCTATTTTTGAAAAGCAAATAACTAATGATCCTAACTCCATGGGAGTTTTTTCCCCAGTTGTGTGGGGTGATTTGAATTTTTTTTCAGTTTGAGACAGCCAGGATTTCCCTGGTAGCTCCGAACTAGAAAAAAAGTACACTAGAACCTCCCCTTAAAATAGGACAAACGGTCTGTTGCAGCTACACCAATGGCCCAACTCTGTTGGCACATCGATGTAGGGATTCTGCTGTTAGGCCCAGCAGGGGCACTGCCAATCGGAAACATGCCAGTCTGCCCGACTCCAAATACAGTGGGCCGAACGTCACTTTGGCAGACAAGGTTTTCTGTCATGTTTGTGGTGGAGCATCCTATTACCAAACTCAAATCAGGCCCTTTGTCCAAAGAAAGAAACCTTAACTGTGCAAAAGCACTAAAAGTATCCTGACAATGAGAGGGCTAGGCTGGGCATCAACTTGAATTTTCCTGCTAAGAGCTTTTTCCGCTAAAACTAACATCTTCAGTTGGACCTCATCTAACAGCTATGTGACTTTTAGAGGACTACTCTGGATACAGTGTTCAGCCTTTCTCTGCTGAACCATTTCAACTTCCATAAAAAAAACTTGGGGCCTGATTTATGTTTTGGTGGCGGCCCGTTTGTCCTCCAGGGCCCTGAAAAAAATTATTTGGTTGCCCTGACGTAGGGACCGTCCACCAAATTGACAGGGACCTCCATCACAGTGGTTCCTGCCAATTCATTGTAAGGTTGATGGATGGGTCCGTCAGCATGACGGAGCCATATGTCAAAATTAAATTTTTTATTTTTATTTTCAAAAGGTAATTACCAGAGCGCTATTTGCTTTTTGAAAATAAAAAAAGTTATTGTGCCCGGTGGGGTGGCATTAAACAGTTTCAGTGCCCCTTACCACCAAGTTTTTCCTGGTGGTGAGGGACATTGAAAAATGGCTGTGTGTCTGCCCATCTAAATTAGGTGGGCGGACATGCAGCCAAACCTCCGATGGCCCTTACTCGGTCAGGCTGTCAAAGGAGTTTGACCATGGTGAAGGTGGAGTAGTCTCTGCCGTTCTCAAACTATGGTCTGCCAGAATTATAATCAGACGGGTGGGCCGACCATTATGTTGGCGGGGAGGGAAGTTCCCTTTTAGCCAAAATTTAAACCGGGCCTAAGTAAGAAAGTAAAAACTTTGATCAGGACAACCCACTTCATGTTCTTTGCTCTATCGCGGTCAGCCTTATTCTAGGCCTCGGTTAACACAAACATTATTTTCTGATTGTCGCTTTAGTTTTTGATGGTGTTTTTTGTCCTTAAACTTTAACAATTCAGATTTCCAGTTCCCTTATTGCATTGTAATCATATTGGTGTCATTTGTCTTATTAAACATCTAACTGCTTTTTTAAACATCATAAGATGACCCTATGCTGCTCAAGGCATTGCTTTTGTACCCTCCAAGGAGACCATATTTGAGTGAAGATGATCCTTTCCTAAAATTACCCCTTTGTATTTGCACATGCACTTTATCGATCTCTATTTTGAAGTTAATGTAAAGGCTATATGTTGTGTGTATACTGTACAACTATCCCAAGGTGGTCGAGTAGAAGAGCCGATCTCGCCAACCTAAAAACTTAAACTGGAAATCTATATTTTTATCATAGGACATTATCTGCAAGTTGTATGCAATGTACTGTATTTATTCTACCTGTCCTTTTATGGCCTTACAGGCCGAAATAATGATTAATGATACTGATACTTATTAAACATTTATTCATTTTAAGAAAGTGGTGTCTAGGATTTTTAAAGTGTTGTGTTTTGATTTTTCGCATTTTTTTCAAGTCATAAATGCATTACATATGTTTCCAGAGTTAAACCTGTTTGCTCTGTGCCACAGCTACCAAGGGCTGATGCCAGGATTGAATTCTTGAAATTATGGGCCTGATTCACAAAGGGACTTGCTACTCTTAAAGTTACGAGTGAGGAGTCTCCACACTTATGGCGGAATTGCCATACTCGGGCTGAGACTCCGCACTCTTAATTTAACAAGTTGTAAGTCCCTTTGTGAATCCGGCCCTATGTGTTTAACCTGACAGGATTTTGGACTTATTACTTGGGAAGGACTCACATCCTGCCCGGCTGATAACTCATTTTCTTACACTAATCATCTGTGTTTATGATTTATTAATTGCATCAAATTCCTTTAATGACCCAACAAAGACCTGAATCAGGTATGAAGCTTACAATTGGATTGGGCAGTATGCGAAGAAAGCAAAGGTACAGACAATACCTGGAGGCTGTTGAGGGCCAGACAGTGGCCTTTTGGGCTGAGATACAAAGAGAGGGCCTTCCAGGTGACGTAGAAATGAAGGAACCATCACAGTTGGGGTTGAAATGCAAAGAGAGGGCCTTTCAGGTGAGGCAGAAATGAAAGAACAGAGTTAATGTAAAGAGTGCACCCAGGGAATTTAAGCTTCAGAGAAGAGAGATCAAGTTGCCTTTCAGCTGCTTGGTTATATGGTTTCGGTTTGTTCAGCATTTTGTTATTCCTGCACCTTTTAGTTTTTGCTGTCTAGTGTTCCCTGTTTCTCATCAGTGCTTACCTTGATGACATCTCCTGTGTCAGTATCGGGCTCAAGTGTGCAGTATAATTTCATCCGAAACCACTGTCTCAAGTACAGTGCTCCCTGGTGCTTCCTGTGTTTGTTACCCGTATTTCCATTTGGAGCATCAGGTGAGCTGCCAGGGTTAATGGATTTGCACTGAATTCGCGTTTAAGGAGCACTTTATGTATATTCACTCTGTGTGTGTTTTCTTTACTAAGCATATCTAATGTGCTGCCTGCTGAGCTGCTTACCCCTTCAAATTCGTGTGTCTGGCTTGTGGCCACAACATCCCAGAGATTGAACCAAGATCTACAGTGTGTTTTCTCTTTCTCCTCCCAATCCCTACTTCCCTTCATGTTTGGGTTAATTTGTGTCTCAGACTGTACATCTCTTATACTCTAGATTGGAGGGTCATGTTATTGGGACCCATACTCAAGACTTCTCACTAACTCTTATAGGTTGTGATAGTCGCTTATGTTATTGAGAAGACCTACCTGTGCATGTGCCTGGACTGGAGAGCTGTGTTGGTTGCTATTGCTCCCTATATCCTAGTCCAGTGCCGGGTCAGTCTCAAGCTGTGCCAACAGATGTAAAGTAGGGTGCATCTGGGGTATTACAACGTTAACAGTTGGAGCGCGTCAGTAAGCAGGCAGCCGCGGCCCGTGCAGGTAAGAGCTGTAGGGCCACGTGGGGAGGAATTTTCAAAAGACGACCAAGAGGGAAAATTAATTAATTATTTAATTCCCCCCGTGGTCGTCTGTCAAAAATCTCCCCCCCCCCATACAGCCCTTCCGCCCCACCGCTCTTACCTGCACAGGCCGTGGCTTTAAGCAGGGCTGGACAGGGAACCCAAAGCAGCCTTGGCAATTTTGTCAGACTGACCCAAACCCCCAGGGGAGAAATGTGCATGTGTGAAGCACTGCTGCTTAACCAAACCAGCCCCCAGCACTGCTGCTTTTGTTACTGGACATCACTGCAAAACCGACCACCAGTAATAAAACCGGCCCTCACACTTCGAGCCTCCTGGGCAAAAGTCCGTAGCCTGCTATGGCCATCTGGCCCTGGCCGTAAGCATACCAATGACGGGACCAGCACCAGTTGTGACACACTTTAAAGAATAAGAATGTCAGCTGAGGTATCTATTGTGATTTTCTGGTAAAGCCGTCAATCTTCATCCAGAAGTTCCTTACGCTAAGCCTCCTGCCAGTACTGTCTGGAACTTGTCAGGTTGGGTGTGAAAAAGAGATGGTCGATCATGACATTATATATGCCAGACACGACACTTCAGTCTGTGCTCCGGGTCCAGATGTAGCATAAGTCAGGACAGTCGGCTAGTCTCTGAAACTGACATGTGAACAGTGAGTCTTCTGGAGGTACTGACCGTGAGATGTTTCTGGCAAAGTGAATTCTACTCACAGGTCATTAAATGTTTCAAGCATGTTGGTTGTGATGAGTTATCTACACTTATGGTCCCTGCCTGATTCCTCTGTAGCCAGTGGACGCTGTAGCCTCTGATGCAAATGCCTTCTTTACACCATTGGGGCGCAGATGTATAAACCAGGGGGTCTACTCCTGTCTACTTCTCATTTCCATGCATAAAGGGATGCACAAATTATTGAGTGATGCAATTTATCAGCAGCTTGTGTGTGTATAGAGGGGTTAGGCACTGTGCTCTATTGAAGGCAACTCGTTCGGAGATAACCCACAGTGGTGGGTGATCATTTTGATTTAAGAGGTACTCCAATTGAGGCAGGATGTCTTCTAGGTAATAAGTATGCATGTGGGGCTTATGTAATCCTCCTGATGAAGTGTTAAGACTCAGCAGTTTGAGTATGGGGTGTGACTCCCCACATCAGCGATTTAATATCAGTATCGACCTGTGCCAGGATTTGGGATCCTATATGGAGGAGGAGCATGCTTCCTACATAGTTATAATGGGTTCGTTGTTACCACCTGAATTCTGTCCACACTGAGAGCTTCAGGCTGATCCAGTGAGCAATATCGGATTTGGGTCTTGGGTATCAGGAGAATCAAATTGTCCTGAGCAATCTGGCCCAGGCTCCCGCTTAGTTTGATTCCCAAATATTTGAGAATTCTGGGCACCCAATGTATACTATTTTGTTGCAGTCTAGCTCTGGAGGTGATACTGGACATTGATAGGGCTTTTCATTTCACCCAAGTCATTTTGTAGCCTGAGAAACTCAATTAAGATTCAGTCATAGCCGTGATGCCCCAAAGTGACTGGGGTCAGTGACTCTCAAGAGTATGTCACCTATGTATATGAATACTTTAACTTGGCTGAACTATCTGGTCCACCCCCACTGTTGCAGCAATGTTTCTGACAGAGGTTCACGGGACAGAAGAAAATGGTAAATGTGGCCTCTTTGCCTTGCCTGCGTATAATGGGGAATGCTTGCAAAATGAATCCACTGGAGTTGACCTGAACCTATGATTTGGTGTAGAGCCATTTGACTTTATAAATAAAGTCTTGCCCAAGCCTGCTTGTTCTCTTGCTCAAAATAGGTTGTCTCAATCAACATGGTCAAACACATTTTCATCGTCCAAGAGGAGAACTAGGTCTTCCAATGAGCATTCACACATTTGCCACAGACGTTGGGCAAGCGTTCTCATATGATTGCGTGAAGAGCAGCTGATACAAATTCCACCTGCGATTCCTGCAAGAGAGGAAGAATCACCGTACAAAGCTCCTGGCTTCTTGAGCTTGATGGTACAAGTGAGCACCACCTCACTGAGGCCCAACTCAGCAAAAATGTGCCTGCTGAAGGAGGGAAGGGAAAGGTTAGGGGGAATCACAAGAGGCTGTAGGAAAATATCACACCCAGTACAGTGGTAGTGTGGAATGGGTGCAATAAACAATATGAAGGTATAAGCAGAAAGGCAGTACCAGTCCCTGAAAGGATGGGTGGAAACATCGGGAAAGATGCACTTGTTGAAGGGGATATTGGGAGATCTGTAAATGCAAATGGCCCTCACCCTTTCCCCCACACCGAACCAATACCCCCAATACCCTTTGCTTTCTCTGTCCCTCCCCCAGCTCAGACTTGGCTCTTCTGGTAATGAAGCCTAATTTGGAGGATCCCTAGCACTGTATAGGGTTAAAAGTCACAGCAGCTATTGCCTAGCCTCCCTTCATTCCCTACAACCTGCAGCGCTGCACTTGGGTGAAGGGACCGGAAGGCTGTGGGTTCCTCCTGCGCCATTAGAAACATGGCAAGGCAGACTGTTCTTATGAATGGTAGGGACATTGGGATAAAGTACCTGTTGAACAACTGAATAGGGAATGGGAGGTATGAGTGATGAAAGGGAAGTTTACAGAAAGTATGACCAATGAATGATTGGGTGGTGGGTAGATGACGTGTGGTTGAATAGGTGTGGAATGGTTGGGCACTGGTTGTAAAGTTGCTACCCTATATTCTCTGTCCCATCGCCTAAGATTTTGTTTCAACTGAAAAGCCCTGAAGTCCTCCAGGTTGACACAGCACAGCCACAAAGGAGAACACTGGCCGCCATGCTGTGTATACTGTAGAATGATTTACAGTCAGATCTCTTCCTGTACTATATTTTTAAAGTGTCATTTTACTTACATATAAATAAACATTTGATCTTTGAGGAGATGGCACTGGTAGGACATTAGCTCTTCAGTGTTACTCGCTGCAGGGCTGGCTTTAGTGCTGGTGGCGCTCAGTGCGACAATGTTGTTTGGTGCCCCCCCATACGACCTCCTCCTCGGTTTCCCTTACTACCACCGTACAAAAGTGCCCCTCATCTCCCCATAGTGCCTCTCTCAGATACATTACCTTTGTTTTAAAGTGCTAGTAAAGGCTGACTTTACTAATCCACTCACAGCTATCCACATAAAATACTGATCTGTTCTTTGGAGCAGCCATGTTAACCCTCTGTGCTACTTTATGGCGAGTCAAAACTGGCACTAGACAAAACTCCATCTCTCTCCCTCTAGCAGGAACATTAAACACAAGAGCTATCATGACATTTATATTGCTTCCTGAAAGCTGGATGCACAAGGAACTCTGCAGCAGGTGCCTTCAAATCAGTGCACCTCCTACAGGTCAGCGCCCAGTGCAGCGGCACCGGTCGTACCCCCCTAAACCCAGCCCTGACTCGATGTACTAGGATGTTCCGCTTCACTATACCTGGAGAATTTCGGGCCAGATGTAGGAACCCTAATACCGGTCGGTAACTGACGATTTCGGCCGTTACCGACCGGTATTTGGTTTTTGACATGTAGGGGGCCTAAAATGTACCCATTCGGTAAATTTACCGATTCGGTAAAATACCGAATCGGTAAATCTAGATGTAGGTGGCACTGAAAACAGTGCCACAGGCCCTTAAGAATTCGTTATTTACCATGAAATACTATTTCATGGTAAATAAAGAATTCCTGTATACATGCACATCTGTGCATGTACACCTGTGCCATGTGGCACACATACATGCCCTAAGGGCATGTATGTGTGTCACATGGCACACAAGCCAGAATCAGGGGTGCAACAGGGTGTCAAAGTGACACCCTGTCCCCCTTGACAATTCGGTAATTTTACTGAATCGGTATTTACCGATTCGGTAATTGACATTGTTTCCTATGGGCCTCATGGCCCATAGGAATCAATGGCAATTACCGAATCGGTAAATACCGATTCGGTAATTACCGAATCATACCGATTCGGTAAAAATTACCGAATTTTTACCTAAATCTCATTTACCGAATCTAGAATACCGAATCGGTAAAATTCGGTATTCTAGAGTCGGTAAATGAGATTTACCTACATCGGGCCCTAAGTGTCCAAAGTGAATAACTTGACATGCAGATCAGTGCCATTGTATTGCTGGCCCTGGACACCAGTGGTACATGCCAGCGACTGCACAGGACACTGCCCAGTAACCACTGACTGCCCCAGGATCCCAAGAAGAGGCCTCCCATGTAACATCACAATTGATGTCAAAATAAAAGTCATATTTTACTTAGGATCCAAACACTAACATGTCAGATGCAATAATAAGTGTATTCCTAAGCATAATATTGAGGGCTTAAGTAAATCTGACATTAATCCTGGGTGTATAGCAGAAGCAGGATATATATGGTGGGACATTTCAAGGCCTTGAGAACTTTTATAGAAAGATTAGCACCAGTGAAAGTGCTGACATCAGGATCCCTTCTTAGGGTGAATTGACCAAAGAGCAGTGGAAAATAAAATGGATTCTTAGTTGGTGGAACAAATATTTTTATTGTAGGACACCACGGCAACAGAGGCTAAATAAATGAAAGCAACAAAATGTCCCTTAGTGTGTTTTGAAAACAGCAGTGTCATAAAGGCATGCTTGAACCCATCGAGGAATCAAATAGGATATTTCCGATAATGATTGCTGGACAGATTAAAAATACGTGTTGACCTTGGAGCTGTGAATGAATGAAAACAGGAAGTCACTGTGACCCCTACGTAACATACATTACAAGACATGATTTTGGTACAGAAAAAGGACACGGAGGGGCAAGCTTCTTCACACTTAGGTCTTAAACATATAATAACCACAAACAAAAATAGTGCACGCCGTGTCTATAATTTAGGGAATGTTTTACACTACTCAAACCTATTGCCCTTGGCATTTAATTAAAAAGTCTAATGTTAGGTTGATGTTATGAATGCGAGAAATGGCCACTGTAATACTAGAATGACATGTTGCTTTGTGTTCAAGCGTTTTTTTTATTTAAAGAGTTGTACTTGTTGCCTTCCCGGTTCAAGTGTTGTTCCCCTTGTATCAGTTTCTTCACTAAAGAAAACTGAATTGTTTGGTCCCAAGAGCTGCCCTCTCTAGCCACCATCAATCTATGGACGTGGCGGCTCCTCCTCTATGGCGAAAGAGCTTCGCCTCCCTGCCAGCACTTCAAAAAATGTGAAAAATAAAACGATAATAAAATAAAACGGGTTCAAAACACATTTTATCATCGTTTTATTTTTCCTTGTGATGAAGCTTGGGGGCAGGGCCAGGGTGATGACAGGCTGGTTGGGGAGTGCTGGGCACTGCCTTCACGGGGCATGTGGGTTTGGCCGACTGTCCCAGGTCGGCCAAACCCACATGTGCAGTGAAGCTCTCACCAACCCAGCTGCATTGCTGGGCTGGTGAGATGGCAAGCACAGGCCCCAGTCTGACCTAGGGCGCAGATCCTCGGCGCTCAGGCCAATCCTGAAGCTGCTCTCACACTCACATGTGAGCAGCTTCAGGATTGGCCGCAGGGTAGGCTGGGAGCCTGTGCCTGCCTGCAGTGAAGAGGAGCACAAGAGGGCGACGCGATACTGGAGGGCAGCAGGTAAGTTTTGTTTTATTCTTTTTCTGTCTGCTCTGTCCGCTTGGAATGTGACAAGTTTCTCGTAATTGACTTTCCGGAACGTTGAGCGATCACTACATGTCCTTCACTAGTCATGACTCTCAATGGATCAGCATCAAACAGATTGTCAGTCTTGTGTTTCCATTTTTGTTTGACTAGGACTCAGTCTTTCAAAAACCGTGTCCCGAGCACAGCTGCACTTATCTGTTTAGGACTTCATCTTGCTTTTGGGAGAAGTGTCTGTGACACAAATCTCATCAGTGTCTGTTACTCGGTCTGTGGTCCATTGCGGTAATTTGGTTTCAATGGCTCGCCTAAATAGCAAGATGGCAGGGCTTTCCCCTGTTATAAAATGGGGAGTTGCCCAATAAGCACGAAAGGCTGGATGTAGGGCTGAATTGAAATTGTTTCCTTCTAGCGAAGCATGCTGAACCACCTCTTTCATGGTGTCCCTAAAACGTTCAACAACGCCATTTGCCTGTGGCCAGAGAGGTGTGCTTTTCTGATGTTTGACAATCAAGCAATTAAGAAGTCCTTAAACTCTCTGCCAGCCCTGCCACGTGCCACACATCTCACGTTAGAATAACACATTTCCAGTAATTTTCCTGCATTACTGCAATGCCTGAAATTGTCATGCAAAAGAACTGTGTCCTGAAGTGCGATAAAACATAAATAACTATGCCACACACAGAGCTTGGTAGCACACGTCTTAATTCTTCAGCATGTAACCGTTAACTGAACGGATTGCTTCATAAACTTTATTGACCTCACCCAGACACAGCCAAATACCTCCCAACTGATTACGTAACTTTGTAAGTAGCCCGCCAAGGACCACAAGGGTCCTACTGCATTTGATCACACGACACTCTGGGGGGTGGAGGGCTACTTTTTCCATTTAGCAACTTTTTTCATTCAAATTCTTGTATTGTTTTCCTGAGCCCTGTAATGGAACGATCGTTAAGTGTTAGTAGTCGAACTGTGATGCGCTGTTATTAAATTAGATTCAGAAAAGGGGGTGGTGATGAACAGAGTGTCTGAATTAAGCAGACCACTCTTACCCAGTCCAAAGATCAGGGCTTGAGTACTCTGCTTAATTCAGAGACTCTGTCCATCACCACCCCTTGTTGTAAATAATGTTATTAAATTAGAAGCCTGGGGTTGAAGGTAAAATAACATTCTCATTGATTTTTGGAGCATCATGAATCTATTACCTTGAAATATGAAGTGTAGCTGCAGCCTGTATGTAAATAATATAGGTAAGTGAAAAACGGCTTCCCGAAGCCAGAAAAGACAAAAAATCCCCTCCTATTTAAATATTTCTGTCCATAACGTACTTCAAGGGAAAAGTTTGAAATGCAGCACTTCCTTAAATGTGTTGCGGCTTCTGTAAAAATGAAATTCTTAATCAAAATAATAAAGTTGTTAAAGAGTGTATCCAGCGAACCTCTAGAGCAGACGAGAAGACAATTAGTCAAGCATTAACTATGTACTTTTCTGGTTATCTTCTCAGTGAAGTATCATCAAAAAGTTTATTACTGATTAAAAAAATCCATCAAACCACATTCATCATAAAACACATTCACATAAATAGACGTAAAATTAAAAATACACCCATCAGTGTAAAAGTGCATTGAGTTATGCTCAGTTCTTGTTCAGTGTGAACAATAATTAATTAGTTGCGTTAAGTGATGTATCAAGAAGCTTGTAGTTTAACTTTCAAATATGTTTGGCAATTGCTCACAGAAGGGTAGGAAAGAAAGACATGACATGCGATACAAGAAAAGGAAGAGATTGTGGTATACTTTGTGGATGAGAGAATACAATGCTGCATGGTGACTGGTGATTTTGTTGAATTTTCCTGGAAAATCATCATCAAGCTTGGAGGAAAAGCACGGCCATGCTGCAAGACAAAAGGGAAGTAAATCTGGGCAGTGTAGAAGTATTTTAGATATAACAGGGCTGAAAAAAACACATTTAGTGTCTGGTTGAAGAGAATGGCGATAAAGGTGGGTGGCCAGAGTAAGAACAAGGTCGTAGAAATAAAACATTATTCCTTGATGGAAGGAAGTGCTTCTGTGTCCAATGGTGTGGTGCCTTCACTGACTCATGTAAGTTAATTGATGCAAGGATGAGAAAATAACATATCAAAGAGCCCAGTGGCGCATTGAGAAATTACCAAAGGCTGAAGACCAGTTCACACAGGGAATGTTAGAGAGACTCCAGAACAGTGGGACATATCATGTAACAAAGTCATAATCATACAGGTATAGGTTCCAAAAATTGCAATAACGTCTTGAACCAAACACAAAATATATTAAACAGTAGTAATAAAGCACTTTATTAGATATAGCCCCTGGACATTCAGCCCCGACCATGTTCCACTGCCAGAGCTACTGGAGAACAATTGCAGAAGAGGGAGACCAGATGTCATTAGAGGGTGGACACCAAGGTGACAAGAAACTGGAAATGTAATTATTCTAACGCAACCCCTGATGCCTGAGGAACAACTGACCAAAACAATCAGATGACTTGTGAGACCTCACTGAATGCTGAAGTCACCCAGCTGGATGCATGGTGAGACAGCACTAGCTACAGAATAACTTTATGACATTACTACAAATATCTACGCTGATTCCAGGCGCTACAACTCCTAGACAACCTGCCCACACTTGTGTTGTGTATCACAACTTTCAGTCGTACTACCCATAATAAGTTTACCTTGAGTTTGATGTACTCCACAGGATATCTCTGGTCTGTTTGCACTATAGATTTCTGGCCCACAGTTTGGTCTGACTAACTCATATAGTACATCTGGATTCCAGGAGCAAGCACAACTGTCTTACTCCTGAAATCTGTGAAGGAGCAAGGCGTCCTCCAAGCGTAAGTCACAATTACCCACCAGTCTTTGTGATTCAGGCCCGTACTTTGGACTTCTGGTGGAGCCACCCTGGGATTTGTGACAGACAGCAGTTCCCATGACTCCGGATCGATTCGTACATCAGCAGCGAGGGAAACAGAGACAATACGGGCGCTGCACTGCTCATTGTGCACGACCATGGTGCGTGTGTGCCAGGCTCATGTGATGCACCGGTTGCCATGGAGCCTTCTGGCTGATGCCTCGAACACAGCAGAACTCCTTTGTAAGAGAACAGCTGAAGCTGCTTTACTGAACGTTATGAAACCACATGACAGGAGTCGCTGATTTCCCATGCTAATGCTTCTTTACGGTGCAGTTTATATCTCTGGGTTATGATTTCAAAGCCAAGAAAAACAAGCACTGTAATCGAAAGCAAATCACATACAAAACCACACAACTGGCGCTTATCAACAGCTGCTGCCCGAGGGTTGTTTCCCTCTCGAGTGTCACTCAGAAATCCCAGCAGGAACCGGCTTCTGCCGACTCCTGGCGGACTTTCTGACCGCTTTTCCTTAATCACTTTCAGAGCTTATGAAATCAGGATTGCGCGCCGAAAGTGCATAACTACTTTGCTAATTGGGAAAAGCGCTTATTTCATCCTAGTAAATAGATTTACTTACATGTAGATTTTCATATGCCTAAGTGTAAGACCAATAATAGGGGGTGGACACAAATTAGGAGTAAAGGCACATCGATGAAAGGTTGTATACTTCTTGGTGTTGATTTACCCTCTTTGTAAATCATTCCCAAAGAACCCTTGTGTTAGTCTAAAAATGTTGACCACCGTTTCCAAGAGATTTCTAGTATTAACCGCTGGTTTATATTTGAGATAGCAGAGCACTTTGAATTTCTTTCTAACGCCCTTTTTTTGCCCGTTTGCCAAAATATTTTTCCTTTTCTAGGTAACTCTCCCCTAACTAAGCCATTAAATGGATGTATTACTTTACCACGCACGCCTTTACCACGCATATGCCTTTCCAATGCATGCCTTTGCCACACAAGGTAAGTATGCTTAAATAAAACATACATACACACACACATATATATATATTACCTATTGGCAGTTGCCAGTAGGTAATTAAAGTTATAATATATTTTCCATAGGAAAAGCATTTTTTTAATTTGCCTATATCTATGACGCCATTTGAAGAATCTTTGCGACATTTTCCAAACTAATGAGGCGCTCCGGTCAGCTCCTGTCTTGAAAGTTTTGGAGTGATTCGTTGAGCAGGGGCAGAGAAAAAAAGGGGGTCCCAAAACACGTTTTCTCCATGTTAATTTCCATGGGAATTTTGAAACAGGTTACAGCCCGACCTGCTGAACGGAATGACACCAAATTTGGCAAAAAGGTAGACCGGCTCTGGTTATATGCGAGCGGGGCGGGGAAACAAGGTGGCGGGCTGACGCCGGTCGCGAGAGCTTCCGGCCAGAGAGGAAGAGAGGAGAGGAACCCTGCTATGAGCAATGAGGAAATAGCTTTGAAAATCGTCTTTAGACCGGTAAAGAAGAACAGATAAGGAATTTATATGTATAATCTTAGTCATTGGACAATTGTTGTATAGGATGTGAAAAAATAAAACGGGCTCACCCGGTCCTCGGGCAATTACTGTTTATGGCTTTGGACGCGGAAGTGCAGTGGAGTGTTTGGTCTAGCGCTGCTCGCCTCTTTTCGAAGGCTCGAGCTGCGTTTACGGTCGCGGGTTCCTGGGCTGTGAGAGGCAGAGGGAGCACAGTCTGTAGCTCATTGGGGAGGAGCAGGCAAGTGAGTACACATGGCAGCTGGGCGGAGGACTCTGAGCTGTAACGAACCAACCAAGCGACGTGTAACCCTGGTAGCGCACGGATTGAGAGGGAGCAGAGTGTCTCATCTGGAGGGTGCCTTGCAGAGACCTGTAAAGAGGCCATGCCCCTTTTTACACCTCTCTGCAAGGCAGCCCCCGGCGCATACTGGAGGTTCCTGACCCCCTAGGCCTGCTCAGGGGATCCCACAAGGACCCCCAAGGCCAACATTTTTTTATTTTATTTTTTTGAAAAAATCCCGGATACATGCAGGGTACGCGTATCCCTGCCGATCCCCCCAAAAAAACATAAAGGCACCACTCTGCAAATGCGCCCCCTGGCACGTTTGCAGAGGGAAAAATAATTCCCCTTGAATACTGGGGGTCCCTGGGGCCAAGTAGCCCACCAGGAACCTCCAGTATGCGCTAGGGGGCTGCCTTGCAGAGACGTGTAAAGAGGCCACGCCCCTCTTTGCACCTCTCTGCAACGCAGCCCCCTAGCGCATACTGAAGGTTCCTGGTGGGCTAATTGGCCTCCAGGGACCCCCAGTATTCAAGGGGAATTAGTTCCCCCTCTGCAAACGCACCAGGGGGCGTGTTTGCAGAGTGTTGCAATCGATCACCTCAAGCCCTGCCCCCTCCCTGCATCACTCTGCAAACGCGACCCCTGGCGCGTTTGCAGAGGGGGAAGTAATTTCCCTTGAATACTGGGGGTCCCTGGGGGCCAACTAGCTCACCAGGTACCTCCAATAAGTTCCACGGAGCTGCTTTGCAGAGTGTTGTAAAAAGGAGCGTAGCCTCATTACACCTCTCTACAATGCAGCTCCCTGGTGCATACTGGAGGTTTCTGGTGGGCTAGTTGGCCCCCAGGGACCCCCAATATGCAATGGGAATTAGTTCCCCCTCTGTAAACGCGCCAGGGGGCTGCGTTGCAGAGAGGTGTAAAAAGGGACAGGGCCTCATTACACCTCTGTACAACGCAGCCCCCTGGCGCATACTGGAGGTTCCTGATGGGCTAGTGGGCCCCCAGGGAACCCCAATATGCAAGGGGAATTAGTTTCCCCTCTGCAAACGCACCAGGGGGCGCGTTTGCAGAGAGGTGTAAAAGGGGCGGGGCCTCATTACACCTGTGTGCAACACAGCCC
Source organism: Lissotriton helveticus (assembly GCF_964261635.1). NCBI lineage: Eukaryota > Metazoa > Chordata > Amphibia > Caudata > Salamandridae > Lissotriton > Lissotriton helveticus. Next base: position 437,156,387 of record NC_136070.1, on the reverse strand, counting down.
CCTGGCGCATACTGGAGGTTCCTGGTGGGCTAGTTGGCCCCCAGGGACCCCCAGTATGCAAGGGGAATTAGTTCCCCCTCTGCAAACGCACCAGGGGGCTGCATTGCAGAGAGGTGTAATGAGGCCACGCCCCTTTTTACACCTCACTGCAATGCAGCCCCCTGGTACATACTGGAGGTTCCTGGTGGGCTAGTTGGCCTCCAGTCACCACCAGTGTGCAAAGAGATTTAATCCCCCAACTTAGAATGCGCTACGGGGCTCATTTGCACAATGGTAAAGGTAGGGGGCGGGGCTTGAGGTGATATGTGTGCAAACATGCCCTGTGGTGCGTTTTAAGTTGGGGAATTAATTCTTCTTTAATCCAGAGGTTCCCTAGGGGCCAACTAGTACAACAGGTACCTCCATTAAGCACCACAGAACTGCTTTGCAGCGTGTTGTAAAAAGGGGGCGTGCCCTCTGAACATCTCTATGCAACACAGCTCCCTTGCGTATACTGGAGGTACCTGGTGGGCTAGTTGGCTCACAGGGGACCTCAGGATTGAAGAGGAATTAATTCCCCAAAAATGCGCCACAGGGAGTGTTTGCACACATGTCACCTCAGGCCCCACCCCCTTCCTTCACTATTGAGCACAATATTCCTCTAAAATCAGCGGAACTACGAATTCCGATGTACTCACCTGTTATCACAAGAGATGTCAGTGCTGCATCTTTGAGCCCAGTACGGACCCTGAAAAGTAAATCTAAGCGTACTTACCAGTAACTTGTATTTCCTTCCATAGGAATCTATTGTGTTGTTTTCACCAGAAAAGTTTCTAAGTGTCTATTTTTGAAACGTACAAATATTCCTCTAAAATCAGCCGAACTACGAATTCCGATTTACTCACCTGTTATCAGGAGAGACCTCAGTGCTGCATCTTTTAGCCCACTACTGAGCCTAAAAAGTAGTTCTAACCATACTTACAGTAACTTGAATTTCCTTCCATAGGCTAACATTGACTGGTTTTACTTGGAAATTCTTCTAAGTGTGGAGTTTTGGAACTTTAAAAAATTCCTCAAAAATCAGCCGAACTACGAATTCTGATTTACTCACCTGTTATCAGGAGAGACCTCAGTGCTGCATCTTTCAGCCCACTACTGATCATGAAAAGTAATTCTAATCGTAGTTACAGTAACTTGAATTTCCTTCCTTAGGCTAACATTGACTGGTCTCACTTGGAAATTCTTCTAAGTGTGGAGTTTTGGAACCTAAAAAAATTCCTCAAAAATCAGTCGAACTATGAATTCCAATTTACTCACCTGTTATCAGCAGATACCTCAGTGCTGCATCTTTCAGCTCACTACTATTCCTGAAAAGTAATTTTAACTGTACTTACCAGTAACTTGAATTTCCTTCCATAGGATATCATTGCTGGCTATATAAAATATATATAAATTAAAAAAATATTAAATAAAAAAAAATATTACAATTTCAATATTTTTAAAAACATTTTTTTTCAATTTATATTAAAAATATGTAATATAATTTAAAAAATAAAATATCTAAAGATAAACACTTTAAAACAATGTAGTAAATTAGTATGAAAAAATATAACAATTAATACATTTAAAAATGATCATTTACAAAACCTTTGAAATTCACTGAAAAAACCATAGGTTTCAGCCACGTTCTAGTTAAAAATTAGCATTTAAAAAAACCTTACAAATTCACTGAAAAAACCATAGGTTTCACACACGTTATAGTTAGGAATTAGCATTTAAAAAACCTTAGAAATTCACTGAAAAAACCATAGGTTTCACACACGTTATAGTTAAAAATTTGCATTTAAAAAACCTTAGAAATTCACTGAAAAAAGACACAGGTTTCACACATGTTATAGTTAAAAATTAGCATTTAAAAAACCTTAGAAATTCACTGAAAAAACTATAGGTTTCACACATGTTATAGTTAGCTGGACATTTCAATCATACAAAACCATTGAAATTCCCCCGTTATAATTAGTTTAGTTAACTATAACTCGCGCGCCCACAATGCACTGCTGATGACGTCACATACTACATCACTCATGACATCACTGATGAGATCTCAAATGACATCACTGATCACACTGATGTGATCAAGACCGGGGTGACCCGGTCGAAAATCGTCATGTTGGAGAGAAGGAAATAAATTTGCACTTTATTTGAACTGAACCTGAGTTGTGGTCCGTTCCTGGTTTGGAAACGCCGCTGGTTATGTGTTGCAGCAATTTGGAGTTTCACAGGACTTTGGTGTTACATATATATGTATATTCACGGAAAAAAACCATAGGTTTCACACCAGTTATAGTTAGGTGGAAATTTTACTCGCATAAAACCATTGAAATTTCCACGTTATAGTTAGTTGGACTCACTATAACTTGCGCGTGCAATGCACTGCTGATGACGTCACATATTACATCACTCATGACATGGTCAGTGACATCACTCATGACATCACTGATGACATCTCAAATGACATCACTGATGACAACATCCTTGTGACAAAGTGGCAGACCTCCTATCAGCATAAAATAACCATTGACACACACATTCAAAAATAGAAACTAACATTTTCTTAAAAAAGGAGAAACCAATACCAATTACAACAACTTATTAGGTAACTCCAACATCTACATACACATCCACTCATTCACCAACAGTTCTATATAGTCACTCATGCATGTACTTACTCATCATATGTACTCATACACCTATACATCCTGTTACACACTAATACTCATCCGTATAGTTACTCACACACAAATTCACACATGCAAATAAACTATCAAAAAATATTTACTTGATTATACTGCTATATACACACCACTACACATACTTCTTCTACAGAAACGGAAACATATTTACTCTCTTAAACAATCAATTATAAAAACACATACTCACTAACCCACCCATACACACAATCATCCACCCATACGGTCTTGCACACATGCTGTCTTCAAAATACATACAAATAGTGAGTCACTCATTCATGCATCTGTGCTCTAAGTAATATCCCCCACCGAACCATACAGACACTGATACTGATACTCAAAAAAACAACTAATACCCCATATACACACTCATGTAGCTACTCACCAACCCATGCAGCCACTTATACACAAAGTGAGACACAGATACAGATATTTAAATATTTAAACATTACTCGCTAATATATGTATTCACTAAGATACATTTAATAAGTCAGTTAACCAATCAATTTTACACAAAAAAAAACATCCATTTAGACATTTATTTACCCATTTATTCTTCCATCAACCTTTAGATATACATATATAAAAAATATTTATTTTTCAGAAAGATACACATTCACTGGATGATGTCATCAGTGATGTCATTTGAGATGTCATCAGTGATGTCATGAGTGATGTCACTGACCATGTCATGAGTGATGTAATATGTGACGTCATCAGCAGTGCATTGCAAACGCAAGTTATAGTGAGTCCAACTAACTATAACGTGGGAATTTCAATGGTTTTATGCGAGTAAAATTTCCACCTAACTATAACTGGTGTGAAACCTATGGTTTTTTCAGTGAATTTAATAGGTTTTTTAAATGCTAATTCCTAACTATAACTGGTGTGAAACCTATGGTTTTTTCAGTGAAAAAAAAAAAAAAAAAATATATATATATATATATATATATATAATATATATATATATATATATATATATATATATATTACCTACTGGCGGTCGCCAGTAGGTATATATAGTTAGGATTTTTTCTCTATGGGATTTTTGAAAATTCTATGTCTAATAACTTTGGCGTTTGTGGACGGAATTGGCTGAAATTTTCAGGAAAATGGAACATTTTGTTTCTGAGCAGCCCCTGACAATTTGGGGGGGTTTCATCAAGGGGGGGCCGAGAAAAAAGGGGGGTCCCAAAACGCGTTTTTCCCATGTTAATTTCCATAGGGCGGTTGGCCTCACTTTTAGCTCGAACGGCTGAATGGATTTGCACGAAACTTGGCAAAATTGTAGGGACTGTTAGCCCGATGTGCCTTTGCTAGGTCTCAATATATGTGCTCCAGTGGATTTTGAGTAATTTAGGTTCAAAAAAAGATATATATCTGGGCGGAGCCTAACCACACATCTGATCTGATTGGCTGTCAGCACTTAATCCAAGAAGTGTTGGCAGCCATCTTGGGACCAATATACATGATAGCACCTCATTAAAAAGCATTGTAGTTAATAGAGGGTTTTAGGACTTTAGTTACATTATAAATCATTTGTTGATGGTACCATACTCGTTTTAGGAATTGTGGTGGGTTCTCAGGTGATTTTACCATGTGAAAAAACCTTCTGCTGTGATATCATGAATATTGTTTGAAAGAAAACTAATATCTCATGATTTTCCCACAGTGGTTTGGAAGGGGATCTATAAGCTAAACTGAAAGCATATTTTCTGTAAATTCACATTATCTTTCTCAGTCATGTGAAAATGAAGTCTGACATTCTCAGTAAAACATGTACATCCAACAAGGACAGAGACTGTCAGTTGATTCCTTTGTGTTCAACTGCAGCCTCCTAGAGTGTTCTAAAGAACAACTAGAGCGCTAACAGTCCTACTTATTACAAAGGTATGGCACACCTGAAGCCATCTTGATTGGAATAAAGTGGTAACTCTTAAAACATTTAATTTAAAAAGAAACAACATGAGGGGGTATATTTTGCCATAGAAAGTATGATTAGTGCTGCAGAATGAAAAATTAGGGCACATTTTGAGTGACTTCTCAAATCCTTTTCTATATCATTAAAACATTCTGACATGCAGTCTCCCAAAATGGCCACCAGAGACAAAAGAGCCCAAATGTAGCCCAAATATCACCCAGATGTAGCCCAAGTATAGCCCAATGACAGAATGTCCCAGAGTGTTCTAAAGAACAACTAGAGCGCTAACAGTCCTACTTATTACAAAGGTATGGCACACCTGAAGCCATCTTGATTGGAATAAAGTGGTAACTCTTAAAACATTTAATTAAAAAAGAAACAACATGAGGGGGTATATTTTGCCATAGAAGGTATTATTAGTGCTGCAGAAAGAAAAATTAGGGCACATTTTGAGTGACTTTTCAAATCCTCTTCTATTTCATAAAAAAATTCTGACATGCAGTCTCCCAAAATGGCCACCAGAGACAAAAGAGCCGAAATGTAGCCCAAATATCACCCAGATGTAGCCCAAGTATAGCCCAATGACAGAATGTCCCAGAGTGTTCTAAAGAACAACTAGAGCGCTAACAGTCCTACTTATTACAAAGGTATGGCACACCTGAAGCCATCTTGATTGGAATAAAGTGGTAACTCTTAAAACATTTAATTTAAAAAGGAACAAAATGAGGGGGTATATTTTGCCATATGAATTATGATTAGTGCTGCAGAAAGAAAAATTAGGGCACATTTTGAGTGACTTCTCAAACCCTCTTCAATTTCATTAAAAAAATTCTGACATGCAGACTGAAACAAAAAACAACAAGTGATGGACTGAATGTGGATCAATGTCACACACTCCCCCAGTCAAAAGATCTGGGCCCAAATCCATCGTTTTTTTGCACTCCACACCACCCTGGGTCAGATAATGGCTTTATGCAAATCAGCTCTGACCCTGTTGCCCCATGGGAACAGTCCAGTCCGAACTACAACAGCCATATCTTTCCCAGACCGGAATCAAGCATCCGAGGACCGGACCGGTTTCGAGGTAACACCTCTCTTCAGCCCGGCTAGCTTGACTCCAAGTGGTGTGGAGTGCCTGGGACCCACGTCTGGGCATCCCCAGCGCACTTAGGGCGGCAATTGCAAAAAACAACAAGTGATGGACTGAATGTGGATCAATGTCACACACTCCCCCAGTCAAAAGATCTGGGCCCAAATCCATCGTTTTTTTGCACTCCACACCACCCTGGGTCAGATAATGGCTTTATGCAAATCAGCTCTGACCCTGTTGCCCCATGGGAACAGTCCAGTCCGAACTACAACAGCCATATCTTTCCCAGACCGGAATCAAGCATCCGAGGACCGGACCGGTTTCGAGGTAACACCTCTCTTCAGCCCGGCTAGCTTGACTCCAAGTGGTGTGGAGTGCCTGGGACCCACGTCTGGGCATCCCCAGCGCACTTAGGGCGGCAATTGCAAAAAACAACAAGTGATGGACTGAATGTGGATCAATGTCACACACTCCCCCAGTCAAAAGATCTGGGCCCAAATCCATCGTTTTTTTGCACTCCACACCACCCTGGGTCAGATAATGGCTTTATGCAAATCAGCTCTGACCCTGTTGCCCCATGGGAACAGTCCAGTCCGAACTACAACAGCCATATCTTTCCCAGACCGGAATCAAGCATCCGAGGACCGGACCGGTTTTTTTGCAATTGCCGCCCTAAGTGCGCTGGGGATGCTTGATTCCGGTCTGGGAAAGATATGGCTGTTGTAGTTCGGACTGGACTGTTCCCATGGGGCAACAGGGTCAGAGCTGATTTGCATAAAGCCATTATCTGACCCAGGGTGGTGTGGAGTGCAAAAAAACGATGGATTTGGGCCCAGATCTTTTGACTGGGGGAGTGTGTGACATTGATCCACATTCAGTCCATCACTTGTTGTTTTTTGCAATTGCCGCCCTAAGTGCGCTGGGGATGCCCAGACGTGGGTCCCAGGCACTCCACACCATTTGGAGTCAAGCTAGCCGGGCTGAAGAGAGGTGTTACCTCGAAACCGGTCCGGTCCTCGGATGCTTGATTCCGGTCTGGGAAAGATATGGCTGTTGTAGTTCGGACTGGACTGTTCCCATGGGGCAACAGGGTCAGAGCTGATTTGCATAAAGCCATTATCTGACCCAGGGTGGTGTGGAGTGCAAAAAAACGATGGATTTGGGCCCAGATCTTTTGACTGGGGGAGTGTGTGACATTGATCCACATTCAGTCCATCACTTGTTGTTTTTTGCAATTGCCGCCCTAAGTGCGCTGGGGATGCCCAGACGTGGGTCCCAGGCACTCCACACCACTTGGAGTCAAGCTAGCCGGGCTGAAGAGAGGTGTTACCTCGAAACCGGTCCGGTCCTCGGATGCTTGATTCCGGTCTGGGAAAGATATGGCTGTTGTAGTTCGGACTGGACTGTTCCCATGGGGCAACAGGGTCAGAGCTGATTTGCATAAAGCCATTATCTGACCCAGGGTGGTGTGGAGTGCAAAAAAACGATGGATTTGGGCCCAGATCTTTTGACTGGGGGAGTGTGTGACATTGATCCACATTCAGTCCATCACTTGTTGTTTTTTGCAATTGCCGCCCTAAGTGCGCTGGGGATGCCCAGACGTGGGTCCCAGGCACTCCACACCACTTGGAGTCAAGCTAGCCGGGCTGAAGAGAGGTGTTACCTCGAAACCGGTCCGGTCCTCGGATGCTTGATTCCGGTCTGGGAAAGATATGGCTGTTGTAGTTCGGACTGGACTGTTCCCATGGGGCAACAGGGTCAGAGCTGATTTGCATAAAGCCATTATCTGACCCAGGGTGGTGTGGAGTGCAAAAAAACGATGGATTTGGGCCCAGATCTTTTGACTGGGGGAGTGTGTGACATTGATCCACATTCAGTCCATCACTTGTTGTTTTTTGCAATTGCCGCCCTAAGTGCGCTGGGGATGCCCAGACGTGGGTCCCAGGCACTCCACACCACTTGGAGTCAAGCTAGCCGGGCTGAAGAGAGGTGTTACCTCGAAACCGGTCCGGTCCTCGGATGCTTGATTCCGGTCTGGGAAAGATATGGCTGTTGTAGTTCGGACTGGACTGTTCCCATGGGGCAACAGGGTCAGAGCTGATTTGCATAAAGCCATTATCTGACCCACGGTGGTGTGGAGTGCAAAAAAACGATGGATTTGGGCCCAGATCTTTTGACTGGGGGAGTGTGTGACATTGATCCACATTCAGTCCATCACTTGTTGTTTTTTGCAATTGCCGCCCTAAGTGCGCTGGGGATGCCCAGACGTGGGTCCCAGGCACTCCACACCACTTGGAGTCAAGCTAGCCGGGCTGAAGAGAGGTGTTACCTCGAAACCGGTCCGGTCCTCGGATGCTTGATTCCGGTCTGGGAAAGATATGGCTGTTGTAGTTCGGACTGGACTGTTCCCATGGGGCAACAGGGTCAGAGCTGATTTGCATAAAGCCATTATCTGACCCAGGGTGGTGTGGAGTGCAAAAAAACGATGGATTTGGGCCCAGATCTTTTGACTGGGGGAGTGTGTGACATTGATCCACATTCAGTCCATCACTTGTTGTTTTTTGCAATTGCCGCCCTAAGTGCGCTGGGGATGCCCAGACGTGGGTCCCAGGCACTCCACACCACTTGGAGTCAAGCTAGCCGGGCTGAAGAGAGGTGTTACCTCGAAACCGGTCCGGTCCTCGGATGCTTGATTCCGGTCTGGGAAAGATATGGCTGTTGTAGTTCGGACTGGACTGTTCCCATGGGGCAACAGGGTCAGAGCTGATTTGCATAAAGCCATTATCTGACCCAGGGTGGTGTGGAGTGCAAAAAAACGATGGATTTGGGCCCAGATCTTTTGACTGGGGGAGTGTGTGACATTGATCCACATTCAGTCCATCACTTGTTGTTTTTTGCAATTGCCGCCCTAAGTGCGCTGGGGATGCCCAGACGTGGGTCCCAGGCACTCCACACCACTTGGAGTCAAGCTAGCCGGGCTGAAGAGAGGTGTTACCTCGAAACCGGTCCGGTCCTCGGATGCTTGATTCCGGTCTGGGAAAGATATGGCTGTTGTAGTTCGGACTGGACTGTTCCCATGGGGCAACAGGGTCAGAGCTGATTTGCATAAAGCCATTATCTGACCCAGGGTGGTGTGGAGTGCAAAAAAACAATGGATTTGGGCCCAGATCTTTTGACTGGGGGAGTGTGTGACATTGATCCACATTCAGTCCATCACTTGTTGTTTTTTGCAATTGCCGCCCTAAGTGCGCTGGGGATGCCCAGACGTGGGTCCCAGGCACTCCACACCACTTGGAGTCAAGCTAGCCGGGCTGAAGAGAGGTGTTACCTCGAAACCGGTCCGGTCCTCGGATGCTTGATTCCGGTCTGGGAAAGATATGGCTGTTGTAGTTCGGACTGGACTGTTCCCATGGGGCAACAGGGTCAGAGCTGATTTGCATAAAGCCATTATCTGACCCAGGGTGGTGTGGAGTGCAAAAAAACGATGGATTTGGGCCCAGATCTTTTGACTGGGGGAGTGTGTGACATTGATCCACATTCAGTCCATCACTTGTTGTTTTTTGCAAATGCAGACTGAAACATGCACTTTGAATACCAGCAGCAGACGTCCCTGGTGAGCAGTAGCTTTACTACAGTGATCTAATGTGCAACTAGAGTGCTAACATTCAGAATTTATGGCAAATGTGTGACACATCTGAATGCCTTCTTGATGGAACCAAAGTAAACAAGCATTGAAAATGCAATAGATCTCGCCCTCGTTTAAGTTAAAGCCATTCTGTTTGTAATGAGGTGGCTTTTTAGCTTTGCTTTTATTAGTGTTTTTTCAACTTTCATGTAAATAACATGCATCTGTATGCATATAAGTATATGTATGCATGCATTTATGTTTGTATTTATATAGATATACAGATGATATATGTTTATATATGTATGTATATATATATATATATTCACTGAAAAAACCATAGGTTATAGACCATATATAGTTAGGAATTAGCATTTACAAAACCTTGAAAATTCACTGAAAAAACCATAGGTTATAGACCATATATAGTTAGGAATTAGCATTTACAAAACCTTGAAAATTCACTGAAAAAACCATAGGTTATAGACCATATATAGTTAGGAATTCGCATTTACAAAACCTTATTTTACTCACACAAAACCATTGAAATTCCATATATAGTTAGTTGCACTAACTATATATCGCGCACCCGCAATCCACTGCTGATGATGTCACATATTACATCATTCATGACATGGTCAGTGACATCACTGATGACATCACTGATGACATCTCAAATGACATCACTGATGACATCTCAAATGACATCACTGATGACATCACTGATGACATCTCATTTGACATTACTGATCACATCACTGATGATATCATTCATGTGATAATACGATGAACCTCTTCAGACTCTAATATAACCTTAGATACAATCAGTGTAAACAGACACTCGCAAAGGCACATTGGGGTACCAGTCCCTACAATTTTGCCAAGTTTGGTGAAAATCCATTCAGCCGTTCGGGCTAAAAGTGAGTCCAACCGCCCCATGGAAATTAACATGGGGAAAACACGTTTTGGGACCCCCCTTTTGTCTCGGCCCCCGCTTGACGGATCCCCCCAAAACTTTCAGGAAAGGAGCGGAGCGCAGCGAGGCAAAGTTAAGGAAAATTACAGGCAGATCCCTCATTCGGCGCCAAAGTTACTCCCAATAGAATGTTGCGGATTTCCTATGGAAAACGATCCTAACTATAACTACCTACTGGCGACTGCCAGTAGGTAATATATATATATATATATATATATATATATATATATATATATATATATTACCTACTGGCAGTCGCCAGTAGGTAGTTATATTTAGAACCTAGTTTCCATAGGAAAAGTGTTTTTTGATTTGCCAATAACTTTGGCGTCGTTTGACGAATCTTCGCAACATTTTCAAAACTAATGGGGAGCTCGGGTCAGCTTCTGTCTCGAAAGTTTCAGGGTGATTCGTCAAGCAGGGGCCAAGAAAAAAGGGGGTCCCTAAACATGTTTTCTCCATGGTCTATGTAAGCAGCTCTATACAGATATTCTTTGAAACATTGTTTAAATAATACTAACAAATAAGCAATGCACCATGAAGATAAGTTCTTAAATATTCTTAATATTGTTTTATCTCATTTTAGATTGTAGTGTTTGATGGTTATTTCCTGACCAAGACACCGTGTGTCGAAGCGCGTTTCGAAGATACCATCCTTATATGTTATATTGATTTTGTAATACATTTTAAATGCATACATGAAAGTCAGCAACTGCTTTTTAAATGCTAATATTATTTGTTGAAAAATTAAAATATATGTTATTTTTATAACCTTTGCCTGAACTTTTTCTTCACATTGCTTCTGTCACACATTGCCTGGGATTGTTATTTTTCCTTGTATGTTTTACCAGTCCCAGGAATTGTATCCAATTACAGGGGGTCCTTGATATTTGCAAGTTTCTCCATGTTAATTTCCATAGGAACTTTAGACAAAGCTACAGCCCGAACTACTGAACGGAATTACACCAAATTTTGCAAAAAGGTAGGCCTTTGGTTCAGAAAGCGACCTTTTGTTTAAATAGTGTAAATCCGTTCAGTAGTTCCTGAGAAATTAAAAAAAGAAAAATATTGACATCTGAGTCACGACTCCTCCCACGAGCTGACTTCTGATAGGCTGCCAACACTTCAAATAAGAAAGTGCTGGCAGCCATCTTGTGACTCGGTAACTAGGTCACAAGAAAACAGAAAAAAGGGGACTTCAATCCCCATCCAAGAGCGCTCCAGGGAGTGCTTTTGCAGAGTGGTGGGCAAAGGGTGCATGGTCTGCTATGAGAACTTAGCAATCCTGCTGTGTGGGACTTACTGGAGGTAATAGGAGTAGTTGGCCCCCACTACCCCTCTTGTTACCTTCAGTAAGTCCCTCAAAGTGGGATTGCTAAGACGTCTTTGGAGGACATGCCCCCCTTTCTCAACCACTCTGCAAATGTGCCTCCTGACAGACTACGGGATGGGGGATGATGTCTAATTTACTCCTGAGGGACTTTGAGGGCCAAGAAGCCCACCTGGTACCTCCCCTAAGGCCTATGCAGCGGAATTTCTGAGCGCTGGTTGGAGGCCCAGCACCCTTTCTCCACCACTCTGCAAATGTGACTACTACTTAAAGAAGCATCTTTCTGCACCTTTGACTTAGAGGTAGTTTTAATCCCCCTGCCCTATTATGTACTAGGGCCTTACAGAGGAGGTCATGCCAATCACAGGGGTACCCCAACGCATAGTGTTCCCTAGTGTATGTAGGTGCTTTCACTTTATTCTAAGTGTCTTTTAGCATAACACTGGCTCTAGGCCTGGTTAGTCAGAGTCAATTACCACCAGTACCTGTCAGCAAACAGTTGGGGGCGCAGGATGACTTTGCAACATGGTAGTCTGTATTTTAGAGTAGGTGTATCAATGGTTATATCAGGGTGTGAGGAGGTGCATCAGATTATCACGTGTGATGATGTCATCAGTGATGTCGTTTGAGATGTTATCAGTGATGTCATCAGTGATGTCACTGACCATGTCATGAATGATGTAATATGTGACGTCATCAGCAGTGCATTGCGGGGGCACGAGTTATGGTTAGCTGAACTAACTATAACGGCTGAATTTTCTGGTTTTGTATGATTGAAATATCCAACTAACTATACCGTCCCTGAAACCTGTGGTTTTTTCAGTGAATTATAAAAATTCCATAGGAACTTTAGACAAAGCTACAGCTATATGTAGCTTTTGACATGTCATCAGTGATGTCATGAGTGATGTCACTGACCATGTCATGAGTGATGTAATATGTGACATCATCAGCAGTGCATTACGGTCGCGCGAGTTATAGTTAGCTGAACTAACTATAACAGGGGGATTTCAAATGTTTTGTATGAGTGAAATGTCCAGCTAACTATAACATGTGTGAAACCTATAGTTTTTTCAGTGAATTTCTAAGGTTTTTTAAATGCTAATTTTTAACTATAACGTGTGTGAAACCTATGTTTTTTTCAGTGAATTTCTAAGGTTTTTTCAATGCTAATTCCTAACTATAACGTGTGTGAAATGTATGGTTTTTTCAGTGATTTTACAAAGTTTTTTAAATGCTAATTCCTAACTATAAGAGTGTGAAACCTATGGTTTTTTAAGTGAATTTCAAAGGTTTTTAAAATGCTAATATCTGTATAAATTTTTATATTTTTTATATATTTATTTTTCCACAAACTGCCTTTGTATATTGTAATACATTGACTGTATCCTGTAATATGCAACGGCACAGCTACTTTTTATTATTTGGATAAAGTTGAACAGTATAGTGTACATCTTCAATCAACATATAAACACTCAAATTTGTTATTTAACTTTTTTTTGTTTTTTTTCTAACGTGCGCGCAACGTGCGCGCACCTTGCTATATTTAAAAAAAAAAAATTTTTTTTTGCCCTTCGGGGTCCTTCAGGGACCCCCTGAGAAGGCCTAGGGGGTCAGGGAGTCTCTACCCTGCCCTCTTTTCACGTTCTCCACTATTGTTTTTGACTCACTTCTGCCTCGGGGGTGCGAGCAACGTGCGCGCACCTCGCGGTTTAAAAAAAATAAAAAAAATGTTGCCCTTCGGGGACCTTCAGGGACCCCCTGAGAAGGCCTAGGGGTCAGAGAGTCTCTACCTTGCCCCCTTTTCACATTCTCCACTTTTGTTTTTGAGTCACTTCTGCCTCGGGGGGTGCGTGCAACGTGCGCGCACCTCGCGATTTGTTTAAAAAAATTTTTTTTTGGGGCCCTTCGGGATCCTTCAGGGACCCCACGAGAAGGCCTAGGGAGTCAGGGAGTCACTTCCCTGCCTCCTTTTCACGTTTTTAAAAGTATTTACGAAAATCGGGTAAAACGTCATTCATATGCGACGGCCGTGCGCGCACGTAAAGTCATGTGACTAGAAAACAACACTTTTGATTTTTTTATACTAGTTTCTTTTCCAGAATCTTCAAAAACCCCACCCACTTCCCTCACTATCTCTTTCACTTTCCTGGGAGAAGGATCGAAGGATCTTTGGTGATTTCTTCCAGCTTTTCATCTTCACAAAATGGCAGAGCAACACCAGCCACAGGATACATCACCTGACTCAGATGTGGAATTTGTTGAAGAACAGCCAAATGTTAAGAAGAGCAAGGAGTCCTTTATCTGGAAGTTTTTCACCTTTCCAGAGGGGCAGAAGAAAGTTAATGCCCCGAAGGTCACCTGTAAAATCTGTGGAAGTGTGCTGTCAAGAAGGAATCCAAATAAACATTATTCCTTCAGCATACATACCATGATTAGACACGTGAAGATTGTACACCCAAATAACTTTGCTAAGGCCTCAACTACAGCCCTTGCAGTGAATGCTCCAGCTGCTGTCCCCAGCACCTCTATTACAGGACTATCTCCTTCCACTTCTAGTTTGGATATCCGGCCACTTTTGGCTAACGTTCATTTCCGTTGCAACTTTTGCAATGAAATTCTGTGTTATGGTGAGCAGAGTGTCAACCTGATTGAGTTGAAGATTAGGCAGCACACATGCTCCCGCAGATAATTTTTAAAAACATTTTGTTTGTTCCTGTTGAGCAGTTTTTCATTACCTTTTTTATATTTTTGTTCTAAAAAATCCCCCAAAAATATAAAATTGTTCGAAAACCAAAAAAAAGAATTTAAAACAAAAAAAACAGTTCTTGTTAGAACTAACTTCACTTCTCAAAGAAGAGCTATATCTCCTATATACTGTGTCATACTTTTTTTGAATGAATGTGTAGTGTATAAATGAATGACTGAAATGATTGAGTGAAAGGGAGGAAGGGATTGATGGAATGAGTGAGGAAAGGGTAGTATGGTGAGTGAGGAAAGGGGAGTCAAAGAGTGACTGAAACAAGGGGACTAAGGGTAGGGGAGTGAAGTAAGGGGAGAAAAAGAGTAAGGGAAGGGCAGTAAGGAAAGGAAAGTGAGGGAGGAGGAGTGAGAAAAGGGGAGCATGGAATGGAGACAGGGAAGGGGAGTAAGAGATGGAGAGGGAGAAGTAGAGCAGGGTAAAGGGATTGAAGGTAAGAGAAGTGGAGTGATGATGAGGGAAGGGGTATGAGAATGAGAAAAGGGGGGTAAGGGAAAGTGAGAGATGGGGAGTGAGGGAGAGAGAAGTGGAGTGAGGGGATGGAGGGATTTAGAAAAGGGGAGTGAGAGAAGGGGAGTAGGAATGGAGTGAGAGAAGGAGAGAGAGGAGGAGTGAGGAAAAGGGAACGGGAAAGTGAAAGGGTGAGAAATACAGACAGGAGGAAGTGGAGTGGGAGAAGGGGAAAGACGGTGAGTGAAGTGCAGTGACAGTTAGGTAAGGGGTATGAGGGTGAGGGAAGGGGAATGAGGGAGAAGGAAGAAAATTAAGTGAGAGGGAAAGTGAGTGAGAGAGAGAGGAGGAGTGATAGAAAGACAGAGGAAAGATGATTAAGGGTAAAGGAGAGAGAGGGAGAGAGTGAGAGAGAGGGAGAGCAAGGAACTGAGAAGTAGTGAGACAGTTAGAGTGAGTGAGACAGAGGGAGACAGGGAGAGAAACATGGATGAAAAAAAGTGAGTGAGGGAGTGAACGAAGGGGAGTAAGTGAGATGGAGTGAGGGAGTGACAAAAGAGGAGTAAAGGAAGGAGAGTGAGGGAAGGGGAGTGAGAGAAGCAGATCGAGGGGGAGTGAGGAAAAGGGAGCGGGAAAGTGAAGGGGTAACAAATACAGATAGGATGAAGCACAGAGGGGGAAAGGGAGTGACGGTGAGTGAAGGGCAGTGACAGTTAGGGAAGGAGTATGAGGGTGAGGGAAGATGAATGAGGAAGAAGGAAGAAAATTAAGAGAGAGGGAAAATGAGTGAGGAAGAGAGGAGGAGTGATATAAAGAGAGAGGAAAGGAGTTTAAGGGTAAGGGAGAGAGAGGGACAGAATGAGGGAGAGCAAGGAACTGAGAAGGAGTGAGGCAGTTAGAGTGAGTGAGACAGAGGGAGACAGGGAGAGAAAAATAGATGAAAAAAGTGAGGGAAGGAATAAACAAACGGGAGTAAGTGAGATGAAGTGAGGGAGTGAACAAAATATAGTGAAGGAAGGGGAGTGAGGGAAGGTGAGTGAAGGAAAAGTACTGAGGGTGAGTGAAAGGCAGTAACAGTGAGAGAAGGGGTATGAGGGTGACGAAAGGGGAATGAGAGAGAAGGAAGGATATTAAGAGAGAGGAAAGGGGACTGAGGGATAAAGTAGGAGGGAAGGAAACAGAAAGAGAAAGACAGTAAGGGTGAGGGAGAGAGAGAGAGAGTGAGAGAGAAAGAGAGGGAGAGCAAGTGACTCAGAGGGAGTGAGGCGGTTAGACTGAGTGAGACAGAGGAAGAGAGGGAGAGAGAAATGGAGTGAAGGGGAGTGAGCGACTATACGAATGCGAGTTAGCAAAAGTGAATGAGGAAAGGAAAGTAAGAGAAGAGGATTGACGGATGGAGTGAGGGAAAGAGAGTAAGGGGGAGTGAGGGAATGGGAGCAGGTGAAAGAGAATGGGAGAGATGCACAGAGAGGAGAATATGAAGTAGGAGAAGAGGAGTGAGATTGAGTGAAGGGCAGTGACAGTGAGGGAAAAATAAGCATATTAAGATAGAGCAAAAAGCAGTGAGTGAGAGAGAAGAATTTATGGAAAGAGAGAGGAAAGAAAAGGAAGTTTGGTGGAGAGAGAGGGAGACAGTGCAAGAGAGAAAGAGAGGGAGAGTGAGGGACTGTGAGAGAGTGAGGCAGTTATAGTGATTGAGACAGAGGAAGAGACTTAGAGATGGATGGGGGAAAGGGGAGTGAGGGAGGGAATAAAGGAAGGGGAGTGAGCAAAAGGAAGTGAGGGAATAAGAGAAGGGGAGTGACTGAAAGTGAGTGAGGGATGGTGTGAAGGAAACAGAGTAAGGGGGAAAGAGAGAAAATAGTGAGGGATAGAGCAAAAGAAGGGTAGTGATGGAGGAGGAAAGAAAAGAGAAGTGATGGCCACAGAGAGGACAGAGGGAGCAGAAGAAGGTAAGTGAGGGTAAGTGAAAGGGTACTGATGGTGAGAGAAGGAGTGTAAAGGTGAATTAAGGGGAGTAAAGAGAGTGAGGGAAGAAGAGTAACATGAGCAAAGGAAGTGGGGTAAGAGACAAAGTGAAGAAAGGGAAAAAGGGAAAGAGAAGTAAGAGAGTGATGAGAAAGTATTTTTTGTTTGTCATACTCACCTTATAAGTAATGAAAAGTTAATAATCTATTTTTAATAAATATAATATCTGTGGAAGAGAAGAAAAAATTGATTTATAATATATATTTCACAATACAAAATAATTTGTACAATATATTATGCATTTTATTTTGCTGTTCTCAGAATATATTGAATTTCACTGAAAACAGTGAGTTCAATAATACTCATCATATAACAGTGGGCAAAAAAAAGACAATCAATAAGATTGTATTTCAAAAACCCATTCAACATTTTTATTAAGAATGTAACAATTATAAAAAAATATCTTAAATGTCTTTTTCGAACAGCAACTTTTTACGTAAGTAAGGGATATCACCAACAATCACAAAGTAACAAAACATTATTACTTCTTTTTTATACACTCTAAATAAAGTAATGTACAAACATATGCTAACAACATTTACCCAAAATAGTCATTTTTTGTTTCAAATACCATTCCTCATGGCCAAATAGTAAGTGTGAAATCCTTAATTTGGAAGACACTTAATAGTACTCTTAAGCGTCCGGTTCCCACCCTTCTGAATCAAAAGTACCAACATCTTTTGTACCATCTAACAATGGTTATACCTCTACCCGATGCTATTTATCATGTACATAGAACCCTAAACAACTAGCATGCTATCTGAACCTCAACATCATCTGGTATGCCGATCACACTCTGCTCATCCTTTATCTAAGCAAGGAGCTGTATACCATTAAAAGAAACCTCTACAAGGGAATAAAATATGTCAGCAACATCTCCAACAACTACAACAAATCTAAAACACCTCTGCCTCACTGATGATCAACATCTCCTGTGATAGCCACATCACCCACTATCTGATACCCTTACACTACCTCTACGTCAACTACAAGAATTTTTTGAACCTCATCACCCTCACTCACAAAGTACTTTTCAACACCAGACTACCCTTTCTTAACAGCAGTAATTTTCCCAGGCCAATTATTTTCCCTAAAATTTGAGTTGTAAAAACACTAGGTAAGAATTTGGTAAGTCATAAGGTAAACGTTGTTTAAAAATCAATTGAGTATCATTACAATGAGTCCAGCCTTTTGTACATTTTAAATAAGCTGTGTAATGTCCTGATGTTGTAGAAGGACCATCATGGAAAATAATTGCTACAGTTACAAAAGTTCTTCCTGATATTGATAGTTGAGAAGCCACACATTTTTTTATTAAAGTTGTCAGTTTTCGTCCATCAGGTCTGCATCGTTGCAGCATTAAAATTACATGCTGTCCATATCTTTGTATAAATAATGTTGATAACATTTGTGAGTTACATTGGGTACAGACCATGTTTTGATTTGCTTCTCTAACTAGATTATTAAAATACACTGATTTGCAGTCTGGTAAAGTCAAATATATAAATCTTTCAGTGTCTATTTCAGTACTACTTGAAAACGAACAATTGTCACAGTCATGTTGCCATTTATAAGAAAGGCCAAAAAGATTTTCAATTTCTATACCTTCATCTTGCAATACAACAAGCATATGCATTAGAAATTCCTGACAATCTTGCTGAATATTCTGTGAAAATTGATTTAAACCAGAACATATGTCTAAAACATTTCGAATATCAGAAACACTTTCTATTTTAGTGTTATCACTACTACATTTCTCAAACACAGAATTCAACAAACAACAAAATCTTTTGTCCCGATTTTCAACAATTTGTTGTAGTACAGTTTCAAGAAAAAAAAACCATTAACCACTACATTAGCATAGCAGTTGACACCAGAACTGTTTTCAAACTGAAAACCAACAACCTCTTCAATAGAATCATTTTTCTTTTTGCTTACTATCATTGGTTCATCTAGTTTTTTTCTTTTCTCTGCAACCTCGCTACAATTTTACTCATATCTCCTTTTTCGACTTACCACACGCTTTTCAAGTACTGGATATTGAGGTAAATTAGGAGCATGTTCTCTTTTTAACCTATTATACTCTTTTACACAATTTACATCTGCACTAATCTTTGTGTCATCAATATCACTCAGGTATAATCCAGATGAAGTTCTGACTCGAGATAAAGCAACATATGCCATACCCTCTTTAAACACAGTACTTCCAATATTCACCAAAGCACAATCTACACTTAAACCTTGAGATTTATGAATAGTCACCGCATATGCCAAACAAACAGGAAACTGTTTTCGGCGGACATATAAATCTTTTACAAGCAAAAATCAAGCTGAACAACGACTCAATTGTTGTACTTCTTCAATTTCATCAAATTTGATTTTCAAAAATTCAATTTTATCTCTATTTGGATAATTCACAAAATCAACAACATTACCCATTGCTCCATTTACTAAACCTCTTTCCACATGTAAATTTTGTTGTAAAATTATCCAACAATTTATACATGCATATAGATTCTTTTCTAAACCAGCAGTTTTAGATATTGATTTTTCTAAAGAATCCAATTTTGACTTTAACTTTTCTGACAAAAAAATAGTAGCTCCTTCATGCTCTATTGTATCAATACCTTCCAGTTTTATAATTTCTTGATTTTCTAACTTTAGCATTTTTTCATTGAATATTGAACATTCTTGCAGAGTTGGCATCAAGCATATCACTGATTTCTTTTCTGCAATTTTTCTATATATATTCTCTGGGAGAATATTTTCGTTTGGAAACAAATTTGTAAGTAATCGTGCCTGTAAAGCTTCTTTGCCGTGTTCACTCACTTTTCCAATTCTTATATCTTCAAGAATACTTTTATAATCAGCGTCCTTTGCCTGTTGCATATTTGTAATGAGTTCTGAATATTCGAAATATGACCAAATATTAACATTTCCAATGCTTCCCAGGCACTTTCTGGTATCTTAATGTGTAACTGTTTTAAATACTGGCTGTCCTTTCACAGGAGTTAGTTGTAGTAGATCTTCAAAAACTATGACGTGTTTGCCTCTAAATAATACATCATACTCTGTTTTAAGGATTTGTTGCATTCTTAAATGCACAAATGCAAGCATTAAATTTGATACCATGCTTACCTCATCAATAATGAAAAGTTTCATTTTTTTCAAGACTCTAGAAACTTCACAACAAGCTTCTCCAGATAGCTTGTGGTATTCTAATTTACTTTCATGTTCTACTGGCAGCATCAATAAATGATGTAAAGTAATCCCTTTAATGTTATGTCCTGCCAACCCAGTTGGAGCAGTAACAACAAAAGAGAGTGACGACTCAGTTCTTTTCTGTAGATAAGTTGCAATTCCTTTAATTAGAAAACTTTTTCCAGTTCCTGCTTCTCCACTCACGTACAGTTGGACAGGTTTAACACCTTCAGTGCTAAGGCAATTCCCCCTCTGTACTGACTTTTCATTTACTCCATTTCTCATGACGAGCTCAGCTCGTCATGAGCACACGATCAGTGTACTGCATGATGAGCTGAGCTCGTCATGAGCATGGAAGGGGTTAAATGAAGTACATGAGCACTCTTTTTTCTCGTGATATAAACCATGCTCAATATGTTCTGTCACTTGATTGTATATTTGTTTTTGCTCAACATTTAGTTGTTTTTCCAATTCTTCTAAGTTTATTACATCCTCTTGAGCTTGTTGCATTGCTGTTTCCACCTCATCCATGGCAGTTGCTGCTTCATTTTGAATAATTGGTTCTCCTAGTGGATCCTGACTCAACGAAGGAGAACTTTGACTGTCTTGAGAACTGTCTCTAGCAATCTCTGCTGCAATTGTAGTTTCTTGCTGTATTTCGTCTTCAACATTTTCAGATAATTAGTAAAAGCAGGACATTCTATAGTATTTTTAGTTGCGTTGAATGAATCTTCATAACTGTCAAAATCTCCAAGTAGTTCCAGTTCTGTTCGCCATGGCTTAAAGAGTTGCAAAAGAGCTAAGTAGTAAAATTCCGTTTTGTCAGGAGTTTCGCAACTCAGTTTTCGGTGAATAATCAAATGTCCTTTTCTTTCTTTTACTAAACATCCTTCAGATCCAATCACAGCATACACTTTATTGATATCTTCTGTAATATTCCTCTTAAAAGTATAGCTTTGCAGTACTTCATAGAGACAAACATTCTCAAGATGATTTCTTCTATTTGGATAGTATGTATTCAACATATTTGTCTTCAAAATATCTGTACTGTCTGGTTCTCTCTCTGCTAAATACTCAATTTCTTGTACAGATTTCAAAACTTGGTTTCGTGTTCTTGAAAGACCTAAACTCACCCAAATGATTGTTCTAGATTTGGAGTATAGACTTGCAGATGATAAACAATCTGAACATTCATATGCTCCGATTTCTCGATGAGACAACATCTTCAAACTGTAGCTGTACAATTTCTTACTTAGGCTCTTTTCATGAGAAATTTCTTCCCACATTTCCTTTAGTTTCGTCTTTTCAGATTTAGTAATGTAAGACGTTACATATCGAGCCACAGCAATGGAGTTGTCTGCAACATATTGAATTTCCATGTTAGCATTCCACATTGACAAAATAACTGGGTTATAGTCATTTATGTATTTTGACTCTTCATTTCTTTTTAAGTTGTAGGTATTTTTCGGTTATTTTCTTGAGACAGTATGTCGCAAAGATGACATAAAATTGTTCACTCTTCCTTTTGATAATACTGGACGTGGAAATGCAAATCGACATTTAGTGTAGAACTTATCCTTAGATTTGTACTTTCGACAACATTATTTTCCACAACGATGGGTTTGAAACCGTAAGACTTGATGTCTTAAATTCTTTTCTACTGTACTTTTGGGTACAGCACATGTAGAATATTGTTCAATAAAACTCATCACTGTGTCATCTGAATCTGTTCCAAATTTGGGGGCATCTTTGATCCATAGCAGCATATTTATGTAAGGAGCACCTCTTGCTTGATACTCCTTTCTCCAAAAGAAATCCAGAACCTCTCCAAGAGGAGGATTTTTTTTGTTTGTGATAAAAGACATCATAGCTTCACATCTATGATTGAAATACCTGCATACATTAACTGGATCCAAAGAGCACAGTTCTCCAGGTGTCTTGTATTCTATATTTTCTATGTTAGCATCTTCCCAAGCATACTCTGCACAGCTTAGAGTAAGGAGTAAGTTTCTTAGCATACATTTCAATTCCCCATGACGTCGGTACCAATACTCATTAGTACCACGCTGACATGCCATGAGATTAATTAGCTGAGATTCCAAAATAGTATCTTTCTGTTGGACTTTATACATAAAGTCCTTTGCCGAAACATTTTGCAAATGTACTCCACTTTTTAGTATATGGTTCACTGCATAAGAAAGTCCAGACAAGTCACTCTCAAACAGAAGATGAAACAAATATGGAATACATTGGCGAAACCTTGGATCTTCTGCATATAATCTTGAAGTCCGGTATTCAGATGCAGGAATCTGCACAGGTCGTTCATCATATCGTCCACCTTTGCCTGTTGGAAATAACTGAGGGAAGCAACGAGCTTCCAAGCTTTCTTCCCATACCCTAATGGGACTTCCTTTTGCTTCTTTCATTTGAAATAACTCAATAGTATTTCCCATCACTTCTTTAGAGTGAAGTGGATGCACACTATAATGTTCATGACACATCCACTTTTTCAATTTGTGCAGTTGGCAAATCACTCTCCTCTTCCATAGTTGCTTCCTCTTCTCCTACATACACATTTTTATCGTATTGATTATTTTTTACCAAATACAACGTCGCCTTTTTCACTTTCCTAACATCCACTAATTCTTGCCAGATTTTCTTACTCTTCGTAGGAACGCCATTAACTAGAATAACTAGAGGTTCCTCTTCCACATTTTCTACACCAATTGTTTCAATATTTTTCTTTAAATTTAGAGGCAAATATACAACTCTTCCCTTTAATCCTCTCTGTAAATCTGAAGGAGGCAATTTCCCTGTCTTATGCTCCATGCGAACAATAGCCTGAAATGGATGCACACATTGAATGAGAATAGACTCATAAGTATTTAAATCCATCAGTTCAGAAGGAATATATTCCAACTCAAGATTATTATAAACAGCTCTAGCAGGCATCTTTTTCTCATCTAATTTATTATAACAATATTTACAAATACGTTGATCAGAACCCAAATCAAAACAATTCTCTACCAACAAATAAGTTGCAAATTCCTTCCACTCATTATTATTCTCCTTTTCACTTTTTAAATATAGATCAACTAACCTGGTCTGATTTTTATAATGAATTTGTTTACAAAAAATACAAGAAAAGTTTGGCTTTTCATCTGAAATGACCTTAAACCTTGTAATTTCTTGCTCAAAATTTTCTGTACTAAAATTCTGTACATTTTCTTCCACATTTCCTTCTATTAATGCATCTGTTTCTGCACTATCTTCTTCAGGACCAAAGCAACTAACCTCAATATCTTCATAAATGTTGATCACATCTAACACAGATCCATGCAAAAGAGCACTGTTCAACTTTTTTAACATTAGTGCTGGACTTTTTGCATAATACAACCTTCTCACTAATTTCCTCACTTCAGTATGATGCACTGATAACATCCTAAAATGGTGAAAAACACTCTGACATACTTTTTTAGAAAGACAAGCCAAAGAATGACCTTGCAAACCCGTTTTTTCTCTCACTCTGCAGGGGTCTAATTCTTGCAACATCTTAATCTTCTGTTTAACACTTTTCTTAGTATACTTACATAAAAAATTGCGAAAAAAATCAATTGAATCCTGTCGTACACTACAAATACTACTACAATTCCAAGTGCACACTGGAGCCTTAGGACGTCTCCCTAAAACGTCATCAGCTAACACCTCTTTTTCAATCGGACTACCATTCTTAACCTCATAAGCTCGACCACTGGTGTCAACTGCATGCAACAAATCATTACTCTGAAAGTAACTCTCTTCATTAAAAAATGGCTCCCAACTTGAACTATGTTTCCATTCTCGAGAAAAAACATTACAAAAATTAGTTCTATTAATTAGTCTTTTCCACTTACTTTTGACCTTCATTACATTGATTGGCTTATCTAGTGTTCGAATCCTACTGATTCCTAAAAGAAACAATTTTTTTTAATTCAAAAGCTTTCTCAACAATTCTCTGTATATGTTTTTTTCTTATAAAAAGCTGTTTTTCTTTTACAATTCTTTATATTTTTTAATAAATTTACAACTCTGTTATGAAACATTCGCTTCTGAATCTCAACAAACTGATTTTTTCGTCTATTACTATAAACACTGTTTCCCACATATTTTTTCCATCATTTTTCTTTTTTGTCTGTTTTTTCTTTGTAGTTACAGATATATATATATTTTTCCTGATTGTCCACAGTTTTTTTTAATTGTGTTATTTTCCTTATAAAATCCTTTGTTGACTTACCAGGAGCTTTCTTTGTTTTTTCCACACATTGCTGTTTAGATAAATCTTGTACTTCTTTTTTCTTGGAAATTTAAGCCTGTTTATATCTTTTTCTTCTCTCACTCTTTGACGGCATATTGTTTTTTCTTTCTGTAAATAATTAAAATCTGTTGTGAAGAAAAAAAACATGTTTAATTATTGTTTTTACAATTGTAGACCACTACTAGCATACTACATAGCAATTAGAAGCACTATATGTTGTTAAGTCTGGTTCACTCCATAAGTAATTTTAAGGCACATCAGCAGTGTTCGGGCAGTGTAGGAGATCATGCAGGGAGTGCTGTTTCAGGGTTTAGGACAGTGCAGTGGTGTTTGAACATTATAGGGGCATTTGCTGAAAATTATGTTTCAGGGTTTACAGCAGTGCAGTAGTGTTGAAAGAGATTGTTGCGTTACTCCTGAGGCGGAAAGCCGGGAGTCTGTTTCTGAGCTTGATTTTTTAAAACTTGTGTATTGTGTTTTTAAAATTGCTGATTTGCACATTGTCCTTTCTGGCACTCACCCTGATCGCGCCGTGCAGCTGACCACTAGCTGACACTGCCTGTCCCCCATAATCGCTGCTTTCTGGGCGCCATTGGCACGCCGAGGGAGACTTCTGCCACGCCCATCCATTGCTGGCCACGCCCCCTCCAACGAATCACTTAAAGCGCGCTGAGCATTAGCGTCGCTTTATTGTTGCGTTACTCCTGAGGCGGAAAGCCGGGAGTCTGTTTCTGAGCTTGATTTTTTAAAACTTGTGTATTGTGTTTTTAAAATTGCTGATTTGCACATTGTCCTTTCTGGCACTCACCCTGATCGCGCCGTGCAGCTGACCACTAGCTGACACTGCCTGTCCCCCATAATCGCTGCTTTCTGGGCGCCATTGGCACGCCGAGGGAGACTTCTGCCACGCCCATCCATTGCTGGCCACGCCCCCTCCAACGAATCACTTAAAGCGCGCTGAGCACTAGCGTCGCTTTATTGTTGCGTTACTCCTGAGGCGGAAAGCCGGGAGTCTGTTTCTGAGCTTGATTTTTTAAAACTTGTGTATTGTGTTTTTAAAATTGCTGATTTGCACATTGTCCTTTCTGGCACTCACCCTGATCGCGCCGTGCAGCTGACCACTAGCTGACACTGCCTGTCCCCCATAATCGCTGCTTTCTGGGCGCCATTGGCATGCCGAGGGAGACTTCTGCCACGCCCATCCATTGCTGGCCACGCCCCCTCCAACGTCATAAGTCGCCACTATAAACCATGTGTCAATATCGGAAGCGCAGCGGACGGGCGCAGCGGGCGCGCCGGTTGCGCGCCGAAGGCGCGCTAAAGGCAAGCTCGTCTGCGCTCGTCCGCGACGAGGACGCGACCAGCGCCGCTACCTCTGTCCAAATTGACCGCATCCCTTACGCTACACCCGTGACACTCTGCTATATTTACAAGGATCCGCACCCGAAGGTAAGCTCACCTTTGAGAACACTGCGTTTCCCCTAGCTGACTTCTCCCATAGGGGCCTGATTTCAGGAGGCCTACTGAACGTTAGATCATTACCTAAACACGCCACCGAAATCAGCCTCCTTATAGAAACACACCATCTCGATGTCCTGTTCTTAACCGAGACCTGGACACAGGCCGACTGTGATATTGATCTTGCATCAGCATGCCCACCCAACTTCAATATCCTGCACCTCCCCAGACCTAAAGGCGGTATTATCTTCCGTGCCTCCTGGACTATAAATACTATAGACATAGACCCAGTGCCTGGGGTCGAGCTCTTCAGTCTGGCCATAAACTGCCACCTAGGAGATATCTTCACGGTGATTATTTGCTACCGGCCCCCAGGAGCTTTCTCCTTTTCGCAACAACAAGCACTCCTCACTATTTTCACAAATATGGCAACCTCCCATAATAAATTAGTTATTTTGGGAGATTTTAATCTTTGGCCAAATGGCAGCCTCGACACAGCACTAGATAACCTCCTGCTTTCTTGTGACGGTGTGGGGCTTCACCAACTGATTAGGCAACCCACCCACTCTGCAGGCAATAGACTCGATCTTATTTTCTCGAGCGCAGACCTAACACAAGTGGGCGATATTCTGCCTATGAGCTGGACGGACCATTCACTCATCAAACTTTACATCACTAGTACCACCACAAATAAGCCCAAAAATTGTCGTCCAGCTGAATTTACGTACCGGAACTGGAAAGCTCTAGAAAAGCTCAGCTCTGTCACCACAGTCTTCGATTTGGAGGATAGTTTTTCTCCCACTAGCTCGGTGGAAAACAACTACAGAACCTTCAGTGGCAGGATAACATCCATCACGGATTCCGTTGCCCCTTTAAAACACGGTAATCCTAAAGGGAGAGGGTCTGCTCCCTGGTTTACTGACTCCCTGAAAACCCTCAAGTCAGCTTGTAAGCAGGCTGAGAGGAAGTGGAGACAGGGCTATTGTGACATGAATAAAACCCTCTGGAAAAATAGTCTTCTTGAATACAAAGCGGCTATTAGAGTGAGCAAATCGGCCTACTATTGCTCCACAATAGTTAATGCAGCCAACAGCTCAAAAAGCATATTCCAGATCTTAGAGAATCTTATACACCCTGACTGTGCTAAGAAAACTATCCCACCATCCCAGACCCTCTGTGTCAATCTCGCACAGTTCTTTCTGGATAAAATCATGACCATCATCAACAACTTGGCAATCTCATCATCCCAATACCCGCCTACCTCCCCGGCAACCTGCTCCACTAACCTGTATCCCAGTTTAGTCGGTTCGCCCAGGGAAAGTCTTTTGGCTTTCCCCCAGATCCCTGAAGCAGAATTTGAAAGACTGGCACTTGGCATCACCTCGGGGTCCCCTCTTGACCCACTGCCCCCAAAAATCTGGAAAGCATGCGGGCACGAGCTATTCCATACCCTTCGGAGGATTTGCAACCAATCTCTCCGTAGTGGATTGGTTCCCAACCCTTGGAAGCAAGCTCTAATCACCCCGCTTCTGAAAAAACCATCCCTGAATCCAGAATGCCTTTCCAATTTCCGACCCATATCACTTCTGCCCTTTCCGGCGAAAGTGGTGGAGCGATGGGTCAGCACCTGCCTGTCAGCCCACCTCGAGCAGAATCACGTTCTGGACGACTTCCAATTCGGATTTCGCCCAGTCCATGGCACTGAAACAGCTGTACTTACGGCCATGGAAGAACTTCGAATGCGGGCAGACAGGGGCCAAGCGGTGGCCTTGATCCTTTTGGACCTGTCTGCCGCATTCGACACTGTCAACCACGTGATCCTGCTGGAGAGGCTGAGAGAGGCTGGGGTTGATGGCACAGCCCTGCTCTGGTTCCACTCCTTTCTCAGAGAAAGGAAACAGGCGGTATCCCTCCCCCCTTTTCAATCTGCTTTCTCCTCAGTCCCCCACGGTGTACCCCAGGGTTCTTCTATCAGTCCGATTCTTTTTAATGTTTACTTATCACCACTGGTCACTCTTATTAAATCCTACAATATGACTACAGTAAACTACGCGGACGATACCCAGCTTATTTTCTCCTGGGTGGGTGAAGACTCTATTACCTTAGAAGCCTTCCACGACTGCCTGAGAGATACTGCTGGCTGGTTACACCACAACTCCCTCCAATTCAACTCCTCCAAAACCGAGGTCCTGTTCTGTCCAGCAAGCCGCATACCTCGTCTTCTGCCTGCCGAGTTCTGGCCCCCGGAAAATCCAGATAATCCGCCACCGGTGGCCAGTGTTCGCAACCTGGGCGTCATGCTCAAAAACAAACTGAGCATGGAAACTCAGGTATCAAGAACTGTCGCCACCTGCTCGGCCCTCATGCGTTCATTGCGCAAAATCCTGCCTCTACTTCCACCACCCGCCAGAGCACAGATAGTCAGGTGCACTATTCTAAGTCGCCTTGACTATTGCAATGCCCTCCTGCTCGACTCCCCCATGGTACTGCTGGACAGACTCCAACGTGTCCAGTCAGCAGCAGCCAAACTGGCCCTTGGATGGACCAGGAGATCCTCTACCACGGCTGCCTTAGCCGAGCTACACTGGCTTCCCTTGAAGCAACGTATTGCCTTCAAGTCTCTCTGCCTGGTCTTCAAGGCATTACACGGATTAGGACCTAGACCTCTTCAACGGATGTTTACCTGGTACACACCAACAAGAGCGTTGCGATCTGCGACCGCCCGCCTTGTAATAGTACCCAGATTCAAGAGAGCCAGGATCGGGGGAAGATCGTTCCGAGTGGCGGCTGCTAAGCTCTGGAACGGTCTTCCCGCCGACATTCGCCAAACTTCACAGCTTCTGCCTTTTCGGAAACTAATAAAAACTTGGCTTTTCCCCTAGACCCCCCTTCCATTACCACTCCCCAATCAACTCCCACAGCTTCTAAATCAGGAGTAAACCACTCAGCGCCAGGATGCCTGCTAGGTGACAGCTGCGCTTTACAAGTGTTTTAAATAAATAAATAAAATAAGTTTAGCAGGTTTTGCTAGGGATGGTATTTCAGGGTTTAGGACAGTACAGTGGTATTCAGGCACTGTAGAGGTTCAAGGTGGGACTGATAATTCTGAGTTTAAACCAATGCAGTTGTGCTTGGGCAGTGTATGGTATCATGTAAGAGCTAGGAGTATAAAGCACTGTATGTCCTAAAGCCTGACTCACTCCATGAGTACATGTATTCTCATATCTGCAAACACATGCATCGAGCAAGTGATTCTGTCACAATATTCCCATAAACACACTGACTCACATTCTGATTCTAGACAAATCAAAATATCCCTTGCAATTCACTGAAATGATTACTACATGCTACAGAGAGAGTTGCAATGGCATTTCTACAGCACATACAGGATCTTTATTACACAACATGGAGAATATTTGGGAATTAAGAGACACACATGCTGCATAGGACTTTGTAGCACTACATGTAATAAAGATCCTGAGTGTACTGTAGAAATGCCATAGCAACTCTCTCTGTAGCATGTAGTAATCATTTCATTAAATTTTAATTTCTACATTCTCAGTCCCACCTTGACCCCCTGAACTGCGCTGCACTGTCTTAAACCCTGATACACCATCCCTAGCAAAACCTGCTAAACCCTTTCAACAGTACTGCACTGCTTTAAATCCAGAATCACCATCCTCAGCGAATGCCCCTATAATGTTGAAACACCACTGCACTGCCCTAAATCCTGAAACAGCACTACCTGCAAGAACCCTTTCACTGTAGTAATAATTTTACTGAATTTTAAGGGATACTGTCATGTGTCTAAGATCACACTGTGAGTTAGTATTCATTTCAGATAATTGTGGCAGAATAATTTTCTTAGTTGATGTGTTTAAAAATATGGGAATGCATGTACTTATGGAGTGAGTCAGACTTTAGGACATGTAGTGCTATAAAAATCTATGCAGCATGTGTGTCAGGCCTCTTAATTCCCAAAAAGTCTCCATGCTGTGTAACATAGATCGTGTGTGTGCTGTGGAAATGCCATAGCAACTCTCTCTGTAGCAAGTAGTAATCATTTCAGTGTATTTTCCTTTCCAATCCAATCCAATCCAAAAATTCTTTATTTCTGCCATTTGAGACCATAAAAGATTCATTAGAAAACATTTAAAAGACATAAAACATACATTAAAATCAGGGCAAGGAGCAACAGTCAAATCAGTTCAATTTCCAAGGAGGTCAAAGGTACTGCGAACACAGTTAGCTATATTTCGTTACAGTCTAATACACATTTAGTAGGAAATTAGCCTTTCAATACTTTTCCCCTTATCTGCCACATGGCCATTAAGTACTTGGCAACAGCAAAAACTATATAGTGCAGGGTACTTGTCTTCAGGATTCTATATGATTGTAAATAGTTTCTGATGCCCAGATTCCTGCACAGTGGCGCTAGCCAATATTTCCTTGGTCTGTTGTAGGCAGGGCAAAAAAACAACACATGTAGTTCATCCTCGTCATTCCCACTGCACCCAGGACAGATTTTATCGTCCAACATTGTCCATTTACTAGTGAGGGCTTTAAGGGGCAGCGTTCCAAACCTCCATTGGATAAAAAGCTTCCTTGCAAGAATAGGAAATATGATGTCCATAAAACCTTCAAAATAAATAGAATTTTTGGTGGCCAAAAATTGTTCAGTTCGGGTGCCGTTTTTAGATGTACACACGAGCAAGGTTAGACTTTTGTCCTTAAAAACATTAGTAACCATCTTGCGTGACACCCCTAGACAACCTCTTTGAGCATCGTCCCACAACTCAGGCAGTCCCAGGCGGTAGAATTCTCGCTTGACGTATGCCACCCATGGAATTCTGTCAGAGTGGTTTAGGTCCAGGATATGCTTGAGATCTTGCCTGTAGTGGGAAAGTTCGCCCGTGGTCCAGCCTGTGCCAAAACCTCAATGGTTTTATGGCCAGTTCATCCCCTATTGAGGGGAGCCCCATATCTAATCTCAGAGGTAACAGGGGTGTGCCTTGGGGAAGGGCCAACAAGCGTCTAAGGAAGTTGTTTTCCACCTTGATGAGTTCTGTCCCAGCTTTGTGGCCCCATAGCTCTCCACCATAAGATGAGGTAGCTCTGGCTTGAGTTTTGTACATCTCCAAGGCTGGACTAACAGGTTGGAAGGTGGATGTATTCGAGACCTTCAAAATTGCTCCCACCATTTGGGATAACTTTAAACGGGATCTTGCTATCTGTGGACCCCACGATAGATTTTCATGTAAAGTTACCCCCAAGTACTGGAACGTTCTGACCCTTTCCAGCCTTTCGGATCCCAGGGTTGGGTTGGGCCTAGTTGTTGAGGAGGGATTGAATACCATGAATTTGGTTTTTTCTGCGTTGATCTCCAGACCATGCGCCTTGCAGAAATCCCCAAACCCATCCAGTATCCGTTGAATCCCCATCGGGGATTTGGAGAGCAGGAGGGTATCATCGGCAAACATAATTGCCGGAACCCTCCTACCTGCCAGCCTAGGTGCATCGTTGTCCCTGACATTATCAAGATGGAATATGACACTGTTAACAAAGAGGCAAAACAGGGTCGGTGCAAGGACACAACCCTGTCTTACCCCCCTGAGAACTGGGAACCTAGCAGACAACACTCCATCCCTCCCGCACCTAACCTGGGCAAAATTGCCGTCGTGGAGCCTGATTATTGCCTGTAGCAATTGTGAAGGAACGCCTAGCTCCTTAAGAACAGCCCATAATTTCTTGCGGGGTACCAAATCGAATGCGGACTTCAGGTCCTCAAACACCATGTACAGACTCCCCCCCTCGATCACTACTGTTTTCCAGTAAAGAAGAACGAGGCGGAAAATCTGGTCCAAGGTGGACGTGTTTTTCCTGAAGCCCGCCTGAAGGGGACTGAGGATCGCATTGTCCTCCATCCAGTCAAGGAGATGGTCCAGGAGAAGGCGGGCAAAGAGTTTTTGGGGTACGTCTATGAGGCTGATCGGCCTGTAGTTGGCTGGGAGCAGAGGAGAGCCCTTTTTAAAAATCGGTACTATCTCTGCCCCCAGCCAAGTACAGGGGATCTCCATCCCTCCCAAAATGGAATTAAATATAATTAGGAAGTAGGGACCCCAGATCTCTGGATGGCATCTAAACAAATCTCCAGGGAGTTTGTCGAGGCCTGGAGCCTTCCCCAACGCCAATCTCTCCATAGCATTTAGCACCTCACCCAGTGTAAATTCTAATTTGTCTGCGGACTCATAGGAGGTGTCGGGTGCTACCTCATTGGCAAATGCGGGAGTGTCTTGATATAATTTACTAAAATGAGATTCCCATACTGAGGCAGCAATATTTGGCTCCACAGCTGATTTCAGCTCGCCTGTACCTGTATGGACTAGAGCCCAGAATTTTCTTGAATCCCTGGTTTCCAAAGCCAGGGATAGGTCCTGCCATCTATCCCAGTCCCAATCTTGCTTTGCCTGGGCGATGGCTTCCCTATATTTGCGTCTCAGCTCAAATACCCTGTCCTTATTGGTGCCAGACTTTATCATAAAAATCAGCTCGGTTTTTATCTTTTTACATGTAGAATTGTACCATGCTGAGGTTGATGTCCTCTTCCTCCTAGTCCCCACCTCGGGGTAAAAAACCTCTCCTAGACTTCCCACTAAATCTGCATGGATTTGGGCTAGTTTTTCATTAAAATTGGTGGCTCTTGGTTTATTGATTAGTTCATCCATTGCAACTAGCTTTGGGAGTGCCAGGTCATAAATTTTTGTGATGCACTCTGTTGAGCTTACCAATTTCCCCCATCTTACCCGTCTATTGTTGGATAGAACTAGGGGGCATATTACCAAGCAATAGCGATAATTATCGCTATTGCTTGGTTAGCGGGAAAAAAATATCGCCGAGCACCGAGGATTTTTACCGCTGAGATACCTTGATATTATCAAGGTTTATCTCAAAAGCTGTAAAAATCCTGCGAAATGCATGAATATCGCAGAAAAATCAGCGATATTCATGCATATCGTGACAATGCTCTTAGCCATGTTATCCACCTTCGATTGGATAACATGGCTAAGAACTGCTTTTAGCAGGCGTTAGCTTTTGGAGATATTCGCGCTTAGCGCGAATATTTCCAAAAGTTGTTAATAGGAGTTAGAGATGTTAGCGACTGTTTTCAGTCGCTAACATCTTGGCACGCCCACTTTGCAAGTCATTAGCGATAATTATCGCTGACATGCAAAGTGGGCCCCTAAATGCCCGCTATCACCTACAAGCTGTCGCTAACCGGTGTTAGCGACAGCTTGGTAATAGGGCGATAAAATTATCGCCGCATTAGCGGGAAAAAGTCCCGCTAATGCGGCGATAATGCCCTTGGTAAATGCCCCAAGGTTCCCTGTGTCTTCACTTTGGTCTGTAAGTAGCGTCCCTTCTTCAGGCACAGGGTGTGCCATATCTAAGCAAAGGGCATTGTGGTCACTGTCTGATCTTTCAACTACCTTAAAATCCAAAACCTTGGACCACATACCTATATCTACAAAAATGTAGTCCAAGCGAGACTCATGCTCCTTTCTATTAAAGGTACACAATGAGGGGGTGTCAGATGGAGTACGCCCATTGCAGGCCCTCAGGGCATAATTCAAAGTTAGGGACGTAATCTGCACCCCTAGAGGGGTCCATGATTTCGGGTTAGGGGATTGACAAGGGTGAATCTCCCAATAGTCATCCTCAGCAGTTAAGGCACCCTCCTTCAGACCAATCAATGGTTCGAAGTGGCAGTTGAAATCTCCGCCCATCAGTATCTTACAATCGACGGGTAATTGCCCTTGAAATAAAGATAAATCATCCAAAGTGGATGATTTACGACGACACACTGACTGACTATATTCTCAGTCCCACCTTGACCCCTTATACTGCCTGAACAGCACTGCACTGTCCTAAACCCTAATACACCATCTCTATCAAAAGCTGCTAAACTCTTTCAACAATACTGCACTGCTCTAAACTCTGTAACAGCACTCCCAGCAAGACCTTCTTTCACTGTAGTAATCATTTTACTGAATTGCAAGGCATACTATCATGTGTAGTTTGCGTTGTAATGGAATGCATTGTAAAGGTAGTTTTTAAAAATTTGTTGAAATGGTATGTGTTGTAATGAAATGAGTTGTAATGGATGTTGCGTTGTAAAAAATGCATGGTAAATGTGTGCTTTGTAAAAGTATGCGTTGTAACGTCATACAACCCCACTGCACTGTCCTAAAATCTGAAACAGCACTCCCAGCAAGACTCTCTTTCACTGTAGTAATCATTTTACGGAATTGCAAGGCATACTGTCATGTGTCTAAGATCACAGTGTGAGTCAGAATTCATTTCAGAAAAATGTGGCAGAATAATTTACTTAGTTGATGTGTTTAAAAATATGGGAATACATGTACTCATGGAATGAGTCAGGCCTTAGGACATTTAGTGCTACAAAGTCCAAAGCAGCATGTGTGCCAGGCCTCTGAACACCCAAATAGTCTCCATGCTGTGTAATAAAGATCCTGGGTGTGCTGTAGAAATTGCATAGCAGTTGCCTCTGTAGCATGTTGTAATCATTTCAGTGAATTCTCATTTCTACATTCTCAGTCTCACCTTGACCCTCTACACTGCCTGAACGCCACTGCACGCTCTTAAAACCTGAAAATGCACTCCCAGCAAGACTCTCTTTCACTGTAGTAATCATTTTACTGAATTGCAAGGCATACTGTCATGTGTCTAAGATCACAAATAGTCTCATTTTTTACCACAGTGCATACAAACAGACATTCTCTTGAATACCTCTGTACAATAGGAAATCAACAATCACAGAGACTTTGCTAAAAGTCAAACAATATACACCTGGAAATAAAAACTATGCTGTAAGACTCAGTTAATACCACAATAACTTGGCTACTAGCTCAAAGATTACAATTGTACAAGAAGACTCTCTCAAATCATTTTTTATTTTTAATCATAAATTTATTCATATTTCATATTGTAATAGAACATCCAGCATGATGTTATCAGCAATTTCATTAACATCTTCATCAACTTCAGAACTTGACAAATTAAACTCAATATCATCCAATGCTTCAATGAATTCATTATCTAAACTTTCATCCAAAAAATCAAAGGTTATATCTCCTGCACCAATAGGTTGTTCTTCATTGCTGCTGTCCACAAAAGGTACATTTAAGTCCTCTATCAGTGTTAATTTCAAAAGTGACTTCAATGTTGTTCTGATTTTGATCCATAATAAATTTTATTATGTTGCTGTACCTAGCAGAAAAATATAAACACTTCATTTTATTATTTGTACTAATAGATAATACAAAACTAGCTTTATCAATTCATGAGTACATGTATTCCCATATTTTTAAACACATCAACTAAGCAAATTATTCTGCCAAATTTTTCTGAAATGAATTCTGACTCACACTGTGATCTTAGACACATGACAGTATGCCTTGCAATTCCGTAAAATGTTTTAGGACGGTGCAGTGCGGTTGTATGACGTTACAACGCATACTTTTACAACGCACACCTTTACAACACATTTTTTACAACGCAACATCCATTACAACTAATTTCATTACAACGCATACCATTACAACACATTTTTTAAAACTACCTTTACAACGCATTCCATTACAACGCATACTACCTTTACAACGCATACCATTACAACGCATGACATTACATTGCATGTATGGTAAGTATTGGATAGTGTTGGGGTAAAAATTACTATTCTAACTCCAGGGGGTGCAACAGTAGGGTAAGTGTTGGATAGTGTAGGGGTAAAAATTACTATTCTAACTCCAGGGGGTGCAACAGTAGGGTAAGTGTTGGATGGTAATGGTATGCGTTGTAATGATATGCGGTGTAATGACTGCGTTGTAATGACATGCATTGTAATGGTATGCGTTGTAGTGTCATGCGTTGTAATGGCATGCTATGTAATAGATGTTGCATTGTAAAAGTTTCCTTGTAATGGTAGTGCGTTGTAAAAGTTGCGTTGTAAAGGTTGTTTCCCGTGCAGTGGTGTTCAGGCAGTGTAGGGGCTCAAGGTGGGACTAAGAATGAAGAAATGAGAATTCACTGAAATGATTTCTTCATGCTACAGAGAGAGTTGGTATGCAATTTCTACAGCACACCCAGGATCTTTATTACACAGCATGGAGACTATTTGGGAATTCAGAGGCCTGGCACACATGCTGCTTTGGACTTTCTAGCACTAAATGTCCTAAGGCCTGACTCACTCCATGACTACATGTTTTGCCATATTTTAAAACACAACAACTAAGCAAATTATTCTGCTATATTTTTCTGAAATGAACTCCGACTCACACTGTTCTCTTAGACACATGACAGTATGCCATGCAATTCCGTAAAATGATTACTACAGTGAAAGAGAGTCTTGCTTGGAGTGCTGTTTCAGATCTTAGGACAGTGCAGTGGGGTTGTGTGACGTTACAACGCATACTTTTACAAAGCACACATTTACAACGCATTTTTTACAACGCAACATCCATTACAACTCATTTCATTACAACGCATACCATTACAACAATTTTTTAAAAACTACCTTTACAACGCATTTCATTACAACGCATACTACCTTTACAACGCATACCATTACAACGCAAAGCATTACATTGCATGTATGGTAAGTATTGCATACTGTAGGGGTAAAAATTACTATTCTAACTCCAGGGGGTGCAACAGTAGGGTAAGTGTTGGATAGTGTAGGGGTAAAAATTACTATTCTAACTCCAGGGGATGCAACAGTAGGGTAAGTGTTGGATGGTAATGGTATGCGTTGCAATGGTATGCGTTGTAATGACTGCGTTGTAATGACATGCATTGTAATGGTATGCGTTGTAGTGTCATGCGTTGTAATGGTTGCGTTGTAATGGCATGCTATGTAATAGATGTTGTGTTGTAAAAGTTTTGTTGTAATGGTAGTGTGTTGTAAAAGTTGCGTTGTAAAGGTTGTTTCCCGTGCAGTGGTGTTCAGGCAGTGTAGGGGCTCAAGGTGGGACTAAGAATGTAGAAATGAGAATTCAATGAAATGCTTTATACATGCTAAAAGAGAATTGGTATGCAATTTCTACAGCACACCCAGGATCTTTATTACACAGCATGGAGATTATTTGGGAATTTAGAGGCCTGGCACACATGCTGCTTTGGACTTTATAGCACTAACTGTCCTAAGGACTGACTCACTCCATGACTACATGTTTTGACCTTATTTTAAAACACATCAACTAAGCAAATTATTCTGCCACATATTTTTTAAATGAACTCTGACTCACACTGTGATCTTAGACACATGACAGTATGCCTTGCAATACCGTAAAATGATTACTACAGTGAAAGAGAGTCTTGATGGGAGTGTTGTTTCACATTTTAGGACAGTGCAGTGGGGTTGTATGACGTTACAATACATACTTTTACAACGCACACCTTTACAACGCATTTTTTACAACGCAACATCCATTACAACTCATTTCATTACAACGAATTTTTAAAAACTACCTTTACAACGCATTCCATTACAACGCATACTACCTTTACAACGCATACCATTACAACGCATAACATTACATTGCATGTATAGTAAGTATTGGATAGTGTAGGCGTAAAAATTACTATTCTAACTACAGGGGGTGCAACAGTAGGGTAAGTGTTGGATAGTGCAGGGGAAAAAATTACTATTCTAACTCCAGTGGGTGCAACAGTAGGGTAAGTGTTGGATGGTAATGGTATGCGTTGTAATGGTCTGCGTTGTAATGACTGCATTGTAATGAAATGCATTGTAATGGTATGCGTTGTAGTGTCATGCGTTGTAATGGCTGCGTTGTAATGGCATGCTATGTAATGGATGTTGCGTTGTAAAAGTTTAGTTGTAATATTAGTGCATTGTAAAAGTTGAGTTGTAAAGGTTGTTTCCCATGCAGTGGTGTTCAGGCAGTGTAGGGGCTCAAGGTGGGACTGAGAATGTAGAAATTAGAATTCAATGAAATGACTTGTACATACTACAGAGAGAGTTGCTATGCAATTTCTACAGCACACCCAGGATCTTTATTACACAGCATGGAGACTATTTGGGAATTCAGAGGCCTGGCACACATGCTGCTTTGGACTTCATAGCACTAACTGTCCTAAGGACTGACTCACTCCATGACTACATATTTTGGCATATTTTAAAACACATCAACTAAGCAAATTATTCTGCCACATTTTTCTGAAATGAATTCTGACTCACACTGTGATCTTAGACACATGACAGTATGCCTTGCCATTCAGTAAAATGGTTACTACAGTGAAAGAGAGTATTGCTAGGAGTGCTGTTTCACATTTTAGGACAGTGCAGTGGTGTACAGGCACTACAGGGGCTCAAGGTGGGACTGAGAATGTAGAAATGAGAATTCGCTGAAATGATTTCTATATGCTACAGAGAGAGTTGGTATACAATTTCTACAGCCCACCCAGGATCTTTATTACACAGAATGGATACTATTTGGGAATCCAGAGGCCTGACACACATGCTGCTTTGGACTTTTAGCACTAAATGTCCTAAAGACTGACTCACTCCATGACTACATCTTTTGCCATATTTTGAAACACATCAACTAAGCAAATTATTCTGCCACATTTTTCTGAAATGAATTCTGACTCACACTGTGATCTTAGACACATGACAGTATGCCTTGCAATTCAGTAAAATGATTACTACAGTGAAAGAGAGTCTTGCTAGGAGTGCTGTTTCAGATTTTAGGGCAGTGCAGTGGTGTTCAGGAGGCAGTGCAGGGGCTCAAGGTGGGACTGAGAATGTAGAAATGAGAATCCACTGAAATGATTTCTACATGCTACGGAGTTGCTATGCAATTTCTACAGCACACCCAGGATCTTTATTACACAGCATGGAGACTATTTGGAAATTCAGAGGCCTGACACACATGCTGCTTTGGACTTTATAGCATTATCTGTCCTAAAGACTGACTCACTCCATGACTACATCTTTTGCCATATTTTAAAACACATCAACTAAGCAAATTATTCTGCCACATTTTTCTGAAATGAATTCTGACTTACACTGTGATCTTAGACACATGACAGTATGCCTTGCAATTCAGTAACATGATTACTCCAGTGAAAGAGTCAACTAAGCAAATTATTATATAATTTTTAACAACAGCACTGTACTGCAAAAAAATATCTCCTCAAACACATCAACACACCAAATGCTTCTTTCACAATGTTTTTCCCAAAGCAGACACATTCAAAATCAGACTGTACAAATAAACTCCTGCTTCCACATTAGAATACATTTTTCAATTTAACTTAAACTGCACAACATAGATCCCCTTACAAATTAACAACTCACCTTTAAAAATGCTTTTGTAGTTTTAGAACAGTGTCAATCACACACCAGATTTTCTTAAGCAGAATCTCTGAATTGTGCACCAGTAACTGGAATCATAGAATGACAAAGCTTCCCTCTCATTTTACACTCATATTCTTGTAGATAACCAATCAAATATCTTCCCATACAAATTCAAAACCAAACTAACATTTTAATTGGTTCTACATTGAAAAACTTTCAATCTCACATAACATTCAACCTTTCCCCACTGCTCTCTCTGCCTGTTACCATGGTAACACTCCATAGAACACCTAACTGAACACATAGGTGAAAAGTTCATCTGCAAAGCAAACTAGCAAGGGTGTTTGACTTTTCAAAACAGCTGGGAATCCTGTGCAATGTTCCTTTCAATCACTTTCTCTCAACCATTAGCATTTCTCCTTAAAAAAACCCAGTAGCATGCACCCTAGTTATCAATGTGGATTTTTCAGAAACCACCAATCATTTATTCTTTTTCAAGTGCACTGAATCTCATCCACATTTTTTTCAAAACTCCTACTTTTCAAACTGCCATTTCATTTCCAGAGCCCATCTGAGTACAACCAGATCTCCCTTCAAGATGCCTAGAGTGTGGATTGTAGGACACAGCTATATTTTCTGGAGTGAAAGGTATGCAGCAAATAGATGCTTTCTCAACCTTGACTTCCCAAATGTGGCTATTATGTGGATTGGCCAGAGAGGATTGAGATGTCACCAATTGATGCCATTGGTAAAATCCTTTTTGCATCTCCCACACCCTGACCTCATAATTGTGCACTGTGGTGGCAATGACCTAGGCACTTTGACTGGGGTAGGTCTGGAAATGCTTTTAAAGGACACCTTTGGGCAATTGATGTCACTTTTTCCACAAACTGCCTTTGTATATTCTAATATATGCCAAAGGCAAAAATGGAACTGGTCCAACCAATATTGTCCACAGATTGAGAAAGCAAGGAAGCATGTGAATAAGTCTGTTTCTGCTTTCCTCAGAGACTATTGTATGGGTTCTATATACCACAACAACTTGCGTTACAACATGCATGGCATTTATAGAGGAGACGGTGTACATTTCACAGATGAGGTAAACAGAGTCTTCCTCTTGAATTTTAGACTCTGCATCGGTACTTACTTGTAGGTACAAAAAACACTCAATGAACACAACGGCTCTTTTTAGAACCAACCAACATCTAAACACTCAAACTTGTTATTTAACTGTATTTTTTTGTTGTTTTTTTCCCTGAAGTGCGTGCAACGTGCGCGCACCTCGCGATTTTGACCTCGAGGGTGCGTGCAACGTGCGCGCACCTCGTGATTAAAAAAAAATATATATATATCTTTTTGACCTTCAGGGACCCCCTGAGAAGGCCTAGGGGGTCAGGAAGTCTCTACCCTGCCCCCTTTTTACGTTCTCCACTTTTCTTTTTGACTCACTTCTGCCTCGAGGGTGCGTGCAACGTGCGCGCACGTCGTGATTTAAAAAAAAAGTTTTTTTACCCTTTGGGGTCCTTCAGGGACCCTCTGAGAAGTCCTAGAGGGTCAGGGAGTCTCCACCCTACCCCCTTTTCACGTTCTCCACTTTTGTTTTGAGCTCTCTTCTGTCTCCGGGGGTGCGTGCAACGTGCACGCACCCCGCGATTTAAAAAAAAAAATCTTTTTTTTTTGGGGCCTTTGGGGTCCTTCAGGGACCCCCTGAGAAGACCTAGTGGGTCAGGGAGTCTCTACCCTGCCCCCTTTTCATGTTTTCCACTTTTGTTTTTGGCTCTCTTCTGCCTCGCACACAAAATGGCGGCCAACACTTCCTGATTTCGACTGATTGGAATGTTGACAGACGTCTAACAGCAAATCAGAATTCTGCTTGCGCACACACCCGATTCGCGCACGGTGCGCGCTTATAGATATATATATATTTTTTTCTTTTGATTTTCTCAGGGTCTACTGGATGGATTTACACCATTTGAGCAAAAGCGTGATCTGCGAATCAGACTCTACCATTTTGCCAAATTTCTTGTAATTCCGTTCAGCCGTTCGGGCTGTGGCTGTGTCTAATCGTCCTATGGAAAATAACATGGGGAAAACACGTTTTGGGACCCCCCTTTTTTCTCAGCCCCCACTTGACGAATCCCCCCAAAACTTTCAGGGAAGGAGCGGAGCGGAGTGGGCCATCTACTTTGAGAAATTTGCGAAGATTCATCAACCGGCGCCAAAGTTATTCCCAATAGAATGTTGCGGATTTCCAATGGAAACTCGGTCCCAACTATAACTACCTACTGGCGACCGCCAGTAGGTAATATTTATCAGTTTATCCCGAATTTGAAGCTAAAAAAATTACATTTACAAAAACCAGCAATAGAGCAACAACAACAACAGAACAATTCTGCAAGTAAGATTGTAACCCAGGACTATTGGTCTCAGATCTGAGTTTGTATCAGGATATGTGCCAATTGGCTTCGAGGGGAGAGGCCAATACTCAGGAAAAATCCACCCTGATAGACCAGCAAAAACCGGAAACACCCTTCAAATTAAAATCTAAGTTTGTTCCATTGGCAGCACACGATGTT
Organism: Lissotriton helveticus; assembly: GCF_964261635.1. NCBI lineage: Eukaryota > Metazoa > Chordata > Amphibia > Caudata > Salamandridae > Lissotriton > Lissotriton helveticus. Next base: position 437,114,549 of record NC_136070.1, on the reverse strand, counting down.
CTGGACACCTTTAGTCAGCATGTGGTAGCACAAATTAAAAGACTGACCCTCGCAAACAATAGAACGAAGAAAAAATATTCAAATGAGGAAAGGAAATTCAAGCAGTTGATTTTAAAATTGCAGCAGAAAGATCTGATAATAAGGAACAGTGATAAGGGTGGGAATGTCGTCCTGTGGCCATTTGAGAACTATTTAAAGGAAGCATATAGCCAATTGAACAATGTCCAATGCTATAAAAAGAGTAACCCTCTGAAGTACAAAGTCATACAGGAGACATTGTTAAAAAAAAACTATTGGCATGGAAGGGCTTAGGTCTCCTGAGCTGGGATGAATATAAGTTTATCAAAAAGGAACATCCTTTGGTACCATATATATATATACATCCCAAAGGTCCATAAGAGTATAACGGCTCCCCCAGGAAGACCTATCATTGCTGCCTGTGAAGGGCCGTTGGAAAACCTTTCAAAGTACATTGATTATTTTCTGCAAGCACACATGAATAATTTAGAATCTTATGTGCAGGACACCAACGACTTCCTTGAAAAAACTAAAGATATAGTATGGAGTCCGGACTTCTTATTGGTAACATAAGATGTATGTTCATTATATACCTGTATCAAGCACAGAGATGGGTTGCGAGCTACAGAGTAATTTTTGAATACAAGATCAATGGAATACGCCCAACATAATAAAATGTTACTTGATATGTTGTCTGTTTGCTTCGAAAACAATCATTTCCTCTTCAATGGCCAATTCTATCAGCAGGTGCAAGGAGTAGCCATGGGGGCCAGCTTCTCCACCAGTTATGCCTGTTTGTTTATGGGCTGGTGGGAGGAGCTGGTCCTTAGGCGAAACTTTGAACAAGTTTGCACAGCACATATCATATCCTCGCTGCGTTTTATTGACGATCTTTTTATTGTATGGCGTGGGACAGAGGTGAGTGTGTTAAAATTCATTGATGAAATTAATCAGAATGATCTTAATTTTAAATTTACTTTTAACATCAGCAATCACTCTGTGACATTTTTAGATGTACAGGTTTTAATTCAAAACATGTATTAACAACTACCCTTTTTAGAAAACCGACCTCAGGCAACACAGTGCTTCACGCAACCAGTGCGCACCCTCCCCATTTAATAAGAAGCATACCGTATGGGGAGATGCTTCGCATCCGACGTATATGTAGCGATCCATTGGATGCGAAGCAAAAGCAGTTGGAGAGTTGTGCACGGTTTTTAGATAGAGGGTACAGCTAGAAGGTAGTAGAAGCGGCAGTGAGAAAGTCCCAGTTAAAATCAAGAGAGGAACTCCTTATGTATAAGGCAAACAAAATACAGGAAGTTGAAAAGAAGAAGCCTGAACCGGTTCGACTGATTTTAACCTACTCCAAACAGGAGAAGGAATTGAGGAGCATAATAAGACGAAATTGGCACTTCATCCAGAATGACCGTGTGATTGGTGACCAAATGCCCTCAAACCCAGCTATAGCCTTCGGGAAATCTATGAGCATGGGAAATATGTTATCAAAAAACAGTCAGGAAAGCTTCAAACGGGACATTTGTCTAAGGTCTAGAAATGGTTTTTATAAACGCTTGACATGCAGAGCCTGCCAGTTTGGCACTAATACTAAAACCTATGAACCAGCTTTCTCCAGGACAGACATAGAAATAAAACAACACCTTACCTGTAAAACAGAGTATTGCGTGTATGTCCTGGAGTGTGATTGTCAACTAAAGTATGTAGGTAGTACCAAACTGGCGGTGCACGAAAGAATTTTACAGCATTTGAGGGCAATCACTAATAAAGATCAGAATTACCCATTCGCAAGACACTTCCAGGCCGTACATGATAGTAACCCCAAACATTTAAGATATTTTGCAATAGAGTCAATACCAACGACCAAAAGAGGAGGGGATAGAGAAGCCAAGTTAAGAAGAACAGAAACTAGTTATATATTGGAGTTCGACTCCAAGTGGCGTGGGGGTTTAAATGCGACTGAGGATCTTCATACATTCTTGTGATTAGTGAATATGAAAGAAATGCCCCTCTGCCATTTGTCTACCTGTATGTCAAAGGGTAATCTGATTGCTAGGTTTTAAATTAGATGAATTGATGAAAAATAGCCATTGTTAATCTGCTATCGGGGTATAAGGAACATGAATATGATGATAACTCTATCTAGTGAAATAAGCAACAGGGAGGGATTTTGAAAAGGACAATATTTATAATGGTCCAGTGTACGTGTCCTATCTTAATCAGTAACCAAAAGATGTACAAAGTTCCCCAAGGGGTTAGTATGGCTGAATGGTCTCTCTCTCTCTCTGAGTGAAGGTGTATATAAGCGTCAGGGAAAAAATGTCCCTTGTCGGAACTAGGGATGCCTCACACAACTTACTAGCTTCATGACCGCTGTCATTTTGCCAGAAGGTTGTCTCGTCTCATCATCGGCTTCCTGCTCCGGCGTCAGGCCGGCGCTGCAATGCCTGACGGGTAGCACTGAGTGCTACGCTTTTGTGGAGTTCTTTTGTTCCTGGCCGTTGATCGAGTGTGTGTGAGGGGCCTAAGTGGTGGAGTAGTGAGCGTGAGGGGGTGTGTGTTTAAAAAAGGTTAGTATAGTCTACTCAGACACCTTTATTCATGTAGCTAACTACCTTGTTAAAATAAGTGAAGGGAGGGGTACCGGGACTCAAAAACTATTGAGGTTGGTCTCGTTCAACCCTCGCCTATGATCAGGTCAACATGTTTCATGCCCTATCGGCAATTCTTCAGGACCTTAGTTGTGCTCATAAACTCATATTAAGCCAGCAAAGGGCTAGGGAGTGCGTAATATACAACCTGAGGGGTCACAGACCGAAGCAGGTAGGTGTCCTGCGTAGGAATCCACCCTAAAATGAAGGAAAATAAATAGATAAATATCCTCCATAGACACATACATGCTGAAGGTCAATGTTGTATATATAGAGAGCGAAACACAAGGCCCCTTAAGTGAGGCATTAATTTTCGCCCAATGGGGTCATGTGAATCGGCTGTGAGAGAGAGTAAAGAGATTATACACACCTTTAGTATTTAAAGGCGGTCAGCTATGTCCACATTGGGCGTCTAACAAATATTCCGTAACTCATGCGTATGTCAGATAATATATGTTAGTATTATGAGGAATGTGGCGCCATATGAGCTCAAAGAATAGGCAGGGGGGCAAAAAAGTACAGGCAGAGGGGACAAAAAAGGTATTCGTTGTCGATCTTACCCTCAGTCTCTGATGCTGGTCCCCACAGTCTGTTCTCGTGGGACCTGCGCTGTAAGGTAAGTATCTGCCAAAGATAAACAGGGGAAGGGGGGGGGGAAGGGAAGGGAAGATGGAGTAGGGAGGAGGAAAACGGGTTTAGGATGGCGGGTGATTCTCCCGAGGGGTAGGACTGTGTGAAGAGGGCGGAAACGACCAACAATCCATCTGTGGTCTCGCCCACCACCCGTCGGTACCCGTAAAAACATACCACTCAGGGCAGGCTGCAGGGGGAGCGGAAACCCAGCGGGAACCGATCGGGCCCCCAAACCAACCACAGCGCCATCCCAGGAATGAATCACGGTCCATCCCAATGGAGTTGTTACCTCCATGTCTCAGAATCGAGGGAAAGGGGCCGAGAAACTGAGACGACCCTCAAGAAGTGGCCACCGCGGTGTTCGGGGACCCGGGTGCGCCACGCGTGTCGCGCCCACGCCACACACCCGGGTGAGGGCAGTTTCCAAGAACCCCTGAGTTGCGGGGAACCAAGATCCAAATGGCCTCGTTCGGCGGTCCAATAAGCCCGAGAAAGTCTCAGGGTCTTGGGCTTACTGCATAACACCCCCCTACTACATTACACCCCCTTACCTTGGCAGCGCGAGGACTTAACCTCTCGGCACCTAAACCCACACACCGGCGTGTCGCTCGGCACGTAGAACAGCTGGCAGAGTTCAACGGTGCCTGACGCCGTTAAGAGTCGTTGTCTGGGGGCGTGTACCGCCGTTGGTTGCTTAGCAACGCGGCCACGCTGGTCCGGGGACGTGGTGCAGGGTTATGACGTGTATGCGTCGGTGCTTTGGATTAGCGCGCCATCTTGGAATGGGGTAGTAACTCTAAGGGAGCCTGTGATCTCAGTGTTGTCCCTTCTGTTGGTAATATGGAAATCGGAAGGTTAAATGGTAACTTGTGATTAAATCCATAGAGATCCACAATGATGGATATTACGGCAGGGTCGGCCACAGCGATCATTGTGATGGTGGAGGAGGGGCTTATCGGCAGGGGCGAGTAATGCTGGGATTGAGGCGTGTTAGTAGCCGTTTTAGTGAGCGACAATCCCATCGTTGAAAGCATAATAGCTGCAAGGGTGAACTGAGGGTAGGGTAACGTATAATAGTGTGTCACATCAGCCCCATCTTAGCGGGTGATAAAATCTGTGGAAGCTGTCAGTGTTTGGAAACCATGTCATGCAGGTTTAATGCATATGGATGTGGTTGGCTTCAAACAGGAAGTCTGTCACACTGGCATTAGTTTATTTGGCTAGCATATTCCAGGGAACGGAATCATTCAGTCCCTGGGTGTCTAATTGTAAACGGTGCACCCATCTCTGTTCAATTCTGTATAGGGCCTGTTGGTTTGATGAGGGATGCCATTCCAAAATCACCCATTGCATGCTCTCAGCGGCGTGGCCTTGTTGCTTGCAATGTTCATATAGCCGGGTATGAGTCTTGGTACAGCGAATATTGCTGTTATGTTCCATAATGCGAACCTTGACTATGCGCATCGTCATTCCAATGTACTTCAACCCACACGGGCAGGTCAGCATATAAATACACTTGCTACTGTTACAATTTGTGTGTCTGTTCAGCTGCCATGTAAAGGTGTCAGATAGTTGGACTGCTTTTGTTTGTGTTGTTTGGGGACAGACAACACAATTGCCACAACGAAAATGTCCCACAACTGGGGGCAGGTCCCAAAGGGTGTTCTGAGGGTGGATACTTGTCTTCTTTGGTCGGGTATGGACTAATTGGTCCTTGAGATTGGTAGTTCTTTTGAAGGCAAAACGAGGGCGGGGGATGTCCAAGTTCACAGAATTCAAGATACCCCAGTGAATGTTCACTGTTTTTTTGATGAACGAGGAATTTTTTGTGTAAGAGGTTACACAGGTGATGATATCCTCTTTCTCTTTTGTGTGCGTCTCCAGGAGAGATTCTCTGTTATTATTGAGTGCTCTCTTCACCGATTGTTTCAGTAGTCTTGTCGGGTAACCTCGGTCCTGGAGTTTATGTTGTAAGATGTTTGCCTCCCGTTGGTAGTCTATGGACGAGGTACAATTCCTGCGTAGTCTGAGAAATTGGCCAAACGGTAGGTTATCCCTCAGGGCCCTGGTGTGGTGGCTGTTGTAGAGGAGGAGGCTGTTTCTGTTGGTCTCTTTTTTGTAGAGGGTAGTGGTGATTCCTGTCGGGCCCAGCATGATAGTCAGGTCCAAGAAGGGTATTGCATTTTCAGAGATGGTCCCTGTGAATTTCAGGAACGGATCCTGGTGGTTGATCCACGTACAGAAGGCATTACAACTAATCCGATCCCCTTTTCAAAAAATCAGGATATCGTCAATGTAACAACGCCATAGGGTGAGGTTCTCAAGGAATGGGTTATGTTCTGGAGAATAGATGAAATATTTCTCAAAGGCGGCCATATATATGCAAGCCACGCTCGGCGCGAAGGTTGAACCCATAGAGGTTCCACGGATCTGATGGTATAATTGTGACTCGTATTTGAAGAAATTCTCCGTTAGGGCTATGTTGGCTAATGCCATGACAAAAGAGATCGGGGTGGAGGATGTCCATTCTTCCGACCTCAGGGTGGATTCCACTGCCTCTAGGGTTGCCTGTTGGGGGATGTTCGTATATAGGGCTTCCACATCTAGGGTCAATAGGAGATCGACGTCTTCTCTACCATCCACATCGTCGATCAGGCGAAGGACATCTCTGGTGTCCTGGAGGTAGGAGGGAATTTTCTTTACTACTGGTTGTAAAAAGACGTCACAAAATTGGGACAGTGGTTCCAGTAGGGACCCTATTCCAGAGACGATTGGTCTTCCGGGGACAGGAGTGACACCTTTATGGATTTTAGGAAGCGTGTAAAAGTAAGGTGTTACTGGTTCCGTTGTTATCAGGAAATCAGCTTCCTTTTTAGTTATCCATTCATTTGTCTCACCTTCGATCACTAAACTCATGATGGTGGTGGTCAAACGTTTAGTTGGATCCGCAGCGAGGGGCCTGTAATGGGTGTTGTTGGATAACTGCCGTCTGCATTCTAGGTCGTAGTCATAGCGGTCCTGTATGACCGTGGCTCCCACCTTGTCTGCTTGCTTGATGACAATGGTGTCGTCATTGCCCAGGGTGATCAAGGCTTGTCTTTCAGCATTCGTCAAGTTGTGGAATTGTTTGATATGGGGTTTGTTATCGAGGCTGGCAAGGACTGCTCGCTCAAAAGTCAGGACCTCTGGGGGGACCATACCATCCGTCGGAGTGAAGGTGGAAGGTTTCTTTAGACCGGTATCTAGGCTCGTAGGTTCAGGTTTGCCGTCAAAGAAGGCTCGTAACCGGACCTTTCTGAAGAGGTGTTTGATTCCGATCATCTCTTGGAAGCTGTCTGGGATGGGAGTAGGGACAAATCCCAGTCCTCTTTCCAAGACGCTCTTTTCAGTAGGGGTCAGAATTCTCGAGGAGAGGTTGACAATTAAACTCTCCTGGAGCTCCTGGTTTCCATCGTGGTCTGTGGTGTCGACTGGTCTGGCCACTGGACACCTTTCTGTCCTCCTCGTTTTCGCCCTCTTCCTCTGCCCCAACCTCTGCCTTGAAAAGGTGGCGGATTCAAAGGGTAAAATTGTGGTGGGCCTTGTGGGAAGAAGGGGTATTGCCAGGGGGGTGTCATATGAGGAGGGCCATGGAACATTGGTCCTTGTTGGTATCCTTGTTGCCAATTGGGGCGATGTGGGATCCGGTTGTTTCTAGCAGGATATCCTCCACTAGAGTCACTGCTCGCGGAACCTCGTCTATTGTTATCGTCTGAGTTGTCATCTGAGGAGTAGTTGGTCTTTTTTCCTTTGAAATCGTCCTTGAGGTAAGGATATACCTTCTCCTTCTCGAATTTGGAAATATCTTTCTGCAATTTAGCTGTTTTTTGTTTCAAGAGGTAATCATGATGGTCCGCCATTTCCTGGTTAATGTCAGCTAGTTTGGTGGTGAAGGCGGCTTTGTTGTTTTTATTGACAGCGCCCTTCATCGTGGCTTCTATAGCCGAGATTTTTTCCAACAAGGCATCTGCGAGTCGTTTCGCTGTTTGCGTTATTAGGAAGAGCAAGTCTTTGGTGCATTTCCATGACACCTGGCACCAGTCAACCTTGAATTGTTTATCGTCCAGGAACAGTCTTGGTATAATATTGACGACTAATCCCTGTGGGGCTATGTTGTTTCTGAGGTATTCTGTCATTATCACCCCATGTATGGTGATCCTTATCAGTTCTTTTTTCATCTCCGTTAGAATCACCCAATCATCATTGGAGGTGCCTGAGGCAGAGGCTGTCGGATTATTAAGTAGGGGTGGAGCTGTTCTTAGAGCTTCGACAATGGCATCCTCATCAAAACTAAGACCCGGTATATCCTCCATGTTGATTGGAGGGTGGCCGGGGTAGAGAAAAGTAAATTAACCACAAGGGGGTCCAGCTGTGATAGTGGTGTTCTCAGCTTTATTATGGTTAAATAGTGGGCCAATACAGTGAAATAGTGTCACCGTTGGTAACCTTAGGGGTCCCGTGGGGGCTACCCACGCTAGTCAAATAAGCAACAGGGAGGGATTTTGAAAAGGACAATATTTATAGGGGTCCAGTGTACGTGTCCTATCTTAATCAGTAACCAAAAGATGTACAAAGTTCCCCAAGGGGTTAGTATGGCTGAATGGTCTCTCTAAGCAACCAACGGCGGTACACGCCCCCAGACAACGACTCTTAACGGCGTCAGGCACCGTTGAACTCTGCCAGCTGTTCTACGTGCCGAGCGACACGCCGGTGTGTGGGTTTAGGTGCCGAGAGGTTAAGTCCTCGCGCTGCCAAGGTAAGGGGGTGTAATGTAGTAGGGGGGTGTTATGCAGTAAGCCCAAGACCCTGAGACTTTCTCTGGCTTATTGGACCGCCGAACGAGGCCATTTGGATCTTGGTTCCCCGCCACTCAGGGGTTCTTGGAAACTGCCCTCACCCGGGTGTGTGGCGTGGGCGCGACACGCGTGGCGCACCCGGGTCCCCGAACACCGCGGTGGCCACTTCTAGAGGGTCGTCTCAGTTTCTCGGCCCCTTTCCCTCGATTCTGAGACATGGAGGTAACAACTCCATTGGGATGGACCGTGATTCATTCCTGGGATGGCGCTGTGGTTGGTTTGGGGGCCCGATCGGTTCCCGCTGGGTTTCCGCTCCCGCTGCAGCCTGCCCTGAGTGGTATGTTTTTACGGGTACCGACGGGTGGTGGGCGAGACCACAGATGGATTGTTGGTCGTTTCCGCCCTCTTCACACAGTCCTACCCCTCGGGAGAATCACCCGCCATCCTAAACCCGTTTTCCTCCTCCTTACTCCATCTTCCCTACCCTCCCCCCCCCCTTCCCCTGTTTATCTTTGGCAGATACTTACCTGACAGCGCAGGTCCCACGAGAACAGACTGTGGGGACCAGCATCAGAGACTGAGGGTAAGATCGACAACGAATACCTTTTTTGTCCCCTCTGCCTGTACTTTTTTGCCCCCCCCTGCCTATTCTTTGAGCTCATATGGCGCCACATTCCTCATAATACTAACATATATTATCTGACATACGCATGAGTTACGGAATATTTGTTAGACGCCAAATGTGGACATAGCTGACCGCCTTTAAATACTAAAGGTGTGTATAATCTCTTTACTCTCTCTCACAGCCGATTCACATGACCCCATTGGGCGAAGATTAATGCCTCACTTAAGGGGCCTTGTGTTTCGCTCTCTATATATACAACATTGACCTTCAGCATGTATGTGTCTATGGAGGATATTTATCTATTTATTTTCCTTCATTTTAGGGTGGATTCCTACGCAGGACACCTACCTGCTTCGGTCTGTGACCCCTCAGGTTGTATATTACGCACTCCCTAGCCCTTTGCGGGCTTAATATGAGTTTATGAGCACAACTAAGGTCCTGAAGAATTGCCGATAGGGCATGAAACATGTTGACCTGATCATAGGCGAGGGTTGAACGAGACCAACCTAAATAGTTTTTGAGTCCCGGTACCCCTCCCTTCACTTATTTTAACAAGGTAGTTAGCTACATGAATAAAGGTGTCGGAGTAGACTATACTAACCTTTTTTAAATACACACCCCCTGACGCTCACTACTCCACCACTTAGGCCCCTCACACACACTCGATCAACGGCCAGGAACAAAAGAACTCCACAAAAGCGTAGCACTCAGTGCTACCCGTCAGGCATTGCAGCGCCGGCCTGACGCCGGAGCAGGAAGCCGATGATGAGACGAGACAACCTTCTGGCAAAATGACAGCGGTCATGAAGCTAGTAAGTTTTGTGAGGCATCCCTAGTTCCGACAAGGGACATTTTTTCCCTGACGCTTATATACACCTTCACTCAGAGAGAGAGAGAGACCATTCAGCCATACTAACCCCTTGGGGAACTTTGTACATCTTTTGGTTACTAACTCTATCTAGTGAACATACTTTGTGAGAACTGTTTTTAGCGATTGGTTTTAAGACATTTGGGTAGTTTTTATTTAGGTGTCTTTTAATTAATTGTTTTAGAAGTGTCACAGAGTGTTGCGTATTTATTTATATTTATACATAAAGTTCTGTATATACCTGTTTAGTGAGTTTTGCACACCTTAGGACCTACCAGAAGTTTGCGTATTTGCACAACTAAAATATGCAGACATTGCCCGCTTTATGTAATGAATCTTCATATTTGCTTCCATATTTGCACTTTGTAAGCACAAGTCACTTTCAAGTATTCAGGCACATGGCACTTTGAATCATAGTACTGTTGCGCTATTGCAATTTCTTCTTTCAATGAAATATTTAATTGAATTGCTGTAGAAATACAGTATTGAAGCACGAAAGCACTTTACATTTCAATGAATTTTTCAAATTGAATGTTATTGGGATAGCTAATAAGAATATATTATATAGCGTTCCTTTTGGTGCAATAACTTTATGTGTATATATATATATTTTTCTAAATATGATATGATTATTGCCTATGGATACTTTAGCTTTGTGAGGATAATATGTTTTAAGTTTGTTTTTTTAGGTTATATGATAATCTATTACACTAGAGATGAGCACAAATTATGTTGTAAAAATTACTTTGACACATCACAGGAGTTGGACACCAAATGGAAAAGACATATATATAAGAAAAAGCATTTATGCAAAAAAAGTTTTTGTTATGGTCAGCTCACGAGCTAAGGAAATATTTTTATTGGAGAAATGTAATTACTTTTGTATGCATTTAGGCAATTATGTACAAAATATTTAAAAAAATGAGGCTATGATCAGTTGCATAAATGACAATGTTTAGGTATTTATACCGGAAAGTAACTTTTCTATGTCTATTAACAATTGGATGCACTGGCACTTTAAATTTGGGAACGTCTCTGCGCATGATCAGATGATCAAGGCCGCTTGGACGGCCGAAACGTGTCTTGACGAAATGTGGGAACAATAAAATAATGCTGAATAATCAAGTTGGTCCATGCCCGTGATTTCCGCGTGTAAGCGGTGTCTTGTTGCGAGCTGTAGCTAATATATATATATATATATATATATATATATATATATATATATATATATATATATATATATATATATATATACATATATATATACACAGCAAACCACTGCCGCAGCTCCTCTCGCCCCGGGTGCTCACTCCTGCGGTGGTGAGCCGCAATCAATTCAACAAGGAGGCATGTCCTTCTCATGCCCAAGTGGAAAGCACACACAGGAGCCGTATTCAGTAAAGTGCTTTATTGTGCAGACCCCCTGCACCGACAGACACGTTTCGCCTTGGGGCTTTGTCAATGTCAGTTACACCATGCAAAACCAGCAGTATTTCATTACTCAACATGTCACATGATATTTCATTAACATAGATGTCGGACTTACGCCGCTTTGATGCTAAAATTCATGGCGGCCATCTTAGAACATGTTTTCCTGCATTTGTAAGTACTACTGCCGAAAGAAAAGTGATAAAGTGCTCTTGTGTGATTTAAAAACAGTTATACACGGGTGAACATTATTATTTTCCGACATTTGCGGTAAAATTCAGTGATCAATACTTTTTAAGCATTCTTAAATAGTAATTGCTAAAAACAAATGTGTCTAATTCATACTTTTGTTTAGACATTATATATATTTTTCAATGTTCACTCCTTTGTATGTTTATTACTCCCTGTCGGTGCAGGGGGTCTGCACAATAAAGCACTTTACTGAAAACGGCTTCTGGGTGTGCTTTCCACTTGGGCATGAGAAGGACATGCCTCCTTGTTAAAAAACATAATATATATATAAATAAATATATATATATGTATTCCTCCCTTTTCTTAGATATCCCACCGAGACCTCAACACATGATGCAACTTGCTAATATGATTTATCACATGTAAATTTATCAAGATGTGTTTGCTGCACCACTGTATAAATATGTACATCAATGAATCTGGCAATATATGTAAAGCCTTTTTGATTGAAAATTCCAATACAGAGGTTAAAAAATATAGATATATATATGTACATACACACGCCAGTAGGATATATATATATATATATATAAATATATATATATATATATATATATATATATATATATATATAATATATATATATATATATATTCACTGAAAAAACCATAGGTTATAGACCATATATCGTTAGGAATTAGCATTTAAAACACCTTATTTTACCCACACAAAACCATTGAAATTCCATATATAGTTAGTTGCACTAACTATATATCGCGCACCCGCAATCCACTGCTGATCATGTCACATATTACATCATTCATGACATGGTCAGTGACATCACTGATGACATCACTGATGACATCTCAAATGACATCACTGATGAGATCACTGATGACATCTCATTTGACATCAATGACCACATCACTGATGATATCATTCATGTGACAATACAATGCATCTCCTCACATTTTAATATAACCTCTGTTTCACCCAGTGTTAAATACAGAGTATAATTTTTGAAACCATTGACACACCAATACTAGTTACTACATACGTACTCACTGATTCCTACGTCTACACACACATTCACTCATTCACCCATACAATCATTCATACATACAATCACTCATCTTTACAACACTATCATATGCACTCATACACCTATACAGACACTCAGACTCTGCCACTCATCCATGGAGTTACTCACACACCTAGTCAGTCCTGTAAAGAATCAATCACACTTCCATTTTCTTGTCTATACAGTTAAACATAGAGCACCTTACATTTTCAAACATATACTAACACATACTTACTTTCTTATACAATCATTGATACAAGTACACATTGATCTGCACAGAGTCACACACCTCCCAGCCAGCCACACACACACTCAGTCTCCCATACAAATACTTGGACAATCAATCAATAACCCATATAGTTAATCATATAGCTACTGATCAACACATGCAGCAGTTTACAGAACAACAGACATAATGATGCACAAATTAAGACAGTTTAGTCACTAACCCATGCACTCAGTGAGACACATTTAATCACTCACTCATACATTCAGTCATGCACCTACTAAATCCTTCGTCCAGACACTTATACATCTACTCATTCTTCAATATGTAAAACATATTTAAACTTTACAGAAACACACAGTCACTGGATGATGTCATCAGTGATCTCATCAGTGATGTCATTTGAGATGTCATCAGTGATGTCATCAGTGATGTCACTGACCATGTCATGAATGATGTAATATGTGACATGATCAGCAGTGGATTGCGGGTGCGCGATATATAGTTAGTGCAACTAACTATATATGGAATTTCAATGGTTTTGTGTGAGTAAAATAAGGTTTTTTAAATGCTAATTCCTAACTATATATGGTCTATAACCTATGGTTTTTTCAGTGAATTTTCAAGGTTTTGTAAATGCTAATTCCTAACTATATATGGTCTATAACCTATGGTTTTTTCAGTGAATTTCAATGGTTTTTTAATAGCAAATATCATAAGCTGTCGAATGTCAAGTACGTGGTAAGTGAAAACATTTTCGTGTTTATGCACACTGATCTGCTTTGAATGGTGCCCCCCCCCCCTCATTTCTATTAGGAGTACTCTCTCTTTGCAGATAGTGAAGGGTAGTTAACGCAGGCCTTTGCCCCCATTGTAATACGTCGTGCCTGCTTCTCTCTCCATTTGATTGATTGTTATCCAAGTATTTACTGTTTTAGAATTAGTTCTCTTTGGTTCATTCTCTATTTACAAACAAACACAGAGTCGCAATACTCTGTTTAGTCTTTGCAGATAACGAAAAATCGTGTAAAAAAAAAGAAAAGGAATCGAGCCAAATCAGTAGGCCACTAATGGGATCTCTTTTTGACCTCGCTAAAATAGAAACATTAGGAACAACCCCTCATGACAAATACAAAACTAGTGAGATGAACTGAACTCCACACAATGATGGCTGCAAAACAGCTCGGCTCCGCCACCCACCCCGCCCAAAATAACGATAAAGAACGGCTGCCATGATTGGTTGCGGAATGACCACGACGGAGCTACGAAATGGTGCTGCTCTCATGCTAACCCCAGCTTCAGTCTGAAACATCCAGAAACACTGTAGACTACCAATTCGATCAGTTCCGGTAGCGCCCCAATGTAACCCGGTAGAGAAGAACTAGCCCTCCCCTCTTTGACTGATGGTTCTTGTTGCCTGTCCCTTCTGTTGCCATTTAACAGAACTATTTAGCCTGCTGAAAGGGGTTGTGTTCCGACCGCTGGTTGGTGGAGACATTTTGACTATATTCTGTACCTGCGTTGTCGCATAATGCGTCATATGACGCGCCGCGTTAGCGCATCCGGAAGTCATCCGGGGCGCGCAGCGCGTAACGTAAGCATAACAAGTCATGTGACTTGTTAATAAAACTTTTCATTGGTTCATTTTACTTTTCTTATTGTAATGATGAAAGGCTTGGTCATATGACCTAAAAATTACGCTTTTCATTACTTCCGAACATTATTTTTTCTTAAATATATGTTATAATGTTCCAGGCTAATGTACTTTCCTGGAAATTTTACAACTGTCCTGCAAGTAAAATATATTCTTTTTTCGAGAAAAAGAGCGTTTCTTCGTCCCATGACGGAGCCGTTGAGCAAAAGAGGGTCGACCTGCTGTCTTAGTCGCCGATACGCCTGAATATGAGATTCTTATCGATCACTTTATGTTGCAGGAATAGAAAACACAACAGCCCTTGACCATTTATCTTTACTGCGTTCCTTCGTATTATACCTTTTACCCTTCATGTAATTGGTCTGCTTTATTTCACTTGCCTTTTAATGATTCTAAAACAGTCACTATTATTAAAAACTTTACCAATGTATATACTACTACCATGTTTTCTTTTAAAAACCTTTATTGTGAAAATGTCATTATACAAATACGAGCCTATAACCACGTGGGCCTGCCACAGAGCAAACTGTAATCGTATATGATGAATAGACATTTACACTGTAGAGGAACGTAACGGGCGGGCCATTAGGTTGCAAGAACTAAGGTGTCTAACAGTTACGGAATCGGTGGACGTACATTTTATAATTAAAATACGACAGGGCCAGTTACAATAAAATTATCTAGATATACATTTGCGGGCAAGTACCATGGGTGACGTTAATTCGAACTTTCAACAGTACAGTAATCAATAACACATCAGAACTTAATATCAATAGGGATGTCGAAATAGTCAATCAATTCTCGTCCCCGCCCGCCATGTACTTCAAAACTGCATACGTATCTCGTGATTTCAAGGTTCTGCAACCAGTACACAACAAGGAGTTACGAGTCCCATATATTCCGGCGCCATTTTGGGCGAGGACGGGCAGGTCCAGGATATAGTCAAAATGTCTCTACCAACCATCGACTATGATGATGTTCATATGCTGTATTTATTAGAGTAACACTCATCTGTCCACATGAAATTAATTTGCCACAATCTAAACATGTCATTTTAATCTTTCCAAAGTTCTTCTAAATATTTGGGACCGTTTCCCTTGCCTCTGAAGCTCTCAGTGCCACTTCTTTGATGAATGTACTAGCAGGTCAGGGGTTCTCCTCCAAATCTCTCTTTTATGCAGCACTATAATTAATTGGTGCCACCTCTCCATATGACGATGCATGGTATAGTTACCACAACTATATTTTTTTTCGGTTCCTCTGGAGAGTTCATCGTGGCAGATGAAGCGTGTAACGTACCGGGCATTTACCTTTTTTTGCATGTACAGGAAAGGAAAAAAAAATCGAGCGTCCGAGTTCTAAGGTGTCCCAGGGCCATTTTAGTGGACCAGGCCCAAATCCAAAGAACAGGCCGCCATTTTGAGAGTCCTCTTGCAGCCGCCTGTCGCTGTAGCATCAAGAGCAGCCGAAACTCAGCTGAATGGCAACTGAAACGGTAAAGGGGCGCCCCACTACAGCAGACGAGCCTCCACCTAGGAAGGCCCATTCACGCCGGCTCCCCCCCCCTTCGGGCACCCCATGCCGTTATTCGGAGCAGTATTGTAGGATGGCCACACCAGTGCGGCAACTTGCTAGACATCACCTCGGTGGTAACCGAATCTCAACGCCTTGTGGTGTCTTCTATTCAAAAAACATTGTTATGCTGCCTTCGACCTATTCGCCGCAAGTGCGCACACAACTCAACTGCATAGCTTGCTAGACACCACCTCGGTGCCATCCGGATCTTGGAATGTCAGCACCTTTTGGTGTCTTCTCTTCAGAAAATATTGTTGCGCTGCCTTTGGCCCCATTCGCACATCAGTCCGCTACTGACGCCATCTCACAGGCTAATGGGGCGCCCCACGCCGACTTTCAGCATTGTAGAATGACCACACCAGTACAGCAACTTGCTAGACATCACCTCGGTGCCATCCGGATCTCGGCGCCCCACTGCAGATGAAGTGCCTCTCAACTATGAAACCACCACGGTGACATCCGGATCTTGGCGCGTTGTGCTGCCTTCGGCCTATTCGCACATCGGTCCGCTACTGACACCATCTCACAGGCTAATGGGGCGACCCACGCCGAGTTTCAGCATTGTAGGATGACCACACCAGTACAGCAACTTGCTGGACATCACCTCGGTGCCATCCGAATCTTGGCATCTCAACGCCTAGTGGTATCTTCCATACAAAAAATATTGTTACGCTGCCTTTGGCCCCATTCGCACATCAGTCCGCAACTTAGACATCACCTCGGTGCCATCCGGATCTTGGCATCTCAGCGCCTTGTGGTGTCAGTCAGAAAATATTGTTGCGCTGCCTTTGGCCCCATTCGCACATCGGTCCGCTACTAACGCCATCTCACAGGCCAACGGGGCGCCCCACGCCGACTTTCAACATTGTAGGATGGCCACAGAAGTGCGACAACTTACTAGACACCACCTCGGTGCCATCCGGATCTTGGCGCGTTGTGCTGCCTTCGGCCTATTCGCACATCGGTCCGCTACTGACGCAAACTCACAGGCCAACGGGGCGCCCCACGCCGACTTTCAGCATTGTAGGATGGCCACACCAGTGCTGCAACTTGCTGGACACCACCTCGGTGCCATCCGGATCTTGGCGCGTTGTATTGCCTTCGGCCTATTCGCACATCGGTCCGCTACTGACGCCGCCTCACGTGCCAACGTATTTTCTACGCATTTTATACCCTATGCCGCATAACAGGTCATGTGACTTGTTTATAAAACTTTTCATTGGTTCATTTTACTTTTGGTTTCCTAATGATGGAAGGCTTGATCATATGACCTAAAAACAACACTTTTCATTGGATGAAAACTTTTTTTTTTCCCAAACGATGAAAGCCCCACCTTGTTTCTGGATGTCTCAGACTAAACTGGCGTCAGCATGAGAGCACCACCATCTCGTAGCTCCGTCGTGGTCATTCCGCGAGCAATCATGGCAGCCGCTCCCCACCAGAAGCCTGCAGGAGTCGGGGCCCCCAAAACTTTTGATGAATTCTCAAGGCGGAGGGGACGCTTTCGAGAATGGGGTCCAAGACCTAGCAGACAAGCGTCCGATTTCCAAGGTGTCCCAGGGCCATTTCAGTGGACCAGGCCCAAAAAGGAAAGAGCCTGCCGCCATTTTGAGAGTCCTGTGACAGCCGCCTATCGCTGCACCGCAAGAGTGGGCGCAACTCAGCTGAATTGCGGCTTTTGACACAGTGGACCAAAAACGGACGGAATGGCAACTGAAACGGTAAAGGGGCGCCCCACTACAACAGATGACACTCCACCTGGAGAGGCCCGTTCACGCCGCCTCCCCCGGGGCGCCCCACGCCGTTATTCGGAGCAGCATTGTAGGATACCAAAACCAGTGCGGCAACTTACTGGACATCACCTTGGTGCCATCGTTCTGCTGCCTTGGAACTATTCGCACAACAGTTTGCTACTGATGACCCACCCCCCGCGACGCCCCACGCCGTTATTTGCTGGGTGGCAACTTACTAGACATCACTTTCGTGTCATCTAGATTTCGGCGCGTTCTGCTGCCTTGGAACTATTCGCACAAGAGTTTGCTACTGATGACCCACCCCCCGCGACGCCCCACGCCGGAAATCTGGACGTTGTGCTGCATTGGGACTATTCGCACAGCCGACCGCTACTTCATTGTTTTTCCCTAAAAATGTTTATATGTTATTACTATTTTTGTTTTCTTGTATATATTTATAAATTATTAAAGTTTTATAATCTTACTACTTTGTCGGAGTGCTATATATTTTTAATGTGACACATAATTGTAAAAACTTTGATGTACAAAGAGTCATCCCTGGAATCTTCCGCTTCACGCTCGGTCCCCTCCCCAATCACAATACAGGATGGTTTTCAGATAATAGCAACGCTTCTGCTGTGACGGATCTCATCGAGTGTGGGCCTTGATCTACTATAACTCCTTTGAAGAGGGGTGATTCTTTACAGCTGTGGCCATAAACTACATCTGCAGGGCTAGCTGATAGCCTAGGACCGGCCTGGACAATCGGACACAGAAGAAAAGAAGTGTCAGAGGGTGCGGTAGTGAATAGGGCGAAAGGGAGGTGTCGGGCGGGCACAGGGTGTGATTCTCAGGGAAGAGCAGCGCAGATGGGGGGAGGTTTATTACCCATGCATAAGACAGAGAGCGGGGGTGACCACTGCCTGGGTGAGATGCTTGCGAGGGTGGGGAGCCATGCTAAGGATCGACAGCGTGCACAGAGTGGGTCTGGTCAAGGCATCTAAAATGGCTGCAGTGCACGACAAAAGTGTGGTATTTGAAAAAAGACAAGATGGCGCAGACAATGTTTTTCAACACTTCCTGATTTCCTTCGAATCGAACGTTAACAGACGTTGGGGCATATTACCAAAGTTAAGCGATATTTATCCCTAACGATGCATTGCAAAGATTTTTTTACCGTCAGAAATTATCGCAGATAAACCTTGCTATTATCAAGGTTTATCGCAAATACAATAAAAAACGACCGCAATGCATTAATATCGCTGAAAACTCAGCGATATTCATGCATTACCGAGCTAATGCTCTTAGCCATGTTATCCACCTCCCATTGGATAACATGGCTAAGAACTGCTCAGGGCAGCTGTTACTTTTTGGAGATATTCGCGCTTATCTCGAATATTTCCAAAAGTTGATAATAGGAGATAGCGATGTTAGCGACTGTTTCCAGTCGCTAACATCTTGGCATGCCCACTTTGCATGTCATTAGTGATAAATATCACTCACATGCAAAGTGGGGCCCAAGATGGTCGCTATCTCCTACTAGCCGTCGCTAACTGGTGTTAGCAACAGCTAGGTAATACAGATATAATTTTATCTCCGCGAAGCGGAGCACTGTTACAGATATATATCTTGTTTTTGAACGTTAATTTCTCAAAATGCACTGAAGCACATATATTGAGACCTAGCAAAGGCACATCGGGCTACCAGTCCCTAATATTTTACCAAGTTTCATGCAAATCCATTCAGCCGTTCGATTATTATTATTATAAAATTTTTTTGCCCCGCGGGGCCCTTTTAAAACCTCCACATCAAACCTAGGGGGTCAGCGAGGATCTACTATGCCCCCTTATGGTCATTTGCCCCTTCGCTTTGGCCTCCTCTTGTCTCTTGATCCTACCGAGAGACAAGATGGCGGCCGCTACGTACTGTTTGGAATGTTTACAGACACCGGAGAGCCAATCAGCTTCGCTTCGCAAAGCTCCGTAACGCGAAAAGTACGCGAAGCGGTGCGCTGTTACAGATATATATCTTTTTTTGAACGTTAATTTCTCAAAATCCACTGAAGCACATATATTGAGACCTAGCAAAGGCACATCGGGCTACCAGTCCCTACAATTTTGCCAAGTTTCGTGCAAATCCATTCAGCCGTTCGATTATTATTATTATTATTATTTTTTTTTGCCCCGCGGGGCCCTTTTAAAACCTCCACATCAAACCTAGGGGGTCAGCGAGGATCTACTATTCCCCCTTATGGTCTTTTGCCCCTTCGCTTTGGCCTCCTCTTGTCTCTCGATCCTACCGAGAGACAAGATGGCGGCCGCTACGGACTGTTTGGAATGTTGACAGACGCCGGAGAACCAATCAGCTTCGCTTCACAAAGCTCCGTTGCGCGAAAAGTACGCGTCCTGGAGCGCTGCCCGGTCCGCTGTTACAGATATATATCTTTTTTTAAACGTTAATTTCTCAAAATCCACTGTAGCACATATATTGAGACCTACAAAAGGCACATCGGGCTACCAGTCCCTACAATTTTGCCAAGTTTCGTGCAAATCCATTCAGCCGTTCGGGCTAAAAGTGAGGCCAACCGCCCTATGGAAAACTCAATGTTAAAAACACGTTTTGGGACCCCCCTTTTTTCTCGACCCCCCCTGGACGAACCCCCCCCCCAATTTTCAGGGGCTGCTCAGAAACAAAATGTGCCATTTTCCAGAAAATTTCAGCCAATTCCGTCCACAAACGCCAAAGTTATTAGACATAGAATTTTCAAAAAACCCATAGAGAAAAAATCCTAACTATATATACCTACTGGCGACCGCCAGTAGGTAATATATATATATATATATATATACACACACATAGATATATATATATATATATGAATGAATTTCCAAAACTTGTATAGATCCTTATCTTCTGGAACTCTTCAAAAGGAAAACGGACTCCAGTTTCTTTGTGCTTCAATAGTTTATTGTGCAAAATAGCGCCATGACTCGTTTCTGGCTCTGCAGCTCTTGGTCACATGTCATGACTCTACTTTTTCCTCCCTTTTAAAGTGACAGTGCAAACAAACGATGCATGCCCCCTTCCAAGAAAGCAATGCACCTAGTAAGATACTTAATGCACCATTGAGAGTAGCGTATGCGCTCATCTGCAACAGACTAACTCCAAGGCACATAAGTTGGGGAGTGGACAATCATGCGGGACTCAGTCATTTGAACAAAATATTTCATGCAAGTAAATGATGCAACCAATCACAGTCCGGATTTTAGCATTAGCTTTTAACTTTAGCTTTTTAAGTATCTATTCCTTTTTATATAAAAGAAATTGTTTCATTGCTGATTTTACTGTAATGATTTTAATTAATTATACAGTCAATAAAATTGTAAATTGTAAACAAATGACCAAGAAGACAGACTAGCGTCCTGTATTATGTTCCTGGCAGCATACTATATGATACTTTGCATCTAATTGAGCTATGCCATATTGCGACAACGTACAATTTGAAGTGCAATTAGAAATATAAAATAATACTAATAATTTAAACATTGATAATATCTGTATAAATACATATTGTTTGCAATGTTTTAGCTATAAAATTGACATGATTATATTGTGTATTGAATTTTGAAGGACCACAAGGAAATGTACATGGAACAAGTTAATGAAAACCTCTTGTTGATCAAGGTATAAAATTCATGCACATTATATACAAGACAAAAGATGAAAATGGGGGAAAGTGTTCTATTATGCAAGTAAACACTTCACCGTATTCATTTCACTCATATCCCCTCATTTTGTAATTTAACTGATTGAATTCATTGGACGTATCATACATAAATACAACCCACATGGAACACATCTAAAGCTGCCAATCTAATGCTATACCAGCAGGTCGTTTGTTTCACTACTCATAGAAAGTGCCTATAAAGTGTTATTTAAAGTGCATAAGTGCCATGCCTGTTTGACATACAAACAGTACAAGGTGTGCAAAACAATGATTTTGATAAAAAAAAAAATGTTTTTAAAAGGCTTTTTCAGAAAAAATAGATACAGGGGATTTTTGTGCAGAAGTGGATTTAATATATCTACAATGTGTATTAGGTTTATTGGTTAACCTAAAACCATTTTTGTTAGCATTGAGACTATACATTTCATTGTTCATGTTAATGTGAGTGAAGATCATGGCTATTCTAGAACGATTCTCATACTTTTTAATGCCATGTTTATAGGTCTTCTGTTGTGTTAAGACCATTTGGACTTTTGCTATCAAACTCCAAAATATATTGGGTTTCAAGTTTTCTAAGATTGGCTTCCCTGTTGCCGCCACGTCTTAGAGGGTCTATAGACTCCACAACAAAATCTTTAAGATCTTGTACTCATTGTTGTGTTCCTCCTTAAAGTGACGAGCCACTGGATAGCTAGGATCTGAGTTGGCAATAGCTCTTATGTGTTGGAGGATTCTCTTGTGGACTTGCAGCATGGTGCTACCTATGTACCGTAATCCACAAGAGCACTCCAACACGTAAACAGCATATTCAGTTTTGCAAGTTAAGAACTTGGATATCAAGGTGGGAGCTGTTCTGAAAGGAGAGACATGGGAGCTGGTGTTAATACCTAGTTTGCATGCTTTGCATGTAGAGCATTTCTTAAACCCTTAATGGCCCGATAGCCAATTTCTGTTAGAAGAGATTCCCGGGCTGCTCTTAACTAGGTAATCACTGGTGGATAAGGCCCTTCTGTACGTGATGATTGGGGACTTGGGCAAGAATTCCTCTATTGTAGAATCATTGCATACGATATGCCAATTCTTCCTTACAACTCGGCATATATCTTCTCTCTGCCTGTTGTATGTCAAAATGAGTCTCGGTTGGTTGATTCTGTTGTTGAATTCATTGGGTTTTTGTCCGGTTTGCTATTGGGTTTAAATAGCAAATCCGCCCTGCACAGTTGATTGGTTTTCCTTATTGCTACATCTACCGTCATAGTGGAATAGCCCCTAGCTAAAAAGAGTTCTTTACATTGCTACTGAGCCAGAACAAGGACTTCATCCCCGCAGCATATTCTTTGTAACCGAAGCAGTTCCCTGTAGGGGATGCTGTGAATTGTATGTTTGGGATGGAAGCTAGATGCATGCAGCAGGGTATTACCTACCGTGGGATTGCGGTATAATCTGGTTTCTAAGCTGTTATTAACCACAGATATTTCCACGTCTAAAAAACAGACGGACTGGTCACTTATGTTGTGTGTGAGAAGTAGATTAATGTCATTGTTGGTCAAACTCGTGATAAAGGTTTCTGCACTTTCTCTATTGCCACGCCAAATCAAAAACAAGTCATCAATGTATCTGACCCATTTGATCACATGCTTAGAGAGAATGGTACCATATAAAATATTGACAATCATTTCCTCCCACCACCCCATATGGAGGCAGGCGTAACTGGGAGAAGAGCTTGCCCCCATAGCTACTCCCTGAACTTGCTGGTAGATTTGAGACTGGAAGAGGAAGTAATTATTGTTTAGGCAAAATTCAGTTAAACTTATTATCATTTTGTTATGATTGTAGTACTGAAATACCAGTTGAGACGGGTTTTGTAGAAGTCAGATCCCATTTGTCAGTAGCCGAAAGCCAGCTGCAAAAGGCATTTCTCGATTCTGTGTGCTTGCCTATTCCATTCCCCCTACCATTAGAAATTGCAATTATGCACATCTTGCATATTCTCGAGCAAAAAATTAATTTGTGCCTCCTCCACCTTTCAACCAAAATGACTTCGCATGCCAACCAAGGTTTCGATTACGTTTCAAACGTGGCTAAGTGGCAACATTAGACATCTTAGTGCACTGTGCAAATACGCCTTTCCTGGACCTGCACTGGACCCCCTTGCTCCCCCCCCCCCCCCCGCCCCCTCTGGCATAGCTGCCCAGCTCTGCCTTGAAAGCGCCAGGAGACTTTTTTTTCTTAGCGAGACTTTAGGTTTGTGCATCAGTCCAGGGATGCTGAAATAGCTGCTGTCTCTTAAGAAAGCTGTCGCAGCCTTCTAATAAGAGTCATTTCCGCCACTTCACCTTGAGCCCGACATTGGCTGTCAGCCAGAGACAGCATTGTTTCAGGCTCAGTAGACGCTCCCAGGAGACTGCCTTTACTCGTCTTACATTTGTGTCACACACAGCTTTAATTGCATGCTCTATTTTGCGTTTTTCATCTCTCTGATACCGACATAAAAAGGGAAGGAAAGGGCTGCATATGAGTAGATGGTATCTGTGCTGGTGTCAAATAACGGTTCTGAGTCGGGTTGAAAGCCAAGCGCCGCTGGCATCATCTTCTCAGCGCTATATCCTGACTCGAATAAACGCCAGAGTGTCTCGGCGAAGAGTAGGTACAGCCATTGTATCACAAAGCGGCAAAGGGTGGCATGGTGCCTTCAGACCCAGGGACAGACTAGCTGGTACCCACAAACGTAGCCAGGACAGAGGGTACAGTGCATCATAGATGTTGCTTTGAGCACAGTTCAAACGTAAGAGACAGCATAACATAAGCAGTTGGAGGAGTGGTGTGTGCTTGTGCTGACATTTTATGCAGAGCGTGGAGCCATCAGATGGATGAGTCGTTGTGAGTGGGAGGATCTGAGCCATGCATTTCCTGGCTAACCCATGCCAGCCATGCTGGTGTGCCTAGATGACGTGGGCTTGTGACATGTTGTGAAGGTGGCCAACGATTCTTCATGCTGGAGTATCTGATTGGAATTGTGGCGTGCTTGTTGAAGGGGGCCGAGGACTCCCCATGGTGGTGTGCCTGGATGACGTGGGCTTCACAGTTGTGGGAGTATATCTTTTTCAAAGCAGAAACTTCTCTGAGTAGAATGCAACTTGATTTTTTAAATAAATATTTCACTGTTTTAACTCATTTTATTAATTGAATAAACTGTTGATAAAAATATTGATATGGAGACCTAGGACCAGATTCATAAGAGTATTTTCACGTGTAAGTTGTTCTCCCGGGTGAGTAGCGCGCTATACAAGTGTTATGATTGATTGATTGATTGATTTACATTTCTAAATGAAGATGTTTGCTCACATCATAGTTGGTATACACAAAATGAATTTTATCACACTTTATATTACTCCATATGTTCAATAATCAGTACCATAAAATCTGCAGGGGTAGTTATTGCTATTCTAGAGTTGGGAAGATTCACAAAATAGGTGAACATTTGCAAACATCAAACTAGTGGGTATTTAGAAACCTTTTGTGTGGCATCGTCCCACCGATCAGCACATTACTCTTGCCAGACCCATGAGTAGGTCCATTTTCAGATTCAAAACGAGGAGGAAATATCCCCAATATTGGTGGTTCTACAAGGGAAGAGACCGACGGGGAACTGGGAGAGCCATTAGGGTCCTTTGTAATGTTTGGCTTTCAGTGAAATGATGGTGATGAAGTCTGAAGGAGTTGTGATTGGAACCCCCGAACCTCCCTGATTGCCGTTGTGCTCGTTCACTGCGCTCGCTCGCATACGTTGATTCGTTTTGGATACTGCCCACCAGTTTCAAATTTCACCAGCCGCCACTGCCTTGCCACCATATACCACTACCACCCCCTAATTTGCCAATATATATATATTAATTACCTTATAGTTAGGACTACGTTTCCAGAGGAAAGCATGTTTTTGGTTTGATAATCATTTTGCACCATTTGATAAATCTTCACAAAACTGTGCAAAAAAATATTCTCCTACCTCAGCTTCTTCCTGAAAAGTTTCAGGGTGATCCGTCAAGTGGCAGGTGTAAAAAAAAAAAGGTTCCAAAAAGTATTCTCCACATTCATTTTTCCATAGGAAAGTTAGAGACAACTACAGCCAAAACGGTTGACCAGAATTACACCACATTTGGCAAGATCTTTGTGAAGAAAGTGTGATTTTTGTGATTTGGTGTAAGTCTGTTCATTAGTTTCAGAGAAATTAAGGTTTAAAAAATATAGCTTTTTCATTCCCCGGAGTATCCGCAGAGCCAACAGATTTCAAGATGAGATCTGATTGGCTGATACCACAGCAGCAAAAGATTTGACGATAGACATCTTAGGACTTGGGACTGAGTCCCCTGGCCTGTAAATAAATGTAAAAAAGACATAAGGGAGCAGTGTAGGGATATCCTACCTCTCTAGGCCTGCTGGGGGGTGGGGCCCGAGGGACCCCTGCTGGGGCCAAAACCAGCAATTTTTTCATCAGCACCATGTATCCAATAAAAGAAATGTGGGTCTCCTAACGTTTATTAAAATATCCCCTCCACAAGTTTTTGTGAGGCTCCGGGACCCCATGTACAGGGCAACAGATAATTAAATGTGTGAGGTGGTGCGTTGCCCTCCTTCCCTTGCCTCTCAGAGGCTGCAGGGGCATCATTTCCAGGGTCGGATATATTATAAATAAGGCGAGGAGATGGTGGACCCCCTTCCTGAGCCTTCCACAGGCCCCGGCGGACCCCATCACCAGGGCCTTTAAATTATATTTAAGGGGAGGGGCGTGCACCCAAAGCCTTGAACAGGCCCCCTGGACTCTATTCCCAGGGCCAAAAACATCTAAGAAGGGGAGGGGGCCTGCGGTAGTCTCCCCTCCCCTACCTGATGATCACCAAAGGGACCCCATCTCCCTAGATCAGATCTTAGCAGTGTCCCAGGACCACATCCCTCGGGACGCTGATGTTTATTGTCCAGGAGACTGCGCGCATACCCAGCCCAGGTTGGACCTGGGCAGCATTCTGCTGCTGCCCTCCTTTAGGAGTCGGGGACAAACTCTGCTTCTTGGAGTTGCGAAAAAGGAGGAGGATTGTCCTGCAGTCTGAGAACTTGGTTCTAGTTTTCATAAGAAAGGTTTAGAAATATGCACAGCTGCTTCGAGCTATGCTGTTAAGAGTGACTGCCCGAGATGAGGAACTCCCCAAGATTGGAAGGCTACTTCCCTTCCTCTGGCCTACCCAAGACATTATACCAAAGATTGGCATTACTTAGTCTACGTTCTCTCTCTTTGTCTCCAATTCAGGGTGAGAGAATCACTGCGCTGTTCTGTGAGCACCAAGAGATAAAGGGAAGAGGTCAAAAGTCTACAGTGCAAACCTTTTCCATCTGAAGGGTTTCCTATGATGCACTTTCTCCATTTATGCCCTGAAGTCCACTTTCTCTGTGGGCCTTCTTGCCTTATGGCCACACTGTTGGCCATCTCCACCAGCCTGATGATGAAGGTCTTATCACCCTCCACACCGTAAATGGAAACTGCACGCCTCTGTTGTTGTCAGGCTGCCCCCCACGCCCTTTCGGTCTTCTGCATAGTGTCATACATGGTCCCTAAGTATAGGAACCTCTCCAACCTGACTAGATCAAGATAAGAGCACCCTACAAAATTCAGTCTACTCTGCTGAGTCTTAACGCTCTGACCGCAAACAGCCAGCAGACCAACTTTGCAACCTCTGAAACTCTCAGAACTCCATAGTTCTGAGTGACCTCCTCGTAAGTGTATGATTGAAAATGTTAAGCTTTGGAATTTATTTTCATTGATCGAGGGTAGCCTTGACTGTATGACCTCAAAATCCATGAGAGTTAAAGCCCGAAAAGGATCTTTTTGACATTTCAGTGAGCTTGCAGTAGTACCACCTTCTCGAGGTTTCAAAGGCAACAGGTAATACTTGCTACAGGATTGCCCAGATGTTCCCTGAATACTGTAAACCCTGGAACACTGGCCTGGCAATTGCTGAGAGCGCTTATGAGTCCCTGTTGTGCCATATTTCAGTATTTGGGAAAGGGGGCAAGAGTAGATATTGCTTCCCTTCACAATATTTTGGCAGTGATTATTTTAATTGTGATATTCTTGCAAGACTCTATTAACGCCCCATGATATTCCAACACTGAACTAGAGTATGTTTTCGTTTGAACCAAATGTTTTGAAGACTGGCCAACCACCGAGCACCGGCTTAAATTAACATCACCCATCGTTAGTGGGTCATATCTGCCGGGCTTAGACTTAACTGCGACGAAATGAAGAGACGTTTTAATGCATGGGTGAAGTGGGCTCTGGCCCAGGGCCCCAGCCTTTCAGGGGGACCTCTGGCAGTTTTGTCCTAATGACCTTGCATATTTCTTGAAGATTGTTTAAAATACTGTTTTCCTTAGATTTATTTCTTATGTACCAGATGTGTGAGAGTCTAGTACAGCCATTTTGCAGAGAAATGTTGTGTTTATGTTTCATGCAATATACATAAAAATAGTTTCTTTTAGATCAAAACAAGGCCTTACATATAAGAAATGGGAGGGGGTCATAGAGATTATTTGCAGTAATATTGGTGAACTGCAGCTGTGTTAGAATATTGAAAACACACATAACTATCCCTGAATATTAGATGGAAACACAATTAGGGCCTTATTTATGAGAAGTGATGCATCGCTGTGTGAAAACAGGGAGGCGTCAATTCTTAGTGCGCCCTCCTTGCGACATGATGGCTGCATCATATTTACTGTAAGACGCATCATGTTGCAAGGAGTTACAGATACGTCAGTATTTCTGACGTATCTGTAGGCGCAAAAGTGATGCATTGCTGGGGTGTGTCTGAAAATAGATGCAACTCCAGCATTGTGTCCTTTCACATGGCCTGCATCAGTCTTTTACGCCTGCTGTGATGATGCAGGTGTAAGATATGATGCAATGGCGTCCTTCTACAAGGCTTTTTGTGGGGGAACACCCACCCTGCATGCATTATACCTGATGCAGGTAGAATGTAGTGCAGGGGTTTACAAATGATACATCTACCTAGATGCGTCACTTTGTAAATAGGGCGCAATATGGCACATTTTTTACGCTGCCAATGCGTCACAAAAAGTAACGCACCGGCGGCATAAAAGTGAAGGAAGGCCTCATAAATAAGGCCCTTAGAATTTGAATGAGTTTTCCTGTGATCGGTTCGCGGATCGGTCCGACCATTCCAACATTGCGCCCACTATAACCCTGACCGGACGTGCAGGCAGCGGCAGTGGCGTCACTAGGGTTGGTGTCACCCAGGGCGGTAACTCATGGTGTCACCCCCTGCTATTTACTACGCTAAGAAACATGAGGGGTACAAATGTGGGTTTGTCTTGTGCACACGTCTGGTAATTTAATGCCACTCAATAAATGCTGCCAGATTATCAGTATGAATGTATTTGTTTTTAAAAACATCCACTTACTTCTGCACAATCTACAAATGCAAAATCTACTGTTGCACAAAATAAGGCATGGAGCTGAGGATAGTCTTTATTTTTATATTTGCATAGCAGGTAACACATTCTGTCGTAAAGCATTGATAAGTTGTATACATGCTAGTGAAATAAAAGGAGACGTCCATTACATGTTCCGTTTCCTTTCATATTTTATGTGGGTCGCAAAGTGTGCTCTGCAAGTCAGTCACTTTGACATCTTGTTTTTTCACCTGAAAACGTTTTGCGAATGGCACACCCACCATGCCACCCCTCTCTGACAAATGCGTGTCAGTGTGCTGAAGTGCGAGGTGGGTGCTGTTGGGATAGGATTTCCTGTGAACTATCAGGATTGTTTAAGGGGTGATGACAGTAGATATGATGGATGAGGGTGAAAATGCTCTCTGGAGGGGGTTGGGGGCTCAGTACGTCAATAGTGTGAGAAGAGTCCTGTTCGGTTTCTTTGAAAGCCTGTGGAAAGAGTGGCGTAGCTGTGGGGGCGTCTACAAGTGCAACTTGCCCAAGGTACATAAAAAAAAAGTATTCTCGCTCGTCGTCTGTCGCCTAACCGGCACCGTCCCTCCTGACCTACCCCCCCCATCCCCCCTCCCCCCCATCCCCCCTCCCCCCCCATTCCCCCCCCACCCCGTGTCACCCCATGTGATGGTGTCACCAGGTGCGGTGGTCCGCACCCCCCCCCCCGCACTCCCCTAGTGACACCACTGGGCAGTGGTCCAGTCGCGAGGGAGGAAGTCAACAGAAAAGGGGTGGAAAGGAGAATAGGGAGAGATTCGGAAATGGCAAACGAGAGGTGGAAGTCGGCAAACACATCAGAATCCAGGAACCGGCTGTCACTTGAGAAAGCAGCTCAAGGAGCAACTCCAGCGGGTCCAGCCCAGGGGCGTAACGCAGCCCCCTGCAGCCCCTGCAGTGCGGGAGGCCCCCAAGCTCCAGGGGCCCCTCAGCAGAGTACTCCGGCCGGAGAGCAAAGGCCGTAGCCATGGGGGGAGGCATTTGGGGGCCGGGCCAGCTCATGTTAATCATTGACCCCATGGGCGTAGGAAGTGTGGGGGACGAGGGGGATATATCCCCCCCAGATTTTAAAGTGGGGGGGACACGGGGGACAAAAGAATTTTCCCTCTCCCTTCTGTTTATCACAGGGCCATTAGCGAGCAAAAGCGCTACCTAATGGCCCTGTACTTGACCTGCCCGGAGTCAAAGAGGACCCCTGCCCTCTGCCCTTTGTTATGCTGCAGGAAGGCTCGGCGTCTTGGTAAGGGCAGAGAAGGAAAAAAACTCTGTCTCTTTTCTTTCATGCCCAGAGAAGCACAGTGTCAACTTCTCCTGAGTCCTGATCTGCCTCTGGCAGCGGCCCTCCTCCCCCTCTCTCTTTCTTTTTCCTCTATCTCTTTCTGTCTCTGTCTTCCTCCTCGTTAAGTTCTGATTTCGAGATAGCTCTTACGTTCTCTCTCTTGCCTCTCTTTGTCTTTATTTGTTTCCCTGTGAAATGGATCCAAAATCGGAAGAACACTTTGGATGGAAATGTCCCCATTTGCTGATCGTTTTATAATTCCAAAGAAAAACCTTATGACGGAGAGAAAAAATTATTAAATACCTAAATAAAGCGATACAGAGTAGTGAGCAGACAGGCCAGATTGTTATTTACACCCACACACATTAGCACCACTTTACAAAGTTTGCCAGTGAAAGCGCAATTTTTTTTCTTCTTTCTTTGAAGTACATTGTTTTTCCAGGGTGGGGAAGTGCACCATCCCTAAAGGGACTGCAATACCTGGTGGATGAGTGGAGTAGAAACGTTTACTATGATCGTTTTCAACTGTTTTATTTATTTTAGCTTATAAAATGTGTACTGTGGCTCTGTGTTCAGGGATGTGGTCTTTTTTTAAACCAAACTGCTTACATTTTGAAAGGATATAAGCAATGGACATTGAAACGGGTCCCTTCCTAACTGGTCCTGTAGCCATGTCCTGAAATTTACAGGCAAAATCACACTGATTTCTGAATAATGAGTTTAAAACTGTTAAGGTAACCATGTTGTTCCTGAATACATTTCACATGTTTTGCTTATTCTTGTATTCCTTATGAGTGTTTGCTTTTTCCAGGGTGTTCTTCGTTTTTTTCAGGCAGCATTTTACTGTTGTCTAGAGCATAATTTAAATTTAGTTGCAGCACAATTGAGTTGTAGCTTAAGGCAGTGCAAGTTTCTCTCAGTGGGGCAGTATGGTGTTCAGTGTGGGAGAGGATGTGGCACTCTGGCCAGAGCTGCTGAATTTGGAACTGGCGCATCATTTTCAGCCTTCATGACCAGTCCACCAGACCGCACTCCTGACCGAGCTCATTCTGATGCTACACCTTAGATGGCCCGATAGACCCTAGAAGCCCTGGTGTCTTAGCACCCGCAGGTGGACCCTAACGGTGGCAAGTGTGAGTTAACCTTGAAGGCCTGTCCACCACAATCCATACTGCAGTTCACCTCCAGTCTTGCGAGCAGGCATACAAAGAAGCACACCCTAGACACACCATCGACAGTGACTGTCACTGAGGTCATAAGATCCTTGAGGCCAGTCCATCGCACCCATTGGTACCTCCATTGGCCTTTTTCAGAAGCAGTGGTGCAACTCACCAGGGATAAGCAATGAAGGTTTTGCATGCACACCAAACGGAGGGGTGATTATAATGGAGGTGGGACTGCCCCGCCACCGCCATCGTTGACTGCATTACTGACAGCAATATTACAATGGCGGGTGGTTCCCTGGCAGTCGGAAACACCACCGCCACACACCCAACTGGCACCTTAAGCCCGCCAGTGCGGCGGAGGGGCTCGTGGTTCCTACAATGCTGGTGGTGCCTACCAGCCACCACAGTAGGGATTACAATACCCTTTACCCGCCAGCCTATCCATGGGGGTTCACCCCCATGAAAAAGTTGGTGGAAAGGGACATTGGGGGCCTGTAGCAGGCCCCTGTCCCCTCAGCACCCAGACATGGGACCCAGGGGATATCTAAGATGCCCCCCTACATATCACTGCACCATGTGGCAGGCATCTGATTGTGCCTGCCACTTAGTGCAGTGATATATATAACATGCCCTTTTTTACAATGAGGCAGATGATGCAGCCAGCAGCACCTGCGGCAATGTAAAAGATAGGCCCTGCGAACGCCATAGTGGCGGTCACATTGTAATGCCTATCGTGGGGCCGCCACCTTGAAGGCCAGCGGTCCCATTCCCCGATTCGATGGCGGACGGACTGAAGTCCTCCTGCCATCGTAATCAGCTTCTAAGTTTGCAAACTTCATGGTCTCTGCTTCATGCACAAACACTTTTAATATGTGCAGTCTGCTTTCGGGCCACTGGAGTTATGCAGCAATGGAGGCCAAAAAGATGTTGCAGTGTTGACTAAATTATGCAACAATAAAAAGGCTGCAGCGTAATGCAGTGCATTTTATGATACTTTATTATTTTGACATATTTATACATACTAACAGCCTCTGCAAAGCTTTTGCCTCATTAGTACCTGTGTAACATACAAATGCAGCAGTGGGAAAGGTGACCAGTCAACCTTTGCAAAGGGCCCTACACTTCACAGCAACATAAGTCACATTTCTCTTAGTAATTTTTGATCTGTTTGAGCAACAAAATTGTTTTGGGTCAAATCTTTAGATTATGCAGCAGATGATGTATTATGTGGCAAATATGACACAGCCATAATTAAGTGGAAAACATTTTTCCACTTAACTTAATTTTGCCCCAGGATTGTAGTTGATCAATTTGCAAGTTCCCCAAACCCAAAAGTCGAGTTTGGGCACAATTTGCATTTTAAAAGCAGTCCTACAACACAGGGCTACTTGTAAACTGACCTCAGGCTTCAGCAGTGCACACATGCAAACGCAGAAAGGGCTGCGGGCCTCAAAACTGCCATGCCCTATTATATTCTAGGGACTTAAAGGTAGTTCTAATCCCCCTGCCCTATTATGTACTAGGGCCTTATAGGAGAGGCCATGCCAATCATAGTGGTACCCTAACCCATAGTGCACCCTAGTGTATGTAGGTGTTTTCACAGTATCTTTAGGCGTCTCTTTCAGAATAGCACTGGCCCTGTGCCTGTTCAGGCAGAGGCCAGGGTCAGTCAGGTACCACCAGTACCAGTCAGCAAAACGTTGGGGAGTGCCCAGGGCAGAGGATGGCTTTGCAACACTAAAGAAGCACAAACTCTGAATTTAAAACATAACACCATGGTTGTGGGGTTCTCTTTAATAATCAGAATTGATTTCTATCCTAATGAACCCATTTTCTAACATTAGGATAAGGAAAGACTGGGGAAAAATCATAACGTTCTAATCTTTGCCTTGAAGTTTTTGTGCAGTTCTTTGATGATGGTTAATAGCTCACTGTTTTATGTTAGGATTTTAACTTATAAACTGCAAATACCAAAATAATCTCTCAGACAAAAGCAGTAACTCACTGACCTATTTACATGATGTGCATTTTGTGATCTGCCTGGTACACCTTCTTTGCAGCAGGCATATTACCCCACTGTGGCTACCTTACCACGAGTCAAAACTTCCACTAGACAAACCTCTGATCTCTCGCAATAAAGGACATTAATCACCAAAGTTATCTTCACATTTTTATTGTTGCCTGAAAATTGCTGGAGACCAGGAATGCAGCAGCAGGTATTTTTCAAACCATAATGCACTTGCAAACACGACGCCCCCACCCTAAGTCCATGACCTTTGTTTGCTTGGAGCATGAAGATGCAAGATTCATATACATGTTTTTTTAACATTTGGTCTGATTACTATATGAAATAACAAACAAGCATACATGCAAACTGTGACAACATGCCTGCTTTTCTCAATATTTCACTTCGAAAGTATGCGATTGTATTTGTTGAACGGGCGGTGATTTGTATAGGGTCACTGGGAAGTCCACAAGGTTGTCCCTGTCCCCCCCAGAATTTTAGTGTCTCCTACGCCCCTGATTGACCCCCCCAAACGACGCAGGCATTTTTGAATGTGCACAAAGTAAAATGAAAATATTCAACGTTAAAAATAAATTCAGCCTTACTAAAGAAAAATAACCTCTGCAACAAGGCCCCTTCAAAAACACAGCCAGTTGTTGCGTTGCTGACAGCAGCCTGCAGAAGCAGGAGTGCAGTTTTTGCAGGGCATGACCTCTGAGGCTGAGGCACAATAGACCACGTGCATGAAAAGTTAACTCCTCTCAGCATTGTCTCTGTATGCGTGCTGGGAGTCTGACCTGACTAGAGAAAAAGAGCGGTCAATTCCAAAGAGGGACAGAAAAGTCTCTCTCTTTGCCTGTAGCCTGTCTGAATCTTTACGACACAAAGGAAATGGAACTGAATCTTTCCCCAGACATGACACCCCCTTTAAAACTGTGGTGTGGGTCCGTTTTGCACTCTGGCAGAAAGGGAACCACTGGACAACTTTCACAATATATTGCAATGAGCACTAAATACAACAAAATAAATGTTTGAAATGCATAGTTAGTCCTGCAGGAGCAATGCCAGAAATCCTTGCATGTTATAGTTTGGAGCGCTAATGTACCTTTTAACAACAACAATCGACTACACTGTCAGGATGATAACTGCGATTGGTGTTTTAATGTATTCCCAGAACATCAGGTATTATTTTCACACTTTAGAATTGTTGCTTGCACACTTATAAATGGTGGCAGTGGGCCCTATTATGTGTAACACAATCAACCACTAAAACTTTTAATCCAATCGCACTTTGACTTTCTGTTTTACCACAAAAATCATGCCTGTAAACATCAGTTCATGTAAGGTATTGTTAAGTCAAATCAAGGACAGCTCTAAAGCCTGCTACATGACCTAATGCCCCTTGGTAGATTTGCACACCTGTCCCTGCTAGCAGTATGTACATATTTTGTGAGGGAGTCTTGAAATGATGATTGCTTCGTAAAATCGCAAATCCGATATTTGTAAAGCGCAAACTACCCACACCGACAGGTCTCAAGGCGCTGCAGGACGTCGTGGAAATTAAGTGAGCTAT
Organism: Lissotriton helveticus; assembly: GCF_964261635.1. Classification (NCBI taxonomy): domain Eukaryota; kingdom Metazoa; phylum Chordata; class Amphibia; order Caudata; family Salamandridae; genus Lissotriton; species Lissotriton helveticus. Next base: position 437,079,747 of record NC_136070.1, on the reverse strand, counting down.
TGCCCAAAGTCACATGGTGCTGGGCTCAGCTGCAGCTGGAGCTGGAGATCGAACCGTGAGCCCTGTGCTCCAATGTCAGCTGCTCGGGCCGCTGCGCCACACCCCTCCCTCTCTTCGTCCTGTCCCTCTATTTTGTAAATGATAGTTAGGTTTGCACAGTTGTCATCTACGGTATTTGTTTTGTAAAGGTGAGTTTCAGTACCTGAAAGCACGGTGATAGTGCGCTCTACAAAAATGCATGATATATCAATTACTTCCAGTGACCTACCTGTTTTAAGAGCTGCTGCCCATGCTGCTCATGTTTTGTGGAAAGTTTTTCACTCATCTCCTACCATTCGCTACATATATTGTGAGGGAGCGTTTTCCTCCTACTTCATATAACTATGTGAAGGACACTTGCACAACTCCTTTCTGTGATGCACCATGTTGTGGGAGAGATGCCTACCCAACTAATTTCCATGGATCAGCTGCTTTTCCTAAGAGTTATTTTTAGGATCCAGCCTGCGAGAGCATGCGCCTCGCTTACGAGACACTCTTGTATAGAGAATAGGGCTTGGAGCCCGCCAGTTTCTTACCATTTGTCGGCTTGCGTGGCACTCTTCTTTACAGCCCAGTAATTTGTCACTGCATGCCTAACTCTATTAACGCCCCATGATATTCCAACACTGAACTAGAGTATGTTTTCGTTTGAACCAAATGTTTTGAAGACTGGCCAACCACCGAGCACCGGCTTAAATTAACATCACCCATCGTTAGTGGGTCATATCTGCCGGGCTTAGACTTAACTGCGACGAAATGAAGAGACGTTTTAATGCATGGGTGAAGTGGGCTCTGGCCCAGGGCCCCAGCCTTTCAGGGGGACCTCTGGCAGTTTTGTCCTAATGACCTTGCATATTTCTTGAAGATTGTTTAAAATACTGTTTTCCTTAGATTTATTTCTTATGTACCAGATGTGTGAGAGTCTAGTACAGCCATTTTGCAGAGAAATGTTGTGTTTATGTTTCATGCAATATACATAAAAATAGTTTCTTTTAGATCAAAACAAGGCCTTACATATAAGAAATGGGAGGGGGTCATAGAGATTATTTGCAGTAATATTGGTGAACTGCAGCTGTGTTAGAATATTGAAAACACACATAACTATCCCTGAATATTAGATGGAAACACAATTAGGGCCTTATTTATGAGAAGTGATGCATCGCTGTGTGAAAACAGGGAGGCGTCAATTCTTAGTGCGCCCTCCTTGCGACATGATGGCTGCATCATATTTACTGTAAGACGCATCATGTTGCAAGGAGTTACAGATACGTCAGTATTTCTGACGTATCTGTAGGCGCAAAAGTGATGCATTGCTGGGGTGTGTCTGAAAATAGATGCAACTCCAGCATTGTGTCCTTTCACATGGCCTGCATCAGTCTTTTACGCCTGCTGTGATGATGCAGGTGTAAGATATGATGCAATGGCGTCCTTCTACAAGGCTTTTTGTGGGGGAACACCCACCCTGCATGCATTATACCTGATGCAGGTAGAATGTAGTGCAGGGGTTTACAAATGATACATCTACCTAGATGCATCACTTTGTAAATAGGGCGCAATATGGCACATTTTTTACGCTGCCAATGCGTCACAAAAAGTAACGCACCGGCGGCATAAAAGTGAAGGAAGGCCTCATAAATAAGGCCCTTAGAATTTGAATGAGTTTTCCTGTGATCGGTTCGCGGATCGGTCCGACCATTCCAACATTGCGCCCACTATAACCCTGACCGGACGTGCAGGCAGCGGCAGTGGCGTCACTAGGGTTGGTGTCACCCAGGGCGGTAACTCATGGTGTCACCCCCTGCTATTTACTACGCTAAGAAACATGAGGGGTACAAATGTGGGTTTGTCTTGTGCACACGTCTGGTAATTTAATGCCACTCAATAAATGCTGCCAGATTATCAGTATGAATGTATTTGTTTTTAAAAACATCCACTTACTTCTGCACAATCTACAAATGCAAAATCTACTGTTGCACAAAATAAGGCATGGAGCTGAGGATAGTCTTTATTTTTATATTTGCATAGCAGGTAACACATTCTGTCGTAAAGCATTGATAAGTTGTATACATGCTAGTGAAATAAAAGGAGACGTCCATTACATGTTCCGTTTCCTTTCATATTTTATGTGGGTCGCAAAGTGTGCTCTGCAAGTCAGTCACTTTGACATCTTGTTTGTTCACCTGAAAACGTTTTGCGAATGGCACACCCACCATGCCACCCCTCTCTGACAAATGCGTGTCAGTGTGCTGAAGTGCGAGGTGGGTGCTGTTGGGATAGGATTTCCTGTGAACTATCAGGATTGTTTAAGGGGTGATGACAGTAGATATGATGGATGAGGGTGAAAATGCTCTCTGGAGGGGGTTGGGGGCTCAGTACGTCAATAGTGTGAGAAGAGTCCTGTTCGGTTTCTTTGAAAGCCTGTGGAAAGAGTGGCGTAGCTGTGGGGGCGTCTACAAGTGCAACTTGCCCAAGGTACATAAAAAAAAAGTATTCTCGCTCGTCGTCTGTCGCCTAACCGGCACCGTCCCTCCTGACCTACCCCCCCCATCCCCCCTCCCCCCCATCCCCCCTCCCCCCCCATTCCCCCCCCCCACCCCGTGTCACCCCATGTGATGGTGTCACCAGGTGCGGTGGTCGGCACCCCCCCCCCCGCACTCCCCTAGTGACACCACTGGGCAGTGGTCCAGTCGCGAGGGAGGAAGTCAACAGAAAAGGGGTGGAAAGGAGAATAGGGAGAGATTCGGAGACGGCAAACGAGAGGTGGAAGTCGGCAAACACATCAGAATCCAGGAACCGGCTGTCACTTGAGAAAGCAGCTCAAGGAGCAACTCCAGCGGGTCCAGCCCAAGGGCGTAACGCAGACCCCTGCAGCCCCTGCAGTGCGGGAGGCCCCCAAGCTCCAGGGGCCCCTCAGCAGAGTACTCCGGCCGGAGAGCCAAGGCCGTAGCCATGGGGGGAGGCATTTGGGGGCCGGGCCAGCTCATGTTAATCATTGACCCCATGGGCGTAGGAAGTGTGGGGGACGAGGGGGATATATCCCCCCCAGATTTTAAAGTGGGGGGGACACGGGGGACAAAAGAATTTTCCCTCTCCCTTCTGTTTATCACAGGGCCATTAGCGAGCAAAAGCGCTACCTAATGGCCCTGTACTTGACCTGCCCGGAGTCAAAGAGGACCCCTGCCCTCTGCCCTTTGTTATGCTGCAGGAAGGCTCGGCGTCTTGGGAAGGGCAGAGAAGGAAAAAAACTCTGTCTCTTTTCTTTCATGCCCAGAGAAGCACAGTGTCAACTTCTCCTGAGTCCTGATCTGCCTCTGGCAGCGGCCCTCCTCCCCCTCTCTCTTACTTTTTCCTCTATCTCTTTCTGTCTCTGTCTTCCTCCTCGTTAAGTTCTGATTTCGAGATAGCTCTTACGTTCTCTCTCTTGCCTCTCTTTGTCTTTATTTGTTTCCCTGTGAAATGGATCCAAAATCGGAAGAACACTTTGGATGGAAATGTCCCCATTTGCTGATCGTTTTATAATTCCAAAGAAAAACCTTATGACGGAGAGAAAAAATTATTAAATACCTAAATAAAGCGATACAGAGTAGTGAGCAGACAGGCCAGATTGTTATTTACACCCACACACATTAGCACCACTTTACAAAGTTTGCCAGTGAAAGCGCAATTTTTTTTCTTCTTTCTTTGAAGTACATTGTTTTTCCAGGGTGGGGAAGTGCACCATCCCTAAAGGGACTGCAATACCTGGTGGATGAGTGGAGTAGAAACGTTTACTATGATCGTTTTCAACTGTTTTATTTATTTTAGCTTATAAAATGTGTACTGTGGCTCTGTGTTCAGGGATGTGGTCTTTTTTTAAACCAAACTGCTTACATTTTGAAAGGATATAAGCAATGGACATTGAAACGGGTCCCTTCCTAACTGGTCCTGTAGCCATGTCCTGAAATTTACAGGCAAAATCACACTGATTTCTGAATAATGAGTTTAAAACTGTTAAGGTAACCATGTTGTTCCTGAATACATTTCACATGTTTTGCTTATTCTTGTATTCCTTATGAGTGTTTGCTTTTTCCAGGGTGTTCTTCGTTTTTTTCAGGCAGCATTTTACTGTTGTCTAGAGCATAATTTAAATTTAGTTGCAGCACAATTGAGTTGTAGCTTAAGGCAGTGCAAGTTTCTCTCAGTGGGGCAGTATGGTGTTCAGTGTGGGAGAGGATGTGGCACTCTGGCCAGAGCTGCTGAATTTGGAACTGGCGCATCATTTTCAGCCTTCATGACCAGTCCACCAGACCGCACTCCTGACCGAGCTCATTCTGATGCTACACCTTAGATGGCCGGATAGACCCTAGAAGCCCTGGTGTCTTAGCACCCGCAGGTGGACCCTAACGGTGGCAAGTGTGAGTTAACCTTGAAGGCCTGTCCACCACAATCCATACTGCAGTTCACCTCCAGTCTTGCGAGCAGGCATACAAAGAAGTACACCCTAGACACACCATCGACAGTGACTGTCACTGAGGTCATAAGATCCTTGAGGCCAGTCCATCGCACCCATTGGTACCTCCATTGGCCTTTTTCAGAAGCAGTGGTGCAACTCACCAGGGATAAGCAATGAAGGTTTTGCATGCACACCAAACGGAGGGGTGATTATAATGGAGGTGGGACTGCCCCGCCACCGCCATCGTTGACTGCATTACTGACAGCAATATTACAATGGCGGGTGGTTCCCTGGCAGTCGGAAACACCACCGCCACACACCCAACTGGCACCTTAAGCCCGCCAGTGCGGCGGAGGGGCTCGTGGTTCCTACAATGCTGGTGGTGCCTACCAGCCACCACAGTAGGGATTACAATACCCTTTACCCGCCAGCCTATCCATGGGGGTTCACCCCCATGAAAAAGTTGGTGGAAAGGGACATTGGGGGCCTGTAGCAGGCCCCTGTCCCCTCAGCACCCAGACATGGGACCCAGGGGATATCTAAGATGCCCCCCTACATATCACTGCACCATGTGGCAGGCATCTGATTGTGCCTGCCACTTAGTGCAGTGATATATATAACATGCCCTTTTTTACAATGAGGCGGATGATGCAGCCAGCAGCACCTGCGGCAATGTAAAAGATAGGCCCTGCGAACGCCATAGTGGCGGTCACATTGTAATGCCTATCGTGGGGCCGCCACCTTGAAGGCCAGCGGTCCCATTCCCCGATTCGATGGCGGACGGACTGAAGTCCTCCTGCCATCGTAATCAGCTTCTAAGTTTGCAAACTTCATGGTCTCTGCTTCATGCACAAACACTTTTAATATGTGCAGTCTGCTTTCGGGCCACTGGAGTTATGCAGCAATGGAGGCCAAAAAGATGTTGCAGTGTTGACTAAATTATGCAACAATAAAAAGGCTGCAGCGTAATGCAGTGCATTTTATGATACTTTATTATTTTGACATATTTATACATACTAACAGCCTCTGCAAAGCTTTTGCCTCATTAGTACCTGTGTAACATACAAATGCAGCAGTGGGAAAGGTGACCAGTCAACCTTTGCAAAGGGCCCTACACTTCACAGCAACATAAGTCACATTTCTCTTAGTAATTTTTGATCTGTTTGAGCAACAAAATTGTTTTGGGTCAAATCTTTAGATTATGCAGCAGATGATGTATTATGTGGCAAATATGACACAGCCATAATTAAGTGGAAAACATTTTTCCACTTAACTTAATTTTGCCCCAGGATTGTAGTTGATCAATTTGCAAGTTCCCCAAACCCAAAAGTCGAGTTTGGGCACAATTTGCATTTTAAAAGCAGTCCTACAACACAGGGCTACTTGTAAACTGACCTCAGGCTTCAGCAGTGCACACATGCAAACGCAGAAAGGGCTGCGGGCCTCAAAACTGCCATGCCCTATTATATTCTAGGGACTTAAAGGTAGTTCTAATCCCCCTGCCCTATTATGTACTAGGGCCTTATAGGAGAGGCCATGCCAATCATAGTGGTACCCTAACCCATAGTGCACCCTAGTGTATGTAGGTGTTTTCACAGTATCTTTAGGCGTCTCTTTCAGAATAGCACTGGCCCTGTGCCTGTTCAGGCAGAGGCCAGGGTCAGTCAGGTACCACCAGTACTAGTCAGCAAAACGTTGGGGAGTGCCCAGGGCAGAGGATGGCTTTGCAACACTAAAGAAGCACAAACTCTGAATTTAAAACATAACACCATGGTTGTGGGGTTCTCTTTAATAATCAGAATTGATTTCTATCCTAATGAACCCATTTTCTAACATTAGGATAAGGAAAGACTGGGGAAAAATCATAACGTTCTAATCTTTGCCTTGAAGTTTTTGTGCAGTTCTTTGATGATGGTTAATAGCTCACTGTTTTATGTTAGGATTTTAACTTATAAACTGCAAATACCAAAATAATCTCTCAGACAAAAGCAGTAACTCACTGACCTATTTACATGATGTGCATTTTGTGATCTGCCTGGTACACCTTCTTTGCAGCAGGCATATTACCCCACTGTGGCTACCTTACCACGAGTCAAAACTTCCACTAGACAAACCTCTGATCTCTCGCAATAAAGGACATTAATCACCAAAGTTATCTTCACATTTTTATTGTTGCCTGAAAATTGCTGGAGACCAGGAATGCAGCAGCAGGTATTTTTCAAACCATAATGCACTTGCAAACACGACGCCCCCACCCTAAGTCCATGACCTTTGTTTGCTTGGAGCATGAAGATGCAAGATTCATATACATGTTTTTTTAACATTTGGTCTGATTACTATATGAAATAACAAACAAGCATACATGCAAACTGTGACAACATGCCTGCTTTTCTCAATATTTCACTTCGAAAGTATGCGATTGTATTTGTTGAACGGGCGGTGATTTGTATAGGGTCACTGGGAAGTCCACAAGGTTGTCCCTGTCCCCCCCAGAATTTTAGTGTCTCCTACGCCCCTGATTGACCCCCCCAAACGACGCAGGCATTTTTGAATGTGCACAAAGTAAAATGAAAATATTCAACGTTAAAAATAAATTCAGCCTTACTAAAGAAAAATAACCTCTGCAACAAGGCCCCTTCAAAAACACAGCCAGTTGTTGCGTTGCTGACAGCAGCCTGCAGAAGCAGGAGTGCAGTTTTTGCAGGGCATGACCTCTGAGGCTGAGGCACAATAGACCACGTGCATGAAAAGTTAACTCCTCTCAGCATTGTCTCTGTATGCGTGCTGGGAGTCTGACCTGACTAGAGAAAAAGAGCGGTCAATTCCAAAGAGGGACAGAAAAGTCTCTCTCTTTGCCTGTAGCCTGTCTGAATCTTTACGACACAAAGGAAATGGAACTGAATCTTTCCCCAGACATGACAACCCCTTTAAAACTGTGGTGTGGGTCCGTTTTGCACTCTGGCAGAAAGGGAACCACTGGACAACTTTCACAATATATTGCAATGAGCACTAAATACAACAAAATAAATGTTTGAAATGCATAGTTAGTCCTGCAGGAGCAATGCCAGAAATCCTTGCATGTTATAGTTTGGAGCGCTAATGTACCTTTTAACAACAACAATCGACTACACTGTCAGGATGATAACTGCGATTGGTGTTTTAATGTATTCCCAGAACATCAGGTATTATTTTCACACTTTAGAATTGTTGCTTGCACACTTATAAATGGTGGCAGTGGGCCCTATTATGTGTAACACAATCAACCACTAAAACTTTTAATCCAATCGCACTTTGACTTTCTGTTTTACCACAAAAATCATGCCTGTAAACATCAGTTCATGTAAGGTATTGTTAAGTCAAATCAAGGACAGCTCTAAAGCCTGCTACATGACCTAATGCCCCTTGGTAGATTTGCACACCTGTCCCTGCTAGCAGTATGTACATATTTTGTGAGGGAGTCTTGAAATGATGATTGCTTCGTAAAATCGCAAATCCGATATTTGTAAAGCGCAAACTACCCACACCGACAGGTCTCAAGGCGCTGCAGGACGTCGTGGAAATTAAGTGAGCTATTGCCCAAAGTCACATGGTGCTGGGCTCAGCTGCAGCTGGAGCTGGAGATCGAACCGTGAGCCCTGTGCTCCAATGTCAGCTGCTCGGGCCGCTGCGCCACACCCCTCCCTCTCTTCGTCCTGTCCCTCTATTTTGTAAATGATAGTTAGGTTTGCACAGTTGTCATCTACGGTATTTGTTTTGTAAAGGTGAGTTTCAGTACCTGAAAGCACGGTGATAGTGCGCTCTACAAAAATGCATGATATATCAATTACTTCCAGTGACCTACCTGTTTTAAGAGCTGCTGCCCATGCTGCTCATGTTTTGTGGAAAGTTTTTCACTCATCTCCTACCATTCGCTACATATATTGTGAGGGAGCGTTTTCCTCCTACTTCATATAACTATGTGAAGGACACTTGCACAACTCCTTTCTGTGATGCACCATGTTGTGGGAGAGATGCCTACCCAACTAATTTCCATGGATCAGCTGCTTTTCCTAAGAGTTATTTTTAGGATCCAGCCTGCGAGAGCATGCGCCTCGCTTACGAGACACTCTTGTATAGAGAATAGGGCTTGGAGCCCGCCAGTTTCTTACCATTTGTCGGCTTGCGTGGCACTCTTCTTTACAGCCCAGTAATTAGTCACTGCATGCCTAACATAATTTTCGTTCATCTCTGTGGAGCAGGGACCAAGCACTGATTGATTCAACTTAATCAGTGTCCGTCCGCTGCTCCTGACGTGATTGAGGTACTATTTTGTTCTTTTGAACTTTTAGTGCCCTGCAAACAGACGGCGTATGACTGGCAAAAACATACCCAGCAGGACAAATAAAATTGCAAAAGTTTAATTTCTATAGTTAACTTTATTTTATTTTGTCAAGTCTTCTTTTCTCTTTGCACTCATGCTTTATATTATTTTTGATTATTGGCGCTATTCTAAAAAAATTAGGATTATGTTATTGCAAAGCGACATCCTTTCTTTCTTATGTGAAATTTCTCAAATTATGCTTTAACACATAATCATGCAGTACAGCCAAAACCACGACTCTCTAATCCGCCCCGCTCAATTCAATCCACACCAGACCAATCCAATCCAACCCACTCTAATCCAAATCACTCTCCCCCATCCAATTCACCCCAATCAAATCCACTCCAAACCTCCACACTCCAATCCTCCCAACCCGTCCCGCTCTAGTCTGCCCCACTCCAATCCAAAACAATCTGTCCCACTCCAAAACATTCTGCCCCACTCCAATTCAAAACAATCTGCCCCTCTCCAATTTGCTCACTCCAAACTGCCCCACTCCAATTCAAAACAGTCTCCTTCATTTCAATGTGCCCCACTCCAATCCAAAACAATCTGTCGCACTCCATCGAAAACAATCTGCCCTACTCCAAAACAATCTTCCCCACTCAAAATCCATCCCACACCAATCCCAAACAATATACCCTATTCCAATCTACCCCACTCCAAGCTAAAACAATCTGCCCCAATCAAAAACAGTTTGCCCTACCAGTCTGCCACACTCCAATCTAAAACAATCTGCCCCACTCCAATCCAAAACAATGTGCCCCACTCCAATCCAAAATAATGTGCCCCCCTTCCATCCAAACAATCTGCCCCATGTCAGTCCAAACAATCTGCCCCACTCCAATCCAAAACAATCTGCTCCACTTCAAACCTAACAATCTGCCCCACTTCAATCCAATCTGCCACTCTCCAGTCAAAAACAATCTGCCCTACTTCAATCCAACCAATCTTTCCCACTTCAGTCCAAACAATTTGCCCCACTCCAATCCAAAACAATCTACCCCACTTCAGTCCAAACAATTTGCCCCACTCCAATCCAAAACAATCTGCCCAGTCCAATCCACACACACCAACCCAAAACAATCTGCCTACTCCAATTTTCCCCACTCCAGTCTGCCCCCTCCAATTCAAAACAGACAGCCCCACTTTAATCCACCCAACTCAAATATAAAACAATTTGCCCACTACAGTCCGCCTACTCTGATCTGCCCTACTTTAATTTGCCCCACTCCAATCTAACTCACCCCAATCCACCTACTCCATCCCTATTCACCCCACTCCAATCCACCACAATCCCCACACTTCAATTCAATCCACCCCACACCAATCCAATCCACCCTAATCCAATCCAATCCAACTCATCCCCATCCAATCCACACCACTCCAATCCAGTCCACTCCAATCCAAAATAATCTGCCCCAGTCCAATCCATCCCACTCCAACCTTCCCCAATCCAGTCGAAAACAATTTACCCTACTCCAATCTGCCCCACTCCAATCTAAAACAACCTGCCCCACTCCAATCTCCCACAATCCCAAACAGTTTACCCCACCTGTCTGCCCCACTCCAATCCAAAACAATCTGCCCCACTCCAATTCAAACAACCCGCCCCACACCAATGTGTCCCACTCCAATCTAAAACAATCTGCCCCACTCCAATTCAAACAATCCGGCCCACTCAATCCAAAATAATCTGCCCCTCTTCAAACCAAGACAATCTGTTCTACTTCAATCAAAAGCAATCTACCACATTGTGGAGTGGTGTGGCTCACTGGTTAGAGGCGGCAGACCCGGAAGCAGAGAACGGCCCGGGACCATGGTTCGATTCCCGACGCGGCAGGGTCGTGGACCAGGGTCAGCGGACTCGATAATTCTCACCTCGGTGCCTACTCTTACCAGGGATCACACTCGGCAACTCTGGGCATTAGCTTGCCTCATCTCTACAACGGCCCCCCACATTCGCCGGGGATGCCTGGTTTCACCTTGGAGATACCCAGTAGGGACCATCTCACAGGGATAGCCAGGACGGGTTCCCCAGCGGTCTACAGCGCCAGGACGCCTCAGGGCAGCAGTGCGCTTAACAAGACACATACATTTACATTTATTTCCAATCCAAAACAATTTGCCCCACTCTAATCTGCCTTACTCCAGTCTACCCCACTCCAGTCTGCCTCACTCCAATCCAAAAGAGCCAGCCCCACTCTTTTCCACCCCACTCCAATCTGTCCCACTCCAGAACCCTCCACTCCAATACCCTACTCCAATCCAATCAAATCCACCTCACCCAATCCACCCACACTCCAATGTACCACAATCCAGTCCACCCCACATCAATCCAATCCAGCCCAATCCAATCTACCCAACTCCAATCCAATCCACCTCATCCCAATCCAGCCAACCCCTATCTAATCTAGTCTAGTCTAATCCGAAAAAATCTGCCCCACTCCAATGTGACCCACACCAATGTGCCCAACTCAAATCCAAAACAATCTGCTCACTCCAATCCAAAACAATCTGCCCCACTCCAGTCTAAAACAATCAGAACCACTCCAATCTACCCCACTCCAATTCAACAGAATTTGCCCTTCTCTAATCCAAAACAATCTGCACCACCCCAATCTGCCCCCACACCAATCCAAAACAATCCACTTTTCTCCAATTCAAAACAATCTGCCCCACTCCAATCCAAAACAATCCAATCCTCACCAATACAAAATAGTCTGCCCCACTCCAATACAAAACAATCTGCCCCAACCCAATCAGCCCCACTCAAATCCAAACAATCTGCCCCACTCCAATTAGCCCCACTCCAATGTTCCCTATTCCAATCCAAAACAATCTACCCCACTTCAAATTCAAAACATTCCACCCCACTCCAATCCAACCACTATACCCTAATCCAATCTACCCCACCCAAATCCAATTTACCTCACTCCAATCTCACAAGTCAAGTCAAGTCACAAACCACTTTATTCGATTTAGATTAAAAATCATAAAAGCATTCTACAATTTCATCACAAAGGCAGACAAATTCATAAACACATACAAAAGCATCAATCAGTGATAATTTCATAAAAAAATACATGATATGAGGAAACAACAATAATAGCGGATTAATACACATTATAAAAATACATCATAAAAGAGAGAATACTCAATAAAATAGACATTTTAAAAAGAAAACCACATCCATTTCATTTATGTTCACAAGACACCAATATTTACATCTTTAAGTCTTTTCCTCCTGATCCTAACCGCAGCAACAAGATAGTTGGCCACGCTAAACATGGCCAACGTAGAATCCATTAATTGGAGGTACAGGAGAGCAGGTTTTGCCTGAAGAAAAGCTTTTTCCTTCAATACTGGTAGAAGGTATTTCTGTCTGGGCTCAATAAAAAAATTACAAAATAGCATAAAGTGCATATTAATTTTGAGGAGAAAAACTATCACAGTTACAGACAGGGGCATCTTCCTCCTTAAACAAAACCGTGACTGTCACACAAAACCGTATAAATCTGGTTAAACCTAAGTTTAACCAGAAGCCACCTATGAAAGGGGATAGTGACAATAGTAAGGTACGGTTGGATGGTAAGACGCGTGATAGTCAGATAGTGGGCTCTGACCGTGGGCTTGAGTAGTTGGCATTCTTCCCTCTCCACGTTTTTCCTAGTTATAAAGTTGGCCTTCACCCAGGCTAAATCTAATTTCTTAAGATCCTGAGGAATAAGAAAAATATCAGGGCGACCCAGATCCAAAGAGCACTTCTTTATATGTGAAAGCCAATCTATACTTTTGTAATTATCCAGTTTTAAACAGTCCGCCAATATTTTATGATTAAGGCCCAAGTTTTTATTTGTCCAAAGCCTTATCCATAACAGGATAGGGGCCATAAGAAGGGTGTCCGATATATAGCCCAACCCGACTTCCTGGTGGACTGAAAACGTGGCTGTAGATTGGGGGAGCCCTAAGGTAGAACGCAGGAATCTATTTTCTTCCCTTTGTATTGATTCACTATTTACATAGCCCCACAGACCAGAGCCATACCTGGCTATTGCCACTGATTTTGCCCTGTACAAGTTAAGTAAAGCACCTGTTGGCTTCCCGCCCAGTCTCCTAGCAAAACTTAAAATAGCAGTTGCTGAGCTTCTAACCGCCTTAGTTTTAGCTACAATTTGCGGAGCCCAACTTCCCTTATTATCAAAAATTACACCCAGGTATGTAAAAACTTTAACATTGGTGATCACGTCGCCATTACAATAAAACTGCCTGGAGTTGTTTTTACCAGCCCCAAAAGCCATGACGTGTGATTTGGAGTTGTTTATTACTAGGTCTAATGATAGCATAAAATCATTAAAAGCATTTAAAAGTTTTTGTAGACCTATAGGAGTCCGAGCTATTAAAGCGGCATCATCCGCGTACAGGAGAACCGGAATACGAGTTTCCCCTGCACGCGGAGTATCCAAGGTCGCTGATAAAAGAGTTTCCTCAAGTGAATTTATATACAAGGTGAATAGCATGGGCGCGAGAATGCAGCCCTGCCGCACTCCCCTGCTTGATTTGAACCAGGCGGTACGATTACCTTCCTGGTCCATTCTGATTGAGGCTTTCAGATCTTTATGTAATTCTGCCAGGAAATATACAAGGGGGGGGTCCAAACCCAGCTTTAACAACATGGTCCATAATCGAGCTCTATTCACCAAATCGAAAGCTGTGGATAGGTCCATGAATGCAACATAAATTGACCCTTTTTTGACAGTTGTGTATTTCGAGATTAATAAATGAAGATTTAGGCATTGGTCCTCAGTCCCCCTCCCAGCACGAAACCCATATTGGGCATCAACTAGAATATTGTTAACTGTAGACCAGGTGTTAATTCTAGCAAGCAGGACTTTACCCAAAATCTTCATTGAGGAATCCAATAGTGAAATTGGCCGAAAACACTTTGGGTCGCTTCTTAGGCCCTTTTTAAAAATAGGAACTATAATGGCACATGACCATGATTTTGGCAACCCCCCCTCATACACACAATTAAAAACATTGGCTAAAATCTCAGCCCACAACTCTGAATTAAGTTTGTATAAGTCCGGGGGAACCCCATCCGGGCCCGGGGCTTTATTTGCAGCTGAGCCTAAAATTGCCAACTCTACTTCAGATTTGGTGAAATCTAACTTAATATGAGAAGCCGAGGAATAAGGTATTTTAAACACCTCAACAATCTCGTTTGAACCATATATGTTGGAAAAATGATTAATCCAATCGGCTTCAGATATATTAATTTCAAGGTCCTGATTAGATGTATGAGAAAACAAGGGGTTATTGATTATAGCCCAAAATTTGGAGCTATGTTTAAGGGTAATGGGGTCCATCAAAGAGTCCCAGGCTTCATCTTTGATGGCTTTTTTTCGAAGTTTGACTGCCAAAGCGTATTGTCTTCTTAGATCTGCCACCAAAATTCTATCTCTAGGCGATTGTTTAAGACTTTTCCACAGAGCTGCGTGTGCCTGTGAGCAGGAATGATCAAACCATCTACACACTGGGACCGAGCCTTTCCCTGGTTTGACTCTGAGATCTTTATCCACTCTGGCACAAATATCTTCAAAGGCACTCACAACTTCCCCTCCCCTCATCTCTTTATTCAAACATATCCCAAATTCAGCTCCCATGTCCTGCACAATACGATCATGAAAATCCTCTGGGCAGACTTTGCACCATTTGAGGCGTCTGCCTTGGTCTTTGCTCTTCACATCCCTTATAGAAGTAGGCCTAGCTACTCCTTTATGCAAACCAGAGAGTGTATCTAAAACCAATAACACAGGATTGTGGTCACTAAATCCACTAACAAACGCATTATAAAATAGTACATAACGAAGGAGCCCTGAAGACGTAAAAAAATAGTCTATAATTGATTCACTGCCCCTAGCGTTATATGTGACCACACGGTTTGATGTATCTGCAATCCCAGGTTCATATAGATCATTTGATGAGAGCATGTTTTCCATTGCCACACCCTTTGGACTATGTTCAAAGTGTGGCGATAAAGTATGATCAGGACCATTTTCATCAATAATCTGGCAATGGGACTCACACAAATGAACATTAAAATCACCCATCATTATACACTGGACAAAAGTGGTTTGTTTGGACATATATTTGGTTAAAAAGTCTGATAGACCGTCTAAAACAAAATTTGGGGGTCCCCCCTGCATGGAGTTATAACAGTTTATTAGTACAATCTTATTCTTATCAGCCAAACTAATTTCCACCATTTGGAAGTAGTGAGAAAAACTAGGGATTTCTCTAACATTGCCAGCAATTTTAACTGAAACAAGGAATAACAAACCCCCTCTGTCCCTACCCGATGTGGAACTCAGAGCATCAACAAAGAAAGAAATAAATCCTTCTACCCAGAACCCTTTATCTTTCGACCAAGTTTCTTGTAATGCGACAATATCATGGTTCTTCACTAATTGTAACCAAATACAGTCATTTTGTTTTGCCCGTAGGCCTGCGATGTTCCATGATAATAACCGTATGTGCTCTCCCCCTAACTGTGGTGGGTCATTAATAACAGATTCGACACTAACAACAGGTAGGGCCACATCAGTATTGACTGAGCAAATCAAGTTATCCTGGTCAGGTACAGGTGCTAGTCATTCAATGTCTACTCTATCAGCTAATGCTGAAAACATATTTGACAATGGTAGATTATTAGAGAGTGTATTCCTTGTAACATTTACTGCACCATTAGCTTTAGTTGGCTTAGTCATCCAGACATTAAAAGGCATAGGTGAGATAAGGTTATCCTCTGCCCAAGTGTTATCAATAGATTGTAACTTAATATTCTCATTTACAACTAACCTCTGTGGACGGGGGTAAAAGAAACCCAGAGGCATCGCCCGCACCCCTTTACTCACGGGATCCAAAGGGGAGTCATCCCAGAAAAGTCGACTCGCGACATTCTTAGTTTTAAAATTTACAATGACGCAGTCTCCTGCAACTTCTTTCTTGCTTTTACCCACCCAGTTTACCCGTCTACTTGTTACAATATTATCCGCGATGTTACTTTCACCCGTGCAGTTGGCATTACACCATTTTTTAACGTGACTAAGAAGAGACTCATGTTGTTCTATCGCTCCGTTTTCGAGTTTAGGCACGTTAACCAGTATTGCGACAAAGGGTGTTGAATCCGGTGGTAAATTTATAGGTGGTATACTTTTTTCCGGAGCCCCCCGCTGGCCTCTAGGCCTTGTGGAACAATTTGAACCAGGGGCAACCTCTGTCGTGGGGATGTATATTCCATTGTCTACTTTCCCTTTTGGTGGCATAGGTAAAAGAGGGATATTAACTGGTCTAATTACAGGTGGGTCACCAACTTTAGGGATAGTGACCTTTACAACTGGAGGACATGGCGCCAAAGGCATAGAAAATGCAGGGGTCCGAGCGTTAAGAACATCATTTATACGATCACATTTTGATATAAGGTTCTTAACACAGTCCTTCAGTGTTTCATTAATATCCGAAGCAATCTGGATTAAAGCAGTCTCAAGTCTATCTGTAAACAGTTTTTCCAATAAGGCCATAATGACCTCCTCCGTCAGAAGGGCTGGCTGGGAACAGCCAGCCGTAATTGAATCCGACCTTCCAGCAACCCCAGGACTCAATGGGGCGTTAGGTATCACAGTTTCAGATATGGCCGGGCATGGAAGAACTGTAGCAGGAAGTGACAGGGAGGGTCTACAAGCCTCAATTATAACCCGAGGCTCCAAAGGTATACAATTTAAAGATGAGGCATATGAAGTATCAGCAGTCCCGGGACTAGAGGCAATGCCCAGTTCACGCTCGGACTCAGCAATCTTAGATGATAATTCCCCCACCTTGGTAGTTAAATATGTAAGTATAATCCAATCTACCCCACCCAAATCCAATTTACCTCACTCCAATCTAATCCACCCCACTCCAATCCACTCAACTCCACTTAATCCAACCCACTCTATCCCAATCCAATCCACCCCACCCCAATCTACTCCAGTCCAGTCCACCCCACTACCTCAGTCCACTCTACCCTATTCCACCACACTACACTCCATTCTGCACAACTCCACGGTAGTGCACTCTGACACATCACTCTACGACACTCTCTGCCACTGAACCAGTGAACTGTACTCCCCTCTACTCAACTCTATGACACTCTACTCCCCCTACTCCAACAAATACAGTGTATGGGACCCTACTCCCCCCACTGCACTCTAGGACACCCCTGCCACTAACTTGTAGCCACGCTGGATAGCAGCCACACTGGTGTACAACTTGGCAAAACCACATTGCCAAAGCCAATAGCTTTTGTATAGGCATTGTCAGTTCTTGTTATAGTTGCTGTCTATATTGTGACTTTTTTGTCCTAGTCTGAGGAAAGCTTGCACTGCATCTGCCAATGCTTCTATGTTTGGAGAAAACTTGCAAAGGTACTTTTGTGTTTTACTTCTACTGCATGTGGGAGCGAAGCTTCTAGTCCTGCTGCCTAAAGTATACATCTTCTCTGTGTGATGAAAACTCAGTGTTCTATCTGATTTGTGTTGCCAGGAATCCTGCAATGCTGCTATCTGTGCAGTATAATTACTGCACATGAGTTAAGTTTAAAAGGCTGTTGCTTCTGTCCTCTGTACCCTATGAGAGAAACCTTATTTGTTGCTTCTTTTACATTCTGTTGCAAATATTTCAGTGATTTCTTTGCCCCCACACCATTGAGCTATACACTCAACCACAGTGTCATAAGTAATTGGGTGAGAAACTGACTTGACTGGGCTGAAGGACCACAGCGATGGACTGCAGAGAACAAGTTGCGAGAGAAGAACAAACGGAATGCTGTCAATGCAGAGGCAGGACAACAGGCAAAGATGGGAGGAAATAAATGAAAGTGGGAGAGGAAAGAAAAATTAAGTGACCCCTTGATTCGATAGACCTTTGCAACTACCACATAATTTCTCTGCTTACCATTTCAAAATAAGCTTTAGATTGGGTATCTTGGTTTCAAATCAGTATCGCATAGCACAGCGTGGCCTCCACCATCATGGATATGCAGACTTTCTTCCACACTTTATAATGGGACTGATAGTGCTGTTGAATCTGTGTAACCTGAGAGGAGAGGTGTATGCTGGCTGTCAGTGTCCACATTCTTTTAGATCTGGTGGCATCATTCACAATTAACATCTGTTATAATGGATTTTACATAGGTGGGTATTCAAGGCAGTCTAAACCAACATTGCGAAGACAGTAACTTGAATACCTACCCATGATTGAATTTAACAAAATCTCAGCAGCCTTGGTTTCCCAGTTTTGCTTGCTGTAAGAACTTGGAGTATTGGTTGAGAGAGTGAAAACCCACCTCAAATAATATTCACAATCCTTATCAACATAAACCACTAGAGTCACTAGATAAACCTATGCGTAACTCTCTGGTAGCTTGCCACACAACAGTCAGTCTTACCTTTGAGGTAATGTGTAGGGTATTTTTGCAGTACTCAAACGGTAATAAAGTGAAAACACAACAAAACAAAAATCCCAAGCCAATTTAGGAAAATATAGTACATTTCAATAAACAAGAGTATACCAAAATGATAAAAATCCAATAAGTAGAACCGTAGATATGAATAAGCGTCAATCGTGGGCATCTGATCATGTTAGACCAGTTCAAAATGAAAAGTTAAGAATGACCATGATGGAGCGTGGGTCGGATGCAGGGACTAGATTCCTGCCAGTGGAAGGTTTACCTTCTGACTTAGAAAGTTTTATGGGGAAAATGTGGTCTCTGAGAGTCATCGGCTGAGAAAGCTGGATCTAAAGTGGTAGCGCAGTTTGAAGTTCATGCCTCAGAAGGCCTCAAAGTTGATTGGATGCTGTTTGGCATGGATCCTGGTGTAGTCCTCTACGTTCAGGCATAGAAACGTTTCTAGAAGTCATATCTCCTTCAATGGGGCAAACAAGAAAGTTGAGACCAACAGAAGGGGGGTTGGGAGCACACTGCCTTAACTGCATGCGTGCGGCGGCTTTTTTTAAAAAGCCGCGTTACATGACGAGCTGAGCTCGCCATGAGCATGCGAGCGACGCAACTCATGACGAGCTCAGCTCGTCATGAGAATGGAAGGGGTTAAATCCCAGCACGGGTTGGCGATTTGACATCAATGACAGAGCTTTGGCGGCGATCCTGGTCTGTCAGTCCTCCAGGCAGAAAGCTGGGAATGGAGCACCAAACTGCTTCAAGCGGCATATGGAAAACCCTCCATAAAAGAGCCGAACACTCACTCATCCAAAGTAGGAGACAACCCCCTCCCCTCAAGCCTACTCTTTCCAGGTAGCATCATTGAGGAATCCTTTTAAATGGAGAAACATCTCCAGAAATATGTCCTGTTGGGTGTGTTCACATCTAACTACTGCGACTCATAAATAAGCCCTGGATTCCTTGATATTTTCGTTGCAGTTGTGAGTTCAATGAGCCTTTTTTTGAGGCCCTTACGCCGAGGTTGCATCACTTTTTGTGACGCTGCAACGGCGTGAACAATTCACCACGCTGCGCCATATTTGCAAAGTGATGCATCTAGTCAGATGCTTCTCTTTGTAAACCCTTGCGCCACATTATACCTGTGACAGGTATAATGTATGCAGGGTGGGTGTTCCGACGATGGAAAGCCACGTAGAAGTGATGAAGGGAAATCTATGAGATTTCACTGCAACATTTCTACGGCGCTAGTGTGTCAAATCCTTACACCTGCTTGAAGCAGGCATAAGGGGTGATGCAGGCCTTTTCACATGGGGTGTGCCCTATGTGAAATGACACATTGCTGGAGTTGTCCAAAAGTTGCCCATGGCGGAGTACGGTGGCTTCACCGGGGTCTTTCATTCCCACAGATTGTAAATGATGCGCTGTGGAATTCCAGCACTAAATTGATCTCTCCTTTTAATTCATACTTCCTCACCTCTGGAAAAACCACAAAGGAGCCCTCCTCTGCACTAATACCAAACCCTCTTCATACTCTGGAGATCCAACCCCCCTCCGTTGCCTAAAACCTTGCACAGGTCGTTCCTCGTCGCAGCTTACCCTCGCAAACTCATCTCTGGTTTGGAAAGTTTCTGAGTCCCACTTCTTGCAGTTTAGGGACAGGAGGAGTAGACTGTAACACCAGCCAAGGGTCTGTGCATAATTTAAATGATTTACTATTGCATGGTCACCATTTGTGAATGCTTTGCACCTGAAAATGAAGCCATTTACCTATGTACAACTACCAGTCTGGCTTCAGATCATGCTGTAGCTTTGAGACTATTAACTTACACGTCGTAAACAATGCCCTTCTAATCCCAGATGAGGTTACCACTGCCTCCTGATATTTCTGGACCTCTCAACTTCCTTCAACACACCGATGATTCGCAGTTTTACTTGAAAGTCTCCTCCACTTCTAACATCCAGTGCCTCAAACACGGCCTGGATATCATGCAAACCATGCAGAAGCTCAACCCAACCAAGATAGCATTTCTGTTGTTTGAAAAAGCACCCAAAAGCAGTGTGCAATTTCAAATCTTGCATACTGTACATTTACCCTACAAATACTTGAGAAAGAATATAGGTATAGTGCACAGCTTTAATGTTTCATCATAGTTGAGGGCCATGCCCCCCTAAAACATTCTTGCTACGGGCCTGCGGATAGCTCCTCATTGTGTCCGGAGGGGCCCCTCCACATACCTTGCAGGGGGGGGCCCTCAAGTTTCGTTACACCACTGGTCCAGCCCTCTCCCAGTGGAAGAGGAGGCTGCGGCTCCCATCCCCACTGCCCAAGAGGGTCAAGGGTTCAGGCAAATCACACAGAAACCTTTGCACTATGTAAAAGGGGGTTGGGCAGGGTTAAAGGGCACCCAAATCTAAACCTGCTACAATTTATCCTTGCACTAAGGCACGAGGCACAGCAGGGAAGGTGAAGGGTGCACTTGACCTCTCCCCTGTGTTCAACCTTAGTGACACTTCCCACATCCTTACCCCTACCTTTCTTTACTTTGTTTTTCCGGTACCTTTGAGAGGAAGAGGAGCCAGACTGCGTGGCCCTCAGGAGTACAAGACGGGAGGCAAGATTATCACTGACTTACCTACTGGCCCGGACTATAATTTAGGACCACTCTAAGACATGCCCCTGTATTGTTTGTGACTCAGTACTTTCCCACCCCTTTTCCATCGCATCCTAAGGACTATGATTATATTGCGATTAATAACACAATCACTAACCTATGCACTGGGTCGTGTCTTTGTAAGAAAGACATATTTTCCTGACCCTCTAGAACCAGGGAAGCTTACAGTTCCTTTGCACTGTCAGGGACCTAATGAAATGAAATAGTGTATTTTATAAAGCGCGCAGCTACTCAGACTAGAGTGTCCTGGCGTGTGACAGCAGGAAGAAAACGTGTGTAAAAGACCCATCACTTATTAAAAAGCCAGGTTTTTTATTTCTTCCTGAAAGAGAGTTGGTCTGTGGTTAGTCTCAGAGACTCAGGGAGTCTATTCCACAATTTTGCGCCTAGAAAGCCGAGGGATCTGCCTCCAGTGAGGACACAGCGGTACAAAAGGGGGTGGTGATGGACGGAGCATCTGGAACCAATCAAACACTCACACCCAGTCAACAGATCTGAGTTTAATCCATCACCGTTTTTTAGCCCACTCTGCCACCCCAGTTCAGACATGGCCACATGCAAATCAGTCTGACCCTGTGCCTCATGGGAACAGTCCAGCCCGAACTGCCAAGCCATGCCTTCCCTGGACCAGAAACAAGCTTCCTAGGACCGGTTTCTGGCATTACAGGCGTCTTCAGGCAGGCTTGCTTGAATCCAGTGGCAAAGTGAGCAAGGGACCCACGTCTGAGTATACCCTGCCAACCCATGGCGAACAAAGCGGTACAAAAGGGGGTTGGGATGGACGGAGCATCTGAACCAATCAAACACTCACACCCAGTCAACAGATCTGGGTTTAATCCATCACCGTTCTTTAGCCCACTCTGCCACCCCAGTTCAGACATGGCCACATGCAAATCAGTGTGACCCTGTGCCTCATGGAAACAGTCCAGCCCGAACTGCCAAGCCATACCTTCCCTGGACCGGAAACAAGCTTCCTAGGACCAGTTTCTGGCATTATAGCTGTCTTCAGCCAGGCTTGCTTGAATCCAGTGGCAAAGTGAGCAAGGAACCCACGTCTGAGCATACCCTGCCAACTCATGGCAAACAAAGCGGTACAAAAGGGGGTGGTGATGGACGGAGCATCTGAACCAATCAAACACTCACGTCCAGTCAACAGATCTGGGTTTAATCCATCACCGTTCTTTAGCCCACTCTGCCACCCCAGTTCAGACATGGCCACATGCAAATCAGTCTGACCCTGTGCCTCATGGGAATTGTCCAGCCCGAACTGCCAAGCCATGCCTTCCCTGGACCGGAAACAAGCTTCCTAGGACTGGTTTCTGGCATTACAGCCGTCTTCAGCCAGGCTTGCTTGAATGCAGTGGCAAAGTGAGCAAGGGACCCACGTCTGAGCATACCCTGCCAAACCATGGCGAACAAAGCGGTACAAAAGGGGGTGGTGATGGACGGAGCATCTGAGCCAATCAAACACTCACACCCAGTCAACAGGTCTGGGTTTAATCCATCACCGTTCTTTAGCCCACTCTGCCACCCCAGTTCAGACATGGCCACATGCAAATCAGTCTGACACTGTGCCTCATGGGGTGGCAGAGTGGGCTAAAGAACGGTGATGGATTTAACCTAGATCTATTGACTGGGTGTGAGTGTTTGATTGGTCCAGATGCTCCCTCCATCACCACCCCCTTTTGTACCGTCCAGTGAGGACACGGCATACTTTAGGCACAATGGCCAGGTTGGCATTGGAAGATCTAGATGTTGTGTAGCGATTAATGCACTTATTTAAGTAGCCGGCTCCTAAGCCGTGGAAAGCTTTAAAGAAGATGGTCATCGATTTGAAGTCGATGCGTTTTTATGCTTAGCCAGTGTAGAGGCTTAAGGGTAGGGGTCATACTAGATCTGGGTTTAGGTCTCAGGATAGCTCTGGCCGCCGCGTTTTGTACCACATGTAGGTGCTGGATAAGGGCTTTGGGAAGACCGAGCTACAAGCTGTTGACATAGTCAAGCTTTGATATCACCAGAGCCTGCACCACGATTTTTCTGCTCTCAAGCGTTAACAGTGGCAGGAATATTTTTAGCATCCGGAGTATGCCCAAGCAAGCACCAGTTCGATTTTGGATTTGAAAGTGCATGGAGAGTTTCTTGTCCATGGCAATTTCTATGTTTTTGACTTCCTCCTTACCAGCGTGGTGGGGGTGGCCGATCTTTTGGCCTCCTAGAGCTACATTCAGGCGTTTCTGGATTACCAAAGAAAACTTCAGTTTTGTCAGGATTGCACTTCAGCTGATTGATCTTAAGCCAGTTAAAAACCTTTGTGAGGCAAGATCTAATCATTGCCCCACCAAAATCGGTTCCTTTTTTACATGTAAAAATCAGCTGAGTGTCATCAGCATAGGAAACTATTTTTGCACCCTCTTCCTCTACCAGAAATGCAAAGAGGGATAGATATATATTAAAAAGGGTAGGACTGAGAAAGGACCCCTGAGGGACTCATACATTTATGGCCGGAACCGGGGATGAGAAAGGGGGGAGCCAGATGTCCTGAGATCCATTTGACAAGAAGGATGACATCCATGTTAAGGCGGTCCCACCCCAGGCCGATGTTAGCAAGTCTCTCCAGGAGCCTCTCATGTGGGACCGTATCATAGGCCGCAGACAGATCGAGCAGTATTAGAACAGCCTTGCCTCCCTGGTCCAGCTTACCCTTGAGAAATTCCGTCGCTTCTAGCAGAGTGGACTCAGTACTGTAGTTAACCCTAAAACCGGATTGGGACTCATGAAGGCGCTTCTCATCTTCAATGTGTTTTTGGAGGGCCTTGTTTACATGCTTCTCTAATACTTTGGAGAGGGCCGGAGTAAGATTGGCCTGTAGTTGGCAGGGTACATCAGTGTGGCGTTAACCTTTTTATCAGTGGTAGAATCTTAGCATTCATCCATAATTTCGGCAGGTTGCCTGAGGAGAGGTAAGCATTATAGAGATGCTTTACCGTGGGGTTTATGGTGGGAGCTAATAGGTTCAGGATATTCGCTGGACATGCATCGGTATGAGAGCCAAAGTTAATGCTTTGGAGAAGGGTCAGTGACTCTTGAATTTGAAACTCAGGGAAAGCTAGTAAAGATGGAGGATCCAAGAGGTGATATTTGCTATTAGAACTAAGGTAGAAGGTCAGTTCTTCCTCTGAGATGTTAGTGAAGGCTTGTTGGATCACAGAGATCTTCTTGCGAAAGAATTGAGCTATTTGCTTAGACCATTCTTCCGTGCATGGCCCTTCCTTTGTGCTGACTTTTGGGGCAGTAAAGGATTTAACCATGCTAAAGATTTCCTTACTCTTATTTTGGGCATTTTTTATCTTTGCTTGAAAGACGGTTTTCTTGGCTGCCTCCACGAGAACGTAATGTGCTTTTAAGGTGTCTTTATACAACTTCCTGTCCTCAGGTAGATAGGATTTATGCCATTTCTGTTCCATTTTTCTATAACTTCTTTTGCTAGATCTGAGGGAATTATTAAACCATGGAGCTGGTGGGACCAACCTCTTTGAGGAGCGGGAAACAACCAGTACTGCTGCACCAATGTTGGTTCGGAGCCATTAATCTATTGAGAGGGCGTCCGAGTCAGGGCAGCTAGACAGCTCCGGTGAGGAACGACCGAGGGCATCTGCTAACATCGGGATGGATATTTTATGGAGCGTCCTGTAATTAGGGACCCTCTGCCCTGCATTAGCCCTAGGGGCTGTGACAGAGTTTGGAATGATGAATTTTAATACGAGGTGGTCAGACCAGGTAATGGAAAGAGGTAGGCTTACTGCTATGTCAAAGTCGGGAAACATTTGGTCTAGGGTATGGCCCTTCTCATGGGTGGCCAAAGAAATAGATGGAAACATGTTGCAGGCCTGCAGCGTCTCCAACAAGGAAATTGTTTGAGGGTCTTTTCCATTGTCCATATTTATATTGAAAAATCTCAGAAGAAATGCAGTTGTTGTATTTTAAGGCCTGGGAGGTGGTGACTGTATTAAGCGTAGTAATAAAATGTACAGTTGCACCGAGAGGACACCGTCGGGACGCCTCCGAGGGCAGATGGGCTTGCCTTTGGCGCGCCAGCGTCGTGCCCGCTGGGTGCATCCATTTGCATCAGGAATATATAGGCTAATGCCTATGATGCAAACTGGATTGCTAACACAGCTGAGAAAGCGGAAACTGCATGGGCAGAAGTGAGGAGCACAAAAGTAGCCCCAGCCCTCCGCACATTTGGCTTATCAGCCGTGGCGGAGCAGGACTGGAGGAAAAGCTAGATGCGAATCGGAGTAGCTAAGGAGGTGTAGACAAGCAGAATAAAGTAAAGTGCAAGTGCGCGTAGGTAGGAGAAATTGTTAAAAAGTCGGGAGTAATTCAGCCACACACATACAATTTTAAAAGTATTAAAAACCTAGTAGCTGGGCAGGTAACACTAAATCCTACCGCTGTCAGCTGCGCACGTCCGTTTACATCGAGAATATATAGGCTAATGCCTATGATGCAAACTGGATCGCTAACGCTGCTGAGGAAGCGGAAACTGCGTGGGAAACAGGGGCTCGAATGGGATCATAAATTCAAAGCTGTTCTGAACAGGGGCCCCCCAAACAATATTTTTGGCACAGGGCCCCCAAAATCCTTAGGATGTCCCTGAAAAGGCGGGATTTCACCTCTAGAGTCTGCTTACCATTCTCCAGAATCCCGTCACAGGTCGACTAGACCTTTTTACCTGTCATAGAGTGATTTATGCAACCTGTTCACAAATATCAATTTAATTCCACTGATTCCCAATTCTTTTCCCCAAAGAACCACTGACCAAAAACTAAGTTTGAAGTTTTATTACACAACCAAAAATAACTGCAGGTACAAACACCTCAGCAGGAGGTTCAGAAGATAAACCGGCACTAATACAAACATAATCCTACGGAAAAGTCTCAAGCGACTGATGAATAATACGAGAATCAATTCCAGAATCATCAGACTGAACAGAATTGCTATAACCTGAGTTCTGGTACTCATCGGGATAATAGACATAAATTCAGGTTAGTCTGTCCCTACACTATACTAAGTGACATCCCTACTCAACGGTAGCCCAACCTAACCAAAAGGTGTCAGCTGTGGTGACTTCCCAAAGAAGCTCGCCCACATTCTCTCTTAACTAGAGACTCCTTCTTCGCAGCTAAGCTCTTTGACCATCCAACCGCTCTCTCTAGCTCCTCAGCCCATCTGCTCTGCCTCCTCCCTCGGGGCGCTGACCCTAATACAAAACCCCACAATGCGAACGACACGCCTTCAGGTACGCCCCTCTCGAAGGTGTTAACTACAAAATTTTCCAGTATGGCACTGGTCCATTCTTGTTCGTGCAGACGTCCTTGGATCCCAGACTCTTCATCGCGTCTAGTTGCATCTTCAAATTCCTGGTCTACTCCTCCATGTCTGAGTCTAGCATTTCTAACTCTCATACACAATGGGCCCTTCTACTCTACAATCTACTTGGTGATGCACCTGCAAAGGAATATACGCAAATAGGCTCACAGTCTAATAATGTTGCAACATTTTCTAAAAGCCCCTTTCATAAGCATTTCTACAGTTTAAATGTTAAGCAAGACATTTTCAAATAGGCCTACACCATTTTCTATGAACTAGGCCTCTGCTGGATTTATAGGCCCAACATCGTACATGAGCAGTTCTCTTGTTTCACTAGGCCTCCAATCTTAACAGCAAATGCATTTTCTACTTTAAGCTAGTTATCGATTATAAAAGGCACAGTAAATTTCAATAAGCAAATTTAAATGCACAATAACGTTCGTTTAAACGCACTTCTCATTGGTGAAATATACAATTTTAACGCCATTTCTAAGTTATGCAGCAAATGTGGATTTACACTTTGTAACATTGGTTCTGCACATTCTCTGATACCAATTACCCTAGTATTCTATCTCACATTGCATCTAAACATGATTAAAAGTCCTCTATATTTACGGATGCTGACTACTTGTACATATGATGCACCCCTACAAATTTCACTGTAAATGGCGCTCTCTCAGTTCCCCCCATTGATGACCCGTGTCATCACCACCCTCACATCATCCTCAGGGTAAGAACCAATCTACTGAGCTTGTGGCCATTTTCCCTCGCTTGAGCATTTCCAACGCCCTCAAGCTGCGGTATTGACTGTCCTGCAGTCTTTCCATTCGTATCTCTTGCGCTCTCATTGATCTCGCCAATCTAGTGGACTTGTACCACTTGTACAATCTCACTAAACCCCACAATCCAATCACGCACGCCAATGCTATGATAAGGGGTTTCAGTACAAACCCAAGGAAACTCTTCCCCAAATTGGCAAACCAGTTTCCAACTTTCCCAAATCCTTTGCCAACCGTTTCCCACGCATTCTCTTGAGTCAAATCCTCAATCTCATAATGGATTGCAGTAATGTTGCTTATATATTTCTCCAGATCCTTAGAGTTGTCTGGTATATAAGTGCAACATTCTTGGACCTTCAAACGTTTACAGACCCCGCCCTCTTTTGCTAGAATGACGTCTAGGGCAAGACGGTTCTGTAAAACCATTGTCCTGATCGACAACATCTCACCCTCGACCAACACTAATGACTTAGCTGTATTCATTGACAATTCATCCACTACAGTTGCCAACCTCCGTATCTTTATGTCATTTAAAATGACACCCAACGTAGGTATCGCTGCTCCAAACACATCTCCGACGATTGCTCCAGCACTTTCCCCTCGCTTCACCCTCCTTTGAGGCCCTCCCTCTAAGAGTGCAAAATCTTCAGTGTGGTAAATTTTGGGAAAGATAATGGCTAGAGAGCAAGTTCCATACCACTTTTGTGGCAATCTCACATACGCATTCCTCTGCAAACAAAATACACAGTAGGAATCACCTGCACCACGCTCTTCAAGAAATCTTTGGTGTAATATTCCAATGTGAAGGTGTGTTCACACGTAGTATGACCCACATACACATTTTCATAATACGTCTGTGGTCGGTGAAGGCACAACTTCCCCTTCTGTACTTCATCTAGAGCTATTGGACCATAACTCCCTCTTGACTTGTGCTGCTTTTCTTCTTCGGTCCAATCTACCTTGCCTTGCCCTGAATCTCGCAACTTTTTCTGTTTCGTGTACCTATCCTCCACCTGTTCAATGAACCTCTTCTCTATCTCAGATAATGAGCAGGTCAAGTTGTGTCGGTGTGCATATGGGGTGTCTAGCTCTTTTGTGGGAATGAAAAAATATCCGAGTCTGTCCTCTGACTTATAATAGACCCACTTGTTCAAGTGCTTGTAATTCGGGACTTCAGGTAACACAGCATCATAATTCGAAAAGAAATACTCAAAATGATTTCGCCCATACAGTATACTAATTAGCAAACTACAGGATATTCCATATGTCAATGGAAGGTGATGGTATCTAATGCCCTCATCTACTGAAGCTGGCAATTGCATACACACGTAACAGTCCTTCGCATCCATCGCCTCAATGTATTCATACAACAGATTTGCATACGCATTCTGCCCAAAATTTCCTTTCGACAAATCCGTATGTAACCTACGACTTTCTGCAGCCAGCAAAGCTTTCTCTCTTCGCTCTCTGTCTTCTTTCTGGCTAGGGGTGGTAGGTGAAGGTGTCCCCACAGCCTTTCCTACCTGTTCGTGTGGTGCAAAATATGAAACTAAAACTACTATAGCTATAAGGAGTATCACACCTCCTAAAAGAGTGCCTACTATGCACTTGGCTCTACGATTCGGGTTTCCAGGCGCCATTGGTCTCAGCACAAAGTAGTTCGTTTTCGGAAAGCACCCAAAATCTCCTTCTTCGTTATTTGAGTCTCTCGAACCACTTCGGAAAGCGGAAATCCCCGTTTCAGTTCTTCTTTTGCTTCAACAATAGACAGCCCTAACCCTTCTCCGTCCTCTGTGGAAAGGCCCTAAATTTGTTCTTCTTCCACTTGGCTCTAGGTTAAGTTCAACAGCTATTTACAAAGTCTTTTCAAAGTTCTTTCAAAAGCCTTAATAATCTATGATTATACTTGCTCTGATTGCCTGCAGCACATAGTCTAAAAGTTCCATGCGGAGCACAACTGCATCATAAGATGGTACATCCGGACCAAATGTAGGGAAAATCAATCTATCCAGGAATAAATCACGTATCTTTCTCAGGAGAGGGGGATTAGGAATTGTGAGTGTCAGTACGCCTTCAATTTCAAGTCCAGGTACCAACAGTATCACTTCCAGCTTAACATTTGGGATCGTACTGGTCACCGCCACTGACCTCACCCTCCCGGACCTCAGTACACCTGGCATTTGTGAAAGGGTAGGTCCACTCTGGAGTGGCGTATCTTCGGCAAGGTACTCTCACCCTCCTTGACCTTCTCGGACCCCTCTGCTCAGCTCCTTGTTCTCCCTCTTCCGGATCTGATTCTTCGGACACAGGGGCAAGATCTCTTTCGGAAGCCAATCTCACATTCATTCGCCTCCGTCTCTCGGGCCAATGAGCCTCTGCACTTCTTGCTCTCCTGCTTCTCGTCTCCACTGTCGACCTCCTCTGCACTCAGATCACCTTCTCCGCCACTTCCTCCTTCTGAGGCAGATTCATTGTCACTGTCGTGGTGGTCGTTTCCTGCCTGATCAGGGGAGTCCCCAACTTCCACCGGCACCCCAACAGCTTGCCTTATCCCCTCTGATGAATCCTCTTCTTCGTTATTATTTTCATCTACGAGAGGAGCGGTTTCCTCCAAGGGTGCTGGGACTCTTCAGGTGTGAGAAGCATGGATCCAGTTTGGCAATCCACCGCACTTCACAGCAGTAGTAGTGACTAGAATCACTTGAAAGGTCCTCTCCAATGCACATCCAAGCAGCTCTTCCGCACGTGCTTCCGCACCAGGACCCAGTCACCCGGGCACAGGTCGTGACAAAGGTCGCTAGAAGCTGGGATTTCAGCAGCCTGCACCTGAAGAGACACAGAACGGATGACGTCAGAAAGTCCCCTGCAGTAATCAAGAATCAGGTCATCTGTGATATTCAGCAAAGCAGTTGTAGGAATAGATGGCAGTCTCATAGCCCTCCCCATCAGCACTTCATGAGGTGAGAGCCCTGTCCTCCTGTCTGGGGTACTACGCATACTCATTAGTACCAATGGCAATGCATCAGGCCACTTCAGGGACATGGATGAGCACACCTTGGCCATTCGGGCTTTAAGGGTTCCGTTTATTTGCTCCACTATGCCAGAAGCCTCTGGACGGTAGCTACAATGCAGTCTCTGATCAATGTTCAGGGCAGAGCAGAGCATCTTCACAACTTTGCTATTAAAGTGCTTTCCTCTGTCCGATTCCAAAGAGGTCGGAACCCCGAATCGTGGCACTAGTTCCCTCAACAACAGCTTTGCTACTGTGAGTGTATCGCACCTCCGAGTGGGATATGCCTCAACCCATCTTGAGAACACACACACAATCACCAAGACATACCTGAGGCGATTGCACCTCGGCATTTCAATGAAATCTATCTGCATCCTGTAAAAAGGTCCGCCGGACCTTCCAATGTGACTCAATGTAACTGCCGTTCTTTTCCCAACATTTATCTGTTGACACGTTACACATCTCTGACATACTGCTTCCGCAGCCTGTCTAAAATTCGGGTTGTACCACGTTTGCCTGCACAGACGCATCATCGCATCCCTTCCCAGATGCACAGGACCGTGTATCTGTCGTGCCATTGCACTCACCAGCTCATTCGGCAACACAGCTCTTCCATCAGCCAAAACCCACATGTCCAAATCTCCTTTGACACAACCAGCCGATTCCCACACCCTTTTTTCATAATCTGACGCCTGTCCTTGCATGTCTCTCAACTCTTCCCATGTGTCTGCCACCTCAAGCATCATGCTTAGTTCGGTTCTTTCCCTTGGTCCTTCAATTGTTTGTTCAGTAAAGGAGTATCCTTGTTCCGCACAATATCGGGCGACTTCATCAGCATAGCGATTCCCCATTGTCACAAAATCTGTGCCTCTAGTATGGGCGGTGCATTTTATCACTGCTATCTCTGCAGGACCTTGCAAGGCCTCCAGCAATAACCTGATAAATTCGCCATTCCTGATTGGGGAGCCCGATGATGTCATGTAACCCCTCTGAGACCACAACTGACCGAAGTCATGAACCACCCCAAATCCATATTGGCTGTCAGTGAATATGGTGATCCGAATCCCGTTGGCTGCCAAACAGGCACGCGTCAACGCAATTATCTCAGCCACCTGCGCGGAGTGTTCTCCTTCCAGGCAGGCTGCTTCAATTATTCCAGAAATAGTACAGACAGCAAACGCTGCTCTCAACTGACCAGTATTGTCTCTTACACATGAGCCATCCACAAAGTAAATTTCATCAGAGTCTGTCAATGGCACATCAACAATATCTGGTCTAGGTTTGGTGCATAGTTCAGTCACATCAAGACAATCATGGTCTTCCCAATCATTTTCTATATCATTTGGTAATGGCAACAAAGTAGCCGGATTCAAGACAGAGCACCTCCTGAGAGTCACATTCTCCGCAGCAAGTATAACCTGCTCGTAGCGTGTGAGTCTGTTGTTGGTCAAGTGCTGCGTCTTGGTCCGGGTCATCAACAATTCCACAGAATGAGGTACATGCACGGTCAGTGGATATCCCATCACTATACTTTCACATCTTTCAATGCTGACACCTGTTGCGGCAACGGATTTGAGACATCCGGGCAACGCTGCGGCTACTGGATCTGAAGTAGCCGAGAAGTATGCAACTGGTCTACGGACTCCTCCATGGTCTTGCACTAAGACTGCCAATGCACACCCCTCCCTCTCGCAGCAGAACAATGCAAATGATTTGGTGTAATCGGGCATTCCCAGAGCTGGAGCGCGACACAGGTCCTCTCGCAGCTCGAGAAAAGCCATCATACAATCTGTGTCCCATGGTACCGGATCACTTACGTCCTTGTGCGTCAGTTTCTGCAATGGCTTCGCCTTCAGAGAAAAGTTAGCAATCCACTGTCGGCAATAGCCAACCATACCTAGGAACATCCTAACCTCTCTTTGAGTCGAGGGCACAGTCATCCTCATGATCGTCTCAATCCTGTCAGGCGACACTTTTCTCTTTCCCTTCTCTATTCTGTGACCCAGATACTGCACTTCCTGCAGGCAGTACTGTTACTTGCTAGGGGACACCTTGTGTCCATTCTCTCCCAAATGGTTCAGTAAGGCAATGGTGTCAATCCTGCAAGCATCTTCTGTGTCTGACGCAACAAGGAGGTAGTCTATGTACTGCACAAGAACAGAGTTCTGCGGCAGTACCAGACTCTCAAGATTTCTTTTCAGCAACTGATTAAAGATCGATGGGCTCTCTGTATACCCTTGAGGGATACAACACCATGTTAAGACGCGACTCTCTATTTTGAACGCGAAAAGATGTTGTTAACCTTCCGTAAATCCTGCACGATCCTAAACTTCCCACTTGGCTTCTGCAGTCCCATTATCGGAGAGTTACAGGGACTGCCCATAACCTCCTTTAATATTCCCTGCCTAATCATGGACTCAATCACAGGTTTTATCCCTGCAACTGTTTCCGGGGTCAACTTGTACTGAGGTGTTCTTGGGAATTGAACGTTCGGTCTCACTTGGATTATGACTGGCTCTACTCCTTTGATCAATCCGATTTCCTCCCCTGTAAAGTCCCAAACCTCCGGAGAGACCGAATCTCTCAAATCCCAGGGGAGTTCCTCCACTGTTATAGCAGGGTACAATTCAATGCACACATGCGTATTTGCAACTTTAAAGTCAGCATCGTCATCGTTTGTCTGTAACTCAACTCCCTTTGGGGTACAATAGATGGTGCAATTGAGTTTACACAAAAGGTCTCTTCCTAACAGGCACACTGGACTGGAATCACACACTACGAACTAGTGTCTATCTCTGAAACTTCCGATCTTCACCGGAACTGGCTCAGTCAGGGGGTTTGTCATTCTTCTGTTTGCTACTCCTACAACTTGTATTGTCTGTCCTGAAAGGGGTAGGTTTGGAACTACCGCCGACCGCAGAGTGGAGCGAGAGGCACCAGTGTCAACCAGAAAGGTGGTAGGATGTCCATCTACATCTGCCTCTACAAAGGGTCCTCTCTGATCTACCTCCAATACTGCTCCAAGAGTACAGCCCTCCTCCCCATCCACGTACCGTCCAGTCACTGGGTCAAATTGGTAGCATTCGTCCCCTTCCACTATGAAAGGCATCTGCTTGTATACCTTGTTCCCCGTGGAAATCTTCGGTGGCTGGGGAACCGGAGCCCTAGGGGATGAGGTCCCCCCTTTCGTCGTCTGGAGCTTGGTCACTGTCACCTTCCGTACCGGAGGGGCTTGGACTTCCTCCTCCTCCTCCTCCTGTAGCTGATTGTCTGGGTTATGGGGGCACTCGCGCCTCCAATGCCCGACCTCATGACACTGATGACACTTTGTTGTCTTTTTCAGGGTTGCTACATCTATCCTTTGTCTCTGACCTTCCTCGTTGTCCCTCTTTTGTCCCCCTGATTTCCTCCCCAAAGTGCCATTACCTGACTGACCCTGTCCTCCCGATTGCATCTGTACTAACATCAGTTTGTCCTTCAGCTTCCTTGTCTTCGAGTCTATCACATCGCTGCAGTACCTCGCATACCTCAAGATCTCATCCAGAGGCTTGTTTTGCCAACAGATTAGATGTTGCTGTATCATAAGGCAAATATCGGGCCTCAGTCCCAGAACAAATTTGGATACGAACTGTCCCATGTCCTTTGGGTCCATCACATCTAACCCACTGTACTGCTTAAATATCTGCAATAGCCTCTCGTAATATTCATGCACTGTCTCCTTTGGTTCCTGCCTAGTCCGGTCTATTTTCACCCAATCAATATCCTGTGGTGGTACCTTGGTTTTTAGCCACGTGATCGCTTGCTCGTACTTTGCCATCACCCTGGGTGATGGTCCATTTGTGGCAGCATCTCGCTCTGGCTCCGCTGTGGGCCATTCAACACTGACTTTGCATGCTATCCACAAATCACCTGGAACCACAATGTCAAACAGCGTGTTCAAATCAATCCACAGCACCTTTGAGATTTTAACGAACCTCTCTACCTGTTTGTACCATTCCACTGGACTCTCACGCAATTTTGGAAATGTGTTCGTAAAGGCAGCCAGGTCTCCCCTACTCCATGGTACATGTACATATCCCCCATGAGCCACCTCCCGCAAGGGATACGCTTCTGTATGCATCAGCCCTCCTCCCGGGGGTGTCTCAATAACACTCTGTCTAACGCTCTTTCTTTTTGACCACCTCTCCTCCCATTTCTCCAATGGGGTCCATGTTCGGATTCCCACAATCAGTTCCCTAATGTGAGTTTTCAATCCGATCACCCTCTTTTCGTCTAGGTCTTGATCTGAATATTGTAACCTGTGGCCACTCTGCAGTGCTTTTGTTTTTGTCAAGTCTACCGAATACTTATTTGCCAATTCAGATAGTTTCTCATGAGCAGTCCTAGCCCTTCGTGTGACATCCTTCGCCACAAACAATAGCTCATCTGGTTCATAAAGTTCGATCCTTTCTATTGGCAATGTACCTTCCACTATCTCCTCCACTTCTGTTTTTAATCTCAGCACATCTAACCTCC
Source organism: Lissotriton helveticus (assembly GCF_964261635.1). Classification (NCBI taxonomy): domain Eukaryota; kingdom Metazoa; phylum Chordata; class Amphibia; order Caudata; family Salamandridae; genus Lissotriton; species Lissotriton helveticus. The sequence goes on along the minus strand of NC_136070.1, from coordinate 437,045,068 downwards.
TTGCTTTTATCGCCGCCTTCAATGTACCTTGACTAGCAGTTTCATTCGAGTCCCTCCCGCCACTGTCCTGACACTCTCGTCTGTTTTCTTCAGGTGTGTTAGGGGGAACCCTTCTATGCTCCCAGCCGTCTCGGACCCACTCCTGTCTATTGTCGCTAGAGGTGTGGTGGGACGCCCCCCTATTCCCCACCCCTTCTCGTTCCCATTCCTGCCGGCTTTCACTAGGCACGCAGTGAGACCCCATCCTATTATCCTGACTCTCAGACCCAAAGACATTCCTCGATCTATCACTCTGAGTGTCCACGATGGTTTCCCAAGTCCTCAAGTCTGGCCTCAATTCTCTCATCGACCTCGGCCTCGGTCCCCTCAGATCCATTGGTCCCCTCCAACCCGTCTGCTCTTCTGAGGAGTCTGCCGATGCTGCTAAAGGAGCGCTTCTTTCCACAGGTTTTGGCATCTGTCTCCACCCTTCCATCCCATTACTCCTGTCCTCGCTGGCACACCTCTCACTCCCCATTTGCAGCGGACTCTCGCCTTGTTTCTGTTCTGGGTTGTACATTGATACTATGGGACCTATGGTAACTGGTACCGTAAGAGCATCTGGCAATTTCTGTGAGTGGACACCCTCTTCCACCCGAACTTTTTGCACTGTGAACCTTCCCACTACTCTCGTCACTGGAGAAGGTGGAGGTGCCTTTTCTCCCTCCGCCTGGCAAAACTTGTCCTCTGAGGTGCTCAAACCACTCACCGTTTGAACCCCACCAACCCCTTCTGAAACTTCCCAGTCCTTGGCAGATGTTGGCGTGCCCCCCAACACAGGATTGTATGGAGGTGGTCTTTCTGACAACAGCCTCTCTATCAGGCTTTCGTCTGTCTCACTGTCCTCATCCTCCGTACTTTTCCTCTGTGCATCGCCAGTATTTTCCAGCAGCGGGTACAACCTATCCCCTTCAATGGTCTGTACCCTCCATCTCTTGGCCAGGGCATCCCATCTTGCATCTTGGACCGCCCTAACTGATCGTTTCACTCTTTCTTGTCTCCTATCTCTGTTCCGCTCATGGGCTGCCCTGATCCATGCATTTAGTGCTTCAAACTGTGTTGGTCTGGGCAAAGGTCGCAACGCAGCCATAATCGCTTTCAACTGATACAACACCTCTAGTCTAAACGTTCCATATTTAGGAAACGTCAATTCTTCGTTGCCGTCCGTCATCTTGCACCAAGTACCAAGCCACAATATGGTGTGTAACCCCACATTCGTTGCCATATAATAAGCTGGAGTATCCTCGGGTGGAGCCTCCTCCCCTCCCCGAGGTTCTATTCTGTTTTCACCCTTGAAACATTTCCGCAACACTTTAAAACATTTTATGATTAAATCTACAACGTTTCCTTGTTTACTGCACTCGTTTACTTCCTGATGACAATCCACCAATCTCAGGGCGGCTTCTCGCTAACCGCCCTATCTCAGCGCGGCTCCACGCTAGCCGACCAATCCCAGCGCGGCTCTTTCTGACGTCACTCGCCTCCGTTTCGCAGCAGTTCCCCTCCTCTCTCCGTTCTTCTCGCGGTCTCCCATGCGTCCCAATCATACACTGGAAATGATTACTTCCGACCAAGCAACCACTTCCCTGACTGTACGGCCACAGTCTAACTGTAATTGTCACCAACTGGCAAATGTCTGTCCGCGAACGACCGGACAATCGCCTCACTGATAGGTTACAAACTCACGGCAACTTCCGACCAGCGTCCGTTACCCACACACTCACACATCCGTTCCCCCTATCTCGGTCCTGCGGGCGATCAATGGTACCTCATGACCCCCTTAACCATGGTCGACAATTACTATGGGTGTTCGATACACCCGGACCACTTAGACTCCCCTTGAGCCCAAGATTTTCACTGGTTGCGCGTGCTCACAACCTGTTCCTCTTTCACACTACAGGCACTCAACTCCGCAAGACAATACAACACGCAACACAACATAACACCGCAATCTAGTAACGCATGACCCTTTTCATACTCACTCTCCTTCGACCTGCTGCTTTCTCTGCCGCACTGTCACTCTCCGTCAGTTTCCATGGAGCTCCATCCATCCGCAGTTTTCTGGACTCTCTTCATTGGTTCTCTATGGGCCTCGGGGATATCTCAACTTGCTTCTAGATTACCCTCACTCCAGAAGGTAAACCATCCTACACTGCTACCAACTGAAAAGGCGGGATTTCACCTCTAGAGTCTGCTTACCATTCTCCAGAATCCCGTCACAGGTCGACTAGACCTTTTTACCTGTCATAGAGTGATTTAGGCAACCTGTTCACAAATATCAATTTAATTCCACTGATTCCCAATTCTTTCCCCCAAAGAACCACTGACCAAAAACTAAGTTTGAAGGTTTATTACATAACCAAAAATAACTGCAGGTACAAACACCTCAGCAGGAGGTTCAGAAGATAAACCGGCACTAATACAAACATAATCCTACGGAAAAGTCTCAAGCGACTGGTGAATAATACGAGAATCAATTCCAGAATCATCAGACTGAACAGAATTGCTATAACCTGAGTTCTGGTACTCATCGGGATAATAGACCTATATTCAGGTTAGTCTGTCCCTGCACTATACTAAGTGACATCCCTACTCAACGGTAGCCCAACCTAACCAAAAGGTGTCAGCTGTGGTGACTTCCCAAAGAAGCTCGCCCACATTCTCTCTTAACTAGAGACTCCTTCTTCGCAGCTAAGCTCTTTGACCATCCAACCGCTCTCTCTAGCTCCTCAGCCCATCTGCTCTGCCTCCTCCCTCGGGCGCTGACCCTAATACAAAACCCCACAATGCGAACGACACGCCTTCAGGTACGCCCCTCTCGAAGGTGTTAACTACAAAATTTTCCAGTATGGCACTGGTCCATTCTTGTTCGTGCAGACGTCCTTGGATCCCAGACTCTTCATCGCTTCTAGTTGCATCTTCAAATTCCTGGTCTACTCCTCCATGTCTGAGTCTAGCATTTCTAACTCTCATACACAATGGGCCCTTCTACTCTACAATCTACTTGGTGATGCACCTGCAAAGGAATATACGCAAATAGGCTCACAGTCTAATAATGTTGCAACATTTTCTAAAAGCCCCTTTCATAAGCATTTCTACAGTTTAAATGTTAAGCAAGACATTTTCAAATAGGCCTACACCATTTTCTATGAACTAGGCCTCTGCTGGATTTATAGGCCCAACATCGTACATGAGCAGTTCTCTTGTTTCACTAGGCCTCCAAACTTAACAGCAAATGCATTTTCTACTTTAAGCTAGTTATTGATTATAAAAGGCACAGTAAATTTCAATAAGCAAATTTAAATGCACAATAACGTTCGTTTAAACGCACTTCTCATTGGTGAAATATACCATTTTAACGCCATTTCTAAGTTATGCAGCAAATGTGGATTTACACTTTGTAACATTGGTTCTGCACATTCTCTGATACCAATTATTTATTTATTTATTTAGTTCATTTGTATAGCGCAACAGCTACCCAACAAAGAGTTTCCCGGCGCTAATAATCCAATGATTTGAATGAATCGGGTCTTTAGATGTTAAACAGCCAGGTTTTCAAGGCCTTCCTGAATTTCATGTAATTTATTTCATTCCGTAATGTCGGCGGGAGATTATTCCAGAGTGAAGGTCCGAGATATGAAAACGATTTGCCTCCCATTCGTGCTAGCCTGATTCTTGGGATCACAAAGTGGTTAGCCGTGGCTGATCGAAGAATTCGAGATGGACGGTATGGATGGACAAGATTTTGTAGATACTTTGGGGCGTTGTTAGTGAAGATCTTATGCATAAAGCATAGGGATTTAAATTTAACCCGATTCTCGATTTTCAGCCAGTGTAATTCCCGGATGTATTTGGAAGTTGGTGTGGAGATGGGAATTTTATACAGTAATCTCACGGCTGAGTTTTGCACTGTCTGTAATCGGCGGGTAGTAGCCTTGTTTGCCCCTAAGTATAGCACATTGCCATAGTCTAATCTAGAGGTTATTAGAGCATTAATGACTGTTTTCTGAGTATGTTTGGGCAGCATCCAGCAAATCTTTTTTAGCCACTTTAATGTTGCAAAGCAGGTGGCTGAGGTCTTCACAGCTTGCTGGTTGAGATTGAGCGACTCATCAATGATGACACCTAGGTTACGGGCCGATTTAACTGGTACCGGAGGAGTGCCCATTTCAGCTGGCCAGTGTTGGGGTCCCCAAAGCTCTTTGTTTTTACCTAGGACAAGTAGCTCGGTCTTCTCGCTGTTAAGTTTGAGAATTTTTTTTCTCATCCACTCAGCAATCTTGCTTAGTCCGAGTTTTAATAGAGAGGGGTTGTCAGACTCCGAGGATGATAAAGAGAAGATGAGCTGAGAGTCATAAGCGTAGGAGAACATGAGTAGACCAGTCTCTTCAACTATTTTGGCCAGCGGGCTCATGTAAATATTAAAAAGTAGCGGGCTCAGGATAGAGCCCTGCGGTACTCCATGACTGAGAGTCATAATATCAGAGCAGGCGGATTGGGAGAAGACTTGGAATGTACGCTGTTCCAACAGGGATTTAATCCAGTTATGGGCTGTGCCACGGATGCCTATAGCATGGAGTGTTTGTGCAAGGACGGAGTGGGACACAGTGTCAAATGCTGCACTGAGGTCAAGCAGCACCAAAGCTACGGTTTCTCCTCGGTCCAGCATTAGACGGATATTCTCAGTTACGCCTAGCAAGGTCGTTTCCGTGGAGAAACCCGTGCGGAATCCTGATTGATGGGAGGGGAGTAAATCATGGGTGGCTATGAAGTCAGTGAGAGACCTATGAATATGTTTTTCTAATATTTTCGCAAAGGTGGGCAGCAGAGAGATAGGTCTAAAGTTGGAGGGCAGATTAGGATCTGCTCCTATTTTTTTTAGCAGCGGATGAATCATTGCGTGCTTCCACTCATTCGGAACAGTTTCTTCCTGCAAGGAAGTATTGAGGAGGTTGGCGATTATGTCTAAGGCCCCATTACTGAGTTTTTTTAGAACTGAACAAGGTAGTGGGTCTTTGGGGGAGCCAGATTTAATAGTATCTAGTAATTTGCGGACCATATCGAGGCTAAGCTCTGGCCAGTTGTTAAGTATAGCGGAAGGTGCCATATCAAGATGGACCGGGCCAAAAGGAGAAACTGCCTCAGCCGAGGTAATGGAGTCTGAAGAGTTAGTTTTTAGGCTAGGATATGGAGTAATGGACGAGGTCTGGTGGGTTTTGTCAAAGTTATTAGTGGCTTGAACTATGTCCTGATGTATTTTGTCCACTTTATCGACGAAGAAGGCCGCTAGTGAGTCACATTGTGATTTATTAAGGTCAGGCGGGGGTTGTGTTGTGAGAGATCCAGCCAGTTCTCTCACTATTTTGAAGAGTGTTTTGGATTGGTCTAGGGCTTCAGTTATTTTAGTGCAGGCATGTTCAGCTTTAGCTCTACCACATAGCTTTTGATAGTTGGTTAATTTAGTTTTGTAGGCTAATTTGGCATCAGGAGAGTAGTTCTTCCTCCATTGTCGTTCCGCATTTTTGCAGTTGCTTTTTTCCTGCTTTAAAGCCTCGGTGAACCAAGGGGCGGGAGGTCGGTGAGTATTTTGTTTTAATTTTGTTTTCGGCAAGGAGGAGTCGATGGCTTCCAATAGCCAATTTTGGACAGTTGTCGAAAAATCTTGTACAGTTGACTTTGTGCAGGGAAGATGGCCTTCTAGAGAGGAGTTAAGCTTTTCTATGTCAAGCTTTTTCCATTTTCTGATAAGTTGAGTAGATCTTTGTGCATGTTCCTTATTGGAGAGCTTTATCAGAAGTGAAAATTTGATCAGAAAATGATCTGACCAGGGTACGGGTAGAGCAGGATGTATAAAGATGTCATTTAGGTTGGAGAAGATGGGGTCCAACAAATGACCAGCTCTATGTGTAGGTCCAGAATTCTTTAAGATCAAATTAAGGGAAGCTAGATCTGTTATAAAATCATTGGCAATTAAACAATCCTTATTTTCCAAGTGTATGTTCAAATCACCCATGATGGTAAAGCTCGCCATTTTCATAACTAGGGGGCCCATTAATTCTAACAAATTTGTTAGCCATTTGGAGATAGTTCCTGGAGGCCTATAAATAAGTACTCCAGAGAAAGTGAAGTTAGGTGTAAGTGAAAGTTTAAAAATTGCTCCTTTGCAACCATCACACGGGAGCTTACTAAATTCACAATTGTAACAATTTTTTTAAATAATTGCTATCCCTCCACCCAACTTTTTTCGCGATCAAGTCTAACAATAGCATATGTGTCGGGAAGAGCCATAGCTAGCTCTGGGCCCGAGCTATCCTGAAGCCATGTTTCTGTTAAGAATAAAGCGTCAGGAGCTTCATCCAATAATAGATTAAAAATTTCGGTTTTATGCTTAGGTAGAGAGCGACAGTTAATACTCAGGAATGAGAATGATTTGGAGTTTGTTGTCTCATTATTTTTGAGTTTCCTGGCTTGCATGGCTCTTGTATCTACAGGGTCTATGAAGAATTGGCAACATTGGCAGACATCTTTCTCCCAGCCTGGCTTTAATAGCCTGCATGAGGGATGTCTTGCAGGTCGTAATGTTTTCAGATGTTCCGTGGTAAATGTAATGCGAGTGGGGGCAGTTACATCAATAGGCATAGTGATTTTAGATGGTGCTTGTAGATGTTTAATAATGAATGAGGGAGGCTGCGCCAAGGCCCTAGGCACGTCCGAGGCGCGGACGGGCGCAGACGGGCTGACTCTGGCGTGACTCCGGCGCTGGCGAGGTGCGTCCGCTGACGCGGAGAGCGTCCGATTCCTTTTGTAGGGATGGCTAGAGCGCTGTCACAGCTGCCGCCTCCCACTCAATATGGCTGCCGTTGGGAATCTTCCCCTTCGACTCGGTAAAACAGCCCTAAGATCGGCTGGAACCGACAAAATACAGGGAAAAGGATTCGCGGGGGCTGGGTGAGTGCAAAGTAACAATTTAGTGCATGTTAAAATTTCGCCGTCTAAAATCAATTATATACGCCAGTAATCAGCAGTAGTTTTTACACAATTCAGTTTTTACTCTACCTCCCGGCTCACGCCTCAGGAGGGGTCCAGTACATTAAACAGACGTCAAAACAATGAATCAGTATTACCCTAGTATTCTATCTCACATTGCATCTAAACATGATTAAAAGTCCTCTATATATACGGATGCTGACTACTTGTACATATGATGCACCCCTACAAATTTCACTGTAAATGGTGCTCTCTCATCCCTTACTAAATGGACATGTGATGGATGATAGATTGTCTGTAAACCTGACTAGCTGTCCATTAAGACACCCCCCCCCCCCAAAAAAAAACACCCCCGAAATTTACTTTTGCTTTGAAGTATTTCCTTCACAAGCTAGCAGAGGCAGTGTGAATTCAGGGAATTCGTAAAATTCGTCTTGTTTCCTTTACGTTTTGAGGCAACTCCTCCGAATAAAAGGAAGTTTAAAATGCAAGAGGCGAAGGCCTAGCGATGGGGACATTATACAAATTACTGCGTGCATATTTAGTTGGCCATGCGTGCATACTCAGCTGTAATCTGTCCTCGTACAGAAACGAGGTTTCTGCTCTGCCAGCTATCTTCAGACAGCAGGGAGTTATCTCCTTCCCACCCAGGCTTGTCTATGCTACTTGGATGACAAGTTGTTCCAGGCGCACTGTAGCACTCAGTGCTTGTTTGTGCGGGTGTTTGCACGTGGTTAGCACCGGCACTCCGTAGTTGGGACTTGTCATCCGATTTTAATAGGGTAGGACAGGGGAACTGAAAGCAGCCGTGGCAAAAAAATGGACCCGCAAACCAGCCGTGCTCCCTTCGTCTCCTCCGTGTGCGTCTTTCTTTCCGTCTATCTCTCTCTCTCGCCGTCTCTCCTCTCTCTTGACCCTTTTCTTTTTTTTCTCCTAGCTTTCTCCCTGCCTCCCCTCCCTCAACCTAACTTTCTCGACGCCTCACAGCGCGCGGGTGCTTCAATGAATCTCGAGCTGGGGAAGGGACATAGGCACCAGGGGCAGACATCGGCTTTTCAAAACCGCCCCAGCCCATCAGGAAAACGCGCGGTGGAAGGAAAGCATGTCAAAAAGATAAATAAATACACAAAAGAAAAAGAGAGAGAAGGAGTAAGAGATAGATAGGAGAAACAGTAACAAAGGGAGAGAGCACATGAAAAATTATCTGCGATAGTGTGCTAAAGTGACAGCAAGCGTATGGTAGTGGAAAAAAGAGCCATTGGCTGGAATCAAGATTAGCCAGTCTTGGTATAAGGTGACAACGGCACTCAGCAGCACCGATGGGCTCCTAAGAAGAACTTTGGGGTCCTGCACGTTTTGCTTTTTCCAGTAGAAGCACTGGTATAATTTTATTGGATGTCTGTGGAGTTATATGCCCTGTGATTGACCCCCGTTACCCATATAGCGATAATTTACCAGCAGTTGGTCGTTATTCCTTTTTGCAAACTGACTTAAAAGGAAGCGGTATGTTTCGTGCACCAGAATCATGACCGTCAGGCCTCTATTTTAAGGGCGGCATGAAACTGAAACATGCAAAAAAATGTGCACACTTCTGAAAGCTATAACAACAATACCACAGGGAAGCCGATGGTAGAACAGGCGGTAGGTTGTCATACCATGTCTGGCTATCAATCGAAATGACTGCTAGTGATCTGCGGAGTAATTGGCAATAGACATTTAAGAGGAAGGGTTCCTCTAGATATGACTGTTTGGAATTCACTGCTGAAACATCATTTGTGTAGCACTAAGCGGTGATGGCAGATAGTGTTGAAATTGTATGTTGCTGTGATTTTTTTTTTGAAAGCACATTTTAACTAAAACACCTGTAGTAGCCAGAGGCAGGTCTCTAGGAGAAATTAATGAAAATCCGCGGTTCCTCTATGTAGCGGTGTTAAGGGGCAGGGTCGGACTGGGACAGAAAAATAATAGTTGCATCCATTAGTGAATTAGAACGCTAAAAAAGTGGCCCACATTTCCAAATTGGGGACGTTTTGAATTTGTAAAGACACTGTATAAAGGTTTGGCCAAATGAGGAAGATTGCATGGATTGGAGCTTGCTGCAGGCAGAGTTTGTTTTAATATCGGGGAAATCAACAGTAAAAACCGGCCAAGCGGACCATAAAACAGGCCCACAACAGCCAAAAAAACAGCTCACAAGCTAACCTGTAAGACTAACCTTTCAGGTGCTGCCTGATTGTCCTATAGGCTTGCCCAACCCTGTTAGAGGGTGACAAAGCATGTGATGCCTTCGACCAGAGAGAAGTATCAGGGTCTGCCATGGTGTGAGTGGTTGAATGTCTATGGCTTATGTTTTCCCACTTCTTCATCAGGTAAAATGTTGGTTGTGTTTCTGTGACCGTTTTCTCATCAGAACTGGCAAAGACCTAACTCTATCAGTGTTCTAACGGCTTAATGTTTTTTTCCCTTCAAAATACTGGTCTGTGAGCTTAACATTGCAATATTTCACCTCTGTACTTCTCCTTAGACTGGATTCGTTTTTCTCTAAACCTGGCAACAGAGCATGTTCTATTGTTCTGACAAGACTCATTGTAAATTGGTCTTGCTTTAATAATGTTCCCATATGCTATGCTACACTACAGGATTTATACAGGTCGTGACGACCTGTAGGCATCCGAGTACTAGTTGAGAACGGGGGCTATCCCACTCACAAATAAGTCATTGGGATCATCTGGAGTTTCAGGTCTTAAAAAGCCAGGTCTTGAGAGCTTTTCGAAACAACTCACTGTCCATGAATCGAATTGCCAAGGGATGAGAGTTCCAAATCTTGGCAACATTAAAGCTAAAAGATCGTCCTCCACTTCTAGCTCTTCTAACAGCGGGCTCAGTGGCCAGATGAATAATGGAGGATCTAAATGGCCTATTAGTGGTATATGGGATAACAAACCGGCGTAATACGGAACTGCTTTGCACGTGTAGGGCTCTACGAGCAGTGCACAGGGATCTGAATTCAATTCTTTGGGCAATAGGTATCCAATGAAGATCTTTCATACCCTGTTTGGCTGACTCATACCTGGGGATCCGAAGTAACAGGCATGCTGCAGCATTTTGTATGTGCTCTTTCTTTCATCCCTATTTAGTAATGACATATTACCTGTTTTCGTTCTGATCTCTAAAGACTCTTTTATGCATGACCTCATTGTTTTGACAGGTATTAATCATATTAACACATCAGTACGTAGTTCACCCCTGATTATAAGTTACTTTCCACTGTTAAAGGTTTTGTTATTGTCTCTGCTGTGTCAGGTTAGTCCGTCAAAGTGTGTAAAAGCCCCTTTTGTTATAAAGTGTTCTGACGCTCTGGAGGTCTGGTACACGCTTTAAGAAACAAGCATTTGCAATGCTAAGATGGCATTTGCTGCCGACCTCTTGTCTTGCAAAAGCTTTGCTTGTAAATGTTTTTGGGTGCACAGGCACATGAGCAGCCCGGTAACAGTGTTCTTCAACTGAGTTTGCCCCTTTTGAAGCAGGAAATCCCCCAGCCTTAGAAATGTAAGACAACATAGTCTGGAAAGTCACAATAGTAAATCCACGCCACACTTAAGCCACCCAGAATGTCAACCTAATTTTAGAGATTTTTCACTTCTCCAGGAGGCATTGATAAGGAGTATAAGACATTTTTCTCCCCATCCTGCATAAACCTAATACAAGATTACACAACATTGAATACGCACTGCCTAGAAGACCTCAGTACTTATTACAAAGGACTGAGACTGACATTGCACAGCAGACTTTTCCCTCAAACAAGAATCAGGGTAGTGCGATATGTACTAGGCATGTACATAACTCCGTTAACAAAGTAAGACGTCACATCCCTCCTCCCCAAGGCCTCTATTCACCAGGTACCCTTCTCCAGAGTTTTCCATTCAAAACAATGCTTGCACCATCTGTTTACCCGCAAGCCCCCTGCCCCGCCCTCTGTCCCAGTCCCCTAGGTATAGGAACACTGTACATAGCAACATCAAAAACAAAATGCTTCAATTTGTCAGGTAAAGGGGAAATAATAAATAAACAGGGGCGGCGTCGGCATCACTTAATCTCCGCGCACTTAATAACAAAAAAATTAACCTGCCCTTGTGTGACGTAACTGGCGCTTTTGTAAAGCGCTCCAATACCTTTGGGTCAGTCGAGTTTGCGCTCTATAAAAAGGCCCCCAAAAATTAATTTGACATTGTGTGATGTAACTAGCGCTCATGTAAATTACTCCTACACCTTCGGGTCACTCAAGTTCACATTATATAACAAGCGTCGGAGAAAATGCAACAGGAGTTGCCTAATCCTTGTCCTTAACTTTGCTGGAAAGTTGGGCTGCTGAAGGTCCTTTGACCGATGCTCGCTAGAGCAACAAGCAGCGGAGCAGGAGGGGTTTGGGGGAAATCCTGTCACTTTGAAATCAGTGAAAATTAAAAAGGCGGTTTCGAAAACAGCATCTGAAGCGTCAGACATTTCATCTTGGTATTTGAATGGGACGGGGAGATTGCGCGGCGGGCAAACAGTGACACAAGAAGGAATCAAAGAAAAAAATAGTCCCCCAAATGAACACATAAACACAGAAGCTTAATGTTAGTATTAATTGGCCGATGCTGAGTGGGAGGGAACCAAACACAAAAAGAAGGTACAAAGAGGAAGGATTACCCACTAGCAAGCAAGCATTTTTGAATGACAATCGATGGGACAAATAAAAAGGCAATGGATCGGCTGTAAGCCCACACAGAGAATAATGCATGTCTCGAAGAGACAGTGCATGCGCTGCCTAGGCTCGATGTAAAAGTGTCTGAGACATTACTATAGAGCATTCGGCTCTTCAGACTACCTCACTGCCTGAACAAAGTGCTCTGGAGGTTTTACATTTGCATCCACCGGCAGCACTGTGCCTTTAGGTTCTTTCCAGTGTTCCACCTCTATTGAAGTATCAGTGTGAACATTTTGAATACTTAAGAAACAAATCCAATCATTGGGTAAATACGAAAACTGGTGGCTCAAAACTGGACGTTAGTTATAGCAACATGATCAGAACAGCTGTCCGAGTTGATCTTTCCGCTAAAATCAATCTAGGTGTATATGAATATGAATGCTTTACATTGTAGATGACTGCAGTTAGAACAATAGTTCATAAATGGGTGTGTCCCTTACCAATACTACTGGAGCTGTAATGTATTTTTTTGGAAGATCAGGAGATGTTCCTGATAACCATGTGGAATATATACTTGCGGGGGGCTGTTCCTGTAAAGAGAATAAGCCTAGATATTTCACAGAAGCTGCCTAACATACAAGGGGAACTATAACCAGAGGACTGAGGAAGGGAAAAACAAAACAAATCTGAATGAAGGCTATGCCGATTGATGAGCTATGCTGGTAGAGAAACACAGCACACAGTTGAATACCCTACGCACAATCTTGTGCAGGTGAACCAGTACTGGCCTGCCTGGAAATAAAGGTCAAAGACTCAGAAACTCCTCTCTTCTTAGTGCACACCAAACAGCTAATCTACGTCTAAAGCACCATGTTCCTGTTTTTTTTAATAATTTCCATGCTTTCTGATTAAGCAACACAGGTTTACCCTTTCTATTCCTGGCACGCTCTATGGCAAATTTGCTCCTGTTTATTCTCTTGAGGATATTGATTTCTTTGAAAAAGTTGCAATCTCTGATCACGGGATTCTAATTGTCCCCCCCCTTATAATTCAACTTACACAGACAAACCTATCTAAGGGTTACATTCATCAATCAAGTCATAGTTTTGAAAGGCCTTAGTACAACATCCTGGAACATATCAGGGTTACATGCAGGATTGTAACATGCTGAGTGGGATAATTTATTAATCACTATAATATTGTTATGTTGCAGGCGATCAGGCTAATTTGTCTTCTTTTCTAGAAGGATATGCATCCTTTGCGCTTCCTGACTTTCCCTCTACCTCGGGAAGAGGTGGCTTGCTAATTTAGATCGTCAAGTAGCATGTCTTTTGGAATTTTTATTTAAATGGGATTTACTTAATGCTAATTTGAAATTCCAACCGCCTTCCCTGTTGTCTCTAGCTCTGCTATAAGCAGTTTTAGTGTTAATAAATCCCTCCTGGTCTCCAGTCATCTAATAGGCAAACTATTGGATCATAGAATGAGAGATTGTTGTTACAGTGACCATAAACCTATGAGTATTCTGGATATTTATTGTTTTGATACATCTACTTTAATAGTTACTTCCCATTAACTAGCAACTTAACTTGGTGATATTCGATTGCAATGGATGTGCATAGTTCCTGAGGCCATTGGAAGGCAGGTGGCCAGCTTATCTCTTCCACTACGTTCATTTATGTCTGAGAGATACAACGGCTCCCTCCATGATCCTGGCAGCATATGGATAACAGAACATAAACAATGCTTTAATCCTGCCCCACAGACCACCTTTTTGCCAACAGACCTAATGGTTGGGGTGGCAGGAACATTAGTACAGATAATAGGAACCTTCATAAAGCTTTGAAAAGTTATTCATGTCATTCGAATGCCAATCTACTTATAAACATGCCTTGAAAGCCAGTAAAGCTGCAGCTGGAGAGACAGCTTGGAAAAAGCAGCTTACCATAGCTTATTAACAAAAAGATACAGTCGCATTTTGAAAGGTGGTAAACTGTGCTTCATGATCTCCTGACACTAATGATTCCACACTTAATGCTCGTATTTCTGGAGGAATTTGGATTAGCCATTATGAGAATATATATACAGTGATATACAGCTTTTGTAGCTGCCATCTTGGAATTTTTTTTTTACCTCACTGTCAAGTCCTGTAATTATGGTGCACTAGTCAAGCATTCCTCATAGGACAGACCTTTTGTGGACCCCGACTCACCACTCTCTGCACTACTCTCAACTGACTTCTGGGACGAGAGTTCTCACACCCTCAACATGGCCGGAACTGGCCTGACCCCCTCTGGCGACAATGCATACACCATTATCTATCCTTCCAAACTCTAAAACCGCCACGAAATCCTTTAAACACTCTATCCTGAAAAGGCACCCTGAGACACTGGTCTCCGACCATCGATCCAGCGCGGACAAGGGCTCAATCATCAATGACCTTATCTTCTACTCTAGGAGATCGTCCATCTGGCACAACCCATTCACGATCCTCCTCAACGTTCTTAATTCTAAGAACATTCCTCACGGCAGCAAGCTCACGATCGCACCTTCCACAACCTGCGTGCCGACTTCACCATTACCTGATATAAAAGTGGCATCATCCTGATCCAAGCCCCACCCAAAGACCTTAACAAATTTGCGCACCTCTTCCCTCTCCTTAAAAAACATGTGCACGACCCCCTTTCATCCACGCTCCCCCTGCACCTTCCCCCAACAGAATCTCCAAGAGAACTTGCCCTCCCAAAAGCCTCTCAAAACAGTGCTCCCAACACTGGCCGTCAGAGCCCCCCAACTATGCATCCAGAGCCTACCAATTGTGACAAGCCCTCACCCACGACCTCCATCCTACATTCTCATCCCTTTCCCATGAATCCTGATACCCCCCTTAGCCCAACCCTCTAGACGTCCTAGCCCAGCTACCAGGCCACCAACGCAAGCCATCAGTAGCCTCCCTAAACCCGCCAACTCTAATCCTCCCTACCGTGGGGATACGGGAACTCATGTTTCTGATCATCTTAACCAATCCACTAAGCCTTCTGCTCTCCCTGCCAGATCCGTCCTCACATCGTTGGCCCCCTGCCAGCAAGAGCACCCCTCTCTTAGGGATTTGGATACTCTCCACCGCAAAGCTACGGAATTAACCTGGAGCATCCACAAGTCCTTCAGGCACCTAAAAAACCTCCTGCGCCTCACCGAGCTCACTCTCTTGAATATCCGGCTCTCACAGTACCCTTCCCCCCCTTTTCCCATTCCGAGCCCCCTCTTCACCCACTCCCGCTATCCCTGCGACACCCACGCCCTCAAAGGCAGCCCTGCTACCTCACAGAGGATGAAGTACAGGCCCTCCTCCTAACCTGCATTCCTACTCCTGCTTTGGCCAGCCCTCTGGAACTCTCGGAGGACAAAATAGCAGACCTCCTAGTTTGCTATGAATCCTCATGCTCCTCTGTCACGAAGACAGAACAGCCTAAACGCACGGTTGCAATTAATCCATTTAGACCAGCCACTCTCCGCTACAGAGGGATAGTCAACAATAACCTCGCTCTAGTCCCAACCTCCGCCCCTAGTCACGACACTCATACCACCCCCTCTTTATCTGGTCTCCTCATCAACTGCCGCTCTGCGGTAAAGCACGCCGCTGATGTAGCCAATCTCATCCTCAATCTAAACACGGACGTAGCAATCCTGACGGAATCCTGGCTTAACAAATCCTCTTCCCCCTACCTAGACCTTCTAGTCCCGCCCAACTATCACATCGGTAGCCTGAACAGGCAATCACAAAAAAAGGGGGTGGCATAGCCTGCATCTACCGCTCCAACCTCCTTATCACTGAACTTCTAGCCGAACCTATGGACACCGGCAAATATCTTGCCCTCTCTGTCTGCAACAGCATCTCCCTTCAGTGCAGACTGTGTCAGGCTTGCGCGAGTAGGCGAGTGTCTAGCGCACTCAAAAGAACTACTTAAATGGCTACCGGGCGCTAGTGCGCTTGCGTGGAAAGGCCGAAGGGGTCAAAACCGGCCTCTACGTTAGCGGCAAACACTTAGGGGCCCATTATGATGTCAGGCGGATTGCCCCCGCCAGGCTGGCGGTAGCCACTGCCAGCATGGCGGGGGCAGTCCGCCCGACATCCACACACGTTCCCCCCCGCCATATTAGTATGGCGGGGGGGGAGCTCGGCGGACGGAAAGACCGTCCGCCGCTTTTCCGCCCCGGTCGCCTTGCGGCCGGGGCGGAAAAGGAATAATATGGTGGCGGGGTCTATTAGACACCGCCAGCCATATTACGATGGTTGGCTTTATATGCCTTTCCACGGCGGCGATGCCGCCACGGAAAGGCATGCGGTGTTCCCTCTGGGGGCCCTCTGCGGGCCCCCAGAGTGAAGTATAGGTGGGGGTGCACACGGGGGGTACCTGTGGTATCCCCCTTCATTTGCATTAACAAAGCGGCAGGCACCGCGCGGTGCCTGCCGTTTTGTTAATGCAAATGTTGAAATGCATTTTTAGCATTGTGGCGGGCGGTGCAGAGAGCACCGCCCGCCACAATGCTAAAAATGCAGGATGTGCCCGCCACTGTGGCGGGCACATCCTTATGTCCCCCTCGGCACCCCTGCCTTTATGGCGGGCGGTCCCGAATTCCGACAGGATGGCGGGCGGACAAAGTCCGCTCATCATCCTAACGAGCCCCTTAGTGTTCACTTGGATGGTCCACGACTTACCTGAAAACTGTTCTTCTGGAAGTGTTTCGTCGGGCGTTGGTTCAGCGTCCTGTGCCTGCGGTGTCTGCCTCTTGTCTTCCGTGCGTGGCGGCCCCTTTGCTCTCTCTGGCGTCCTCTGGCTGTTCTTGGTGTCGGGGTCCTTCACTGCTTCCTGGAGCCTCCTCAAAAAGCGAACCTGCTGTCTAAGAAAAACAGAGGACATTCGGGCCCCTTTGCTCGTTCTGGCATCTTCGAGCTGTTCTTGGCGTCGGGGCCCTACACTGCTTCCTGGAGCCTCCTTAAAACAAGCGAACCTGCCGACAAGGAAAACAGAGAACATTTAAATTAAGACCTCCTACTGGTTTATACGGTAACATCGCTTCTGCGCTGTCTATGTTATATTATAATCTGTTACACTTATTACCTGATTTATTGCTCCTGTGATATGTGACTCGCTCTTCTCTTGTATCGGTAATGTAAGAAAGGACATGAACCTCAAGTTATTTTATATCTGAATAATTTGTTATATTACTCACCTGCCTTGTTGATCCTGCGATATGAGATTCGGTCTCTTCTTGTCTCTGGAAGTAATGAAAGGAGAAGGACTCACAATTATTACCTGAGTGAAGGAGATTATGTTTATTAATTGTATAGTGTCAACTGGAGCATTGTCAGCGAGCCATATTAAAGAATAGGTAAAGCATTAGGCAAGCACATACATACTCTTTTATGCATTCCTAAAAGATAAGATTGTTGAATGTTATATTCTGTTTATTTCCTAGCACCACTATCCCTAGCACCTGAGATTATTCTATATAATTGCATAGCTATCACGCATTGCACATTGAAGAAGGGAAACTTAAGGCATTTATATTTATAGAATTTTGTGATACAATAAGATTATTGACATACTATCGCTTTGTAACAGCCACCCTTTTCCAATTTACAGCATGTCATCTGCCCGACTGTTCCCATGGTGCTGAAGAACATGTTGTTATGCTTACCTCTTTTTCCTTGTTTTGTTTCCCTTCTTCCCCGGATTACAATTTGCTGCCTGGCGGTGACTAGTGTCGGTAGCAGTTGGTGAACTGGTGAAGTTGAGGACCATATCTCAGATTCATGACGTTCCTGCGTAAACAAAATTAGGTAAGGACATTACAGACTGCACATCTTTTACCACCCTCCAGGCAAGAATGATACCTTCACAGACTACCTCATGGAAATCATCACCGCCAAAGCCTCCCATAACACAAATGACATTTTTCTTGGTGACTTCAACTTACACTGGGACGACCCAAGGACTCACAGGTCACCGCCATCTGAGACTTCTTGGCCGACCAATCCCTCCCTACTCACTCGAAAGGTGCTATTCTGGACTGTCGCAGGGATTCCGTTCTCCTACAGAACTGTGCATAGAGATTTGGAACCTCAGTGAATTAGGGTGACCCAAAACTCACCTCAGTACCCAAAATCCCCTTACCGAGCTAGCTACAGTGTCTCATTGGTCATAACAAACTCCCAATGCTTAGACAAACCAGAACATGAACTTACAATACCTCAGGTCACGTGGAACACATGAGCACTCTTTCGTTATACAATCATTTCAAACCAGAACGTAGAGTAAATGAGGACACGTGCACATTTGAAATATTTATTTACTAATGCCGTTTTCTCAAGCGCAGTATCTTAGATAATACAAGGAAACATATTATCAGAAGCAAAGTTACTAGTCCATAGAAAGCAAAAGGTGACAGCACGCTATTATGCTGAAATGAATAAGCGTTAACAACACCTAATTCTCACCCTCCCTATCTAGCATATTATATTAATATCTAAGAAGGTCTCTTTGGGTTTTAGCAGGGCGGGCCCATACCTCAAGGTCCTAGTATGAAGAGATCACATCAGCTTCCACCAGCTCTCTGCATGCGAACCGCATCAAGTGTTTATATGTGTTCTAAGCAAAGCAATATAAAACGTGCCTAAAGCCAGAACTGGGCAGGAGCTGCACCTATGTTATGTCTATGCAGGTGCGGAGATCAGTTCTCACAACAATCTGTGTCGTGTTATTCTTGTAGCTTCAGCACTCTCTGTACAGACATAGTTTATTAAGCAAAGCTGATATGAGAGCAATAACATATTATTCTCATGTAAATCACAACGCTCTTCTAGGTTGAAAGCCAAATCAACAATTATGTATCGTGTGCAGAAGCAGCAAAAGGAAAAAATGGCGTTTAAACATTTAATAAGCCTATGCTAACTTAACACAGTATTTAGATTAACAGTAGCTATATGACACCCCCCCATGATCCAAGCACGGACAAGATAAGACAAAATAAGGGCCTCCTCATGAAAGCAGAGTTCAAGAACCATGAGCAAAGTATATACTTTAAAAATCTTGGGGAAAAATTATGTGGGGTAATGAAACAATTTGAAAAAGTCAAGTGTTCGTTCATTTTTGCTCAAGTCCATAGGCCTGGGAAGGTAATACAGTGTAACAAAATTTGCAAAAAATGTGTCAGCTAAAAGCAAGATGGCGGGATTTGAAACATGGAAAAGTTTTTAGGACATGACCGTATATGCAAAATATGCAGCAACAGCCTCCAACAGGAAATCACCGTCTTCATCCGAATACAGTTCAGCCATCCAATTCAAAAGTGGAAAAGAACATACGTGTTCCTCTTGTACCGGAGCCTCTATCACCATCAGAGGACAACTCGGTGGGTTCTCAAGGAAGCTCAGTGCCAAGAAATCTTGCGCTGCTGCGAGTATGTTCCACGGACCCATTAGTCCATGTATCGCTGCTAAGGCCATAATCCTTTCGCCAGTACAAACCAACTCGTGAGTAACGACGGGACCCATCAGCTGATTAAAATTGACGTCAGGAGAAACCGGTCTGCAGAGACACAAATCAATGGCCCAGTCAAAATCACAGCTTAGGCAATGAAACACAGGCTGGACACAGGTGAAGTAGGAAAATCGAAATGATAATCCATATGCCGTGCTTAAAGTCGCAAGCGGCAGTGTGCCATAGTATTCAAGCATCCGGTTGCGAAACAGCGCCAGAAGGGGCTGCACGGCTTCTTGCACATGAAGGGCATCCATATTTAATGAAACAAAAAATCACCAGAACGCCTGCCGCTAGTGCCAGTAAAACCGGGAATCCACAAAACAGACTCGAAAAAATAGAATGGAAGAAAGCAGGAATGACTCCAAATATTTTCTCAAATGAAGTCACGAGACCGCTGCTAACTATTTTAAAAAAGTGCGCCAGCCCAGTTGTGGAGGACGCGTTAAAGATAGAATGAACCAGCTCGCTGAAATGCAACGGTAAATCAGTATTTAAAAGGACCTGACCCTCTGTACGGGTGTTAGCTATGTGAAGCACAAATGTTTCTCGAGCCGAACTCAAGGCTACTTCTTTTTGGGGCAATAGAGCTCTTATTCTGCTCATGCCATTGAACTCCGCTGTCAAGGTTGGGATGCGCGGCCAGATGGAAACATCCCCGTTCCCATGCGTGGGTGGGTACAGTATGTTCTTGCAGCAAACTAAACACTCAGTTACGGTTACCACATAAGCAACACCTTTAATTAACCCACAACAATCTTCATTATTCAAAAGTAAATAACTTCCGTTTCCCAATAAGGTAAAAGTCGGGATGATTGCTGGAACCGGTGTCCCTTTTAAAACACAGGCTAAATTTGGTCGGTCCTGGTTACAAGAACCGTGTAATTGTATGTGCCTACACATTAATGAATGATCAGGTGTCTCTGTACACTCCTCCCCATTCAGATAAACTTCCTGTCCATCTTTTAAACATCTGGTAAGTGAATGGGAGGGACCAGACTTCATGAAGGAAACCACTACCCAGGGGTTCATATCGACCTATGGCAACATAATGCATGCAATTAGTAAATTTATACAAAGCAAAAGGTAATGTTATCAAACCGTGGATAAGCCACGTTGCAGCAGTGGACTCTGCCACAGAAAAAGGCAAGGATTCTAATCTCTCAATATGTAACATAGAAAAAGATGCATCTCGCATGGAAAGCAAGCGCTGCTTGTCAGTCAAATTAAAAGGGGCAAAGAGAGAGGGGGACATTCATGTAGGTCCATGGCACCTTGCCAGATTTTAAAGTCTGTAGGGTCCAAGCAAATTGCATGATAGACGCAACTGATTCTGACCATGGTATAATGCAGACACTTCATCTTGTACAATATCCACAACAGAGGACACAATATTATCTAACGTGTAAATGCGGGAAAAAAGCATGTTAATACTATTATCAACTACTGCAAGCACTTTCTCAAGATTAGCTTGATCAATTGCCCTAAGGCGTGTTGCCGCCTCAACCTGTGATGTTTTCCAGATTTCATTGTAAATAGCATATATCCATATTTTTGATCTACCACTAGCCGGGCCTTTTATGAAATCATTTAAGTCTACATCTTCATTCAGTTTCGAAAGATGAAGTTTAACTGCATCCAATGTAGAATGTTTCAGCCAATTCTGACATAACTTGCCCACTGAATAAGTCGTGACAGTATGGACCATGTCAAAACGGGGATCAGGTCTAACCTGTTTAAAGCCATCAGATAAACCCAGAAAACAGTGCTGGCAAGAAGCTGCACTACGGTGCCACATCAGCCGACCTTTTGGATCCATACTGGATATGTTAAAGGAAGAATTAAGTAAAAGGGTCTGTAATTCTTTAATGGAAAACTGAGTAAAATTACTCCAGCCAGTATATTCCTCCAATTCAGGGATGGTTGTGGTATTTAATTTTTTAGAAGTAGCCAATCCAAAGCATGTTGTTTGCGAAATCGATGCATTCAAAAACAACATAAGATTTGGGATGAGACATGCACGGTGCAAAGCCTCAGTGCCTTGTACCTGCCAGGCTCTTGAACCCCAAACTGATTTAAGGTCAATAGTTTTCTTCCACAACTCGTATCCTCCAACAACTAACTGATCAAGGAAGGACTTCGAGTACAATAATTTGGTATCGGTAAGTCTAACCTTGGACATCGACTTCTGTGACATTTTAAAATAAAAAGACTTGGGATTTGACTGATTGAAGTCAGTAAAATAAGTGTACTTTTTCAAAAATGCATTTGAACTGCCTTCAATAGGAGCTGGGCAATGCTCCCATTGTGTAAAATTAACCGCATTTCTTCTGGAAGATGTTTTATGTAAGAAGTGATTGCCAAAATGTTGAAAGAAAAACAAATGCTGATTAAGGAAATAAAAGATGACAACGGACAAGTACATCAAGATTCTAAAGCAATATTACTCCAGTTTGCTACATATTATCAAAAATTATACACGCCTGAAGCAACCCCAACAGGAGATAATATAAAAGCTTATTTGACAGAAAATGCTGTACAGAATATAGAGGAGGAGCAAGCTGATTACCTAGAAGAAGATATAACTGCAGGAGAAATTCAGGCAGCTATTAACTCCCTAGCACTGGGAAAAGCTGCAGGCGAAGATTCAATTCCTCTAGAACTTTATAAAAAATGCATGGAAGAATTAATTCCTCTCCTGATAATGGTTATCAAAGCTATTGGCAAAGGAGAACAAGCTCCAAAATCCTGGAATCGCACTCAGATTATATTTTTTCTTAAAAAAGGGAAACCCCCACTAGAGAGAGGGTCTTATAGACCAATTTCACTAATTAATACCGATGCAAAGATATTTGCAAAAATACTAGCAACAAGGCTTGCGTTTTTAATGCCACAGATGGTTTCACCATTTCAACATGGGTTTATCCCTAAAAGGGATACCACTGCTCATATTAATACCGCTATAGCTGCATTCGATGTTGCGAAGATGTGTCCCACCCCACTCGGTATGATCCTTTTAGATGCGGAAAAGGCATTTGACCGCGTGGGGTGGGACTTCCTCTGGGCAGCTCTGGCTGCATTCGGCATCAAAGGTCAATATTTGAAATGGGTTAAATCCCTGTATGATCAACCAAGGGGTAAAGTATGCTACTCAGGACTATGCTCACCTTTCTTTCCAATTGAACGTGGTACACGACAAGGGTGCCCTCTTTCCCCTTTGTTATTTGCTTTAGCAATAGAACCCTTTTTGATTGCTTTGCATAAGCAAGAGATGATTGCACCGTTTAAAAATAACCTCAAAACACTAAAAATAACTGCCTACGCAGACGATGTAGCGGTCTTCTCCACAAATGTCCCTGATGCGATATCTGGTATAGGTATTGAAGCAGATAAATATGGTATGGTATCAGGGTATAGGCTAAATACCAGCAAAACGCAAATAATTATAAACTTCACTTTACTCACACCAATGGATGGAGTATGTAATGTGGCAACATATCTCGGGGTAAAAATTTCTTCTAATCTTGACTCAATAATTGCACTTAACTACGAACCCTTGCTAAAAGAAACTTCTCTTCTTCTTAAGAAATGGCATAAACTTCCAATGGGGATCCTGGGGCGAATCAATCTAATTAAAATGAAGATGTTACCTAGATTTCTATATCTTTTCCGGTCTATACCCTTAAGAGTGTGTAATACTTATTTTAGCAGATTGGAGGGTATAATTAGCAGTTTCATATGGGGGTATAAGAAAGCACGGCGGGCGGTATCTTTGCTTAAACTCCCCTATGACCAAGGCGGACTTGGGCTACCCGACTTTAAATTATATTATTGGGCTGCTTTTTTAACCCGTTTTCGCAGCCTACTTATCCCTGATAAATGTCTTTATTTTCATAAATTGATACTAGGGGGGGAGGCTATTATGTTCCTGTACAGTCTCAATGACCCCAACTACTTTAAACGAGTACGGTTCAAGACAATTCGAG
This sequence comes from Lissotriton helveticus, assembly GCF_964261635.1. Classification (NCBI taxonomy): domain Eukaryota; kingdom Metazoa; phylum Chordata; class Amphibia; order Caudata; family Salamandridae; genus Lissotriton; species Lissotriton helveticus. The sequence goes on along the minus strand of NC_136070.1, from coordinate 437,021,822 downwards.
ACACGGTAAATATCTGGCGATCCATCCTTAATAGGAACAATATCTCTCTATTTCATGCTAAAACACCAATCTGGCATAATCCAGGGCTACCAGGTGTTTTTCACGACTCAGCTAGCATTACGTTTTCGGATAATGGTATAAAATATTTGGGAGACCTATATGATCATACTGGATTTTCTACTTTTGAAAAGCTAAAGACGAGGTATAATCTACCAGAAAGGGCGTGGTTTAAATACAATCAGATCAAGGATTACATTACCCGCAGAACAGGCCTTGATGGTATATCTGAATCCGAAATCTGGAACTGTATGTATAGGGATTCCGACAAGGCTCTGATCAGCTGTGGCTATAAGACTTTTTCTATCTTACACAAGGACGATATCAGTAAAGTGGCAGAAAAGTGGGCACAAAGCTAGATGTGAATGTAACACCAGATATGATAACCTCCTCATTAAACAGCCTAAACAATGCAGTTCAATCATCAAGTCTGAAACTACAGCTGTTTAGAACTCTGTTTCAACTGTACTACTCTCCTGACAGGATTCTAAGATGGGCTTGTAATAACGAATCTAATGTATTGAATGATCGTACAAAATGCCCTAAATGTGCACTCAAGGGGGCAAATATTGTTCATATGTTTTTTTTATGCCCAGAGTTATCTAATTTCTGGAAGGATGTAGCTGGTGTTATTTCGACCAAAATGGCTAGGCCAATTGTACCCACACAACTGGACATTATGATTGGGGTTGTTGGGATAAACAATAGACTTCGGGACTTGATGAACATACTTTTTACATGTGCCAGATTAACTATTGCCAGGGCCTGGATTCAAAGCCACCCCCCCACGGTCATGGAATGGTGGCTTTTGGTTAAAGACATTTATAATATGGAAAACTCTCTGGCGATAACTAAGGGACAGAGGCAAAAACAGAAGGTACAAGAAATCTGGGGAGTAATTATGTCTTAATGTCCACATAGCAATATTGATTTATAGTATTGTTTTTGTTTTTTTTTCTTTTTTGACGCCTCATTTTATATGACCTGTCTGATACTGTGTATATATGTATTTGATGCTACTCATGATGCTAATAAAAAATATTAAAAAAAAAAAAAAAAAGAAAAACAAATCACCATAATTAGCGGATTCCAAATATAAATCCTCAGCATCAAAGGCAGCATAGTATTTCAAATCAGAAAACAAACTGTCTACTGCATGAACATCCCAATCATCAGAACGTATGTTTTGTTTCACTACATCCCCCATGTTAACTCTAAGGACATTAGGGACATTAACAACTTCTGTAGGGCCATGAATTTGAAATCTAACTGCATCCCACACAATACCATCAAGGACTGGTCAGGCAGTGATGTTAACAAATGTCAAGTCTCTTTTCAATCTGTGTGCAGAATGTGACGAGGAAAGTGGGGCCAAAGTTCCATTGAGATGTCGAATGCATGTTCTTTCCTCGACATAGTGTCCATTGATGAGTCGAAAAAAATAAAACACAAAGCCAATTGACATAAAAAGGTAAATTGAAAAAAGTACCAGCCAAATATATGTCCAAGGGGGAATCAAAAAATGTTTTTAAATAAAGTGGCATAAACTGCAAACTGCGAGGGTTTCTTCGAGTCAATGGAAACAGTGTCAAATGAAAACCTTGATTCAGTGGTCAAACGGGTTTGTAGGTCAGGCATAGACAAGTCAGTGGGGTAAGTGTAATCGATATCATCATGGTCTATACCAGGCAAAGTACTTAATAAAGGACTGGAAAGTGCAGGTAATTCGATGGCTACTTCATGTTCAGGATTAGATGTAGTGGGCAAAACTGAATTTCTCACAATGGAAGGACAGGATACCGCTGGTGTCATACTAAGAAGAATCGGCCACTCTGTGTACCTTTACATTGTCAATGGAGATAAACCTGTTTTCCTTACGACCTGGAAGAGGTGGTAAAATGACTGTTCTTGTGCCCTTCACGCCAAGGACTGGGACCGGAGCTCGATAGGAAGGTCCAAATTCTTTCTTGTTATCGATCTTCTCTCGAACCAGTTCTCCAACTTGGGGTAGCCAGCCAACTACCGGGATCTGCAACGCAACATCCGATGTGGAGGGCAAATGTTCCTTTGTAAGACTGTCTCTGGTCTTTTGTAGATCCTGTAAAACATTGCAATGTTCATCTACGTCAAAGGTCGTGGCGCGAACCACATAGTCTAGACCATCAAGGTCAGGGACGTACATCTTGATGCCAAAGAGCATTTCGTATGGGGTCCGCCCACCCAGAGACCTTCTAGGGAGATTATTAAGAGCACGCTGCACGCCATTGAGGTGGGCCAGCCAGTTTCTACCAGTGCCTATAACTCGAGCTGTCAAAGATTGCTTTAAGTCACGGTTCATTCGCTCTACTACACTATTACCCTCAGGTCTGTAGGGAGACGAAAACTTTACTTGGACCCCCATCGAACTCATGGCATCCTTGTACGCCTTAGAGGCGAAAGCCGGACCCTGATCCGAATGGAAGGTCCCACAGGCAAAAATTCCCACAAAGACACGCAAATCTCTAATGACAGTCCGTGAATCAGCGCTGCGATGGGGCCAAACGCATACAAAGCGTGTGCATGAATCAACTGCTACAAAGATGTTGTTATACGCAGTATCAGAGGAAAAAGGACCGCAGTGATCTAAATAAACACAACCTAGCGGTTTATTTGATATGTACAACTGCGTCTGTGGCGGATGCGCAGCAGTCGAAGGTTTAATCTGCTGGCAAATGTCACATTGAAGGACATAGTCGCGCGTCTGTTTGTACAGTCCACGTCACCAGAAACGCTGTTGTAATTGAGTTACAGTGGCTGAAACGCCCGCATGCGCAGACGCCACACCTTCATGCACCGCTGTAATCAAGCTAGCCCTGCGATCCGAGTTGGGAATTAAACGTTCTCCAACTTCAGGTATTTTCACAAAAGGAACCTTTTCGGGACTTAAGTGGTATGTGTACTTCGAAGGGAACCCCGCAGGATATTTACCTCCCTTCTCAGTGGCAGCAACAGCCGCCAAGATGTTATCATCAATCTTACTTCTGGACCGTGTAACTGCTGCAACTAAATACTTAGACACTGCTGACTTCGCCGCTTCATCAGCAAGTGAATTACCGACAGCGTGAACTCCCACACGCTGATGGCCGAGAGTATGAATCACAAAAACAAGCGGCAGTTGAGCCTTAAGCTCAGCCACTCGAACCCAGATCATCTTGTGTTTTATTGTGCTACCCTTGGAGTCACGAAACTCATTCTGAATCCAAAAGAACAAGTTTTTATTGTAAGACTGTACACAGTAGTAAGAATCACTCACAATAAGAGTCGTCACACTCGGATCTGCGTACTCCAAAGCTAGTAAAAGAGTATGAAGCTCTGCTAATTGTGCAGTGCAGTCCCCTAGAGTCTGTGAATGCACTACTCTGGACTCGAACTCATCGTTTACCATGGCACCGACCACAATGGCGCATGCGGAAACGTAGGCGTGTTTAGAGCCATGCGCAACCTGCGCCGAACCATCAGTGTAAATGATGCAATGGAAGTCCTCCAACGGTCGCATTGCCAGAGGAGCAGGATGAACAAATTCATACTGCAAGTACTCCTGTGACCGTAATGAGACATCAAAAATAAACATGACATCCGTGGACGTCAAGGAAGCAGCCCATTGAATCCACCGAGGGTGCAAAGCTTTCGAATTTGGTACACTGGCTTTCGTAACTACCTCTAAATGAGGGCAGGGTGTAACAACCAACATACGTTTTCCCTGTGACAGCGCACGTTCCTTAAGAATCGCCATCTGTACAGCTGTTAAAACCTTTTCCACAGTGGAAAACCGCATTTCAGCCGAAGTGTACAAGTGTGACTTGTAAGCAATAGGTACTGTGTCTCCTTCATTAAAAGTTAGGTACGTGAAACCCACCGTCCCAGGAATGATTCTTATCACCAGGTTAGTGTGGTTATCACGAGTCAGTAAGAATTTAGAAGCTAGCAGATCAGCCTGCAGTGCTCAGGCAGCCAGCATGATTTGGAAAAAGTTGGTTGTATCAAAGCATACAAAGGCTTGATACGCTGGGCATATTCCGGAATGTATGTTCTCCCGAAATTCAAAAAACCCAGCAAAGACTGTAATTTTTTCAGTGTCGTCGGAGCGCGCAACTGTGCGCATTTCTCCAGGAAGTGAGGAGCTAAACCTCTACCTTCATTGTTGAGCTCATAGCCCAGGAACAACACTGTGTACTCTGCAATGTGCGATTTCGCAAAGTTAAATTTGTAACCCATGTCTGCAAAGTTACAAATTATGCTGTTGACGGTGGATAATGCCCTTCAAGCCCTTGACCAAGGCAAAACTTGACTCCTGATCCTCCTTGACCTATCCTTGGCTTTTGACAAGGTCAACCACGAAATCCTCCTGAATCGCCTCAAACTTAGGATGGGCCTGGATGGCACTGTTCTGGCGTGGTTTAGGTCCTTCCTCCAGAACCGCTCTCAGAGAGTCCTGATCAACCGCAACCTATCCGCTTCCTCTCCGATCACAGTGGGAGTCCCTCAAGGCTCAACCCTGTCCCCTACCCTCTTCAATCTCTACCTCGAACCGCTCGCCGAGGTGCTGCGTACTGCCAACATCTCCTACCGCATGTATGCCGACGACACACAGCTCTACATCAGGATCTCTTCCCCAGAGGACATCCGCTCCCTTAACGAGGCCCTAAAGCTGACGGTTCACTGGCTCACATCAAACCAGCTTAAACTCAATGCCGAAAAAACTGAGTTCCTCTTAATCTCACCACCTAACGCCAATACAGACATTCAAGTTTGGATCAAGGCTATCACAGCGCTCAACTGTTCTCCTACCATTGTGGACTCTGCTAAATCCCTAGGAATTACCTTAGACGGCAACTTGAACATGCGGGGCCATATCAACGTGATGGCCAAAACTGCCAGATTTCATTTGAACTATCTAAGAAACCTGAAACCTTTCCTCGACCCCCCAGATCGAAAATTGGCAATGCAGGCTCTAGTCCTCTCCAGGCTAGAATATGGTTGCTCCACCCTCGCTCGCCTACCTAAGACCTCTTTGGCACCCTTGAAAGCCTGCCTCAACGCCGCTGCAAGACTTTTAACTGGCTCTAAGAAGTTCGACCATATTTCACCCCACCTTAAAGCTCTGAACTGGCTTCCGCGTGAGGCCAGAATCCAATTTAAACTGGCCTGCATCACCCACAAGGCTCTCTACTCCAAGTCCCCTGCCTGTCTCGCACAGAAACTTGTTCTATCTGACGGAGCCAGAAGTTCCCGGTCCGCCAGAGACCTTTTGCTCCAACCTGCACGCTTCAAGAAAAAAGAACGTACAATCGGACTTTCTCCGGAGCCGCACCAAGAATATGTAACTCACTCCCACCCGCCAGCAGGAAAATACCGTCTCTAGCTCACTTAAAAAAGGAGACCAAAACTTTCCTATTGAGCAAATTCCTCTCCTAATGCTCATGTTACACTCTCCTCCATAACCTGACTTTATCTATTGTTACATCACTATCCCTGGCCCCCTCTCCTTTTGTTACCACCCTGCTCTGCCGAACAATCTTCCAGGCTGTTGAGACTGCTTTTCCAGCTTATTGTATCATTCTGTTCCTATCCCAATAGGCAGTTGGATATTATTATTGTTTCTCTTGCCATGTACTGTATCCTACTATGTGCTCTCTATCCTTTCTACTCCCCGCTCCCTTTATTTGTCCTGTTATCCCACCCGATACTACTGTAAAGCGTTCTCATACCCTCACGGGTGTGGTTCGGGCTCTATAAAACACAAAATAAATAAATAAATAAATAAAGCCCTGGATGAGTTCAATACTAACACCTGTTGGCGCTACTTCACTACATTTTAGTCTCCGGGAGAGCTTAGAAGGCATTAGATAAGATCCCACTAGTAAAGCCCCAGTCCCTGATGAGTTTCCTAAGAACCTTTACAAAAACAATTCAGACCTTTTGACCCTGATAGTAACCAGTGTTATTCATACAGCATGTAAATCTACTCTGCCTAGATCATGGTTTTATTCTGTATTAATTCTAATTTTTTTTAAAAGGGCCAGAGGACCCACCTGTCATGCTATTGGTCAATTTCTTTCATTGCCTCTGTATTCAAAGTGGTGGGTAGGAGTTTACTAAAACGAATCTGACGCATAATTTTGACAGATCACTAGTATGAGTTTAGAGTAGTATGCAGCACATGGCAATGTCTCAAATCACACGTCTTAATGAATAAATATACATATGCTACACAAGGTTCCTTATACATTGCTTAATGGACCTGAACTCAGAATTTGACCATGTGAATAGAACTAGACTGTGTTCCTTATTAGATCGAATGGGGTTGGATTATGGTATGATAAACAATAATAAAACTGAATTGTTAGTGTCTATATGAGTTAAGAAGAGGGCGAGGTGGTCAATATACAGACTTTTCGTAGCCCAAGGAGCACATCAGAGTTGTGTCCTGGCTCACCTGTTAATGACTTTATGTGCCAGCCATTTTAAATGAGTCTAAGGGCCAAAGGAAAAGGGACAGAGAGAGAGGCAGACAAACTTTCTAGCACTGATTGTTGGAAAATGGCCCTCTCAGAAGGGTGACCCCAAACCTTTTGCCTTTTACATCCTGTTTTTGCTGATTCCTTTTGTTGGCCTTAGGACTCTGAGCACTTTACCACTGCTAACCAGTGCTAAAGAGCACATGCTTCTCCGCTAAACATGATGATATTGGTGTATACCTGATTGGTATATTTCTTGTACTGATAAGTCCCATGGAGGTATACCATATACTTAGGGTCTGTACTTCAAATGCTCCTAGTGAGCTGCAGCACTGATTGTGCCACCCACAGAGGTTGCCTTTCAAACCTGTCTTAGGCCTGCCACTGCAGTCCCTGTGGGTGCAGTATACTGCAACTTCGTCTTGGCATTTCAAACTACTTACCAAGCCTTAAACCCCCCTTGTAAGTCACCCCAAAGGTAGGCCCTAAGTAACTGCAAGGGCAGGGTGCTATGTAAGTAAACAAGTGAAGATGTACTTTTATTATTTTAAATGTCCTGGTAGTGACAAACAGCCTGTTTCATGTTTTACTACTGTGAAGGGTACTCCTCTCATAGGCTAGGATTTGGAATTCCTCAATACACTTTTGAGCTGTAATTCCTGATCGGAGAGGAGTAGCTTTTTATGTTTCATATCTTTGGAATGGTTATTGTAAATCCTCCTTACTGGTGAAGTGGGATTTAACATCACTGGTTTATAATTGCCACTTTTAGAAAGTGAAATAAGAATGCAGTGTCGAACCAAACGGCACTGTGCCCTTGGTGGCACTCCTGTGGAACGTGGGCCCTCTTTAATATTCAATAACAAAATTTGATAAATCGCTGTCAGTTGTGATTCATCATATCATTTATTCAATAAAGTTCAATCCAGATTCAATTCATCAGGATGTAATTCGAATCAAAATATCCTTTGTTCAATAATGCATCTCTATTAATTCATCCGATTGTCAAAGTGCGTCCCAATGCATTTCGGAACATGGGTCCTTCATCAGGGGACTGGTACACAATCTGTGGGTCATCAAATACATTCTAATCAGGAGTGGAAACTCGCCCTCAACACAGTATAAACAAATTAAAGTGGTGTAACTCAAAGTTAAAGGTGAAATCCAGAAACCATGGGTAATAAGTGCTCAAAGACTATTAACCTGGACGTGGGTAACGTGTGGGGTGCGCGTTGGATAACTGTAAACGCGTTAGATTGTGCACAGGTTGAAATGTAAGTGAATGTGACTCATGCTGGATTACTTTCCTCAAAAAATGTGTGCGCAGTGAGGTCGAGTGACTCTATAACACCGGGTAAAAAATATTCAATGGTGCACGTGGAAAGTAAAACGAACCGGGTGGCGTCTTAAAGACGGTGAACGGGCGGTGAGCCGCCGGGTATTAGATCTTACAGGGTAAAAAATACTGGTTGTGTAGGTTCGTGCTGGTGTCTTCAACGTGTAACAGTGAATGTGAACTCGACGCGTTGCGGTTAAAATGATTCCTGAATGATGAAAATGGAAAGAGGACTGTCGGGAAGTCGCCTTAATGGAATGGTGTTACGCCTCCGTGGAGGGAATTACCAAAGGCTCAAATGTGTCTAAATCAAAAGTAGCTGTGAGAAGAGTGTAACAATACGAAATCAACAGTGCAAAAACGAGTCTCAAAATTTGATCAAAGCTCCCCTCGTGAAGTAACTCACCAAGGTCATCCGTTGTGGTGCTGATATTCGTGGGACCGGTGATAACAAAGTTTACAATGAAAAAAAAGGAAAAAAAGAAACTCATCTCATGTTAAACGCAGTGTGAGTGCGGGTTATCATGTGGGTTTAAGGATCATCTATGCAATTGCTATGGGGTTTAAGGATTATATGTACGGTTTCTATGAAGTAGAAAGGAAAATCAGTGAAAACAATATAGGTGTTCCTGGCTCTTATATGCACTTCCATGATATAGGGAATGGGACAAACAATGAGTATAGTAAATGCAACAGGGTGTATGCTGATAATTCATGGGATAGTAAAGAAGACAACTGTACTCCATCCTGTCGTTCAACCCTTTAGGATGACAGGCATCAAGTCTCTTAATCCAAATGATTTTGCGCTGTAGAAGTCTCTTCCTATTGTCAATCCCCTGTCTGACAGGTACAATCTCCAAAACCAAAAATCTAAGTTGGCTTACATTGTGTTGATGTGAAATTAAATGTGCGGCAAGTGGCGATTTCAACATTTTGTTCCGGATGGTGCTCTTGTGCTCGGATATGCGCACTTTTATTTTCCTCTCAGTTTTACCCACATACGGGAGGCCGCATGGGCATTTTAGCAGGTATACCAGGTTCATTGAGTCACATGTGGCGTTCGTATATAGTTTTATGGTTCTTCCAGATGCTGGGTGGTTCACCGTATGGCCTTTGATCACATTATGGCAATGACTACAGTTCAAACATGGTTTCGTGCCCGTGTACGTCGTTGCGGGCTGTCTGGGTGTAGCTTCCAGTACATTTTTTATATTTCTGGACCGTTGGTAAGCAAACAGTGGTGGATGGTTAAAAATTCCACAAAAATCTGGTTCCTGTTGTACCATCTGCCAATTGACATTCTTCACTTTTAGAAAGTGGACATTCCTCTTCACTCACTGCTCTGTGTGCCTGACAGCCTGTCTCCAATGCACGTCCGGGATGGGTGACAGCTACACTTTGTGCATTCCCTCTAGGCAACCACAACCCAGGAAGGATAGGTATGTCTGAGTACCCATCTATATACATCTGCATTCTGATGGCCTTGCCTGGGCACAATTGAAGGGAGGGGCTAACACTTCACTTGAATAGGCTGCGTCCTATCCCCAAACAAAGGACTGATTATCCCCCAGAGATAGCCTGGCTATCTGTTGGGTGAAACTGGGTTGAAAGGGATACTTGTGCACTTCAGAGAGCTGCTTTGAAGGCATCCCCCACATCAAAGGCACTTTTTGGTATAAGTACTGGGTCTCAAGTTCCCTAAAAGCAGACACTACTTGTCAGAGCGAGACTCCTCAGGATCAGAATGATGCACAAGGGGTCCACCTCCTGTTATCCCCAGCTCTGATATCAATAACACAGAGAGCAGAAGGGTGAGCAGGCGAGGGAAACGGTAGTGGGAGAGGGAACAGCAGGGATTTAGAACCTGTAGAAGACAAGAGAATACACCTTAATACTGCTCATAGATGTCTACTCTAAATTATCTCTCGCTAAACACAAGGCATACCGTTACAAATAAAGATGATCCTACTTCCATAAGTTTCATAACATGGGTCAATACATTCAAGGACTTATTCCCTGCCGATGCCAGTAGAAACAAAGCATCTCTCAGAACGCACATTCATTCCCACACTGAATTATTTGACAATTGCTGAGTCAATGTTCCACATACTTCATAATCTAAAAGGTAAAAATAAAAATAAAACAGGGGAGTCTTGAAAGGGAGTGTTCCAGCCAAATAACTTGATTACTCCATTATAACAGGCCACCCTCAAAAAGGAAACTTCTTGTAAATACTGAGTCTTTACAAAAGTTTACTCTCCAATGTCACATAACCAAGTCTGCATGCTCACAATTAAACGCCAATCCAAATGTATTGCATGAAATGCCAAAATAATATTGAAACACCGTACGAAATAGACTTTCACCACATTTCCTACCTGGAAGCTGTTTTATTCCTTCACTGGAGATAGGCTTCTTATGTCCTTCCTGAAATTTCCTGAAACCAATCGCTTCAATAATGCACAGAAGAAACACGATCCCAACTTCCCTGTCGGTTTGAACGTATCGTCGGGGTACTCTGACCTCCAACCTTTGAAATGAGCAGCTTTCACTACACCGGAAAAGGTGCAGACCACAATTCATCCTTACGTCCAGAAGGGGGAGGAAATGAACCAAGAAACCAGTATCCTGAAATATGAGGCACCGAATGCCTCACCACGTCGAAACACCTGGAGAGTGCCTCAATCAGCAACCCAGGAAACGAGCTGGAATTACGCATGCAGCCCGCCGTGCAACGTGTTCTTTTATCCCATAAGCCTCTAAGCCTAGGGCTCATGGGACATTTATTTTTTTAGCCACAGTTTCAGGAAGGCAGAAGGCGCTGTCCTACAATATTCCTGACACTACTGGACTTGGAGCTGAAGCTCTGCCAGAAGAACTGCTTTGCTGCTTAAAGGACTCAACTGGACTGCTGATCTGGAAGGCCTGCTTTTCTGTTTTTTGCCATGCTCTCTGACTCTCTTGCAGCACAGCTGGACTCTGTCTTCGCTCCAAGTGATCTACAAGGGCTTGTTGGCTTTGCTCCTGTTACTTGAGACTCATGAATGTCAAAGTCTCTATTCCTGCTCCTGTGCCTGGCTCACTGGAAGTGGTCCCAATACTTGCAACATTGATTTTAAAGCATCTTCTGTTTGCTTGTAGCAGAACTGGCACATTGACCCGGTTGCAGGAGTAAAATCGATGCATCACATCAGAACCAGCGCTTTGCCTCCAGAGTTTGTCGTATCGGACAGAGCGCATCTCTGTAGCTTAGTGAGATCAACAAATCTCCTTGACTGTGTGGCAGAATCTGGCGCATTGTTTAATGCCTCTCTACTCCGGCACCTGTCTTCGGAACTGACACATCGCCTTCACTGCGTGGAAAAGATCGACGCATCTCGCTGCTTGCACCCACAAAAGGTACGTTGTTCATTGTGGCCTGTGTGGGTCCTGTAGCCGACGGACCCCCATCGCGTTCGGCCTGAACTTTGACTTTTCCCTTGTCCAGCGTGACATAAAGTAACCTTTTTAGCACTACTTGCGTGCAAGTGCTTTACTGCATGTATTCCTTTAAAATGTATTATCTCAACTTCTATACATTGGTTTTTTTTTGTTTTGTTCTTTTGTTCAGAATATATTAATCTAGTTTTCTAAACCTGTGTGGAGAATTTTTGTGGTATATTCATCGTGTTAAGGTTTGTGTGTGTGTTGCACAAATACTTTATAGTTTGCCTCTTTAGGTAAAACTGACTGCTCTGTGTCAAGCTACCATAGGGCAAGCACAGGTTATCCTTAAGTGTGTATCTCACTTACCCTGACTAGAGTGGTGGTTCCTGCCTGTCTTGGGTGCATACCTAAGCCAACCATGAATCCCACTTCTAACACTGATCTATGCAGAAGAGTTATTATTAATGTCCAGGATAGTCATCACTGTAAATCACACCTAGGAATGAATTGTCAGCTATGTCTCATTTATAGGTGATATTGACCTCGCAACTCATCTGTCACCATTGATCGTAACAATGCCAAGCGGAAAACTATAAACATTTAGAAGAGAATAACTACAGAAGCTATTTATTCCTTCTGCATCCATTAATTTACTGTTCTACAATAATAATAGATCGCATTAATCACTAGATTAATTAATTCAATTGCAAAGTCTGCTCGATACCAACTTCGCCTTCTTTGGGGGATTCGTCGCTTCTTCCCGGAGCATGACCTTAAAACTCTGGTCCAATCGCTGGTCCTCTCCAGGCTGGACTATTGCAATTCTCTTCTTACTGGCCTCCCCAAATCCCACCTGTCCCCCCTCAAGTCTGTTCTCCATTCAGCAGCTCGTTTTATTTATAGGGCCAAAAGAAGCGACCACATCACACCCATGTTATCCACCCTCCGCTGGCTTCCCATCGAGGCAAGATCTATCTACAAGACTTCCTGCATTACCCACAAAGCCTTGCACTCCTCCTCTCCTCACTACCTGGTGAATAAACTGAAACTCTCGTGAGGCTCTAGACCATCACGAAATGCGGAAAATCTACTGCTTGAACCGCCCACTTTCAAGAAGGAAAGATCGATGGCCCAATCCTTTTCAGGCAGCGTAGTAAGAATCTGGAACTCACTTCCGCCCCATCTCCGGACCCCCACCTCCTCCCAGGCCTTCATAACTGACCTCAAAGTTCTCCTCCTTCAAAGACACTTCCAAACTTAATTCACGCCCTCTCTTTTACCTGAAGGAAGACCTTCCATTATAGAAAATTCTTCTTTCCAGGACTATGGAAGTGCCTTCCCAGTGTGTTCTTGTGGTGTGAGAGTCCGCCATTTATTGCAGTATTATCCTTCGACCTATGTTTGGCACTCGTTTATAACATGCACACGTCACTTTTCTCTTGTATCACACCGTTTGCTACCTCTTACATTTTGTTTGCTTTCAATTCTTGCACAAGTGCCACCATTGCCTACGTAATGTTTGTTTTTGTGTTTGAGTGTCCTCCATTTGTTGACGCTTTTGTAACCTGCACACATGTCACTTTTTTCTCCTGTAATGCACCGTTTGCTACCTCATGTATTTTGTTGGCTCACGATTGTCACTTTTGCCTCATGTAATGTAACGTTTGCTTTTGTAATTTGCTCACTTGTAATGTTCTCTCATGTATCAGTTCTGTTCCTATTGTGAAGCGCTCTGACACCTTCGGGTAAAGTCCGCGCTATATAAAACTGCATAAATAAATAAATAAATAAATAGGAGCTCGAGGGCGGTCTTATTAAATCTTGGAGGGGGGGTCTAGCTTTGCGACAATCGTAGATAATAAACTATTATAAGAAACTGCTTGCCTATTCTAGCAAGTGACTCGCTTTGGCCACCTATGGAGCAGGCATTTGGGATTATACAGATGTTTCTAGCTTGCAATCTGAATAAACCAATTCTGAGTAAACCAATTCTGTAGGCGATTGCTGGGCTTCCCATGAAGTACATCCCAGTGAAGAACTGAACATTCTGTATTTGGACGATTAGATGAACCTGGCCCAATTTTACTTTGGGTCTTTGTTTGGGCCAATCCCGTGGTCAGTCTGAATAGGGGAGTTATTGGAAATGGTCTGAAACTGGATGTTTTTTTCTGTATTCGTTGATAAACAAGCACGCAATAAATGCATCGTTCCTTTGTTGAAGTGTGAAACGGTTATCAGCTGTAAGGTTGCCTTTTTCTATTCACAGAGGCTGTCGTCAATCAGGGCCTGTTTTGCTGTAGGCGATTTTTAATTGTGGCTGTCAAAAGAAGAGCTGAAGTCCTAAATTGAAAATCGTTATATTGCTGTGCAGTTGTTTTATAGTAAGGTTTTGTAGTGTATTTATTACCGAAATAAGGTTAGTTGATTGACTGAGTCATAATTTCACAGCTAAGCATCATGCCTGTGTGTTTAAATGGCAGACTCGGCGTGTTCTCGTGTTTGAAGATTCGGCAGCATTATATGGTTGAATTGCAGTCGCTTGTGACATGCTTCAGTCAGATGAGGTCTGCAGCTTTGCACACTTCAGGCGCACATGTTAAATATTCCCGCATGACATGACTGTAGGGCTCCACCGGTCCCTCTCACTATCACTCGAGACAGGGGCGGCTCTAGGCCCATGGCAGCCCTGGGCATGGAGCGTAGGTAGGCGGCCCCGGAACAGGGGGTCCGGGCGGGGCGGAGCGCGGAGGCCAGTGAAGAGAGGGGGTTCAGGGTGTTTGGAAGTGGAACAGAGCCGGAGGCCGCCAAATCCCTGCCAGGGGCCGCCACGCAAATATGTATCCATCCTCAGAGGATTATTATATTAAGGATATATATTGGCATGGTGGCCACTGGGGTTTGGAGGCCCTGTGCAGGTGCACAGCTTGCACATGCCTAAGGCCGCCCCTGCTCGAGAAGCTTCTATATAGTGCTTAATATGTCAAAAACGAAGTACCGGGGCCCTAGTCAGGAGGCCAAAGCAGCTTGCATTGCCCATTGCCACTGCCATCGACGCTAATGACTGTTCCAGCACTACCACTATCCATCTCACTCCTAAAAGTCTGCAGCACAGACTATTCCAGGCCACTAAAAGCTACAGGCATGACTCAAACATCAGGTATTTGTCATTTCTAATGAAAATTAAATTATTAAATAACTGTTGTGCTCATTTCAAAAGTAACAAACAGCACCCCCATGTGGCTGACTGCCATAAGAGCCGGTGTTGACTATGAAGTGCAGGTGCTGAGCACCGGAAACCTCTAGCACAAATTAAGCACTGCTTCTACTCCTCTGGGAGCAACGTCTGTTGTACACCTTTTGAGCTGCATGGCTGCACTGTACCTGTTCCACAGCTGAAGCATTTCACCGACTGAGAGCCTCTAAAATAACCACTAGCATTGCTGGATACGTTCTGGACTGGCAGAGTTTCCAGTGCAGGGTGGTGCCAGCACTTTCGTTACTGAAAATGTGTGCCACTTGATCAAGAATGGACTTTTGTGGCCATGGCTGACTGAGTCTTCTATTTTTTGATGGGTGACACGGGACACCTTGCTGTTAACTTGTTAGGTTGAACTCTTGATAGCTGTGGGTAGGGAGGGACCTGTTTTCTAGTTCATAGAAGGGAGCTTGCAGCCTGTAGTTGAGGTGAATGGGCCAAGTCGCCTTCTTAGTCTATTGGCCTTCGTGCCTTGATGTCTTCTGGAGAGACATGTGCTCTGCTTGACATACTATAGCCCAGGGGGTTGTTTGTGTTAATTGTGCAGATGTCCTGTTTATTAATCTGTTGATGACTGTACTATACTTCACTGCAGATGGTCTTGTCGTGCGTTAGATACTGATTTTTCATGGGACTCCATGATTTATTTGCTGTCACTTCTATGGTGGTTGATCCACCACTGGCTTTTGTTAGTTTGGTGTAAGCAGCAGTGGCGGCTGGCATGTAAGGAGGGTGGTAAGGGTGGAGGGAAAAAAAATTAAAGATATAAATAAGTAAGTAAATAAATTACACTTACCTTTAATTCTTGCACGACGTCCTCCTTGCTTGGGTCTTCTGTTCTCCAGGCAGGCAGGGGTCAATGCTGGACTAGGAAGCTTCAGTAACCAATCCTGGCGCTGCTTTCATGCACTGATTGAGTCAGCCCACTCCTCATTGGAAGTGTTTCTTCAGCATTTCATCCTGTTTCCAATCACTTATACTTCCATCTCTGCAACCATTCACCTAGCCTACCTTTCACCCTTCCTTCCATCCATCCTTTTACCCTTTCTTCATCCATTTATTGACAATACATCCTTTCGCGCTTCTGTCCATCGTTCTGTCCATTCATCCAACCATCCATTCATCATTCCATCCATCAATACTCCTTTTCACTCATCGATTCTTTCACCTTAATATCTATCCTTCGTTTCACCCTTCATCCTTTCACTTTTATCCCACAATTCCTTCCTACACTTCACCTTTTATATCTACCACCCTCCCTCTCAACCTATCACCTTTCATTCTTTCCTTCATACCATCCACTTTTCATCCTTCCTTCTTGCCTTTTTTTCTTTCCTTTCACCATTCCTTCCTTCCTTCCAACCTTTCAACTTTCATTCCTTCCATCCTACCTTTCACCTTTCTTCCTTCCTTCCTACCTTTTTTCTTCCTTTCAACCTTCCTTGCTACCATTCAGCTTTTATTCCATCCTTCAAACCTTTCACTTTTCATCCTTCCTTCTTACCTTTTACCTTGTATTCCTTCATTCCGATCTTTCAACCTTTCTCCCTTCCTACCTTTCTCCCTTCCTTACTACCTTTACCCTGTATTGCTTCCTTTACCTCTTCCTTCCAACCTTTCACCTTTTTGTCCTTTCTTTCGCTTTTTCTACCTTCATTTCGTGATCTTTTCTTCCTCTTTCATTCTAACCATACTTATTCCCTCCCTCCCATTCTTATTGCCTCCTTCAATCCCTTCTATCTACACCGCTCTTTTTCTATTTGCCCCTCCTTCACTTTCCATGGCTCATTTGTACACCCCCCCCGCCCACACACACACACTCACTCTCGTTAAGTACCACTTCGACTACTTTGTCTGCAGGCCTACAAACAGGAGAGGTCCTTAGACAACTAATCACATGTTATGTTTCACCGAGTTTGCTAGCCCGTCGGGCCCTGTGGCAACTCCTAGTTTACTGCTACAGTGGGGCTTCACAACGCCATTGTTTGGAAGGGGAATGCGTGTCCTGTAATGCACAGACGGCTGCACTCTATTCAGAAACAATGCTTATCATTTCTTCAGGCTCTAGTAAGTCCCATCCAGGGCGCCTGTATCTTCCAGCCTCAAATGACAGCCTTGTGTCACAGCCTAACCGTAGATAACATATTTGGTGGACTTTATCTTCGACCTTTCTTATGGAATAACGGGGCATATTACCAAGGGATTTCTCTCTGCTTTTTTGGCTTTAAAAGCCAAGAAAGCGGAGATAAAATTATCTCCCTATTACCTAGCTGTCGCTAACACCAGTTAGCGACAGCTAGTAGGAGATAGCGAGCATCTTGGGCCCCGCTTTGAATGTCAGAGAAATGTATCACTAATGACATGCAAAGTGGGCGTGCCAAGATGTTAGCGACTGGAAACAGTCGCTAACATCGCTAACTCCTATTACCAACTTTTGGAGATATTCGCGCTAAGCCAAAAGCTAACACATGCTCGGACAGTTCTTAGCCATGTTATCCAATGGGAGGTGGATAACATGGCTAAGAGCATTTGCTTGGTAATGCATGAATATCGCTGACTTTTCAGCGATATTCATGCTTTTCAGCCGATTTTTATCGCTTAGGGGATAAACCTTGATAATAGCAAGGCTCCTAAGCGATAAAAATCGTTGCTACACGGCGATAAAATTATACCCGCTAAGCCAACATAGCGATAATTATCGCTAGTTTTTGATAATATGCCCCCACGTCTATTCCCTTGATGGGGCATTGCTAGTTGCAGTCCTGGCTGCTGCAACGGGCATGGTCTAGGACATTTCTTTAATACTCTTTATCCCTCCTGAATGCTGCACCATGCCAGGGTGCTCTGTCTCGTCTGCAGTGACTTTTCAAATGGACTGGTTTGCACATACAAAGCTGTTAATGTCCTTGATTCACATGTTGTTCAATATATAATGAATTCCTATACAGCTATGAGTTTCTTTCTGTGTGGGACTTCTTCAGGCTTGTCTGAGCCAAAGTTTTTTTTTTAATCGCAGTTATTTAAGAAACAGATGTTCTACATTATTACTGATAAAATCAGTGCCTAAAAATGCCTCTGTGTTGCCAAGAACGTCATCTGATGGGGCATCTGATGCTCAGAGATGCCTTGCGTGCAGTAGAAGTGCTGCTTCTGTAGCTGTGGTACCACGCGCTACTCCCACACCAGCAGTAGGTTGAAGAAATCTCATAGCCTCAGGGACGAAATGCGTAGGCTGCCCCATTTGTGTTTTGTGAACATGAATAAACAAAAGCACGGAGAAACTCATGGCTCTATTGAACTCATTACAAAAGTAAGTATGTTTGGATCAGAGACGTTATCTCTTGTGTATGCAAACCAATATTTATCAAATCTGTATTCACTTTGGATCATCCTATCAATTACTCCAACATAGGGGGTCGATAGCGGCCGATCTCCCTTTTGTTTATTTGAACAAATAATTTAATTAATTCTGATTTATGAGGGGGCAAGAAGTGAGTGCAGAGACCATTGCCACAATACTCACCTCGAGCTGCACCCATCAAATGAAGTGAGCATGTCTGAATTCCAGTGGGATCAGGAGCAAAGTCCCCAACCCCAAGATAAGTTTGTAATAATGCAGCCAAATGGTAAATTTTACAGCACTGTGTTCACATAGTCTAACAAGCCAAATGTTCGGAATAGCGACTCTGAAAACGTTTCAGCAAGCCTGACCCTACCTGAATGGCCTCAATTGAAGTGCTGACAAAGAGCACACATTAGGAGCAAAAAAGACAGTGATATGCTGGAGTCTATCCGATTGCTTCATCTTTTAGAATTAAAAAACAAATTAATAAAACGTTATCCTTTCCATGAAAATTAAAAGTTAGATTTTTCTATATTTGCTTGTAAATTAAATTAAATATTTAATAACTGGGAGAGGTGTGGCTCAGTGGCCAGAGCAGTTGACCCTGAAGCGCGGGGCTCGCACTGGCAACAGCTCAGCTCAGCACCATCTGACTCTGGGCAATAGCTGACTTAATCTCCCCAATGGCCCCCAGTGCCTTGATATGTCCGCGCTATACAAATAGAAATTATTATTATGATCATTTGCGAATGTGTTTGATGTATACTTGTTTCTGTATTTTTCTGTATTGTTTTGGGGTACAAATCATGGAAAAATATTCTAAGTCTGTGGTGCACGGACCACGGTCTCCAGTAATGAGTCACTGGGGGCCCTCGATTCCACTAATGACTCAGTGGGGTGCAGAGAAGTAAAACGGTCAAGAACTGCTGTCCTAGACAATAATGCAAGAGAGATCCTACAGATTTGTGTAAGCCTTCTTCTTCTCAGGTGGCACAGACTTTACAGGTTCTATCTAGTTAAAATAGTAGTGCAGGCTCAGATTTGAAACAGTAGAAGTGAAAATGTCATGTAAAGTCATAAAAACAATAACAGTCCAAAGGAACAAGCACAACAACATAAGACAATAATCTCACATACGCAGCCTGAATTATCACTCACAATGTATTTTAATTCAACACTTTTGCTCCTCAAGATCAGTTTGTCCATTTCTGGTATAAAGCACTTATTGCTAAAAAATGAAAACTTACTATACAGATTGATGAATCAAAAACGTGTAATTTTCACACAAAAAACACTTTTTCGTGAAATATCAGCTGTCCAGTTGATATTAAATAAATGTTATGTTCCCACACATTAACCGGTCATTTTTATCACATGAATGCCTTTGACAGATTCTGTCTGACATGTCAATGAATCACCATCCAATTCCAGGGAAGGCCACCATAGGGCAGACGTTTCCACCACCATTATACCAGGGATGGCCACAATTAAGTTAAAAAGGTCTACAATATAAGAAATAAGGACACCATTATGCCTGGATTAGGCTCTATAGTGCCAAGATAGGCTGCATCATGCCTGAGGCGTGCCCCATCATGCCAATCATGGACACCGTATGGCAGTGCCGACCATCATTGTGCCAGGGTAGGCACCATAATGTCGAAGATTCCAATAACACGCCAGGAAGACTCACACATTTGTTAGGGCCAGCATTATACAAGTGGTGAGTGTCACGTATGGCATAAATATGGCAAAAAAGGCAACTCGTTTTCCATGGTTGAGCCCCATCATCCCAAAAATATCACAATATGTCAAGATTAATCATCATTATGCCTGTGCCTGCCTGGTGGGAGGGATAGCCTTCATGATTGGAAGCGTTCCATCAATATGCCGAGAAAAGCCAACAATATGCTCTTTTAGGCTCCATCATCTCAGAGATGGTCGTATGCTGATGAGGGACCATTCACCAGAGACTCACACATGCATGCACCCATACTGTTTCTCCTTCCCTGTTTCCTGTACACACACTCTCATACCTATCTACCTGTCCCGCCCACTTTTGTGATGCTCCAACTTCCATATCTAGTTCCACACCACTCCACCCAGCCTGCAAGTTCCAGCTTCCACTTGTCGCACGCGGGGCACACTGCTCTCAGATGCACTGTGTCAATAACAGAATAGGGTCTGTAACATAAACAATCACGGTCGGAGTAGGATGCTGTGGCCATGGCATTTTAGGAGGGAAGCAGGTTCTCTACCAGCTCTTTATAAGAGCTGGAGTGCACATATTCACCCCAGCTAAAGAAAAAATGAACTATATATCTGCGATGAACAGTTGGCCCATCATTTGCTCAGTTTCAGCTTTGCCTTCCTCTCAATCTGAGACTTTGGAGCTGTGTGCTTCTGCCTTCTGCCACTGAATTCCAGACCCTTAGAATTTTTTGGGAATATGTGGTATACCTACGCCTGAACCTACTCAGACACTGCCTACCACCATCAGTCTGATCAATACTTCACACCCATTCTGCGTTCTGGGTGGTGTTGCAGTATGTGTGAAGATGAAGTGACCATCTGTATGTGCATAACTGTGTGGTTGATTAGTGGATTATTTGTTTTGTTTAATTGCTGGTCTCGGATCCTGAGTGCTCATTTTCCGTTTGTGTTCTCGAGACTCCTAAGGATGATCCCAGGCTCTTTCTTCTGTAGTCCTGGATAATATATGTGAATACCATTTTTCGTTGTACTTATATTGTTTTCTCTAAGGGGCACAGGACACAAATATGTTTGCATTTGACCATTTGTTTAGTCATATGAAAACTCAGTAACATTGTAAAGGTCCCAAATGAGAGGACACACAGTAACTCCCTTGCAAAATGAGTTACTCTTGAATTCTCAGAACATGAAACTTCAATACATGGTCTCAGTCCTAATGTCAGTGTTAAAATACATATTTTTATTGCCTCTGAAATTGAACTGTATCCTTAATGTCTTGTTGTGCATTTGGCATAATGGCTTTATTCACCAGTTCATTTCCAATAACCATATAAAATGCAAAAGCACAGACAGACAACAACAAATGTATTTATTTTTGCAATTTTATATAGCACGTACATAGGCCGAAGGCATCATAGTGCTTTACAACAGTAGCAGGATACATGGGTTACTGCGAGTTCCAGTTTCAGTAATTAAACTTGGACATTTACATCAGTAGATGCGTGCAGGAGTTATCACATGAGGCAATTACAGCAGTTGGTCAAAGGTCGTACACCATTAAAGTATTGATTTAGATGGTGGGGGTCCACAATGAAAGTAGTTCAGATCCTGGTGGAGAGAGTACAGTTAATTAGGGACGAACAGTTATTAACCAAGGTGTCTGTCAAATTGGAGGAACATGAGTTCCTTTTTGAAGGTGACTATGTAGGTGGTTAGGTGGAGTGAAGGAGGCAAGAGTTCCAGATTATTGTGGCACTACCAAAGAATGACTGGCTCATGTATCGTTCTTGAATAAAGGTAGGGGCATTTCAGGAGCAGGGATTTGGCATTTCTGGAACCCCATTGGCTCTTGATATTTTCAGTTTCTCATTTAGATAGGAGTGTGAAGAGGAGTTTAACTCTCTGTGGGTAATGGAGGCGGTTTTGAATTGGGCCTGCTCTTCATTGGGAAGCCATTGGAGGGTTACTAGGGCAGAGGAAATGTGGCCAAATTTCTTGAGACCTAAAATGAAGTGCGCTGCTGCATGTAGTGTGGATCTCATTAGGCCTAGGTGAACTTTGTGAATGCCTGAAAGAAGGGCAATTCCATAATCCAAATAATTAAATCAGTTAAAAATATTGGAATTTACATGTCCACACCAACATAAAGTTGAAAATGTACAAGTGGTATAAGACAAAATAAGGGACTATGGATGCTGTCCAAGAATTCAAAAATATAGCCAGGAAACTTTGAAAATGTTCAATTAAAAAAAGCAAATCCAGTCCAAACTTTCTTAAATGGGGTATGTCAAAAATCCCCTGCACAATCCTTGGCTGTATGTCTTTGGGCTGTAAGGTGGGTTTGTACCTCTTAGCTGCAGTGCGTTTGTTTGATTCACCATTGAGGCAACCTATCATGCTTCTCAGGACAGAAGTGAAACCAGGCATTGGTGGATTGAAGCCACAGAAGGTTACTGCTCCATCTTGGAGTTGTCGAAATCATGGTTGAAAGAAGTCGATGGCATAGTAGCAACTTCATGTCCTGTTAGTTGAATCAGTGCCAGCCTTCACTACCCATCTATGCGTATTTGAAGCAGGTACAAGCAAAGCCACCACCAAGTCTGGTACTCAAACCCACGCTTTAAAGTTTCAAATCCCAATAAACAGAGCTTTAATTTACCTTAACATTAATTTCTACTTTTGGTCTTTTTACCTTGATGTCGGTTAAACGCACTGCTGGGCCATTGAACCCATTGCTGTACAATTGTGGAATCAAGAAACATAATACGAGCCACTTCAGTTGCCTCATTGTGCTATCCTTATAATCAAATGAGTACCAAATGGCTAATAAAAAATATTAGAACATTGGAATGTTTAGAGCTCCCTTCAAGACCATGGAGTGGTTCAAGAATGATAATGGCTGACATAGGCCTTCTGCTCCAAAACTCCAGTGCTTGTCTTTCTGTTTCTTTCTTTTTTACTTTAAAACATTCTATCCTAAGTTGGCGGAATGTTCTAATCGCATAGTATCCCTTCTGCCTCAGTTTATACCATTTGTTACCAGCCCTCTTCATCGTTATATGCCTTGCCTGTGACTCATGTTTATAATTTGGGAACACGGTCTCAAACAGCCATGCTAGCCCTCCACAGGGAGCTATAACACTCCTTTAAGACCATGAGAGAATAGATCTATATCAAATTTTATATAGACATTTCTGTTGTGTGATATATATATAAAGCTGAGGATTTTACAACATTTACGCGCCATTACAAATTGCAATCATAATTATCCAGTGGCGCGTCATTATACTGAGTATCACAACAGCAATACCAGCAGCTTGCGCTTCTTTGGAATAGAAAGAATACCCAAAAACATAAGAGGCGGAGACAGAGAGAGGAAATTGAGGATTTTTGAATCCAGGCTTATCTTGGAATTAGATTGTAAGATACAGAGAGGGCTCAACAGTGGGGAGGAGCTCGCAACACATATAGGCCTGTAAAAAGTTGATAGTACTCTCATTAACAATTCGGATCATGTTAGACATTTTTTGTTGAGGTTTTAAAAATGTAATTAGTTATTTTCACTTTTAATTTGGATAAGGGAGATATTGTACACAATAGGTCATTTTGATGTGTTGAACTTTTTCCAATTGGAAAGTACATGAGCCATAAACCACAATTGTGGAGTCTCATTTAGGGGTCATATGGACTTCTGTTTCACACATTCTTTCCTAGTACATTCCTTTCCACTGGAAACACTTCTACACTTTCACAATATTGATCCCATTCACTCACATTTTCCCGTCACACACATTCCCCCTAACCCAGCACTACAATGAGGAAACGACCTGAGCTTCAAAATGATGAAAATGATCGCTGGTATTGGTGTCATATTTGCCTCACAGTGGGATAAAATGAAAAGAGCTTGATGCAGCGCTTAATATGAATGGAGAACATTTATGATACTGAAATTAACATTGTAGGTTATGCAATTCTCAATGGAGAAGAATTGAGTCTTTTTTCAGTTTTGCTCTCTTTCGCACTGATGTCGCTCCAAGAATTTAATTATTTTTAATTTGATTTTGCTTTATTTAATGTACCATGATAAGTGGGGCAATATCTGCTTTTACTTGAAATTATCAGCAATGGTTATTTGAAAATGTAAATAGTTCGTTTTTTCATGAATTCGACACATATTATGTTTTCTATGTTTATGCACCACGGCGATGTATTTCTCTGGGTAATGGAAGTTCAGGAAGTTACTTGAAAAAGCAAATGCCGAAACGCATCGTCCTTAAATATTAGTGCACAATAAAGTTTTGTGCTGTTTCCTGGTGTGCCTTCTCCTTGTGTTATGCTGATTGGTGCTACAAAGAAACTTTTCCGGATTGAGGTGGCTGCTGTCGCCATAGACGGCATCAACGCCTTTGGCTGGGAACTGCTCGGGCAGCGAACTGACGAGTGGATATATATATATATATATATATTCACTGAAAAAACCATAGGTTATACACCATATATAGTTAGGAATTAGCATTTAAAAAACCTTATTTTACTCACACAAAACCAATGAAATTCCATATATAGTTAGTTGTACTAACTATATATCGCGCACCCGCAATCCACTGCTGATCATGTCACATATTACATCATTCATGACATGGTCAGTGACATCCCTGATGACATCACTGATGACATCTCAAATGACATCAATGATGACATCACTGATGACATCTCAAATGACATCACTGATGACATCACTGATGACAACATCCAGTGACTGTATTTTTCTGTAAAGTTAAAATATGTCTTACATATTTAAGAATGAGTAGATGTATAAGTGTCTGGATGAAGGATTTAGTAGGTGCATGACTGACTGTATGAGTGAGTGGTTAAATGTGTCTCACTGAGTGCATGGTTTAGTGACTAAACTGTCTTAATTTGTGCATCATTATGTCTGTTGTTCTGTAAACTGCTGCATGTGTTGATCAGTAGCTATATGAGTAACTATATGGGTTATTGATTGGTTGCCCAAGCATTTGTATGGGAGACTGAGTGTGTGTGTGGGTGGCTGGGAGGTGTATGACTCTGTGCATAGATGTATGGGTTCAAAAGTGCATGTGGAAACAGCTGTATGGGCGGTTGACTGTGTGCATGACTGTATTGGTGAGTGAATAGATATCTCAGTGCTACATGTCAAAGTAAGTACATATGTAAAATACAGTACATGTGAGAGTTGACATATATAAATAACTGTGCATAAGAGCCAGTGAATGTGTGAGTGGCTGTATGGATCATTGTGCACTTGTATCCAGGATTGTATAAGTGAGTAAATATGTTTTAGTATATGTTTGAATAAGTAAGGTGTGTATAACTGTATAGTTGTGAAAATGGAGGTGTGATTGATTCTTTGCATGACTGACTAGGTGTGTAAGTAACTCCATGGATGAGTGACAGTCTGTGAGTGTCTGTTTACACTGAGTGTATCTAAGGTTATATTAGAGTCTGAAGAGGTTCATCGTATTATCACATGAATGATGTCATCAGTGATGTGATCAGTAATGTCAAATGAGATGTCATCAGTGATGTCATCAGTGATGTCATTTGAGATGTCATCAGTGATGTCATCAGTGATGTCATTTGAGATGTCATCAGTGATGTCATCATTGATGTCATTTGAGATGTCATCAGTGATGTCATCAGTGATGTCACTGACCATGTCATGAATGATGTAATATGTGACATGATCAGCAGTGGATTGCGGGTGCGCGATATATAGTTAGTACAACTAACTATATATGGAATTTCATTGGTTTTGTGTGAGTAAAATAAGGTTTGTTTTTTAAATGCTAATTCCTAACTATATATGGTGTATAACCTATGGTTTTTTCTGTGAATTTTCAAGGTTTTGTAAATGCTAATTCCTAACTATATATGGTCTATAACCTATGGTTTTTTCAGTGAATTTCATTGGTTTTTTAAAAGCTAATATCTATAGCTGTAAAATGTATTCTTCTTTAAATCCAAAAATATATTTTATATGTTTATTAATAATTTTTTTTAAATATTTTTTTTGTTTCGCTCCCGGTCCGCGAACCGGAAAGCTTTCCGTTAGCTCAAATTGATGCCGCGACCCGGTCCGCGAACCGGTAAGAAATCAACATAGTGACGGTATCGCGTTGCCGCGTAATGCGTCTTATGACGTTCTGCGTTAGCGCACCCGGAAGTGCCCCAGGGCGCGGACCGAGGCGCGAAACGCAGCTCCCCGGAAGCGATCTGCGGCGCGTCGCGAAAGCACGACGTATCGCATTGCCGCGTAATGCGTCTTGTGACGTATCGCGTTAGCGCACCCGGAAGTGCCCCGGGGCGCGGACCGAGGCGCGAAGCGCAGCGACCCGGAAGCTAACCGGGGCGCGTTCCACAGCGCGTAACATGAGCGTGAGAGGTCATGTGACTTGTTAATAAAACTTTTCATTGGTTCATTTCATTTTTGGTTTCATAATGATGTAAGGCTAGGTCAGGTGACCTAAAAATAACACTTTTCATTGGTTGAGAAGTATTGTTTTTCCCAAATGATGAAAACCCCTCCTTCTTTCCTCACTCTGACTTTCATCATTGTGAGAGGAAGACCTTTATTACTATATCAGAAATGGCTTCAGTAGTTGCTTCAGCTGGTGCACCACCACCACCACCTCCACCTCCTCATGGGAAGAGAGGACCACCTCCCCAGGTCATGACCAACACTGAGGAGGAAGAGGAAGAAATGGATGAAGAGGAGGGAGAAGAACCACAGTTCTTAGAAGAGGTGCCCCGGGTTTCCCATAAGAAAGCCAGTTTCATCTGGCAGTTTTATTCGATCCCTCCTGGCCAAAAAAAAGTCAATGCGAGGTATGTCACCTGCCTCATCTGCAAAGAACAATTATCCAGAGGGACGGATAAGAAATATAGTTATGGGAACCATACTATGCACAGGCACATGACCAGGAAGCATCCACTCAATTATAGCCGGGCGGAAATACGGGATTTGCAGGAAAATCCAAGATCAACTCCTGTGGCCAGATCAAGAATACCAATTTCATTGACACCAGCAGAGGCACGGGAAACTGTGCCAAACATACAAGAAAATTTTGGCCACATGATACACACTTGTATGCACTGTCGTGCGTTGTTAGCATGTGGCAATATGAGCATAAATGCTATCAACCTGGCTTATGAACATCATAATTGCCCTAACCGCCCCCAGTAATTTTTTTTTTGCTCCTGTTGAGCCCTTTTCAATGCCTGTTTTTTGTTGTTTCCCCCCCCCAAAAAAACCAAAAAAAATATAAAATCGTTCAAAAAATACAAAAAAACCAAAAAATGTTCAAAAAATAACAAAAAATATAAAACAACAAAAATATTTAAAAAAAAGTTCTTTTCAGAACTACCTTCCCTTTCAAAAAAAATTGCTAGAATGTTTAGCACTCTGGCAAGCTCTATTTCTTTTGGTTCGCTTCCCGGTTAGCTTCCCGGTACGCGTACCGGGAGCTATCCCAAAAAAAAAAAAAAAAAAAAAAAAGAGTAAGTATAAGGAAAGTAAACAGAGAGTGATGTTAAAAGAAAGACAGC
Source organism: Lissotriton helveticus (assembly GCF_964261635.1). NCBI lineage: Eukaryota > Metazoa > Chordata > Amphibia > Caudata > Salamandridae > Lissotriton > Lissotriton helveticus. The sequence goes on along the minus strand of NC_136070.1, from coordinate 436,994,610 downwards.
TATAGGGAGTAAAGAAGAGATACTGTTTAATAGATCTATTTACCGAAGAAAAGACGGAAGAGGGTATAATTGTGAAAAACAAAATAGATAACGAAGTGAAAGAAAAAAAAAGAGAGTATAACATTAACAAAGAAGAGTTTCTTGGAGAATGTGAGTGAATGTTCAAAATAAGATTAAAACATGAGGAATAACAGAGAGAAAAAATAGAAAACAGAAAACAAAAAATAACAGAAAAAGATTAATTGAAACAGCAAAGAAATGTAAGTAACATAGAGCCATATCATCAACATAGGCAATAAAAGTTTTGCAGCTTTTATTGGCAGAAATGTGTCGCTAAAGCTGCTTTTGCGGCAGAAAACTGCCGCTAAAACCACTTTTGCACCAGTTTTCTGCCAATAAAAAGAGCAATAATTTTATTGGCTGTGTTCATAATATGCCCCTTAGTGTGCTTCAACTACACAGAGAAAGCATTATGAACAAATAGTGATACAGTGATCAGTCAAAGACACTAAGAGTAATAGAGACGGAGTGAGTGAACAAGAGTGAGGAACTATGAGAAGAGAGGGACTGACAAAAAGAGTGGAAGGAGTTGAGTAAGTAGGTAATAGAGAAAGGAATGAGGGAAGTAGCAAAGGCAGGAAACTGAGGGTTAAAGAAATGAAGCAGTGGAACTAATAGTAGGTGAATGTGATAGAAATGTAACGAAAAGAGTACAAAACATTTACCTTATAAATGTCGTTAAATTACTCACTTTTTGTTTTTATACTTTCAATCTGTGAAAGAGAGAACAAACATTTGAAAAATATTAAAACATGTATTTAAAAATTACAAAAGACAAGGGAAAAGATTGAAGGACAAACAGTTTTTCAACAACTTTGACACTTACAGAAGCTTCTGCTTCTCCAGGCCCCCTACACAGTCCTAAAGATATACATTTTAAACTAACAGTATCTTGATGCAGATGAAGTGAGGCCTATCTTAAAACATGGTGCATCTTTTGCATTGCTGTTGTCTCAGAAAAGTGTCGCAAGACACTAAAATTTTAAATAATTGCTTCAGGATGCCAATAAGATGTCTCCTATCCAGAGGTTTGTTTGAGGTGAGGCCTACTCAGGGTTGCAGATGAAATTTCGAGTTGTTGAAGAGAATAGAGGACATAATATATGTGAAGGTCTACCAATGAAGTGAGTCATGTCCACTGCACTCTTGAACAAAGTCCAAACCTCCTATGTTTCCCTGGACAGACCTAAACTTGATCTGCACAATGTGATTCGTAATGATAGGAAACACAGGTGATGTAAATGAAATACGTGCAATTTATTTTGCTCATTTCACAATCACATCACTTGTGTTTCCTTTGCTTAGGTATCTCATTGTGCAGATGTAGTCTAGCATATGAAAGAATACGCAGAAGCGCAGCACTGCATGCAACAACTTTGACACTTACAGAAGCCTCACCTTCTCCATGCCTCCTACACAGTTCTACATATACATCATAAATGCAAACAGTACAGAATTAATTATACATGTTAAATGGTTTATTTTTGCTGTTCTCAGAATGTATCAAAATTCACTAAAAACAGTGACTTGAAGGTATTCATCATATAACAGCGGGGAAAAAAAAACACAATCAAAATGATTGTGTTTAAAAAACCCATACAACATAACAAATCAGAATTCAGAACTCCTTAAAGTTAACTTACTTTCCATGACGTCAAAGGATGTCCTATGAACAGCTTACACTCTGTTGTGCTGTTATTACTTTCAGCCCGCCACTTTCTGAAAGAAAATCTCCATCGTTTTTAAAAACATGTTACATGCAATAAATGACTTCTTGCTCTCTACCACAAGTTTCCACAAGGCCAAATCTTGTCAGAGCCATTTATAACTCTTGGATTTCTTGTAAGCCAATCCCGTCATTTGGCATTTCTGCAACTTTCAGAATTAAAATGTTGAAGATCATTTTCACAATCCAGGAATAGTAATATCTTCCCCTTCTTGCTCAGTCATGTTCTACATTTCCTATGACACTGATACTGCTTACTATGAAGCAGACTTACACTAACTCTATGACTACTACAATTATTTAATTCTCTACATCACTTTCAATCACAAAGCAATGTAAAACAGTAGACAGCATTGCAGACTTACATTCCCTCTACTCTATGTTTTGATTGGCTGCTTCAATTAGCTTATAAAAAGAAATAGTTTTTCTGAACTCATTCAAAGTGCACTTATTTCTCCATGACGTCCAGTCTTATGGTTAGAAGTTATGTCTCTGAACTACACTTATCCTCAAGGCCAAATTGTGTAGGAGCCATTAAAACTTCTTGAAATTCCACAGAGCACATCCCGAGATTCTTTCCCTAAAATTTTGGTTTTAAAAACACCAGGTAAGAGTTTTTAAGGTCATACGGCAATTTTTTTTTGAAAATTAAAACAGAATCGTTGCAGAATGACCAGCCATTTCTAGACTTTAAATAAGCTGTGTAATGTCCTGATGTTATTGAAGGGCCGTCATGATATATAATTGCTGCAGTTACAAAAGTCCTTCCTGATATTGACAACTGCGAAGCTACAAAAGTTTTAATTAAAGTTGTCAATTTTGTTCCATCAGGCCTACATCGTTGGAACATTAAAATGACATACTGGCCATATGTTCGTATAAATAATGTGGACATCATTTCAGATTTACATTGGCTACACTCCATGTTGTGATCAGCTGCTTTTACTAGCTTATTAAAGGAGACTGATTTACTGTCTGGCAAAGTTAAATATATAAATCTTTCTGAGTCTACACTAGTAGTACTTGATACCATACAGTTCTCGCAGTCATGCTGCCATTGATAAGAAAGCCCAAACAGCTGATCTACATCTACACCTTCAGCATGCAATACATCAAGCATATACATTAAAAACTCCTGACAATCTTGCTGAATATTTTGAGAGAATTGTGTTTGGCCTGAACATCTGTCTAACAGATTTCGAATTTCAGACACACTTTCTATGTTTGTTCTATCAGTGCTACATTTCTCTAACACAGAATTTAACAAACGGCAAAATCTTTGATCAGAATTGACCACAATCCCTTCTTTTACATTTTCTAGAGAAAACAAAACATTAACCACTACATTAGCATAGCAGTTGACACCAGAACTGTTTTCAAATTGAAAACCAACAACATCTTCAACAGAATCCTTTTTGTTTCTGCTTGTAATTTTAGGTTCATCGACTTTTCGTCTTTTTGCTACAACCTCCCCAGTATTGGTCACATTTCTTCGTTTCCGGCCTACCACACGTTTCTCAAACAAAGGATACTGAGGCAAATGTGGCGCATACTCTCTTCTTAACCTATTGTATTCCTTAACACAATCTAGATCCGCACAAATGTTTGTGACATCACACTCAATCAAGTACAATCCCGATAAAGTTCTAACTCGTGACAATGCCACATATGCCATACCCTCCTTTAACACAGAACTGCCAATATTCACCAATGCACAGTCTACACTTAAACCTTGCGATTTATGGATTGTCACCGCATATGCCAAGCAAACAGGAAACTGCTTACGGCGAACATATAAGTCTTTTACAAGCAAAAATCTAGCAGAGCAACGACTCAATGCCATCAAATTTAATTTTTAAAAATTCAATTCCATCTCTATTTCTGTATTTTACAAAATCAACAACATTACCCATTGATCCATTTACCAGACCTCTTTCAACATGTAAATTCCTTCTTAAAATTATACGGCAGTTCAAGCACACATTCAGAGTCTTTTCAAAACCTGCAGTTTTAGATATACTCTTCTCTAATGAATCCAATTTTGTTTTCAGATTCTCAGACAAAATAATTGTTGATCCCATATGCTCTACTCTGTCAATAGCTTCCAGTTTCACAATCTCTTGCTTTTCTAAATGCAACATTTTGTTGTTGAATTTGGCACATTCTGCAAGAGTTGGCATCAAACATATTCCAGATTTCTTATCAGTAATTTTCTGAAAAATATTCTCAGGCACAACATCTTGTTCTGGATATAAATTTGACAGTAATCGTGCATGTAAAGCTTCTTTCCCATGATCGGTCACTTTTCCAATTCTAACATCTTGTAGAATAGTCTTGTAAACTTCATCCTTCGCCTGACGCATATTTTCATGCAGTTCAGCATAATTGAAGTTTAACCATATATTGACGTTGCCAATGCTGCCTAGGCACTTCCTGGTATCTTCATGCGTGAGCATTTTGAACACAGGTTGCCCTTTCACTGGTGTCAGCTGCAAAAGATCTCCGAAAACAATGATGTGTTTGCCACCAAATAACACATCATACTCTGTTTTGAGAACTTCTTGCATTCTCAAATGCACAAAGGCAAGCATGACATTGGAAACCATGCTTTCTTCGTCAATGATAAGAAGTTTCATTTTCCTCAAGATTCTTGAAACTTCAAAACAAGCATCTCCAGATAGCTTGTGATATTGTAATTTGTTGTCATGCTCCACTGGCAGCATCAGTAAACGATGTAAAGTAATCCCTTTAATGTTATGTGCTGCCAGTCCAGTTGGAGCGGTGACAACACAAGACAGCGATGACTCTGTCCTTTCCTGCAAATAGCATGAAATTGCTTTAATGAGGAAACTTTTTCCAGTTCCCGCTTCTCCACTCACGTACAGTCGGACAGGCTTCAACGACGTACATGAGCACTCTTTCTTGTCATGACTTAATCCATGATCAATTTGCATGGTAACTTCGTCATATATTTTCCTCTGCTCAACGTTGAGTTGTCTTTCCAACTCTTCTAAGTTAACCGCATCCTCCTGAGCATGTGCCATGGCTCTTTCCACTTCATTCATGGCAGTGGCAGCTTCATTTTCGATAACAGGTCCTCCTAGTGGATCCTGACTCAATGAAGCAGAACTCTGACTGTCCTGAGAACTGTCTCTGGCAATCTCGGCTGCAATCGTTGCTTCCTGCTCAATTTCCGCATTCAACATTTCTACATATTTGGGAAAAGCAGGACATTCTATGGTCTCCTTGGCGGCATTGAAAGAGTCTTCGTAACAGAGGAAATCTCCAAGCAGTTCCTCTTCTGCACGCCAAGGCTTGAAAAGTTGCAAAAGTGCTAAATAGAAAAACTCCTTTTTTTCAGGAGATTCCCCACTCAATTTTCGATGGTTTACCAAGTGGCATTTTCTTTGCTTGACCAGACATCCCTCACTTCCTATTACAGCATACACTCCTTTCTCAGTATCTTCTTTGATGTTCCTCTTGAATATGTAATTTTGAAGAACCTCATACAGACAAACATTGTCGAGGTGACTGCTTCTATTTGGATAATATGTATCCAACATGTTGGTCTTCAAAATGTCGGTACTGTTTGGCTCCTTTTCCGCCAAATACTCAATTTCCCGCACAGGTTTCAGAACTCGATTACGCGTTGCAGCAAGACCAAGACTCGCCCAAACGATACTCCTGGACTTGGCATAGAGACTTGCTGAAGACAACCGGTCAGAGCATTCGTAAGCTCCAATTTCTCGATGCGACAACATCTTCAGACTGAAACTGTACAACTTCTTGCTGAGGCTCTTTTCATGGGAAATGTCCTCCCACATATCCTTCAATTCTGTCTTCTCTTTTTTGGTGATGTAAGACGTCACATACCGAGCCACAGCCATACAGTTATCAGCCACAAACTGTATATCCATGTTAGCATTCCACATGGACAAAATCACCGGGTTGTAGTCGTTGATGTACTTGGACTCTTCGTTCCTCTTCAAATTGTATGTGTTTTTAGGTGATTTCTTCATGACATTATGTCGCAGCGAAGACATCAAACTGTTTACTCTTCCTTTAGAAATCACCGGTCGTGGAAAGCCGAAACGACATTTGGTGTAGAACTTGTCCTTGTTTCGGAATTTACGACGGCAGTACTTTCCACATCGATGGCTTTGGAAACGTAGAACTTTTTCTCTTAGGCTTTTCTTCTCCTTTGCGTTTGGAACAGCACACGTAGAATACTGTTGGATGAAACTCATCACTGAGTCGTTGTTGTTTCAACTTTTATTCGATTATAAAGTTGTATAATCATAAAAAGTACATTTTTATAAAAATCATTAATTAATACAATAAGAAAAAAGATCATTTACTTGGAACAGTTATAATGTTAAAAAACAGTTTTACGACGAATTGTTGTTACTGATTTTAAAAAGGTCGCTATCAGTTTCGCTTCATGTGGGTTTTTCGGTGTCTGAAGATAAGCGAGTGCTGGATATGTATGTCTGAGTCCGCTTAAACGTAGAAGCGGCAGTATCCATTTTTTCCTTGCTAGTCTATAATATTTGCAAAACAAGATGACGTGGACCGTTGATTGTTTAGAAACCCCATCACAGGGGCAGCATATCAAGTTTCGAGACCAGTTATTCAGTTCAGGAAATGAAACTGTGCGGAAGAAAAGATCGAACCGTAATCTTGTCAATAGGAATTTTTCATAGTTCGAAAGAAAAAACGTCAGGTAGGGCTGTATCAGTTTCCCTCGCTGTAATATGTGGATTTTTTCATTTTTTGTTTTAATAATCTCAGCTTGGTTGCGAAGCTCTCTTAAGTGGCCCATGCAAAGTTCTTTCAGTTGTTTCCTAGAAATGTCTTCTATTGATGGTGGTTCGAGGAAGTATTGCTCACGATCTAGATCTTTAAGGAGTTTATGGACGTAATTGAGCCACGGTATTTTCCTCCAGTACGCTAGGCCGAGGCATTCAGTGATAAGGGAACGCGTTATGTGGCTTTCAGGGTTACACCATATGCGGTGCCAGAGTAAAAGGGGCTGGCATCGTATGGTGTCTATTATATATTCCATGCCCAGCTCCCGATGTGTTGATAAAGTCGGGGAGCTTTGAGGAAGAGCTAGGATATAATTAACAAAAGCGTTCTCCGTTACCTGTAGTTGATCAATGCGTCCGTAGCCCCAGATGCCTGCTCCATACGAGGCCACACTGTGGCATTTTGCATAATAAATCGTTAGCAATTCCGCTGGGGCTGGTTTACCGAGTTTTCTAGAGAAAGCACTTAATGCTGATACTGCTCGGCGAAAGTTGAGGTTCCTGGCTTCAATTGCCTTGTGCCAGGTCATTGTGTCTTCCACAAGTATTCCCAGGTAGGGGTATATCGATGTTGTTTCCAGCTTGTTATTATTAATGAATATGGGTTTTGAGGCTCCCCGTTTTGGTCCGATGGTCATTGTGAAAGTTTTTTTGATATTTACTTTTAGACCCAGGGAGTCCATGAATGCCACGTATTTATTCAACTGTCGTTGGAGTTGGTTAGGTGTCCGAGCCAAGATGACCGAGTCATCGGCATACAGGAGGATGGGTATCGGGCGGCGTGCTATCTGTGGAAGGTCCTGGCTCCCTTCCAGCATAGCCTGTTCAATCCCGTTGGTATATAGATTGAATAGGAAGGGAGCCAGTACACACCCTTGCCTTACTCCTCGTGATATTTTGAAGGGGCGTGATAGTTCGCCGCCGGTTCCATAGCGGACTCGGCCTTCCGCGTTGGTATATAATTCCCTAAGGAAGGCTATTAACGATGGATCCACTCCGAGGCTAGTCAGGGTCTGCCACAACTTTGCGTGCTGAACACAGTCAAAAGCCGCGCTCAGGTCTACGTAGACCAAGTAGATGTTACCTCCTTTCGCGCGTGTGTATTTACCGGCCAGGAGGATCAGGTTTAAGGCCTGTTCCACCGTCCCAAGCCCCTTCTGGAAACCATATTGCAGGTCTGTGATGGTGTTGTTTTCCTGGGCCCAGGATTGTAAACGGTCCAGGAGTAGTCGACCTGCGATCTTGCTCGTGGAGTCCAGAAGGGAAATTGGACGGTAGCACGCGGGGTCATTTCGGTCCCCTTTCTTAAATATTGGCAGAAGGGTAGATGTTGACCATGATGGAAGAAGTCCGATTTCAGAGACTGCAGACATTACCCGGGTGATTATTAGTGACCAGTAGTCGCTGTTATGTAAAAACAAGTCCATTGGTACCCCGTCTGGGCCGGGGGCCTTGCCGGTTTTTGAGGCTTTAATGGCCTTTCTGACCTCGGTAACTGTGAAACGTAGGTTAATGGGATGGAAATTGTTCTTTGTTTGCTCCTGGATTTCTGATTGGGGAGTGTCCGGTGTTGGGCCAAAGATTTTTGTAAAATTGTTGACCCAGTCATTCTCAGTTATTGCCACGTCTAAGTGATGGGGGTCAGTGATGTTTTCTAGAAAAGGCGATCTTATTGTCCGCCAGAAAGTGACACTGTCTTTTTTTAGTGCACTCTTGTGTAATTGGCGCCATAGGTCTTGCTTCATCTGTCGCCTACGTTTTTTCCGGGCGTTATTATACTTTTTCCGCCGGTATGAAATGAGTTGGACATCTCTGGGTTTTTGTCGAAGAGCTTCTTTAAGAGACGTGAGGGCCTTTCGGCAATCAGAATCAAACCATCTCGTCGTGGAGGGTTTTGATTTGTTTGCTGTATTTTTGAATAGCTCTTCCCTGATTGCTCCTTGAATGTTGTTGAAGGAGGTAATAATTAGTTCGGGGGATGCCTCTGCGGACAGACAGTTCATTAACCATGGTTGCGTTTTTGCTATTATTTTTTGCGTTATCTCTTCTGGATCGATCTTTGACCATTTAATGGTGTAGCCGTTCTTCTTTTTTAAGGTCAATGATTGTTGGTCAAGAAAGCTGACTTTTGTTGGAAATGAACCCACTTTTCCCGTGAGGAGTTTCACACTCAGGGGGTAGTGGTCGCTAATTGGACTGGTTCCTACTTTATAGTTTTTCAATAAGCCTTTACAGGTGTTTGAGGCTAGGATAAAGTCGATGGTTGTCATGCAGCCTCGTCCGTGGAAGGTGGGTAAAAATTCCTGCACCGGGTTAACTAATTCATTCGCGAAGTCTAGGTCCAATGTGAAGAGGATTTCGTTAAGCTTGTTTCCACCCGGGGTATGTACAAAATGAGGGATGGGATTTCCTGATTCGTTCTGTAGTCCACAGATCCCACTTTTATGATTTGGACATAGGGTTTGATTAAAATCGCCTCCCCATATGTAGTTGAGTGTTACATTGAGATTTGTGCTTTGTAGTGAAGATATAAATGCCACCATTTCATCTAGATGGGAACAGCATTCTAAGGTACCTGCATTGTTGTAATAGTTTACAAGTATGAATGTATTTTCCGTTACTGCTATCTGATGGGTAAATTGAATGATTTGGAATATGGTTGTTTCCTTTAATAATTTCACTGTGAATGGAACGGTGTTAGAGAAGTAGATCGTGAGTCCACCTTTAGGCCTTCCCATAGCACTAGGCGTTGCTTTGGTGAAGAAGGTCTTATAGCCCACTAGATGGAGAGGGGTTGTGCGCCAGGTCTCTTGTAGGCACAAGATTTGGTAACTCTTTGCGGTTTTCAACCATAAAGGGCATGTTATTTTTGCGGTCAGGCCTGCGATGTTCCAATAGGCTATGCCTACGCTTGTGGCCTCTTTATCTTTCGCGTTAATGGATATTGACAAGTTGTTGGTGTTGACTTCGCTTGCTGCGTCTAGCTCGATGTTTAATCCCTGGCTGGTATCTGCTTCTACTGAGGGAATACTAGTCCAGAAGTTGTTTAGGTGGGATGTTGGTGTCTCAGGTGTAAGGGCCAACTCTAGCCGTGCTGTGTATTGATTATCAGACACATAGTATTGTGTGGTGTCAGCTTTGTGATTGTAGGGCTTGTCCAGAAAAGGTCAATCGACCATTTCGAGGCAATCGTAGCGATTTTGGGTTGGGAAGCCCTGCCATCCTTCATATGCTTGATAGGGTCTATCCTGCCAATAGGGGATTTGGCGTTCTATATACCTTTCTCTTTGTCTTTGTCCACCCCCAGCTATGTAATCATACGGGTATTCCTTCTGGTTCCATGGTACTTGGTGCCATGGGTCCTGATTTCGTGGATCCTTGGGATGTTGGTGCCATACCCAGGATGGAGGATTGCGATGTTTCGCTGGGGGGTAGAAGAATGAAAGGTGGCAAGCATCTATTCCCCCTTTCTTATCGAGTTGAGGCCACGCGCAAATGTAGTCTACAGTTGCGCGGTCTCTACAGGTTATGATGATACAGTCACCGCGTATTGTTTTTTTCATTTTGCCTATCCAGGCTACCCTTCGGGCTGCGGTGATCCCTCCCGAAAGATGGGATTCGAGGGGTCTGTTGATACTAAGCCACTGCATGGCCTTATTTTTTAATGACCATGCAGTTTCTGGTGTGTCGTCTGTTAACTCGGGTACTCCTGTTAGAACTATTGTGTAGGGAGTAGCTTCCGGGGGCATATGGGCAGGGCGTCTAATTATAGAAGGTTTTTTTGGTGTGTTTTTGGGTGTATTTTTGAAAGATTTTTGAGGTGGCAGGGGATTCGATGTATGGAGTTCGGACTTTTCTGGACAGATTCTGCTGTAATCTGTATTTGCTATTAGGGGTGAATTGTCTACTGCAGTTGTATCTGTGGGTACTGTTTGCTGTGCTATTTTAGGATGAGGTTTCTCCTTCTGAAGGTGAGGAGTGTTCACATTAGGTTTGGGTGTTACAGTGGTTTGTTTTGGGTTCTTCTGCGCTATTGATATTGGGTTTGGATGATTGAATGTTTTCTGCGTGTGTGGTTGGTTTTGCTTTTTAGATAGGTGCGAGGTATTACGCTGCCCCTTTATGTCTATCCGAGTATTAGAATCTAGAAGGGTGGCCGAAATTATCGTTAGTTGGGCTTCAAGGTTTCTGATACTTAGCTGAATTGGCTTTAAATGTTGATATAGTAGGTCTTTGGTTGTGGTGAGGACTTGTGATGTAATTCTGCATGTCTTACATTGATTAGAGGTATTATCATTTGAGATTGCCTTATGTGGAAGAGTTATTTCGGAAATATGTAGTATGCTATTAGACGTTGAGGAGTTTGAATGAGTCGTTGTGTGTTCCTGACCCACTGGACTGCATGTTTCCCCACTATTTATTAATCGGGTTTTCGGTATTGCTCCTTCTCTCTCACCTTGCTGGAGCAAGTTGTCGGTGGGTTGAATAACACCCTTAGTTTGGCAACCAGCTAGGTCAGGGGTTGCTTCCAGGTCATCCGATGTGATTGAGAGATCCGACTCTGAGTGCGTGACCGACAGGTCGACTACCGCTGGTACTGTGTTCAGGTCTGGAGCTGTTAGACTCACGGGAAGGGAGCTATTTTGGGTGTTAAGATTAATTGGAGAGGCGGCGTTTGCTATGGCGCCTAATGAAGATCGCTTTGCGTGTGCGTTCATGAGATCTAATGATACTCTCTTTTCCATTAGGGCTATGCTTTGGTTTATGGTCTCATTGACCCGCGTTATAAATAGGTCGATGGGGCCTGTTACTTGTGCTACCTCCTGCGCGTGTTTGGATTTGGGTTTGGAGGCACTTCTTGTTTTGGGCGGCATAATTATTTATCACTGGGTCGTTGTTGAAAGAGGGATGGCCCGGTCCGGTCTCTATCGGGCACTAACGGGCATCAACGGGCCCGCCCTTGGCCCGGGCTTCGCCCGGGCTGCGTCCCGCGCAGCGGGTGCCGCGAGAAGTTGTAGCGCTTCGCTGGGGGCGGGGCACTGGAAGGGGGCGCGGCTCTCACAGGAAGAGGACCAGCTGGAGATGGTGAATGCTGGTCCTCGCAGTCCTGGGGCCGGCGCCTCGTCCTCCTCTGCTGCCTCGCGCTCCCAGTCGCTCAGCGGGGCTTTAGCTGGAAAGCTGTGCTACACCTGTAGCGGGAATCAGCGACAGGAACAGAAAGAGAGTCTGTAGGCGGTGAGTCTTCTGGATCCGTTCCAAATTTAGGAGCATCCTTGATCCACAGCAACATATGTATATGAGGAGCACCTCTTGCTTGGTACTCCTTTCTCCAGAAGAAATCCAACACCTCTCCAAGAGGTGGATTCTTCTTATTCATGATGAAAGACATCATAGCTTCAAATCTATGATTGAAGTACCTACATACATTGACTGGATCCAAAGAGCACAGTTCTCCGGGTGTCTTGAATTCGATGTTATCTACGTTAGCATTTGCCTCTCGTAGAAATTCAAGTAAGTCTTCCCAGCCATACTCGGCACAGCTCAGAGTGAGGAACCATGTGGGAGTACCTAAGTTCCTCAGCATACATTTTAAATCACCATGACGACGGTACCAGTACTCATTAGTACCACGCTGACACGCCATGAGATTAATCAGGTGAGAATCCAAAATACTGTCTTGGACATTGACTTTATCCATAAAGTCACTTGCCGAGATGTTTTGCATGTGTATACCACTTTTCAAGATGTGGTTCACTGCATATGACAGTCCAGACAGATCGCTTTCAAACAGGAGATGAAACAAATAAGGAATGCATTGTCGAAACCTGGCATCTCCTGCATACAATCGCAAAGTCCGGTATTCAGAAGCAGGAATTTGATGAGGTCGCTCATCATATCTTCCTCCCTGACCTGTTGGAAAAAGCTGTGGGAAACACCGAGCTTCCAAACTTTCCTCCCAAACACTAATGGGACTCCCTTTGGCTTGTTTCATTTGAAACAACTCAATAGCATTCCCCATGACTTCCTTGGAATGCAAAGGATGAACACTATAATGTTCATATATTTCTTCACTAGTAGAGGGTTCTACTTTCTCAATTTGACCAGCACACAAATCGCTATCCTCTTCCTCACTTACTTCCTCTTCTGCAACATATACATTCTTATAGTATTTATTATTTTTTTTCAAATACAATGTTGCCTTTTTAACTTTCCTAACATCTACTAAATCTTGCCATATTTTCTTATTCTTTGTCGGAACCCCATTAACTAAGATAACCAGAGGTTCCTCTTCCACTTTTTCTACTCCAATTGTGTTAATGTTTTTCTTCAAATCTAGAGGCAAATAAACAACTCTTCCCTTTAATCCTCTCTGTAAATCTGATGGAGGCAATTTCCCTGTCTTTGGCTCCATTCTTACAATAGCCTGAAAGGGATGGATACTTTGAATAAAAATAAATTCATAAGTATTTAAATCCTTCAATTCAGAAGGAATCTCAACCAATTCCAGATTATTATGAACTGCTCTAGCAGGCATCTGAATTTGATTTAATTTGCAACAACAATAAGTACACACACGTTGATCCAATCCCAAATCAAAACTATTTTCTACCATCAAGTATGTTGCAAAATCCTTCCATTCACTATTATTTTCCCTTTCACTTTTTGCATATAAATCCACTAACTTAGTCTGATTCTTATAATAAGTGCGTCGACAACACACACAAGTGAAATTTGGCCTCTCACTTGATTTGACCTGAAATGTGACAATTTCCCTCTGGAAATTATCTGTACTGGAAACCTGTACACTATCTTCCACATTACCCGCTTCTTCTTGGTCAATTTCAACATTCTCCTCTTTACTTCCAAAGTAACAAAACTCAATTTCTTCACATATATTCTTCACATCTATTTCAGAACCATGCAAAAGAGCAGCGCATAATTGTTTAAGCATAATTGCTGGACTCTTAGCATAATACAACATTCTAACTAATTTCCTCACTTTATTATGATGCACTGCTAGCATTCTGAAATGATGAAAAACACTCTGGCATACTCTCCTGGAAAGACAAGCCAGTGAATGACCATGCAAACCTGTCACTTCTCTCACTCTGCAAGGATCTAATTCTTGCAACAACCTTATTTTCTGCTTCAAACTTTTCTTATTAAATGACCGTACAAAATCACAAAGCAAATTGATGGAATCCTGTCGCACACTACAAATACTACTACACTTCCAGGTGTACACAGGACCCTTAGCACGTCTTCCTAAAACCTCATTACCTAACACCTCTTCTGCCTCTGTTGTCACAAGTTTTTCTTTTTCAACTGGACAACCATCTTTCACTTCATAAGCACGACCACTGGTGTCAACTGCATGCACCAAATCATTATCCTGGAAATAACTCTCCTCATTAAAAAATGCCTCACAGCTTGAACTATGAATCCATTCTCCAAAAAAAACTTCACAAAAATTACTACGATTAACTATTCTCTTCCATCTACTATTTCTTTTGAAATCATAAATTGCCTTGTTTAGCTTCCTAATTCTATTGATTATCAAAATGAATAACTTACGTTTAATTTCAAATGCCTGATCAATAACTTTCTCAACTTTTTTTTTTCTCTTATAAAAAACCACTTTCTGTTGACCTTTCTTAATATTTTTTAACAAATTGCCAATTATCCTGTTGCGGAACATTCGTTTACGAATGTCCCTAAACTGTTGTTTCCTTCTACTATCATGCACAGAGTTATCTCTTGCTCTAGCAGTAACATTTTTGATTGGCCTTTCCTTTCCATTTGAATTGGTTCTCTTTTTATGGACTGAAACATTTTCTGTAGTAATATTTTTTTTACTACACATATTTCTTATGAATGTTTTTGTACTCTTACCCGGTGCTTTCTTCGTGACTTGACAAATCTTTTTGTTAGAGGACTGCTGCTTCTTTTGATTCACCTGCTGTCTTTGACGTTTTGCAGCCTTTCTCTCTCTTTCTTTCGTTGGCATGGTGAAATGTTGAAATGATCTGCAGTTGAATCTGTGGTAAAATATATTAAAAAATGTTATTAACCACTATTACCAAACAGTAAATCAATAACAGTGATCAAAAACTTAACACACTACTTGACATTTTAAATAGAAGATTTTTTAGTCCTTGGCAAATTTACAATACAGAAATAGCAGAAAAGAAATGGAATTTATATTCATGTTACCTGTGCTATTTTATATGTGAATCTGATCTAATTTTATGAGCATATTTTAATATTTTATTGAAGACACTACACATAACCTGTTTTTGAAGGTGTCTTTATTTTTAAATTAAACGGTTTACACTTTTACTTTTTATTTATTATAAATTTTAAAAATAAATGTTTATAGTTCCATAGGCTCAAGCAGGTCAGCTTCCCACCCTAAGTCATATAATTCGGACAAATCTGCATCCTCATCACGCTCTTCTTCATCCTCAGGATTTAAATCATCCAAGGAATCAACATCCACTGATGTTTCAATTACAAGTTCAATGATGAGGTCAAAATCAACTGATTGCAGATTGTCGCTCATGTTGATGTTGTCTTTATCTTTAAAGAAAGATAACAACAATGAGATGTTGCAGAGTAAGAGACAAATCTCAGAGATTATAATAGTAAAATTGTTTAACAAGAGTAACATTTTGCAGCTATTATTTAGCCATGTCCAGCGATGCTGAGCAGGTGAAGCCTATGTCTAATTCTTCAGTGAACAGGACTCATCTCTTCTTAACCTTGGATAAGCCTCACCAACTCTGTGTCCCCTGCACATACTTAAATGTAAAGGGGCAGATTTATGTTAAATGGCACATCCCCAGGCATGCACCAGTTAACGTGCACCGCTGCTCTGCCACCCATGGTGTGCCGTATTTACAATCAGATAGGAGAAAGCTGCGTCAAAACCCTGCGCCTGCTTTAAGCAGGCATAGGTCTTGACGCAACATTGTGGAGATGGGGCACCCCTGAGCCTTGCTTGAGCTGCATCGCACTTGCGATACAACTCCAGCAATCACTACCTTTACAGCACAGATACGTCACGCATCTGTGCCATTTTTGCCCCATGATGCCCCGCATTGTAAATGCAGCACACCATGGGTGGCGGAACAGCGGCGCAGGATGACTGGCACATCCCTGGTGATGCGCCAGTCATCATAAATCTATCCCTAAGCTTCTTATCTTGTTACAGATGAACCGCCATATGTACCATCAAACTATTTTGCATTTCCTAAATAGCGAATTTTAAGGAATAAATAGCAATTCTTTACCATTCCTAATTTGCAATGAGCAAATTGCTAATTGCAAATTACCCATTCATTTCCATGGGCTAGGAGGCTCATAGGAATGAAGGTACAATTTGCGATTAGCAATTAGCTCATCGCAAATTAGGAATTTTTCCAAGGGTGCAGGGGTGTCTCAAGAACACCCTGCTGCACCCCTGAAAAAGAAATTTGGGGGCATATGGCGCACATACATGCCCTAAGGGCATGTATTGGCGTCATATGGCACCTTTTGTTTTTTTAAAAAAAATGCTTTTTGAAAAGAATTCGCAAATTACCACCAACTAGAAGTTGGTGGTAGTTTCCAAATCCTTAATGTCATTTTTTACATATTTTTAGTTTGATACATTGCATTTAAGGAATCGCAAAATTTGCAAATCCTTCAGTGCAATCGCAAAATAAGGAATAGCAAATTTTGCTATTCCTTATTTTGCATCAAACTTCTTTGATACATACCATTTGTCTAATTAGCATTCGCAAAGGCTGAAATTTGCAGAATTTTGATCTTTGCGAATGGTAATTAGCTTGATACATATGACCCCAAGTTGGCCTGTCTTGCAACATGGTGCATCTTTTGCATCACTGCTGCATCGGTTTCATGTGGCACGTTTTTTTTACAACATGACACATCTGCCTAAATGCATCAATTTGTAATTTTCTCGCCTCATAGCAAATCTTTTGCACTGCCACTGCATCATAAAAGTGACGCACAGTGGCGCAAAAGAGACATACACCTATCATAAATCTGTCTCTACCATTTTAAATGATTAATCCAGGATGACGATAAGGTGTGGCCTATCCAGAGGTTTGTTTATGGTGAGGCCTACTCACAATTGCAGATTAAAGTTACGCTTGATAAAGAATACAGAGGAGATAATACATGTAAAGGCCTACCAATGAAGTAAGTAATGTCCACTTTATTGCGCCAGTCATCATAAATGTATCCCTAAGCTTCTTATCTTGTTACAGATGAACCGCCATATGTACCATCAAACTATTTTACATTTCCTAAATAGCGAATTTTAAGGAATAAATAGCAATTCTTTACCATTCCTAATTTGCAATGAGCAAATTGCTAATTGCAAATTACCCATTCATTTCCATGGGCTAGGAGGCTCATAGGAATGAAGGTTTAATTTGCGATTAGCAATTAGCTAATCACAAATTAGGAATTTTTCCAAGGGTGCAGGGGTGTCTCAAGAACACCCTGCTGCACCCCTGAAAAAGAAATTTGGGGGCATATGGCACACATACATGCCCTAAGGGCATGTATTGGCGTCATATGGCACCTTTTGTTTTTTGGAAAAAAAAGCTTTTTGAAAAGAATTCACAAATTACCACCAACTAGAAGTTGGTGGTAGTTTCCAAATCCTTAATGTCATTTTTTACATATTTTTTGTTTGATACATTGCATTTAAGTAATCGCAAAATTTGCAAATCCTTCAGTGCAATCGCAAAATAAGGAATAGCAAATTTTGCTATTCCTTATTTTGCATCAAACTTGTTTGATACATACCATTTGTCTAATTAGCATTCGCAAAGGCCGAAATTCGCAGAATTTTGATCTTTGCGAATGCTAATTAGCTTGATACATATGGCCCCAAGTGAGGCCTGTCTTGCAACATGGTGCATCTTTTGCATCACTGCTGCATCTGTTTCATGTGGCACGTTTTTTTACACCATGACACATCTGCCTAAATGCATCAATTTGTAATTTTGTCGCCTCATAGCAAATCTTTTGCACCGCCGCTGCATCATAAAAGTGATGCACAGTGGCGCAAAAGAGGCATACACCTATCATAAATCTGTCCCTAGCATTTTAAATGATTAATCCAGGATGACGATAAAGTGTGGCCTATCCAGAGGTTTGTTTAAGGTGAGGCCTACTCAGGATTGCAGATTAAAGTTACGCTTGATGAAGAATACAGAGGAGATAATACATGTAAAGGCCTACCAATGAAGTAAGTTATGTCCACTTTATTTCGCCAGTCATCATAAATGTATCCCTAAGCTTCTTATCTTGTTACAGATGAACCACCATATGTACCATCAAACTATTTTGCATTTCCTAAATAGCGAATTTTAAGGAATAAATAGCAATTCTTTACCATTCCTAATTTGCAATGAGCAAATTGCTAATTGCAAATTACCCATTCATTTCCATGGGCTAGGAGGCTCATAGGAATGAAGGTGCAATTTGCGATTAGCAATTAGCTCATCGCAAATTAGGAATTTTTTCAAGGGTGCAGGGGTATCTCAAGAACACCCTGCTGCACCCCTGAAAAAGAAATTTGGGGGCATATGGCGCACATACATGCCCTAAGGACATGTATTGGCGTCATATGGCACCTTTTGTTTTTTGGAAAAAAAATGCTTTTTGAAAAGAATTCGCAAATTACCACCAACTAGAAGTTGGTGGTAGTTTCCAAATCCTTAATGTTATTTTTTACATATTTTTTGTTTGATACATTGCATTTAAGGAATCGCAAAATTTGCAAATCCTTCAGTGCAATCGCAAAATAAGGAATAGCAAATTTTGAATTAAGGACATTTTAAGTCATTTCCACATGTGCAGTGTTTTCAAATTATGATTTAAAAATCGTTTTTGGGGAAAAGGAATGGTTTGCAAATTTATGACAAGGACATAATGGTGTATGCTTCTCTATAAGGCATTTCACTGTCTCTGATGTCATTTTTCCCATATTACATTATAAGACCTTTCCCCATGGAGCACATTCCTTGTAAATATGCTCCCACCTGTGCATGGTGAATTTAGATTTTGACTGTTTGAGTCACATAGCCATGTTAAAAGTGACCCAAAAAAATTGCAAACGCTTTAAAAAAACACATTCATGTGTCTTAAGGACATTTTAAGTCATTTCACCGTGGACAGTGTTTTGTAAGTGGCGCAAAAGAGGCATACACCTATCATAAATCTGTCCCTAGCATTTTAAATGATTAATTCATGATGACGATAAGGTGTGGCCTATCCAGAGGTTTGTTTAAGGTGAGGCCTACTCAGGATTGCAGATTAAAGTTACGCTTGATGAAGAATACAGAGGAGATAATACATGTAAAGGCCTACCAATGAAGTAAGTGATGTGCACTTTATTGCGCCAGTCATCATAAATGTATCCCTAAGCTTCTTATCTTGTTACAGATGAACCACCATATGTACCATCAAACTATTTTACATTTCCTAAATAGCGAATTTTAAGGAATAAATAGCAATTCTTTACCATTCCTAATTTGCAATGAGCAAATTGCTAATTGCAAATTACCCATTCATTTCCATGGGCTAGGAGGCTCATAGGAATGAAGGTTTAATTTGCGATTAGCAATTAGCTCATCACAAAATAGGAATTTTTTCAAGGGTGCAGGGGTATCTCAAGAACACCCAGCTGCACCCCTGAAAAAGAAATTTGGGGGCATATGGCATACATACATGCCCTAAGGACATGTATTGGCGTCATATGGCACCTTTTGTTTTTTGGAAAAAAATGCTTTTTGAAAAGAATTCGCAAATTACCACAAACTAGAAGTTGGTGGTAGTTTCCAAATCCTTAATGTCATTTTTTACATATTTTTTGTTTGATACATTGCATTTAAGTAATCGCAAAATTTGCAAATCCTTCAGTGCAATCGCAAAATAAGGAATAGCACATTTTGAATTAAGGACATTTTAAGTCATTTCCACATGTGCAGTGTTTTCAAATTATGATTTGAAAATCGTTTTTGGGGAAAAGGAATGGTTTGCAAATTTATGACAAGGACATAATAGTGTATGCTTCTCTATAAGGCATTTCACTGTCTCTGATGTCATTTTTCCCATATTACATTATAAGACCTTTCCCCATGGAGCACATTCCTTGTAAATATGCTCCCACCTGTGCATGGTGAATTTAGATTTTGACTGTTTGAGTCACATAGCCATGTTAAAAGTGACCCAAAAAAATTGCAAACGCTTTAAAAAAACACATTCATGTGTCTTAAGGACATTTTAAGTCATTTCCCCGTGGACAGTGTTTTGTAAGTGGCGCAAAAGAGGCATACACCTATCATAAATCTGTCCCTAGCATTTTAAATGATTAATTCAGGATGACGATAAGGTGTGGCCTATCCAGAGGTTTGTTTAAGGTGAGGCCTACTCAGGATTGCAGATTAAAGTTACGCTTGATGAAGAATACAGAGGACATAATACATGTAAAGCTCTACCAATGAAGTAAGTAATGTCCACTTCATTGCGCCAGTCATCATAAATGTATCCCTAAGCTTCTTATCTTGTTAGACATCAACCGCCATATGTACCATCAAACTATTTTGCATTTCCTAAATAGCTAATTTTAAGGAATAAATAGCGATTCTTTACCATTCCAAATTTGCAATGAGCAAATTGCTAATTGCAAATTACCCATTCATTTCCATGGGCCAGGATGCCCATATGAATGAAGGTGCAATTTGCGATTAGCAATTAGCTCATCGCAAATTACGAATTTTTCCAAAGGTGCAGGGGTGTCTCAAGAACACCCTGCTGCACCCCTGAAAAAGAAATTTGGGGGCATATGGCGCACATAAATTTTAACAACATTCCTTTACCTCAAAAACGATTTTCAATTCATAATTTGAAAACACTGCCCACAGGGAAATTACTTAAAATGTCCTTAAGACACATGAAAGTGTTTTTTGATTGCCTTTCCAGCATGGTTGGGTCACTTTTAACATGGCTATGTAACACAAACATTTAAAATCTAAATTTGCCATGCACAGGTGGGAGCATATTTACAAGCAATTTGCGCCACAGAGAAAGGTCTTACATTAAAATGGGAAAAATAACATCAGGGACAGTCAATTGCCTTATAACGAAGCATACACCATTATGTCCTTGTCATAAATTTAAAAACAATTCCTTTTCCCCAAAAACGATTTTCAAATCATAATTTAAAAACACTGCACATGGGAAAATTACTTAAAATGTCCTTAAGACACATAAAAGCGTTTTTTGATTGCCTTTGCAGCATGTTTGTATCACTTTTAACATGGCTATGTAACACAAACATTCAAAATCTAAATTTTCCATGCACAGGTGGGAGCATATTTACAAGCAATTTGCGCCACATAATTCATAATTTTCTCCTTAAAGCACACTATTCTCTATCTAAATTAAAGAAATATTTTCTCACCTTAGCAAATACTTTGAGTTTGAAAACAGTCTCAGAAACACACCAATTTGTCTTCAGCAGAGCAAAAGGTATGCACTCCAGAGTCTGCAGCTATCAAAAGCACAGAAATGCTGTAATTCTTCACACATATCTCTCATGTCACCCAATCAAAACTCTTCCCTCACTTTTTTTCAAATGAAAACCCTTCCCCCCTCTGCCATTTCATGCCTTTTCTGCATGGCAACCACCTCTTGGAAGACCTCTGGTGTTTGCAAGTTCACACAACAATGTTGCAATTGAACTCTGAACTCTCAGTGCACCTGCATATCCAGTGCATTCTTTCATTTAATGATTTTTTATTGACCATTCAAAATACATCTTTCAAATAACTCATGCATGCACCCTAACTTTCTGTTTTCAGCAATCAAAATCCACCAATCACTGTTACTGCTTCATGAACACAGAAACTCCACAGTTTTTTTCATTTTAAACTCTCATTTTTTCAACTGCCATTTCATTGCCACACTTCATCTGACTGCAGGAGAACCTTCTCTCACCATGTTTTCTGTCTGGATTGTTGGACATAGTTATATCCACTGGGCTCACAGGTATGCTGAGAACAGAAAATTACCTAACCTCAATTTACAAGATGTGGAAATTAAGTGGTTTGGCCACAGAGGATTAAAATGTCACCAATTGATACCATTGGTGAAAACCTTTATGCATTTGCCCAAACCTGACCTGTTAATTGTGCACTGTGGAGGTAATGATTTGGGCACTTTGACTGGGGTAGGTCTGGAAATGCTTTTAAAGGACACCTTTGAGCAATTAATGGCACTTTTTCCTCAGACTGCCTTGGTATATTCAAATATATGCCAAAGACAGAAATGGAGGTGGTCAAACCAATTTTGTCCACAAATTGAGAAGTCGAGGAAGCATGTAAACAAATCTGTTTCAGCTTACATGAGAGACCATGGAATGGGCTCCATGTACAACAATAACTTGCGTTACTACATGCAAGATATCTACAGAGGAGATGGAGTTCACTTCTCAGATGAGGGCAACAGAATTTTCACTCTGAATTTAAGACTGTGCATTGGTACCTACTAATAAGTACCTAAATGTACCATAAACCCAAAAGCTCTTCTCAGAGCTACCCTACATCTGATCACTCACAATTATTATTTTACTCTAACTTTTTTCACTAATTTTCAACAAAGTACGCTCCCCGGGGCGCTACCCGGTACGCGAACCGGGAGCTAACCTCGCAATTTTTTTTAAAAAAATTGTTTTTTTTCGCACATATAAGCCTCCTCAGCCACCCTCACAAAACCTAGGGGGTCAAGATAAGTCTACCGTGCCCCCTTCTACCCATTCTGAACATTATTTGCCCTCCATTTTGTATCTTAATTCGACCGAAACACAAAATGGTGGACTCCCGTAACGCTTAAGGTTCGCGAACCGGGGCGCTCAACGGTTCGCGTACCGGGTCGCTCCCTGGGAAGCGCACCATCAAAAAAGGTGGGAAAGTAGTTTACAGAAAAGCCACTGGAGACAATTTCACCAAATATAGATTAGCTCATACTACATACCAATCCCTACCATTTTCACAAATTTGATTGAAATTCCATTTAGCCATTTAGCCTGTAGACCTCTCTAAATACCCTGAGGTAAATTACTTCTCAAAACACATCTGAAGTGTTGGAATTGACAACCAATTAAAATGTTACTTTCATTTTCTACTTTTTTTACCTGACATTTGATTGGTTATGTACCTGAATATATATAAAAGAAGAGAATGAAACACAGCCATTTTGACTACTACTTCCTGGTGTACATTTCAATTGGATTTTCACTAATCTCTTCAACTTCTTTCTAAAGGTAAGTTGTTATTTTAAAAACTGAACTATATTGTGCACTATCAGTTAATATGGTAAACTTTTTCTGATAGTTATATACTATCCCTCTGTAGTAGTTATAGATTTAGATAGACTTCTCTGTTATAGTTATGGATGGAGTTAGGCTTCTCTTTTATAATTATGAATTTACTTACGTTAAATCACATACACTTTTTTATATTCCTACTTCCACTCTGATACTATACACTGCCCAAAGATAAATTCTCTGTTAAAAAATGCCTATCTAAAATTAATCCCAACAGTGCCCTATCTCTACTAATATATATTTTTTTTATCCAAATTTCAGGCAACATGGAAGGCGAACAGAAAGTTTCATTTCAAATTGTCCTGCAACAGAGCAGCCAAGAATTAATTGATCCAAATTATATAGAATTTATGGATGAAACTTGGGACCAAGAACTACTGCAATGTGTGCAAGCAGTGGATGACCTCCTTCAAAATGAGGACATTTTACACCCTCATAGATTACAAGCTATGTTCAATGAAAATGACGACCTTTCAGACAGTGAAATGTTAGAAATGTTATTAAATTTTGAAACACAATCACAATAATAAATAATTGCTTAAAAAATAAAAAAATAAAAAAAAATAATCAACAAAACCAACAATCAATTAACATACAGTATTTGAAAAGTCTATCATTCATTTTTCATTGCAGTACGCTGCCCAGAACGCTTCCCGGTTCGCGGACCGGGCGCTACCCACGCAAAAAAACAAAAAAAAAATTATTTTTTTTTGCCCCGCGGGGCCCTTTTAAAACCTCCACATTAAACCTAGGGGATCAGGGAGGATCTAGTATGCCCCCTTATGGTTATTTCCCCCTTTGTTTTGGCCTCCTCTTGTCTCTCAATCCTACCGAGAGACAAGATGGCGGCCGCTCCGGACTGTTTAGAATGTTGACAGACACCGGAGAGCCAATCAGCTTCACTACGCGAAGTTCCGGTACGCGTAAGGTCCGCGAACCGGGGCGCTGCCCGGTCCGCTGTTACAGATATATATCTTTTTTTAAACGTTAATTTCTCAAAATCCACTGGAGCACATATATTGAGACCTACAAAAGGCACATCGGGCTACCAGTCCCTACAATTTTGCCAAGTTTCGTGCAAATCCATTCAGCCATTCGGGCTAAAAGTGAGGCCAACCGCCCTATGGAAAACTCAATGTTAAAAACACGTTTTGGGACCCCCCTTTTTTCTCGGCCCCCCCTGGACGAAACCCCCCCAAATTTTCAGGGGCTGCTCAGAAACAAAATGTTCCATTTTCCAGAGAATTTCAGCCAATTCCGTCCACAAACGCCAAAGTTATTAGACATAGAATTTTCAAAAATCCCATAGGGAAAAAATCCTAACTATATATACCTACTGGCGACCGCCAGTAGGTAATATATATATATCACCACAGATGAGCCCACCAGAGGTACTGCTGATGAACACTAAAACCATGAAAATGCTCCCAACCAAAGTTTTAACCCAGAGGTGAATTTGATTACACTTGCATTTGAAATACGTGTAATAACAAAGTACAACTCTGATGGTGAAAAAACGTTCAACTTTGACACTGTTCTAATAGAAATCAGTTGAAATAAGTTGCCATAATAGGTATAATGAGTATCCCAATAACAACTGTAAGTAATAATTCATCCTAACAATGTAAATAACACATTACAACCTAGTGACCTCTACTTACGAATTGTATATTATTATAAAAGAATATAAGTAAGAACTTATTAAGGATGATCTTAACTGATGTCATCATTTATCATAAATTGTGCTTCTCTCCTTTTACGCTACACTTAATCTTTAATTAATTGGTTTTTCCCTTTTTCTATCCCTCCTTGTTGGAACGGAAAAGTCCTCTGCAATGTAAGAGACATATACCCCTGCCCTGACTGTGCACTTGTATGGTTGTCTGGATCCCTAATGTTAATTTTTGTTTTATAGGCGAACACAGACCATTCATGTGCGCAATGACATAGGCCCGTCTCACAGATTGTAGTCTTGTTGGATTGGGAGAGGTGCCCAAAGCACTACCCTTATCACGGTGGAAGGCTACTGCCTTAACCAGGCATAAAACATAAGGAGGACGGAGGTAGCAGCATACTGTGTAGTGATACATAGGAGTGAGCGCGTCCTTTTTACCCTGTGTTGCTGCACTGAGGCCTACAGGCTCACTCATCTTTTCATAAGTTCTGCTGCTGTTTACTTAACCCACCCTTGGCCTACATCAGGGAGATGTAGAGAGCTACGCAGCGTAGGAGTAGTTACTCTGTGCTGGTTAGTTGTATGTGTGGCTGGGAAGGATACAGTATAGGGATAGAGAAGTACTATGCAGTACACGTATGGTTAGTGCATGTTTCTATGCCTGCAAGGAATACACTACATGAGAGATGTAGTGCTGTGCAGTACATGTGCAATGATAAGCATGTGCTGGGTGTCTGTGTGCCTGCGAGAAGTACAATACATGAAGGGTGAAGTATTGCGCAGTGCTCACATGGGGACTGTGTGTGTGCTGGCAGTGTGTGTGTGTTTGCAAATAACACATTCTGGTGCAGGACAGAAAGGCTACAGTACTGAACACTGCCCGCAAATTGATTGTATGTGTGTCTGTGGTGTCAAAATACACGGAGGTGACAGTACTGGACAGTATGCATGCTGTGTATGTACACTGAGTGCAAATGTTCCTGCAATGGTACATTGCATAGAGGTTCCTGTGAACGGATCAGCTCATTGCCCATGTGCAGGATTGTTTTTTTGATCCCCCATATACCAGGCGAGGGCTGCTGTGTACTGAGCCGGGCATCGAGCATTATGTGGGGAGCACCGACCCCGTAATGCCTTGTTACAGCGATCCTGTGTGCCAGAGGGTCCCACCTTTGAAGTGAGCATATGGCAAGCATGTCAAAGACTCATGACCAGCTTAGCAGCAACACTATTTGCCAGGAGGGGCAGCGATGATGTGAGCGATTGAATTGTCAGAATCTGCCCATATCCTTAAGTGCTGCAGCAACCCTGTATGCCAAGAGGGGCTGTCGGCACTAACTTTGCCAATAGTTAAGGCCATGGCAGGACCTGCAACGATGCTGGGAAACTGCTGCAACCCTCTTAAGGGAGCACCCAATGGCCTCAGCCTGGAGTGGCAGTCTGTCTGTGCTTCAGAGACCTATGTGATAGCGTACCCAGCTAATAAACAGGAAAGATGGCAGTTGGGTGCCATGACTGAATCTCACGAGGGAAGGTCGGGCAGAGGTTGACGCAGTACATATACATCTAAGGTGTTACACATTGTTAAAACCCTGAAAAATACCCGTAACCACAAGTTATTGTGAACATATAGATTGCCCCACTGCATGTGATTGGGACAGAGTGCTCTATGGTGAAGTGAGGTGTGTGGATAACATGCTCCCTTCTGGTGTTAGTTTACTCTGGATCTGCTGAATGGGGCACAATTGTTGAGGGGGATCCTTCTTCCCTGCTGATCCCATGGAACCTGAGGTATGAGAAGAGAGGCCAAAGTCTGTTGGCAACTGGAAGGGTGATCTTTGAGCCCCTATCCCACAGCTAAATGCTTTGTCTGGTGTTGGAGGCCCAGTTGCACCATATGAGAAGCGATTACAGTGCTTGACCAGTTCAGTGGTAGAGTGGGATGGGCCTGGATGGTGATGGACAGGGGAGGTAAACACTTTGTGAGAAATTGGGTTGTTGGTTGAAGGGGGGTGAAACCCTACTCAATCAACAGCTACAATCTTTGTCAAGGTGAACCACAAAACGTCACTAAATTAACCTGCGCTTAGCTCTCTGGTAGTTTGGCACAGATTTAACTTACAGGCAATGTGTAAAGTATTTATGCAGCACACAAACAGTATTAAAGTGGAAACGCAATGCAGGAAAAAATCCCACACCAAATAAGAAAAACAGAGTAAGCTTTAATAAACTATTTGACAACAAAACAACAGACATCAAATCCATAGAACTGCATATATGTAATTTTAAATGTTTTAGGTAAGTATAGAGCCTAAAAGCACAAAGTGCCACTTTCAGCTATCTGATCGTGCGAGACCGGGTTAAAGTCACAAGTTCAGGCTAACGGCGATGAAGCCTGGGCTGGAATAGTGGCTAGTCTAGTCCTGCTGAAAAGTTACCTTCTAGAGTCTTGCGTAAAGAGTTCCGTTCACGGTGGAGGAGCCCACAAACAGTAGGGTGAGCATCATGGATGGTCGTCGATGTAGCATGAAGAGCAGTCTGGGCATCGTGGACAGTCGTTGCTGTAGCACAAGGATCTTGTCTGACGTCACGGACAGTTATTGCTGGAAGCTCTTAGTGGTGGACACCGCAGGCTATTGATACTGTAGCTCAGAGTGCCGATCTCGCAGTGCCGGTTGCTGCTGGCAGCCACTGTAAGACGAAGAGTCTGGTTCACCAGAGCTTCGTGTTAATCGGGTGGAAAGATCTTGGCGTGAACAAGCCTGTTTGTGGTTGAGAAGAGCCCAAAACCTCAGGATTTCTCCTTTGCTTCAAGGGGAAGCTCAATTGATGCCACAACAGGGGTCCAGGAACTGGCAGGCACCACTTGGGGATTAGGAAGTTACTATAGCAGCGGCCAGCAGGGCTCAGGTAGGCCCAGTTGCAGCAGGTCAGCTGGGCAGTTTCAGTGAATCCTCTGCAGCTTGTTATGTCCATGTGAACAGGATGTCAGTCAGCTACCCTGGGAGCTACTTCAACCTAGAATAACGGGTGCAGGTCCAGTCTTCCTTCTCGGACAGCAGGGCAGGAAGCACTCACATCAAACCAGGGTGGCTCATCCTCCCAACACCCAGAACCTTTATTTGGACACTTTATGGGAAGAATACACAAAGGCCAGCTTGCAACTATATCTAGTCATGTGACCCAGGAACAGGCTGTAGGCACCAAATGATTAGGACAAGAAAATGCCAGCTTTCGAAAAGTGGCATTTTCAGAATTATGACTTAAAACCCTACTTGACCATCAAAGAGGGTTTTAAGTTACAATTCCACAGACACCAAATATGGCATTCCTACTTGCTCCCAACCAAAGGTTATCACTTATTAAATGTAATAGGGTTATCTGAATCTTATCCTATGGAAAATATAGCCCTTAAAGAACTTAAAAGATAATTTGAGAGTTTGTCACTATCAGGACAATTAAAACTTAAAAATACATGCCCAACTTTTTGCATAACATCGCACCTTGTCCTATGGGCTGTATAGGACCTTCCCTAGGGGTGACATATGTACTAAAGTGTAAGTTTGGGCATGGCGAAATGTTTATTTTAGCAGGTCGAAATGGCAATTTAAAAATGCACACACAGATTACAAAGGCAGACCTGAGACATGTTTAAAAGGTTACTTAAGTGGGTGGCATAATGAGTGTTGTAGGCCCACTGGTAGCATTTTAGATTACATACCCTGTGTACACGCAGTACCACTTTTCTAGAGACTTACAAGTAAATTAAAAGTGCTAATTGGGTGTAAGACAATTCCACCATGTTTAAAAGTAAGAGCCCAAGCCCTCTAGCACTGGTTATTAGTGGGCAGGTGTGCAGAATCCTAAAGGCCAACAAACATTGGTTCAGAAATCAGGAGGTGTAAAGGCAAAATGTTTGGGAATGACCCTACAGAGAGGGCCCGGTCCAACACCCTTCAAGTGGAATCGAATTATGGAGCACGTGTTGGATCAACATATTCTAAAAAAAGTAAATTTCAGACATTGACAAAGAGGGATGATTGCGTACCATCTAGTGCGACACTGCTGAAGAAGTTCAGGGTCTCTAGGACACGGAATAGAAAATGAACATTGTTGCAACTGAAAGGACTCTCCTGAGATCAGATCTCTGTAAAGTGGCTAAGAGAATTAAAGCTAATGAGGACGCAGTCGGGTCAATCCAAGAACTCATCTCAAACTAAAGGAAGTGACAAGAAGTTCGGACCCCTGGGCATAAGATGCTGAAAGCCTCTTCAGACCCAGTGGGAGCTGCCACCGTAAAGTGCGGGTGAGGCGGAGGAGAGGGGTAGAAAAATCAATAAAATGCCTTACCTGGCTGCCGGCCGCTGCCTCTGGGGAGCTCCATCCTCTTCTGTTCCTGCCAGAAGTAGGAAGCACACACAGGCTCCCCATAGTCAATCATGACACTGCTGTCACTATGACGGTAGCATTGTGATTGATTTGAGCACCGTGGTACATGTGCTTTTGCATGTTCTCCACCCAGGATGTACAATACGGCTGGTGGAGAACATGCAAAGTGTGCATGACTGTTTGGCTGGCCAAAGACGACTGGCCAAACTGTCATGCACACTTAACCACCCCAACCACTCCTGCCCTGCTGGCTGTGACTACAGCCCAGCCCCGCCCAGCCAGCTCTATAAACCTCTCTCAGTACGGGAAAATGAAATGATAACGCTACATTATCATTTTCTTTGCTCTTTTTCTACTGCTCAAAGAACAGAGGGGTGGTGCTCCTCCATCTTAGTGGAGGAGCCGCCGCTGTTAGCTTTGCAGAGAAGGTTGAAGGACCATTAGCAGACCTCTTATCGGAATAATGGATAGGGGACACAACGGGAGAGAGAGATCTCTGAAACCAGGGTCCTACCTTGAAACATCATTGCTAGGTCTCTGAATTTTGGGACAGAGATATTTGCGCCTGCCCGAGGCCACCCGGTGGCCATCAGGAGGGCGGGCCCTTAGTCACGGAGGGCCGCTCCGCCCCTAGCCAGCAAGGGTCAGCCACCCCCCCTCAGGGCAGAGTCGCCTGGTGGAGGTGGGCGGGCAAGTGACGCACGTCCGGGGGGGGCGGCAGGTAGGAAGAAGGTATATCTCCCCCTCGGGCCACCTCGGTGGTCTCTTTGCCGCCCCGGACGTCGCGTGAACACTTCAGGACACTCTTTTCTTCGGTGAGTGTCCTTCGGGCTGCCTTCGGGCATTACCCCCCCTACGCCTACTCCCTCCCTGCGGAGGTTCGAGTTTTGGCCAGGCGGCCCGCTTAGCGTCGGGCCGCTGTGGAGGTGGGGGTTTGTAGGCGGGTTTGCGGCCTTGTCGGGGGTGCGTTGCCGCCACGCTCTGCATCGCTGTGGAACCGGCTGTTAGCCTTGGCTGGGGCCTCGCTCCCCCGGGCCTGGGTCCGGGCCTCGGCTGTGCCCGCGGGGCGTCGGCCCGCCCGGCTACTCCTTGTTCCGCTTTGTGCCTAGTTCGGAGGAGTACCGGTGGGCCGTGTTCAAGTGCCGGGTAAGTTCGGCATTCTAGCGGCCATGAGGCTGGGAGATGTAGACAGCCTCGCCGTCCGAGGAGCCGGGCGGGGGCCGCGTGGTCAAGCGTCGGGCCCCCTGGTCCTTGGCGGGGCGGAAGGGCACCCCCCCCCTTCCGGACCTCCCAGGTTCCTTGTAGTGTCAGCAGCCCCGGGCGGGGGCCGCGTGGCCAAGCGTTGGGCCCCCTGTGCCTTGTCGGGTGTGGTAGCACCGATGTCTGCCGTACTGCCCCCTCCTTCCTTCTTGGCGCGTGGGTCATTGCTCGCGCAGCGGTGCAGCGGTTCCTGGCGCGCTCATGTTCATATGTAAATGTTAAATGCTTTGGCGGTGTAAGGCGCGCTATGTTGAGCGTATACTTGCATATTATGTTGATTATTATGAAGGTTGGTGGTTAGGCATTTTTACGCTGTTTTGTGCGAGGGCTATTCGAATCTGCTTTTGCTATGTCGCGCTCATGTGCCGAGGGTTCTGTGCTACACCGGGGTTTTTAAGGGGAATTTGTTGTGTGTGTGGCAGTCGTTCGCGGGGTCCACAGGCACTGATACGGGAGCGTATGTGAGTACAGCCTACAACGTTGCAGCATGCAGTATTGCGTATGCCTTGAGCGCACATGGGCGGGCGTTACTCTGTCCACTTTGTAAATGTGGGAACTAATGTTGGTATCGCCTGCTATGTATATCACGCGCGTTGGGGGTATGTACGCACAATTAATTGTCAGCATTTATTTATGTGGTCAATTTTATGAGTTTTGGGACTTTTAGCAGATCAGGCACTAGGTGTGGATTTTGGGTTCTCTGCAATGTTTGTCAGATTTGGGTTACCTCGCAATGTTTGTCAGGAATACCATGTGGGTGTCTTGTGCCCATGGCGCTGGCGCAAGTTATCATTGTTCCTGGGGGTGCTTCTCTCCTTACACGAGTTAGCCAGTCCTCGCGTGCCTTTCTGATCGGTCCAGCTCAATGGTTATAGTCTAGCGCATGGTAAGGCGCATGGTTGGGCGCCTTGGCGGGCATTCGCAACGCGTGGCGCGTGGGGGCTGGCAGAGTGTGTAGGCATTTCGCGGGGCAGTACTTGTGGGTGTACCTTCGTGCAATAAATGATGCGTTGCTCTTGCCAATTGTGCATTCCTGTGCGTTTCAGGCACTCCCCCTTGACGCGCGCCTCCAGGTCGTCTCATCCGTCGGAATCGGCGAGTGAAGGAGGTAGGTAGTCACGCTGTTACTCCGGTAACGCAACAAATGTATTTGGGGGGGTGCGGTTTGCGAAGTGCCCGTTCACCTGGTACTCGGCGGTGCGCAAGTGTGCAACAGTTTCTTTCCAGACACGTGTAGTCCTTCGAGGCAAACAGTCGTTTTAATTACTATGCTAGGCACATTCTTACTGTTCTTCCTTCCTGCAGAAGATCGCTAGGAGTTGTCCCTCACGCTGCACACCCCTCCGTCTACCATACACCCGGACCAAAGCAATTGTGGGGTAAGTGTTGTAAGGAAGTTTCAGGGAGGGGACACTAGTAGAAATCAGCGGTCGGCTTCCATGGGGGAATACTCGTGAATTGTGTGTGGTGGACATTTTTTGGCGCTATTCCGCTAGTTACCGTCTGCAATTTTCGCAATTTCGTTCTGGCGCTTACTGCTATTTTTCTTTCAGAGGAAGAGCCTTAGATAGGCATGGAGAGCCAAGGGTCCCCCCTCTATTTTCGCAGACGTCTCAGGTCGATGACTCAGGGTTAGGTCCCTCGCAGGACGCCCAGCTGAAGGCGTTGATGGATATGATCAAAGCGAATGGAGTTGCGTGGGCTAGCGAACTTTTGTCGGCCAACCCCCCCAGAGCCACAGCCCCACCTGCACCTGTGCAGGACATTGTGGAAGAGACTCTTACCAGGTCCAAACGGGCTAAGAAGCCAACAAGTAAAGACTTTCCAGCGGAGCCTCCACAGAAAACTAGGGCCTTAGAGGCTGCCAGGAATGTTATTGTACATGCCCCCGCCTCCCCCCCGGCGGCGATCGTGAATAGCACACCCATACTACCTCGCCCAGGGGGTTCCGCTGCAGACTTTGCCACCAAAGAGGACCTTGGTAAGCTCACGGATTCCCTCTCGGTTTTCATGTCTGAAGTCAGAGCTAGTTTGCTGTCCGCTTCTTCTCAGCTTAGTACTCCGGCAGGTCCCTCTGAAGTGGTGCCACAAGTCTTAGCCCCTACGCCCACTGCTTCAGCGGACGCTTTGCTAGCCCAAGTGTGGGGCGGGCCTCTGGTCCTAGGGGAGGTAGGCAACTCAGCGCCTGGGAGCGCCCCGGCTAATCCGGTGGTAGCGGTAGCCCCTGCCCCGGCGCCTGTACCAGTTTCGCTGGTGCCCCCAGTCGTAGCCGCGCTCCCCGCTGCTCCGGCGCTTCCTGAAGTCCCCGCTGTAGCGTCAGTCTTCCCCGCACCAGCAGTTAAGATGACCATGGCACCCTTGTTATCAGGCAAGTGTTCCCTGGCTTGGCAGGTCCCGCAGGCGGCAAAAGAATGCATATGGCAGAGGGAATTTGTGGATATCTTTTCCTTCCTTATGTTGGGCGTTCATGGGTTTGATATCAGGAAAGTGAGTGCCAAGGACGAGGAAAAGAAAGTCAGTTTTCAGGCGTGGCCTGAGAAGACCATCAAGAATTGGAGGCAAGCGTTCTCCATGTTAGCAGCAGTAATAACGGAGCGCTTCCCTGAGCAGGCGCAGGGTCTTTTTCAGTATGCGAGTGTGATCACTGATGAAGCAGAGTCTACAACGGGTTTGGGGTGGTACAGGTATGACTGTGAGTTTCGCATGAAGATGGCGGTCTGTCCTGAGTTGGAATGGGACCAGATTGAGGTGAGACTGTGGGTACAATATATGGGTAAGGGCAAATTGGAAGGCGGT
Organism: Lissotriton helveticus; assembly: GCF_964261635.1. Lineage (NCBI taxonomy): Eukaryota > Metazoa > Chordata > Amphibia > Caudata > Salamandridae > Lissotriton > Lissotriton helveticus. The sequence goes on along the minus strand of NC_136070.1, from coordinate 436,961,488 downwards.
GCTAAAGTTGTTACACAGGATAAGAAACCCGATACAAATAAGGTACAGCAGTCAGAGAACAAAAGCAATTTCAAGCAGTCCTTTCGGGGAGGCCGCGGCGGGGGGGGAAACAGACAGTATAGCAGAAAAGGGTTCACAGCCACATGCAGGTTGTTCAACGCAGGTAATTGTTCCTGGGGTAAAGCATGCCGGTTTTCTCACGTATGCAGTAAGTGCAGTGGGCCACATCCCGGGTCAGCATGCGACAAGCGAGATTCTCCTAGCACCACCAGCAAAGACAAGTAATATCAGTCAGTCATTGCCCCCCTGCTCCCGCCTCTTGGAATGCCCGACGCTAGCAACCTCCTCCCTGCACAGTGGTATTGATGCTATTTGTCCTGTCGTTAGTGGGGTTCCTTCAAGCCACTCCAAAGGTCCTTCCCCCGTGGTCCTTTCTAACCTTCTGCCCTTACTAAGATCATATCCTAATGATAAAGACAAGACTATTCTGGCGGGTGGTTTTCTTGAAGGCTTCACCATCCCTTACCAGGGGCCGATGGTCTCTAGAGATGCAGAAAATCAGAAGTCAGTCAGGGACCTCCCCGAGGTGGTAGGTAAGAAAATAATCAAGGAAGTGTCCTTGGGGAGGGTGGCAGGTCCTTTCCCTTTTCCTCCTCTCCAGAATTTTGTGGTGTCCCCGCTGGGGGTGGTACCAAAAAAGGAGCCGGGGGCCTTTAGGCTTATCCACAATCTTTCCTTCCCTGAGGGTAACTCGGTGAACTCTTGGCTTGCTGAGGGCGTTTGCTCAGTTTCTTACTGTTCCCTGGACATGGCAATAGACTTGGTGAGGAGAGCGGGGAAAGGGGCCTGGCTTGCTAAGGCAGATATTGAAGCTGCTTTCCGACTCCTGCCCGTGCACCCAGATAGTCAGCATCTCTTGGGCTTCAAGTGGCAAGGGGGTTACTACTTTGATAGGTGCATGCCCATGGGTTGCGCGGTGTCGTGCGCTTTCTTTGAGGCATTCAGTACTTTCTTGCAATGGGCTCTCTCCTGGAAGTATGGTGTCACGGCTGTGACCCATTACCTTGACGATTTCCTTTTCATTGGTAGTGAGGGCACTCAGGACTGTAGGGAGGGCCTGGATGCCTTCATTTCCTTGGCAGGACACCTGGGAGTTCCTTTGGCACCTGGTAAGACTGAGGGCCCTGCACAGATTCTGACCTTCCTTGGCATAGAATTGGATACAGTGGAGGGAGTGTCTAGACTTCCTCCTGAGAAAGTGCAGGATCTCAAACGGGACATTCAAGATTTGCTAGGGAAGGACAAGGCTACGTTGGGGGTCATCCAGAGTCTCCTGGGCAAACTCAACTTTGCGGCCAGGGTCATTCCTGTGGGACGAGTGTTTGCTCGTAGATTAGCCAGGGCCACTGCTAAGGTAGTTAAGCGTCATCATTTCGTTAAGCTTTCTGCGGGCTTGAAGAAAGATCTGCTAATGTGGGCGGAGTTCTTGTCGGACTTTAATGGGACTGTCATCTGGAGGTCCCCTTGGGTTGACAGCCCCGAACTCAGCATGTTCACGGATGCCTCTGGTAGGGAAGGTTTTGGGGCAATACTAGGTGACTTGTGGTGCGCGCAGGAGTGGCCGAATGCTTGGCGTAAGCGGGGTATCACCTCAAACATAACTGTCCTGGAGCTCTTCCCCATTGTGGTAGCGTTGCATCTGTGGCCGGCCCCATTGTCCAACAGGAAGGTCCTTTTCTGGTCGGATAACATGGCTGTTGTGCAAGCGATCAATGGCCTTACTGCTAGCTGCCCGTTAGTTCTTTGCTTGCTAAGGGAATTGGCGAATAGGAGCCTGCGATGCAATTTGGAATTCAGGGCTAGGCACATAGCGGGGGTCAGTAATGTCGCGGCTGACGCTCTTTCTCGTTTTCAGTGGGACCGTTTCCGGGCGGCGTGCCCCCAAGCGAGAACAGAGATGACCCCCTTTGCACCAGGACTTTGGCGAATCTTGAAGTGGAACGAGAACTGAGGGATTTAGGGGAGAGGTCCTTAGCCCCAGGTACTAGGAAGCGCTACGCTAGTCATTTGGCCAATTTTCAGAATGCTACGATGGATTTGAGTTTGTCCCTCTTGCCGCTGGAAGCCAGGGTACAAGCGTTTGTGGTATGGGCCAAAAAGCAGGGTAAAACACACTCCTGGGTTTGCGGACACTTGGCGGCTATCAGTCACGATGCCAGGTTGAGAGGGGTAGGCGATCCGACTAAGTCGTTCGTAATTAAGGCAGCTCTGAAGGGGTGGGCACGAGAAGAACCCAGGAACCCTGACACCAGGTCTCCTATCGAGTTCCCCACCTTCAAGGCTATGTTGGCGGTCCTGCAGTCGGTGGTGCACACGCATTATGAGGCTGCCCTCTTTTCAGCGGCCTTCAGCCTAGCCTTCTTCGGGGCGTTCCGGAGCAGCGAGCTGGTAGCACGCTCAAAGGTAGATTTGTCAGGGGACGCTTTAGGGGTGGAAGACATAACTGTGGAAGTAGGCCTGTCCATCACCCTTAGACGATCCAAAACTGATCAGGCAGGGAAAGGGTCTGTTATCCTACTGGCCCCTCTGGGTGATCCCTGTTTTTGCCCGGTTGAGGCCCTTAAGTCCTATCTCTCGATCCGTCCTGCGGTCCAGGGCTACCTTCTTATCCACGCTGACATGACTCCTTTGACTAAGTACCAAATGGATAAAATAATGTTGGCATGCCTTGATAGAGCGGGTTTGCTGAAAGGGGGGAAAAGGTTCTCCAGTCATTCTTTCCGTATCGGGGCGGCCACCTCTGCATTTAAGGCTGGTTTGCAGCCAGAGAAAGTTCAGAAAGTGGGGCGCTGGGAGTCTTCCTGTTATAAGCGTTACATTCGCCCTTGAACCGTTGCGGTTCTGATCAAACCTCTTGTACATATGTTTGCTGTGTTCTGTTCTTAGATGTGATGCTCCATTGGAATTTTGTGCACCCTTGCGAAATAAACTTTTGAAGTAAATTGCGTTTGTTTCTTGACAGGGTCGAGAGTGTGGGTCTTGGGGCATTCCATGGTCGCCAGATTGGGTCGGTGGGCGACGATCAGGCATTGGACACAGGGCTTCGCAGACATGGACTGTACTTGGTTGGGTTTCCCTGGCATGCGCTGGAATAGTCTGTTGTACAGATTACAGGTAGCTCTAGCTACAGCAGGCCCGCCACCTCATCACTTGGTCATTCACCTAGGTGGTAATGACCTCACGAACTGGGGGAGGTCAATCTTACTCCAGAAAATGAAGGAAGATATGGGGGTTATCGGCGGACTTATGCGTGAGTGCGAGATATGGTGGTCTGAAATTGTGCCACGTAGAGTTTGGGCGGGCGCTAAGTCATGGAAGGCGATTGAGAGGTCCAGGAAGAAAATAAACTGCGCCATGAGGAAATTTACACAGCAGAGGGGTCTGGGTTTCATCAGACATGATATGATCCAGGACAAAGTCAAAGGTTATTATGAGGTCGAAGTCCTGAAGTCCCCGCTGTAGCGTCAGTCTTCCCCGCACCAGCAGTTAAGATGACCATGGCACCCTTGTTATCAGGCAAGTGTTCCCTGGCTTGGCAGGTCCCGCAGGCGGCAAAAGAATGCATATGGCAGAGGGAATTTGTGGATATCTTTTCCTTCCTTATGTTGGGCGTTCATGGGTTTGATATCAGGAAAGTGAGTGCCAAGGACGAGGAAAAGAAAGTCAGTTTTCAGGCGTGGCCTGAGAAGACCATCAAGAATTGGAGGCAAGCGTTCTCCATGTTAGCAGCAGTAATAACGGAGCGCTTCCCTGAGCAGGCGCAGGGTCTTTTTCAGTATGCGAGTGTGATCACTGATGAAGCAGAGTCTACAACGGGTTTGGGGTGGTACAGGTATGACTGTGAGTTTCGCATGAAGTTTCGGTCTGTCCTGAGTTGGAATGGGACCAGATTGAGGTGAGACTGTGGGTACAATATATGGGTAAGGGCAAATTGGAAGGCGGTGCTAAAGTTGTTACACAGGATAAGAAACCCGATACAAATAAGGTACAGCAGTCAGAGAACAAAAGCAATTTCAAGCAGTCCTTTCGGGGAGGCCGCGGCGGGGGGGGGAAACAGACAGTATAGCAGAAAAGGGTTCACAGCCACATGCAGGTTGTTCAACGCAGGTAATTGTTCCTGGGGTAAAGCATGCCGGTTTTCTCACGTATGCAGTAAGTGCAGTGGGCCACATCCCGGGTCAGCATGCGACAAGCGAGATTCTCCTAGCACCACCAGCAAAGACAAGTAATATCAGTCAGTCATTGCCCCCCTGCTCCCGCCTCTTGGAACGCCCGACGCTAGCAACCTCCTCCCTGCACAGTGGTATTGATGCTATTTGTCCTGTCGTTAGTGGGGTTCCTTCAAGCCACTCCAAAGGTCCTTCCCCCGTGGTCCTTTCTAACCTTCTGCCCTTACTAAGATCATATCCTAATGATAAAGACAAGACTATTCTGGCGGGTGGTTTTCTTGAAGGCTTCACCATCCCTTACCAGGGGCCGATGGTCTCTAGAGATGCAGAAAATCAGAAGTCAGTCAGGGACCTCCCCGAGGTGGTAGGTAAGAAAATAATCAAGGAAGTGTCCTTGGGGAGGGTGGCAGGTCCTTTCCCTTTTCCTCCTCTCCAGAATTTTGTGGTGTCCCCGCTGGGGGTGGTACCAAAAAAGGAGCCGGGGGCCTTTAGGCTTATCCACAATCTTTCCTTCCCTGAGGGTAACTCGGTGAACTCTTGGCTTGCTGAGGGCGTTTGCTCAGTTTCTTACTGTTCCCTGGACATGGCAATAGACTTGGTGAGGAGAGCGGGGAAAGGGGCCTGGCTTGCTAAGGCAGATATTGAAGCTGCTTTCCGACTCCTGCCCGTGCACCCAGATAGTCAGCATCTCTTGGGCTTCAAGTGGCAAGGGGGTTACTACTTTGATAGGTGCATGCCCATGGGTTGCGCGGTGTCGTGCGCTTTCTTTGAGGCATTCAGTACTTTCTTGCAATGGGCTCTCTCCTGGAAGTATGGTGTCACGGCTGTGACCCATTACCTTGACGATTTTCTTTTCATTGGTAGTGAGGGCACTCAGGACTGTAGGGAGGGCCTGGATGCCTTCATTTCCTTGGCAGGACACCTGGGAGTTCCTTTGGCACCTGGTAAGACTGAGGGCCCTGCACAGATTCTGACCTTCCTTGGCATAGAATTGGATACAGTGGAGGGAGTGTCTAGACTTCCTCCTGAGAAAGTGCAGGATCTCAAACGGGACATTCAAGATTTGCTAGGGAAGGACAAGGCTACGTTGGGGGTCATCCAGAGTCTCCTGGGCAAACTCAACTTTGCGGCCAGGGTCATTCCTGTGGGACGAGTGTTTGCTCGTAGATTAGCCAGGGCCACTGCTAAGGTAGTTAAGCGTCATCATTTCGTTAAGCTTTCTGCGGGCTTGAAGAAAGATCTGCTAATGTGGGCGGAGTTCTTGTCGGACTTTAATGGGACTGTCATCTGGAGGTCCCCTTGGGTTGACAGCCCCGAACTCAGCATGTTCACGGATGCCTCTGGTAGGGAAGGTTTTGGGGCAATACTAGGTGACTTGTGGTGCACGCAGGAGTGGCCGAATGCTTGGCGTAAGCGGGGTATCACCTCAAACATAACTGTCCTGGAGCTCTTCCCCATTGTGGTAGCGTTGCATCTGTGGCCGGCCCCATTGTCCAACAGGAAGGTCCTTTTCTGGTCGGATAACATGGCTGTTGTGCAAGCGATCAATGGCCTTACTGCTAGCTGCCCGTTAGTTCTTTGCTTGCTAAGGGAATTGGCGAATAGGAGCCTGCGATGCAATTTGGAATTCAGGGCTAGGCACATAGCGGGGGTCAGTAATGTCGCGGCTGACGCTCTTTCTCGTTTTCAGTGGGACCGTTTCCGGGCGGCGTGCCCCCAAGCGAGAACAGAGATGACCCCCTTTGCACCAGGACTTTGGCGAATCTTGAAGTGGAACGAGAACTGAGGGATTTAGGGGAGAGGTCCTTAGCCCCAGGTACTAGGAAGCGCTACGCTAGTCATTTGGCCAATTTTCAGAATGCTACGATGGATTTGAGTTTGTCCCTCTTGCCGCTGGAAGCCAGGGTACAAGCGTTTGTGGTATGGGCCAAAAAGCAGGGTAAAACACACTCCTGGGTTTGCGGACACTTGGCGGCTATCAGTCACGATGCCAGGTTGAGAGGGGTAGGCGATCCGACTAAGTCGTTCGTAATTAAGGCAGCTCTGAAGGGGTGGGCACGAGAAGAACCCAGGAACCCTGACACCAGGTCTCCTATCGAGTTCCCCACCTTCAAGGCTATGTTGGCGGTCCTGCAGTCGGTGGTGCACACGCATTATGAGGCTGCCCTCTTTTCAGCGGCCTTCAGCCTAGCCTTCTTCGGGGCGTTCCGGAGCAGCGAGCTGGTAGCACGCTCAAAGGTAGATTTGTCAGGGGACGCTTTAGGGGTGGAAGACATAACTGTGGAAGTAGGCCTGTCCATCACCCTTAGACGATCCAAAACTGATCAGGCAGGGAAAGGGTCTGTTATCCTACTGGCCCCTCTGGGTGATCCCTGTTTTTGCCCGGTTGAGGCCCTTAAGTCCTATCTCTCGATCCGTCCTGCGGTCCAGGGCTACCTTCTTATCCACGCTGACATGACTCCTTTGACTAAGTACCAAATGGATAAAATAATGTTGGCATGCCTTGATAGAGCGGGTTTGCTGAAAGGGGGGAAAAGGTTCTCCAGTCATTCTTTCCGTATCGGGGCGGCCACCTCTGCATTTAAGGCTGGTTTGCAGCCAGAGAAAGTTCAGAAAGTGGGGCGCTGGGAGTCTTCCTGTTATAAGCGTTACATTCGCCCTTGAACCGTTGCGGTTCTGATCAAACCTCTTGTACATATGTTTGCTGTGTTCTGTTCTTAGATGTGATGCTCCATTGGAATTTTGTGCACCCTTGCGAAATAAACTTTTGAAGTAAATTGCGTTTGTTTCTTGACAGGGTCGAGAGTGTGGGTCTTGGGGCATTCCATGGTCGCCAGATTGGGTCGGTGGGCGACGATCAGGCATTGGACACAGGGCTTCGCAGACATGGACTGTACTTGGTTGGGTTTCCCTGGCATGCGCTGGAATAGTCTGTTGTACAGATTACAGGTAGCTCTAGCTACAGCAGGCCCGCCACCTCATCACTTGGTCATTCACCTAGGTGGTAATGACCTCACGAACTGGGGGAGGTCAATCTTACTCCAGAAAATGAAGGAAGATATGGGGGTTATCGGCGGACTTATGCGTGAGTGCGAGATATGGTGGTCTGAAATTGTGCCACGTAGAGTTTGGGCGGGCGCTAAGTCATGGAAGGCGATTGAGAGGTCCAGGAAGAAAATAAACTGCGCCATGAGGAAATTTACACAGCAGAGGGGTCTGGGTTTCATCAGACATGATATGATCCAGGACAAAGTCAAAGGTTATTATGAGGTCGAAGTCCTGAAGTCCCCGCTGTAGCGTCAGTCTTCCCCGCACCAGCAGTTAAGATGACCATGGCACCCTTGTTATCAGGCAAGTGTTCCCTGGCTTGGCAGGTCCCGCAGGCGGCAAAAGAATGCATATGGCAGAGGGAATTTGTGGATATCTTTTCCTTCCTTATGTTGGGCGTTCATGGGTTTGATATCAGGAAAGTGAGTGCCAAGGACGAGGAAAAGAAAGTCAGTTTTCAGGCGTGGCCTGAGAAGACCATCAAGAATTGGAGGCAAGCGTTCTCCATGTTAGCAGCAGTAATAACGGAGCGCTTCCCTGAGCAGGCGCAGGGTCTTTTTCAGTATGCGAGTGTGATCACTGATGAAGCAGAGTCTACAACGGGTTTGGGGTGGTACAGGTATGACTGTGAGTTTCGCATGAAGATGGCGGTCTGTCCTGAGTTGGAATGGGACCAGATTGAGGTGAGACTGTGGGTACAATATATGGGTAAGGGCAAATTGGAAGGCGGTGCTAAAGTTGTTACACAGGATAAGAAACCCGATACAAATAAGGTACAGCAGTCAGAGAACAAAAGCAATTTCAAGCAGTCCTTTCGGGGAGGCCGCGGCGGGGGGGGAAACAGACAGTATAGCAGAAAAGGGTTCACAGCCACATGCAGGTTGTTCAACGCAGGTAATTGTTCCTGGGGTAAAGCATGCCGGTTTTCTCACGTATGCAGTAAGTGCAGTGGGCCACATCCCGGGTCAGCATGCGACAAGCGAGATTCTCCTAGCACCACCAGCAAAGACAAGTAATATCAGTCAGTCATTGCCCCCCTGCTCCCGCCTCTTGGAATGCCCGACGCTAGCAACCTCCTCCCTGCACAGTGGTATTGATGCTATTTGTCCTGTCGTTAGTGGGGTTCCTTCAAGCCACTCCAAAGGTCCTTCCCCCGTGGTCCTTTCTAACCTTCTGCCCTTACTAAGATCATATCCTAATGATAAAGACAAGACTATTCTGGCGGGTGGTTTTCTTGAAGGCTTCACCATCCCTTACCAGGGGCCGATGGTCTCTAGAGATGCAGAAAATCAGAAGTCAGTCAGGGACCTCCCCGAGGTGGTAGGTAAGAAAATAATCAAGGAAGTGTCCTTGGGGAGGGTGGCAGGTCCTTTCCCTTTTCCTCCTCTCCAGAATTTTGTGGTGTCCCCGCTGGGGGTGGTACCAAAAAAGGAGCCGGGGGCCTTTAGGCTTATCCACAATCTTTCCTTCCCTGAGGGTAACTCGGTGAACTCTTGGCTTGCTGAGGGCGTTTGCTCAGTTTCTTACTGTTCCCTGGACATGGCAATAGACTTGGTGAGGAGAGCGGGGAAAGGGGCCTGGCTTGCTAAGGCAGATATTGAAGCTGCTTTCCGACTCCTGCCCGTGCACCCAGATAGTCAGCATCTCTTGGGCTTCAAGTGGCAAGGGGGTTACTACTTTGATAGGTGCATGCCCATGGGTTGCGCGGTGTCATGCGCTTTCTTTGAGGCATTCAGTACTTTCTTGCAATGGGCTCTCTCCTGGAAGTATGGTGTCACGGCTGTGACCCATTACCTTGACGATTTCCTTTTCATTGGTAGTGAGGGCACTCAGGACTGTAGGGAGGGCCTGGATGCCTTCATTTCCTTGGCAGGACACCTGGGAGTTCCTTTGGCACCTGGTAAGACTGAGGGCCCTGCACAGATTCTGACCTTCCTTGGCATAGAATTGGATACAGTGGAGGGAGTGTCTAGACTTCCTCCTGAGAAAGTGCAGGATCTCAAACGGGACATTCAAGATTTGCTAGGGAAGGACAAGGCTACGTTGGGGGTCATCCAGAGTCTCCTGGGCAAACTCAACTTTGCGGCCAGGGTCATTCCTGTGGGACGAGTGTTTGCTCGTAGATTAGCCAGGGCCACTGCTAAGGTAGTTAAGCGTCATCATTTCGTTAAGCTTTCTGCGGGCTTGAAGAAAGATCTGCTAATGTGGGCGGAGTTCTTGTCGGACTTTAATGGGACTGTCATCTGGAGGTCCCCTTGGGTTGACAGCCCCGAACTCAGCATGTTCACGGATGCCTCTGGTAGGGAAGGTTTTGGGGCAATACTAGGTGACTTGTGGTGCGCGCAGGAGTGGCCGAATGCTTGGCGTAAGCGGGGTATCACCTCAAACATAACTGTCCTGGAGCTCTTCCCCATTGTGGTAGCGTTGCATCTGTGGCCGGCCCCATTGTCCAACAGGAAGGTCCTTTTCTGGTCGGATAACATGGCTGTTGTGCAAGCGATCAATGGCCTTACTGCTAGCTGCCCGTTAGTTCTTTGCTTGCTAAGGGAATTTGCGAATAGGAGCCTGCGATGCAATTTGGAATTCAGGGCTAGGCACATAGCGGGGGTCAGTAATGTCGCGGCTGACGCTCTTTCTCGTTTTCAGTGGGACCGTTTCCGGGCGGCGTGCCCCCAAGCGAGAACAGAGATGACCCCCTTTGCACCAGGACTTTGGCGAATCTTGAAGTGGAACGAGAACTGAGGGATTTAGGGGAGAGGTCCTTAGCCCCAGGTACTAGGAAGCGCTACGCTAGTCATTTGGCCAATTTTCAGAATGCTACGATGGATTTGAGTTTGTCCCTCTTGCCGCTGGAAGCCAGGGTACAAGCGTTTGTGGTATGGGCCAAAAAGCAGGGTAAAACACACTCCTGGGTTTGCGGACACTTGGCGGCTATCAGTCACGATGCCAGGTTGAGAGGGGTAGGCGATCCGACTAAGTCGTTCGTAATTAAGGCAGCTCTGAAGGGGTGGGCACGAGAAGAACCCAGGAACCCTGACACCAGGTCTCCTATCGAGTTCCCCACCTTCAAGGCTATGTTGGCGGTCCTGCAGTCGGTGGTGCACACGCATTATGAGGCTGCCCTCTTTTCAGCGGCCTTCAGCCTAGCCTTCTTCGGGGCGTTCCGGAGCAGCGAGCTGGTAGCACGCTCAAAGGTAGATTTGTCAGGGGACGCTTTAGGGGTGGAAGACATAACTGTGGAAGTAGGCCTGTCCATCACCCTTAGACGATCCAAAACTGATCAGGCAGGGAAAGGGTCTGTTATCCTACTGGCCCCTCTGGGTGATCCCTGTTTTTGCCCGGTTGAGGCCCTTAAGTCCTATCTCTCGATCCGTCCTGCGGTCCAGGGCTACCTTCTTATCCACGCTGACATGACTCCTTTGACTAAGTACCAAATGGATAAAATAATGTTGGCATGCCTTGATAGAGCGGGTTTGCTGAAAGGGGGGAAAAGGTTCTCCAGTCATTCTTTCCGTATCGGGGCGGCCACCTCTGCATTTAAGGCTGGTTTGCAGCCAGAGAAAGTTCAGAAAGTGGGGCGCTGGGAGTCTTCCTGTTATAAGCGTTACATTCGCCCTTGAACCGTTGCGGTTCTGATCAAACCTCTTGTACATATGTTTGCTGTGTTCTGTTCTTAGATGTGATGCTCCATTGGAATTTTGTGCACCCTTGCGAAATAAACTTTTGAAGTAAATTGCGTTTGTTTCTTGACAGGGTCGAGAGTGTGGGTCTTGGGGCATTCCATGGTCGCCAGATTGGGTCGGTGGGCGACGATCAGGCATTGGACACAGGGCTTCGCAGACATGGACTGTACTTGGTTGGGTTTCCCTGGCATGCGCTGGAATAGTCTGTTGTACAGATTACAGGTAGCTCTAGCTACAGCAGGCCCGCCACCTCATCACTTGGTCATTCACCTAGGTGGTAATGACCTCACGAACTGGGGGAGGTCAATCTTACTCCAGAAAATGAAGGAAGATATGGGGGTTATCGGCGGACTTATGCGTGAGTGCGAGATATGGTGGTCTGAAATTGTGCCACGTAGAGTTTGGGCGGGCGCTAAGTCATGGAAGGCGATTGAGAGGTCCAGGAAGAAAATAAACTGCGCCATGAGGAAATTTACACAGCAGAGGGGTCTGGGTTTCATCAGACATGATATGATCCAGGACAAAGTCAAAGGTTATTATGAGGTCGATGGAATTCATCTGACGCCTGTGGGCTTAGATTTATTCCTCCTGGATTTAAAAGAGGCTCTGCAGAGCAAAGGTTGCAGGTAAAGCTATAGAGCTGGTGGGGGGCCCATGCGGCGGCGGGGACCATCGCATGGGCTGTGGCGGAGTTACAGGGCAATCCGGAACCAGAGAGGTGCAACACTGTACTTCAGCGGGCACATAGGGGTGCCAGAGCCTAACCTAGAACCTCATGGGAGGTCTAGGAATCTGAGTCGGCGCCCCAGTAGTCCTTCGGGCGGTTGTGGGCCTGTGCAACCGGGGGTTTGCTTAGATACGCCCCGCCAGGGGCGTGAGTAGTATTACCATAATGGTCAGCAGCTGGGTGGTTCGCCACGGCGCTGATTGGCTCAGCAGGCGGGCAGGTGGCAAGAATGCAGCCTGCCCTTGGATTGCCCGTAAGATAACCCACCGTGATTACATAATGTTGTATGTAACAATAAACCTGCAGCAAATTTTCCCAATCTTAACAATAGTGTCTTTGTGTTATTTGCGGGATGATGGTTATGTTGGGGGCGGGGAGTTCCTGTGGCCCTGAAGTGACAATGCGCCTGCCCGAGGCCACCCGATGGCCATCAGGAGGGCGGGCCCTTAGTCACGGAGGGCCGCCCCGCCCCTAGCCAGCAAGGGTCAGCCACCCCCCCTCAGGGCAGAGTCGCCTGGTGGAGGTGGGCGGGCCAGTGACGCACGTCCGGGGGGCGGCAGGTAGGAAGAAGGTATATCTCCCCCTCGGGCCACCTCGGTGGTCTCTTTGCCGCCCCGGACGTCGCGTGAACACTACAGGACACTCTTTCCCTCCCTACCGCTTACCCAAGAGTGTCAGCTAAGGGGGGGGCTCCTGAGGGAGTTTTAATGTGTTTCTTTTTTCGTTGCAGGCGGAGTTACAGGGCAATCCGGAACCAGAGAGGTGCAACACTGTACTTCAGCGGGCACATAGGGGTGCCAGAGCCTAACCTAGAACCTCATGGGAGGTCTAGGAATCCGAGTCGGCGCCCCAGTAGTCCTTCGGGCGGTTGTGGGCCTGTGCAACCGGGGGTATGCTTAGATACGCCCCGCAAGGGGCGTGAGTAGTATTACCATAATGGTCAGCAGCTGGGTGGTTCGCCACGGCGCTGATTGGCTCAGCAGGCGGGCAGGTGGCGAGAATGCGGCCTGCCCTTGGATTGCCCGTAAGATAACCCACCGTGATTACATAATGTTGTATGTAACAATAAACCTGCAGCAAATTTTCCCAATCTTAACAATAGTGTCTTTGTGTTATTTGCGGGATGATGGTTATGTTGGGGGCGGGGGGTTCCTGTGGCCCTGAAGTGACTATTGTATTTGCAAGGGACTGCAGATATAGGAGTTCCTGGACTACACACAAGGCTCAGTTTGTAACCTGAGAGCAAGCTCCATGCCATTCTGTGACCTTGCATTCTCTTGTTAATATATTTTATTGACTCTGCAGAAGTTCATGGCAACTTCTGGAATAGTTTTGTTTGTTAAACGGAAAGATCTTGACATTAACTTGAAATAGAGTGCCCCACATCTCTTAGTTTCTATTATGCATACATTGCATTTTAAAATCCATGTAGACTAGTTTGCTATGGTGCTTTCTACTAATTTTGCAAAGTTGTGAATCAATCACGTCAATTTTACACAACTTGTTTCTAGTATGATTCCTTTAGTGTTGCGCATAAGATGTGATTTGTGTACTTTGCAAAGTTATTTTTACTCAATATATTGAAAACAGAATTCTAATTCGCTCTGGAAAGACAACTGCAAGCAAAGCTTGTTTTTTCTTGCAGGAGTAGGTAACACCTAGGGCTGGATTGCAGACTTTGTGGCAAGAAATTCCAGTTTCCACAGTAGGTCAAATTGTGTGATCCTTGACAAACAACTCTCACTGTGCCTGACTTTCCTGAACTGCACCTATTTGTAAATAAATGCAGAGTTAACTCAATGCAAAAACCTATTTCATATACAGGTTACTAGAGTTCTGTTGGCTCCATAGAAATTCGTCCAGCTACCCTTTATTATCTTTCTAATTATTTTTTTTCTTGGGTGGGGGGAAGTGAATGTTAGAAATGTTACTTAATACAGCAACTGAAACAATTCAATACCTTATAAACTTTATTTTTTTATATATTTTTTTCTGAAACATTTTTATTGTTTTCATCACATCAGCAAGTTGTATCAATATAGTATTTTTGTATATTTAAAGCAGTCTTGTTATATTTTTCCCTGATGTCTGTAATGTGTTTTACCTGATGGATCTGTTCGTTCTTTAGTTCTTATGTCGAAGTCAGACACTTGTCTCTGCTCTGGTTTGGCACTTTTAATGAGTTTGTGTTCACCTAAGAAAAGTGACTCCCTCTATCTGCTTGGATGCTCTTGCGGCTGCCTGCTGCTTCACTGCCTGTCCGGCCTCACTTACCCATCCGTACTGTATCATTTATCTAGCCCTTACCAACCCATCTGCGGTGCAACAGGGCTTGCTTACATGGGTAGCATGCTGCACCATATAGGGTGTGTGATTGGAAGGGTGTTGTCTTTGTTTCATTTTATGTGGGAAGTGTTTTCATGTTGTGTCTTGTGACCACGAGGTGTGGTTATCGTGTTGTGGGACACGGAGCGTTTGCAGTGTGGTGCATGAAGAAGTGTGAGAGACAAACCTGCAGTTTATGTTTTTTAATAAGATAGAAGCTTTGTACACCTCTGTCGGTGTCCTGTTACATGGTATTTCTAAAGATCACAGTGCAGTAAGCAAATTCTCAGCACTGGGTTGTGAATTCTGAATTATTTAGCTTAAAATGATGGTCCTGAGCAGGCACATGATTGAAAGACATATTGTCGGGAGATCTGCTAGGATGGGCTTTGTTACTCTCACCCCATACATCATTGCTACCAGCACTACTTATTTTACACATGAGTCTAATTTCTTTGCACTTAGACTGCAGAATAGCACTGGGTGAATACTTATTGTTTTAGGGCGAATTTCTTGTCGAGTTGGTCATCCCCCAAAAAATGACTGATTTACCACACAGCGAATTTAGGGGCGTTTTTAGTACAGATCTAGATTCATGAATAACAATTTACTTCTCTTGAGACATCCATAAGGTTTTGTAACAAATTCTTGTTGATATTCTCACAATAACATTTGTGTGCGAAATGAGAGGGGATTCGTTATTCACTAACAACAAAATAGGGTACCAATATATGTTTTACTTACTTTACATTAACTTCAGTTTTGAAGCATTGTATACCAATTTACACTAACAATAAAATGGCATTACAGATATGTATTCCATCTGTCATATAGTTAAGAAATCTATAAGCATTGTCAATAGCAGATGATATCATGACTCTAGCCTTATATCTTCCTCGGAAGGATGACAAGCAGAAGGGAGAGAAGTTGTAGTTTGTTAGTCAAGTTTTGACTGTTAAACCTGCATCATTTTTTCTAATTTCAGCATCCAAACAGTGTGAACTTCTGCAAATCCCTTCATATTCCTGTGTCTCAGTTCCATTATTTGCAAAATTAGGAGCACTTGAAAGGAGTTATAGAAATAATTACTTTTGTCCTGAGTCACCAGAAATAGAAGAGATTCATTTTGAATTCACTCACTTAAAGGCTCAGGAAAACAATTGTCTGTAAGGACACATTTCAAGTGTAAATATGATTTTTTTAAGCAAAACTAGGCGTGTAGAGATAATTTATTTTGAAGTGCGGGCCAAATAAATAAACGAAATACATATATTAACAACTGTCGCAGAACCGGCCCGATTACTAACATGAGGCTTTCAAGTCAGGCACGGTTTACCAGTAGACATTCAAACTGCCGAGCAACCTTGCCAACCCTTGTATTGCCTGGGTGTTTACCAGGTGTGCGATGCTAAATTTAGGCCGAAAGATACCATATCAGTTGAAGGAATGACGCAGAACTGAAACCACAGCAAACATCTGCATCGAAAAGAACAGCCTGAAAATTGCAATTTTCACACAGCTGACAAGATTTTTCCCTCGGTTCATTTGGAAACAAGAGACATACGCAGTGTTTATTTGAAAACCAGCTCCAATTAGTTATTTGTGCTAGCGGCAATGCAGTGTAGGCACGCGGTCGTTCTTTCTCAATTCATGCCATAGTTCTGGTGGATTTCATCCCCAACATTAAAGCACAATAATTTTCCAGCATTTCTTTGTTTTGAAAAGTTTTCCCAGAAGTTTTACAGACGTGCATGACTGCCATTTACATGTCACACAGTTGCGACCATCCCTGTCAACAATCTATGCTCCTTCAGCTTCAGCCATGGACTGGGAGCTAAAGCCGGCATGGAAAATGTGTGAATACCAGCCCCATATTCTACCAAGATTAGTGAATGAATCAATATCTACAGGAGAATTTAGGGGTGCAAGTTGTATAGGTGTCTACAAGATAAATGTGTGCATTACTTCGTGGCTGTGCGCCAGGCGGGATATCTGTATGTATGTATGTATGTATTTATATTTGTAAAGCGCTCTGTAACCCTACGGGCATCCTGGCGCTAAGACACAGTAAACTACAGTAAACTGAGGGAAGCATGCACTGCAGGAGAACTCTGGGAAAGAGCCAGGTCTTTACTTTCTTGCGAAACAACAGCAGATCCTGTATTTGCCGCAGCTCCGGGGGAAGGCTATTCCAGAAGCGAGCCGCAACTACGCCAAAAGCTCGTCCCCCCATTGTAGATCGTTTAATCCTTGGAACAATTGCCAAATTGGCTGCTGATGAACGCAAACTGCGTGTCGGTACATACCATCCAAACCTAGCCTGAAGCTGTTTGGGTCCAAGTCCGTGAAGCGCTCTAAAGGACATACACAAGGACTTGAATAGTATCCTCTGTCTCACCGGAAGCCAGTGCAGATCAGCCAAGACTTGAGAAGTAGAAGACCTGCGCGTTCTCATCAGGACCAGTATAGCTGCTGCCGCCTGGATACTCTGGAGCCGCGAGATCAAATAACACGGAGACTCCAGTAGTAAAGCATTACAGTAATCCAGGCGGCTAAGAATAACACTCCTGACCACTAAGCCTCTGACCTGAGACGGCAATAGTGGTAGTACCTTACGTAACCCTCTGATGAGCACATAGCAATGTCTGACTACTTTGTTTACATGTGATTCCAAGTTAAGCTTCTCATTGAAGCTAACCCCCAGGTTACGAACCGTGCTGACAGGCACCGGAGGTATATCAGTAGGAATGGGCCAGAAGTCAGAGGGCAAGACTGATGGCACTCTACCCACCCCACAGTGCAAAATCTCTGTCTTTTCACTGTTGAATTGCAGAGCGTTATTTCTCAGCCAGGATACCATTTCGTTCATGCACTTATGGAAAGTTTCTTGGGAGTCTGCATGAACGCCATCCAAGGACACAATCAGTTGAGTGTCGTCAGCATAGTTAACTACACTTATATTATTCGCTTTTATAACATCCAGTAATGGGCGAATGTAAACATTAAATAAAATGGGGCTGATTGAGGACCCCTGAGGGACCCCATGTTTACTGACACAGAAATCTGATTGGAAGGGAGGTAAAGCGACAGCCTGCCGTCTACCTCTCAGATAAGACTGAAACCACCACAGAGCCACACCTGTCACTCCTGCCTCCTCCAATCTTGCCAGTAAGACAGCGTGGTTCACAGTATCGAATGCGGCGGACAGGTCCAGCAAAATCAAAGTCGCCGATTGCCCCCTGTCCGCACGCATTCGAAGATTGTCCAGCACCGTGACCAACGCTGTCTCAGTCCCATGCCCTGGTCGAAAGCCAAATTGATCTTCCCCCAATTTGTTGTTACCTGCCAAAAAGGCAGAGAGAGCTCGGCTAACCATACGCTCCACAATCTTTGCGGGGAACGGTAGAAGAGAAATAGGTCTATAATTTCCATAGCGGTCGGGATCCAGTGAGGATTTTTTGAGCAGGGGAGTTATTATTGGCTCCTTCCAACACAATGGGACCACCCGCTACTGAGTGATTGATTACACAGCTGGTGGAGCAGTGGGAAAATCTCGAGGCCCAGCTCTTTTCACATTTTTTGAGGGATGGGATCCAGCGGAGATCCAGAAGAGATCCCCATTGCCACCCTGACAAACTCGTCCTCAGTAGGCAACTCCCAATGGTCAAGGGCAGCCCCATGCCTCCCTGGCTCTGGTCCCCCGTACCCAGCAGCCAATTGGGTATCGATTCCCATTTCCCCCTTTCCCAAGTGCCTAGTGGATTATCTGGTGTCAAACCTTCAATGATCCTGTTAATCTTATCCTGAAAGAAAGATGCCAGGCCATTAGAGAGCTCTTGTGATGGGGTGATCTTATTGCTCGTACAGTCAGGATTTGTCATATCTCGCAAGATAGAAAAAACCCATTTGGCACAATGTGGAGAGTTTAAAATGAGCACTGCAAAGTATGCTGCTTTAGTAGATACTATCTCTTTTTTGTACTTCGTTAGGCATTCCTTCCAGATTACCTTATCACCATCAGCATAGTGCAATCTCCACTGTCTTTCGGCCCGTTTACAGAGTAGCTTATAGGCTTTCAATTCCTCCGTGTACCACGGGGCAGAGGGTTTCTCCCGTTTCCTGATCTTCTTCAGGGGAGCCAGCTGATCAATTGTCCTAGTTATTTGCCCGCAGAGAGCTATGTAATTCTCATCCACCCCCTTCCCCGGGTCAAACAGAGACTCCATATGGAAAAGCAGGGCCATTTTAGCCTTCCTAGCTAGGGCCTTCCAATCCCTACCCAGAGCATACCTTTCCTCCCTAAAGGTAGGTCTGTTCCTGCTGCCGGAATTCACTTGGAATTGGACCAGGCAATGATCAGACCAGCTAACTGGTAGGATATTACCCATTGTGACCAAATCATCCTCAGAGAATACCAAATCCAAGACATGTCCTGCATTATGGGTAGCTTCTTTGACCCATTGTACCAAGTTCAAATTGGCACAGGACTGGATAAAGATGAGTCTTCCGTCAATGCAACCCCAAATGCAGATCCCTGACATTCAGGTGATTTCAAGGAGGAACACATATTGACCTTCTGTCAATAGGGACTTTTCCCATTCTGTGTATAAGGTGAATGATTGCCTGTTCTCTCCCCCGCTGGAAAGCAAGTTGGGGGTGTACGAGGATTCTGTTCTGTCGGGTCTCTGAACTTGTCTATTTACTGAATTGGCCTTCACTCCACGTGCATTGCATTCATGAAGTGGCTTCACACAAAATGACAGACCTCCCATGCAGAATGCGATGAGGTGCCCCTGAGACTTCAATATCTCACAGATATCCGAAGGCTTTAAATTGGTTGGGGCCCTACAAATTAGGTCCCTGGAATGGAGCATGGCCAAGTACCCATCAGTATTTCTGCAGAAAAATATTTCTATAGTATATGTAGGCGCATTGAATAGCTTCCTGATACAGCCCCAAAGAAGATTTGCGAAAGATTTATTTGAAGATTCTTTTGTGCAAGTACATATATGAAGGTGAATGTGCATATAAAGGCATAACCACAGTAATATTTAGATAAGCTATCAGGAGTAGCTGGTGTCAGGGAAAAGTGTCGGGGAGGGAGGACGAGTACAATAACAACACACAAAAAAAAGAACTTGCCTGGCCCGATGCTTTGCTGCTCTTCTTTTTTTTCCTGGTATTTTGTAAAGCGTGAACTAATCACCCCTAAGGGTCTCAAGGCGATGGGGGCCATCGGAGAAATTAAGTGAGCTATTGCCCTGAGTCACATGATGGTGAGCTGAACTGCCGCTGGCGATCGAACCATGAGGCCCCAGTTCCTGAGTCAACTGCCCTGGCCACTGTGCCACACCTCTCACCTTCTGGCTCTGCTATTCTGGCTCCACTACAGCACAGGCTGTAGCTCCTAGACACCCCTATGGCTGATCCAGACGTTGTGCTCATGCTGGTAGCAGCATGAGGGAAGCACCGGGATTGGCCTGAGCACCCTGGATTTGCGCTCCCAGAGAGACTGGGAGCCTGTGCCTGCTGTCTCCAACCCGGCAATACAGCTGGGGTTGGAAACATCTCAGTGCACATGTCTGTTTGGCTGACCCAAGACGGCCAGCCAAACCCACATGCGCACTTAGCAGCAGTGCCCAACACTCCTCCTATGCCCAGCTTCACGATGGTCCCACCCCATAGACTCAGTCCTATGGAGAAAAATAAAATGATAATAAACCAGTGTTACTATCATTTTATATTACAAGTTTTGCATCTGCTGGCAGACGGGGCGACACTCATTCGCCATAACGGAGAAGCCGTCACTGTTCTCTATTCCTGAAAGAGCTACCATCTGTTCCTTTTATATTGACCATGCAAACATTTTAAGAAATAGAAACCTCCAGGAGTATGTAAGGTTAATAAGGTGAGTACAAGTGCAGCCTTTGTCAGGGATAAATAGTCTTGATTCCACCTCATGTCTCTTAGTTTCACTGCCCTACACTTCCTCTCTCTTTATATCACGCTTGCAGGTTCTTTTATGGTCCCTCTAGTAAGACCTGACTCTCTCTGCAGAGTCACCCCAGATTTTTGTCTTCCTTTGCTGAATCTTTTCTTGCTGACTTTTAGGACTCTGTGCACTTAACTACTCATAACTAACCTGTGGTAAAGTGCTTGTGCTTTCTCTTTTAAACATGGTAAAATTGGCACAAGCACTTTAGCATTGGTTAGCAGCGGTAAAGTGCACTGAGTCCTAAAAGCCAACAAAAACATGTTAAAAAAAACAGGAGGGCGAGGGCAAAAAGTCGGGGATGACCATGCAGAAAGGGTCAAGTCCAACACTCACTTTTTTGTAAGCTGGCATTTTTCTGCCCAAGCCAAGTGTGCCTTTCAGCAAGTGGCCCAAGTCACTTAATTGTGAATGGCTACTCTGTTGTGGGTAATGTTTTTTTTCTAGACATAGGGACGATAGAGGCCAAGGTGTGAGAGTAGAGGGTTTTCCTGAGAGGATGGCTGTGGAGGAGCTGTGCCCCACCCTGAATACACTTCAAAGGAACCTGTCTGCAGCACACACGAAGGAACCTGTCATCAGGCCTGCCCTTCCCTTTGTCACCATATAAAGTTTGGAGCCAGGACAAGGGAAAGGAGAATACCTGACCACTGGTGTAGTAAGTAGAATGTTTATTCACGTTTATTCGGACGGAAGAGCCTCAAACATTTTCACGAATACATTAAAAAAACATACATCTAAAATCATACATCACTTTAAAAACATCAAAAAGATCATGTTATACATTCTTCTTCCCTTTCAGCTTAGCCCATAACCGTATGCATCAGATTATATTACATTTCATTTCTAAAACCATTTAAAAATACTTTAACCCTTTGCATAAATTTCCCAATGGCTATGTCTAAATGGCTCAATTCTGTTACAAGGATTACCGCCTGGGCCCTATCTTTGATATCATACTTCTTAAAAATCGGCCGTAAAAACTGTATTCGATTATCTAGAAGCTTCTGACAGTCCATTAATATTTTTAAAATGTCACATGAAGTGCCAAAGTACAGGTGCATTTTCCCTTATTATCTATCATAGAGCCTTTGACCACCTTGTTTGCATAGCAGGGTTCACCCCAATTCTTAACCTTAATTGTTCTCTTCGTAGATGCCAGTCGGGTAACCTATCGACATAAGGGAAGCATTGATTGTTTTTCCACGCGCATAACTAAACTGGGTTGGGCCCTCTCCGGAGTCAATCAGGAGCTCTTGGCCAGAGTACTGGGATGAGGGGGCCCCCTGGAGCTCTGGGGCCTCCGCACCACTGGGGCTTAGGGGGCCTATGTTACACCACTGTAACTGACCAGAATCAGGTTAGGTAGTAAGCCAGTGTGAGAAATGGCACCTTAAAGGTATAAATATTACCGATATTGCCCTATGCAAACACACGCGGTGGTGACGAGACGGAGCAGCCATACTTGCCGAAGCCCAGAGCAGAGCAGACCCCGCTGGCGCAGCCCCGCCTTCCTGACGCGCTGAAATCGAGCAGCTGCCCATTTCTCCTGCCGAGAAATCCAGCACCGGCGCTTCCGGGTAGCCCTCGCAGGCAGCCTGGAATATCGAGACCAGAGAGAGAGATACCATCCCTCATTCAACCTAGATTCCAGGTACAGAACTGAACAACCCCTCGCAGAGAATTCTTTAGTTATTCACTTGGCAAAAACAAACTTAACTTAAACTGTAACTTTCTATTCCCGCCCACGTATTAGGCTTAGGTCAGGTACACGGGGTAGGCGTATTTAGAAACACCAGTTGAGTACGTTTAGTCAAATGTATATGTGTATGTAATATATTTTATTCATTTTAAAACATCTTATGGCTTAGAAACCATATCAATGTTTTTACAGTATTATTTCATACTATTGCTTTTAATGTATGCACTTTACTTAACTATAAGTATTGCAATAATATCGATCCATTTCTCTTGTATGAGAAAAGAGACTGATCAATAAATAACACCTTTTTATTGAACACGCCCGTCTCTTCCTTTTCTCTACATTCTGATGAGACTAAGAATGCACGTACTGACTGAGTAAAATAAATTGCCTTTTGTTCACACGACTCTCGAGATACACTCTTGATTAGGGGAGAGCAAAGTTGTCATGTTCTATGGTTGTCAGAAACTAAATCCCTTCTTGTCTAATCAGGGAAGTTAATTCCTTCCTGAACATTCGAGAACGTTTCTAGTGAACTCTGAGCTAGCTGGCAAACCCAAAACTTTAAGTCTAATATCGACAGTAGTAGACCTAGTTAACGTCTGGTCTAGGCCTTTACTATTGAAGGTATTATTCCAATGCGCAGAGCCTATTGGGATAATAGGAACTACACTACATCATATGATATGGTTGTGCGACCTTACAGTGTAATACACACGCAAAACTGTCTTGGGTTCAGTCAGGCTCATTTACAAAACCTTTAGCTCAACCCTGGGTGGCTGTGGCTTTTAGCTGCAAGGCTTAAACAAAGTAATCAGTGTAAAGCATTTAGAACTACAAAACAATGTAATAAAAAAGTCACACTGTCAGAGGGCGGTGAGATGTAGGTCTTGGAGAAAGCATATATCAACGCAATGTTATGCAATATAGGCTTAAACTAGTCTCGCTTTGCACTGGGTGTTGAGGCCCCTTACGTTCCAAGTAAGGCATCTAATGTCAGCAGTCATGATGCTGTGGGAACAGAGTTAAAAATACAGTGTACGAGGGCTTGTGCTTCGGAATGGTCGCAAGGGAGAAGTGGTAAAAAAAAGAGCGCTTGGGGTGAAGAATGTGCTAAGTTGACTGGTGTATGAAGAATGTGTAGCAAAGGGAGCGCTGTGGTGATGGTTGTCATAAGTAAGGTCTGTTGAGAGAAAAAGCAAGGAAAACAAAGAGGAATATTAACATGTTTACCCACCCCCACCCACTTCCACCCCCAAACATGATGGGGATCAAGATCCCAACCCCCTTCCGAACCCATACCCCATATGGAAAAACATAGTTAGGAATTATTCTTGAGCAGAGTCAAAAGAGGCGAACTGCCCGACCTACACTAGACTGGATGGCCATATGGTAGATGCGCCTTGTGAGTATTCCCAAGGGCAAGCAGGTGGCAGGAGAGATATGCCAAATATGTCAATATGGCCAGGCGATCAGAGTGAGATGGCACAGTGAGGAATCATGATCAGGTCCACCATATTCAGGAGGCCAGACAGCAGCATCCCAATCTGGGCGGTCCGGTATGTCTCCACCTAAATAAACATCATCCAAATCGTCATCTGCTCTAGCTCGCAGCGAAGCACGGGTCATCCCAAACTCCTGCGTTATGGTTTTGACAAATGTAAGATCTGCCTTTGGATCAGTGAAGTGGGGTATTTTCCATCTGTGTGAGATGTGTAGTTTAGTAGGGTACAGAAGGGCATACTTGATGTCCAATTTTGGAAGCATCTTTTTGGCAGGTAGAAATTCCCTGCGCACCACCGGCACCGGGGGTGTAAAATCCAAATAGAAGGATAGTGTGTTCCCCTGAAAGGGAATGTCCCTCTGTTGTTCGGCCTGGTGGAGCACCACATCTCGGTCTTTGTAGTTGAGCAGGCGAGCCACTATGGGCCTCGGCGGAGCACCATAGGTGGCCTAGAAGCCAGAGTGTGATGGGCTATTTCCACAATGAACACTGGAGACAAGTTATTCCCACATAGCTCACAAAGCATAGTCTCAATGTAATCGTCCATCCTCACGATATTGGTGGTCTCTGGATTGCTAGTAATTTGGAGGTTATTGCATCTCGATCGCATCTCTACGTCTTCATTCTTCGCTTTGATGAGCTATCCATTTATAGGAGTTGTTCACAAGTTGCGCCCGCTCATGCTTTGCCCTGAGATCCTAGTCTTCAAGTTGTCGATTCTGTCCTCGTGTTCATCAGCCTTCTCCTTGATATGATACAGGTGGCTTGCCATGAGATCTAGTTTAGTATCGATGGTCCGCAGAATAATTTTGAAGTCCACAAGGATTTCTTTCAGATCGTCATTGCGGCCATCAGCTCCCCCAGTTATCAGACAGATTGTCTTGCGTGGGGTCACAGCTCGTTTATCTGGTGCTATTTTTGCCCTCAAAGGTGAGTTTCAATTGGTGGGTTGCCCATAATCACGGTATGTAGAAGTTACCGTGGACCGCTTGCAATTAGGAGATGGAAGTTGCAGTTATCCGGAAAGTCAGGGTATTATATCCAATGGCCTCAGTAGGTCAGAGGGTCTCCCAGCACAAACGTTGTGGAGAAACTATGGTATTCACCTATGAGGATTTGCTTTCTTCTGGCCAGATAGGGTGGTTGAGGTGTGGGGTTCAGTTTTTTAAAACCAGTGGTGGCGATTAGCGATAAGCACGTCTGGGAATTCGGCCAGAAAATGCTCCACGGTAGCAGTTCACTGTGTGACCCTGCCACACCCTGGGAAGAAATTTGAGGCTGGGAGGCACAAGCAGGCCAGACATGCTGGCTAATCCAAGGGGAGGGTCCCCAAGTAGCAATGCTCAGCAGTGTGGTCAGTGAGCAAGCAGTAGTCTGGGTAAACCCTCAGCAACCAGATTCCAATTAGGCAGTGGCTAGCTGGGCAAGATGTCCAATCTCAGCAGAGGGTGGACGAAGAGTTAATTTTTATCTCTCTGTTAAGGCTCAGAGACAGCTACAACCGGGAAGGGGCAGCCAGCCGCTCCCTTTCATCACAGTCAACCAAGAGGGGGTCAACAGGGTATGCTGGATGTGCTAAGTAGGGATACCTGCCCAGGGGGCAGCGTCCAATATGGGCCTTGGTCACAACAGACCGCAAGCCAGTCAGTACGCGACAGGAGCAATCCTAGTAACCTCTCAGGCCCAGGATAGCTGGGGGGGCCCTGGAGTTGAAGGCAGGAAAAACAGGGCAGCATGCGAGGGCCCAGAGGGTCACCAGCCATCCAGGGGGCAGTGCACAGGGAGGAGAACACTGGGCTAGGCCACACCACGAGGTACAGCCAGCAGTCTAATACATTGCAGCGTTGACTTGCATGACTCCCAGTCGTGAGTCCCCCAGTGCTGCAGGCCTCCGGCGATCAATTCCTGATGCTCTGGGGTAGTTGTAAAAGGACAGTTTTGGGGCAGATGCGCCTGCGGGAATAGGATTTTTAACATTTAAAAAAAAGTTTTTATTTATAAAGCGCGAACATGACCAAAATGTTGGTGGCAGAGTGTTGTACAACCTAATAAATAGCATTAAATATACAAGGAGCAAAATATAGAATACACAGCATGAAAAGATAATACAAAGAGACATAATGAAAACACCAGCAAAGAAATCAAATTGGTATGGATAGTTGCCTCAGATAGGAAGGAGATTATTCAGCAGTCTCATTTTTACTTCATTTTTTAAAAGAACGAATGAAGAGATGGTCCTGATCTCTGGGGGAATAGAGTTACAAATTCTTGGGGCAATCCAGTTGTTTGGGGGCAATGGAGTCCATGATGTTAGACATAGAGCTAAGGTAGTGCTTAGTGCGGTTTTGAGCATCAACCATATCAGTGGGAGGAGACAAGAGGTTAAGGCTGGTGTCAGATATCATGTCTGGATTGAGATTGAGGGTGTTTCTGATCCAATGTTTAACTTTCACTGGCTGGCCTTTGTGGATGGTTGCCTTTTCAACAATGGAGAAGGTGATGCAGTGATGATCGGTCCAGTCGCAGGGTGAAATAGAATGCAATAGCATGGTATTTTCCTTGGCTATGATTAAGTCTAAAATGGCCCCTTTTATATGAGTAGGGCGATTACAGACTTGGGTCAGGTTGAGGTCCTGGAGGAAAGTCTCAAAGCAATTCACTAGTGGATCCTTAGTGTCTTTCCAGTGAATGTTGAAAATCTGGTTGTTGTATGGGGTAAGGTTGGTGGAGATGATCTCCATGATTTGTTTGATGAAGGTAAGATTATCACCTGGGGGATGGTAGAAAGTATTCGGAGTGCAGATGGAGTTGTCTTTGGTAGAGATATTGATCATCATACATTCAAAACCAGATGCTGGGGAGGAAAGTGATTGTTTGACAGAGAGGTTTGATTGATAAATACAAGCAATATCGCCCCAAGACGGATAGCGCGATCTTGACAGATGATAGAGTAACTGAGTGGAACCAGGATGTCTAGTATAGTAGAAAAGGAATCATTTGCCAGGTTTCAGTGAGAATTGCTAGATCCAGGTCCAAGTTGAGTAAGAAGTCCTGTATGTCGGCAGCGTGTTTCACTGCGGATCTGCAGTTGAGTAGGGAGCATTTTAGGTTGGTTTTGGTAATGGTAGTGGAAGAGTGTGAAATGGGGACAAGTTTGAGGTTAGATTTATTAATGAGTCTGGGTTTGGTATATGGTATCCTTTGTGGTTGGGTGAGAATGGTTTGAATCCTAACTGGAGGTGGGACATGGGGGGTGGGATCATAAAGAGAGAAGGGAGAGAATATCTGTGGGTGAAAGGTTTCAATTCAATTCAATCAAGCTTTATTCGACAATTGTCATAAAAGCATACACAAGTGTAAAATTCATATAATGATTAAATATAGTTAAAATGATAAGAGTGCAATAAAATACAACATCTTTTCAGTATGAACTAGAGTGCATATTTTGGGGCCTATGTTAGATTATCTCAAAATGGGTTACCCCAACTGCAATTTGCTTCTAATAGCCCAGGCCCACACCAAAAACTTGGCCACAGCTATGAACACAGGGGGATGAGTACTGGTGCGAATTGTTCTAGCTGCAACCAACCCGCTCCTAGCGCCCATTAGCTTGCACATCGGTCGTAACCACATCCGACGTGGGTCCACGTACACTGGGCATTCGAACAATATATGATTAATTGTTTCCAAAGCAGCAGGGCAGCCGGGACAGGCAACCTTTGCTCCCCCGGCCCATCTGGATGCAAACGCTCTGACAGGTAAACTGCCTATTCTAAGTTTAAAATAGAGTTTGCGATCCAGGGGCTTGGTTATAGCGTCCCAAAAATCTTCACGGTTGACCATGTCTTTAAAGCCCAGAAAAATCCCTGTGATTGACAGGGGAGCAGCGTTCCTATACACTTTAGAAGCCATAGCCTCCCAGTACAAACCCTTTAACACCTTTTTCGTCGGGAATCTGGCATTGAGCGGATCTTCCCATAATTCTTTTAATCCTAGCTCTACTAGTATTTTGCCAATACGTGATAGCCACTTAATTTTGTTGTAAGTGTCACTCCCAATTACATCCATAAGCCCGACGGCAAAGGTTCTCAATTCTGGAGTTGACCATAACCGTCTCCAGTATAGAACTGTGCGAAATAGAGCTATTAGGGCTATAGGTCTCATTCCCATGTCTAGTGATAGAGGACACATGGGGGTACTTTGAGGCAGTTTTACCAGTTTTCTAAGAAATCTATTTTCAGACACTTGCAACTTTCCCAAATTTTCGAATCCACATATCTCAACGCCATATAAGGCTGCACCAACCACCTTGCCATTGTAAAAGTGCTGGGGCAATTGGTTTAGTAAGGGTCCTCGCATTTTCCGTACTTAGTGCTCCAGCAAGCTGGCGGTGCCTAAGGGTACTCAATTCTACCTGCTGACTCCAAGATAGGTCGTGCTGAATGCATACCCCCAGATAACTAAATGCTTGCACCTTCTCTAGTGGTAGTTTTTTCATTGTAATTTTGCCCTTAAAAGATTTATGTTGGTTAAAAGCCATATATATTTTGATTTTAAAACATTCACCTCCAAACCTCGGGTGGTACAAAAGTTTTCAAAGATTCCTAACGCCTTCTGTAAGCCACTCGGGGTTTTTGCTATAACGAAACAATCGTCGGCGAACATAAGAATGGGTACTTTGGCTCCTGCCAAGGTTGGGGCATCAACGTTGGCTGAAATCAGAAGCTTGGCCACATCGTTTATGTACATTGAAAACAAGGTTGGCGCGAGAACGCAGCCTTGCCGAACTCCTCTTTCCACAGGAAACTGACTGATAATGCTTCCTGGGCCACCCCACCTTATCTGAGCAAAGTTGCGTTCATGTAATCTCATTATCAATGAAAGGAGAGCACGGGGCATACCCATATCATATAGGACTTGCCATAGGGTCGCCCAGGGGATAAGGTCAAACGCTGCCCTTAAATCAATAAAGGCAGCGTAAAGGCTTCCCCCTCCTATCAGGACAGTCTTCCAGTACAACATAGCAAATTGAAGTACTTGGTCGACTGTGCTGATAGAAGCTCTAAAAATTGCTTGGAGATGGGATAGTATCTTCTCCTCCTGTTCCCATGTCTGTATCTTATTTAAGATCAGCCTCCCCAGAATCTTTTGTATAGTGTCAATCAGGCTGATTGGGCGATAGTTGCCGGGTAGCGACTTGTCCCCTTTCTTGAAAACAGGAATGATTTCAGCCCCATTCCATGTGGCAGGTATAGGTGCTCCTTTAGCTATTGTATTAGCCAGCAACAGTATGTAGTCACCCCATAAGACTCTATCATGTAGAAATATGTCAGCTGGGACTCCATCTATACCTGGGGCTTTACCGGGAACAACCAGATCTAAAGCACGACGCACATCATCAAGGTTGAATGCGTCATTCAGAAAGGGTATAATTGGAATCTCCAAGTTTATACAAGGTTCCATTGCCCTGGCGTATTGGGGCTTAAAATACAATACCCATTCCTCTTGAGCTACCCAATTTTGTGGCTTGTCCTGGATTCTCTTGCTTCCCCATTTCAGAACACTCCAGAATTTCCTGGAATATTTTTGTTCTCCCGCTTCTCTTAGCTCTTGCCATCTATGTTCGTCCCATGCTCTCTTTGATTTGTGTACTATGCTCCTATAGGCTGCCCTAGCGGTGCGCACACAATCACTCGATCCACTTTTAATGGCTCTGCCAAGCCTATCCGGGCCTGCCTACACTCCCGTGTGTACCAACGTAGGGGGTGACAGGTAGAGTTTTTTTTGTTTGGCTTAAACGGCCTAACAAATAGACTTTTTAGGTCACCAAAAAAGGATTTGTGTATTTTTGTACTTAATTCAAGAGCTATGGGCAAGTTCCCATTGCTAGCTTGTGATGCGTAGAAGACTAAGGATATCAGCCCGCAACAACTGTATATCAGATTTATAGTATCCAGCTTAGAATAGAGTATTGGGGTATTAGTGTGGGTGGTGTTACGACAGAGAAATGATGGGATAGGCGAGTTATCTAAAATATTGTATGTGACGGAGGGGTTATTTAGTTTGGAACAAAAGTTAGAATTCTTAGAAGTATCCCTACCTAAGGTGATGAGATTATGGTCAGACACCGTAATGTGATGAGGAGTGCGGGGACACAAAGAGGAGAGGTCGTAAAGACAAGAGGTGGAGAGAATGTTGAGAGGCTGCTGTTCAGAAGTATTGATGTCAGAGAAGGAGCATGTAAAGGCTGAGGAAGTGGGAGACATGTGTTTTGTGGGAGACCCTGCATGTGTTGTGATAGTGGTTCGCTGACTGGGGGAGCTGTGTATCCCAAGCTGAGATGGAGCAGTGTTGTGAATTATTTTGTTATTAGGTTGAATATGAGGGTTGAGTAGGTGAGCGTTGGAGGAATGGTCAGCGCCAATCCAAGTTGTGGTACTGTTCTGAGATGACGAGATATCAGGTATGGTGGTGTGGTCAACAGTCTGTGGCGAGCAGTAAGAGGATGAGTCGATAAGAATGGATGGGCAGTGTAGGTTATTGGGAGGGGGATCCGTAGGTAGTTGGGATAGGTGGGGTGAGGTAAAGTCAGTGTTGAGTTTGTCCTTGAGGAAAGGGAAGACCATGTCAAAAAGTTCCAGATTGCGGTTAGAAGAATGAATGAGCACTATACCAGTATTATAGATGGAGATAGTCACTTCTGCCTTGTAAAAAGGGGAGGGTGAAATAGTTAGTTTGTGACCGTGAGGTATTTTCTTAGTGGTGGTGGGTTTGAGAACTGAGGATAGGACATTTCTCCACTGAGCACGACGAAAGGTAAAGAAGATAAGGTAATTCATTAATGTACCCTTGTTAATGCAAAAATAGTAATCGAGAAAGAGTGTTTCGGGATGAGATTTGAGAGCTTTGTGCTTGAAGGTTTTTGTTGCGTTTTTGGAAAGACTGGGGGGGAAGTCGAAATTAAACGAATTGCGACCAGCGAAGGACAGTGAATGGTTCTGTCTAGCATCCCGTGGAAGTTCCATGATGCCGGGCAAAAAGAGGAGGAGCAAGGGAGAGAAGGGTGAGTATGGGAATACTAGTCATGTACCACACAGGGAGAGAATGGCCGATTATGGGAACAAAAGGCTGGAACCACACAGCTGACTGACGAGAAGCAAGCAGGAGTGGGGTCCTATTTCAAATGTGAAGCTGGTGTGGTGGAAGAAGATCTTATGTTGTTAACACAAAGTGGAAAGTGAGGGAAAATGGAGGGAGAGAGAAGAGCCATTAAGCTATCTTGCGAGGAATCAGGTAGGTGAGTGGAGGAGGGGGAAGGATATGTAAAGCACCAAAGAGAGATGAGCAAAATATGCAGGAAATCTGAAGATGGGTTTAGAATAACAAAGTATAGGCAGGAACTTTCCTATAGAATGATGTGGCATGAATGTGAATTGTTATCTGAAAAATGTATTGGAAGAAGCCAGTAGGTGGCGCGGAAATCTCAAATATCAAAACTGTTATCCTTTGAAAATGTGAAGCACTTTTACAAATTGGAATATGATAGGAATAATTCCAGGGTGCACTCGATGAATTTGGCTACAAAAAAAACCCACAAAAAACCCAACAATCTAAAAACAATCCCAAAGCTTTAAAGAACAAACTGACTGCCCACAACATGAAAGCAAGCACAGAGTCAGGATAAATGGCGGATAATGATTACGGCCGGAAGAACCTCTCTGTGGAGTGGTCACCTTGCTGCCTGGCCAGGCTCTACGCCCCTTTCTCCAACAATATTCCCTTCACATCTCCCCGCCAACAAGAATGACAGCGAAGGTAAACTTTTCTCTGTGATGGACCTGGTCCCTATATCAGTCCCTACTCCATCACTGGTGACCTATACTCGTGGCTTTATGTCGATAAAGGACGACCAGTTAGCAGCAAGTGGCACTTTGTGCTTTATGTGCTATTTTCACCTGAAACTTTAAAAACTGACATCTCTGCTTCTACTGATTAGATTTTTGTTGTTTCGGTGTCTTTGTATTTATTGAACTTTACTCTATTTTTCATTAATTGGTTTAGGAATTTTCTTGCTTTGTTTTTTCACTTTATTGCTGTTTGAGTACTGCATAAATACTTTACACATTTCCTCTCAGTTTAGCCTGATTGGTTTGTGCCAAGCTACCGGGGGGTGGGGGGGTGGAGGAGGTTAAACACAGGTGAATTTAGCGCTGTTTTGTGGCTGGAAAGGATTGTGCTAATTATTTGAATAGGGCTTCCACCCCTCTCAAGAGCTTGTCCCCATAAATAAGTGCCAGTGACCAACAATTTTCAACCACCGTTACAAATTAAGCAGTGAGCATGGGTCAAAGTTCCATGAAATATGCATTTGAAGACTGAAGATTATTTAGAAACAGCAAAGCACATATTATAGATTCTGCGCTACTCACCACCAACAATAAAGCTGATAGTCGTCACAGCCTTATTGTGCTTTATTTCTCACCAGATATCTTCGCATTTCAGTTACTGGATCAGGCATGCCACTCTCTGAAAGCAGGTCCCACTTGTAAACAGCAGAATGGAACATTGGGTCTCATTTGTTATATTTTGAGCCTTCCTTCTGTGCTGCCGTGCATCAAAATAAAAGGGCAGGAATGCGCTGTATCTACAATATATATGCAAAAAGAACAATTGATGGATAGAATGCAGAACAATGTCATACATTCATCCCAGTACAGACATCTGGGCCTAAATCCATCGTTATTTTGCTCCCCATGCCATTCTTGTTTGAACCCAGCCATATGCAAATTAATCTTGACCCTGCTTCCTTAGGGAACAGTCCAGCCTGAACTGCCAGGCCAGATCCTTCCTGTACTAGAAACAAGCATCCTAGGACCAGTTTTGGGGTTTCACCCCTCATCAGCCATGCTAGCTTGAATCCAGTGACACAGTGACCTCGGAACCCACGTCTGGGCATACCCAGCATACTTAGGGCGAGAAAGCAAAAACACACAGATGATAACAAGTATCATTTGTGTTCCTCTCACCACATGTCAAGTGTATGCTTAGAGCTCATAGTTCGTGGAAGGGTGACTCTAGAAATAGTGTGCAAATATGAAAGTCTAAATCCTTCATCTCAAGTATGGTCTTACAATACTTCTCTAAATCCTGAAACTCATTTACACCTGGCAATGATTATTTACAATTCAGACTCTGTCACAAGGGCCCGGATGCGCCAACTAAGTATCAAAATTGCTGAGCAAGAAATTCTATGAAAAAACAAGGGGGCATATTACCAACCAATAGAGATAATTTTTGTCTCTAACTTATTTAGAGACAAAAATTATCGCCGCAAATCGGCGATTTTTATCGCAGATAAACCTTGCTATTAGCAAGGTTTATCGCAAATGCGATAAAAAACGGCCGCAATGCATGAATATCGCTGAAAAGTCAGCGATATTCATGCATTATCGAGCAAATGATCTTAGCCATGTTATCCACCTCCCATTGGATAACATGGCTAAGAACTGCTCCTGGGCAAGTGTTAGCTTTTGGAGATATTCGCGCTTAGCGCGAATATCTCCAAAAGTTGGTAATAGGAGATAGCGATGTTAGCGACTGTTTTCAGTCGCTAACATCTTGGCACGCCCACTTTACATGTCATTAGTGATAAATATCACTGACATGCAAAGCGGGGCCCAAGATGGTCACTATCTCCTATTAGCTGTCGCTAACTGGTGTTAGCGACAGCTTGGTAATAGGGAGATAATTTTATCTCCGCTTTCTTGGCTTTTAAAGCCAAAAAGGCGGAGATAAAGCCCCTTGATAATATGCCCCAAGGTTCTTATACATCATGAATCCAAAATGGCGTCACCATAGAAAGTCTTGTGAGATTCCTGTGAAGTTCTGGGACAAGAAGTAATCTGAAATCCACCTGTGTGTTTTGCTTAGAACAAGTGTTACAGACGCGAAGACTCACACCAAGTAGCATTTACGGTATGTGCACATGGCTGGCTTTTTCTACTGTTGAAGTCTGGCACTACTAGGAAGTTCAGAAAAGGGTGTCTCCATGCACTCCCAGTTTGTGCGGGTAAGTGCTGGCTGTGGATCATGACAGTGTCCTCCTAAGGGCAAATGTTTTAGTAGCACAACTCCTGGTTTTATCTGGATGATTTCTGTAGAACTCTCATAGCCAGTGCAGAGCGTAATGATTAGGAACCGGTTCTCATCACTCCTCAGGGCCACACCCCTTCCTGTCTATTAAATGTTATATTTCTCTTCTAAGAATTCATGCATCTTAAATACGATGTATTTCATATCCATTTTCAGCACTCACCTGAACAGGTGCGGGATTTGGAACTAGATGTGCTTTTGCAGAACAAGTTTTTTACAAGGATACTTGGAACACAGAATAGGTTTTCATAGACTGTGTCAATTTTTACCACAGTTACAGAATTCACAATTTCTTCAATGGAAAATGGACCAACAAACATGGGTTTCTATGTGCTAAACCCGACATTTTGACTTTGTGTTGGGATTCTTTTTCTGTATAAACAATGTTTTTTTCTTTAAGAAATTAGATAGGAGGAGAGTGACAGAACATCAGACCTCTGTGAACCAACATATGCAGATTGAAGCAATCATTAAAATAATTAGAGTAGATCAATATTGGTGTCTATGCATAATTTAGGTTCCATAGTTTTAATCACTTTAGTAAACATGGTAATTCAATTCTGATGTTAATTCTGTTCTTAAAGAGTGAGGGGTTAAAATTTCAGCATGTGCACATATCAGTCCAGCAAAGATAACAACGTTGTAATACACGATGAATAGGTGTATTATGTATTACCCTGCTCTTGAATAGTATAATGTATGGAAAGGTATCCTTACATGCTTAATACCAAACACGACGCATGGTATGCATCAACGTTTCAGTCTTTGAACTACGGAATATATGCAGGGCCAGGACTGGCCGTAGCGGCCACCGGGCAATCCCCCGGTGCGCCGCACCGGTGGGGGCCGGTTTGGGGGCCCTGGGGGCCGATTTTGTTACAGGGCCGTTTTTGCAGCATAGCTGCTAAATCGGCCCTGTACCAAAACCGGCCCCGGCAAAGAGCTCGGTGGCACCCACAAAGCCCGGGGAGGAGGGGGCCGGCCAGCACTTTGCCAGGGCCGGTTTTGGTTCCCAGTCCGGCCCTGTGGGACCATCCTCAGGACTGCACGTTTTGTGCAAAATGGACGATCCCAATTTGTAGATGCCAAAATAAAACAAAACAAAATATACGAATGTATAAATGACAATAATAATGGTGAAAACAAAAACATATATTGCACCACACGTAGATCCTGAGTGAATGGATACAAAAGAACACTGTAAACAAGGCTGAATGCAGCAAGCCCCACAATGTAAAGACTAGTCAATCAATAAGAAGAACGTATTTCAGCAATCGGGGTGTCTAGCAACAAAAAGGCCTAATTAAAAAGCCTGCATGAATCAGCAAAAACTATTTGGAATTATGTCCTAAATCTGTAGACTCAACAGTCACATGGATTAAATCACAACAACGGGAAGCTGAGGTAACCTCACTGGTGTACAGGCATTCATAAGAAGCAAGGCGGGAAGGGCACACTCACTTCAAATGGAAACCAGAGGCAAAACCCTGCACCATAACAGTGCTGCGAAAGCTGCAGTTGAGCAGCGGCCATGCTGGGGGAAGAAATAGCGACATCATCAGACCCCTATAATTAGGAAGTTATAAACTGACTCATAAAAAAGGGGACTGGACTTACACTAAATAAATATACATAACACATAAAAAAAAATATCCTTCCACACCAAAAGCCACCCAAGAAAGAACTGGTGGTAATGAAAACAAAGTGCCACATATATGGCCAAAATGGGGAAAACACATTATGGGAACAGGACTCAAGTGGATTAAAACTCAGTATCAATATCTATGATTTTTTAAAAAAATATCTTTATTGCTTTTTTATTTTTCCGGTACAGTAGTTCACAAGCATCAATATAGTTCACCTTGGTGATAGCATCACTTCTTCTATAACACAGTGTACGTAGATCAAGGCATTTCCTTCTCACAATTTCAGTGTTATTCATGGTCATAATGTGAGGTTACTTATGTATTTGTGAGTCACCTTGGGGTCCTACGGCCCGCAGTCTGCCAACTCCAACCGAGGGTCAAGGTCAGGATGTTTGGTGCGCCTCATCATAGTTGCGAACGACAATGTGTGAAAAATATCAATGTGTATAGACCAAGGTTACCCATATTCCGACTCAGCACTTGAATTACATCTCAATCAACCGCATTTAACAACAACAAATGTTAAATCAAAACAAAAGAGACATCAATTGACCGAGTGTATATATACCTAGTGTTTAGTGTGCTATCTGGGTGCAATTGTGCCTAGGCTAGCATGTTGGTGCCGTGTGTGGGCCGAATATCTATGATCTATGATGGTGAAACAAATGCATCTAAACTGTGCAGCATGACCCAAAGGCATGAAAACTCTGTCTTAAAAAAGAACAATTTCAGACAAAATGAGAATTAGATTGAATGAGATAAATTATTGAGAATAAGACAACAGTGGCCAACACTGATAAATAAATTCAAAAAGTTAATAGAATTGTTTTTATGGTCTATCGTGAAAGATACATTTGTATTTTATCTATCAATCATCATCATCATCATATGCTTCACTATGTACTAAAGCCACATCTCGAAATGTAATTGAAAATTTAAATTCAACAGTCCCCAGCCACAGAACTTAAAAGTGATCTACTATACCTACTATTTTTAGGTTTTCCAGGAAGCCCAGCAGTCTTGGACTCATGAAGCCAACTCAGAACGTGTTGCCTTAGCTGAACTGAGAGTAAATACAAACCTTTTTGATCATATATGCAACCCATCTATCTCACTTCTACTTTTTTTCTTTAAGCCAAACTTCTCTATATTATCCACATTTTCAGCTGACAGAATCAATGGAGGTTCGCTAACAATGCTATTCTCATTTTCAGGTTTTGTCGGCATAAGG
Organism: Lissotriton helveticus; assembly: GCF_964261635.1. Taxonomy (NCBI): domain Eukaryota; kingdom Metazoa; phylum Chordata; class Amphibia; order Caudata; family Salamandridae; genus Lissotriton; species Lissotriton helveticus. The sequence continues at coordinate 436,925,249 of NC_136070.1, read as the reverse complement.
CACCCCCTTGTCATTGAGTGGGCCAGGTTTATAACAAATCATAATCACAAAAAACAATGTCCATCAACTGTCTGTAAGTCAGTGCTATAGCGAACTTTAAATATTACAAATTCCAATAATGCGTGTAAACCTCCACTGTATGGTTAGCACCCAATAAATAATGCCTTCACTCTTTAAAACATCTGTCGATTGCCAAATGTTATTTGTCTGCAAAAATATCATTTAATTCTCTTGGGTAACATTTCTTGGAAAAATAGGTCAGCTGCATCTGACCAATGGTTGGATTCCATTTTGGATTCCATTTTGGACAAAGCTCCTCCCATAGCATGACATAAGGCATCTGTGTGAACAATAAATGGAAGTTCACCATTAGGATATAGCAACATAGTTGTAGTTGAAAAGAGTTTTTGCATAAAACTATACACTAGATCAGCCTCTTTGGATCATACGAAGGTAACTCCTTTACAAAGAAGTTTGGAAAAAGCTCGGTCTGACTCCGAAGATTGCTGAATGAATCTTCTATAAAAATAGAAAACACGAAAACGCATCATGTTTCTTAGTTTTTACGGTTTGTAACAATGTAATTTTTTTGTGACTTTGTTTGTTCTTTCCATTTGTAATGTAGCTTACATTTGGTGCTCTAGTCATCTTACTGCAGTCGTTGATGAGCTACCTCTAACATGGCTTCCACACATACAACTCACCCCCTACAACCCGCAACTACAGCCTACATAAAAGAAGGACTATGTGTTGCTCAAATAAATAGGAGTGATTTCAAAGGTAGCAAGCCAAACTGCTTTCGTATGGTCAACGGAGGTAGACCTAGTTGGGTATGGTAATAAATGTATTACTTTATGTTAACAAAACCTAGAAAACCACAGAAAAACACGAAGGTTAAAGTGATGTTATAGTTAGTTATGATTATAATATATTACTTAATTTTTTTTTAAACTAGAAATTAACTGAAAAACACAAAGATTAACCCCTTCCATGCTGATGACGGCCCCCGGCCATCATGCATCATGGTGGGCGTCTGCTGATGACGGCTGGGGGCCGTCATGATCCCGTCCACTCTTAAAAACAGCCGCACAGGCGCAGAATCGCTGCCGCGCCCAAGGGGTTAAAGGAACATTAGAGTGAGGTGTAAATGGCAGTTAAGACTTAAAACGTGATGTTTTAAACTAAAACACTGACATTCACCAGTTATAGTTAATTTAAGTAACTAACACCCAGATTCATCAAGCCAAAATCAGCTCACAAAGGGCCAGATTCTGAGAATCTGGCCCTTTGCGAGCGCTATTTTTGCATTTGGGATTCATCATCCCAAATGCAAAAATCTCAATTCTAGAAATCGCTAAATTGCGAATAATTGCATTTAAGGAATCTCAATTTGAGATTCCTTAAATGCAATTCATGAACCATTTTAAAATTGCGAATTCGCAATCTGGGGCCGCTATTTACCGCGAAGTCTAACTACGTGGTAAATAGCAAAAACTTAGAAAAATGCACTTTAGTGCATTTTTCTAAGTTGTATGTTACACACACACATGTCCTTTGGATATGTGTGTGCGCAACACCAGTGTACATTACCATTACCACTAGGATGTTTTGTGGGCAAATCTATGATGTACCTTGACTCTAGTCTCCGGAGCCGTCTTAATCAATCTCCGCCCCTCACATTAGATTGAATAGTGTCTAGGCCAAAGTACTGTAGCTTACTCCGATCTGTGTTGTGCACCTCTGCGAAATGTCGGGCCACCGGATATGATGGATCTGCCTTGTCAATGGCCCTCGGATGTTCTAAAATTCGCAGTTTCAGTTGGTTAATGGTGCTACCGATGTAGCGAAGGCCACATGGGCACAACAGACAGTAGACCGCAAAAGGAGTGCTACAGGTGATTAACTTTTTTATATGCATCATCTTGCCTGTGTCCGGTACCTCATACAACAGAACCCGCTTGCTGCCTGAGCAGGCCTTGCAGTGCCCACAAGGATAAAATCCCTTCATTTCTTTGAGTGTGTTATTCTTGGGTGTGGGTTTCTCGAGATGACTAGTAACTAGCAGATCCCCCAGTGATCTAGCTTTGCTAAATGTCACCAGTGGATGCGCTGGTAGATCCTCACATAGCACGCTGTCCGTTTGGAGAATGTGCCAGTTCTTTTGTAACATGGCTCTCAAGTCGTTCGCTCCAGAGGAGAAGGGGGTTATCATTCTAAACTTCCCCTCACCTGTAGCTCTGTTTTTTCCTCGTTGCCTCTAAGAAGATTTAGATGTTAATAGTGTACTTCTAGGGATCATTCTCACCCTCCTTAATGTGTCCCGTAGCAACACTTCACCATATCCTCTCGCTGTAAACCTAGCCAGGCATTCTACTGCTGCCAGTTCAAAGTCTTCATCTCTAGAACTGTTTCTGCGCAGCCTTAACAGCTCTCCATAAGGAATGCTCCTAACTAGCTGAGGTGGGTGACTACTGCTGGCAAAGAGTTTTGAATTGCCAGCAGTCTCTTTCCTGTATAAAGCAGTGTGTAGCTGGCCCCCTTCAACGAACACCCTCAGGTCCAAGTACTCCGCTGCCACCGGACTAATTGTTCCTGAGAAGTGTAAGTTGTACTCGTTGTCATTGAGTATCTTGATGTAACCTTCTGCTGTGTCTTTGGTGCCTCGCCATATGATGAAAAGGTCATCAATATAACGATGCCAACACACTGTTTCACCTTTGTCCTGTCCTACCAAGCAGCTCCTGGGCACCTGCTCCTCCCACCAGCCGACGAACAAGTTCGCTTAGCTGGGGGCAAAGCAGGTGCCCATCGCCGTCCCAGACACTTGTTTGTATAATTGCTCTTGAAACAAGAAGATATTATTCTTAAGACAAAACTCTGTGAATTCCAAAATCATGCAGTTATGTTTGGCAAACCTCATTTGGCGAAAGTTTAGGAAGTGTTGCAGTGCTTGTAGGCCGTGACCATGCTCTATGCTTGTATACAAGCTAGCGATGTCCAATACTATTAAAAGGTAGTCCGGGTCCCATCTTATGTCTTGAATTTTGTTCAAAAAGTCCTTAGTGTCTTGGACATAAGACTGTAAGTTCATCACTAAGGGAAACAGGATGTTGTCCATTAATCGGGACATGTTCTCTGTCAGGCTGCCTATAGAAGAGACAATGGGACGGCCAGGGGGATACTTTCTGTCTTTGTGAAGCTTGGGAAGGTGATAGAAGGTCGGGGTCAGTGGTTGGTTGTTTCGTAGAAATAAATGTTCATCCCTACTAAGCATTTGTAGGTCATGCCACCTCCATATCAGGATGTCGTAGTCCCTTATACTTTGTTGGTAAAGTTCATTACTACATTTGATGTAAAATTTATCATCCGACAATTGTCTTAATGCTTCGCCCCTGTAGTACTCCCTGCTCATCAGTACTACGTTGCCTCCTTTATCCGAGGGTTTCACTATGACATTCTTGTCATGCATTAGGTCTTGTAGAGCCAGTTTCTGTTGTTCAGTGATATTACTTTTTGTTTGATGGTTGGCTTTCCTATATTTCATAAGGTCATTGTTCATGGCTTCTGTAAAAACATCCACAGCGTCCCATGGTGCTTGAGGGACGAATACCGAGGTTGGTTTATATCCACTTTCCTCCCTCTCTTGCTCTATTCCCTGCAATTCCGCACGTTGTGCAAGATCTAAAGTTTCAGTAAAAGACATGCGGGAGCAGGGTAGGAATTCCCTGACTGACTAGGCTTGGTGATGGGCCCCAATTTTCTTTTCCCTGAGCTGTTTTTGGCCCAGGGACTCCATCCCCCGGGGCCCATAGTATTGTTTAAGAGGAGATGAAGAGTGCTGCCCTCATGCCCAAACCGCTTTTTGCCCTGGGGACCCCATCCCCTGGAGCCCAATTTATTTCATTAGGGAACAGGCCTTTCATGGCCTCAGGGAACATCCCTCACTAGCGCTGTCCCATGGAGCCCACACCTGGAACACAGCGGTTTGCCTGCCCGTACCTGGCGTGGGCATTTAAAAAAATAAATGGGAGCAAGCGCAGAGTTTGTTCCCAGCGGGTAGGTGCGTTAAAAATGCTCCCGCTAGCTGGGAGCAGACCTAGGATCTGTTTTCCTGCCCGCACTGATACAGGTAGGGAATCAACTCAACAGATTACAACTGCCTGGAGGGAGCAGCATGAATAGTTGTTCCCTCCAGGCAGGAGCAAAGCCGACTCCAGTAGCATGCGGGGAGCCTACGGGGCGATACAAAAGGGGATGATGGACGGAGCGTTCGATCAAATCAAACACTCACCCCCAGTCAACTGATCTGGGTTTAATCAATCACCATTCTTTAGCTCACTCCGCCACCCCAACAGTCCAGCCTGAACTGCCAAAGCCATGTCTTCCCTGGACCGGAAACAAGCATTCTGGGAGCCTACGGGGGCCACGGGCCATGAGGCCCCCACATGGCCCCAAATGTTGTGCATGGTGGGTACCCTGGGTGGGCACCAGGGCACATACCTTTAAAAAATAATGCAGGAACTGGGGGATGGGGTCTGCGAGGCTGTAACAGGCTTGGGAGGGGGCTTGATTATTTATATTATGTCTCCAGGGGATGGGGTTCCAGAGGTCTTATTAGGCTCCAAAGGGGGCTGTGCACCCCCCTACCTTTATTAATTACTCAACCCCAGTGGATTGCGTCCCCGGGGCCTAATACCGCTCTGGAAGGGGGCTGTGTGGCCACCTCCCCTGTTTTTTGTATTACGCCCCGGGGATAAGTTCCACTGGCCTAGTAAGTCTTGGGTATGGGGATGCTGCCCCTCCTCCCCTTTTTGGTTGAATTTGGCCCTGGGGATGGGGACCTGGGCCTATTAAGGTTTGGCAAGGGTTTATGCTTGCCCTCTCCCCTTAATATATATAGATGTTTTGGTCCCAGGGGCGCTCAAACCTGCGTATCGAGGCAAAGGCTCAACGCCCTGTCGTGGACGGCTGAAGGCCGGGCTTGGCTAGGCGTCGGCTACTTGCAGGGGGTTAGCAGCAGGTCACACCCTATTGCCAACCCCCCGCCATGCACAACCAAAAGCCCTGCGCATAATGGGGTTGGCTGCCTTTGGGCGGGGATTGTGTGGTAAGGCTGCGTAGAGAAGGCATGCGTAGTAATGTCATATAACTGTGAACCACAGCACCCATTGTGCCATCCACTACAGTGACAATGTAAACATGACTGCAGGCCTTCCACCAGTAGCCTAGCTGTGCAGGTTTTAACTGCAAATTTGACCCATCAAAATAACCTCTTTCGACAGGCCTAAACCTTCCTTTACACAAAGTTGTATTGGGGACATTCTTGTGACTGGAGAGTGGATGGAAACCAAGTCAGTGAGGAGAATGGAGACATGCTGTTTTTAGAACTTTCATGAAGACTTTGTTAGCAAGGAGCTGCTGATTAGTTCTTCCTGAACACTGCCATTTGGTACATGTTAAGGTTGAGGTGTGAGACTGCATTTTCATTGTTCAAGGTGAGGATGTTTGTAGTTATGGTTTAACCTTTTGACTGTCTCTGATTAGTATTTCAGGAAAGTTACTAACTGCCAGTTGGAGCAATCTCACACTTAATTGTGTCCTTAGTGTAAATATTCCGGCTTGGAACCAGTCACCTTGCTACCTTCTCTGCAAGCCATCACTTTGTACAAAGTCCGTGTCTCGAGAGCAGTTTGGAAATGACATTTGAAAAGGAATTAACCCAAAGAGATTCAGAACATGAAACAGCGAATATACATCCCCTTTGTGGAAAATATATGTAAATGTAGGAGCCAAACCATCCAACTATGTCCCAGCCCCAAGATCTCACAGAAAGGAGTGCTCCACAGAGTACACAAAGAGCTGCTATGTGACCAGGGTCTTCGGCCTTGTTACTCTATATGGTCATGGAACTCCTTGGTGACTTGCAATATCCTTAAAATGTATGACAGGTGCTACGTTATCCTAAATAGTCTATCCTATATGTATGACTGTATTGTAATCTGAATATCTGAAGTATAATATTAATTAACTGAAAAATGATCATCATTATATTGCATATGATACACTCATTGTCATTTATCCTCTTAATGCACATAAAGATTTGTTTTAAGTCTTTACCAGAGTGTTGCCATTCTGTGTTGCTTAACAACAACAATACAATCTGGTGGTCTAAGATACAAAGAAATTAAAACCCATAAATGGTTAGCACTCACCTATCCCGTGTGAGGTATTAGCCTCACCTCACCTGGTACAGACTCAGGTTTGTAGGAGGCCCCGCCCTGTGAGAAAAGTAATTCGAGACTCTTACTCACATGAATTTGACATGAAAACTATGTGAAACTTGAAGAGACAGCGTAAATGATAACATCTGCTGCTCAATGACTGCTCAAGACTGCTCAGTCTGTACCAGGTGAGGTGAGGCTAACACCTCACACGGGATAGGTGAGTGCAACCATTTATGGGTTTTACAGAATAAGAAAGAGTATTGCGTGGTACTGAGTTTTCGTTTCTTTAGGTGTGGAAGTCACCCCTCCTGTATAGAGGTATTTTGTACGTTCACAAGTGGGCACACTGTGACTGTGTTTTTATCCTTATCTTGTTTTTTATTGTCACTTATTGCAGTAGCTATAATTTAAGAAGGTCCTGAAGAAAGCCAGGGCAAGTTGCCCAATTTGGCAGAAACTAGTCGACCAAAGACCTGCGGCACATTTGTTGGAAGCCGTACCTGCATTCGTTTTAATAGGCGTGGAAGCAAACGCTAATAAAATTGTTTGGTTTTCCGCCATGTCCTTTTTAAATCCATCACTAGTTTTGCACTGCACTTGATTTGGCCTGTGTATATTGGACTATAGGCTATTAGTCACTTAACATAGGTCTTTATGGTGTTTTGGCTATCTGGTTCACACTCCTAGATCACAGTGTTACCTCCTGAGTGAATGGGGTGCTGTGACAGGGAAGCTGGAATTCCAGATGATGACACTGGCCACGAAGGGCAGTTGATGAAAATCCTATTTTCATCTTCCTTCTATAGGGTTAGTTTAGTCTCTCAGGTTGTTCAAATTTGGATATAACACGTCTGAAAGGAACCACAGTTATACTCTTTTTCTTTATCTGTTGTTAGGTACAGGAATTGGGGATTTAATCTGATGTAGGTCTTTAAAAATGTTCCCTATGACCCCTACTTCCTCGTGAAGTTGTGTTTTTGTATTCTGTGTTGCTTGGCAGCCTGTAATGGGCTGACTGATTAGTGCTGCTGCTGAGTAGGTGATTGAATCAGCATGAAAGCAGGAAGCCCCAAACTGGTCTGAAGACTGCAAGAGATCCCAGACACCTCGAATAAGACGTTTATTTGAACCTGAAGTGATGGTCTTTACGCAACCCTGGAGGTCCGTCAGTGTGTACATCCTGTCCTGTGAAGATTGGTGATCTACAAATCAGGAGATCACTATGGAGGGTATAAAACCAACCATGCCCGCCGCATAGCCTGCATACCCGCTGATCACCAACAGTTAACGTCAGAGCTTAGTTGCACCAGAGGAGAGAGAGCCTTTGACAAGTAGGCAAATCTGCTGCACCTGCCTGTGACTTTTTTTTGAAGAACTGCTGCTATAGCCATTGAACTGAGTTGCAAAGTTAACTCATAAGAATGTTTGAGTGACCCAGCCTGACCTCGTCAGTGCTGGTCGCTCTACCCGCCGCGTGGCCCCTCCAGGAAGTCATCCGGTCCCCTGCTGCTGCCGCCGCTCGCACTAGCTGTACCGCTGCCCTGACTGTGTCCCCGCTGTGGTTTGTAGTATTGCCCTGATCGTACTGTTGTACTGTTCTGTTCTGTTGCCCTTTGTGCTCTGCCCCCTGTTATCGCCATAGTATTGCCCTGATTGTACTGTTCTGTTCTGTTGCCCTTTGTGCTCTGCCCCCTGTTATCGCCGTAGTATTGCCCTGATTGTACTGTTCTGTTCTGTTGCCCTTTGTGCTCTGCCCCCTGTTATCGCCGTAGTATTGCCCTGATTGAACTGTTCTGTTCTGTTGCCCTTTGTGCTCGGCCCCCTGTTATCGCCGTCTGCCCTAGCGCTTCTGACCCCGCTGGTCCACCCCGCTCCCTGCTGCTGCTCCCCCGCGGCCCTGCCCCCTCTCCTTCTGGTTTCCCTCGACCCTCTCCCATTCGCCACCCCGCTCCCACCTCCCAGCTGCTCCTCCCTCCCACTGAGTACTTAACGTAGTGGCCGTGCGACGGGGAGCTGTGACCCAGCCTGACCTCGTCAGTGCCGGTCGCTCTACCTGCCGCGAGGCCCATCCAGGAAGTCACCCGGTCCCCTGCTGCCGCCGCCGCTCGCACTAGCTGTACCGCTGCCCTGACTGTGTCCCCGCTGTGGTTTGTAGTATTGCCCTGATTGTACTGTTGTACTGTTCTGTTCTGTTGCCCTTTGTGCTCTGCCCCCTGTTATCGCCGTAGTATTGCCCTGATTGCACTGTTCTGTTATGTTGCCCTTTGTGCTCTGCCCCCTGTTATCGCCGTAGTATTGCCCTGATTGTACTGTTCTGTTCTGTTGCCCTTTGTGCTCGGCCCCCTGTTATCGCCGTCTGCCCTAGCGCTTCTGACCCCGCTGGTCCACCCCGCTCCCTGCCGCTGCTCCCCCGCGGCCCTGCCCCCTCTCCTTCTGGTTTCCCTTGACCCTCTCCCATTCGCCACCCCGCTCCCACCTCCCAGCTACTCCTCCCTCGCTCCGCCCCCCCACTCTCCATTTATGGCAGAGTCCGCGCACTCGCGCAGCGGGCGCGCCGATTGTGTGCCGAAGGCGCGCCAAAGGCAAGCCCGTCTGCACCCGTCCGTGCTTGGACCGCGCCCAGCGCCAGGACCCCTGGTACCCGCCGACGCCAGACCACACGACGAACCTACGACTCCACCACCCTCCATGCACTCAACACCAGTCGGAACCCCGCCTGCTACCGTGCCACCCCGAAGCGCACCCACGGACCCTTCACCTACCAAGCCTGCAAATTCACCTGCCTCCAGACCTGCACCGCACCCGTCAAGCCCAGCACCAGCAGCAGCCACCTCAAGTGCATCCTGCTCAACACCCGCTCCGTCCACAGACACTCCATCGAACTCTGGAACCTGCTCGACGCAACCTCACCAGACGTCGCCTTCCTCACGGAAACCTGGATGAACGCCTCCTCAGTGCCCGTATTTGCCATCGCCATCCCGGACGGATACAAGATCACCCGGGAGGGGGAATCGCCATCATTCACAAGAACATCATCCGCATCACAACTGACGCCAACGACACCCTGACCACCGCTGAACACCTCCACTTCAAGATACACACCGACCCCAAGACCACACTCAGAGGTACCCTCATCTACAGACCCCCGGGACCTCGCGCTCAATTCAGCGAAGACATCGCAGACTTCATCAGCCCACACGCCCTCCCATCCACCGACTACATCCTCCTAGGGGACCTCAACTTGCACCTGGAGAACAACAAGGACTGCAACACAAACACCCTGCTGGACAACCTCGCCAACCTCGGACTCAAGTAACTGGTGAACACCCCCACCCACTACGCCGGCCACACGCTTGACCCAATCTTCTCCTCCAGCAAACACGTCTCCTTCAGCCACTCCACCGGACTCCATTGAACTGACCACAGCTGCGTCCACTTCAGCTTCAGAAGAACCACGACTCACCACCACCCCCAACAGGCCCCTCGCAGAAACTGGAGCAAGATCACTGCTGACAAGCTCACCACCGCCCTCAACCGAAACCCCCCAGCCAGCTCCACGGACCCCAACGAAGCAGCCAACAACCTCACACAGTGGATCACCAACTGCGCAGACGAACTCGCACCACAGAAGACCCCCCCCAGCAGACCCGGCAGCAAGAAAACTTCATGGTTCACCGAAGAACTTAAGAACTCCAAGAAGACCTGCCGCACCCTCGAGAAGGCCTGGCGCACCGAGCAGACCACAGACAACATGACTTCCCTCAAGAACGCCACCCGCAATCACCACCAGCTGATCCGGACCACCAAGAAGGCAGCATTCAAAGAACGACTGGACAACAACGCCCACAACAGCAAAGAACTCTTTAGCATCGTCAAAGAGTTCTCCAACTCCAGCGCCGGAAACAACGACAACGCTCCCTCGCAAGACCTCTGCGACTCACTCGCCTCATTCTTCCACCGCAAGCTCACCAAAATACACAACAGCTTCGGCGCACCAACCACGCACCCCACCACCGAACCAATGCCCCCCACCATCACCCTCCGCGCCTGGACCCTGGTCAGCACCGAAGACACCATCAGCACGATGAACACCATCCACTCCGGATCCCTGACCGACCCCTTCCCCCACCACGTTTTCAACAAGGCCGACTCCACCATCGCACCCAAACTCAAGGACATCATCAACACCTCCCTCGACACCGCCACCTTCCCAGAGAGCTGGAAGCACGCCGAAATCAGCGCTCTCCTGAAAAAACCAACAGCTGACCCCACCGACCTCAAGAACTTCCGCCCCATCTCGCTCCTTCCGTTCCCGGCCAAGGTCATCGAAAAGACCGTCAACAGACAGCTCGCCGCCTTCCTCGAGACAAATGGATCCCTCGACCACTCACAGTCCGGTTTCCGAGCCAACCACAGCACCGAGACTGCCCTCATCGCAGCCACAGACGACATCAGATCCCTGCTCGACAACGGGGAAACAGCGGCCCTCATCCTCCTGGACCTCTCCGCAGCATTCGACACTGTCTGCCACCGCACCCTCGTGCAGCGCCTACGCAACATCGGAATCCAAGAGAAGGCACTGGAATGAATCATCTCGTTCCTCACCGGAAGAACCCAGAGAGTCCGCCTCCCCCCATTTAGATCAGAGGCCACCGAAGTCATCTGCGGCGTACCACAAGGATCATCACTCAGCCCCACCCTCTTCAATATCTACATGAGCCCCCTCGCAGCCATCGCACGCCAACACAACCTAAACATCATCTCCTACGCCGACGACACCCAGCTGATCCTCTCCGTCACCAACGACACCGCCACCGCCAGAACCAACCTACACGAAGGGCTGAAAGATGTCGCCGAATGGATGAAGAACAGCCGCCTGAAACTGAATACAGACAAGACGGAAGTCCTCATCCTGGGATCATCGCCCTCCGCCTGGGATGACTCCTGGTGGCCCCCTGCCCTGGGCACCACTCCCACGCCAAAGGATCACGCACGCAACCTGGGCTTCATCCTCGACTCCTCCCTCTCGATGACCAGACAGGTCAACGCCGTGTCCTCATCATGCTTCAACACCCTGCGCATGCTCCACAAGACCTTCCGATGGATCCCCACCGAAACCAGGAAGACGGTCACCCAGGCACTCGTCACCAGCCGCCTGGACTACGGAAACGCCCTCTACACCGGAACCACAGCCAAACTCCAGAAAGGGCTCCAACGCATCTAGAACGCCTCCGCGCCACCTGAAAGACCTACACTGGCTCCCCGTCAGCAAAAGGATCACGTTCAGACTCCTCACCCACGCACACAAAGCCCTCCACAACCTGGGCCCCAAGTATCTCAACAACCGACTGATCTTCTACACGCCCAACCGCCAGCTGCGATCTACCAACCTCGCCCTCACCACCGTTCCACGCATCTGCAGAGCCACCGCCAGAGGAAGCTCCTTCTCCTACCTGGCAGCCAAGTCATGGAACTCCCTCCCCACCCACCTTCGACAAACCCAGGACCACCTCGCCTTCAGGAAGCAGCTCAAGACCTGGCTTTTCGAGCAATAAATGGACCCCCCTCCCCCAGCGCCTTGAGACCCGCCCGGGTGAGTAGCGCGCTATACAAATGCTATGATTGATTGATTGATTGATTGAGTGATCTGCATCTGAGCCTAATATAATCCTTGGCCATGTCCAAGTATAGTGGGGATGTAATAGTGGGATGTATACCATAGTGACAGGAAAGACAGTTATTGGGGACGAAAGAAGGGTAGCATTTCATGGTAAATGCACCACTTATGACAATCCTGTATGACATAGCAATTGGATTGTGTGCTATTTAGTACTCCTGTGAGACTAAATGTACTTTCTTTTTCATACAGATATGCAATAATATGATAGTATGTTAGTGTGTCTGTTGCTTGACTTTTGAGTTTTTACTTCAGAGCTCCCCACACTCTTTGACTGGTCACGTCCACTACCCTGAGAGTCATGTTTGGAAAGGGTTGTACTTGTCCCAGTTTGCAGAGCCATAGTATTATTGTAAGGGTCTATAAAGTGTCCAGAAAATAGGAGCATGGAAAGTAACTTCAGATGGTACACTCAAAAGGAGACAAACTCAAATGGGTCTAAAGAAAATAAGCAATATATACTGGCTTTAAAAGCTCTCTATTGACTGCCGATTGAACAGGGTATAATCTCTGAAATATCTACACGGTACACTGGAATAATCTCTTAAATGAGAAAAAGCATCTAATAAAGTAGCCAAACAAGAGCCCTGAGGTTGAACACTGTCAGTAGTGGTTCTTCCTGCTCCTATAACCCTGGCACCCAGATAGTCTTGCTGGGGGTGATACGCTTAGGCCTGGGTAGGTGATGTTCTAGTTTGTTCTAAATAGACCATTGAGTTGCTGTTAATTCTAGAAACCTTCAACAGTTTGCAGGTTGATGTTATTTTTTGTTTCATCACTGTAAACATGAAAAAACTCCACCCATAGCTAAATTTCAATTCTATTTTGGGTGAGGCATTGCCACAGGCTGAACAACTGTAAGTTGCATCCTTGAGTCTTGCTGCATCAATTCTCAACTGCGGAAAGGACTTGATCTGTACAGTTTTTACTTTGAGTTCTGAATCTTGCAGTTCTACGTTTATAATGAGCGGAACAGAAATATAATCATAGAATGTAAAGAACACAACTAGACATAGATGTGCCTCCACCCTATTTGTTTTAGTGGCTAAAGCCATTGCCCTCTTTCCTTGTCTCATCAATTTAGCAGAATATAAAAGAATACGATCAAATAATATTAGTGCCTGACACCACTCAATAATTTAGTTCTAGATCAGAAATAAATGTAAACAATTTATTATATGTATTCTCATGAGGCATTACAGAAAATATAGTGAGAAATGTCATAAAGACTTAGATACGGAAATACAAAATCAGCATCAGAAATATTATTCCTAGTAAGCAGCTATTACCTATGTTTTAGCATCACATCCATAAAGGGTTCTTACAGCATTCTATGTAAGCAAAAATCCCCCAAAAATCGAACTGAGTTTCGGGAGCAAAATGAAAAGTCATCCCTATTCATAAAAAACAGGGTTTTTTAATATACATTTTATGCATACGAAATTAGCAAAACTGCCGATTCAGCATAGCATGATCATGGTTAGTTCACTTTGGGCAAATCAGAATAAACAGTGTCACAAATAATAATTCTTAGTTCCAACGCATTTCTTAAGGTAAGATAAATCTACCCTCGCTCCCTCAGCAACATTAGTCTGGAGATGTGGAAATACAAAGTGAAACATTTTCCACACAAACACCTTTATAAAATAATGTTTTCAGCAGGCCTACATCGGAACTACCAGCGGAAGTCCTTCAAAATGATACATAGGGAACACGAAGGAAGCTTCATTCACAATACACGCTTTATTAACCAATCATAAAATTGACTTCACATCTGCCATGTCCATGGAAAACTGCGAGGAGAGAAAGTTTGCAGCAGGTCTCTGATTTGGAAGGAGGATGAGCAACAGAAAACAGCATCCATTTCTAATAAAAGGGTGTCTCCCCTGAAAATATGACATGACTAAATTATGTTTGAAGACACCTCTGAACTTTTTTTGCTTGTCATTCAATGCATAATATTAACATTTCATCGATTACAATCATATACAACCAAATTAGAGATTTGCACAAATAATTTGACACACAGATGTGCACATTAAAAACAAAAATGACAGTTCCCCCCTTCACCTGTGGGTATATACAGGCCACAATTGACACACACATTTCCTACACACCTACATACTAGTATCTACTATTAGTCACTCTTTTTCACTTCAAATCCACGGAAGAGGAGCACTCTGGTCCTCACATGACATAAAATTCACTTTTCAGAACAGGTGAACACATTCTTTCATCCATAGCATTCCCATGGAGCAGTCCAACTCATCCGCAAATTGACGTTTGCGACTTTTGAGGGCTGGAAACTTATAAATAAAATTATAATAGAATGCAATAGACTACTGTAGTGCCCTGGAGAAAATATTAACAAAGCAATCAGAAATGTGACAGTAAGTTTCTTATTATGTGACAGCCATTAATAAAATGGCCACGAGAGGTCACTGCTAAACCAAAAACAAGCAAAAAGAAAAAAAGGTAGCTTGATTTAAATGTTGATGTACAGCTGTCATTTACAGCATGTACAAATTGCTCAAATGCAGTATTAACCCTCATTAAAAACATTCTAAGGGGGTTGACTCACTCTAGTAACTTTGAAGAGATTTCCTCCAGACGAAAACAAATGTAACAAAAATTGGATCCTATTCACAAACTTCATTTTTTAGTACGTGAATGAGTACTACAGTAGTGCACAAAACTGATATCTCTGTCCCCGTAGGTCCATGTTTTATTATTAAATGTGGGAGAGACAGAGGAGTGACAGGAAATGGGGAATACTTATAACTAAATTAGAGGGGTCTAGGGAGGTGTACGGAGGAGTTTTGGGAGGAACCCACAAAAGAGTAAGCCCATTGCTGCACTCAAGCTACACTTCTGAAGTTACTACAGTCAAAAAAGTATCAAAGTATCAAAACCATCAACACCCCCACCCAATACCACACAACACATCAAACCCGCACCTCAACATCCACTCGCTTGCATGCTATTCAATGCACAATCTCTAAGCAAACACGCAACCACGATTTGGGAACTACTGAGCCGCAACTTGCTGGACCTCCTTTGCCTCACGAAACCTGGCTCAGCCCGGAAATGGCACCAGATGGGTGCAAGATTGCACAAAAGGACTGCCTCCACAAGCCAGGAGGAGGACTCGCCATCATCCACAAGAACACCATTCAATGCTCAACATACTCAGAGAACAGCACCCCTTTCATGGAACACAGGCACTTCAAACTGCAAATCAGCAAAAAATTCACCCTAAGGGGAACACTCGCCTACCGGCTACCTGGATCATGTGGCAACTTTATCAACCTCATCACGGACACATCCCCCACCCATCATCGACTCCAGAAACTTCAAATGACTCAGTGACCTCAATTGCCACCTGGAAGACCGAACAGATCCTGAATCCATAGCATGGCTTGAAAGCCTGGACAACATTGGACTCACCCAGCTCATCATAGACCCATCACACATAGCAGGGGGGACACTGGACCCCAGTGCTTTAAATGGGAAAAATAATTGCAGGTACTCATTAAAATTAGCTAGAGGTGTGGCAAGTGGGTGGGGCTATGGGCGGGGCTAAGGCCAAGATATGATGATACATAATGACTTCTATGCCATTTGCAGCACATATCAAAACACAACAGAAATGCATTTCTAGTAACAAAACAGTTTAAATCATTACACAAAATGAAAGGCAAACAGGATAATATGTAAAAAAAATACCCTTTTTTTGTGATATTTGCAACTTTTTAATGTTATACCGTTCTTTGTTGTTGTTTGGGACAATGCTATATATCCTCAAGCGTGCACACACACAAAGAAATAAGCAGACGTACACAAAAGCAGCTGAGCTAAGGACAACAGAAGCGCCTTGGCTGTCAGAGACAGCTTCTTCTCGGACAGCCTGGTGCTCACCAGCACTAGCAGCCAATGAACGTACCTTTCATGAGTACTGGTACTCTACTAGGCAATGGCGAAGGGCCGGTATTAACAGTGATAAAAATAAGAAGTGCCAGTACCGGCCCATTAAAAGCACTGCCTCAGCCCTTTTCCCCACGGCCTGGCTCTTCCTGTCCCTTTCTGGTTCAGTGTCTTTACATCCACATCTACTCTCCATTCACGATTAACCTCTCATTTGTACCCAGCCTCTAACCTTCTCTCCCTGGTTCTGCCCTCTTACTGCCACCTCTCACTTACTTTGCCACAAGTCTCTTACATTACGCCACTGTTTTTCCCCCACTTGTCTCCTCTTCTCCCCTCCATGATGTACCCATACCCTAAATTTGCCACCTGTCCTGTAATTTGTTGTCCTATATTTCATTGTTTGTGTTGATAGAGCACGCTTACTGTTGAGGCATGTATTTTTTATATTTTTCCATGAAATAAAAGCATAAATCATTTAATTCACTTCAAACGTACAAAACTATTTCCAAGCTTGGAAAGTGTGTGGGTGTGTGCTCGTGCTCTTGTATGCGTGTGCATGTGACTGTGTGCGTGTGTGTGTGACTGTGTGAGTGCACGCTCCGCCGCGCCCTGTAAATTCTGCAGGGCAGCGTTTTAAACTGAATTTCAGGCATGTGGTTCATCAATAGCTAAACCAATTACTTCAAGAAATACAGCAGATTTGAATTTGTATTAAAATACAATTCCTAGGCACCCATTTCAAAACTAAACCAATATCTGGTATTGTTTTCTGAAAAAAGTGGAAATTCTAACTTAAGCTGTCATCTCACTTTTTTACAATCCTCCCTCCCCATTCCTTCTATGTTCATCTCGTGTTGTCATGGGAGCTCATTCCTGGAGTGCTGTGGCATTCCCTTCTATTCATTGCTCTTTGGGCAGGGCTGCCTTCACACCAAGGGATTCCTCGCTGTTATCATGTAAATTCGGCCACACAAAGGAAAGCAGTTCCTGTGCTAAAAAAACAAACATAAGAAAACCGGCTTTGGGAAAGATGGACTGACTTACTGACCAGCAGCCCCAGGCATGGCTATTTTACACACCTAACAGAGAGGGGGAGGAGGAGAGGGGGGTGGGCTAAAGCACTTTCAGCATAATGGGCGTTTCACGCCCAATCAAAAGTGCAGGGTCTGCCTAGACCCTGCCCTGTTAATCACAGCGTTAAGCAAGCACTCCCCAACCCCTGCAGTGTGGAGAAATTCTAATGGGCACTACTGAACGTTAGCAGCATCTCTGCAAAAGGCTCCTTCAGGGGCTCAGTGCGACTGCGAGATCCAAAAGCAGAGCGGCATTTGTCCTGCATTGGAAACGATACTAAACTTTAGCCTGCCGTGCCATCTGTCAGGGTACCAGTACTCTCCCTTCCTAAAAAAAGTGCCGGTACTGACAGCTAGAAAATTCGGAAGTGCCGGTACTCAGTACTGGTGAGTACCGGCCCATTTAAAGCACACTGAACCCAATCTTCGCCACCAATGACAAGATCCGATAAAACTCCATCTCACAGTTCACATGGACAGACCATTCAGTCATCCACTTCCAAATCACCACTCCACAGGTCAAAACAAACACCTGCCTCAGCCCACCTAGCCGCGGCTGGGGCAAAATTTTAAAAGCAGACTAACTCAACACCCTCAACCAACTCAGTACCAACAGCAACCTCAACAAGATGGTTGTATGACATTACAACGCGGGCTTTTACCCCGCGTGCCATTACGACGCTGTTTTTACAACGCAAGTCGTTACAACGACTTGCGCTGTAAGCGCTGGATAGTGGAATAGTTTAATTTTCTATTCCAACTCCAGCCCACGTTACAGTAGGGAAGGTGTTGGAATAGAAATTTAAACTATTCCTTTTCCAACAGCGCCCTCCAGCGCAAGTCGTTGAAACGACTTGCGGTGTAAAAGCAGCGTCGTAATGGCAGCGCGTGGTAATGCCTGCGTTGTGATGGCTGCTCACCAACAAGACATCACCAACTTCAACTTAAGGATTAAGAACTGTGCAGGCTTGCTCACATCTGTCCAAACCAACAGACAAAGAAGAACCAACAAACAAGACTGGTACACAGAGGACTTCCGAGACACAAAACGTCACTGCAAACAGCTAGAAAGGAAATGAGCCATGAGCCTACCACAAGACCCACACACAAGGCTGCCTCAGATTCTACCGCCAGCATCTGAGAGACACCAAAAAAGGAGCACTAGCCAAATGTACTGAAGTGGGCAACAACATCTGCAAGGAGATCATCTCCATTGTCAAGGAATTCACCTCCCCAGAGGCCTCATTCAATAGCATCACTCCCTCTGAAGAACTCTGTGACAACCTCTTTCACTGCAAGATAGCACACATCTACAGTATCTTCGAACACCAACTAGACCCCAAAGGACGCAGTGCCAACCTCTACCAACAACCAATTCAGACACCTGACTGAATGAAAAACACCCAACAGAGAAGACACAGCAACTCTCATGCAGAAAGTTCACTCCGGGGCTCCTACCAGTCCTTGACTCCAACACATCTACAACCTAAGAGAATCTCCTATCAGCAACATCTCCTATTAACACCTCCATTATGTCCTCCACTTCGACGGAAGACTGGAAGAATGCAGGAGCAAACGCTGTCCTCAAAAATCCATTGGCCGATCCCAACCAACTGAGCAATGTCAGTCCACTCTCACTGCTCCACTACCCAGCCAAAGTGATGGAGAAGAACATCAACAAACAACTCACCAGACACCTCAAACTACACCACTTACTTGACTACACCTAATCATGATTCAGAAGTAACTATAGCACTGAAACCGCACTCATCGCGGACACAGATGACAGTCTACCCATCCTGGACAGGAGGGAGATTGCAGCCTTCATCCTGCTAAGCCTCTCCACAGCCTTTTATATGGTCTCTCATAGCACACTCATTAGAACATTCCACAACATGGGCATCTAAGGACCCACCGTCAACTGGATAGGCTCCTTCCTCACAGGTAGAACATAGAAAGTCAGACTACCACCCTACACATTGGAATCCAGAACCTTATCTGCAGAGTCTCAAAGGGCACACCTCTCAGTCCATTCCTGTTCAACATCTACATGACTCCGCTCAGCAACATCATCTGATCCCAAGGCTTCACCATCATATACTACACCGATGACACCCAACTCATCCTATCCCTAATGGGCAAGACCACCGTCACCAGATTCAACTACACCAAATGCATGATCACGATATCAGAATGGATAAGATGCAACAGCCTAAAGCTCAACTCTGACAAGATGGGTGTACTGGTCTTACGAAACAAGAGCTCTCAATGAGAACCCTAAGAATCATCCTGGACGATTAACTCAACATGACAGCACAAGACAACGTAGTGAGTTCCTCCTGCTTCCACATCCTACACAAGCTATGAAAGATCTTCAATTGGCTACTCCAGAACCAGACACACTGTCATGTAAACTCTCAGCACAAGCAGACTCAACTAGGGCAACAGATTCTACTCTCGAATCTCCAGACAGCTCCTGCACAAACTCCAGACCATCCAAAACACCACCTCGAGACTCATCCTCAACCTCCCATGTTGCACTCACATCTCACGACACCTCAGAGAGCTCCACTGGCTCTCAAAAACAAACAAACTTATTCAAACTCCTTACGCACAAATACAAAGCACTGCACAACACTGGACTAGTACACATAAACAGTTAAATACACTTTCAACTGCCTGCCAGACACTTATGCTCAGCATCAATCACACTCCGTCACCCCCCCCCCCCCCCCACCCCCCCACCATCCACAAAAGCAGAACTGGAGGTCGCTCATTCTCTTACATCACACCCAAAACCTGGACAGATCTTCCACAACACATCACTGGTTCCTCCCTGCTTTCTGAATACCGCAGGAGGCTGAAGACCAGCCTCTTCAACTAACTCAGCGGGGCCCAGTGCCTACAACCTGCTCTAGCTTCTGGATACCCTTATGGTGATTAGCATGCTATACAAATCAACATAACACGCAGTAGCGGCTCGTGGAGGGAGTGCTGCGGGGCGGTGAGGCTGGGCTGAGAGGAGCATTTGGTGTTTCAGCGTGCGCAATGAAATGCATTTTCTTTCTTTCTTTGCATTACTCCGGTCAGCCGTGAGCCGGAGTTTACTACCCCCCACCCTGCCCCTCCCCCGCCCCACCGCTCGCGGCACTCCCGCCACAAGCCTCCATTGACAACATGACATAACATAACATATCTACCTGTAAAATCTATGTTGTTGTACCAAATGTATGGGGAACATTCTGCTATAAAAAAAATTGTATGACTGCATCATAAATTAAGTGAGGTTGTGCAAGGCAATGAGGTAGAGAGAAAGACGAGGAAACAATGAGGTAGAGGGGTAATGGCCATGACAGAAACGAAGAGAGGGAGGCAGATTCATTAAGGGAGGTTGAGGGTGCATAGGCAGTGGAGGAGTAAAATATGGATGCTGTGGCAACTTGGGAGTGAGGCAAACAAAGGCTGTGGGACATTGAAGAAATGAGAGCAAAATATGTCAGTCAGGGAAGCAGATGGAATTAGGACGATCAAGTGAGACAGAGGCAGTCATACCCTAGCTGACACATCTGCTGGACAGTGAATAGGTTTTCCTCATGAGGCTACAGCAGTGAGGAAAGAGGAACCCACACCCAAGGGAAGAAAGTAATGCAGGTGACTCCCAGCTCCAGGGTCTGGATGAGATGTTCCAGTTGAAGAGAGGTACCAGGGCAGGGGTGCAGACACCAGGCCTGCACAGGGTAAGGACTCTAAGGAGGTTTGTATGGAGGCAATCACAGCGGTGGATGGAAATGTGACAGGTGAGGGGAAATGACACCTAGGGAAGTTCTGAGAGCAAGCAAGGGAGACACATATTGCCTCCTCTAGTTGGAGCCCCCTGAGGCTAGGAGAGGTGACTGCATCTCATGATGTACATGATAGGCGGGCCCTGGGGATATATGGACTCCAAATAAGCAAAGTGGACATGAACTGTCACTTGCGTGAGATAGGTCACCCTGCACGTCAAAGCTTCCCTCCAAGGCCACAACACTATAATATAGCTTTCTGGAAAGGGCGGCGTGGGGAGGTGGAAGCCACTGATGGTAAGCCCACCAGAAACAAGCCCCCCATCAGCCTCATCTAAAGGTTGAGTAATCTTATAGCCCCTACCCTGGTGGTGATAGGCGCTAATCCTTTGCATACGTATCTCATGGGTATCGTGAACATAAAGGCAGAGAGTTGCACCCACAACCCTTCATCTCATGAGCCCTGTAAGGAAAACTCAGACTTTCCCCCAAATGCTAGCGCTGGTGTAGTTGTCTACCTAGCAGAGCCATCAGATAGATACCTTGTATCGGTTCCTGCCATTTTGGGAAGGGACTAAACAGGAGGAGACAGAAAGGCTACAGGAGGCAGGCCCACAAGACATGCTGCCCTCATCCGCCATATGCCTTAGGGGCTGTCTTGCATTAATGACCTCCTTCTCCCAAAAAGACACATTAACACGTGTGATCAGTGAGCTACCTGGTGTAAATTCTGTGTATATCTATGCTGTTCTATGTATTTATACACTGTCATTATTTTGGTTGGAAGCTTTCCCAGGTACCACCTACACTGTACCTGGTGAATGTATTTGTGTGACCAATGCTTGAACTTTGCTTTGACTGCTTTGCTTTGTGCAATGGAAACTTGAAGAGCTGGTCTTTGTACTTTGCCTCCTATTTGTATTTGAAGGTAGATTGCACTGATTCAGCCTGTGCTGTGCCTGTTTTGTGTGTGATTGAAGCTCGAACTGCGGCTTCTGGCTTTGAGTATGGTGTGCTTGTGTGTGTGTGTGTGTGTGTGAGATGGGTGTTTGCAGACCTGTTGCCTGTGAAATATCTACTCTGTGCAAGTTTATACTGTGGCGCTTTTACCTATATTTCTCAATCTGTCAAGTGAAGATTTTGTGCTTTTCTGAAAATCAGTTGAATTTCGCAACAGATTGCCTCCTTTATTAAAATACAATGTTCAACACGCCATTGAGAAATAGATTTTTATGTGAGGCCTGATCCTATGCATGCAACTTGTGGAATAGCTCTATTGCTTAAACCATTAGCATTTTTTTTAAGCAATTATGATCTCTCTTAGCTTAGAGATAGCCCTACTGTTAGAGGTATGAGCCTCTACGACATGTTACATCAGAGATAACTTTGCTCTCATAAAACCTTGATTGTAGGTTTTGTACCACTTTGACTGCGGACAACTCTAAATATGGTGGACGTGTGTCTGACATACCAACGTTGACGGAGAGGTATCAATTGGTGGATGGTGGGACCGATGATAGGATACTGACAATCAGCTGATGGACCATCCTCCAACATGAGGGACGATGGTTCCACATTCCAAACTCTAAATAGAGCGGGCGGAAGTCTGCCAGGCTGAAGAATGGATCTGTCCATCCATGATGGAGGGATAATGGTCTGTCTGCCAAACTCTAAATCAGGCCCCAAGAACAATCCTAGTATATAAACTAATAGATATTTTCTTTGGATGACCAGGCAATATTTAGCAACCACACTTATAGCCACGATGGATTAGATTTCACTGGAGAAATGGCAACTGACAACCATGCTTAATTTTATGGATGACAAGGAAGAGGAACAATTAAATGATTAATCGCCTGGTATTTCCTGGAGCTCATACTCCTTCCCCTCTGTAACCTGGCAATATTCCCCATTTTCAAAACTGGAATTGGTTTTTTAAATGCCATTCTGAAATTCCCTAACTCGGCATTTATAGAATGTCTATTGAACTGAAATGAACCTGGAAACGAAAAGTACAGGAAAAGAACAGACATGAATTGTTATTTACCATGATAAAGTTCTCATCAGCTCAAAATAAACAGAACAGCCTACAGGAACCATAGAGCAAGTATTGAGGTGAGCTAACTACTTGCACAATGGAAAGCATTGTATAGTGTCGTATACGTGGTTCCATGTTTTTAGCTGCGATGGACATAGGTAAGACAGTAAAAGAAGACAGTAAGATTCTCCCCTTCTTTTAGAAATATGACCAGTGAAAGAGGTCTGCAGTTACATCAGAAAAGAGGAGAAACTATGTCTAACACTTTGAATGAAATCATTGTTTTCATTGGCTCTCTGAACTATTATGTTAAGTGCATTGGCGTTTTGAGTGTCTCGGTATGTGTGCTTCATAGTAGGGGGCTCTGGAGTTGTGACCTTCAGCAAAACCCATTTGAATGTGTCCTCTCGGTTCTATCTTAAGGATTTTGAGATCCCGGGGTGCAGACATACTTTAGGGCACCCTCTTAAGACCATTTAGACATTTATGGTAGCTGTGCTTCACTCTCTAGAAACCGAGTACCACCAGATCTATAGAGCTGCTCCTTAACCACTCCCTCTCTCCTCTTGGCAGCATAGACCCTCATCCTCAACCCAGTAAAATATGCCTCCAGGAAATCTTAGACCTCATCTACATCACATCCATTAGCTAATCCCACACTATATATCTATTGGTGTAATAGCTCAAGTGACATGCAGTGCAAGATCATACCATGGAGTTGTTACATAGATATCATCATCTAGATTGGAACAGAGGGAGAACTAATTGAGTAGCATGCCATTCACAAAACCTAACTGTATATACTCAGGGTTTTTTCCTAAGGCTAACTTGTCACAACTACCAAACAATTCAAGGGGGCTATGTAAATGATTAGATCTTGATGCCCTATTTTAAATTCAACAACTCACTTTCTAAAGAAATAGCATGTGTTTTACCATGAAACAACTTCTAAATTTCCCTGCAGGAGGCAGAAATAATATATAGCAGGAAGGCATTACGTTATACTAATGGAATACTCCAATTGGCAGCATTCGCTCTTAAGTAAGAAAGGGCAAAGTCTACTTTAGTTTGATCATAGGGAAGTGTCATGGGTTTACTTTGGCAATGTAATTAACTCTGATAAAGGAATAATGCAAAGTTCTTGGAAACACCAGCGAATCACTGTGGAGGTGTTAAAGGTATTACAGGTTGTACATGTGGGTATGAATGTACAGAAGGCTTAGAGTCTCGCACTGGGAGTGGTAAGGCCCATGGTGAAATGGATCCCTACCTTGAATTCTGAAGGCAGTTAACTCTGAATTGTATCTTTGCTGTCAGACTTCAATACAGAGCCAAAGCGTTTTACTTCACTTCCCTCAAATTGAAAAGTTTTGTTTTCTGCTTTTTATAGGCTAACTTCCTGTAGCAATTTAGGGCCATATGTATCAATATTAGGAATACTGATTTCCTAATTATGATTCTCTCTGAAGTGCAATTAGGAAATCGATATTCCTAATGTATGAAACGATTTTGAGTCTCAGTAGCGATTCCTACTGGGTCGCAAATATACCTACCTAATGCATATTAATAAAGTAGCTCGAAATTTGCACCCCATCACACTAAGCAGTAGCTATATTAAGAGATCCTGATGAAAGCCATGACACTTGTGTAGGTCAACAGGCTGAAACATGTTGATCACTTTCTATTGCAACTGCCTCTAATGTCGGCAGTTACACTATCCACTATGTGTTTTTAATTCTAGCACCAGGTAGCAACAATAAAACGGTGTCCGGCTAACCTCGTAGCTAGTTTTAATCACTGTCTAGTTAGCACTGCACCCCTTCCACCACTCACCATGCTCACATTGGGTTTTATGAATACCCCTCCTACCTAAAACATCCCTGAGCTCCTCCTTTGTAGCGAGGGCGATGTAGCCCGTATCATGACCATATTTGTGATGCGAGGAGGATGCCCTATGATAAAGCATTACACCTCTGTTGTGTGAGGGAAACCGTCCTTTAAAAGGACCCCCCCTTTCAGCATAGTTGCTTCTACCCACACACTCGTCCTGCGCGACTCCTGGCCCCAGGGCTCTTTTTGTGTGTTATATTTCTCTGACACTTCCCTAAGTGAAAGCATGAATGACGGTTCACGCTCCTCTTCCACAACAGTAGGAAAGGCCGCACGCCCCATAACACTGTCAAACAGAACCACAGACATGGCAGTGACTGCGCGGCCGGAAGCAGCGGGGAGGTTGTAATTAAATATGTGTTCCAAGTACCAACCAATGTAATAGGAAATTAGCATAATTACCCCACATGTGATATATCATTAAATGGAGGAACATTGCAAGTCTATTTCGATTCATGCTCACCATATACACTTATTTATTATGATGTCTTTCCAAATTACTTATGTGACAGGATAGCAGAGTTAGCTCATGAAGGCCATTTTGGTAGGAGCCTTACCAAATCTTAAGTTAGAGCCATATACTGGTTCACAGGTAAGGATAATGTTGTAGAGAATAAAGTCAAGGAATGTTTGATCTGTGCTCTGAGTGATAAAACTAAGAGCACAAGAGGAGGACCGTTGTCCCCTGTGAGAGTAGCACTCAAGCCTTGGGTTAAACTTGGTTTAGACATCATTGGTTCCTTAAAACTCTCTATATAGGCAGATACATTTGTGCTAGTAATGATGGACTATCATTCCTATTGGATAGTTACCAAAGTGGTCAACAACATTACCACTCAAACCCTCACGAATTTCCTAACAGATTCATTTATGACAGAAGCACCATTATAACAGATAATGGGGTTTAATTTATGTCAGAAAGAAATAGGGCATTCTTAGTTAAATGTCCATACAGCATCATAAAATACCATTGTATTGTCCTAGGGCAAATGGTTTAGTGGAACTTGTTAATCACAATATTAAAGAATGAATTCAGCTGGTGCATATGTCAGGAAGGCCTGTAGACAAGGCTCTTCAAAACAATTAATGGTCATACCACACAACACTCAATTCAGTCACTAATCTGTCTCCATTTTTGGCACTCAAGGGCAGAGTTCAGGTGCAAAATTGACTTCGAATTGCCTTGGTGTTGTGGAGCCCAGATGGGTATCCAGAGACAGGATGGGCAAACAAGTTGAGCTGTATCAAGAGGAATACAAAAAAAAGGTATGATGAAAAGCATGGAATCAAGAGAGGTAAATGGAAGGTGGCAATTGGGTAATGGGTACGCTTCCTGACTCCCTCCGGAAGGGGAGTAGTACATTTTGTAAATGAGAGAAAGTGGTCAAAATGATGACAAAGGTGACTCTAGAAGATGGTAGGACATGGAGCATGGACAGAATTACAACCTGCTACCATTCTCAGAGTATAGTGTCCTGGTGAGGAGCCTCGTGAGGTGCTGAGTTCCACTAAATCATCCAGCAATATCAGGGCTCACACTGTACCTGTTTGGCACAAAGATTATGTTTTTCATGAATTATAGGAGGGAGACGTGTAATACTTAAGGCTCCCTGTTTTTACGGATTTTTACAGATAAATACAGACAGAAAACAATATGTTTTCAGTCTGCATTTATTTTTAAAAGTGAATAAATACAGACAATTGTGTCTTTTAAGTGACTCTCCCTGCTGTCTTTGATTTATTATAGGACAGCAGCTGAGCATATGGACAGCATGGGAAATTAAACAACAGGATGAAATGTATTTAAATTATGGCATATGTCAACATCCATTTATGGTATAATGCTAGTATTCACCAGTGGATGTATTGTTGTGTAATATTTGACAGCTTCAATAGTTAAAACATGACAGACATCAAAGCAAGAGTGCGCGTCTATCAGTTAACTAAATATGGAAATGTACAGTTTTTCAACATTATTTATACGCAAAACATAAAATAAATATGGATAAATGCAGATAAAATGGCCTAAAAATAAATATGGATAAATAGAGACGGAAATGTTAAAAAACTAAATACCATAAAACCGGGAGCCCTAGTTATAATTGATTCCAATGTAATTCATTAAAAATGCTATATTGTCCCATTTTCAGTGTTCCCTATGTGGGCCCTCTTACCCTTTCCCAGTTCCCCTGTCCCTTCTGGTAGTTGGTACCAACCAGGATTCTATTGACAGTTGACTTTGACAGTTAAGGGTTTTGTGGAGTTTGGAACCTAGGGGCATATTATCAAGGCCCGGTGTTAAAATTATCACCGTTTTATGGGCAGGAAACTGCCGATAAAATGGCGTTAATGGGCTTGATAATACAGTCTTGTTAATTCCCATAGACGCCCAGGTTCTGGTGTTAACATGGGCTTCTATGTCAATTAACAAGGGTGTATTATCAAGCCCATTATCGCCGTTTTATCGGCAGTTTCCTGCCGATAAAACAGCGATAATTTTAACACCGGTCTTGATAATATGCCCCTTAGTGTGGCAGGTCAGCAGTCCTGCTTCCTGTGGACCACCCGAATATATATGCACCTCGCCCTCTGGCCAGGCGTGGCCGAAGGCTTTAAATAATTAGCAGTAGACCGCTAGGGGTCTCACTCTTATACTGTAATAGTGAGTGCCGAGTGAATCACTACGGGTACCGGGTGCTGGGCCTACTGCAAGTAGGGTATCGACAGACTACTATATACCCCCACCACACCTAGCAGGAGCTGTGTCTACGAAACTGTTGTCTTGTATCTCAATCAAACATCCTACTGATCTGTATGTAGAGAGGTTTAATTCATAATAAGTAAAATAACCATAAAAGGGCCCTGAAGTTGAACATTGTCAGCAGTGGTTCTTCGCACTCTTATAACCCTCGTCTTTTGGGGAGTCCATCATAGTCCTGCTTGTGGTGACAAGCTGAGGCCTGGGCAGGAGGCTTCTCTGTCTGATTCTAAATAGACCTTAGGCTTATTGTTGATTCTAGAAACCGTGAACAGTTTGAACTTTGATGATTTTCATGTCACACCATTAAAATCACTAAAAAACTCGTAGCCAATTGGTAATTCTGTTGTGGGTGAGGCATTGTCACATGTTGGGCAACTGCAAGATATGAGCATCTTTCCACCTATGAGGCTTGCTGCATCACCTTTCAATTTCATAGAGGACGAACCCAGAACACATGTTTTCCTTTGCATTCTGGATCTTGCAGTTCCGGTTTTATAAAGAGATAAACAGAAATACAATCCAGAATGCAAGGAAAACAGCTGGAGAAGACGTGCTGCCTGCAAATTGAACTGAGACACCTGTCGCCTTAACTCTGGTTGTCTCCCAGCATCTTGGGCCTGTTTGCATAACGAAGAATCTCTCCATCCCTCTCAGCCCCCCTTACCGGATGCATTACTCCTGGTCTTCAAAACTTATGAAGGCTGGCTTCAAAGCTACAATGCATCATTACGGAGTTAAGGGGACACCAGCTGCAATAGGACATACACACCTTTAAGGCAGGTGTTCCCTTTTCTAGGATATGCAGGTGTGTCCAACCATCGTGAGATTATTTCTATCTCGTTTTGTGATCTATTTAATAGGAAAGGGAACATTCAGATGGGGAAAACAGTGACGTGCATAGTAGTTTGCTGTATTTCTGGACAACAAGTTACTTTATTGGTGCCCACAGGGCATATTTTCCCAGGCCCTCTCAATCATCCTTTGAAGCGTAGTGCTCATCTGCCATTCTTGAAGCACCCCTCGTAACACGCTCAATGAATGGGGTTATAATGCCTTTTATTATGGGCTGATCTGCGCCACTCTTGGGTGAACTAGTCAAAGTGTATACTACACTTGGCATACAATAAGTGTGCCTGTGCCCACCAGAGGATGATGGTTGCTGGTAATATGACAATTCCTGTGGGTTGCTTCTTTATGACCCATGGTTGGCATCCAGAATACTACAGTTGGTGCAAATTGTACCTCCACATGTGCCCACCTTCACCTTTGGACACACACAGGCCATAGTGCACCCACACTTTTCTTACGCATCTACATACTAGCCTCTACTATTGGTCACTACACTCATTTCACTTAAAATTCACGCAACAGGAGCACAGCCCTGGACCTCACGTGACATCATATATTCTGTTCCTAAGAGGCAGGCACATTCTTCCATCCATACCACTCCCATGGAGCAGCCCTTCCCGCCCGCAAATGCACTTTGGCATCTCGTGAAGGGCTATATAAATGCAGTTAGAATGGAATGCAATACAATACTACAATACCCCGAAGAAAAATATTTTAAAAAAGCAATGAGCAATGGAAAATGCAACCGGTGATTTATTATTTTACGACGGCCATATATAAAATAGCCACAAGAGGTCACTATCAAACCAAAAACAAGCAAAAAAAAGCAAACGCCATTTATCTTTATGTAAACGTTGTTTAAACATGAATTTCTGTGGTATATACAGTACACGGGTTAGTTGCGTGTAAACATTTGGTTTGATAAGGTGCCCCACCCCTCGAGAGAAAAGCACAATTTATCAGACCTTAGCCAAAGGCAGAGCTGCTCATATTTTTGTAAAATGAGTTTATAAAATGTCAAATATTGAAAGTCATTAAACTGGGTAATATAGTAGTAGCATCTTTTATTTACAGCATATAGAAACGGCACAAATGGTGTCAAGTGCCACATAAACACATTATTAATATTACTAATTTTAGTAGTCAGCAGGCATAGCGAATGAGCTAATCATGTCTACCCTATAGAAATATAGACAAAAGAAATGTGCAGTGATAAATGATATACATGTACATAGCACCAGTTTCGTTACATGTGGACACATTCATTTTTGTTATGCACGGGGGATTAAACGATTTGCCCAGAATCACAGGATGTTGAGCGTTGTTGCCGAGACTCCAACCCGGTTCCACAGCTTCGACATTGACCACTCTAGCCGTGTAGTGTCCTGCTGGACACGGTCTAGTTGTTCTAATGATGTAATCTACACTTTGCACCCACCCACCACTGGTGTCACGAGTCAGGTGACCCAGTCAATAAAGGGGGCGGCGCACACGTGCTCATGGCCCATTCACTAGCCAACTATCCCTGTGTCTGTGTCTCCCTTCATTACCATAATGCAGGCCTGGAGCCCAACATTACAAGCTGTAAGGCTACATCCTCTCATGTTTCATACACTGTTTGAATGTTCCATATATTTCCCATAAGTAAACCTCTGTCACAGTTGCAGAGGTCTCCGGCTATGTATAACAAGTTATGAGTACTGACTTTGCTCTCATAATGCTGGGGTAGGAGTATCTTCCAAAGTATGGACACATATACACCTAGAAGTGACTGCACTTGGACAATGGTAAATAGCAAAACAGTGTAAAGTTACTACTAGTTGCAGTAGTAAATATAAATCTACATATAAAGATTATACTTATTTAGATGTCGTACTTTAGGATTTCTAGGAGTCTTAGGTGGTCATTTATGGTTTGAAGGGCACACTACCATACCGCTGGGGAGCAGAAGGCCTGGCCTTTGCCCATTCTCCATGGTGACCCACTCACAATATTTCAGTTTTCCCACAATGTTGAAAGTGAATTTTTATGGAAAACAACATGGCAGAAGCATTTTTTGTGAAATTGCCAAATGCCGGCCGACTGGCTTGCCATGTCATGGCTGCATATTGGAGCAGCCAGCTGCTGTTTACATTTTTCAGAAAAATCCTCAACGTGGGGATTTGTTTCTGAAAAATGTAAAATGAATGGGGATTTTCTCATTTGCACCTTTGAATCTACGGACCTCAGGACTTGCTGTTCTGAAGCATCTGTTCCGCCCAGCTTCCAGCTTCCAGGCACTGTTCGCCGGACCCGCTCCGCGGGTCCCGCAGCACAAGGGCACCAACCCGGGTCTGTGTGGCAGCCAAACAGGGCTGCGAGCGTGACGGTGGGGACTCCATCAACCAGGAGTCCCTGCGAGACCAATAGCTGACACCTGTCCCGCTCTCCCTGTAAGCCACGCCCACAGCGCACAGGTATATAAACAGTACAATACCCGCGTACGCGGGATGCGCGCGGAACGGGCAAAGGGCGGGTCGTTTGAGGCCGTTTGAGGATGGCAGAGACCGGGACCGGGCCACCCCTCTTGGTCGGATCATTTCACTATCCCACTCGTTACCAGGCCCTGACTACATTGAGGTCGAGATGTGTACCAGGGAAACAAGGAGCAAATCCTCGCAGGCTGCGGCAGGGGCCGCTAAAGGTACCATCGATAATTACTTTGTCAAGGCAGGATCACTTCTAATAGACGAAATTACTGTGCTTGAAAAACGCATTCCCCAGGAAATTGACTGGGTAAGGAGATCATCAATGGGCCCAATGGCTCTGGCTAAGACTCCTGAAGGAAGGCCAGAGGCTAATAACTCTAACCATGAGGGTCTGGGGGTTATCCAGTCACCTATCAACCCAGACCTCACTAGGGAGGCCTTAAATGATCTCGAGGATATGAGCCTGATGATCTTAACGATGGGCCAAATACCACCTACCCCACTTCTAACCCCCAACCCCGACTCGGCCATAGTCACCATTAGCGAGAATGTTTCGGATCTCTTAAGGGGAGCAAGGGAAGGAGCAATTCAAAAAAGGAAGAAAGGGGGGCAAACCAAGGGAGGATGCAAGCCAAAAACATCTAAGTCCATCCCCACAAAGGATGTTGCCAGCATTGGTAGTAACACCGTCGGTCAACCATCCAAGATCAGTGTGGAGGCCCCACCAGTACTCATTGTACCAACGGGCACACCATCTCACTCCATCAATATTTCAACGGATTCCTCTAGTGAGGATATAACACTTACAGACATAGGTACACTTTTCAGGTCTCTCCTAGGCCCCCTTGAAGCCCGGCTGATAAAGATCGAAGCCAGGCTGGTCAACATCGAAAAATCTACAGTCCAGCTGGCAGATAGCCTGAAAATATAAACTAAGGGAGTTAAAGGGGGGTTAGAACCAAAGCTTAAAAAGGGTATTGATTCTACAACCTCAACGAAGAAAAAAGGCCCAGTTAATTCCCAACACACACAATACAAACCCAATCAAAACAAGACCCCGCAACCCTTGGTTACTGCAAATAAAATCATCTTACCTACACAAACCCAGGCACCACCACTCCCCACCCTAAATATAACTGCACACCCCAAAGATAATGTCACTTCCTCGGACAAATTGCAGAGTGAACCAAAATCCCTAGATAACATGCCAAATAACATCCGTAAAATTAAACCTACGAGCCTACCACCTGAAGCGACCCCTTACACAGTAATCTTGGTGGGTGTACCTGAGCTAAAATCTACCGCTATAGAGACGACTGCCTCCCTTAAGAACAAAGTCATCAACTGGTTGTCTATATATAGACCTCTCCCGCAAGGCACAACTAGTGACGTTCTTATGGTGAGACGGACTACCTGGGTTGGAAACACGAGAAAAACAATCAGAGGCGATTGTGTGGTGGTTAGTTTTAGAGAACCCAGGACAGCCTCTTACATCTGCAGCTGGGCCCCCGAAGACCAAGAGAGCCAAATCCAGTCTCTCCCTCTCTCATTTTTCTACCCATCGAATATGTATACATTAGAAGACCAAATATGGGGGCATCATCAAGAATTATTAGAAGAGTGGGAGAACAATCGTGCTGGGAGGAGGGACACTCACTACCAAAGGAGTATGCTCCCCGAATACTTACCCCCATATGGCGACGAAGAGGGATGGGAGATTAGCACTAGGAGGAGGGGTGGATGGGGGGGAAGAGTGAGACGAGTCCTGGGGCCATATAGAATTCATCAGCCAGCTTACCTCCCTACCTCTAATAGGTACAGCAGCCTTGAAATGGTTGACTGACTGCTTGAGCCCACAGGTAGGGACCAGCATCAATCCCATCTAACAGACGGTAGTGAGGATAGAATTATCTCCTGTGAACAACCCCAGGTTTCACGAGAAGGGATAACTGCTCCTAATGATCTTACACAGTGCCAGAACCCCGGCCTCTCTATAGCTGACACATTGGGTAATGGTAGTAATTTAGGGGCTGGTCAGGGGGAATTGCTACAATACCCAACGGTAAATATCGTCACAAAAGAGAACAACCATTTTGGAACCGTCTTACCATCTCCAAGACCTCCAACACTCAACCTGATTTCATGGAATATAGCTGGGCTGGGTACTACAATGGATTGCCCGGAGTGGGCTTCTTTTATTAACTCAAAAAGTATCTGCCTCTTCCAGGAAACTTGGGCAAGAGAGGAGTATACATGCCCGGGGTTTGCAGTGTTTTCAAAACTCGCTAAATGGGGGGGAAGGGGACGACCGTCAGGAGGGTTGGCAACTTGGGTAGCCTCTCAACTAGGTTGTCAGGCCAGACGACTACCAGTCAATTCCGAAGACATATTACCTGGCCTGTTAGAATAGCCAAACTCCACCAAGCTGATGATAATAAATGTCTATTCGCGACCTGTAGTTTTACTACGCAAATCGAATACCATTGAGGAACTCTCGGCTTTCTTGAGCGAAATTCCAAGAGACCTCCCATATGTGGTTGGAGGGGACCTGAATTCGCACTACGAGCCACTGCTTGGCCTTCTTGATGGACCCTCCCTAGAAGAGGATTCAAGATGGCTGATACCTGCCACGGCGGCACCTCCACCAAGAGCTTGGACTTCCCTTGCATTGCAGATCACCGCCCTTACCCTCAACCATGGTTTAAGGGCTTGTAATGGGCGTACTAAATCAGCTATCCCAAGTAAATGCACCTATAATAAAGCAGGAAGAGAATCCAGACTAGATTATGTCCTAGTCCAACTGTCTTGTTGGTCACGAATCATCGACTTCGGGGTATTGGATAGAGGGGACAGTGATCATAACGCCCTCGAACTTGAATATGCCATGCCAGGCATCGAGGACATGGGACAGGACAAAGAAAGTGTAAAGACAGGGTTACTCCTGGAGATCAATAGGAGGAGAGTTAGGTGGGGAAAATTGGCCATAAGTGGCGATAAGTTACCCAGGCTTTATGCCAGAATCACCCCTGTGCTGGAAAAAGCATTTGTTCTTGGTAAGGATCTTGGGAATGGGGAAAATAGAGACCAGTTATGGCGAACCCACGGGGAAGTAATAAGTACCTTGGAGTTAGATCTCTTCGTAAATGGCACTGTTAGACCTAGCGGGATACATAAAAAGTCCTGGTACAATGTCACATGCTGGGACTCGAAACGTGAACTCCTACTCGCAATCAAGGCGCGTAGATGCCGGGAGGAGATACAAGCCAGAAGACGGGCATATAAGATACTGTTGGCAAACGCCAAGGCCGAGTGGGATCAACAACACTGGGAGGAACTCTCTGGTGCATTAGTCACCAAAGACTCTCGTAAATTCTGGCGGTTAGTCAACAATTGGTCAGAAGACCTCCCGTCGGCAATTGAATCCAACATTGCCCCAAGCTTTTGGCAAAATCACTTTCAGTCCCTATACGCAATAGAGGACGCGGCCATGAGTATACCTCACCGTATTATAGTGAGTGACCAGGAGGGCGAACCCTTTATGGAAAAAGAAGTCCGGGCAGCAATTGCGGGCTTGGCAGCAGGCAAAGCCCCGGGGCTCGATGGGGTGCCAGGAGATCTTTTCAAGCAGGAGCCAGGGATATGGGCCCCCCATCTCCTGCTGATATTTAATGCGATCCTCAGGGGAATGGAGGTTCCGGATACTTGGCTGGGCGCAGAGGTGGTCCCAATATTTAAAAAGGGATCCCCTCTGCTCCCAGCCAACTATCGCCCAATAAGCCTCATCGATGTATCCCAGAAGCTTTTCGGTAGGCTAATATTGGACCGCTTGCAGAATTGGCTTGAGGAAACAGATACCCTGAGCCCATACCAGGCAGGATTCAGGAGCGGGGTCTCTACAATTGATCAAATATTCAGATTAAATCTCATGTATTGGAGGACTGCATTGATCG
This sequence comes from Lissotriton helveticus, assembly GCF_964261635.1. Lineage (NCBI taxonomy): Eukaryota > Metazoa > Chordata > Amphibia > Caudata > Salamandridae > Lissotriton > Lissotriton helveticus. The sequence goes on along the minus strand of NC_136070.1, from coordinate 436,890,610 downwards.
AGGGCGGCACCTTGTACACGGTTTTCGTGGACCTACGTGCCGCCTTCGATCTGGTGCCAAGATCAAAACTGTGGAGGGTAATGGAAGAGTTAGGCGTCCCGAAAGACATCCTCGCAATCCTGATAAAATTACATCAAAACAACTTCGCACGCGTCAGGTGCGGGAGAAGTGGTAATTTAACTGAAAGATTCCCCGTTCGCAGAGGGGTGAGACAGGGTTGTGTACTCGCACCGACCCTGTTCTGCCTCTTTGTGAACGGGGTAATCGCGCACCTGGCGGGGATTGCAAACACTGACGCCCCAAAATTGACCGGCAGTAGGGTGCCCGCAATCATGTTTGCGGACGACACCCTGCTGCTGTCCAAATCCCCGATGGGCATACAGCGGGTGTTAGACGGTTTCCTGGAATTCTGTACAGAAAGGGGACTTGAAATCAACCCGCATAAAAAAAAATTCATGATCCTAAACCCCACGTCCTTCAAGCGTTCAAACCCCTTGCTTGGCACAGTGCGCTTGGAAAGGGTTCACACAATAGAGTACTTGGGGATAACACTAAACCAAAGCCTCACGTGGGGGAACACCAGATAAAGGCGAACATGAAATTGGCCCAGAAGGCGGGTGGTATTATGAGAATTGCGACCAAGTCAACATATCGCCCTCTAAGCCCTGCTATTCAAATTTATAAAGCACAGGCACGGGGGGGGGTGTCACTTACGGGGGAGAGATGTGGGGCCATATTCCATCGTCCGCTTTGCAACCACAGAGAATACATTTCTGAGGCAGCTGACAGCTCTTCCCCCAAGCACTCCACTCCTGCCCCTGAGACTGGACCTGGGTCTGAGGCCTATTACGGAGGAACTAGGGCTCAAGCCACTAACATTTTGGCGTCGCCTTTGGAGCAGCCAAGATCTTCCCTCCTATAGATCTGAGTTACAGGAATTTTTATCCCTACCTAATGCCACCAAGATCCCTTGGCTAAAATCCATCAAGAGAACTTGCGTGACCCTTGGACTACCAGAACTATGGTCAGACCCGGAAAGCACAAGTACCAGGATTCCAAGGAAAGAGCTGTCCAGAGCATACTATGATAAAATGCTTCTCCGAGCCCTGGATGGCGCACACGAGGGTTCTCTGACACACTGCTTCATTACAACTAAAGACTCATATAACCTTGAAAGTGTTTTGGATGGCATGACTCCTGCCCTAACTAGAAAACTATTCCTGCAATGGAGGTACGGGACCCTTCCTCTAATGTCTTTCACCAAAGCATGGTCCTGCCGGTCTCCCACAGAGATGTGCCCGGCATGTGATCACATAAAGGAGAACGAGCTGCACGTGATTTTCTTTTGTCGAGCCTACCAGAAAAGCAGGAAATGTTGGCTCGTCCCCCTCCTTAAAAACTTGGGTTTTAGAACATTTCTACCCGCATATAGAGTTTTAAAGACAGATTTATCGCCGCCAATTGTGTTTGCTTTGGCAAAATATTTAACTGCAATGTGGCATATCCGAAACCGATTGATAAAGATGGCTGGAGACTCTTGAAAACTCTTACCCATTGATTCACTGTTACCCCTTCCATTATCATTCTCTTTTTTAAATCTCCAATGTATTTAATATTAATGACTTACTTATACTCTGGAATTTTAACTAATGTGGTAATTTTGTATATCTTTTATGATCATGTGATCGAAATAAAGATTTGAAATTTGAATTTGAATTTGAAAAATGAATGTTGCAGGTGTGATGGCAGTTCCATGGTTGTCTGGAGAAAAAAAAACATAATCCGCCAGAGTATCTTAAATAGGGTGGGCCATCCGATGCCATGGAGGTGGGGGTAAGCCAGCGGGTTGTCTGATGCCACTGGAGTCGAAGGAGTTTCCTACCTCTGAAGTCTGGCAGGCTGAGGGAAAGGGATGGATCAGAGTTGAATGGGCTAACCCATCCAGTCTTTAAAGCAGCCCTGAGTACCCTGCTCCATGAATGAAATAGCACTCCTGTGCATTCTTTTTGACGCTTAGTATTTCGTACTTTCTCATCTTTTATCTGCCTGTAAAATCTCGGTTATTTTACCAATGAATTGGGAGCATTGTGGTATAAAAATTATTATACAACCTCATTAAAAGTTTATCTTGGTTGAGCAAAATAAAACCATAAAATAGTGAATGAGAGAGGCTGAGACAATGAGGTGGAGGGAAAAGGGTGGAAGGAATGTGATAGAGGGGACAAGACAGAAACGAAGAAAGGGAGGCAGATTCATTGAGGGAGGTTGAGGGTGCAGAGGGAGTGGAGGGTAAAATATGGATGCAATGGCAATATGGGAATGAGGCAAACAAAGGTTGTGGGGCAGTGAAGAAAACAGGTCAATGGGTATCAGTCAGGGAAGCAGAGGGAATGAGAAAGGTGAAGTGAGACAGAGGTAGTTATACCATAATTGGCCCACACACGGGGCCTGCTTAAAGCTACACATCTGCTGAAGATGTAAGAGGGTTTTTTCTTGAGGCTTCTGTAGAGAGGAAAGAGGAGCCCACATCCACTAGAATAAAGTACTGCAGGTCCATTGCAGGTGCCTCCTAGCTCCAGATTTTGGATGAGATATTTCAGTAGAAGAGACATACCGAGGCTAGGATGCAGAGGTTTGTATGGAGGTAATCATGGGGTGGTAAAAATATGGAAGACGAGGTGGCGTGACACTCATGGAAGCTCTGCTAGCAAGCAAGGGAGGTACAGGGGAAGCACCAGGGGCTAGGACAAGTTAATACACATTACTGTGTAGAGGGACTACTGTTGAATCTGGCCTTCTGTGCAGTGTCACCCCCAAACGTTTAGCTCTTTGTCCCTCCACTCTTTGCTGAATTCGTGTTTCTTGGCCTCTGGACTCTGTGCACTTTACAACTGCCAACCAGTGTTAAAGTGCTTGTGCTCTCTCCTTGAAACATGGCTTACTTGGCATATACCCAATTGCCATATTTAATTTACTTTGTAAGTCCCTTGTAGAGTGGTATACCATATACCCAGGGCTTGTAAATGAAATGCTACTAGTAGGCTTGCAGCACTTACTGTGCCACCCAATTAAGTAGCACTTCAAAACATGTCCGAGGCCTGTAATTGCAGTCTGAATGCAGTTTTAAACTGCCATGTTGACTTGGCATTAAAACCCCCTTGCCAAGCCTTAAACTTAGCCAAGCCTTAAACAGAGGAAGAGGTGTGATGCTGCGGCCAGGGCAGCTGACTCCGGAACACGGGGCTCATGGTTCGATCGCCGGCAGCAGGTCAGCCCAGCACATTGTGACTCTGGGCAATAGCTTGTTTAATCTTCCCGACGGCACCCAGCACCTTGAGACCCTTAGAGATGATTAGTTCTTGCCTTACAAATACTGGGTTATTATTATTAAACTTCCCTTTTATTACTTATAAGTCATACCTAAGGTAGGCCCCAGGTAGCCCATAGGCAAGGGTGCAATGTAATTAAAAGGTTGGACATGTACTTTTAAATTTTACCTGTCCTGGTAGTGAAAAACTCATATTTCACTACTGTACAATAGGATAACATTGGGGATTCTTTATGACATTTAATAAACTGTAATTTCCAATTGGGAGTAGGTGGATATATCATGTTTGGTACCTATCAAATTGTAAAGCTAAACCCACCTTAAATGGCAAAATCTGTTTTTTTATTACAATTTTTTTTAAATGGCACTTTTCGAAAGTTGAAAACACACAAATGATGGACGAAATGTGGAAAATATTAAACATTCACAACCAGTGAAGAGACCTAGGTTAAATCCATCGTTCTTTTGCTCACCATGTCACCCCAGTCTAGACCCAGCCATATGGAAATCCATCTTGGTCCTGCTCCTTATGGGAACAGTCCAGCCCGAACCGCCGAGCCAGGTCCTGCCTGGACCAGAAACAAGCATCCTGGGACCGGTTTTGGGATGCCACCCCTCATCAACCAGACTAGCTTGAATCACATTGCACAGTGAGCCGGGGACCCACATCTGGGCATACCAGGCCCACTAAGGGCGAGAAAAACAGAGACACACAAATGATGGACGGAATGCAGAACAAATCAAACATTAAACCCTAGTCAAGAGATCTAGGTTAAATCCATTGTTCTTTTGCTCACCATGCCACACCAGTTTAGACCCAGCAATATGCAAATCAGTCCTGAGCATGCACTGCCAAGCCAGGTCTTCCCTGGAATAGAAACAAGCATCCTGGGAACGGTTTCAGTGTATCACCCCTCATCAGCCAGGCTAGCTTGAATCCAGTGGTATAGTGAGCCCGGGACCCACGTCTGGGCATACCCGGCCTACATAGGGCGAGAAAGCAAAGGACACACAGATGATGGACGGAATGCAGAAGTCAAACATTTACCCCCAGTCAAGAGATCTGGGTTAGATCAATCATTCTTTTGTTCAGCATGTCACCCCAGTTAAGACCCAGCCATATAAAAATCGTTCTTGACTCACCTTCTCATGAGAACAGTCCAGCCCGAACTGCCAAGCCAGGCCCTCCCTGAAACAGAAACAAACATCCTGGGACCAATTTCAGGGTATCACCCCTCATCAGCCAGGCTAGCTTACATCCAGTGACACAGTGAGCTCTGGACCCACGTCTGGGCATACCAGGTGCACTTAGTGCAAGAAAGAAAAAGGCACACAAATGATCAACGGAATGCAGAACAAATCAAATATACACCCCAGTCAAGAGATCTGGGTTAAATCCTTCATTCTTTTGCTCACCATGCAACACCAGTTTAGACCCAGCCATATAAAAATCAGTCTTGAACCTGCTTCTCATGGGATCAGTCCAGCCCAGACCCACGTCTGGGCATACCTGGCACACTTAGGGAGGGAAAGCAAAAGACACACAAATGATGGACGGAATGCAGAGCAAATCAAACATTCACCCTCAGTCAAATGATCTGGGTTAAATCCATCGTTCTTTTGCTTACCATGCCACACCAGTTTAGGATGCTTGATTGTGGTCCAGGGAGGACCAGGCTTGGCAGTACGGGCTGGACTGTTCCTATAAGGAGCAAGATCAAGACTGATTTGCATCTGGATGTCTCTAAACTGGGGTGGCATGGTGAGCAAAAGAATGATGGGTTTAACCCATATCTCTTGTCTGGGGTGAATGTTGGATTTTGGCCAAAAACTGCTCTGAGAACCAGGAGAAGACTGGTAATGAATTAATTAATGAACATCAAATCTAAAGAGTGCACTGTCACTCGCCATTGAGCTTCCTGGTGCTAAGCTGGGATTCAACAAGGATCCTTACATGAGGGCACTGGGAGGCGAGAAAGAAATTGAGGAAGGAGTGTTTAGATTAAAGAGTGACAGAGAGCATCGGGGCAAGAAAGAACAAGGTATTTAGGCATTTTAAACATTTAGCTTCAGTATCAATGAAGAGGAGAGAGCTAGGGAGTTGGCTCCAGGATTGAGAGCCCAGCACCATAAAGGACTCCTCCCCCGGGATTTGAGTCTATAGGGTGGGGGCTTCAAGAGGTTGGCAGGAGATGATCTTAGCGCCCTTTAAGTCCTGGGCCGTGAGGTATTCGGAACCACTGGACTTAAAGGCTCTGAAAACTAGTAGTAGGATAAGATGCTCTTTGGGATTGGTAGCCAACTGAGTTTTCTTAGGGCTTTTGAAGCGGAGCTCCGCTTAGGGAGTTGCAGAAGCAACCTTGCAGTGGCATGTTGTCCCATCTAGAGCTTATAGATTAATTGCTTGGAGCAACCTGTGTAAAGCCTATTGCAGTAGTAACGTTTAGAAATAATTAGGTAAAAGGCAACAGTCTTCCTCGAGGCAATAGGGAGAAAATATAATATTTTTGTAGGGATTTAATTAGGTTAAAACACAACCCCTAGATATTTTGCCACTTCCACTGTGGTAGGAGATGGGGGCACGGAGTTGGGCCACAATTGGTGGATGGGGAGAACAGGTTTGATTTGCTGAAAAGCAGAATTTCAGTTTTGTCTGTGTTGCATTTGAGGTGATTGTTTTGCATCCAGAGGATGATATTGGAGAAGCAGTTTTGGAAGTTGAGTTTGTAACTGAAAGAGCCATTGCCTAAGGCAAGGATCAGCTGTGTATCGTCAGCATAGGATGTGGCAGTGATTCCAAATGAGGACATCAAGGAAATCAGGGGTGCGGGATATATATCCCAAATAGAGTGGGCAGAGGGATGAGCCCTGCGGTACTCCCATTGTGACTGATCTTTTGGCTCATGAAAATTGTCCTAAGGCAACCAATTGTCTCCTGTCAGTGATGAAGGATTTGATCAAGGATAGATCCTTGTGTAAGATACCCGTTTCTTGTATCTGGTGAAGGAGTATAGTGTGGGAAGTGGTATTGAAAGCTGCAGACAGATCAGGCAATATCAGCACTGCATTGTTGCCAGCATCCAGAGTAATTTTGATGGTTTCAGATACTTTAATAGGGCGGATTCGGTGGAGTGTTTGGGTTTGAAACCGGATTGTCAGTGTAAAATGAGTTGACATTTTCTTGATAGGAGACGGGTTGACCATTAATGATTTTTTAGAGTATTTTTTATAATATAGGAAGTAGATAAATGGGCCTAAGGTTAGAAAGGGTGGTGGGATATGTTAGGGTCTTTTTTTACGGGTTTTACAACTGCCAGGTTCCATGCTGAGGGTACTAGCGCTGAGGCTAAGACTGGGTTGAGCATCTGGTTCATTAGGGGGTTGACAATGTCAATGGACGTGTGTAGAATGGCCGGTGGGCATGGGTCATAGGGTAAGTCAGACTCACAGGAAAGAATGACTTGACGTGGTTGAGGCAAAGAAATCTCATGAAAGGCGGTCAGCCTGGCATTTATAGTTCTCGGAGGACTGCCTGGGCAGAGGTCTATTGTGAGCATGGGTTTTGCACAGCCCTGTTGTATAGTCTGAATCTTGTCTTCAAAATAGGGTGAAATCTGATAACAAAGGGCAAGAGATGGAGGAATATCTCTTGAGAGGGATTTAGGCTGTAGGAAGGCTTTTGAAATGTTGAAAATAGTTTTATAGTTGAAGCGGGCCTCCTAAATATGTGGTATTTAGTGGAATTTCTTAATCTCATTGATCAGCTTGTGGTAGGATTTCTGTGCCACCCTAAAGCAGGGCAGGTCCACCGGTTTATATGCCTAACGCCACTTGCGTTTGAGCTGCTTGCAGTGAAGCTTTTGTTCTGCCAGGACTGGGGAAAATCAGAGTGCAGAGTGATTTGGCTGGTGTTTGCTGGGGCTGTCTTGGGGTGCTAATTCATAGCCTGTATTTGTAAGTCATTTGTTAAATGAATTGCATTAATTGGATAAACTTCCTATAAGGGTCGGGGAGGTGGTAGAAAATGATTGTGATTAGGGCTTGTCTACATCATGTTGATTTGCCCTGAGTGTGGGGGGAGGGGGGTATTATCCATGGGGAGCATGAGGAAATCATGGGTGTTAATTAGTCATTTGAAGGGCCTAAGGTATGATCCGACCAGAGTTGGGTAATAAGATCTTTGAGTGCTAGTCGGGGGTGGTTTGTGAAAATCCTATTGCGGGTGTGTCCTGCAGGATGGGTAGGCATGGGCGTGGACACAAGTTGAGGGAGGCCTATTATCGTTAGAATGTCCTTCAGATTGGTGACTACTGAATTGTCTGGAGCATCAAAATGATAATTGAAATTATCACCAAGAGTGGTGTAATTGGCATACTGGAATAAGAAAGGAGCTAATGCCTCCCCGAGAGTGGCTAGGAAGGTGGGTCCTGGGCCCAGTGGGAGGTAAAGTAAGCAGCAGGTGAAGGATTGGGAGGGGCTGAGCTTCAAGCAGAAGCCTAGGCTTTCTTCTCCTTTAAGTGCATGTATGTCAAAAGTGCTGCACAGAAGCCGTCAAGGAAGATAATGGCTATGCCACCTCCTCGGCCTTCTACACTGTCACATCTCAGGATCGTGTACCCAGGGGGAAGGGCAGAGGCCATGTCCGGGTTGCAGAAAGGTTTGAGCCATGATTCAGTAACAAATATAAAGTAAAGCACGTGGTCAATGATCAGATCGTTAACTTCTTGTGCATGTTTGCGCAGAGAGCGTGTGTTAATACACCTCCCAGAGAGGGATTTTTGGACAGGTGTGGAGGTGTGCTTGGCAGCAAAGGACAGCTCATAGTGAATACCAAACTTGTCCTTGCAGCCAGTGCAGTATACTGGGCCCTCTAGGCATGTTGGATCCCATTTGTGGCAATTGTAGGAGGCCTAATCATAAACCTTCTTAAAAATTCAGAGGAGAGCAGCTTACCTACTCTGAAACTGGCAGGATGGCTGGCATTGGCAGTGAAATGGACGCTGACGGGCATAGTCGGGCTTGCCTTTGGCACGCCAGCAGTGCGTCTGTGCTGCGGGCCTGCACATAAGGTCAGGCCCCACCTCCTGAGCCCCTACTGAGTGCAACTGACTAGTGCGGGAACCTTGTGGGATATGGCTGCGACCCGAGGTTGCAAGTGGGGAGGAGAAGAACCCAAAGGCAAAGTGAAAAGTGTATTAAAGTCCACCAATGATTATGAGTGAATTCCCTCAAAAGAAAGTGTCTCATATATTTTAAAAGGTAATCAACACAACATACATAAACAGCAATGTAAAATGGCAGCAAAAATTATTAATAAAGGTAAAATTTCCTGTTTTTAGCTGCAATTAGATTTTTAGCAGCAGTTGAATTTTAGCAGCAATTAGTGATTATCAGCAATTACTGAAGTGCAGCATGCCTCGCATGGAGCACATGTAGTCAGGTGATGAATGTGTAGTGCCCAGTGGTCGTGTCCGCGCAGAACCAACCTGCTCGCCTTTCCGCCTGATGTACATTGCTGGTCAAATTGACGTCACACCTACTCCTCCCGCTACGTACTTCTCCGCAACAAATTCTTTTCAATGGTCCTTCACTTAAGGGTATCCGACCACATGCAACGGTCTTCAGCTACAGCCCCCTGCCTTGTCCAGCTGGTAATTTCGACTTCCATTTCAGTAACTAAGTCTGAACATAATTCACTGCGGCTTCGGCCCAATGCCATTCGACGACAATATTCCCTTTTTGGACACCTCCTGCAGCTGGCCCCAAAGAGCTTTACCTTCTCAGACTTGCGTTCATAGAATTTCTTCTAAGTCTGAAGATAAGCGTTGACTGGGTCTAATTCACTTCTTGTAGTAGAACCATGCTCCATCGCAGTCGGCCATATTTTTCGACTTTGAACCGGTCTTGCATGATATCAATGGTTGGCACTTTGACCTTTTAGCCGCTAGTGTTTACTATAATTTTTAAAATTCATAACTCCTGTTCTACTGATTGGACATTTGTCTTTTTGGTGTCAAATAATTAATTAAAATGTACTCTATTTTTCTAAATTGGTTTAGAATTTTTCTTATATTGTATTTTTGCTTTATTACTGTTTGTGTGCTGCATAAATACTTTACCCATTGCCAAGTTCCAAGCTACTTAGCGTTAAGCACAGGTTAATTTAGTGACTTGTTGTGGTTCACCCTGCAAGGGATGTTGGCTGTTGCTTGACCAGGGTTCACACCCCAGTCAACCAGTAACTCAATTTTCAACAATTACCATGGACACCAAGTGTTGCATGGTTGGGGTATGTGATCATGCATGTCTAAGTCCCCCTCTGAGGCCCAAAATCAATGGGCCCAACACTGCCATGTAGCTTCCTGGACAGGTAGATATGGGGAGAGGAAGAGCGCTAATGGCAAGACCAACAGAAATAAGTTTCCCACTACCCTCATTTAAAGGTTGAATGCCCTCATAGCCTCTATTCTTATGGCAATGAAGGGCCCTGATGAGAGGCACATATCCATCACAGGACTGTCTCATGTGCATCATGGGTGCAAAAAGTATTGCCTCTCTGAGCTAAGAGAAAACCCCACTTTTAGAGGTCTGAGCTTATAATACATGTGTAACTTCAGAGATATCTTTGCTAGTGCAGGGCCATACATGTAGGTTATGTGCTGCCCAAGCAATAGCTTTGCTTTCAGATGCCTGAACTACTAATATCTGTATCACACGACATCTACCCACAGGCCAACATTTACCTTTGTAGCTCACCTTAGGAGAAAAATGACTGAAACACCCGACAACTCCGGTATCACCACCACCACTGCCCTTGGCAATTTCCTCTACACCATCTCTTACAGGCAATAACAATTCGGCTTCTCCTGTTCGGGGCATTACTTCTGGAAGCATTGGTCTAGCCAGCGCTATATAAAACTTTGCAAATAAAATAAAATAAAATAAAATAAAAAAATAAATTGGTAGCACATTGCCTGTTTTTTTGGATGGAAAGACTGCTGTTCCAATAAGGCAACACATGATTTCAATATAGAAAATGAATGCCTATCCACTACAATTAATGGATGCATCAGATTTGTTGAATTGGAATGAAAACAGGCCTTGGCAATGTAAGGCTATGTGTTGGATTGACCATCTTCCTACAGAAGGACCAATCGCCACATCAATACCAACTTGCTGGTCCTAGTAGCTTGTAAGGACCACGCAAGGACTCCTACAGCACAAAGTATTAAAATGGGTCTCTGTCCTTCTCTGCATCTGCTGAAAGTTGGAGACAGCACTGTGACTCACAAGAGTCCAGCGTATACATGCGCACACACCCCCACACACTCACTCTCACACCCACACCCACACCCATCATGGTGGTTCCTAGGATGCAGTCCTGTAGCAAACAGCATTCTTTTTTCTTTTCACAAAGAAAATCCCAAAATGGGATTTTATTTTTGAAAAGAAAAAAGTAATGCTCCCCTCACCATGGGAGTCTTCTCCCATAGCGAGGGGAGTATTATTATGGTTTTACTGTTTCTTACCTCCAGACTTTAACTGGCGATAAGACACAGTTTAAAATTACTACATATATTTATTCATATAAATTGGGCAGGCGGACATATAGCCATTTTTCCGATGGCCCTGACTCCCCAGGGCAATTGGAGAAGTCTGGCTATGGCTGAGACAGTGTAGTCTCTGTTGTGGCCAAACTCAAGGTCCGTCCGCAAGTACATTTAGCGGGTGGCAGCAGCGTTTTCTGTTCAAGGGCGTGGAGACTCCGCCCCCTTACTTTCAAAATCAAAATAAAAGCAACACTTAAAACTACTCCTTTAAAAAAAAAAAACACTTTAACTAATTTTCCTTTGGGCTGTTGCACACTGCAACTCACTGTGCTTGATGCTGTGATGGCAGTGACGCTTTCCCTAAACTTACTCTCCTGGGCAGGCCCAAAGCTAAGAGTATTTGCTGGGCTGACAAGCCTACAGCCCTGAGGCCTGTGATGTCAACAGCTCGGCAAAGACATAGCTTTGAGGATCAGTCTCCACCCCCTGCCTACTTGTGTGTAAAATTACCACGGGCGTCTTTTTACAGAAGCCCTGTAATGCTGGGGTTTCATGTCAGTCAAGGAGTAAGTAGAGCATGGTCACCTCACCCTTTCCCAACTTGTCACACAGGGTTGGATCTCCACCTGTGAAGAGTTGGGAAAGGGTGGGGTTGAGGCTGTAGGCAGGAAGCTGAAAAACCACATCCGCGCAGTTTGTCAGCAGGACTTTTGAAGACATACTGCGCAGACTCGAGGTATCTGCTTCCCACTCTGCATTAAATGCAGGACGCCATTTCAGCCAGGAGACTCATGGCAAAGATGTAACACACTGCAGGAGCATGTGCATGTGGAAAGGATTTGTCGTTGCCTATCTTGAAGCTTCTCTTCCAGTCCAGACAGTGACCCGCAGCCTCCACCCTGCCAGTGAACCACCATGTAAGTAAGTAAAGAATGAAGCAAGTGGCTTCGGCCTATATGTTTAGTTGTAATAAACGTGGCATGAGGCCTGTTACAATAAATGACTGTCTTGTTGATTGATTGCTAATTATTTCCTTCATGCTATCTGAAGGGTTTTGCGAGACAGTTGCTAAGGACGAGCTTGTGTGTTGAACTTGACAAAAAAATACAGTTAGTTATCCCCAGGATATAAGTTGGATAAATAATTGGAAAGCTCAAAGAAGCAGATTAATGATAAAATAAATGATATGCAGCGTGACTTGTGAGAAGCGGTGAGTAGTCTGCCTCAGGACAGAGTTCTCAAACAAATATTGAGTAAAAAAGGTTTTAAAACACCATTTTAATTAGCATAATTACTGGCAGTGTGTGTGGGGGTGGGGGTGGCTTAATGGCCACATAGAGTGTCTAGGAGAGGTCACTGGCACCATAGCGAGGAGATTACCCTAGCCGAGGAATGTCTTACAAGGTAGACTTATATAAAGCTGCCCTCCCTTAAGCTGTTTCTGGGTGAATTCAAATGGCACTCTCAAAAAAATCAGCGAGGAGTTAAGGGAGACTGGGGACAGTATATACGTATTGGAACTATTTGCCACATAGAGAGGACTGTGATGTTATTTTACTGTGTATTTTGCCATGTGAACGTATGCACCATGATCCTTGCCTGGCTTCACAGGGGCATCTGGTCTTGCTGAAATAAATGCAGAATTAAGAGCCTTAGTAGTCTGAAGTTCTTAGCATCAGTATGAGTTCCTTACGGTAGCCACCAGTGTCAACATTTCATACTGGACATGTATGCCAGCTTCTCATAATACCCACCAAAAGTTTGTGGTCAAGGTTCTATGCCATTCAATACATGGCCTCTTTTCTGGAAATTTAGAATACCCAATGCAGTTAGCATTGTAATTGTGGCAGTTTTATGGGGCAATCCCAGCTGTGTCCACATAGAGTAATTTTAGCTGCTCAGTAGTCTTAGAAAATAATGTTCAATATATTTTTCTTTGTTCTCCATAGTTAGTATTCACTGTTGACTCAAGTCAAGTCAAAGAGATTTATTGAGCGCATATATCACCCGTGGGTCTCATGGCGCTGGCTTAAAACTCCTTGAGGGCTGAAGCCAACTGAAACAGAGAGAGCCATTTTAGATGATCAAATAGCCTGGTTTTTAATTCCCTGCGGAACAGCTTGTGGTCTGTGATAGTGTGGAGCTGTAGTGGAAGCTCATTCCAAAATGACGGAGCCAGGTAGGAAAAGGGTCTACCGCCATTCCTGGAGGTGCGGATCCTACAAGGGGTAAGGAGACATTTGGTACTCGACCTAAGCGTCCTGTTTGGCTGATACCACCTGAGTTTTTGGGCAAAGTAGCTTGGCCCAGTCCCAGACATGTTCTTGTGTACCAGACAAAGGACTTTAAAATGAATTTGTTGCCTGATAGGGAGCAAGTGGAGGGTCTTCAAACTGGACGCAGATGGGATCTTGATGGGAGGCTTTGTACCAGGCTGGCCGCATTATTCTGCAGGACTTGAAGTCTGGAGTAGAGTTCCTCATTCATGGATCCTTGTAGGGCATTTCCATAGTCGAGGCAACTTATGATTATTCCCTGGACCCTGCTCTTCTTCGAGACACATAGTCTCTTTGAATGCCTTGTGCGCTTTCTGCGTGGCCAGATCTACACACCAATTTGTGGATACAAGTTGTCTTTGCACGTTCAAATAAAAGGACATTTTTTTAGCTCTGCTTGCTCCATTTTTGCTGTGTCTAAACGACAGGTATTCTTTCCTTTAACACTATCTTCTAATCATATTCAGTATGTAGCTGTCTGGTTCAGTAAGCAAGCTGTATGTTTATATGCCCTGCTTGTTCAGCATATTATGTGCAGTATTAGCTTGTAGATAATTTTCCTACAGTATATATTATGAGAATACTATTCATGTTCAGAATAATATATGCAAAAGTTTAGTTTAGTCCACACGCACATGCTGTGCATGGTGTATTTGTGGGTGAGCTATGCACGAGTCTAAAATAATGTGTGCATATTAGTAATGCTTTAATTTGATGCCTCGAATGTATATTATATAGAGTCTGTGCAGTCTGTGTGTGGCATACTATATGTTTACATTGTGTTTGCCTGGCACATGGCGACCAGCCTACCAAAACATATCATGGCCCCTTAACGTCCCCCCACGTCCCTTCAGCCAAACCCAGCTCCACCACTCTCAAACGTCACCATGGCCACTGGTGGAGAGGGAACTCCGTCACCTTTGCTATGGAATACCATCTCGGCCAATCTACAAATAGGTCCCAAAGTCACAAACCCTAAATATAAACCAATGGATGAACCAATGGGTACTACTATGGGGTTACCAGGCGAGGTCTGTCAGCCACATATTCAGTGATGATGGATTAAGTTTCACTGGAGAGAAGGCAACCAACACCATGCAGCATTTAATTGATGACGAAGAAGAGGAACAATTAAGCGACTGGTCACCTGGTATTTCCAGATCATTGTTTCTTATCACTGTAACATGGCAATAATCCACATATTCAAATCTGAAATCGGTCCCAATGGCATTTGGAAATTCCCTAATTTAGCATTTAAGGAATGTGCTTGCAACTTAATCTGAAAAGCAGAAGTACAGTAAAAGGACAGACCTGTACTGTTATTTACCATGATAATTTTCTCACCGGCCTAAAATGAGCAGAACAATTTATAGGAACCAGAGAACAAGTGTTGATGTCTGCTAACTACTTGCACAATGGAAAATATTGTATGGTGTCATCCAAGTGGTCTCATGCTTTTAGCTGCCATAATGACAGTAAATTGCTTCCCTTTTTTTAGAAATAGGACCAGTTAAAGAAGTTTATTGTTACATCAGAAAAGAGGAAAAAGTGCCTTAACCGTTTGAATGAGTTTATTGTTTTCATTGGGTCTTTGAACAATATCACACTACATAGTTGCTACATAGATTATATTATCATTATCTGGAATGAAACAGAGAAGGAACTAACCGAGTAACACGTGCCATTGAATGACCTTGAATGACAATGCACTCAGTGTTGAGCTAAGTAAGCCTTGAATACAGCAGCAACAGCGTAATTTTCTTGGATGTTGAACTACATGTCGTGTAGGGGGAGAAACACAACACACTAAGATACATAATTTCCTTTTGCAGGAAATGGTTCCTCCTGGTTCCCACATATACTTTTCTAGGTTACATTTACCATTTGTTGGCTTTACCTACACTACAGACAGGTATGCAGAAACTCTACTTTGTACATTATCTAACAACAGTGGGGAGAGGATGAAGGCCAAACGGCTAGAGCTGTCGACCTTTGAGCTGTGGAACGGAGTTCGACTCTGGCCAGGGACGCTCAATATCCTGTGATTCTGAGCAAATCATGCAATCTTCGCGTGCCAAACAAAAATTAATGTTTCCATCGGTATGCAACTGGTGCTCATGTAAAGCGCTCTGATACCTTTGGGTCAAGTTCGCGCTATGTAAAACTCCAATAAACAAAAACATCAAAATGAAACTGCTGTCAAAAGCACCCTACATGTCACCCTAAAAGAAGTTCAACAATAGCCCTTATAGGGAACTAATTACAGTGGACAGTGAATACAAGTTAGAAACAGCGCACACCGTATAAATATTTATATCTTTATGGGGATACAGTGAAAGACTCTTAACCTCAGCTTTTTCAAAACTCATCATTGTCAGCAGAACAGAACAGAATAGATTTATTAAAAGAGAACACTAAAAAAACACCCGAAACTGAATGAACATGTTAATTTTATCAGCAAGCATGATGCAAAAAATCTAAAGTTTTACAACATTCAGATCCAACATGTATGGGGAGGTCCACTGATAAATAAAGATGATTTTACGTAGGAAACCAAAGAAGAATTAAAAAAAGGCAAACTCTAGAAAACTATTTCTGCCTTTTTGCTAAAAAATAAAAACCAAACATCAGTGACCAACAAAACATACAACATATTTAACCTAAATTAATTTCAGATGTGGAAAATGCAGGTGCTGTAAATACCACACAGTGTATCTAAACGATTGTACCAAAATATTTGAACAAAAACCGTGTATCGGAGAGATGGTTTGAACACATTAGGAGCATATTATCAAGGACCGGTGTCAAAATTATCGCCGTTTTATCGGCTGGAAACTGCCGATAAAACGGCGATAATGGGCTTGATAATACGACCTTTTTAATCCCCATAGAAGCCCATGTTAACACCAGAACATGGGCTTCTATGGGAATTAACAAGGGCGTATTATCAAGCCCATTATCACCGTTTTATCGGCAGTTTCCTGACGATAAAACGGCGATCATTTTAACACCGGTCATTGATAATATGCCCAAGATCTCTTAAAGCTATTGATCTCAAATACCCCTACTTGACATATTTAGTGACCGAACAAGCGTCTATAGAGATGCTGAAGATAAACCTGGGCACTGAACATGTGTGCACACATAGAAGAGTGCATTAAGGAACAAAGATTAGGAAACAAAGAAACATTCTGTATACAATTAGGATGGACCTGAATATGGATAGGAAATTGTAGACTTTGGTCATTAATATATATATAGGCTGTCCTGTTTTCAGTTTCTATTTTGGTAAATTCAGTTTTTTTTCCCAGTGTTTTCAATATCTTAAAAAAACAGTTATCAGTGGTTACACATTTTCACGCCACTAAAAACAACAGAAAAAGTGTTTTTCCGGTGTTTATGAAACATTTTGCTTTTATCATTGTTTGCTTTCTGTACTGAAAGAACATGGGGCCTCATTTATGAGAAATTACGCATCGCTGCGTGAAAGCAGCGATGCGTCACTTCTCAGTGCGCACTCCTTGCGACATGATTGATGCGTCATATTTACAGTATGGCGCATCATGTCGCAAGGAGTTACAGATACGTCAGTATTTCTGACGTATCTGTAAGCACAAAAGTCACGCATTGCTGGGGTGTGTCACAAAAGTGACGGAACTCCAGCAATGCGTCCTTTCACATGGGGAAAGTCCCATGTGAAAGGGCTTGCGTCAGTTTTACGCCTGCTGTGAGGCAGGCGCAAGATTTTGACGCAACAGCCTCCTAAAAGTGACGCAATGAAAATTGTAAATTGATACTTGTATAGCGCACTACTCACCCGCAAGGGTCTCAAGGCGCTTGTACGAATACCGCTGTGGAACCCATCCTGGCTTTCCCTGTGAGGTGTCCACTCCTGGGCACCCCCAAGGTGGAGGCCAGGCATCCTTAGCGTTGTGGGGGCGTTGTGGAGATTAAGCAAGCTATTGCCCAGAGTTGCAGAGTGGGACTCCATGATTGGAATAGGCACCGAGGCGAGAATTATCAGGTCCGTGGAATTTTGAGCCCAAGGCCCGCCGAGGCAGGGAATTGAACCCTGGTCCCGGGCTAGATCTCTGCATCAGGGTCTGCCGCTCTAACCATTGAGCCACACTTCTCCACTCATAGATTTCACTGCGTCACTATTACGAGGCTTTTTGCGGGGGAACGCCCCCTCTGCATACATTATACCTGACGCAGGTATAATGTAGCGCAGGGGTTTACAAAGTGACGCATCTGCTTAGATGCGTCACTTTGTAAATAGTGTGCAACAGGAGCCATGTTTTACGCCGCCGATGCGTCACAAAAAGTGACGCATCAGAAGCGCAAAACTGACGCAAGGTCTCATAAATGAGGCCCATGGTATATAGACAGTGTACGTATAGTGTATATGAGGTCCAAAGAGATTTTTGAAAATTAATCTTATTGTAGTACACCATACAATACTTCTTCAGTGAGTCTTTGGTCATGTGCGCTCGCGCTTTCCTTCCCATGTAAACTTCTGTGAAAAGGCTCTCTCAGCATTCATAGCCCCTTGGGCTGGGAACCGTCAGCTAAGGGACACAGTTGGGATGACTCTTTCTTTGATGCCACATAAAGCACGAAATGATAAATATTTGCGTTTTTGTTCCTGGGCATAAGAAAACAGTGCACCAGAATGGACTAAAAAGTCAATAACATCCCTCCTTAACTCTGAAGATTGTAAAGATGCTTTCAGCATACCATCTAACAAGTGGCAAGGATCTCCTACAGGGAATCACTTCAGCTCGGGTATCAATTTTGACAGGTCATCACACACATTTTTTATAAAATGATTAAACTAGACCTAAAACATGAAACTAAACCCTGCATCTTTAGACCAAAGGCCATAAAACTGAAAAAAGTAAAAAGAAGAAGAAACAATATTTTAGTGGCATCCCTAAAGAACAAAACTCAAGCAGAATAATGTTAGCCAGTCTTTCTTACTGCTAGCTTGTAAAACAAAGTTACATTTTATTGACCCCTGCAGTAAGAACAAAATGACTCTTTCACTTTATTTTTCCTTTCTTTGAATGGCATTTAGTTTGTGGTTGTGCAGGTGTTTTTTCAGTGTTTATATGTTTTCACCGGTGAGGGCTATTTTTCTTTCAGTGGGGTTTTATCAGTTATTATAGGTTTAAACCTAAAACCCCACAGCATATATATATAAACGAATTTTAAATGAATGACTAACATCTGAACTTACTTAAAGTGACGAATGATGCTCACATTAGGACTCCATGTCCCACCATGCACTGAACTGTGTGTGCACTAAGTCCACGCCCACTGGGGGCAGAGATATTTACCAAATAAAACGGAAGTGAGAAATGCAATGTGAGTCTCAGTTGTTGGTTATTGGCCCAGGAAGAAGGGGGTGTGAGTCCCCGAAATGCGTTGGCGATTTACTTATGAGGTGGAGGAGAAAGACAGGCTGCATCTTTGAAAGCTGTTGCTGAGTACCGTCGTGTGCCCTCCTGCTGCTTCAGGGCATTTGGATTACAAACATTTTACACGGCAGCCTGGCCGTGGGGAGGAGCTCCATCACCTGCTGGGAACGAAATGGAAAACCAGCGAGGTGAGGCTGCAGTCCTTGGAACAATCGGGACAGTGTCAGCACGTTGCTCTGTATGCAAATTAGGCCCGTTTTTGTTCACCACTACCTACTATAGGAAATAACGAATTTTAAATGAATGACTAACATCTGAACTTACTTAAAGTGACGAATGATGCTCACATTAGGACTCCATGTCCCACCATGCACTGAACTGTGTGTGCACTAAGTCCACGCCCACTGGGGGCAGAGACATTTACCAAATAAAACGGAAGTGAGAAATGCAATGTGAGTCTCAGTTGTTGGTTATTGGCCCAGGAAGAAGGGGGTGTGAGTCCCCGAAACGCGTTGGCGATTTACTTATGAGGTGGAGGAGAAAGACAGGCTGCATCTTTGAAAGCTGTTGCTGAGTACCGTCGTGTGCCCTCCTGCTGCTTCAGGGCATTTGGATTACATATATATATATATATATATACTAGCAGCCCGTCCCGACGTTGTCCGGGTATGAAATAGAATGTGTGTAATGTGTGTATTTGGCAAGGGCAATTTATTTTTAAATCTCACGGTAGACAACATTTTTTGTTTCATTAGAATCGGAACGGAGAAGGCCCAGCTGCAGCCCTGGTTGATGTTAGCAGGCGCGTGTAATTGGTGCAGTGATCCGCCGCCTGAGCCCGGCTACAGCCCTGGTTGATGTTAGCAGGTGCGTGTAATGTCATTGAATGAGACAGTTATCAGCCGCGGGTAAATCCGTTTAATGAGAGAGTTGGATTGACAGCGAGTAGGAGAGGCTGCAGTAATTGTCCCCGCAGACACGCTCATTTGCGTGTTCCCCTGCTTGAGGCCTAGATGCAGGCCCGTTTGATGTTAGCAGGCGCTTGTTCCCCCGCTTGAGGCCTAGCGGCAGCCCTGGTTGATGTTATTAGGCGCGTGTAATTAGTGTACTGATCCACCGCCTGAGCCCGGCTAGAGCCCTGGTTGATGGTAGCAGGAGCGTGTAATTTCATTGAATGAGAGAGTTCAGTAACAGCGCGCAGGAGAGGCTGCAGTAACGTTACTTACCACGCCTCCAGCTGAACGCGATTGTCACGCCCCCAGCACACGGCCACAGCAGACGATCTTCTGGTTAATGTACGACCCACATGGCCCCCAGTGGGCCCCTTGATGCGGCGCAATTGCATTCACATGGCATGAAGGCCGGACACACGCCCCCAGCGTTTCTTATGCCCCCAGCGTGTCACGCCCCCAGCGTGCCCCTTGATGCTGCGCAACAACGTAATTGGCGCTTGTATGTACGACTCACATGGCATGAAGTGCGGACACACGCCCCCAGCTTTTGTCACGCCCCCAGCATTTGTCACGCCCCCAGCACACGCCCACAGCCCACGATATGATGGCCGTACCACACGCCTCCAGCGTTAGTCACGCCCCCATCCCACGCCCACAGAAAAACGCAGACACGCCCACAAGGGACTACTTTGCTGGCACAGTTCTTTTACCTTTTAAATGTATATGGTGGCCGTCTGCATAGCCTATGTCCTTCTGCTGCAACTGCCCTTTCCAACGCTGTATTGGGTGTTGTGATTGGTGCTGTGGTACTGAGATTACCCTCCTCAATGGTTTGGGCTCTCTCTTTATATTATTAGTATGGATATATATATATATCATCAGTGAGCAAGGGCACGGACGTGCCCGAAACGCGTCTGATGATTTTTACCCACCTTATGAAATAAAAAGCGTACCTTACATCCTTGCCTCGAGTGCTAATTGGGCTGTCTGCGAACTTTTCCGTGCAGGAGGCACTAAATGGAGAGTTGGAGTTTATATATATATATATGTATATATATATATATATATATATATATATATATAAATTGTGGGTATTATTCCGCATGTTCAATTGTAAATAAGATGTTTTTAATGCAAACATGTATGTATATTAGAGCTAAAAGGGTCGACAAAAGTGTGCTCATTTAAATAAGGGCGTATGCCAGTTACTGGTTGCATAAAACTGATAGTTTTATATTACTGAACCTTCCTCTCATATGTGTGAGAACAATCCACAGGCTTTTGCAAAGCTTTCTTTCAGATTATTTTTTAGGAGAAATCAACCCCAATTTAAATTTCGCATTATAGTTGAGTGGAGCTAAGGAAGAGGATGGCTAAACTCCTTTAGTGTCTTTGAGTGTTCCAATGCAGCAAGATATTGGTTTTAACATAATATTCACTCCTATCCCGGGTCAGACCAACAGTGCTCTGCTGGTACAATGGATGAAATAGGTGCTATCTCGACTGTACAGTGAGCTTTCTAGTCTATAATAGTAGCATCACTCGATCAAAAACCTTTGGTTCTTTCTTTGAAATGATCAGCGATAACAGTTCAGACCAGGTACATATAATAAAATTGTTTGCACAGATGGTGTAACATGGTCTGAGACAATTTGGGCCCACAAATGTTACCGTCATCAAAGATAAGAATATTATCCGATGGCCTTGTTTTTTTTTCTGATGTAACATTCATCCAGCTCCTCCCTCTACGCGCCATGCTCGTTCCCACCTGCTGCTGGGATTGCTGGAGGTTCGCAAAGGTAATCGGAACAGTTGGTGTGGAGAGATGCTCTGTGCCATTGGTGTGGTTTGCCATTTGCTGCAGGACTCAAGTGATTTGGCTGCATTTCTCATTAGGATTGAGAGAGCACAAGTTTGAAAAAAATGTATAAGTACGCCATATTTACAAGCACGTAGTTAGTTAACATGTACTTTGCACCAGAGTGTTTATATTTAGAAGTGAAATACACCGAGTGTCTTATATTCAGTGGTGAAATGCATAGAATGTTTAAGTAGAGTAACGATAATCATAACTGTGTGAGACTAATGTAGAAATGTTTGGGATGAATATGAAAACCTCATGTTCTCATGTTAAAGGAATAATGTAAGAGTTGAATGTAACTCTAAAACCCAGTATTTTGTGTAGGCCTCATGGCAATTCACAAGCAAATCTAAACGTGCTGCTAAAATAATGTGAGACAAGGTTGACATGGTTCTTTCAAAATGTACTATTGAACTTAGGGTTAAAAGTATATGCTTTATAGATGTGTTATTTTAGAAACGTATGCTAGTTAAGAATGTTTGCTGTTTAAATCAAGTTAACGTTTTAAGAGTGCAGGAACCTGCTGCATGTAAATCAAGTAGGCCAGAGCCGATAATGTCATGTAGTTTAAATCGTCATGTGCTCGTTAGAGGAGAGGTCGTGAGGTGTCCAGTATGAAGCTCTGAGAGTGTTTTATGGCCTAAGATATGGTGAAGTCTGGAATTTGAGGCCCACAGCAGGACGAGCTGTATGCAGGTGCGAGGGTCCTAATCAGCTCGAATGAAAGGGACTTTGTTCAGTGGCGCCTTGCGCAGGCCTGTAGGAGTTTCCAGGAATTTCAGGGGGTATCAGCGCACTGAAGAAGCTGCCTGGGAACCAAGGTCAACTTTAACGAGGGTCTTCAAGAGTACCATCATGGAGTTTGCCGCGGAAAGATGTACCACGTGAGGGGCGTCCCAAGGGGCGTTTCTATTGGAAATGTGATTTGGTATTAGGGAAAGTGACCCGGGAGGAGGGCAGAGCAGATGATTTTGGGAGCCTAAGGAAGCGGATGGGTAGGCAGATAGGCTGATCAGGAGAGACCCATTATCAGAGAAGAGACAAAGAGAAGTGCGTGATCTTCTTAGGAAGTCACCACGGCTGACACCTAGAGGGTTAAGATCTTGCTAAGTAGGGATGTCATTTAGTGTAGTGTAGGGACAGACTAACCTTAATTTTCTTTTCTGTAATGACTTTGAGGTTGCAACTTGTATCCATTTTAGCAACCCTGATGGTATTCGAACTTGTACTTATTATTTTGTTCTTCAGACTCAGACTATTCAAGAAGTTCATGTTCATAGTGATTCCGATATACCTTTTGAATCTCATCTTGAGAAGTTTGTATCTTCAGTTATCTTTGACTTTATATTAAATCTTTAAAACTTAATTTTGGTCAGTGGTCATTTAGAGTGGTGTAAGTTCTTAAATTGATTGTTTACTGCAAGATTACCTTTTACTCAAGACAGGTACCAACGATTCAGTCGACAGGAAATGGGATTTGGTAAGATAATTAGTAACCAGTAATCCCGCGTTAGCAGTTGGTAGCAGAGTGAGGATGGTTATCTTCTTGAGGAAGGTAATCTAGAGAGGTTAGTTTACCCCAAGGCCCGAGACGTCGAGAGACGAGCAGCGGAAGAATCGTGTGCCGAAAGGTGCAGACGGTGCGAGAAAAGCAGCAGTATCGGAGAGTGAGTATAAAAAGGGTCATGCGTGAACAGATTGCGGTGTTTTGTGTTGTATTTGTATTGTAATGTCTTGCGGAGTTGAATGCCTGTAGTGTGAATGAGAGAAGGTTGTGAGCGCGCGCAACCTGGTAAACTGGTAACCTGGTAAACGGGTGAACTGGTGAAATCTTAAGTTCAGGCCAGAGCTTAAGTGGTTTTGGGTGTATCGAACATCCAGGGTAGTTGTCGACCATAGTACGGAGGTCACGAGGTACCATTGACCGCCGTGGATCCAAGATAGGGGGAGTGTAAGAGTGAGTGTGTGAGTAACGGACGCTGGTCGAAAGTTACTGCGTGTGAGTAACCTATCGGAGAAGGCGATTGTCTGGAAGTAAACGGAGAGACATTTCGCCAAGTTAGGGTGACAACTACAGAAAGACTGTGGGCGTACAGTCAAAGAAAGGTGATCGCTTGGACGGAAGTAATCATTTTTCAGAGTATGAATGGGATGCGTGCATGACCGAGGAGACGAGCTGAGAAAGGAGGGGAACTGCTGCGAAGGGGGACGGGTGACGTCGGCTAGAGCCGCGCTGTGATTGAGCGGTTGGTGTGACGTTAGCTAGAGCCGCGCTCTGGTTGGGCGGCTAGCGTGACGTCGGAGGAAAGTCGCGTACGGATAGGCCAGTTAGTGAGAACGGCGCTGAGATTGGTGGAATATCATCAGGAAGTAAACAAACGCGGAGAAAAGAGAAATCATGAAGTGTTTTAAGTGTTTGAAAGGGATTTTTAAACGTAAACGAAGTGAACATTATTACGGGGAAGAGGCTCCCCCAGAGGGTACGCCAGCTCATTATATGGCAACGAATGTTGGGCTGCATACGATATTGTGGATTGGGGCTTGGAATAAGCTTACGGAAGGAAATGAGGAAATGCAGTTCCCGAAGTACGGGACGTTTAAATTAGAGGTGTTACATCGGCTAAAAGCAACCATGTCCTCATTGAAACCTTCACCTAGACCAACACAGTTTGAGGCTCTTAATGCATGGATTAAGGCTGCACACGACCGAAATTTGAACAGGCGTCAACAAAGGCTGACGCGATCGGTAAGGGCAGTGCGAGATTCCAAATGGGATGAGGAGGAAAAGCGTTGGAGGGTACAGACTATTGAGGTGGAGAAAATGTATCCGATGAGGGAGGTGTCAGGAGGAGGAAACCTCATGGAAGAAGACGAGGAAAGCGAGTCGGAGGACAATCTGATAAACAGATTGTTAATGGATAGACCACCTCCGAGAGTGGGATTGATAGAAGATAGAGGGCTCGCAAGGGAAGATGGGAATGAGATAGAGGGATATACACCACTCCCTATATCGGAATGGACACCTAGCAAAGGCGGAGAAACACCTCCAAACAACACTGTACAGAGTGTAGTGGGAAGGTTTGTGGTGCAGAAAACGCCAACCACAGAAAGGGTTGAGTCTGTGGGATTGCCAGACGCTCTTCAAGTGCCTGTTACCATAGGACCCATAGTTTCGATCTATAATTCTGAGAGAGATAGAGGGGAACAACAAAGGCAATTGGATAGGGAAAGGATTGAGATGGAAAGGAGGAATAATGTGACAAATGCATGGAAACAATTACCAGGTTCGGTAACGTGGAACACCCCATTAGACACAACTGTCGGTCCCAATTCAGAACAGGGAGGTCCGAGAGGACCAATGGATCTAAGGGGACCGCGGCCAAGATCTTTTTCAGAGTTAAGAGCTGATTTGAGGGAATGGGACGGGTCCATAGTATCTCCGAGTAACAGGACAAGAACGGAACCAGAGTGGGAAAGCAGGGGAAACGGGACTGTATCTCATTGTGGGGCCAGCGAAAGCAGTCAGGGCCGGGAAGGCCAAAGTCAAGAGAATAGAGGGGATGCAGGTCCTACAAATCAGAGAGAACAGCCGGAACAAAATACTAGGATTGTAGAATGTGAGGAAATGTCCCGTCTCTGGGGGAACGGAGGAGATGAGGCGGTACGGAATTTTCAGAATAGGTTTAGGTGCCTTCATCATACGCTTGGGGAAGATGTCCAACATTGGAGGAAGGAGAATAATGACAGGTCCCGTCATGCTTCAAGTAATCAAGAATCACAGGGAAGTAGGGAAGAAAGAGGGAGTAAGGGAACATCTTACCCTGCATCCCGTGAAACTAGCCAGGATGGAGAGAAAGAGGCTGGGAGGCATGAAGGAGTGTTTCACCACCCACCCCGAGAAGATGGAAAGGCATGGGACTTAGAGAGATGGGAACAGGGGAGGACTCCCTATAATTCACCAATACCTAAACGTAGATCTCGGAGCTGGGATGGGAGAGATGCGGATGGAGGAGCTAAATTGAGTGTCTTGAAAGCTGAAATAAAGGCAAAAAGGCTTGATGTTACCAGTTTAAAATCAGATGTAGATGAGATAATAGATGGAACATTGCCTTTGGAGAGGATAGAATTGTATGAACAGGATGAGTTATTGTTCATGGCAAAGGATATTACTAGGAAAGCTAGAGCGGTTCATGAAAAACTGACTGATTTGGCAGACAAGTATGCCGTGGATTTGTCTAGGACAAGGGCATTACAGAGTAACCACAGATTACAGTACGCAGACCAAGATCTAGATGAGAAGAGAACTGCTGGATTAAAAACACACATAAGAGAGCTGGTAACAGGGATAAGAGTGTGGAGAGAACTGGATAAATGGGAAGAAAGGTGGTCGAAAAAGGGCACAGTTAGGCGAAGTACAAATGTGATGACCCCTGAGGGAAGGGTAATGCAGATGGAGGCATTCCCTTTGCGAGAAATATCAAATGGAAATTATGTACATGTGCCCTGGAGTAGAGGAGACTTAGCCGCATTTACCAACTCATTTCCGAAGTTGCGGGACAATCCAGTCGAGTGGTATAAGCAGGTAGAGAGGTTTGTTAAAATTTCGAAAGTATTGTGGATAGATTTGAACACGTTGTTTGACATCGTGGTCCCATCTGATTTGTGGACCCCTTGTAAGACTAGTGTCGAATGGCCAAATGCTGAACCATTGAGAGATGTTCGAACTAATGGACCAGCTGAGATAGTCATGCGAAAGTATGAAAGGGTAATAGCATGGCTGAAAGATAAGGTACCACCACAGGATATAGATTGGGTAAAAATAGACCGAACAAGGCAGGAACCCAAGGAGACAGTTCACGAGTTTTATGAAAGATTGTTGAAAACATTCAAGCAATACAGTGGACTAGATGTAATGGATCCCAAAGACATAGGGCAGTTCGTGTCAAAGTTTGTATTGGGGTTAAGGCCTGATATTTGTTTGATGATACAGCAACATTTAATCTGTTGGCAGAACAAACCACTAGATGAGATTTTACGATATGCGAGGTACTGCAGTGACGAGATAGATTCTAAAGCCAAGAATCTAAAGGAGAAATTGATGGTGGTGCAAATGCAGTCCGCTGGGAAGGGTGGCCAGCAGAAGCAGGGGATGGGACGAAAACCAAATGGTCAGAACAAAGATAATGAAGAAGGGCAGAGACCTAGGATAGACTTTGCCACTTTAAAGAAAACGACAAAGTGTCATCTGTGTCATCAGGTGGGGCATTGGCGACGCGAGTGTCCCTTTAACCCTGAAAACGGGGAGCAAGAAGTAGAAGAGCAGGTCCAAGAAGACCCGGTGCAAAAAGTGACAGTCCCAAGCAGTAAGGTGGCCAAAGGGGGGACTTCGGCTCCACGGGCCCAATTCCCACAGCCACCGAAGATAACAGCTGGAGGAAAGGTCTTTAAACAAATGCCTCTGTTTATCGAGGAAGAAAAATGTTATTACATTGATCCATTGACAGGACAACGGGTGAGCAGTGAAGAGGACTGTACCCTCGGGGCAGTTCTAGAAGTGGATCAGAGAGGACCATTTGTTGAGGCAGAAGTGGCAGGGTGTCCCACTACGTTCTTAGTGGACACTGGGGCTACTCGTTCGACTCTGAGATCAGCGGTAGTTCCAGACTTGCCAATGTCAGGGGAAACAATTCAAGTGGTAGGAGTCGCAAATAAAAGAATGACTAGTCCCTTGACAGAACCAGTGTCTGTGAAAATTGGAAATCACATGAACGAACATCAGTTTGTGGTTTGTGACTCGAGTCCGGTATGTCTGTTAGGTAGGGATTTGTTATGCAAATTGAATTGCACCATATACTGCACCCCACAAGGAGTGGAGGTACAGACTACCGACGATGATGCTACCTTTAAGGTGGCCAATTCAAAATTCTGTGTAGAACTATATCCTACTCTGACTGTAGAAGATCTTCCACAAGACTTAAGAGATGCAGTGGCGTCAGAGGTGTGGGATTTCACAGGAGAAGATATAGGATTGATTAAAGGGGTAGAACCGGTAAAAATTCTGGTAAAACCAAATGTTGAGTTTCCAAGAACGCCTCAATACAAATTGTCCCAGGAAACGATTGCGGGAATAAAGCCTGTGATCGAGTCAATGATACAGCAGGGAATACTGAAGGAAATCGTGGGCAGTCCTTGTAACTCCCCGATTATGGGTTTGCAGAAACCTAGTGGGAAGTTTAGGATAGTTCAGGATTTACGAAAGATTAACAACATAGTCGTTTCATGTTGTCCCGTGGTACCGAATCCATCAGTAATATTGTTTCAAATACCATGTCAAGCAGAATGGTTCACAGTGATAGATCTTTGTCAGGCTTTCTTTTCAATCCCATTGGATGAAGAGAGCAGGTACCTTTTTGCGTTTAAAATGGAAGATCGCGTTTTAACATGGTGTCGAATTCCACAAGGATTCACAGACAGTCCATCCATCTTTAATCAGTTGTTGAAGAAGAATCTTGAGAATCTAGTACTGCCACAGAACTCGGTTCTGGTACAGTACATAGATGACCTACTTGTTGCGTCAGAAACAGAGGAAGCTTGTAAAGCAGATTCAATTGCCTTACTGAATCATTTAGCTGAAAATGGACATAAGGTATCTCCGAGCAAGTTACAGTATTGTCTGACAGAAGTACAGTATCTAGGGCACAGGTTAGAAAAAGGGAAACGTAAGGTGTCCCCAGAGAGGATTGAGGCGATAATGAAAATGAATGCGCCTACAACTCAGAGAGAGGTTAGAATGTTCCTAGGAATGGTGGGTTACTGCCGACAGTGGATAGTTAACTTTTCACTGAAAGCAAAGCCCTTACAGAAACTGACGCACAAGGAGGTGAGTGATCCGGTACCATGGGATGAAGAATGTCTGGTGGCGTTTTTACAGCTGAGAGACGATTTATGTCGTGCTCCGGCTCTGGGAATGCCAGATTATGAAAAGTCGTTTTCACTCTATTGCTGTGAGAGAGAGGGATGTGCTTTGTCAGTCTTGGCACAGACCCACGGTAATGCCCGTAGACCAGTTGCATATTTTTCGGCTACATTAGATCCAGTAGCCGCAGCGTTGCCCGGATGTCTCAAATCCGTTGCTGCAACGGGTGTCAGCATTGAAAGGAGCGAGAGTATTGTGATGGGACATCCAGTAGTGGTGTATGTACCGCATTCAGTTGAATTGTTAATGACCAGGACGAAGACGCAGCATCTGACCAATAGTAGGCTCACGCGTTATGAGCAAGTTATACTTGCCGCAGAAAACGTGACTCTCAGGAGATGCTCTGTCTTGAATCCTGCTACTTTGATGCCATTACCTACGGTAATAGAAGGCGAAGGATGTGAAGACCACGATTGCCTTGATGTGACTGAACTATGCACGAAACCCAGACCAGATATTGTGGATGAGCCATTGTCTGACCCCGATGAAATTTACTTTGTTGATGGCTCATGTTTAAGAGACGATACTGGTCGGTTAAGAGCAGCTTATGCTGTTTGTACCATTACTGGAGTTGTGGAAGCCGCTTGCCTGGAAGGAGTACATTCCGCACAGGTAGCAGAGATTATTGCCCTAACTCGTGCCTGCATAGCAGGAAATGGAAAGAGAGTCACCATCTACACGGACAGCCAATATGGTTTCGGTGTGGTTCATGATTTCGGGCAGTTGTGGTCTCAGAGGGGTTACATGACCTCCTCTGGTTCGCCCATTCGAAATGGAGAATTTGTGAGATTGCTGATAGAAGCATTACAAGGTCCTATTGATATTGCAGTGGTGAAGTGTGTAGCTCATACTAAGAATACAGATTTTGTGTCACAAGGTAATAGATATGCTGATGAAGTCGCACGCTATTGTGCGGAACAAAGTTATTCTTTCTCAAAGGTGGAAATAGAAGGTGCAGAAGAAAAGACTGAATTAAGTATGATGTTAGAAACTGTAGACACTTGGGAGGATTTAAGAATAATGCAGGAGAACGCACCTGAAAAAGAGAAAAAGGCATGGGAAATAGCAGGCTGTGTGCGAAGTGAAATGGATTTTTGGGTTTCAGCAGATGGGAGAGCTGTGTTACCTGAAGAATTAGCTAATCCCATGGCGAGAGAAATACATGGTCCAGTACATCTAGGAAGGGATGCTATGATGAGAGTTTTTAGGCAGACTTGGTATTGCCCGAAATTCAGAATAGCAGCAGAATCAGTATGTAAGCGATGTGTTACCTGCCAACAACTGAACGTAGGCAAACGAACACCAGTCACACTGAGTCACATTGGGAGGTCAGGGGGGCCTTTCAATAGAATGCAACTAGATTTCATTGAAATGCCAAGAGTCAATCGCCTTCGGTATGTGTTGGTGATTGTATGCGTATTTTCCAGATGGGTTGAGGCGTACCCTACACGTAGGTGCGATACACTCACAGTGGCTAAATTGCTGCTCAGGGAGTTGATACCGCGCTTCGGGGTGCCTGCCTCTTTGGAATCGGACAGAGGAAAACATTTTAACAGCGAAATAGTGAAGATGTTGTGCTCCACACTGAATATCGATCAAAAGCTGCATTGTAGTTATCGACCAGAAGCTTCAGGAATTGTGGAACAAGTGAATGGCACTTTGAAGAATAGATTGGCTAAAGTAGTGGCATCCACATCTTTGAGTTGGCCAGATGCTCTTCCATTGGTGCTCATGAGCATGCGCAGCACACCTGATAGGAGGACAGGTCTCTCTCCCCACGAGATCCTGATGGGGAGGGCCATGAGACTTCCTACAGTTCCAACTACTGCTCTATTGAATATTACAGATGATCTGATCTTGGATTATTGTAAAGGACTGTCTGACGCCATCCATTCTGTGTCCCTTCAGGTGCATGCGGCTGAAGTTCCAACAGCGAGGAACCTGTGTCATGACCTGAACCCAGGGGACTGGGTCCTGGTTAAAAAACACGTCCGGAAGAACTGCCTAGATGTTCGCTGGCGTGGGCCCTTTCAGGTAATCCTGATCACGAACACCGCGGTGAAGTGCGGGGGGCTGCCAAATTGGATCCATGCATCCCACACTAGAAGAGTTCCAGCACCTCTAGAAGGAACAGCTCCCATCCCAGACGAAAGCCCGGAAGTGGAAGAAGAGTCGCAAGAAGGGATTGAGGCAGCTGAGGAGGTGTCGGAAGAAGTTGGGAACGCATCGGATTCAGAAGAAGAGCGAAGGCAGGACGGCAGTGAGACAGAAGACGCAACTGAAGGAGAGAGCAGAAGTGAATACGACTCAGACTCAGATCCGTATCGGAGCGACCAAGAACCAAGTGGGAGGACAAGGAATAGGAGAATAAGGCTTGGAGCTGCCACTTGGCCAACAAGAAGAAGAAGGCTAAGTTTGAGGTCGGCCCAAGAAGAAACGCTTACTCCTATATCCGAAGACTCAGATCCAGAAGAAGATATCCAGGATCAAGCCGAGCAGGGTCTTAGAAGATCAAGTAGGGTGCGAGTGCCTAGCAGAAGATACTCTACTCCCGACTGGACCTACCTTGTTGCAGATGTCTGGGAGACACAGAACAGGGAGGATCAGGGAAGTGGAACTGATCAGAACTGACCCGATCATCACAGTGCAAATAAAGTTTCTACTGCCAGGAGCGGAGACCGAAAGGTTGCTGACACTCAACATCGTTCATCCTGCTCTCCTGAGTGGAATAAGAAAATTGCTTTTAGAGACAGTTGAGTTTCCAGTTTGCTGTTCACGATATCCAATATTGGAGGGAACTCTTCTTCGTTTGGAAATGCTTGAACGAGTAGTAGAATTGCTAGGAGTGCTTATTGTTGTGGACTAAGATCATATTGCAAATGTCTTCAAGGGGGTGCAGATCTGGAAAAGTGAAGAAAGTGATCTTGATTAGAACGGACCCCTTTGTAATTGTGGATATAGAACTGATAGTACCAGGATTAGAAATTGAAAAAACGCTAACTCTCAATTTCGTCCGTCCACTTGTCTTGAGCGAAATAAGGAGAATAATCCTAGAAAAGGTTGACTTTCCATGGTGTGGTACGAATTGTCCAGAACCTGAGGGAATGATACTTCGGATGGACATTTATGAAGAAGTAGTGTCACTCCTTGAGTCATACATAACTTCAGACGAAAATAAGACTTTTGAAAAGAAATTGTAAACTTGTTGCAAGATAACCTAGCGCCGAGTGGAAGAAGAAAAGTGATAGGGGTTTCATTTTAGTGGATGGAGAAGGGCTAGGGTTGTCTATTTTCTACTGGACTTTGAACTGTTTTGCGGAAACCAATTGTCAAGCTTCCAAGCGTTCCAAGAAAGACATTGCAAGAGAGAAAGACTTTGTTTGAAAAGAAGAGGAAGTGAATGCTAGAAGAAAGAAAACTACACTGTTTGAGAACATGGAGGCTGGCAACCCGAACCGCAGGGCAAAATGTATAGCTGTTACATTTTTAGGAGTAGTGGTTTCTCTTATAATTTTAGTGGTAACTGTTTCATTCCTAGCGGGACACGAAGGGGATGGAACCACAGTTAAGGAGGATAAGGGAGTGTCAACACCGAGAACTACCATTATTAAGGAGAAGGGAAACATCAATGAGAAAGACAAAGCGTTGTTAGATGCAGAAGTAAAAAGGTTACACATGGATGAATCACAGGGGAATTACAAGTCAAATGCTTATGCTAAGTTGCTTTATGAATATGTTGATGCCATGGAGGTAAAGGACTGCTATGTATGTATGCAATTACCAATTTCGGTGGAGGAGGGTATCAAATACCATCATCTCCCATTGACATATGGAATAACGTGCAGTTTATTGTTAAGTATGTTTTATGGACGAGACGGATTTGAGTATTACTTCTCGAATTTCGACTCGACATTGCCAGAGGTTCCGAATTTCAAGCATTTGAACAAATGGGACTACTACAAAAGCGAAGACAGGTTACACAAATGGTTTATTCCATGGAGAACGTTAGATACTTCACATGCTCGAATAAACAATCTGACTTGTCAAATATCAGAAGTTGAGAAAAAGTTTATAGCACAGGTAGATACTAGATACAGGAAGCAGAAGGTATTGAAGGCATCAGGACAAGGAGAAACAGATTGGACCAAGGAAGAAAGGGCACAACAACGAAAAGGTAGTATTGGTCCAATTGCTTTGGATAAGGAGAAACGGGGGAAACTGTGCATTCACAGGAGTTACTCCTACTATGAAAACGTTTATGTAGGACAAGTCAATTGCGAACATGCTTTTCAATTGGAGTACTACTCTAAGAACTTCATGAAAGGGATGCAAGCAATACCAAATGTATATTTTGTATGTGGAAGATATGCCTATGTGAAGTTACCAGATAATTGGTACGGATCATGCTATCTGGCTGTTGTCTTCCCTAAAATATACCATGTTGAGAATTTAGACACGCCTAAGAAAGAAATATCAACTAGATGGAAGCGAGGGCTGGGTGCAGCAGAAGTAGTTGGAGATGTAATAGGTGCTGCATTCCCTTTCTTAGGATTGATAATGAATGACATTAAGATCAGGAGGTTAGCTACAGTCGTAGATAGACTGTCTGCCAGTACTGCAAGATCCTTGATGCTGATAGAGGGGGAGATGCAATCGATTAGGGCAATGGTTCTTCAGAACCGACTTGCTTTAGATGTTCTGTTAGCAAAAGAGGGAGGAGTCTGTAGGGCCTTGAAGGTCCAGGAATGTTGTACTTACATTCCAGACAATTCGAAGCCTCTAGAGAAGTATATACAAAACATCACTGCCATACACTACGAAATTGAGGACCTGGCAAAGGTAAATGTGTGGGAAAAAGTAGGCCATGGAATGGGTAAAGTTGGAAGTTGGTTTGCCAACTTAGGAAAGGGTATCGTTTGGTACATATTGAAACCCATCATCATAGTAGTGATTTGTGTAATCACTTTGTGGGGATTGGTGCGTTTGTATCAATGGTATAGAGCAAATAGGTTACAGAGAGCTATGAAGAAACAGGAAGAAGAGTTGACAGCGATGCAGGACACTCAATATAAGAGTCTGAAAGCATTAGAGAGTATGAAAAGAAGTGGTACTGCCCTGTCTTCACTTTAAAAGGTTCTACATTTTTAGTGTCATGGTAATGATGACCCCTGAAGGTCATCAAAGGGGGGACTGAGAGAGCACAAGTTTGAAAAAAATGTATAAGTACGCCATATTTACAAGCACGTAGTTAGTTAACATGTACTTTGCACCAGAGTGTTTATATTTAGAAGTGAAATACACCGAGTGTCTTATATTCAGTGGTGAAATGCATAGAATGTTTAAGTAGAGTAACGATAATCATAACTGTGTGAGACTAATGTAGAAATGTTTGGGATGAATATGAAAACCTCATGTTCTCATGTTAAAGGAATAATGTAAGAGTTGAATGTAACTCTAAAACCCAGTATTTTGTGTAGGCCTCATGGCAATTCACAAGCAAATCTAAACGTGCTGCTAAAATAATGTGAGACAAGGTTGACATGGTTCTTTCAAAATGTACTATTGAACTTAGGGTTAAAAGTATATGCTTTATAGATGTGTTATTTTAGAAACGTATGCTAGTTAAGAATGTTTGCTGTTTAAATCAAGTTAACGTTTTAAGAGTGCAGGAACCTGCTGCATGTAAATCAAGTAGGCCAGAGCCGATAATGTCATGTAGTTTAAATCGTCATGTGCTCGTTAGAGGAGAGGTCGTGAGGTGTCCAGTATGAAGCTCTGAGAGTGTTTTATGGCCTAAGATATGGTGAAGTCTGGAATTTGAGGCCCACTGCAGGACGAGCTGTATGCAGGTGCGAGGGTCCTAATCAGCTCGAATGAAAGGGACTTTGTTCAGTGGCGCCTTGCGCAGGCCTGTAGGAGTTTCCAGGAATTTCAGGGGGTATCAGCGCACTGAAGAAGCTGCCTGGGAACCAAGGTCAACTTTAACGAGGGTCTTCAAGAGTACCATCATGGAGTTTGCCGCGGAAAGATGTACCACGTGAGGGGCGTCCCAAGGGGCGTTTCTATTGGAAATGTGATTTGGTATTAGGGAAAGTGACCCGGGAGGAGGGCAGAGCAGATGATTTTGGGAGCCTAAGGAAGCGGATGGGTAGGCAGATAGGCTGATCAGGAGAGACCCATTATCAGAGAAGAGACAAAGAGAAGTGCGTGATCTTCTTAGGAAGTCACCACGGCTGACACCTAGAGGGTTAAGATCTTGCTAAGTAGGGATGTCATTTAGTGTAGTGTAGGGACAGACTAACCTTAATTTTCTTTTCTGTAATGACTTTGAGGTTGCAACTTGTATCCATTTTAGCAACCCTGATGGTATTCGAACTTGTACTTATTATTTTGTTCTTCAGACTCAGACTATTCAAGAAGTTCATGTTCATAGTGATTCCGATATACCTTTTGAATCTCATCTTGAGAAGTTTGTATCTTCAGTTATCTTTGACTTTATATTAAATCTTTAAAACTTAATTTTGGTCAGTGGTCATTTAGAGTGGTGTAAGTTCTTAAATTGATTGTTTACTGCAAGATTACCTTTTACTCAAGACAGGTACCAACGATTCAGTCGACAGGAAATGGGATTTGGTAAGATAATTAGTAACCAGTAATCCCGCGTTAGCAGGATCAGTGGAGGGCTCTTGGTGCAAGGCCTTAATTTCTGCAGAATGGTATAAAGTGGAGGGTACCACATCTCCTTCATCTGCAACCACTGTGCGCTGCTTGCCGTTTGGGTGGACCTTATGCAAGTCATTTTGGAGACACTTTGGTCTCACCATGGACCTCTCTTCTCTAAGGAGTGCCCTTGGAATTTGTCAGCGTAGACTATAGTCTTCCTAATGTAGTCAACTTTTTCAAACTTATATATGGTGGTGGCGGTGGCAGTGGCATTGTTAGGAGGGAGGAGGCAAATCTTGCCTTTCTTGTCTGTAGTATACCATAAGGTTTTGATGACTCAGTGAGGCTGTGGTCTTTCCCCCAGCAGTTAAAGCAACTTTGAATGAACATTTTAACAAATGACCACAAAATCAGAAAATCATCTACGAACTTCCAGGAACTGTTGTTAAATCAGATGGTTTATTGAGCGCTCACAAAGTGTTAAAGATCATTGAAAAGATCACTCAAACAGGTTTATTTCAGCTCCTAAAAAATTGACAATACCAGACTACTTTCCCATAGTTGAGGGCGTAGGCAGATCTAAGAGTCAAAGCAAGGTGCAGACACTAGCATCACTAGCATTACTCCAGCAGGCCACCATCCCTGGGAGGGCCAGCCATTCCAAATGGGGTCACAAATTGCACAAATTGCGACAACCTCATTAATATGCATGAGGCATGCAATTTGCGACTCCATTGGGACTCACAAACAGTGTCTCTGACACTGTTGTACATTGATGTTTGCGACTCGCAAATTAAGATTCGCAATTTAATGCGATTTGCGAGTCGCAAGCATTAATGGTCGTACATCTGGCTCTCTGTCCTGTCTTCGATTTTAACATTAACAAACAACCTATGGTGTAGGAGCAATCGTTATCAACACATTCTTTGGTTCTGAAAGCTCTTACCAGTGATGTGACTAATGTTGTAAATCCATGGCTCACAAAGGTTACTAATGTTGTTAACTCTGAACAACATTCCATTAAACAAAAACGATCTCTGGATGACAAAGGGGAGAGGACAAGTTAAGCATGGAGTTGACAATTGTGTCTCAGCAGCTTCTTGAGTCAGAACCAGTGATGGATTCAGGATAGCTCTGTACTTCACAAATTATTGAAATCTGCGACTCAAATTTGTCCTCATTAGTAATTAATGGAAGCAAGGAAAATAAAAGACGTCCCTCAGTCAAGTACTAAAGCTTGCAATCAAAACAAAAAGGAACAAGCAAAAGTATGGAGGATAAAAAAGAAACCTGCAAGGGAAATCACATTTCAAAATGCAGGGAACAATGTGGCGAAACAGGTAGATACATTGCCAATGCAAGATGATTCCAGGCCTTTGTCACACAATCTTGCTAATCAAAATGACTCCCTGATAGGCATATCTAGTCTGGTCAAGGATTCTTAGTTAGCACCCATCCGGGTTGAGATCAACTGTGAACAATGCATCTAACTATGAAAGTGTATTCAACCTCCAAAGCCTTCAGTCTGTCCTTTTTTACCTATGTCTTCTCAAGGCAAGACTCATGGGTTATATCGTAGGCATTGAATTTTGATTTGAAAGGTCAAGCTGTTTATTGCCTGCCAATTTCCATAACAATAACAGATCTATTTCCCTCATATGAAGGAGATTATTCTATCACTACAGCTCGCTCTTTCCATGCAAGACTAAGACTGTTTCAATAAATGAATTGAAAATCTTAATTCAAACCAACGAAAGGGGTAAGATCATGTTTCCATTCTTCCCTCGGGGGTCAGAAGGTCATGTTCGAGGTTGCAAAAATCACCTGTCACCCTAGGTAGTTTACGGGTGTGGGTAAAGCACTGTGAGCTATGTAAGGAATTAGGCCAACAGGTTCTGATGGTGTTGAGGACTCAGTTCCTACATTTCTGACGCCCAGTTGTCCAAATATGCAGTCCAATCTTTCTAAGTGGGAATTGTATAATATGATTCTATGTGAAAGCATAAGTTCAAATTCTGTATGATTCCTGTCAACACATGGAAGAAGGGGATCTGCTTAAAATAAATGCTGAAAAGATAGTGAGCTTGGTCTTTGGGGCATGGCACTCAGTATGGCCATCACTCTGGTGGCCTGAGACATGTGGTCCTCTGCAAAAAATGTAGGGGTTTATTTTGACAACTCACTCACCTTTGAACCCCAGGTCAATAGAACTTTGAGTTCCTGCTTTTTCATAATCAAAATTCTGAAAAGATCTTCCCACTCATTCCCGCTCAACTCAGAGTAGCTGTGGTAATAGCTTTAATGACATTGCACCTAAACTATTGTAGCACTTTATATTTAAACATCAAATCAGAATGCGGCAGCCTGCCTGGTACTGAATGTTCCTAAACACTTATCATTCAGCCTGTTGGAAGAGTGTGATATATAAAGAACTTTGCATGGTCCATTTGGCTCTGTGCCATCAAGGTCTGATGCCTCTGAGAACAGCATTCCACTGATATACCCCAAAATGACAGCTTAGATCATCTTCTTTTAGGAAGGTGACCATTCCTAGATTCTAGAAAGCCAGAGGGGTGGTCGCTCCTTTTCCGTAGCAGCAGCTAAAATGAGGAACACCCTGCCAAAACACTTACGAGCTTGGATTCCTTTGTTGCTTACTGCAAGCAATTGAAAACCTGGCTCTTCTCCCTCTAGTGATTGCAGCTCTCTGGTTGTCGCGATTGATTTTTATTACCGACATTAGCGCTTTGACTCCCTTGGGCATAGCGTGGTCTACAATTCCCATTCCATTCCAATCTCATTCCAAATAATAATAATATTTTAAATCTTCTTCAGATTGTGTATGAGTTGAGACTGATGGTCTCAAATGACATTGACTTGATAAGAATTTTCTCCAAATGGATAAATGGTCCATTTTATCGAATCTCTACTATCTTGACACACTATGAAGCAGGGAAACTAGCAAAAGACTCTGTTCACCAATCTTTGCATTTATCTTTAAAATTGCAGGCAGGAAATGTGATGGTGTGCCAAGAAAATGGGGCCAGACAGGTTTTTGAGAAACCCCTAGTTCAGCATGCTGAACAGGGAGGGGACCACACTCCATGGGCGTGGCTTCACTGGGTGTTGTACTCAGCCATATGTTAAATTAGAACAATTTAACAGAGCAGCAGATCATGCAAATGGCACATCCAACACTGTCTCTTAATCATAAATGTAATGCTCAAGCTATAAAACACCAGCTGCTAATGATGTTTTTGCATAGCAGACAAACATATAATCATAGACATACAAGTGCACTCTAAACAAATAATAAAGCACATAGAGCCAAACCGTTTTATTTTATGACTCGCAAATTGTGAGTTTTAGGGACTCAAAATTTGAAAGTCGCAAAATGAAATGTACTAATGTGTCTCAGACTCATTTAGTGATTCCCAATGGGGACACAAATGGCATGTGTCATTAATATTCATGAGGCAGGTCGCAATTTGCGATGCATGAGGATTGTCCAACAACACTGGGATGATTGCCTGCCGGGGACAGCAGACCACCATGTCTGTGTTTGCATTTAAATGAAGCAACCTTTTTAAAAAAATGCAGCCTATTTTCCTTAAAGGAAAAGGGATGCGTTTTCAAAAAGAAAAATGAAATGCTTCTGTTTCATTTTTTTAAAGACAGGCAGTGGTTCGTGTGACCACTGATTATTCTTAAAAACGTTTTCGCTACTATTCACAAGTCCCTAGGGGACCCCTTCCTGTTTGTGACTTACCATCTAGTTGAAATAGATGACAAACTGGGATTGTTTTGCGACTGCATTACGGTCGCAAAACAATTGTATATGCCCTTGTGACTTGCTGTTAGGGAGTGATGCCCTTGGCACGCCCCATCCTAAAAGTGATTCGTAAACCCTATTTTTTTGGAGTCCGTAACAGGTTACCGACTTGTAAAATAGGGATGGTACGTGTAAAACAGCATTTTAGTGGTCGCTCATGGGCTGATTCTCCATTAGCGACTGCTATAAACAGCTATACCTGTTCCACTTTGTCTCTATGCAGCTTGAACATTGCAAGTTAAAAAGATATGTTTTCCTGCACACATTTTACCTCTCTTTTTGACCCTTTTTTGTTTTCTGCTTACAGGAAACAAGGGTAGGTGGGGACTTTTATCTAACCATTGTCATGGTTTTCTCTGTGCCAGCAATTCCCTCCTCAAAAGGTGGTGCTAGAGGAGGTTTACATGTTTTGTGGAAATCAGAAATAAGTAGGCAGATGCTCAGAGTGGTGTTTTCTGCTTTATTTGCATTGTTGGTTTATTGTTCTACTATATATAAACAGAGCAAAATTGCAGAATGTATTATTTGCAGTGATTATTTTTCACCTTTGTGTATTTTTAATAATGCATTGCCCATACTACAGGAAGCAATTCAAAATGCTGAGAGTCTGTATCCAAGGGCTATTTTATTGCTTGCTGGGGATTTAGCACTAAAGCTTCTTTGAACTCAAATAGGTCCAGCGGTCTTTCTGAGCTTGACTCATCATGGGAACTAGTGGAGCCTACTCTTCCAAATAAAAAGAAAGATAAGTGTGACCCACTGCTACTAAAATTGGGGCTTGAATTAAATATGGATCTAATCAATGGCAGATTCATTGGGCAGGGGCTATTCGAGTGACCATTGTCAGTTAATGGTGGTTCTTCAGTCACCAGATGCATTAGCAAAAATTGTTTCCTCTGGCAATTGTGATATAAGAACTCAGGCAAACAGCATTTATTCCCAGAGGACAGCTTTAGATGAAGTAAGAAAGCAACAAATTCAATTTGCTGTGGATTCCATGGCTGAGAACATCAACACTTCATTCTTTGACACTTTGATACGTCAAGTTCATAAGTTGTTAACACACTCTCTAAATATCCTCCTTCTTTCTTATTATATGGAACTATAAGGCATTACCTGCTCCTAAAATTAGTAGAAAAAATAGCAGAAAGAAATTAACTTTGCAAAACATTGGTGGTCACTTCAGAGTGCCTTAGCGACCAGAAATTCAAGCAAATTCTGGTGCACCATTGAGTTTTATCTCGATAAAGATCACCTTAAAAACCCATACCACTCAATAAAGTTCATTGTCGGTCCCACAAGGAGGAGCTGTATGCAGCTTCTAATATTTTATTCCCTCTATTAGATGTAATCAACCCTGTATCAAATGTTATCATCTGGAATGGTCTACCCTTAGGTGAAATTATTAAGGTAACTAAGGAAAAAAAACTGAAAAGCAGTGGGCCCAGTTGAGGTCAGCGTTACTGCTCTAAAATCTTGTGCCAATGCCTGGGCACTGTACCATAAGCATTTATTCAACCATGACATGGAATCTGGTTTCATACCTAACTCCTGGGAAGAGAGAAAAAATTTTGCGCTCTAAAAAAAGGGGGAGCGGAACAATCCTAAATGTTTTCTAAAATGTATTTATTCATATTTTCATTACAGAACACACAATGTTACATCCAATGTCATCACAACCCATACATTGTATTTCCAACACATTGTTAAGCCCTGCTTCACCAATATCTCATGGTTTGCGTACATGGTGCTTTTACATTTCAGGAATGGATTAGCAGGTCTGGTGGGTCATCTGGCGAATGTGCTGTTAGGCATGTCGTAAACGAAGCCCATATGTCTTTGGGTCTCAAAGCTACTGGTAGTTCTTCTGCATATACCTCTAACTGGTCTTTGCAATTTGATACATCTACTAGCCCCTGATCGAATTTTGGTGCTTGTTCCACCTCCAATTTTGAGCTACCTTCCTCTTTGCTAGTAATAGTGTGATCGCCACCAGTTTAAGGCTTGAAGGTTGTCGGTCTATGATGAGTCCTAAGATACAGATGTGTCGGGTGCAAGCTACCGTTTCCATCACCACTGCCGATAATGCCTGGGTAACTTATGCCCAGAAATGTTGCACCTTCTCGCATCGCCAGGCCAGATGCATAAAATCAGCATCATATAGGCCACACCGCATACGTTCAGCAGACGCCTGCAGGACATAGCTATAGAGCTGGAGTGGGGTGTAACATAGTTGCTGCAGGTATTTGAAATGCATAATTTGTAGATTGCAATTAGCCATCAGTTGGTCACTAAGTGCACAATAATAATTCCAGTCTTTCAGCGTGATCGGAGAGTCCAATGCTTCATTCCATTTATCTATGTGTCTGATCTGATTGGGAGGAGACTTTGCCTGTGTGGTGTTAGCCTTTTGCGGGAGGAGCGGTCCCGGTGTTAGTGGTGCATCTGGCTACTGCGGGAAGAGTGGTTTGAGTGCCTCATGGAGTCTGATCCGTGAACACTAGGAGGGGGTACTGTTATGGTTTAATAAAATAGTGTCTAAGGATATAAATTTGCCCTCTGGATATACATCCCCCATTACAACTAGTCCAACCTCTGCTAGAATATTCAGCCCTCTGTGATCCTGTGTGACGGAGATGTGTGGGCGGTGAGACAATGGCATAGCTGGGCATACAGCGGCACCTTCCCCTCCAGCACCGCCAGTTTTTGCCAAGCTTTTACAGTGCTATTAATTGTATTTATTTCAGTTCTAGCAATCATCAGACATGCATGTGGTAGAAAGGATGTAAGTGGTGTGGAATGAGCATCATCTGCTTCAATTGTTAAGCCAGGTAGATGGGGGAAGTACCAGTGGTGAGCTAAGTGTGCCTGTGCGCATTTATAGTAAAGGTACATATCTGGGGCACCAAATCCTCCTTGCACACACGGTCTGGTGAGTGTCTCCCAGCTACATTGGGGCGTTTGTCCGCCCAAGTTAGCTAGATCAAATGGGAGCACAGAGTATTATAGAAGGCTTTAGTTAAATTGAGAGGTACATTGATAAGCAGATACAGAAAGCGAGGTAGGACAACCATCTTCATAACCGCCAGTCTGACAATTTTTTACACTGCACCTCCTGTATCTCCAGTCTGGAGAGTGCATGGCTATAGTTCTCCCTACGAACAATCTCGGGGTCTCTATGGAACCAAACTCTTTGATATTTGTCGGTTCCTCACTCCACTCTAGCAGGAGGTCAAGCGAGTGTGGCACAGTGCTTGGCTTCAGGAGGAATATGGTTGATTTATCCCAGTTAACACTGAGGCCCGAATATCTCTCGTACTTTATATATTTGCATATCGGAGGGGGTAGCTGTGTGTTTGCCTAAACCTCAGCACCGCTGCTCCGTGTTTTTGCCATATTCTACTAGCAAGGGGATCCAGCGCTATTGCAAACAACAAGGGCAATAAGGGGCACCCTTGTTGAGTGCCCTTACATATCCATATCAGGGTAGATGTATTATTATTGACGTGCACTCCAGCACAGGGTCTGTATACAGCAATCGTATCCAACATGTGAACACCTGGGGCATCCCAATGCGGTGAAGCACTCCGAACATATGATTCCATTGTGTGGAGTCAAAACCTTTTGCTACATCTATAAACACAGTCACCACTTTATGGGAGGGGTCCAGTTGATGTAGGACTGCAAATAGTGTTCGCAGGTTGTGTGTAGTCAGGTCATTATAATTTTTGCTAGTATTTTGGTATCTATATTAAAAAGTGACAGTGGTCTATATGATTCACATCACGCTGGGTTCTTGCCTGGCTTTAAAACTGTAATCATAAGAGCTTCGGGCAAAGTTGGGGGTAGCATTAGTTTCTCATATGCTTCTATGTATAGCATTTGTTTCTCATATGCTTCTATGTATATTGCATGGAGGTGTGTTGCCAGAAAATCTCTGTATTCTTTATAGAATTTGCTGGGTATCCCATCGCTACCAGATGCCTAACCATTGGGCAATGAGTTAATAGCTTCCTGTACCTCCTCCACTGTGATTGATTGCACAAGGAATTCCCATTGCCTCGGGGAAAGTCATGCCAGAATCAGCTCAGCTAGGTAGGTGGCTGTTTCAGCTGCAGATGCACCCTCATATGGTCCGTAAAGATCCGAGTAATAGTCAGAGAATTGGGCCAATATATCTGTTGTGTCATAGCATGTCATCCCATCAGTGTTTCCAGCCCAACAATATGTGCCTGAGTCCACTGCTCTTTTAATTTAGCAGCCAGACTACGGCCTGGTCTCCCACCCTCACCATATGATCTTGCCACCCAGCGTTTTGACATGTGCTTCACTTACTATGCTGCGGTGTCCTTACATACAGTGACCCGCTCTCTGATTTCCGCTAGAGTTGCAAGTCTGGGTTGTGTCTTGTATTGTCTCTCCAGGCCCTGCAGCAAGCCTTTATGACTTCTAACTGCAGTCCCCTACATATCCCTCTTATAGTAACTTTAAATGCATTCCATAATGTGTCAGTCTGCTCCTTCTACAGAGCCCTTAATCTTTAGGAAATAATGAATAATGGCTTCCAGCACCCCATCTCTAAAGACAGGGTCTAAAAAAGAGGAGGTCTGTAGTCTCAATTGAAATTGCAGTGGCCAATGTTTGGGAATTGTCATGTCTAGCAACACCAGTGAATGGTCTGACAGTGTCTTAGGTAGATGTAGGACCGTCTCCACCTGAACAATCCTAAATGTTATCATCAGATTTACATTTTGGATGAAACTGGTACATTTTTTGCGAAATGCCTTCTAACTACACTTTTAACTTGGGTTCAGCCAAATAATTTCCTTCCCACTGAA
This sequence comes from Lissotriton helveticus, assembly GCF_964261635.1. Lineage (NCBI taxonomy): Eukaryota > Metazoa > Chordata > Amphibia > Caudata > Salamandridae > Lissotriton > Lissotriton helveticus. Next base: position 436,846,913 of record NC_136070.1, on the reverse strand, counting down.
CAGGCTAGGTTTAGGGGGAACTGCTCAATGGTGGACAAAATATTGGCCTGAATGACAATTCCAGAGAGGTAAGTGAAGAAACAATAAATAAATAATACTTTGCATTCGTCGACTTTAGCAATCCTGTTAATAAAGTCAACTGTCCGCAATTATGGTTAAAAGTGATAATATGAGGTATCCCTGATTTTTTGTTGGCGCCCTTGATTCATTTATATTCTAAAAATTGGTTAAGAGTGTTATTAGGTGCAAACTTTGACTATACTTCAGAAATACTGATTCCAAATGGGTTACATACGGGATATATTTTAGCTTCTTTGTTATTTTCTTAATATCTAGCTGTCTTTCCTGAGTGGATTACCAATGTAATTTCAAATCCACCAAAATTGGGTTCTAAATCTATTTCTTTATTAATGTATGCAGATTACCTAATTTTGATGTCCCTTACTCTGACTGGCCTGCATAGGCAGCTTAAAGTTCAGAAAGTTACTTGAAAAGTCACAATTTATTGGTTAATAAAGGAAATACAAAAACAATGATTACATGGGCTTCAGGAGAAAAACCTCAATTTCAGTGGTTCTCTAGTTGTTCAAAACTTAAAACTGTAACAACCTAATTATTTAGGGATGCACATCTTGAACAACTTACCTTGGACAAATCCTGTGATGGGGCAAATTTCCTGAAAAACTGCTAATGACTTTGAACTTAATTTAAACATTTTTTTTTTTTAGGGCTAGGGATATTCTCTTTTTAATCAAGGTGTATATAGCAAAAATTCGACCCATGGCATTATATGCTGTGGAGGCTCATTCAGCCGCTGCCCTGATAAAATAAGCAAAAATGTAATCTAAATTATGGAACTCATTCCTAGGCTTGGGGCAGTTATCATCCATAGAGATGATCAGATTAGAACTGGTCTTAACAGGCATTAATTTTCAGGCGTACGCAGACACTTTACTTTATGCCTATAGGTTGTTCTCAACTCCTGAAAATTCCATCCAAATATTTTTCTGGAATACTTTTTCTCATACGTGTCGCAGGCACTTCAATTTTCTAATCATCATTATAACTTTATTTGCGAGAACTGCGCATTCGCGGGCACATAGTTAAGTGGGGTGCTACAAGATGTTTGTTCTACAATGATGAGACTTATCAACAGCTAGATACACTTTACACTAAATGAGGATTTAGCCAACATGAAGCCAGATTAGTATGCTTTGGCTTCATTACTACTAGTGGTTGGAGCAATTGAAGGTACACATATTGCCTTAGTGCCAACACACAACAGAGAATGAGTCCTATGCAATCTTCAAAACTTCCATTCAATCACTGTGCAAGTTGTCTTGGTACAAGTTATGTACACCCAAAGCCTGTGTATGTCTTTCCCAGGATCAACCCACTGTCCCCTTGTACTTCGAAACAGCAGCATTTAACAACAAATGTCACAACTTTAAAATGTCCAAATGAAGATGACATGGTGAAGATACCTAAAATAGATTAAAACAAAAAGATGAGCAATGAAACATAGTGAAATATACACATTACAAAGTCATCTTTTTGAGGACACATTTTTAACCCCTTGGCTGCTGGGGCTATTCCCCTGCTGTGCTGGGGGGCGGGTGGGCGTGGACAGCGCCCCCATGCTCATGACGAGCTCAGCTTTGATAAGCAAAGACCTGTGGCCTGGATTTCCCTGAAGTTGCCCTTCCTAAAAAATGGAGCCAGGCTGTGTGAGCACTTGGGGCAGGTGCTTCAGGAGATCCAGATACATGTCACCACTGGCAGCACTTCACCGCTGCTTCTACCATCTCATCCATGCCTGGAAACCAGACTTTCGTTTGGAGTCTGTTCTTTGTCTTGACTATGCTTTGAATGCCAAGGTGGGTAAATTGCATGGCTTGGTTAGGCTGAATGGTATCACCAAGTCTTCTTAGCAGATTCCCGCTGGCATCAATCTTGAGTTCATGGCGTACGTTGAACAGGGACTCTAGAATCCTTTTTGCTTCGGAGGTCTTCTAAAATAGGTATGCCTTTGTCAGGTGCCTCCTTCATTATTGCATCTCTGCTAAGGCCAGCTGCAGGCATTCATCAGCCTGGGTGGCCAGAAGGATGATATTGAGGGGCAGTGGGAGTGGCCAGAACCTGACAGTGACATATGGGACATATATTTCTATTTCTTCAGCATCCTCTGCTTCCTTCTGAGTGGCCAAAATTATTTACAACAAGGGGTGGTGATGGACAGAGTCTCTGAATTAAGCAGAGTACTCTCACCCAGTCAAGAGATCAGGGCTAGATCCAACACCGTTTTTTAGCTCATTGCACCATCCCAGTTTCAGAACCTGGCTGTATGCAAATTAGTCTGTCCCTGGCCCAGTGCATCATGGGAACAGGGCAGACCAGACTACAACAGCCAATTCTTACACTGGGAAGGAAACAAGCTTCCGGGGACCGGTTTCTGGCATTACAGCCGTCTTCGGCCCGGCTTGCTTGAATCCTGATGGTGCAATGAGCAAGGGACTCACATCTGAGTATACCCTTCCACGCTTAGGGTGGACAAAATTATTTACAACAAGGGGTGGTGATGGACAGAGTCTCTGAATTAAGCAGAGTACTCTCACCCAGTCAAGAGATCAGGGCTAGATCCAACACCGTTTTTTAGCTCATTGCACCATCCCAGTTTCAGAACCTGGCTGTATGCAAATTAGTCTGTCCCTGGCCCAATGCATCATGGGAACAGGGCAGACCAGACTACAACAGCCAATTCTTACACTGGGAAGGAAACAAGCTTCCGGGGACCGGTTTCTGGCATTACAGCCGTCTTCGGCCCGGCTTGCTTGAATCCTGATGGTGCAATGAGCAAGGGACTCACATCCGAGTATACCCTTCCACGCTTAGGGTGGACAAAATTATTTACAACAAGGGGTGGTGATGGACAGAGTCTCTGAATTAAGCAGAGTACTCTCACCCAGTCAAGAGATCAGGGCTAGATCCAACACCGTTTTTTAGCTCATTGCACCATCCCAGTTTCAGAACCTGGCTGTATGCAAATTAGTCTGTCCCTGGCCCAGTGCATCATGGGAACAGGGCAGACCAGACTACAACAGCCAATTCTTACACTGGGAAGGAAACAAGCTTCCGGGGACCGGTTTCTGGCATTACAGCCGTCTTCGGCCCGGCTTGCTTGAATCCTGATGGTGCAATGAGCAAGGGACTCACATCTGAGTATACCCTTCCACGCTTAGGGTGGACAAAATTATTTACAACAAGGGGTGGTGATGGACAGAGTCTCTGAATTAAGCAGAGTACTCTCACCCAGTCAAGAGATCAGGGCTAGATCCAACACCGTTTTTTAGCTCATTGCACCATCCCAGTTTCAGAACCTGGCTGTATGCAAATTAGTCTGTCCCTGGCCCAGTGCATCATGGGAACAGGGCAGACCAGACTACAACAGCCAATTCTTACACTGGGAAGGAAACAAGCTTCCGGGGACCGGTTTCTGGCATTACAGCCGTCTTCGGCCCGGCTTGCTTGAATCCTGATGGTGCAATGAGCAAGGGACTCAATACCCTTCCACGTTTAGGGTGGACAAAATTATTTACAACAAGGGGTGGTGATGGACAGAGTCTCTGAATTAAGCAGAGTACTCTCACCCAGTCAAGAGATCAGGGCTAGATCCAACACCGTTTTTTAGCTCATTGCACCATCCCAGTTTCAGAACCTGGCTGTATGCAAATTAGTCTGTCCCTGGCCCAGTGCATCATGGGAACAGGGCAGACCAGACTACAACAGCCAATTCTTACACTGGGAAGGAAACAAGCTTCCGGGGACCGGTTTCTGGCATTACAGCCGTCTTCGGCCCGGCTTGCTTGAATCCTGATGGTGCAATGAGCAAGGGACTCACATCTGAGTATACCCTTCCACGCTTAGGGTGGACAAAATTATTTACAACAAGGGGTGGTGATGGACAGAGTCTCTGAATTAAGCAGAGTACTCTCACCCAGTCAAGAGATCAGGGCTAGATCCAACACCGTTTTTTAGCTCATTGCACCATCCCAGTTTCAGAACCTGGCTGTATGCAAATTAGTCTGTCCCTGGCCCAGTGCATCATGGGGACAGGGCAGACCAGACTACAACAGCCAATTCTTACACTGGGAAGGAAACAAGCTTCCGGGGACCGGTTTCTGGCATTACAGCCGTCTTCGGCCCGGCTTGCTTGAATCCTGATGGTGCAATGAGCAAGGGACTCACATCTGAGTATACCCTTCCACGCTTAGGGTGGACAAAATTATTTACAACAAGGGGTGGTGATGGACAGAGTCTCTGAATTAAGCAGAGTACTCTCACCCAGTCAAGAGATCAGGGCTAGATCCAACACCGTTTTTTAGCTCATTGCACCATCCCAGTTTCAGAACCTGGCTGTATGCAAATTAGTCTGTCCCTGGCCCAGTGCATCATGGGAACAGGGCAGACCAGACTACAACAGCCAATTCTTACACTGGGAAGGAAACAAGCTTCCGGGGACCGGTTTCTGGCATTACAGCCGTCTTCGGCCCGGCTTGCTTGAATCCTGATGGTGCAATGAGCAAGGGACTCACATCTGAGTATACCCTTCCACGCTTAGGGTGGACAAAATTATTTACAACAAGGGGTGGTGATGGACAGAGTCTCTGAATTAAGCAGTGTACTCTCACCCAGTCAAGAGATCAGGGCTAGATCCAACACCGTTTTTTAGCTCATTGCACCATCCCAGTTTCAGAACCTGGCTGTATGCAAATTAGTCTGTCCCTGGCCCAGTGCATCATGGGAACAGGGCAGACCAGACTACAACAGCCAATTCTTACACTGGGAAGGAAACAAGCTTCCGGGGACCGGTTTCTGGCATTACAGCCGTCTTCGGCCCGGCTTGCTTGAATCCTGATGGTGCAATGAGCAAGGGACTCACATCCGAGTATACCCTTCCACGCTTAGGGTTTACAAAATTATTTACAACAAGGGGTGGTGATGGACAGAGTCTCTGAATTAAGCAGAGTACTCTCACCCAGTCAAGAGATCAGGGCTAGATCCAACACCGTTTTTTAGGTCATTGCACCATCCCAGTTTCAGAACCTGGCTGTATGCAAATTAGTCTGTCCCTGGCCCAGTGCATCATGGGAACAGGGCAGACCAGACTACAACAGCCAATTCTTACACTGGGAAGGAAACAAGCTTCCGGGGACCGGTTTCTGGCATTACAGCCGTCTTCGGCCCGGCTTGCTTGAATCCTGATGGTGCAATGAGCAAGGGACTCACATCTGAGTATACCCTTCCACGCTTAGGGTGGACAAAATTATTTACAACAAGGGGTGGTGATGGACAGAGTCTCTGAATTAAGCAGAGTACTCTCACCCAGTCAAGAGATCAGGGCTAGATCCAACACCGTTTTTTAGCTCATTGCACCATCCCAGTTTCAGAACCTGGCTGTATGCAAATTAGTCTGTCCCTGGCCCAGTGCATCATGGGAACAGGGCAGACCAGACTACAACAGCCAATTCTTACACTGGGAAGGAAACAAGCTTCCGGGGACCGGTTTCTGGCATTACAGCCGTCTTCGGCCCGGCTTGCTTGAATCCTGATGGTGCAATGAGCAAGGGACTCACATCTGAGTATACCCTTCCACGCTTAGGGTGGACAAAATTATTTACAACAAGGGGTGGTGATGGACAGAGTCTCTGAATTAAGCAGAGTACTCTCACCCAGTCAAGAGATCAGGGCTAGATCCAACACCGTTTTTTAGCTCATTGCACCATCCCAGTTTCAGAACCTGGCTGTATGCAAATTAGTCTGTCCCTGGCCCAGTGCATCATGGGAACAGAGCAGACCAGACTACAACAGCCAATTCTTACACTGGGAAGGAAACAAGCTTCCGGGGACCGGTTTCTGGCATTACAGCCGTCTTCGGCCCGGCTTGCTTGAATCCTGATGGTGCAATGAGCAAGGGACTCACATCTGAGTATACCCTTCCACGCTTAGGGTGGACAAAATTATTTACAACAAGGGGTGGTGATGGACAGAGTCTCTGAATTAAGCAGAGTACTCTCACCCAGTCAAGAGATCAGGGCTAGATCCAACACCGTTTTTTAGCTCATTGCACCATCCCAGTTTCAGAACCTGGCTGTATGCAAATTAGTCTGTCCCTGGCCCAGTGCATCATGGGAACAGGGCAGACCAGACTACAACAGCCAATTCTTACACTGGGAAGGAAACAAGCTTCCGGGGACCGGTTTCTGGCATTACAGCCGTCTTCGGCCCGGCTTGCTTGAATCCTGATGGTGCAATGAGCAAGGGACTCACATCTGAGTATACCCTTCCACGCTTAGGGTGGACAAAATTATTTACAACAAGGGGTGGTGATGGACAGAGTCTCTGAATTAAGCAGAGTACTCTCACCCAGTCAAGAGATCAGGGCTAGATCTAACACCGTTTTTTAGCTCATTGCACCATCCCAGTTTCAGAACCTGGCTGTATGCAAATTAGTCTGTCCCTGGCCCAGTGCATCATGGGAACAGGGCAGACCAGACTACAACAGCCAATTCTTACACTGGGAAGGAAACAAGCTTCCGGGGACCGGTTTCTGGCATTACAGCCGTCTTCGGCCCGGCTTGCTTGAATCCTGATGGTGCAATGAGCAAGGGACTCACATCTGAGTATACCCTTCCACGCTTAGGGTGGACAAAATTATTTACAACAAGGGGTGGTGATGGACAGAGTCTCTGAATTAAGCAGAGTACTCTCACCCAGTCAAGAGATCAGGGCTAGATCCAACACCGTTTTTTAGCTCATTGCACCATCCCAGTTTCAGAACCTGGCTGTATGCAAATTAGTCTGTCCCTGGCCCAGTGCATCATGGGAACAGGGCAGACCAGACTACAACAGCCAATTCTTACACTGGGAAGGAAACAAGCTTCCGGGGACCGGTTTCTGGCATTACAGCCGTCTTCGGCCCGGCTTGCTTGAATCCTGATGGTGCAATGAGCAAGGGACTCACATCTGAGTATACCCTTCCACGCTTAGGGTGGACAAAATTATTTACAACAAGGGGTGGTGATGGACAGAGTCTCTGAATTAAGCAGAGTACTCTCACCCAGTCAAGAGATCAGGGCTAGATCCAACACCGTTTTTTAGCTCATTGCACCATCCCAGTTTCAGAACCTGGCTGTATGCAAATTAGTCTGTCCCTGGCCCAGTGCATCATGGGAACAGAGCAGACCAGACTACAACAGCCAATTCTTACACTGGGAAGGAAACAAGCTTCCGGGGACCGGTTTCTGGCATTACAGCCGTCTTCAGCCCGGCTTGCTTGAATCCTGATGGTGCAATGAGCAAGGGACTCACATCTGAGTATACCCTTCCACGCTTAGGGTGGACAAAATTATTTACAACAAGGGGTGGTGATGGACAGAGTCTCTGAATTAAGCAGAGTACTCTCACCCAGTCAAGAGATCAGGGCTAGATCCAACACCGTTTTTTAGCTCATTGCATCATCCCAGTTTCAGAACCTGGCTGTATGCAAATTAGTCTGTCCCTGGCCCAGTGCATCATGGGAACAGGGCAGACCAGACTACAACAGCCAATTCTTACACTGGGAAGGAAACAAGCTTCCGGGGACCGGTTTCTGGCATTACAGCCGTCTTCGGCCCGGCTTGCTTGAATCCTGATGGTGCAATGAGCAAGGGACTCACATCTGAGTATACCCTTCCACGCTTAGGGTGGACAAAATTATTTACAACAAGGGGTGGTGATGGACAGAGTCTCTGAATTAAGCAGAGTACTCTCACCCAGTCAAGAGATCAGGGCTAGATCTAACACCGTTTTTTAGCTCATTGCACCATCCCAGTTTCAGAACCTGGCTGTATGCAATTAGTCTGTCCCTGGCCCAGTGCATCATGGGAACAGGGCAGACCAGACTACAACAGCCAATTCTTACACTGGGAAGGAAACAAGCTTCCGGGGACCGGTTTCTGGCATTACAGCCGTCTTCGGCCCGGCTTGCTTGAATCCTGATGGTGCAATGAGCAAGGGACTCACATCTGAGTATACCCTTCCACGCTTAGGGTGGACAAAATTATTTACAACAAGGGGTGGTGATGGACAGAGTCTCTGAATTAAGCAGAGTACTCTCACCCAGTCAAGAGATCAGGGCTAGATCCAACACCGTTTTTTAGCTCATTGCACCATCCCAGTTTCAGAACCTGGCTGTATGCAAATTAGTCTGTCCCTGGCCCAGTGCATCATGGGAACAGGGCAGACTAGACTACAACAGCCAATTCTTACACTGGGAAGGAAACAAGCTTCCGGGGACCGGTTTCTGGCATTACAGCCGTCTTCGGCCCGGCTTGCTTGAATCCTGATGGTGCAATGAGCAAGGGACTCACATCTGAGTATACCCTTCCACGCTTAGGGTGGACAAAATTATTTACAACAAGGGGTGGTGATGGACAGAGTCTCTGAATTAAGCAGAGTACTCTCACCCAGTCAAGAGATCAGGGCTAGATCCAACACCGTTTTTTAGCTCATTGCACCATCCCAGTTTCAGAACCTGGCTGTATGCAAATTAGTCTGTCCCTGGCCCAGTGCATCATGGGAACAGGGCAGACCAGACTACAACAGCCAATTCTTACACTGGGAAGGAAACAAGCTTCTGGGGACCGGTTTCTGGCATTACAGCTGTCTTCGGCCCGGCTTGCTTGAATCCTGATGGTGCAATGAGCAAGGGACTCACATCTGAGTATACCCTTCCACGCTTAGGGTGGACAAAATTATTTACAACAAGGGGTGGTGATGGACAGAGTCTCTGAATTAAGCAGAGTACTCTCACCCAGTCAAGAGATCAGGGCTAGATCCAACACCGTTTTTTAGCTCATTGCACCATCCCAGTTTCAGAACCTGGCTGTATGCAAATTAGTCTGTCCCTGGCCCAGTGCATCATGGGAACAGGGCAGACCAGACTACAACAGCCAATTCTTACACTGGGAAGGAAACAAGCTTCCGGGGACCGGTTTCTGGCATTACAGCCGTCTTCGGCCCGGCTTGCTTGAATCCTGATGGTGCAATGAGCAAGGGACTCACATCTGAGTATACCCTTCCACGCTTAGGGTGGACAAAATTATTTACAACAAGGGGTGGTGATGGACAGAGTCTCTGAATTAAGCAGAGTACTCTCACCCAGTCAAGAGATCAGGGCTAGATCCAACACCGTTTTTTAGCTCATTGCACCATCCCAGTTTCAGAACCTGGCTGTATGCAAATTAGTCTGTCCCTGGCCCAGTGCATCATGGGAACAGGGCAGACCAGACTACAACATCCAATTCTTACACTGGGAAGGAAACAAGCTTCCGGGGACCGGTTTCTGGCATTACAGCCGTCTTCGGCCCGGCTTGCTTGAATCCTGATGGTGCAATGAGCAAGGGACTCACATCTGAGTATACCCTTCCACGCTTAGGGTGGACAAAATTATTTACAACAAGGGGTGGTGATGGACAGAGTCTCTGAATTAAGCAGAGTACTCTCACCCAGTCAAGAGATCAGGGCTAGATCTAACACCGTTTTTTAGCTCATTGCACCATCCCAGTTTCAGAACCTGGCTGTATGCAATTAGTCTGTCCCTGGCCCAGTGCATCATGGGAACAGGGCAGACCAGACTACAACAGCCAATTCTTACACTGGGAAGGAAACAAGCTTCCGGGGACCGGTTTCTGGCATTACAGCCGTCTTCGGCCCGGCTTGCTTGAATCCTGATGGTGCAATGAGCAAGGGACTCACATCTGAGTATACCCTTCCACGCTTAGGGTGGACAAAATTATTTACAACAAGGGGTGGTGATGGACAGAGTCTCTGAATTAAGCAGAGTACTCTCACCCAGTCAAGAGATCAGGGCTAGATCCAACACCGTTTTTTAGCTCATTGCACCATCCCAGTTTCAGAACCTGGCTGTATGCAAATTAGTCTGTCCCTGGCCCAGTGCATCATGGGAACAGGGCAGACTAGACTACAACAGCCAATTCTTACACTGGGAAGGAAACAAGCTTCCGGGGACCGGTTTCTGGCATTACAGCCGTCTTCGGCCCGGCTTGCTTGAATCCTGATGGTGCAATGAGCAAGGGACTCACATCTGAGTATACCCTTCCACGCTTAGGGTGGACAAAATTATTTACAACAAGGGGTGGTGATGGACAGAGTCTCTGAATTAAGCAGAGTACTCTCACCCAGTCAAGAGATCAGGGCTAGATCCAACACCGTTTTTTAGCTCATTGCACCATCCCAGTTTCAGAACCTGGCTGTATGCAAATTAGTCTGTCCCTGGCCCAGTGCATCATGGGAACAGGGCAGACCAGACTACAACAGCCAATTCTTACACTGGGAAGGAAACAAGCTTCTGGGGACCGGTTTCTGGCATTACAGCTGTCTTCGGCCCGGCTTGCTTGAATCCTGATGGTGCAATGAGCAAGGGACTCACATCTGAGTATACCCTTCCACGCTTAGGGTGGACAAAATTATTTACAACAAGGGGTGGTGATGGACAGAGTCTCTGAATTAAGCAGAGTACTCTCACCCAGTCAAGAGATCAGGGCTAGATCCAACACCGTTTTTTAGCTCATTGCACCATCCCAGTTTCAGAACCTGGCTGTATGCAAATTAGTCTGTCCCTGGCCCAGTGCATCATGGGAACAGGGCAGACCAGACTACAACAGCCAATTCTTACACTGGGAAGGAAACAAGCTTCCGGGGACCGGTTTCTGGCATTACAGCCGTCTTCGGCCCGGCTTGCTTGAATCCTGATGGTGCAATGAGCAAGGGACTCACATCTGAGTATACCCTTCCACGCTTAGGGTGGACAAAATTATTTACAACAAGGGGTGGTGATGGACAGAGTCTCTGAATTAAGCAGAGTACTCTCACCCAGTCAAGAGATCAGGGCTAGATCCAACACCGTTTTTTAGCTCATTGCACCATCCCAGTTTCAGAACCTGGCTGTATGCAAATTAGTCTGTCCCTGGCCCAGTGCATCATGGGAACAGGGCAGACCAGACTACAACATCCAATTCTTACACTGGGAAGGAAACAAGCTTCCGGGGACCGGTTTCTGGCATTACAGCCGTCTTCGGCCCGGCTTGCTTGAATCCTGATGGTGCAATGAGCAAGGGACTCACATCTGAGTATACCCTTCCTTCTGAGTGGCAGCGTGGGGATGGCTGGAGAGGTAATCAGCTGGATTGTTTGCACCTGGCCAATATTCCAGACGGCAATAGTACTCCTGCAATTGAAGCATCCACTTCTCGATGCAAGGTGGCGGTTTGGATGTTGATCTTTGGAACAGGGCTACAATGTGTTTGTTATCAGAGGTGACTACAAAAGGGTGTCCATAGATGTACAAGTGAAATGCCTGGAGGCCCAATATATGGCAATGGCTTCCCTTTTGATCTGCGAGTATTGTTGTTCCATCGTAGTGAAGCAACCTGCTGGAATAGGCCATGGGGGTCCAGGCACCTTGGTGTTGCTGTTGGGTGTGTACGGCTCCTTGTCCTTTTGGGCTTGTGTCGACAGCAAAGGTCATCGGTTTCAGTGGATCAAAATTGACAGTGTGGTGTCTGCCGAGTGGACTTTCTTTGTCCTTTGAAATGCTTTTTCTAGTGCTATGCAACACACCCATGGATTTGTGGTCTTTATGAGTTCACTGAGGGCAATTCCCAAGAAGCTCCTTACTTCCGACACACTGGTGGGGGTATCCGAAAAACTGATTTGGCATTTTAAGAAATCACACCTCTCTTGGTGGAGAGTTAATCCAGATTCTTGGATTCTTCTGAGGGCCGCTTGCAGGCATTCCTGGTATTCTCTCATGGATTTGGCGAAGATCAAGATGTCATTGCTGACATTCATGACCCCTAGAAAACTGGCAAGCATTTCCTGTATGGTGTTCTGGAAAACCTCCGCGGCACTGGATTTTTCAAAATTGAGTCGACGGTATCTTCTGAGGCTGACATGATTGAAAATGCCGCTATGTACCTTGAATCCCGGTGAATAGGTAGCTGAGGTATTTCGAAAGAAGGTCGACTTTTGAGAACCATTTTACTCCGTTGAGCTCTGCTATGATGTCTTCGACTGTGGGGATCAGATGGTAATCTTGTTTGATTGTGACATTTGGGAGCCGCATGTCCACACAGATGCAGACTTCTACAGGTTCTTTTTGCTTCTTCCCTCCTATGATTGGTGGAAACCATGGTGTGGGGCCATTCACATTACACATATGTAATAGTTAAACCAAAAGAGGACACTGTTCCTAAGGTAGGGTGCTCAAACAGACCCAACCATAAAGTATGAAAGAAAGAGAAAAAGAACCTAGGTATAAGTAGGGACCCCCATAAAAAGGAGAAAAAACAAGGCTTTACTCCTGTTGCCCTCACACACCCCGAAGGATGTCATGCTTCATCATCGGGCATTTGCTCCTCGTCGGGTTGATGACAGGCACACCATACCTGTCAGTGGTAACCTTTTTACCCATGGGGCTCTAATCTATTTTATCTGGGCATTAACCTCACCCGATCTTTTGACTTAGTAACCCCGGTTTGAGTTTCACCTATCTAGCACGCACTTCTCGCACCCTCTTTTAGGGACCCATACCCCACACACCCACATGCACCATCCGGCATTCCCCTTAAAAGAACTCAGCTAAAGTGACCCTTCGGGGGACCCGTTGGGTATTGCAGCGCCATTGCAGCGCCGGGCCCGACGAGGAACCAATGCCCGATGATGAAGCATGACATCCTTCGGGGTGTGTCACGTACGTCTTGGGATTCCCCTCCACTAGAGCTTTATAGATCGTATGGATATCTTTGCACTCTAGGAGTGCGTAGTGTCGTTCAGCTGCTTTGACAGCACATTCAAAGTAGCACTGGAGGCGATCCACTCCGTCTTTCCACTTCGGTGCCTGTGACGAGGGAATGCCCTCAATGATGAATGGCTCTATGCCCCGAACTGTGGCCATGATCTCACAGACACCCGCTGCCGTTGGAGTGATTGTATAACTCACGCCACAAGCACTGTTTTTGCTGGGATGCGAATCAGTCACCTGGCTGAGGGACAGTCCGCAGATTTTGTGATCATGTCAGCCTTTCTTGAATGAATGCTAGTTTATTGTAGCACTTAGCTGTTGCTACAGACTTGCACTTTCAGGGCATGTACTGCCCTGAATATATTTCGTAGGCCTGGGATCATGTTATGGGGCTTTTGGTATTATTGTAGACTGCAGGGCTTTTGTTTTCTTTACCAGTGTGACTGAGCTCATTGCTATGTGTGGTATGTACTCTTCCATTTTTATTTTTTTGAGCTGCAAAATTGCCGGTCATTGCAGGAGGTACTCTAAGTCTGTGTGTGCAGAGGCACGGGTCGAGGACAGGCCTCGAGTCGTCACCAGTGTCATGTTGAACCACAGCTCTTGTGCAGCACGCGGTGTGTGCACAATGATCACTCTGAGGCTGGTATGCTTTTCTGCATGGATGCGAAACTGTCTTCGCAGCAGCGCCATGCACTTTTATTCTAGACCCTGCATTGTACGTAGGTCAAACCAAATCCAGCACGTAGGCGGAGAAGATGGACAAGACCACCCCGCCGTGTGAGCATCGGGGTGTACCACATTACACCTGCCTAGTTTTAAAGGCACTCTTTGGTGCCACGGCACACAGATTGGGAAACGCCACTCTAAGCAATACTAATAAGAAACAAATTGGAAACAAAAGTTATGTGTGCCTCAGATAACATGAATTCAAAATAGGTGTTGTGTCTCAAACTCACAGGTGATTCCTCTTCAATGCCATCAAGCCCATCACCCAAGCTATCAAGAATAGCCTCAGTTTGATCCCTGCCTCCATGATTTTGCACTCATCTGGCAAATGTAATGTCCAAAATATTTATTCACCAAAGCTGAGAAGCTCTAGCATTACAGCATAACGCAAGCTACCATCACATCTCTTTATCCACTATGCAAATAGTTGAGTGAGCATACTTAACCATATTGACCACATATGAGATGACATTCTGCTGTCTACACTCATTAAATGTCTCTCCAGAGAAGCATTCACACCCTTAAGCATAGCTTATGTATCTCTTGTATGAGGCTTCTTCGTAGCTGCACCCTAATCTGGACATTTTATCCTGCTACTGAAAAATACAAACTTTAAACCAGAAGACCCTGCCACCTATCGATGTAGAACACCTATCAATCCTCTAAAGCCAGTAAGTAATCACTATCCTATTACAAGACCAAGTTAAAACCAGTTCCATTATACAAGAGTATTAAATTGGTGTAAGACATTGCTGCAGCACTGAGAATATAAGCATCCGCATCATGACCACATCCTTCTCATCAAAAATGGCAATCTTGCGGTGATCCTCCGTTATTTGGCAGACAACTTGTGTAGCATTGATTATCATTCAAATCCCATACTGTGCATGGGATTTGATGATGCCGCACTACGTTATTTATAATTCCATCTCTCCATCCAACACCAACTCATCCAGATAGGTACCTCAATATCTCACCTCTATTGGTAACATGAGTACTCCAAATTTCTATCCTCTCCCCCAGTCATCAGTTTACACATGGAGCCTCTCACAATCTTCCTGGCTAACCAAACAATCCAGATCCACCAGTAACTCAATGATATACAACTTTATCTAAATGTTTCCACAGGCAAGGGCATTGGTGGTCTTAAAGACTGCCTCATCAAAAACTGGATTCAAGCACCTACTTTAAATGGAACCCAACAAAAAATTAATTCAGCCTAATTGCCAAAAACAATAAAAGTTCCTAAACAAATATGGCTCTTCAGAATGAAGTGGGATAGATACAACTATTCTTAAGTACAAAGTCACTTGGATCCCTTCTCACCAGAGCACACCCACTCACAGTCCACATTGACAAAAATATGAATGAGTCTGAAATCAGCTATCAACTGTATATACGCTATAGTGATACCTTCCCAAATAGGACTACAGAGACAATACACATGCCTTAGACCTCAATAGTGTCTAGTGCAGGCTACTGTGGATGCTCCAAATACCAAGGTCTTATTGGCCCGAGGTAGGGACGAATCCCTCCTAGCCACTTTGCCTTACCACCACTATGTGGTAGATGCAAGTGTCTCAACAAAAAGGTCACTTTCAGGAGAAATTGTAAAAGGCAAAGAAAACTGCAGATATTTAGCAAGATTAAAGGTTAAGACTGAAGACGCTGGGGCACAGAACAGCCTACAAAAAGGATGAACAGGTCAAAGACTAATTCGAATGGAAACACAGGCTTGTTCGTGTATCCCACATGCTTAAGTGTCTCCATAATGCAAACAGATCATTGGCCGCAGGGTAGCTGCTGCGCCTAGCAGAGTGATCCTTGCACAGGATGGCCGTGTAAAGGGAGAGGCTGTCACCTCCTTAATGTTTTCCCTTAGAAACAAGCATTGACAAAGCAAATAGACCTTTGCTATGAGAGTTATTGGCTTTGGCAATGATTTGTACAATATCTCTTGCAAGCGAGAGTGCATGCAGTGCATGTGCTGTCACAAGTGAGACCTAACAAAAAGCAGCTCATCAATAATAAAGAAGCACTGCTATTTATGTGTATCTCTCGCTAGCTTGCCTTCTATATATTTTGTGAACTATATTTTGTTATGCATGTGTCAGTGGCCAGTATACTAACAAATATTTGAGAAAGTCGTGGGCCAACAGTGTCATGTTCGATCCCATCTTCAGCGTAGAAATAATATCTACAGGTAATAATGCTTCATTCCGCAGTTTGGACATTTTTATGTGCTGAAAATAACGGCCATTACTATTTGCTTGTTTGATAGAGAGAATATATGGTGTATTACAACACATTACTGACTATTATTCCATCAAGGAACTAAGGGGCCCATTACGATGGCGGGCGACAAAGTCCGTCGGCCACCGTAACTGTGAACGAGGCTGACCGCTAGAGGTGCGGCGTCCCAATTTGCCCTGGCGGTCGCATCCCGCACATTTAACATTGTGGCGGGCGGTGCTGTAAGCCCCCCAACAGCCCAGAGGGCCCACAAGGGGCCCCAAAGCAATTCCTGCCTGCCCTTCCGAGGGGGCATCGCCGCCATGGAAAGGCATCCGCCCGACATCATAATGGACCCCCAAGTGGGGAACTGAGTGACGGCTAGGGTTCTAATTTGTCATTAGTAATTTGTAAAGGAATTCATAAAGCGCCGGAATCACCCCTGAAGGGGTATCTCCTGGCTGCAGAGAAGACAAAGTACAGGTTAATCACAAATCAGTTCCGGAATAATTCATTCTTCAGGAGTTTCCTGAATTGGAGAAGACTTGGGGCATTCGCGCAGATCCTCGGGCAGAGTGTTCCAATATTTTGGAGCAAGGTGTGCGAAAGTACTGCCTCCTGCTCAGGATTTCCTGTAGCGGGGGACCACAAACAGCCCTTTTCCTTCGGATCTAAGAAGCCTGCTCGGACGATAAGATTGAATTTTGTCTGCCAAATAGCTGGGACACCAACCATAAAGTGATTTATGAGCAAGGCAGCAGAGTTTACATTTAATTTTCTGGTGAATAGAAAGCCAGTGAAGTTGTCTCAGCAGAGGCCTAGAGGGGGTATGCGGGGGCATTTTGAGAGCCAGACGTGCTGCAAAATTCTGAACTATCTGCAATCTACTCAAGAGAGATTAGCTTGCAGATGGTAGAAGAGCATTGCAATAATCAAGTCAGCCGATAACCAAAGCTTGAATCAAGGTTCGGCGGACTGTCAAGGGCAGTCACTGAAACACTCAGGGTGTGGTAGCAGGTCTCTGTTGTGGTCATGACTTGATCTTTCATGGTCAGAGAGTTAGCCAAACTGACCCATACATTCTTTGCTGCAAGAGATGGAATAGGAACGGTGCCTAACACTGTGGGCCTCCAATTTGGCGACCAAATGGATTGAGCAGAGCCAAACAAAAGGATCTCAGTCTTAGATGCATTAAGTTGAAGGAAGTTTTCTGCCATCCAGCCAGATATGGCCAGCATGCCCTCCGCGAAGCGTTGATCAACTGACTCTGTATCCTTATCAAAGGACAGAAGAAGTTGAGTGTCATCAGCATACGAATAGGGAGTGAAACCAAATTCCCTAATAATCTTGGCAAGGGGGGGCCATATAAACATTAAACAATGTAGGTCACCCCCTTAGTAAGCTTCAAAGTATGGGAACAAAATGGACCTAAATTAATCACCTGAGTGCGCTGGTCCAGAAAACTAGCAAGCCACTTGAGTGCCTGTCCCTGCAGACCAGATTCTCCCAATTCTCCATGTAAGCATGGAGGAGTGCAGCATGGTAGCAGTGGGTAAGAGGAGGACCAGTGTTCCTGGCGCAGGGCACAGTCCAAGCTCGGACTTGTGCGGACAGGCATGCCTTTGACATGCCAGCGACGTGCCTGCTGCGCGCGTTCCTGCTGCAGCTACCATTAAGCAGATCCAGGTATGGGGGAGGAGTACAGGGTACAGTGAGCAAGATACAAGTGAGGTCACTTCCCGTGCAGAAGGATGATGGGAAATCTGGTGATGTCGCTTTCTGTGCAGATGGTTGATGGGAAATGAAGTCCTCTTGTTTGGCTTCTTCTTTGAAAGACAGTTTTGGTGGGAAACCAGTGAAGTCACTTTTCCTGCAGATGGATGATGGTAAATCCACTGATGTCACTTCCTTTGCCGATAGATGATGGGAAATCCACTTATGTAACTTCCTGTGCAGATGGGTGATGGGAAATCCTAATGGTCTCTTAAGTGGAAAAACATTTAACACTAGGGCGGAGGTCGAACTGATGTGTCTGTTGCAGAGAAAACTGTCGCTGTGAAATCTGTTGTGTTATAAGAATAGAATATCAGTCTCTAACAAACGTTTTGGTTAGCAGACTTTGGATGAGGGGTTATAGAAGAGGTTTTCCTGTTCTTTAAATTGATAAGACCACATATCTTGATTCAGAGATGAACAGCAGAGATTTATTTTCTTCCCAGGCTATCACTGAGTGAGATGTACTGCCCTATGGCCTCGAGCTTAAAATAATAAAAACACATTTTTATTGATTATACATAGAAAACCACTTTTATTCTGAGATTATAATTTTGGCCCAGAAGCTTAATTACAGCAGAAAATATTTTGTCTCCCAGTTACCAAAGAGGAAAATAAAATACTCGCTGACTTGGGCCTGCATGTAAAATGGCTCCAATGGTTACAGAATTTGGATAAGGCAGGCATAAAAGCCTCTGCCTTTGTAGGTAAGTAGAAAATGGCTTTCTGAAGACAGGACGGATTGGGTGCACCTGCAGCAATAACAATCACTGGCAAAGCCAACAGATCTGGAGTATAGCTGAATGTGCTTAATTGACTCGTAGGTCTGTGTGTGTGGTATTGTGGATCAACAAATGAGTGAAAGTAAGAGTAAGTCAATGGATGCATGAGTGTAAGGAGAAGTGACCGAGTGCATGGATGATGAGTGGCCGAATGCATGAAATGGTGAATGAGTGCATGAATTGAATGATGCATTTATCTATCTAGTGGCTCTCATTAGCCCATTCACATTACCACACACACAAATAAGCTTGCCAACCAAATATGAAGCACAGGCAATATTCAGGCTCGAGCATGGCATTTGAGTTTGAGCACTCTTTCTGAATGACCTGCCTGCTCCCTGGGACATCATTGCCCATGAGACCTCGCTAATAACTCTCTGCGACTCAGGGCTTAGAGACACTGTGCTGGTGCAAATCAAGTGTTTAAACAATGTGGACTGGCCCACTATGTGTATGTAATTATTTTAGTCACTGTTTTGTGGCCTGAGTTAGGACCCATTAGGTGCTATTAAAAGACCTCTCAAACACTTTAGCTTTGTAAAAAAATAAGTACAAGAAAAACATCAAAATATTGGAGGGAAAACACTTAATTAAGGTATCTCAAAAGTGAATACTGAGTTCAATATTTGTAATTTTTATTTTGGACACGAGGATGCATTTAGCAAAAAAATAGCACTAGATTCCCATTCGAGTTCTGGTCCTGTGCTAAAACTTTCTCCCGAACGCTACATAATTACATCATGTAACAAAATGGTATGATTTAGGGATTTTCGCATAACAAGCATACATTTGTAAATTTTACCTGGGCCTAATAAAGACACGATACTGATGACCATGCAATACAACTATTGGACTAAAAAAATAAAGCATTTGCTTGTATGCACATCTAATGTGATTGTATAAGCAAGATTTCAATTCTTTATAACAGGACTTTTAAAATGACCCGTACAGTTTTAATAGTTTCAGCTTTATTTGGAAAATTGTGAATAGTGCATAGTTCACTTGACAACTGTTGTTTTATATTCCTGGAAATATTGAAACCAAAATCTTATGGGAGTCTTTTTAGCCCATCTGAAAGAAAACAATCTTACTCTGAGTTCTCTCTTACCTGTGGACGATTAGAGTTCAAAAATTCTTGTTTTAAGACAAGTTTTGAAACACGATTCTTATGAAAAGGAATGGACGTTCCATGAGAGTGTCATAGCACCAGTAGAGCAATCCGTTAGGATTTCAACTCATCATCCACAAACCTTGCCCATTAATGGCATCCGGTGGTACAACATAGCCTACCACGTGCAAAACTGTTTAATGATGTGTTTCCTAGCACCATTACAAACAAAGAAAAAATAAGAACTGTTAGGCTATTTATTTCACGTGGAACGACGTGGTTGGATGATGTGAGCCACTTCCTACAAAAACACAAGGTGATCCCTCGTCCAGATTTGGAATATCCAAATAAAAAGAAAAACTTCTCTACCCCTAAAATCTCCTTTTCCAATCACATTTCATGAACAGGATCACTTATTTATAAAAAACAATTCCCCACTATGCAATGGAGATGTGCTTTTCTTGCTTCATCTGCTCACCTTTCTTTATATGGAGGTGAGGTGCTTCCTATATCAGAACCTCGGTCTTAATCTTCAGTACCCACAGAGACCGACATAACGGTGGAAACCAGGAGGTGATTATAGGCCTTTGCTGGACTTCCACACCTCAGAAGCAGTGGTAGAGTTTTTCTGGACTTTGAGGGGCATATTTACCATATGTTTCCACAACACAGGGCAGCAAGCAAAGTCGCTGTGCTGCATTGCATTAATGGTAGAGAGCTGCAAAAAGCCATATCTACTAAGATAAGGTGCTCTTTCCGTGCTGGTGCACTTGCGGCTGCTTAGCGCCAGGTGCCTTCGTAATGGGCAGAATTGTTTTAGTGCAATTAGGGATACCTTTCTGCACAAAAACAATCCAAAGAGGTGTATTCCTATTTCAATGCATGATGCGGAATGTGTCACACAAAAAGAGAGGAAGTAAGGCAGAGAAATAAACATATTTCTCTTTATTATGCCTCTCTGCGGTAGGCATACAGATTTCAGGCAATCCCAGCTTCGCAAACCTTAGTAAATCTGGAATTGCGTGAAATCCATCAGTGGAGGCACAGGAATACCCATGCTCCACCCATGGAACAACTACCTCTAAGAAATGTAACACAAGGCAGGGCACGCTGCTGTGTTGCTTTATATTTCTTTACAAACCCACACAAATCAGGCCTTGTGTGCCTTTCTAAATCCCAAATAAGCCTTTGTGTTGCCCTACATCGCCATGCACAACGCAAGGGCTTATAAATGTGGGCCTCAGTGTGCAGTTTCTGGTTACATTTTAAGGTAGGGTAATGTTTCACAACTCCATGTAAATCTCTGTTGGTGGATAACAAAGGGACTGAGGCAATCATCTTTGCCACAGTTAATTTTTGAGACTATTAAGAAAGTAGATAGATATGCTTTCTAAACGAGTTTGGATCACTCAAGTAAATGAATATAAAAGGCCACCAGTCTGCTATGAAACCAAAGGTCATATCTTCATCCAGTTAGCTATTTGTTTCCATTGCATATCTATCCCAAACCTTGAGAAGATTTTTTGACTTGGAGGGTGGGTGGCTGGACTGACATTCTTCCAACTACAGGATATTTCTAAAATAGCAACAATAGACAATAAACAAGCACGTTTTGGCAATGTATGTTTGTAAAAGTCTACTGGAGGTATAGCAAATCTAATTATTACTCGAGCCTAGCTGTATTGATTACTCATATGGGGACATCATTTCAAGCAGGGCGTTAAAATTATCGCCGTTTTAGCGGCAGAAAACTGCTCCTAAAGCGGTGATAATGGGCTTGATAATATGCCCTGGAGAATTCAAATAGAAGCCCATGTTCACACCAGAACATGGGATTCTATTGGAATTCACAAGGCCATATTATCAAGCCCATTATCGCTGCATTAGCAGCAGTTTTCTGTCGCTAAAACGGCGTTAATTTTAACGCCCCGCTTGATAATATGCCCCATAGTTTTTTATTTGAGTTTAGGATCTCTGCAAATACACATTTTACTCCCTTTGAACTCATAAAATGTGGAAGTATGACCCTACTTCCACAGTGCCTCAGACATGCCGCAAATAAAGCTCAAGCTTCTTAAAAAGTTGAGAAATTATAGTTATGTCATTGAGAAATC
Source organism: Lissotriton helveticus (assembly GCF_964261635.1). Classification (NCBI taxonomy): domain Eukaryota; kingdom Metazoa; phylum Chordata; class Amphibia; order Caudata; family Salamandridae; genus Lissotriton; species Lissotriton helveticus. Next base: position 436,825,313 of record NC_136070.1, on the reverse strand, counting down.
TTGATAGCCATAGTAATTCCCTGGATAAGGTGAGAGCCACATACTTTACTAACAAATATTTTGAGCCAAGGCATATCAGGCAGGGTATGCCCCAGATCATTCTCGTGTTTTGACTTTCAATTTGGTTTCAGTGTTTTGTGCTATTTTTCAATCCTGGTGTTGCGATGAAACTGCCACTTTTAGTATTGAGGAATTAAATACTGTCCATGTGTACTAAAATTTACAAAAACATTTAAACCATCTTGCCTATCTGCTATGACTTACTTGAGATACAGAAAAGCGATCACTTCTAATAAACCTCTTTCCATAGCTGCATGCAGTCAATGGAACTCCAAGAACTGTGAACAGCTGTCCTATAAATTCTGATTCTGTGGCCACCCAAAGAATTTTGATTGTAAAATGTAAACGGAAAATTCCATTCAGAGCTTGAAGCTCTGAATAGATTCTTTCATTGAGAGGTGGCACTGGAGAATGCTCCTTGAAAGCAATGAAGAAATAAAAAAATCTAAAAATTGAAATGCGCATCCTCCTATTTTAATGTTACAAATCAAAGAACCTGCTAGCTAAAATATACCTTGAAGGGCATTATATGATTTATAAATCCACCATCAAAAATTGCAAAAAAGCTAATTACCCAAACAGGATTTCAACCACCCCATGCCTCACAAAGGAATTTCTCAAAATACAGTATTTTGCATCTGAAATGTGCCTCCATATCAATGCCCCAGGCTCAGGACTTCTATGTTCTAAAGGTAGATCACTTTGTTAACAAAGCTTAAACATCAATGGGCAGATTCACAAAGGGCCTCCACACTCGTGGCAGAGGCCCTGAAGTCGTGGCGGGGGGAGGGTGGAGGGCACACTCATGGTTAACTGCACTACAGAAGTCCCCCTCAGCTGGGGCACCATCAGATCCATGCTCCTAGAGTCCTTCAAGAAAATCTTAGTATTAACTCCAGTTGCAGTTACTACAGTGAGCATAATCAACAACTTTGTGACAACAGGAACTTTTCCATCACAGCTCAAGACATCATATGTATGGCCACTCTTTAGGAAAAATAACCTGGACCCAACTGTTCAAAACCAACTACAGGTCAATATCAAGTGCCCGGTTCTTTGGGAAACTAATAAAAACAGTAGCTTCCACGCAGATCTCAAACTTTCTGAAAGAGAACCTTCTACTGTCTAGCCAACAAACTGGATTCCAAGCAAGGAGTGGTAATGAATGGGCTCCAATCTCCATTACAATACCCACTGTAGATAGAAATGGGGTAGTGGCATGGCTATTACTTCACATAATAGCCATATTAAACATGGTTGATCATTAGACACTACTATAAAGAGTAGAAAAAACTGGCAGTGAAAGACCCTTTCTAGACTGGATCTCCTTCTGCATTAAGGGCAGCTCATGCAATATGTTGATACCTATTTTCGACTTCACACCTCACAATATCAATGTAGGAGTACTTCAAGGGTCAATCATCTTGCCATTCCTTTACAGTGTATATATTAAACTGCTCCCGGGAGTCATTAAACCTTCCCACCTAAAATGTTACTGCTATGTTGATGAACATTAAATTATAACAAACCACTTTATCCTCAATGCAGCGTAAACTACAACACACTGAGATTGGAAAAACTGTAAATTTTGCAAGAAGATTTGGGATCACTGGCCTCAAATTCAGAAGAAATAAGCAGCCTAGGAATAATCATGACTCAGTTCTCTCTAGAAACCCTCAAGTCAAACAAGTAACAATATATACCTTTCATACCATGCTTACATGCTTCCTGACTTCCCACAGAAGAATTACCTCCCGTGTCATATCATGCCTGGATTATGCTAATGCCTATACCATGGTGTCCCAGGCTCCCCTATGAGATGGCTTCAAATATTAAGACTGCAAATATGAGATAACTTCGATATGTTAAGCAAAACCCCACATCTTCCTTGTTTTCACGTGCTCCTGGGAGCTAGAAGATCTACATTTAAGGAATTCTGTATTACACACTGACAATAAATGGAAAAGGCTCAACATTCCTACAGAGGAAGTTTGAGGGATACTGTTAGAAAATGATTTGCACCTCAACTAATCATGTCACACAACAAGAAAAAAGTCATTAGTGGAACCTCTTTCTCTGTCCAAGTTGCCAAATTATTGGAATCACTTCTGGCAATGACACTAGCCATCGATGACCACCAGGAATCCAGAAGGATTGTGAAAGCCTGTCGTTTTCTGACCTACGTTCAATGGAGATGGACAGATTAAGTTCACCCTTATATGTCAAATCAATGTAGGGCGTCACATATCTTAAAGACAAAGTCAATAACAGGAGAAAGTTTAACAAACTATAACTGACGCACAATTGGAACTAATAAATAACAACAAATATCTAGCCATAAGCTGGAGGATTCTTTTGTCTAACCAGAATAAAACCTGCAGCCAAAAGTGTAACTGTGGATCACTATTAGATAAATTAATATCCTGCATGACTGTGTCTGTGTGATGTACATGGGACCCTACCAACATGAGCTTGACTGAGGATGAACTACAAACTAACACCTTGAGCCAATCGTTCCCTAACTTCCTGAAATTTGGCCTGCCAACAGTATGACAAGTTGTTGACGAACGAATCACATGACGATTATACTATGTGCAGCATGGCTACCAGAGCACCCAAATACATTACAATGTCTCTGCTAGCATGAGTGCTCATATAACTCACCTGCATGACAAGCAACATCCTTCTATTGAAAATACACACCCAAACTGCATGAGAGCAAGTTAGAAATACATGACAGCACGGGAAACAGCACAATCAACGAAATCACCACGGATTAAGGGGCTTATTTGGCCGTTGAAGGCCCATAGTCTGTTCTGCCAGAGAGATGTACTTTGCTAGCCCTGCCAGACTGCAGCCCACCATGTCGAAACATGTCCACCTCTCTAGTGGAGCAACAGCAACTCTTCTAAGGCACTGAAGCTTTGCTGTCCGGTAGTCATGTTCAAGGTGCCTGCATAACCATTTTATTTTTATTTTTGAAAAGCGGGAGCTAATTTTGCAGAAAAAAACCCAAAAATTAATTGTGTCCGGCAAGCTGGGAGTGTTCTCATTCGGTGTGAGGGTAATTTATTTGAATTGCTTTTCAGGCTGCCAGGCAGTCCTTGGAAGTTCCATTCAGATAAGAAGTTAGAACGGGTACCCTAAATAGGATGGATGATCTGAAGTATTTTGACCAATGGTCCAATCAGTTTATCTTTCAACGATTTCCACTGCCAGAGTCAAATGAGGCTGCTCCAGTGGAAACAGAAGACTTGTGGTGGAGTACCCTGACTGCAACCCCCAAAGTACTAACAACGGACTCCCGTGAAATATCGTGCTATCCATCCGCAAAGAGCTTCAGCAGGGAAACAGCGTTTACAACGCCGTCATTACATTGTAGTACTATTACAATGCAGTCTTTACAACAACCGCGTTGTTGGAACGCGTACATTTACATCGCAAGTCATTACAACAACTTGCTGTAGGGGACGCTGAGGTATTGGCAATGAATTCCAACACCTTCCCTACTGTTGTGCAAACGTGAGTAGGAATAGTAAATAATACTATTCCTAAGTCCAGCGTGCCCACTACTGCAAGTCGTTGTAATGACTTGCGATGTAAATGTATTGCATACTAACAACGCAGTTGTTTTAACAACCGCGTTGGAAAAGCACGCAATGTAATACATTGCGTTGTAATGTGCTATATTCCTTCAGCGCCTCATCAGGGATAATAAGTGCTATATAAACGCTTATACCATTTGGAGTAGTACCATTTGTGGGATGCATCTTAATTTTCCTCCCTAAATCTCTGGTCAGGACTATAACAAATGATAGATTCGACAGATGACAAGAAACTATTCAACACATTTGACCGCTGCCTTTTTACTTAGTCTCTCATGTGGTCTGTCAAGATGCATTTCTAAACCAAGTTATAATAGACCCTTATGACCTGCACCACAAAGACTTCTTACTCTTTTGAAGGCGTGAACATGTGTTGTGCAACTTTTTCAGATTCTCAGATGAACTTTAGAACGGCCACATTTATTTATGTGAGCAAACAAATGAAACGAGAGTTGGGTGCTATGTGAATTTGAATACTACTCTATGTGGCAGCTTTATTTTCACATAGGTTTTAAAGCCGAGCCGAGAAATTACCAATTTTTCTCGTCTGTCCAAAATCAGTTCGTAAGGTTTTCATAATGGCGCTCACACAGTCCTGTTTAGTCACTACACTAGAAACTCAGATCCCAATCTTCTACTCATTACAAAGGTTTTTCTAAAATTACATTTAAACCTCAATTGTTCTGCATGTGACTAAATAAAGGAATGTTGCTGATGTCTTCTTCGTGGTTAGGTATATCACTAGGCTATTCACAAAGAGGAACCTTTTATATTTAGATCTTTTACAATGTACCTCAGTTATATTATTATTTCTGCTTTTGTCCATGGTAGGGCTTCACAATAAAGGTTAAAAAGATTATTTATTTATTTATTTATGTATTTATAATTTCTTTTAGAGCTCATGGCTACCCAGAAACGATCCCAGCGCTAACAGGATCCATGAGAGTGTAAATAAACTTATAATGAGAAAAGGTGGGTATTCAGATGCTTCCTAAATCTTAGCAAATTACCGTTGGTTCTGAGGTGAATAGGAAGGGCGTTCCATAGCTTAGACACTAGGGGGAGATTTACTAAGATTTTGCGCTGTGTTTGCATCACAAAAGTGACGCAAAACAGCACATATTCTTATTTTCCAAACTTAGGGCCCCGGCGGTCACTCCGTGCAAATTAGGATGTGACCGCCACCCTGGCGGTCACATCCTGTATGTTTAACATTGCGGCGGGTGCTACTTGAAGCAGTACCCGCCGCAATGTTAAACATGAAAGCAGTGCATTTGCATGCACAAAGCGGCAGGCACCGCGCGGTGCCTGCCGCTTCGTGCACGCAAAGGCAGGGGGGTACCATAGGTACCCCCCATGTGCACCCCCCAACCCCCCTTCACCCCTGGGGGCCCGCAACGGGCCCTCCAAAGAAAAGACCGTATGCCTTTCCACGGCGGAAATGCTGCAGTGGAAAGGCATAGGACCGCCGACACCTAATACGCCTGCCGGTGTCTGATAGACACCGCCAGCCATGTTAGTGCTTTTCTGCCGCGGTCGGAAGGCGACCGCTGCGGAAAAGCTGCGGACGGAAAAAATATCCCCCAGCCATCCTAATCTGGCGGGGGGTCTTTTTCCAGTCCGCAGCGGATAATCCGCATCCTCCGGGCCGGCGGTGGCTTCAGCCGGCTCGGAGGATGAGGATTATCCGCTATCATGATCGGCCCCTAACTTTCCAGCGCTAAACTTGTAGCACTAGAAATAACATAAAAGTGAAGCTGCTTTGCATTACTTGCAATGGGGGTGTGCCAATATTGGTGCTTGGCGTTCCCATGCGACCACCCACGGTTTCTTATGCTAAACCCAATTTACCAAATACAGTAGATTGGGTTTTGCGTGAGAAAACTGAGCCGTTTTAAACTAGGCACAAGGAAGGAGAAATGATAACATTTCTCCTTCCTTTTCCAACTTTGCATGCGTGCTGCACTGTGCAGCATGCATACAAAGTGGGAAAAGCTTTCCTTCGTGTCTATGCATAGTATTTTGTACAGGAAGGATTTCTTTCCTGTACAAAATCTATGCTGGACTCTCACACAAACCCTAGCACTATAGCGCTATGGTATGTGGGTGGCGCACAGCAGCTGTAATCAGCGCCGACGCAAGGGAAGTGGGAGGAGAGAGCCACATCTTTGAAAATACGGCGCCCTCCTACTCCTTCCCTGCCACGCAACGCAGTGCAGCCCCGCGGGGGGGCTGCACTGCGTTGAGTGGAGATTTGGCCAATCTCCCTGTAAATAGGCAAATGACCAACCTCCTCTTCTCGCTCTTTTATTTTTTTTATTTTTTATTGACAACCCGAGAGGGAAAGAGAAAAAAAAACAACAAAAAAACATAATAATACAATTAAAATAAACAATATAGCAGAATAAAAATACAAACAATTCATAATACACATTTAAATTTAAATGTATAGTAGCAAAGCAGAAGATAAAAACCATGAAACCAAAATGAAACCGAAATGTTGCAGAATATTCAACCCGGTGTCTCAAATAACGAGCCAGAGGATTAGATATGTTTCAATATATTTCAAATTAAGCTACCCCATATTTTTTCAAATTTCATTAATGACCGTACGCCTCTAAGTTTTGCAAGGGCTAGCTCCATAATATATATTTCGTTTACTAATGATCACCATTCCATGATGTGAGGGGGTTTAGGGGAAATCCATGCTCTAGCTACAGTTAATTTTGCACAAGACAGTAATATCGTGACCAAAGCTTGCTGTGGTAAAGTGACGGAATGTATATCTAACAATACCGTTAAGGCCGTAAGAGGAGGTAAATTTATCCGTTTAATTTTCAGCACCTTGTCTAATGCAGACCAAAATTCACTCAAAACCGGGCAAGAAAACAACATGTGTTCAAGGTCTGCTGCTACTAGGTCACATTTGGGACATTTGGTACGATCGCTAAAAGAGGTATTAGAAGACCATTTGGAAATCCTTTCAGGTGTATGGGATAGCATACATGTAGTTTTACATTGTTGTAATCTTAAACTTGAAGATTGAACAAGTTTATTAATGTAAGAAAAAGAGGCAGCTATCTGATTTGGGGTTATATTCAAGCTCATCTTAATGCTCCATTTCTCCGCTAATTTGAAACAATCATTGGTATTATAAGCACTAAGGCACCCATAGCCTTCGCTAAATAAAGATTTATTCTTAGATGAGTATAGACAGTTCCAAATATCAGAATCTGAGATTTCGCGTATTTTAGTGTTACGTATTAAAAAATCAAATATTTGAATATACTTAAATCTCATTGATTCTGTCAAATTATACAAAATTTTAAGTGTCTCAAAGTCTAAGAAACCTTGGGGGCCGTATAAATCCCCCAATGTGTTAATGTCTTGAGCGGACCATATATGAGCCATGCTGTCGTTAAAAATCCCTGGAAGGTCCAGATTTCCCCATAGCAGCAGTTTAGAATGAAAGAAAGAGGTTTTACAAAATGCCAAGATATTAAACCAAATCTTGGCAGTATCTCTAGCAGTCTTAAATTTCACCCGCTTAAAGTAGTTGGGATCGTTAAGTCTTAACAAAAACATTTTAGAGTCAAAATTTAGCATAATTATATGAAAATACAGTGGGTTATCCAAGTTGAGCAAATAACGTAAACGCCCAAGGAAAGTGGCCCAAAATATAATTTAAAATCGGGAAAATTGAGCCCGCCGTTATCCAGAGAATTTTTGAGTAACAACATAGACCTACGGGCTTTCCTGTATCCCCAGATAAAGCTGCTGAATAGCCCATCCAGCTTCTTAAAAAAAGAGTTACTAAGTGCTAAAGGGATAGATCGAAATTAAATAAAGAAATTTGGGGAGCACTTTCATTTTAATCAAATTAATTCTACCGATTATATTCAAAAGGAAGTTTATGCCATTTTTTTAAAGACAGAGTAGTTATTTTCATTAGAGCACCGTAGTTAATAGAGATCACATCATGTATTTTGGAAGTAATTTTAACACCCAAATAGGTGGCAATTTTACAAATCCCCAAAACAGCTACCGGTGGTTCATAATTAGCAACTATTTGTGTTTTATTTATGTTTAATTTGTAGCCAGATACCGCTCCAAATCTGCAAGCCTATGTCATTATCTCTTGTAATGCCTCTACGACATCTGATGAATAAATAGCAATGTCGTCTGCATAAGCAGTAGGTTTCAAAGATTGGAGGCCAGATCTAAAAGGAATAATTCGAGATTGTATCTGTAAAGCATATAAAAACAGCTCCATTGAGAGAGCAAATAATAAGGGTGATAAAGGGCACCCATGCTGGGTGCCCTGAGAAATAATAAACGTAGAAGAAGTCAACCCAGCATAGCTGATACTAACTGTGGGATTATCATATAGTGCCCGTATCCATCTAACAAATTGACCGCTAAACCCCAAATTTGTCAGAACAGACCAGAGATAATCCCACCCCACTCCGTCAAAAGCCTTCTCTGCATCTAATAAAATCATACCGAGTGGGGTGGATTCCGTCTCAGCTATATAAAATGCTCCTATGGCCATATTAACATGGGCTGTAGTGTCCCTCCCCACCACAACCCATGTTGCTGTGAGTTAACAATTTTGGGCATGAGTGGAGCCAAACCGGTTGCTAAAATTTTAGCAAACACTTTAGCATCCGTATTAATAAGAGGGATGGGTCTTTATGATCCACATTCTTCAATAGGTTTGCCCTTTTTAAGAAAAAAAAATATTTTAGCCATATTCCAAGAATTAGGAGCTTTCCCACTTATCCCGATGGATTGGATAACTTGAAGTAGTATAGGTGAAAGTTCCTCAATACAGATTTTATATACCTCTACTGGAATGGTATCTTCCCCCGCTGCTTTTCCTGAAGGTAAAGAGATAATAGCATGTCCAACCTCCAACAAAGTAATATTCTCCGACAATTGATCCAGTTCCAAAGTGTTTCGCTTGTTTTTTAAATTCTCGTCTAAATAATCCTGTATTATGGCTGTACTGGGATAAGTCTCCGGAGTATATAGAGTACGGTAAAAATCCACAAATTGTTCTAATATCTCTATTGGTTGATCATATAAAATATTATCAGAGCCTCGTATATTTTTAATCACGGTAGTAGCTCTGTCGTCCGCAACTTTATAAGGCAAGATTTTCCCAATCTTATCTCCACTCTCGTATTGAGCTATTTTAAATGTATGTAATTTAGCGCTGCTTTTTTGAAAAAGTATTGTTTTTAAAGTTGATTTTACCTGTCCCAATTTCAAGCATAGTTCAACCGTGTCAGGAGAGTTTAAACGCAGAGCGTAAGCCAACAATAGTTCTTGTAATACGATATTAGAAGTCAGCAGTTTATTCACTTTGCGTCGTTCAGAATTTTGTCTAAAAACAGACTCCTGAGCAAACCCCCCAATACTAGCCTTGCAAGCATCCCAGACCTTTGTGCATAAAGTGTAATTAAGATTAAATCTGATCAATTCTATGAGATGAATTTTAAGTTGCGATATAAACCTAAGATCTAACAATAAGTATCTGGGAAAAGAGAATAACCTAGGACCCGGGTGGATTTGTTGGGTGGAAAATATAAGCAAAATGGGGTTATGGTCTGAGGTGACTCAGGGGCATACCTCCATACAGCTAGTTTTCAACAAATTGTCAGTGGCCAAGGCCATATCAATACGGGAACACAATTTATGAGGCGCAGAATAGTATGTATAGCCAGCAATGTTAGGGTAGATACTGCGCCAGATATCCCTGATGTTATGAATGCGCCCAATTTCTAAAATTGAAGCCCGTGATTTACACATGCGTTGAAAAGCCCTTTGTCTTGTGGTATCCCGTTGGTAATTCATAATACAATTAAAATCCCCCATGATGATAAGTTCCCACTCCCTATCCAAAAGTTCTATATTTAAATGATCAAAAACAATAAAATCATCCAAATTTGGTCCATATACCACACAAAATACATATTTATATTTTCTGATACTTACTTGTGCAATAGCCCATCTTCCGTCTTTATCATAGGTAGTTTGGAGAATTTCTGCTCTGACTCGTCTATCTTTAAGAATCGCAACCCCTCTAATTGAAGCGCCCAGAGCAGAACAAATTATGACATCATAGCCAAGTTGGGCCAGTAACTTCTTATCTTTATGGGCAATGTGAGTTTCGGACAAAAAACAAAAATGTGGGTCATACAGTCTTAGCTCTTCTGATACTAGACGTCTATTATTCCTGCTATTTAAGCCTGCAACATTCTAGGCCAAGCATCTTAATTTATACATAATTCTTCTGCTCAAAAAAAATAAACATATCTCCTTTTTATCATTTCCAACATGTCTCCCTCTCGAGTTGTAACTTTTCGATAATTTTTTACCCCACACGCAACACCACCCTTCGGAGAATCTAGAACACCCATCCGCCACCACCCATTCCCCCTCCCTCCAAGGGGGGGGACACCCCTCTAACCTCTGCTGCCGCTGTATGGGCAGCCACAGGGATGGGTAGCCGTGGACTAGCCCTACCACCCTAGTGACGGAAAAAGAGAAAAAGAAAACCCCAATAATAATTGAGTAAAAAATAAATAAGCACTAGTCTAAGCAGAAAAAGAGAAAAAAGTAGCTCTAGCTCTTTAATCTACACATCTAAGTTGCTCTCCCTTGTTTAAAAAAGACAGATTAGGAACATTTTGAGAGTGCTGTCTCAGCTTCTTTTTCATCGGTGAAAAAATATGTGTGACCACCTTTAATAATCTTGAGGCGGGCAGGTTCTTGCAAGAACACTTGCCCCCCCTTAGACTTAAATGGGTCGATACGTTTATGCAATTGCCACCGTCTATCCATTGTGGCTTTGCGGAGATCAGAACGAGCAAAAAGGGAGAGATTCTCAAAAATAACAGGGGAGTTAGGGCATGCTTTCATCGAGACTGCTTGCCTTAATAAAAAATTACCAAAACAAATAAGAAAAGGCCAATCAATCAATCAATCAATCAAAAAATGTATATAGCGCGCTACTCACCCGGAGGGTCTCAAGGCGCTTAGGGGAGGGGGGTCTGCTACTGCTCGAACAGCCAGGTCTTGAATTGCTTCCTGAAGGAGAGGTGATCCTGGGGCTGACGGAGGTGGATGGGGAGGGAGTTCCATGTCTTGGCTGCCAGGTAGGAGAAGGATCTTCCTCCCATGGTGGCTCTTCGGATGCGTGGAACGGCGGCGAGGGCGTGGCTGGTCGAACGAAGCTGGCGGGTGGGAGTGTAGAAGGTCAGGCGGTTGTTGAGGTACCTGGGGCCCAGGTCGTGGAGGGCCTTGTGTGCGTGGGTGAGGAGTCGGAACGTGATTCTCTTGTTGACGGGGAGCCAGTGCAGGTCTCTCAGGTGACCGGAGATGTGGCTGTGACGGGGGATGTCCAGGATGAGTCGTGCGGAGGCGTTCTGGATGCGTTGGAGTCTCTTCTGTAGTTTGGCTGTGGTTCCGGTGTAGAGGGAGTTTCCGTAGTCCAGTCGGCTGGTGACGAGTGCCTGTGTGACCGTCTTCCTGGTTTCGGTGGGAATCCATCGGAAGATCTTCCGGAGCATGCGTAGGATGTTGAAGCACGAGGACGAGACGGCGTTGACTTGTCTGGTCATCGAGAGGGAGGAGTCCAGGATGAAGCCCAGGTTGCGTGCGTGGTCCGTTGGTTTGGGTGCGCTCCCAGGGCAGGGGGCCACCAGGAATCGTCCCAGGCGGAGGAAGATGGTCCCAGGATGAGGACTTCCGTCTTGTCTGAGTTGAGTTTTAAACGGCTGCTCTTCATCCACTCGGCTACTTCTTTCATCCCTTCGTGTAGGTTGGTTCTGGCGGTGGCTGGGTCGTTGGTGAGGGAGAGGATCAGCTGAGTGTCGTCGGCGTAGGAGATGATGTTGAGGTTGTGTTGGCGTGCGATGGCCGCGAGGGGGCTCATGTAGATGTTGAAGAGGGTGGGGCTGAGTGATGATCCTTGTGGAACGCCGCAGATGACTTCGGTGGCCTTGGATCTGAACGGGGGGAGGCGGACTCTCTGGGTTCTTCCGGTGAGGAACGAGATGATCCACTCTAGTGCCTTCTCTTGGATTCCGATGTTGCTGAGGCGCTGTACGAGGGTGCGGTGGCAGACAGTGCCGAACGCTGCGGAGAGGTCCAGGAGGATGAGGGCCGCTGTTTCCCCGTTGTCGAGCAGGGCTCGGACGTCGTCAGTGGCTGCGATGAGGGCGGTCTCGGTGCTGTGGTTGGCTCGGAAGCCGGACTGCGAGGGGTCGAGGGATCCGTTCGTCTCGAGGAAGGCGGCAAGCTGTCGGTTGACGGTCCTCTCGATGACTTTAGCAGGAAACGGGAGGAGCGAGATGGGGCGATAGTTCTTGAGGTCAGTGGGGTCTTCTGAAGGTTTCTTCAGGAGGGCGCTGAGTTCGGCATGCTTCCAGCTCTCCAGGAAGGTGGCGGTGTTAAAGGAGCAGTTGATGACGTCTCGGAGTTGGGGTGCGATGACGGAGGCGGCCTTGTTGAAGACGTGGTGGGGGCAAGGGTCGGTTGGTGATCCGGAGTGGATGATGCTCATCGTGCGGATGGTGTCTTCGGTGCTGACCGGGGTCCAGGCGTGGAGGGTGGTGGTGGGGGGCGTTGGTTCGGTGGTTGGGTGCGTGGTCTGTGCGCCGAAGCTGTTGTGTATGTCTGCGATCTTGCTGTGGAAGAACGAGGCGAGGGAGTCGCAGAGTTCTTGCAAGGGGGTGATGTCGTTGGTTCCGGCGCTGGGGTTCGAGAGCTCTTTGACGATGCTGAAGAGTTCTTTGCTGCTGTGTGCGTTGTTGTCTAGTAGTTCCTTGAATGTTGTCTTCTTGGTGGCGTGGATCAGCTGGTGGTGTTTGCGGGTGGCGTGCTTGAGGGCAGTCATGTTGTCTGTAGTCAGGTCTTTGCGCCAGGCTCTCTCGATGGTGCGGCAGTTCTTCTTGGAGTTCAAGAGATCGGCGTTGAACCAGGAAGCCTTCTTGCTGCCGGGTCTGCTGGGATGATTTTTCAGGGGTGCGAGGTCGTCAGCACAGTTGGTGACCTACTGTGTGAGGTTGTTGGCTGCCTGGTTGGGGTCCCTTGAGCTGGTGGGAGGAGTCAGGTTCAGGTATGTGGAGATCCGGTCGGAGGTGATCTTGTTCCAGCTCCTGCGGGGAACCTGTTGCGGGTGGTGGTGGGTCGTGGTCCTTCTGAAGCCGAAGTGGACGCAGCTGTGGGCAGTCCAGTGGAGTCCGGTGGAGTGGCTGAAGGAGACGTCCTTGCTGGAGGAGAAGACGGGGTCGAGCGTGTGTCCGGCGTAGTGGGTTGGGGTGTTTACCAGTTGCTTGAGTCCGAGGTTGGCGAGGTTGTCCAGCAGGGTGGTGGTGTTGCTGTCCTTGTTGTTGTCTAGGTGGAAGTTGAGGTCCCCTAGGAGGATGTAGTCAGTGGAGGAGAGGGCGTGCGGGCTGATGAAGTCTGCGATGTCTTCGCTGAATTGTGTGCGAGGTCCTGGGGGTCTGTAGATGAGGGTGCCTCTGAGTGTGGTCTTGGGGTTGGTTTGCATCTGGAAGTGGAGATGTTCGGCGGCTGTGAGGGTGTCGTCGGAGCTGGTCGTGATGCGGATGGTGTTCTTGTGGACGATGGTGATGCCTCCTCCTGTCTGGTTGATGCGGTCCCTCCGGGTGATCTTGTATCCGTTCGGGATGGCGATGGCGATGTCGGGCGCTGAGGAGGCGTTCATCCATGTTTCCGTGAGGAAGGCGATGTCTGGAGATGTGGTGTCGAGCAGGTTCCAGAGTTTCACGGCGTGTCTGTGGACGGAGCGGGTGTTGAGCAGGATGCACTTCAGCTGGTTGCTGCTGGTGTTCGGCTTGGCGGGTGCGGTGCAGGACCAGATACTGGAAAAGTTGCAGGATCGGCAGCGGAAGGGTCCGTGGGTGCGTCGCGGGGTGGCTTGGAAATGTACTCTCCTTGTTCCTCTGAACTAATGGTAAACGGTGGGCTCTTTGAAGTTGGGAGTCCCAATCCCAGTGGGATAGATCTGGGAAGGCCCTTTGAAACAGCGTAACCAGATAAGACCTGGGATCTGACCCTTCTGAGCCTTCCGGAATCCCAAAATGTCTCAAATTTGACCTTCTTTGTCGATTTTCTAATCCTCAATCTTCAACTGTAAAGAAACAATCTGAGCATCATGTTGATTCATAACAAATTCAGTGCGAGTTGACCCTTCTACTATATTTACCACCCTCTGTTGTAAGTCCTCTATATCTTGTGACACCCCCCCTAGTTTAAGAGTCATTTCTTGCAAAGAGTTCTGCAACTTGCTGTTATCTTCCCGTAGCTGCAGAAAATGTTCTTTCCCTTCTAAGCGGTGGCTAGTTAAAGTTTGCAAGATAATGTTCACCGGGGAGATATTAGCTTCTTGTTCATGTATCCTGGCTGTAGCTACATAGGGTCTATCGGATATCACAGGCACGGACACAGGCCCTTGCACAGATAGAGTTGAAGCAGGGGGACTAAAAGATTTTAACATAGTGCTATTAGTGTTGCTCATTGTGATTTCGCCTGCTTCACTTACATCGCCTGAAGATACCAACACGATGGAAGTGGTTGGGGGGGTTGGAACAGAGCCAATAGATAAGAGTGACACAGGCAGTGATGATGGCGAAATAGTGTTAATAGAAGGCATCCAGAGAGTGTCGTCAGTATAATTGAGAGAGGAATCCTCCAATGGACCAGGTCAGTTACTCATGGGATCAAGATCCGCAGGGCTTGTACCTGACAAACGTAAGGTCATATTTTTCACAAGTCCCTTTGCCTAAATCCACTTCCTTAGCGGACTCTTTTCAATAAATATCTTTCTGGAGGCAGAAGGGTTGATTATTACCGGTGTATTGGCAGTAACAGGGGCTTTCCCTCTTTTATTTTTACATTAGCCCTTGGGCTTAGATTTAGCCTTGTTCCTTCTGTTCGTCAAAAATGTAGCGGTGTCTGAGATGGAATTAACAAACTCTTCATCAACATCATCATCCTCTTCATACTCTCCGTTAGAACCCTCTTCGCCGGTCTCCTCCGTGCCTTCTTCAACCAAAATGGAAGTAGTACATACATCATTATCAACCATTATTAAAGGGTCGGTAAGTTCTAAATTAGCAGAATGTAAAAGCTCCAAATGGGTTGGCTCCAAAACAGACCCCAACCCCCCCCTCAACAGCAACATTACCATTATTATTATCCGGCCTCTCATTTTCTTCATGAGCTGAGGAATCCGCTATATCACCGTGACCAGACACTAAGGACACTGGTTGCTCAGTAGAAATAGCAACTTTGTTACTGCCTGGAACTAGAACTGCTACTGTGTCAATTAAATTGTTTTCCTTTGTGGTGCCTTTATTGGTGGTACTACCCGGAATTAGCAAGGTTGGAGGTCGGAGTACCAGCTTACCAATAGGCAGTGAATCGGCTCCTCCAGCTCCTCCGGATAAAACAATAGGCATACCGGCAGCGACGATGGAATCACTCCCGGTCACGGTCAGAATGGCGGGAACTGCTGAAGCAGCGGAAACCGCTGCAGGTGTAGAGGGAGAGACCACCACCGTCCCCAGTACTTCTTAGCACAATTTTCGGCGCCATTCCTCGGAGCTCCAGCTCCAACGCGCCTGTGAGAGAGGTCGAAGTAGCTGAAGATCGCCGTCATTGCAGCCCTGACCAGCCGAGCACCGACCTACTGACCAGCCGAGGGATTGCGCAGTAAGCGATCCGCAAGGAGTTTAGCAGCAACCACAGCATCCGCCGAGACTCTGCAGTCGCCTCCGAAACAACTGGAAAAATAATTGCAGCCCACTAGTAAGTTTCTTCTTCTGCTGGCTTTCGTTTTCTCAAAAGTGCATTTCTATCGTTCACCGACTAACCATCTGTAGGGAAAGTAGAGCCTCCAACTTGGCTACCACCCACTAGCGTCCTCACTCCGCCATCTTGGACGCCGCCCCTCTTCTCGCTCTTTTCATTCTGGGGATAGCCAGGAGGGAGAGATTGTTCAATCTTAGCTCTCTCACATTTTTTATACGGGGTGATAAGATGACTAAGGATTTGTGGATGGTGAGCATGTTTTACCTTAAGTGCAATGTATAAGGCTTTGAATTCAATTATTTTGCTCACTGACAACAAGTGGAGGCTTACTAGAGCCGAACATACAGATTGTGTATTTGGTATGCCTAGCAATATTCGACAAATATGTCCAGACGGAAGTACCATGCTCACTGTGCCACTGGAACGAAGCTGCACCTGAATGAAGAGGCCCACTTGAGGTCTAACAATTTTTTTTTCAAAATGGATGAAAGAGGAGCACACCCACTGGAGGGCAATAATTATATCGAGGCACTACAAGTTCCATCATGCACAGAGACAAGTGAACTCACCTATGAGGCCCCATTAGAGGGAAGAAAAATGCTGGGATACGTTGGTGCTCGGTTTGGCAATTAAGTCTGTGAACAAGGGCTGGGCGGACCGAAACGCATCAGGCACGAACTACTGCTGAATTCAAATGGCCAGTTATTGCTTTGCAGATGATAAAACTCAGTACGAGTCATCTGTTGTGCAGAGCGCCTTCTTTGTGGACACATTTGGGGTGAAGATATGACGGCTATGCTGCCTTGAAGGTCGCACCACCACTAGAATGAGAAGTGGAGCCGCAGGAGCACAGAACCAGTTACAGACTCAAAGCGGAAACAACAGATAGTAATTGAACTGGGCATTTGTTTTCAGAGGACCATTGGAGGGCTATAAATAATCTTTACAAAATGGATGAAAGTGGAGCCCACCCACTGGAGGGTAATAATTATATTGGGGCACTACAAGTTCCATCATGCATGGAGACAAGTCTACTCACCTGTGAGGCCCCATTGGAGGGATATGTTTGTGCTCCATTTGTCATGTGAGCCTGTGAACAAGGGCTGGGAGGTCGAAATGCGACAGGCACGAACTACTGCTGAACACAAATGAGCAGTTATTGCTTTGCAGACAATAAAACGAAATACGAATCATCTGTTGTGGATTGCGCCTTCTTTGTAGACACATTTGGGGTGAATATATACATATATATATATATATATATATATATATATATATATATATATATATATATATATATATATATATATATATATATATATATATATATAGAGAGAGAGAGAGAGAGAGAGAGAAAACGTGTTTTGGGACCCCCTTTATTCTCGGCCCCCGCTTGATGAATCACCCTGAAACTTTCAAGACAGGAGCTGACCGGAGCGGGCCATTAGTTTTGAACATTTCATGAATGTTCATCACACTGCACCAAATATATTGGCAAATCAAAAAATGATATCTCTACACATATATATATATATATATATATGGTGGTTGCCAGTAGGTAGTTGTAGTTAGAACCTCGTTTTTATTCCAAAAGTTTTTTTCTTTTGCCAATATCTTTGACGCCGGTTGACGAATCATCACAAAATGTTCAAAACTATTGGGGCACTCCGGTCAGCTCCTGTCTTGAAAGTTTCAAGGTGATTCGTCAAGCTCCCACCCTGTCATAGCAAACTACTGCTTTGCTTGATTGAAGCGACAGCAGGTAAACCTGCTCTTGCTTCAATAAAAAAAAACACTGAGAAGGGGCGTGGCCAGGATGGCGGCGGAGTAGGACGTGTCTTTTGTCCCCTCCGGCGCCAGGCCCTACACAGCATTGATTAGCGGGGCCCCCGGAGTCCCTTCGGGCTGCTGATTGCTCCGGAGACCAAGCACGGCGGGGGGCCGGCAGTGGTGCGACCCTCGACGAAGCGGGAGCCGTCCTCGCGGTTCCAAGACCGGCGGAGGTGCCTGGGGCCGGAGCGGCGCCGAGAGCTGGGACGCACGAGAGCGGCCGTGGGAAGCCTGCAGTGGAGCTGACGGCGACGGCCGGCGAGTCTGCCTGGGCGCTGTGGTGCGGAGCAGCCGGGAGCCGTTGCCGCCGAGGGGATGCCTGACCGTTACTGCATTCCCGGATCCCCGGGTGGGGCCGGAGCCTAGCATTCGCGGCGCCCGGAGCCTGGGCACGGCGAGCTGACAACTTGAGGTCGCGGTCTGCGGCCTAGCGCCAGGGGCGGTTGGCGCTGACCCCGAGGCCCACACGACTGGCGGAATTTGGCCCCTGACTTGCGGTGGGTCTGGGCTCTGGCATTTGGAGAGGTGCAGGCGGGCCCCGCGGGCTTAAGCGGCTGACCAGCTGGAGTGAGGCGGCAAAAGTGACGGTCCTTGACTGGTCCCCTGACCACGTGGAGGTCTGAAGCGTGGCGGCCTGACCCTCGAAGAGACGCGACGCTGCAGGGGAGTGCCGGTGCAGGCCACAGGTGAGCGCGGCCTTCGCCACAGCTTTTGGGGCATCGAAGAGTCGGGCGACAGGACAATTGCTGCGGGGGGACCCATTTGGCGCTATACCGGTGGCAGGCGCTGCGAGCTGGGTTCCCCTCCCCCCCTTGCGTCGCTTCACGGACCGGGCGGCTGCTCTGTTCTGGGCTTCCGGCTTGAGGTGGACCGTGGCTCTAGGAGGGGGTGCTGAGGGGAGCTGTCGGAGCTGGGGGATTCGGGCTGGTGACCCCCGAGCGGCAGTGGCAGTGGCCTGAAGCCGAGCTGTCTGCGCCCTGCGTCCTTGAGCTGCAGCATAGTCTATTGCCGGGGCGCCTCTTGGCGGGAAGCTCCATCAACGCCATCTTTACTGGGGGACTACTGCCTGCATCCTGACTCGGCTGGGTCGGACAGGCTAATATGGCCTCCCCCACTCTTATGAGGCCTGGGCTGGCTCTTGGATGAGGCCCTGCACCGCACTGGACACCTCTTCTTTGCCCTGACACGGGGTCCATTGGAGCCTGATTCCCCCTGCTCCCGTTGCCTGGTGTGGAGAGCACCTCGGAGGAGCTTTGGTGAGGGGGCCCACCTGCGGAGAGGACTCTGTTGGTCTCCCGGGCGGCGAGGAGGAGGCCATACCCCTGGGCGGCCTGGCTGAAGGGAGGTGCTGTGTGTCTCGCTGCTCCGGAGACCCCATCACGGTGTTTCGCCTTTGGTTCCTGGAGTGAGGGGGACCGCCTTGACCCGCGCCACTACCGGAGTTCCGGGATGTCCAACGCACTACGTAAGGGGAGGCCGGGGAAGGATGGCGCCTCTAAATCCTCGCAACAGCCGGCCTCTCCCGGGGCAAGTGGATCGTCTAGGCAGTCGGACGATGAGGCGCCCGCCACCAAGGCCTTTATGACTGAGCTATTCGCCGCCATCAAGGAGGACATATCGGAGCTCCGTGCTCAATTGGCGTCGGACCTCCGTGAGGTACGGAGAGATGTAGATGGCATCGGTGAACGGGTGGCAACGCTGGAAGACCATGATTTGAGTGTGGCAAGTGACGTGCACCAGCTTCAGCAGGACATCATCCGCCTCACTGAACAGAATCTGGATTTGCAGGCCCACTCTGAGGATTTGGAGAACCGGTCACGGAGGAACAACATCCGAATTCGTACGGTCCCCTGGGAGGGTGAAGATGGGGATCTGCGTGGCTATGTACAGGCCCTGTTCTTACAGATCTTGGACGAGGAGGATGTGCAGGAAATAAGAATGGATAGGGTGCATAGAGTCGGTTTGCCTAGGAGAGGAGGGGGGCCCCCTCCGGACATCCTCGTTTGTGTGAACGACTTCCAGGTGAAGGAGCGCATCCTGCGGAAGGCCAGAGCCATCTCCTCCTTGCAATTTCGGGACCATCGTCCACAGCTTTACCAGGATCTGGCGGCATCGACGCTTCAGAAGAGGAGGGAATTCCGCCCGGTGACTGCCTTTCTACGAGAGCGCAACATCTCCTACTCGTGGGGGCACCCCTTCCGTATCATATTCCGCTGGCAGAACCGGCTGGAGCAGATTCCCTCTCTTCAGGCGGCTAAGGACCTGCTGGGCCTGGACGACATTCCTCCTTCCCAGGAAGCGCGTACCTCCGCATCGAGGAGACGGCATCGGTCGTCATCTTGGCATAGAGTTGGTGCGTCCCCGAGCCGGAGGCGGCCGGATAGCGCTGCTAGCATGCAAGAACGTGGCGATGCAGTGGCGTCAGTGGCCTCCGCCACGCTAGCTGATTCTCAGCAAAGCTCTGGAGCAGCGTGATCCCGGATCTGTGGCAGTTTGGCGCCGGAGGGTCCCGGGGGTGCGTTTGTACTTTTGGAGAAGACACCCCGGACCGTGGCCCTGGGGGTCACCGAGTTGGTGCCCCCTCCCCATTATCAGTCTGGAAGGGATCTTGCGGACTGTGACCTACTGGAACTGTTGAAGACATTGTACAGGTTCAGTGCTTTCTGTTATTTTCTATTGTAGCTCAGTTTATGGGTGAGGGGCGGTAGGTGGGGGGTCCTGGGGAAGGGGGATGCGGGGGGGGTGTTGGGGTTTGGGGTGGGGGGGGATGGGACGGTGGTGGCGTCCGAAAGCTGTGTGTGCGATGTACCGTTGGCCCTGGAGGTGTTCTTCTTTAGCGTCTGTTGCAGGGGCCCTCTCGTTGGAGCGATCTCTGCCTTATGCCTCACTGCGGGTTATTTAATCATTACTGGCTGTTTGGTGATGGGAGACCTGGACCCTTTGGTTGGGCGGTGTGCTATTTCCCGGGGAGGGACATTGGCCTGGTCACCTGTATTGGTGTATTTACCCAGATGTCATCAGTGTGGTCTGCTTTGCGGGACGTCATGCGTGCCTGGCTCTGTGAGGCTTGGGAGTGCGGATCTGATGGGGGGAAAGGGGTGGAGGGGGGGCTGGTGGGGGATGCTTGGAGATGGGCCTGGCCCGGGTGCATGTGGAGTAGTGGTGACACTGATCGAGGAGCGGGAGCGGTTCACGCTTATAGGCTTGCAGAGCAGAGGCTCCCATCATCACTATGCCTATTAGTGTAGGAACCTGGAATGTGAAGGGTCTCAACTCCCCGCAGAAGCGCCAAAAGCTCTGGAAGTACCTGTTGGATCACCATCTGGATGTGGTGGCCCTCCAGGAAACCCACTTAGCTAGGAAGGATGTACTTAGACTTCGACACAAACAATTCCCCCTCATTTATAGGGCGTCGGCGTCCACCAAACATAGAGGGGTGGCCCTCCTGTTCAGAGCGTCCCTTCACTTTCAGCCTCTGGGGGTGAGCGGTGACAAGGAGGGTCGTTGGCTAATGGTGAAGGGGTCATTGTATGGTCGACAGTGTACATTTGTGGTTGTGTATGCCCCTAATGCTGGACAGAATGGGTTTTTGCAGGAATTGCTGGACAAGGTAGGACACTTCGTGGAGGGGCACTTGTTCCTCTTAGGGGACTTTAACATGGTGTGGGACAGAGACATGGACAGTTCGGGAGCGCGCAGGGCAGACTCGGGTTTTTTTTCGGCTGAAACGCAACGACAAATAGAGGCTTTGGGGTTGGTGGACAGCTGGCGTTTCTTACACCCGCATACTAGGGACTATACATTTTTTTCCTCTGTCCATCGTTCTTACTCCCGTATAGATCATGTTTTTGTAAGTTAGGGGAGATGTCCGATTATCCAGTGTCTTTCCGATCTCGGTATCTGACCATAGCCTGGTGGTTCTTGGATTGCAGTGGCATGTTGGAGGGGACGGTTGGCGAAAGTGGTACTTCCCGGCGGCATTAATACGGGATGAGGTGTCTTGTAAGGAGCTGCGGAAGGCTATAGGGGACTTCATGGCACTTAACCCGCCTTCTGATACCTCGGTATATGTCACTTGGGATGCCTGTAAGGCCTCCTTGCGGGGCACCTGCCTCGCCCTAAATGCCAACCTCAATAGACTTAGGAGAGAGGAGAGGGAGGCCCTGGAAGCGGAGCTTGCTCTTTTGGAACAGGCGCATAATTCAAACCCATCAAGGGTGACCCTCCGACCGCTGACGGCGGTGAGAGGGAAATTGAGGGCCCACTATAACAACCGGGCTGAGTTCACCCTCCTACGCCTCCGACGCATCTCCTACTCTCAAGGGAACAAGGTGGGGCGGCACTTGGCCCGGCAACTTCGCGATAAGCGCGAGAAGGACTACATTGGGGGCATAAGGGACCACGCGGGTTCTGTGCGGCACAGTGATGCTGACAAGGCGGCTCTTTTTGGCCGCTTTTATGCTGATCTCTATTCAGGCGACTCCCTTGACCCAGAGGCTCAGTCTGCTTTTTTGAATGGTCTCCCGATACCTCAGGTCTCCAGAGAATGGAATGACTTGCTGTGTTCCCCCATCACTAGAGAGGACGTTCTGGACGCCATCAAGGCTTTGAAACTTCACAAGGCCCCGGGCCCGGACGGCTACACTGCCCTGTTTTACAAGACGTTTGCGTCGGACCTCTGCGACTACCTGGTCTCCCTCTTTAACGCCATGGCGTCGGAGGGGAGAACGTCTGAGACTATGGCCGAAGCCTTGATCACCGTTCTTCCCAAACCGGGGAAAGATCATACCAAGTGCGCTTCTTATCGCCCGATAGCGCTCCTTAACCTGGACGCTAAGTTATATTCATCTATAATCGCAGGGAGGCTGCAGGACTTGATGCCGGCCCTGGTGCACCCGGACCAGTCCGGGTTTATAAAAGGACGGCAAACTCATGACAACTTGAGACGCGTGATCCATCTGATCGAGAAGGCTAATAGATTTCATATCCCGGCGGTGTTAGTGGGGCTCGACGCGGAGAAAGCCTTTGACCGCGTTGACTGGGGTTTTCTACATCGCACCCTGGAGGCCTTTGGGTTTTCACCCCACTTTATAAGAATGATTGAGGCTAATTACAGCACTCCTACATCTAGGGTGATGGTTAATGGCCATAGATCCGGGAGTTTCAATCACTCGCGAGGAACACGTCAGGGATGTCCTCTCTCCCCACTCCTCTTTGCTTTAAGTATTGAACCATTGGCTCTTGCGATTCGGGAGAGCGAACATATCATGGGCCTCCCCTTCTCGGGTGAACAACATAAGATTTCGCTATTCGCGGATGACGTGCTACTCTCGCTCAGAGATCCGGTGCTATCGCTGCCCTATGCCCATGCGGTGCTCTCTGACTTTGAGATGGCGGCAGGTTTCAAAGTCAACCTCGCCAAATCGTATATTCTGAATTTGACTCTTCCTCCTGAGGAGGTGCTCCGACTTCGAGCGCTTACTCCCCTGTCGTGGTCGACTTCCTCCTTGCTGTATCTGGGAGTGCGTCTGACATCTACCCTAGGCACTCTTTTTTCGGCCAACTTTCCACCGATGTTGACGGCGATACGCGCAGACCTTGAGAGGTGGAAGCCGAAAGTACATTTCTTGGCTGGGTAGGATTCACGCACTCAAGATGGTCCTCCTCCTGAAGCTTCTGTATCTCTTCCAGGCACTGCCCATACCGGTGGAGTTAGACTATTTCCGTCGAAATCTGATGTTGAAGTATGTATGGCAAGGAGGCCGGGCACGCCTTTCCTATGCAGTGCAGTCCGCAAACGGAGGGGGGAGTGGGGTTCCCAGACATGCACATGTACTATAAAGCGGCGCAATTGAGGATACTGGTGGAATGGTCCCAACAGCTTTCGGAAAAGCATTGGCTCCATATGGATCGGTGTGTGGCCGGAAGATCCATTTGGGACCTGGCCTGGAAACCCAAGGCTGACCGACCCAGGAATGCATATATTAGCACTCCGACTAGCACGGTGTTAAAGGTCTGGGACACACTCAGTGGTGATGACCGGTGGACTACCTTCCCATCTCCATTTACCCCTATTCATTTCAACCCGGCTTTCCCTCCAGCCTTGAATGACGGACACTTTGACGTTTGGAGGGAGGGTGGTTGCCGAGCCCTTACTCACCTGTTTCATGGGGCGACACCTCTCACCTTTCAAAATTGTATGCGAGATTATGGGGTTCTGCCCACTGAACACTTTCGACACCTTCAACTCTTACACTGGGCGACATCAACGGCGGTGGGGAACGCCGCTACTAGACCACTGACGAAATTTGAGGCTTTTCTTCTCCGCACGTCCACGATGAAGGGAACGATTTCCTTCATTTATGGGATGTTACTAGATACCGCGGTTTCCCCCCGCCCTCGTTACATGGACCACTGGGAGGCCACCCTTGGTAGGGACATTTCTGACAACGAGTGGAGGTGCCTCTGTCGGGATGTGGCAGCACATAATCATTCCACAGATCTCAGGGAGGCTCACTTTAAGCTTCTGTTTGACTGGTATCTCTACCCATCTAAGCTACATCGGATCTTTCCGACTACCTTGGATAGGTGCTGGCGGGGCTGCGGTATGTTGGGTGACTTCCGCCACATTTGGTGGGATTGCCCCACCATCCGACCTTTTTGGTCCGAGATCCTGTCCCACATTAAGGATGTGCTGGGTTACCCGATTCCAAATTCAATAGAATATGTGCTATTGGGGCTTAGGGACCCATTGTTGGAACATCAGACTAAAGCTGATAAACGCATGGTATGGCTGTGTTTAGGGGCGGCCAAACTGATCTTGGCAGCCGCCTGGAAGAACCCGTCTGCACCGGCCATCTCGCTGTGGCACGCGCGGTTGTGGCGACTGTTGAGTATGGAGAGAATGTCAGATATATTTTTGGGGAATTTTAAAAATTTCATGTTTACCTGGGGTCCCTTGGTTAGATTCTTATCTCGAGGTCTACCTTCTGCGGTCTGCCCCTCAGCGCTTCGTGCATTACACCTCTTTCAAATTTAACCGCTTACATGTGTGACGCTGTGATGAATGGATGCTGGTCGCCGCCACCGGGGGAAGGGTGGGGGGTGGGGGGTTGGGGGAGTTGAGGGGTGTTGGGGTGGGGTTGTTGTTTATTCTTAGTTGCGACATACTTGCATGTGGAGATGACCTGCGTGGCACTCCTGTATAACTGTGATCCTGGTTGGGGATCCCCCTTCCCTTGTGAAATTATGGTCACCTGCTAAGGAGTTGACGCACCCCCCATTCGGTGCTGGTAGGCGAATAAGGACATTGCCATGGGCGTCTAACAGCAAAGTGAGCCATCTTCTGTTACAGGACTTTGGTTTCTACAGCAATGTTTTCAGCACCCCCTGTGTGGGGATTTGTGGCGGATTGTCGCCTGTTCCTTTATCTTATCCTCTCTTTCTCTCTTCTTCTTCTTGCTCTTCCTCACTTTTCTACTTCAATCTTGCATAAATAAAAAATTTTATTAAAAAAAAAACACTGAAAAAACCACAGGTTTCAAGGACGTTATAGTTAGTTGAACATTTCACTCGTACAAAACCAGAGAAATTCGGCCGTTATAGTTAGTTAAGCTAACTATAACTCGCGCCCGCACTGCTAATGACGCCACATATTACATCATTCATGACATGGTCAGTGATATCACCGATGACTTCTCAAATGAAATCACTGATGACATCACTGATAGCATCATCCATGTGATAATCTGATGCACCTCCTCACACCCTAATATAACATTTGATACACCCACTGTAAAAAACAGACTACCAATTTCGAAACCATAGACACACCAATACCAGTTACTACATACCCACTCACTGATTCCTAGGTCCACACACACATCCGCTCATTCACCCCTTACAGTCACTCATACATGCAGTCACTCATCAACATAACACTATCATATGCACTCATACACTCACACACGACCACTCATCCCGAGTTACTCACACACATAGTCAGTCATGCAAAGAATCAATCACACTTCCATTTACTCACCTATACAGTTATACACACACCACCTCACTTATTCATACTATCACTTACTTACTCTCTTATACAATCACTGATACAAGTACACACTCATCCATACACCCACTTTCACAATCACTCACTCACACGTATAGTCATTTATATACTCCAACTCTCACATACACTGCCTTTTTTTCATATGTACTTACTCGGACATGTACCACTGAGACATCCATTCACTCACAACACACCCATACACACACACACTCACCCACCCATACTGCTGTTTCCACATGTATTCTAGAACCCATACACCCAGTGAATCAACCACTCACATATCTATGCACACACCTCCCACCCATCCACTCAGACACTCAGGCACCCATACAGATACTCAGATAACCAATTAATAATCCATATATATATATATATACTCATGTAACTACTCACTAACCGATGCAGCAACTCACACACCAACTGACAGACTGATACCGACATTTACACAGTTTAGTTACTAACCCATGCATTCAGTAAGAAACGTTTATTCACTCACTTATACAGTCTGTCACTCACCTACTAAATCATCTATTCAGGCACTTATACACCCACTCATTCTTCAATACACCTTGGCATATATATATATATATATATATATATATATATTCACTGAAAAAGTCACAAAAAACCATTGAAATTCCCACGTTATAGTTAGTTGGACTCACTATAACTTGCGCGTGCAATGCACTGCTGATGACGTCACATATTACATCACTCATGACATGGTCAGTGACATCACTCATGACATCACTGATGACACCATTCAGTGAATGTGTGTCTTTTTGAAAAATAAATATTACTGAGTAATGTTTAAATATTTAAATATATGTATTAGTGTTTCACTTTGTGTATAAGTGGCTGCATGGGTTGGTGAGTAGGTACATGTGTATGTATATAGGTTATTAGATATTTTTCTTAGTATCAGTTTGAGTGTTTGTATGGTTTGGTGGGGGTATTACTTAGTACATAGATGCATGAATGACTGACTCTCTGTTTGTATGTGTTTTGAAGACAGCATATGTGCAGGATTGTATGGGTGAATGAGTGTGTATATGTGTGTGTTAGTGAGTGAATGACTGTCTTACTAGTGTCTTTATCAGTAACTACATATGTTTTAATCTAGTATATGTGAATATTGATGTATATAAGTGAGTATATGTGAGAGTGAGGGATTGTAAGAGTTCCTGTTTAAATTAGTATGGGTTTCTATAAGTGATTGTTTAAGAGAATAAATATGTGTAAATTTCCTTAGAAGTAAGGTGGTAGAGTGTGTATAGCTCTATATGCAAATAAATGTATGTTCAATAGTTTATTTGCATGTGTGAGTGTTTATAGATGATGGAATTACTGAATTGGTTGTTGTAACTGATATGGGTATTTCCATTTTTTTGAAAATTTTAGTTTCTATTTTTGAATATGTGTTTCAAGGGTTACATTACAGTGAAAGGAGGTCTGTCACTCTGTCACAAGGATGGTGTCATCAGTGATGTCATGAGTGATGTCACTGACCACGTCATGAGTGATGTAATATGTGACGTCATCAGCAGTGCATTGCACGCGCAAGTTATAGTGAGTCCAACTAACTATAACGTGGGAATTTCAATGGTTTTTTGCGACTAAAATTTCCAGCTAACTATAACTGGTGTGAAACCTATGGTTTTTCAGTGAATTTCAATGGTTTTTTAATAGCAAATCTCTATAGGTATAAAAAGTAAAAAATTTTATAACGAATTTTATATTGTATAATTATGTTTTTAATTTTTTTATTTTTTTGCCCGGAGCGCTCCCGGGCGCGTACCGGTGAACGCACGGGTAAGCGTAATGTTACGACGCGCCCCGGGCGCGTACCGGGGAGCGTCCCGTTAGCGCTATTCTCGCGAACGAAAACAACATCGTGACGTTTCGCGTAACCGCGTGATACGTCATATGACGCACTGCGTAAGCGCACCCGGAAGCACGCGAGCGCATACGATCGCGCAACGTCCTGACGCGCGTACGCTGCGCACCCCCAGGCGTGCCCCAGAGCGCAACTACGGGCGTGACCCGGGGCGCGTAGCGTAAGCGCGTCGGGTCATGTGACCTGGAAATAACACTTTTGATTGGTTCAGAACACTTTTGGTTACTAAATGATGAAAGACCCCACCTTTTTTCCTCATTTTCACTTTTGAGTGAAGAAGACCTGCATTCATTCTTTGAGAAATGGCTTCACTAGTAGCAGCTGCAGGTGCATCTGCACCACCACCACCTCCACCACCACCGCAAGGACCACCACAAGACCACATTGGTGGTCAACAAGAAGAGGAGGACGAAGAGGAGGAAGTGGAGAGGGACTTTCTGCCTGAGGAAAATCCCCCATACAGACCCAAGGAACATTTTATTTGGAACTTTTACAAGATGCCAAGGGGTGCAAAAAAGGTGAATGCAGCTAAGGTGACTTGCCTCATCTGTGGCCAAGAACTGTCAAGAGGGAACCCAAAGAAGAAGTATTCTTTTGGGAACCACATGATGATTAGACATATGCAGAGGAAGCACCCGAACAATTATTCGGCAGCAGAGGTCAGGGAACTGACCAAGAACCCTTCCCATCCTTATTCTTCTAGCGCCTCCAATCAACCCACTCTATTGGATGCAGAGGCTAGGGAGATTGTCCCTAATGTCCAAACTACATTTGGAGATTTTAAATTTGTTTGCAAATATTGCAACAAAACAATTTCATATGGTGAGCAAAGCATCACTTTACTCAATCGAGCTGCAGACAACCATCACTGCAGCAAGCGACATTAATTTTTTTCTATTTTTTTTTGCTCCAGTTGAGCTGTTTGCAATTCCCTGTGTTTTGTTTGACCCCCAGAAAAACTAAAAAAAAATATAAAATTGTTAAGAAAAGCCAAAAAAAGTAAAAAAATTCAAAAAACAATAAAAAAATATAAAACAACAAAAAGAATAAAAAAACAGTTCTTTTCAGAACTACCTCCAATTTATATAAAAATGCTAATTTTTTTTTTAAACTGTCATTCTTTATTCACCATGGTACGCTCCCCGGTACGCTCCCCGGTGTGCGTACCGGGTGCTCCCTCCGCGGAGCCCTTTTATGGCCCCCACATCAAACCTAGGGGGTCAGGGGGGGTCTACCCTACACCCTTTTAGTCATTTCCCCCTTTGTTTTTGCCACCTCTTGTGTCTCGATCCTACCGAGACACAAGATGGCGGCGGCTCCGGACTGTTTGGAATGTTTACAGACACCCGAGAGCCAATCAGCTTTCCGAGCGCGAACTCGCGTAGCGCGCTGGTACGTGCCCCGGTGCGCGTACCGGGGCGCGCTTATAGATATATATATTTTTTTTAACCTAAATTACTCAAAATCCACTGGAGCACATATCTTCAGACATAGCAAAGGCACATCGGGCTACCAGTCCCTACAATTTTCCCAAGTTTCGTGGGAATCCATTCAGCCGTTCGGGCTAAAAGTGAGTCCAACCGCCCTATGGAAATTAACATGGGGAAAACACGTTTTGGGACCCCCCTTTTATCTCGGCCCCTGCTTGACGAATCCCCCCCAAACTTTAAGGGAAGGACCGGAGCGCCGCGAGGCAAAGTTAAGGAAAGGCAGTTATTCCCAATAGAATGTTGCGATTTCTCTATGGAAAACAATCCTAACTATAACTACCTACTGGCGACCGCCAGTAGGTAATATATATATGTATATATATATATATATATATATATATATATATATATATATATATATATATATATATATATATATATATATATATAAAACCTATTAAAAGTTTACAGAAACACGCATTCACTGGATGATGTCATCAGTGATGTCATCAGTGATGTCATTTGAGATGTCATCAGTGATGTCACTGACCATGTCATGAATGATGTAATATGTGACGTCATCAGCAGTGCATTGCAGGTACACAAGTTATAGTTAGCTGAACTAACTCTAATGGCCGAATTTCTCTGGTTTTGTACGAGTGAAATGTCCAACTA
The DNA here is from genome assembly GCF_964261635.1 of Lissotriton helveticus. Lineage (NCBI taxonomy): Eukaryota > Metazoa > Chordata > Amphibia > Caudata > Salamandridae > Lissotriton > Lissotriton helveticus. The sequence continues at coordinate 436,795,898 of NC_136070.1, read as the reverse complement.
ACTATGACGTCACTGAAACCTGTGTTTTTTTCAGTGAAATTATATATATACACCCACCAGTGAGCGGCACAAGCACTGAAACTAGCAATGTGACCACAAATGAAAACCAATTGGCAAATGTATTGGAGGCATTGCTGGTTGAAGGTGACATTTCGTCTGAGGTTTGTGACACAGCTTTGTCGCCGGATTATGTTAAAACCAGAGCCTATACTTCGTTTAAAGCACCATCTACATTCTATCCGATCTTGCTAAAGGATACCATTGATAGTTTCCAAGATCAAGTAACACAAGATTTAAAAGCTTTAAACAGGAAGATCCAAAGCACAACAACTTGTGATAAAAAGAAAAATGGAAAGAAAAACACAAGGGAGCTCCAATATCATATGCTAATGACCAAAATCAGCAATGACAACAACATTGTTGTAAGGAGCGCTGACAAAGGCGGCAATGTTGTCTTATGGAAACGTGATGATTATGTCCATGAAGCCATGTAACAACTCAACGATACGGAATGCTACAACCGTAGTTGCAAGCAGAACTCAGAGGCATCATACGGATGTTATAACTTGAAACTATCGGCCTGGAAAAGTACTGGTTTGCTGTCCATGGAGGAATATAAATATTTGAAAAATAACTATCCAAAGACACCAATGTTATACTTCATACCTAAAATACACAAGGACGCAACCAATCCCCCAGGTAGGCCAACAATATCCGCTCGGAATAGCGTTTTCGAAAAAAGTTAAATCTATATTGACTTCTTTCTTCAACCACATGTACAATCTTTGAAGTCCTATATTCGTGACACTAGGGATTTTTTAGAGAAAATGTTGAATTTTAAATGGTGTGATGATTGTCTTTTAAATACTCTTGATGTGACATCTTTATACACATCTATCAGGCACAAGATGGGCTTAGAGCCATTGAATATTATTTATCACGTAGAGGCCCTGAGCATAAAGAACACACAAGTATGTTATTGACTATAATTGAGAGCTGTCTGACCAATAACATTTTCATGTTTCAGAATAGCTACTATCAGCAAGCAAGAGGTGTTGCCATAGGAGCCAGCTTTTCCCCCAGCTATGCTTGTTTGCATATGGGCTGGTGGGAGGAGCTGTTTCTCATGGATAAACACAAAGACACTATGACCAGACACGTCAAGACTTGGTGGAGGTTCATTGACGATTTATTCCTGGTCTGGCAAGGCACCAGAAGCGAGGCCAATACATTTATTGCAGATATTAATGTCAATGACTATAATCTAAACTTCACTGCTGAAATCAGTGACCAACAGGTTAATTTTCTAGACATGGAAATCTTTATTCAACAGGGCTATCTTGAAACGCGCTTGCATAGAAAACCCACACCAGGCAACTCTGTTCTGCATGCTACTAGCGCCCACCCGGGCCATCTAATTCACAGTATCCCCTATGGGCAACTTTTACGTTTAAATCGCATCTGTAGCAATGAACGTGATTTAGTGACAGCTCAAGGACAGAGTATAACAAGATTTCTAGAAAGAAGCTATAGTCATAAGTGTCTAGATGAGGCCCTGAACAAGAGTAATTCAATGATCAGGGAAAGTCTAGTAAAAGCCAAACAGAGGCTCCCCACGAAAACCCAGACTAAGGACAAATTCAGGTTTATGTTATGTTAAAACCAACATGAAGGTGCAGTCCGAAAGATTATCAAAAGAAATTGGCATCTCATTAAACAGGATCCCGCTATCGGTAAACTAGTGTCCAAACAACCGGCAATAACATACCGCCGAGGGAAGTCTATAAAAGATACACTGGTACAGAATGATCCAAGTGGACCAGTGACAAAGGGCACATAGTTATCCCAGCAGAAAGGCTTCCTTAAATGTAAGACTTGCAAGGCCTGTCAACACGGGGTATCAATGACCAAATACAAAACCTCATTCAGTGAAAAAGAGTGGGTCATTGATAAAGTTTTAAATTGCAAAACTGATCACGGGATTTATATATTGGAATGTCCTTGCAAACTGAGATATGTCGGGAGTACTGTACTACAAGGCCACAAAAGAGTGCTACAGCACATTAGAGTCATTAAAAACAATGACCCCTCCTATCCGGTGGCACACCACTTTAATGAAAAACATAAAGGGGATGCAAAGGAGCTGAAATATTATTTGGTAGATTCTGTCCCGATCTCCAAAAGGGGAGGGGACCGTACAAAGGCTCTGCGCAAACTCGAAATGCTGTACATTCTTAACTTAGACACCATATTCCCGGGAGGCCTCAATGTAACCGAGGAACTTTGGTCGAGCCTTGAAGCACAATAATAACATACTGTTTGGAAATGCTAATTTTGTTAATTTTATGATTGACTAGACAAGATTGGCAAAATGGCAATGACTAGGGAGGGCAGTAAGAATTGATTGCAAATTTGTGTATAGGTGTTAGATTCAGAGATTCATTGGGCTACAATCCATATTGATTATATTTAATACATTCATGTTTTATATTGACCAATTGGATTTTAGCTATCATGTATTTATATTTGTATTTATATTTATATTTATATTCTTATTTATGATAATGATTGTATTTATATATTTATATATGTATATCTATACGCATGCACAGTTTGCACATGCCCTCATCCTTCCCCTGTGCCAGCAATCCTACATCTCCCTACCTCAAACGAGGTTAATATTTTTTATATACAAAAATGAGTGCATATTTATATTCATTTTTTTTTTTTTTTTAAATGTTATGTTCTCCTTCTCTCTTCCTCTAGAATGTGAAAACAACAATTGTTGAACCCAAAAACTGCCCGTCCAGCTGCTACCTGTATTGCTCTGTTTTTATTGGGTTTTGAACAGTTGAGATGTCAACCTAACACTTGCACTACATGTGAATATGATGGATCCTTGGATTATGAAATTGCATTATTTTAATAAATTTATATATGGTATATTAAGGGGCAGAATTTCGATTGGTCACTCAGAAATAGTTGATATGATGCATGAGAATAAATTTGCACATAGATATATTATATGTATGTGTCTACTTATACAGCCCTTTTTATATACATCAACTGGAGGTGGCCCGTACACTCTTGCATTTAAGCATGGACGTCTGCTAACATCAGTAATGAGTTTGCTGTAAATACTGCAAACTATTATTCGGGAATCATTGTATAAATTGTATATACTGCACTGGCACTTTACATTTCATTGTAACAATTGTTTTGCACTGTCACTTTAATGGTTGTAATCACATGGTATTTGCAGAAAAAAAGTGAAAAATATTTAAACCAATTGTGCTACCATGAGCGCGTCATGTGATCAAGTCCCCCAGGAGGGACGAAACACGTCATGGCTTCTACTGCACCTAGCACGACAATAAAGTAAATCGCTAAAAGAAGCTATTGTGGTCCGCGCTCTTTCTTCCTCGTGGTATGAGGAATCGTGTTGGAGTTACCTGCTACATATATTTATATATATATATAGCATAAATTATGGAAAAAAAAGCATAGAACCCTGGGTAGCAGCTACTATATAGAGCACCCTACAACACCAACACTCTGTATTTACTTACCTCAAATGTCTGCTTTTCTATTAAAGGTTTTAAGCACAGCCTAGACAGAAAAGGACAAAGTCTTTAGTCATTTCTACAACAAAGTGTTTAAGCATAGGATTAGCACAGTGCCGTCCATGGTGAGCTGTAAAATGACAAAAGCCTTTTACCACTTCAGGCACAGCATTACAGCTCTGGACTGGTAAAATACCATTCATGCCAACCTGTAATGAATAAAAGCAACCCAACCTGGAATGAATAAAAGCAAGCCCTGGTCTTCTCCAAACCTTTTGTCTGTTTACCTCACCTTTTTGTTGACTTCTTTTTATTGGCCACAGGACGTTGAGCAGTTTACTACTGCTAACCAGTCCTAAGATGCATGCGTATCTCTCCTAAAACATAGTAAATTTGATGTAACCAAAATTGGCATCTTTTATTTACCAAAAAGTCACAAGTAAAATGCTCTATATGTGCCCAGGGCCTGTAAGTGAAATTCTGCTAGTGGGCCTTGGGTCGCCCACTTAAGTAGCCCTGTAAACATGCCTCAGTGCCTGTCATTGCAGAGCATGTGTGAGAAGTTTTACTGCGATGTTGACTTGCCATTTAAAACCCCTTGCCAAGACTTTAACTCCCCTTTTATTACATATTTCACCCCTAAGGTAGGTCCTAGTTAGGCCATAGAGCAGGGTGTTGTGTAATTAAACGGTAGTACAAATACTTTTAAGTTTTATATGTCCTGATAGTGAAAATTCATAAATTCATTTTTCACTACTGTGAGGCCTACCCCTCTCACAGGTTAACACTGGGAATTCCTTATTACTCTTTTGATTTGTAGTTCCTGATTGAGAAGGAGTAGATCTGTCATGTTTGGCACCTATGAACTTGTACTAATAAAACCTAAATGGCAAAGTTGGATTTATGATTACAACTTTAAAAATGCCACTTTTGGAAAGTTGGCATTTTTCTGCTTGAGATGCCCTGTGTGCCTGCTGTCTGTTCCCAATACACGTCTGAGGTGGGTGACAGCTGGGCTTTGTGCATTCCCTCTAGACAGCCACTGCTAGATTTGGGGGTCTCTAGTTGACATAGGTAGGTACCTGTGACAAATAGGGACCCTTGTGCTTAGTCAGGGTAAGGGGTGCACTCCTAAAATAACCCCTGCTCACCCCCTTGGTAGCTTGGCATGAGCAGACAGGCTTATCTCAGAGGCAATGTGTAAAGCATTTGTGAACACATACAGTATCCCAGTGACAACACTACAGATGGACACCACACCAGTTGTATATTAAAAATAAGTATTCTTGATATAGATTCAACACAAGAACACAAACGTCAAAAATCCAATACTGTAATACTTTAAAAATGGTAGAAATAGCTTAGTTCTCTTTAGATGTAAAATGAGACACTTTGAGTTCAATGTACCTTTGGATGTGTAACGCTATGCAATGAAAGTGTTGCAGGGAAGATGATGCGTTGGTTCCTTACACGCAGGAACGGTGATGTGTCAGTTTCTTACTGCTCTTCCGGTGGCTGTGCGACCCGCAATGCCGTGATGCGATGAAGACCCGGTGCAATGAAAACAATGATGGCGTCTTCTCCTTGATGCAATACAATACGTGCACCCCCGACTGCCGTGCAGCGACTCAACTATTCTTCTGAGCCATGACAGGCCGTGCTACACGCTTCTCCGGTGATGCAAGACGCTTCTGCGATGCGATGCGACAGCTACAGCGGCGACACCCTTGTTACGAGATGCGACGACATCGGCTGCGGCGGCGACACACTTCTCCGGTGTTGCAGGACGCTTCTGCGATGAGACATCTATAGCAGCGACACCCTTCTTCAGTGATACGACGACAGCGGCGGCGACACACTTCTTCTTCGTGAGTCGCGCTTCCAGCTCCTTGTGACACACAGTTCCTCAGAAAGCTCAACACAACTGCAGGCACTTCCAAAGAACTCTTGGGGAGCTGGTGGGTGAAGTCTGCTGTCCCTGAGACTTCAGGAGGAGGCAAGCTCTTTCTCAAGCCCTTGGAGATCCTTCACAAGTTGATGAGAGTACACACAAAGTTCCTCTCTCCTCTCTTTGGCAGTTAGGCAACCACTGCAGGCCAATCCCCCAAGCAGCACTCCAGCTTAGGGATAGTCTCTCCTCAGTCTCTCTGGTTCCTCTCCTCAGCAAAGCTTTCTTCTTGTTTCCCAAAAGTGATCTAAAGTTCTGGGGACTGGGTCCCCTCTTTTATACACAGTTTCTCTTTGCTCTCTGAAGGCAAAGAGGCCTTTGCCTAGTCCAAACAAGTTCTGGTCAGACCTGGAGCACTCTGTTTACATGATTCCTTCTTTCCTTTCACACTGCAGGGCAGAGACACAAGACGCACCACAGGAGGTGGAGCTAGCATTGGGAAGGGAAGACACAGCCTTTTCAGGTTCCAGGTGCAACTCCTCCCACTCATCTGCATGTAGATCTCTCTATTCAGCCCTGTGCTGACTCACCCTGTCTCCTGGAACCCCCAGCCCCTGTCACTCAAACTCCAGACAAGGAATACACAACCCAGCAGAGGCAGGCTTGGATGGTTAGACAGGAAAATACCTACTTTCTGAAAGTAGTATTTTCAAACACAGAATGTTAAAACCAACTTCACTAAAAGATGTATTTTATTATTCTGAGTTCAGGCATACTAAACTCGAATTTCTACCTGGTTCCCTGAGTCAGTTAGGATTATAAGATGTAATATTCAAACTGCCCATTTTGATCTATAGGGAACAGGTAGCCTTGCAATAGTGAAAAACGAAAATGGCTCTAATTCACTATTAGGACTAAGCCTGGGCAAAGCACTACGCTACGCTCGCGTAGTTTGCAAAGTTTGCGCTACTTCGCACTACACGAATTGCACTTAGCACAGTGCAAACACGCATAGAGTATCGTAGCGTAGTGCCGTGGTAATTTTTTGCTTGCTCGTGGTCCTCAACGTCAAGTTGGCGACCGCGAGCAAGCAAAATGACATCCCGGCGAGCTTCTCAACGCGGGGAGGTCAGGTTTCTCATTGCGAGTGGTCGCGTATGCTTGTGACCGCTCTAATTAGAGCTCTTCAGGTATAGCTTTGTCCAGACACAAGGGAGCACCCAGTATAAGTCAAAACAAAACCCTTTCAGGCATAGAGTGTCGCTGGTGTTGAGAGTGCTCTAACAGGAGCTGCTTTCCACCTAAATTTGAGAACTACCCAGAGTTCTCTCCTTCTTTTTTGCATATATATATATATATATATATATATATATATATATATATATATATATATATATATATATATATATATATATATATATACACACACCTTGGGTTTCTGGTTGGCAGAGGTATGCAAGCTGTCCAAGCAAGGACCAAAATCCTAGTTAACTGCACACCCTAAATTAACCAGTCCACACCCTCTGGTAGCTTGGAACAGATCAGTCAGACTTAACTTAAGAGACAATGTGCAACACTTCATACAATAACACATTGAAAACACCACAAAAAGACTCCACACCATCTTAGAAAAACAGAGTATATTTTTATGGACAACATCAAAATAAAAAAATCCAATACGTAGAAGTTATGAACTTTTAAAGAATATCTTGTAATATAGTCCTTAATAGCATTAAGTGCCAGCCGGGGCTATCTGGTCATGCTAGACTGGGGCAAATTCAAAAGTTCAGGCTGACGGTGATGGAGCACAGGTCTGATACAGGAACCAAATTGGTCCCACTGAAAAGTAGCTCGGTTGCGCCGTTGACTGAGCTGAGATGCGTGAAGTAGGAGTCGAACAATTGGCGCCAATGTGCAGAATTAATAAATGATGCATTGCTGTCAAGCACCGCAAAAAAGGGATACACAGAGATCCTTTCTTCCTGCCATGGCTCCTGACTCACTACAGGGGGTTAAGCAGTCCTTTTTGTGGGAAAGGGTGGGCCCATTCAGGTGTAAGTGTTAGCTCCTCCCTCACATCCTGCCCAGGATGACCCATCGGGATATGACTGGGCCATTAGACATACCTAAGCGCCCTTTGTGTGTGGCTGTTGGGCTTGGCCCTTTTTGCAGGGTCATCCCTGAACGTTTTGCCTTCCTCCTGTATTTTGTTCTGACCTGTTGTTGACTGTTTTATGACTCTGCACACTTTACCACTGCTGATCAGTGCTAAAGTGCATATGCTCTCCCTATGGTAAATTGATGTATGGATGAGTGATTCCATGATTGGCTGATTTGGTTTACTTGTCAGACCCTAGTACAGTGCACTGAGTCGCCAAGGGCTTGTAAAGCCAAATGCTTCTGGTGGACTTGCAGCACTGGTTGTGCCACCCACAGAAGCAGCCTAGTAAAATGTGTCTCAGGTCTACCATTGCAGAGCCGGTGTGCAGTATGGTACTGCCATGCTGACTGGACGTTCTTCAGATACTGTCTTGCCAATCTCAGGAGAGTGGTGTGGAGTACGTGTGCGAGGCACTGGATGGTGAGGTGAAGGGTAGTGTGGTGAATCCTTGTAGGGGGCTGTGTGATCCAATTGTGGGAGAGCATATTGTAAGTCCCTGTTTTCCAGAGCTATGCCAACACCTGTTGGAGAGTGAGTTCTCTGACCCCAGGGAGCTCACACTGGAGGCAGACCTTGTGGAGGATTCCAGAGGGTCTGGAGAGGCATTGGTGAGTGATCCTAAGAGGAGTGGCTCAGGTATCTTCAACCCAGCGTGGTGAAAGTGGCTCAGAGTAGCCCAGCTAGGTCATGTTGTAGTGATAGCGGTGTAGGGCCTCATGTCCTGCCATTAAGGGGAAAGAGTGAGACTGGGTTATGTCCCAATAGTACCCAACCTTAGTCTCAGAGCCAGGATGGTTATTTAAGGGAACACCAGGTAGGGAGCCTGGGGTGTACTGATGGGCCGCCCGTTGAGGGGGATCCCCCAGTGTCTGGTGAACTTGGAGTGGCTGTAAGCAGGCCTCCCGCAGTTCTGGTGTCTGGCAGTGCCACTCCTAAGTGGAGGGTACAGAAGTCCGGATTGAAGGGTGAGAGGGGGAAACAGGGGCGTAGCTAGAGCTTGTAGCGCCACAGGCTACCCCTCAGATTGCTGCCCCTTGGGGGGGGGGGGGGTGCTGGGGAAAAAGGACGGTGAGCACTTCAAAGATGTCCGAGTCTCTGAGGAGAGACACGTAGTATTGCTGTTAACAGTTACCTCGATCATGAATGTTACATTTAGTTATTTATAAAGTTTTATATAGCGCGAACTTTAACCCGAAGGATATCAGAGCGCTTTACAATTTGAGGCAAAGGTAACAAATCAGAACATTAGTCTAACATGGGGAATCTAATGGGCATTGAGATGTTTACTCCTCTCAAAATCCTGCACCGCAGTGCCTTGAAAATTAATGCCCGGTGCTGTAGTTGCGGCGGGTCGAGTCAGCTGAGGCATCATAGCAATGTGTTGACTCTATTTAATTTATGTGCAGTTCAGAAGAGATCCATGTTGGGGCCGCCTATCACATGCTGTTTTGGGAGGCTCGAGTTGGCCGGGCCTGGGGCCCACAAGGACAGAGAGCACACTGGAGTCCAAACTAATGCTCTGCAGGCAGCATGCCAATTGATTGCCAGAGCAGGTGGGGACGTGGGGGGTAGACGCAGGCTGGCTGAGGCAGGATGATTTCTTAATTGTTTTTATTCCGTTTGCCCGGCAACACAGGTGTTTTTCCTGCCTCAGCCTGTGTACGGCCCCCAGAATTGTAGCTTTCTCCTGGCAACAATGGAATGAAGTTCTTCACCACACAAGCATAGTTACTCTTTCACCATCCACGAGCCTTGCTTGTATTATACTCTGCATCTATATATTGTTAAAATAATGAAGGTAGGAGCTGGTCCGTTTACACGGACAGATTTACATAACCGATCTTAAACAAATCTTTATTTCCCCCCCCAAAAATTGTTTTCTCTTTTGAAAGGTCTCAGTACTTAGGTGAGCACAACGTGTCATACATCGAAACAGTCTTTCTTTGAATATGTGCAAAACCAGTATAATATAATGTATAACTTTTTTTAGGATTTCACTTTACACCTTTGTGATAGTGCAATTTGTATTTATTCATTTATTTGCACGATCGCATGTTAAGAGCAAAACACCACCAGGTTTTGCGCTGACACTTCCCAGCATTCTTTTTGATCTTATTGCACTAGCAACCAATAATGCCTGAGAATGAGTGATGGTATAACCAACCTAGTTGCACTTGCTATGCAATTAATTTCTCTTTTTTAGGCTAGCGTAGGTCATGAATGAGCAGATCAATGATATCATCTTATTAACAGCTGCTGTGCCTGCCTGACCTCTGATACGGTAGTCACACAGTCTGTGTCTGTTTAGTGCTCTTCCATTTCTGGTGTTTTACATAAGTTTTAAGATGATCATAGAGTTTCTAGTTGTTCAAATGGGGATAATTTCTGATATTTAATTGTTTTCCTTGTCGTCATTGCTTGATTTTGCTCGCAATAATGTGTCACTCATAGTCCTCGTAATGTCACTCATCATAATTGCTCTAAAATTATGACAGTGTCACACATAGCAATCTGAAACCTTGGCAGCTATGCTTGCAAGACAGTGTCACTCATAGTAGTTGACAAGTCACTCATAATTACACTGAAATTATGAAGATGTCACAGTCACACATAGAGATTTGAAACTCAGCTATAAAATCAAGCCCCACCACCCTGGTATGTCTGCCCCCATCTCTGGACTCGACTCGACTCCTCCCCCCCCCGGCCCCGCTGCTACCGACTCTCTCTTTCACCTCAATTATTTTGGTGTGTGTAGTCGTGTCGCGCAGAGTGCCGCCCGCCCGCAGCCACACAGTGACGGCCCACAGCACAGGGTGACACGTGACAGAGAGACAGTACAGTGAGTACTGTAAAGCGCTGAGAATAGGGCAGGGCTGAGGGCAGCAGGGCCCCGGCCAGGCCAGGCAAGAAGAATGGTGGTGGTGGTGGTGGACTCTCTCCACAGTCCATGACGCACTCCTCGACACAACGGGACACGGGAGGGGCTGGGGCAGTGAGCGCGCAGCCGCAGCGTGTAACGCGTCACAGGTCACACTGGCGCGGCGGCGAGAGGGCTGGCCCAAAATGTTACAGGGCCGTCATTGGTTGCGGCTGTGCGCACCGCGCACGCTACCTGATTGACGGCCCTGGCCTGTGAGCGAGGCTCGGAGGTGGGGGCCCTGTTGATGACGTTTTGCTAAATAATCGGAAGTGGAACCAACCGAACCGACAGGTGTACATTGAAATGCATCATGGTGTGTGCTACTGTGATTAAATCGAATGGGAGATGGCCTGATCTGATTTACTGTCACTGTCCGTCCCGTCCGACGGGTGTCACCGCACTGCCGGCCCACGGGTCAAAAGTAAAACTCTGAATATTATGTGTAAAGCAGGTGCTGCCCTGCGCCACTGGCCACGGGCCACCGCGCCGCCCTAGTCACAGCTCACAGGCCTCCACGGCCGCAACGGGCCTCGGCCGGGCCTCCTCCAGTGCCGGCCCGCCTGTGCGGCCGCGGCGGCCGCCTCAGCCGCCTCAAAAGTGGTGCCGCCTGGGGCGGCCCCCCCCCCTAGCTATGCGGGTGGGGGGAAAGAGTCCCCAGTGGAAGAACCAGTGGGTCAGGGGCCAGCCAGTAGGGCTGCGTCACCAAATGTGATGCAGTGTGCGCAAAGAAATTCATTTTATTTATTTTCATGTTTACTTGCCTGTTAAGGTCCGGAATCCATACATTACTACCCCCCACCCTGCCCCTCCCCCTCCCCACGTCACCGCCTGGCCGGTACTCCCAATACCGGCCGCGGCTGTTCTATAGTCTCTTTGGCTCAAGAAAATATAGTTGTGTCCCACAATTCACACTCTAAGCATCTTGAAAGAAGGTCTCGATGCACTCAGATGGTCTCTGTAAATTAAATGGCAGTTTGAAAACTAAGATTTTTCTAAAATGGTGGATAAGATGCAGTGTTGAAAAACAGAAAATAAATGATTGGTTGTTTGACAACATTCTACACTGAAAACTAGGGTGCATGTTTCTGTTTTTTAAAAGCATGATTCTGATTGGTTATCAGAATGTGATTGAAAATAACATTACGTAGGATAAGCTGCTATATTGAGAAGTCAAGCACATTTGCTGTTTTATTCAGCAACATTGTGTGATGAACTTTTGCGTTCTCCGGGAGCCGGCATTGCTTTTTCGCATGGGGAGATGCTAATTTGTATGTGGAAATGCAATCTGCTTTGGATTTGAAAGTGAGAACCGATTTCACTGCTCTGTCTTTCAAAATGCAAACTAAGGGGCCGATTAGGATTGCGGTTTTTACGCATCCTCCGGGCCGGCGGAAGTGTCCACCGGCCTGGAGGATGCGGAAAAACCGCAGCGGAGCCTTCAAAGAAGACCGTCCACAGCTTTTCCGCCGCGGTCGCCTTCCGACCGCGGCGGAAAAGCTCTAACATGGCTGGCGGTGTCTATCAGACACCACCAGGCATATTAGGATGTTGGTAAAAACATGCTTTTCCACGGCGGCTTTTCCGCCGTGGAAAAGCATACAGACTTTCACTTCGGGGGCCCGTTGCGGGCCCCCTGGGTGAAGGGGGGTGGGGGGTGCACATGGGCATTTGCGTGCACACAGCAGCAGGCATGGCGCGGTGCCTGCCACTTTGTGCATGCAAATGCGATGCATGCATTTTTAACCTTGCGGCGGGTGCAGCTTGAAGCTGCACCCGCCACAATGTTAAAGATAGAGGATGTGACCGCCACCCTGGCGGTCACATCCTAATCTGCTCGGAGGGAACACTGCAGCCCCTGCGGACGTTCCCTCCTCCTCAGGGGTCGAATCGGCCCCCAAGTTTGCTATGGGAGGGCGGGAGTTGTGAGAGTCCCGCCCTGTCAAAGCAAACAGCAGTATCCCGGGGGTAGCCACACCGGGACACTGCAGGAGCCGGCCGTTGGGCGTGGCGGTATCTAGGGCCCTCGAGGGCACCAGGCGGAGGGCCACGCAGTGTACCTCCCATAATAAACAAATTTCCGGGGGTGGTGGTTCCCAGGGCTTGAGGGGGGCCATTGAGGCCCACACACTTCTAATTTTGTAGGGGGGATTGGACGCAAAAGTGGTGCAAGGGGGTTATAAATCTGGTACACAGTGTTCTGTTTTACTTTGCTTTCCTTTCTGTCATGTAGAGGATCCTGGGTAAATATAACTGTTTCTGTACAGCCAGTACCTTTCAACTCTACCCCCAAACGGCTTTCTGCCTGTTACCATAGTAACAGTTCATGGAGCACTTAAATTAGCACAGGTGTTAGAAGTTCACCACACTATGTTGCTAATGGTGTTGTAGTTTTAAAACTTTTCCATAGGAACCGTTGGTTGTAGCGATCCAAGATGGCGGAGTGAGGATCGACGCCAGCAGCTCACCCGGAGCCTCTCCTCTCCTCTCACTCTTCACATGCGAATACCACCGAATATAAAGCAGAAATAAAATAAAGAACTGAGGCCGATATCAACGCGAGGGAGCTGCGTTGCGCTGTGCCGGGTGCCGGGTGCCGATGGAAAAAGTCAGCGACGGCAGTTTTGCACCGGTGTTCTGAAAAAAACCAGATACGAATGCGAGGAAGCAAGCTATGCCGGGAGCTATGCCGGGAGAGGAAGTCGGCTCTACGCGGTGAATCTTGACGCTGATGTGGGGAACTGTGCCGTGCCGCACCGGGAAAGGAATCAGTGGCGGAATCAGTGGCGGACTGAAGCTAACGCGAAACCTCACTGTGCTGGGAAAAGATTTGCGACGGCAACTCAGTATCAATGTTCTTTCTTGCTGCTACAACTGAGTCTCTTCGGCAGACGATCTTTGGTCTGCTCAAAGGCTCTGGGCTCCGCTCACCTGGATTTGCACGTCTGAGCCGCCTGAGTCGACAGGCTTCGAATTTTTGGAGACAAGGAAGAATGTTATCAAAGCACCCTCCCAGAACTACGAGGAACAGCAAAAATACAATGAGCAAACCGGCACCTTCTCCTGCTCGACTTATGCAAACACCGCTACAGCTAAGCTCATCTAACCTGACAACAGCAGCGGTGTCTGCCCCCCCTCTGACTCCACAGACTCTGGGCATGTCAGAGAATACTCCTCGGGAAACGCCCGCGCCTGCAGCCTCAACTGTGCCAAACGCCCCAGCTGCTAGTAAGGAAGGGGAGAAAAAGAAGAAAATAAAACTTCCCACTCTTACAGAATCCGCTGGGACGATTGAAGTCTTAGACACGATGGGGGCTCAACGACAGGAAGACAGCAGCATCGCAAAGCAGGTACTGAAAAAGATTAACATTTCTTCGGTTGCGATTGGGAAAAAAATGGGGGAGACAGCAGCTAAAATCACTACCAAAAATGACGCCAAAAACAATATAATGACAAAAGAAAGGGCAGATGAGAAAGATTCGGCAGATATCCTAAATGAGGTCCAAGATATAGACATAACCGCAGCAACAGAAACAGCAACAGAAACAGAAACGCTAAGAAAGCCAAGCTCTAGCTCATGCACAGACATACAAAATATCTTTGGCGGGGTAGACGCTGATTTAACAGGCTTAGCAACCAGTACTGATCAAGGAACTATGGCTATGGTTCCTATAGCAGACCTAGCTGAAGGCGGGCTAGTGGGAGATTTGGTAAGAGAGTTGATAGACTCTACTGAACAAAGCTCTTTTGAAGATTGCGACGTTGAAACAGAAGACGAGTCAGGGGAGAAGGGGAATAATGTCGGCATAAACATAAAATCAAAAACTAAGAAGGGGCGTGCACAAAGAAACAAATCCAAGGCAAAAAAAAAAAATAGTAAACCAGGCTTACTGACAAATAGCTCTATGATAAATAACAGTCAGACTTCGACAAAAGCCTTACAAGACAAAAGCCCGTTAATTAGATGGATGGTGACAAAAGGGCTAGTGAAAAATATGACCCAAAGACTATCTGGAGCAAGCCCAACAGAATTATTCTCTAACAAAACTATACAAAGAAACACTAGCGATGCTAATAAGGATGATGTCAATAATGGGAAAAGCGATCCCTCTACTACTTCACCTAGCTTGTCTAACACGCCACCTAACATAGCATCAGATACTCTCTCTGAACAAATGCCAATACTAATGCTGCATGAGCCGCAAGGTTCTATCATAGATATTCCTGCAACAGAGGGTGAGACGTCTGAGCCACAAATACTCTCCCCTGCTGCAACAGATGCAAATACAACAGAGAATACTGCTCTTCCTATATCTCCTGCGCATTCCTCTTATGAACTTTTATCTCCTCATAATATCTTGGAGAACAATAGCCATATAACTGCCCATACAACTACCGCTGAAGAGGAACCAAACTCACGAGACTCAAATGATGCTTCCCCACTGGATATAATACTTCAGCTATTAAGTAATCAACGGGCCGAGGCTCAAGAACATTATCTACAGCTGAGAGAGGATAACAACAAGGTACAGGTAGCCCTACAAGAATTGACTGGAAAGTTTGGAGGAGTCTCACAAGATATCGCGGAACTACAGCAAAGAGTTGCTGATGTGGAAGAAACAAGTGCTAAAGCTACATCCTCATCAGATAAACATGAAACACAGATTGCAACTCTACAACAAAAAGTTGAAGATTTGGAAAATAGACAGAGACGCTCGAATCTAAGAATTTTTGGCATACCGGAAGGGACAGAAGGATCTGATCCGAGGGCCTACCTAGTGGGGCTACTTCAGAAAGCCTTCCCTGATTTAGCGGACTGGGACTGGGACTCACAAATTCAGAGAGCACATCGCCTTCCTCTAATACAGAGAAACAGAGGGGGCTAGTTCCCGCGCCCCTTCTTGGTTTTTTTTGGCAATTTTTTACTTCGTCAGGCTATCTGGCAGAGAGCTCGTCCTAACACCCCGGTAACTTTTGGTGCGATTTCGATTTTTGTCCGTTCTGATCTCAGTAAAGAAACTATGGACAGACGGTGGTTACTACGCAAGCTGATAGACCCAATTAAATCAAGCGGCGCCCAAGCCTTTCTTCAAGAACCAGCACGTCTAAAGGTAATAAAAGGGGGTCGCACCCACTTTTTTACGGACATAAAAGAAGCAGAAGCATATCTAGCCGACACTGCAGCTGGCTCAAGCAAGACTAACTCCAAAACCAAGAATTAGGCACTAACATAAATGGAGACATTGTAAAAGAACTTTTTTTTATTAAGAATTTAGTCATAATTAAACTCAGTTTCAATTGCCAAAAACTACAAGCTTATCTAGGTAATGCGCATAGCAACATTCTAGATTAATATCAAATTTATCTTCTTTTCGGTGGACTTATGGAGTTATGGACTGTCTAAGTGAAGAGAGGGTGGGGGGGGTCCGGTGCTGACCTGCCAACCAGCTGCCCATTCAGCGGCAGCAGATGCTGAGGGATGGCTCTACCCCGGCCGGGGTGAGAGCTAGGGGGGAGGGGGGTGGCGGGAGGGTGTTCTCCGCACTTTGGGGGGTTGAGGGTGGGGGAGGTAGAAAAAAAAAATAGTTTGCAGGCTGAGGTGGAGGAATTAAACAATGATATTGAAATTTTTGTGTACATCAAACGAACCCTCAGAACACAATACATGAGATCTAGGCAATACTCTGATCAATATAAGATAAGTTTCGAGAGCAAAGCTCTAATTTTGTCCCTTTTTTTGGCTAAACTGATGTATAGATGTATGAAATAAAATGTCTAGCCTGGAATGTTGCCGGGCTAAATAGCAAGAATAAACGAATGCTGATAAAAGAAGAATTAAAAGTGCATAACTCCCATGTTGCCCTTCTATCTGAGACACATATCACAGGGAAGGATAGAAAACTTCTCAACCATTTAGGATACGAAGTTATCATTAGCTCAGCTTATGGCCAACCTGTTAGGGGAGTTGCTATACTTAAAGATAAACGATTTAAGGCTGAGATAATACAAACATCTTGCGATAAAAACGGTAGATGGGCTATTGCCCAGGTACGGTTTGAGAATGTCAATTATGTTTTATGTGTGGTATATGGATGTAATACAGATGACCCTACTGTTTTTGACGAATTGAACATTAAGCTATTAGACTGGACTGGAGAACTTATTATTATGGGAGACTTTAATTGCATCATGGATTATAGAATAGACACAACTAGATCTGGGGGATATCAAAGAATGCATAAAACAAGGGCCTCTATACTTGACATATGTCGTATACACAATTTAAAAGATGCTTGGCGAAATCTATATGCCAGTAGGCCAGGATATACGTACTACTCGGCACCCCATAAATTATGTTCAAGGCTCGATATGGCACTTATAAGCGATAACTTATTGAATACAAGCTCTATGATCCTATGCCCACGCATCTCCTCTGACCATAATGCTATAATTTTATCTTTTAAAACAACAGATAACAGAATCACGCCTAGGCCTTTTTCTTTCCCAAGACATCTAATATCGGATTTAGATTATATAACACAACTAAAATTACATCTTACAGAATTCATAATTATAAACTCAAATTCAGCATCACCAGCAATAGTTTGGGATGCCTGTAAAGCTAGTATTAGAGGCTATACTCAGACTTACGTGATTAGACAAAACATAGAATTAAAAAAAAAGAATGATACTTTGATGTCAAAAATAACTATCCAAGAGGAACTTTTGTCATCATCTCTTCAGGCCAACTTGCCATCGAGCATAGAAATAGGGCTTAAACTCACGTCATTGAAAAATGAGGCAAAATCTAAATTTATCAAAAAAAGCATAAACAGCCTACAGAAATTTAAAATAAATCAATATGAAGGTGGGGATAAAATTGGGAAAATTCTGGCCTATAAAGCTGCTGAAGATAGAGCAAATGCTACAATTACAAGTATACGGGGGAGAGGAAACCAAGTCTATAATAAACCTCAAGACATTTTGGAACAATTCGCTGACTATTATAAGAACTTATACACTCCAGAAATGACCCCTAGCATAGATGACATACAGAAATATATTGAAAACTATACTATAGATACTCAAAACATCATAGAGATAGACTCGCTGTCTGATGAGATTACTATGCTAGAACTACATCAAGCTATTGCTTCATTACCCTCAGGGAAAGCAGCAGGGGAAGACACCATACCACTAGAAATATATAAAATATGCCTAAAAGAGCTTGAACAACCCTTGCTGAAAGCAATCCAATCTGTAGGCCTTGAAGGAAAAACACCACAATCTTGGAACAGGGCTAAAATAATATTTTTTCTGAAGAAGGACAAACCGAAAGAAGAAAGAGGGTCTTATCGCCCTATCTCATTGATTAATACTGATGCGAATTTTTTTTCCGAAATTCTAGCTTTAAGACTGGCCCCCATTATGCCCATGATTACCCACCCACAGCAACATGGCTTCATCATTGGGAGAGACACCACCATACATGTCAATACGGCCATAACAGCTTTTGACGTTGCAGGGACTGATGCCACCCCACTCGGTATGATCTTGTTAGATGCTGAAAAGGCTTTTGACCGAGTGGGATGGGATTTTCTGTGGTGCGTACTATCCAAACTAAGGTTTGGGGGGGAATTCTTAAAAAGTATTAAGGCACTGTACGACAAACCAACTGCATTTACTAGCTATGGGGGGCTGGTATCGCTAGATTTCAGGATTTCACGAGGAACCCGACAGGGCTGCCCTCTCTCACCTCTGCTATTTGCACTTTCTTTAGAACCTTTTTTACTAGCCCTTCAATCTCAAACCCAGATCATACCGTTTAAATCAGGACACCAAGAATTAAAAATAACAGCATACGCGGACGACATAGCGGTTTACACGGAAGATGTTGTAGAGGCCCAAAAAGGAATAATTTTAGAAGCAAAGAAATATGGCAAGGTAGCGGGCTATAAATTAAACCTACAAAAAACGCAAATAATAGCTAACTATGCCCCACTTGTGATGGTGCCTGAGATATGCAAAATAGCTACTTATCTGGGAATAAGAATAACAGCCAAAGTACAAGACACCAATAAAATAAATTATGATGAATTAATTAAATCTACTAGGCTACTATTAAAAAAATGGCATAGGCTACCTCTCAATATAATTGGCAGAATAAATTTGATAAAAATGAAGGTATTACCTAAATTTATATACCTATTTCGATCCATACCATTAGCATTAAATAATTAATTTTTTAAGAAACTGGATGGAATATTTAGCAGTTTTATATGGGGGTACAAAAAGGCGAGAAGATCATTAAACCTTATGAAAAATGACATACATGAAGGTGGGCTTAATTTTCCGGATTTTAAATTATATTTTTGGTCTGCTTTCACTAATCGCTTACGCTCCCTACTTAATGAAGGAAGGACTTTATTTTTTCATTATTTCATGTTAAAATCTGACTCAAATCTATTTTTATTTAGAACTAATGATCCCAATTATTACAAAAGAGTGAAATTTAAGACAGCAAGAGATATAACAAAGATATGGCGCAATATCTTATCTTTTTGTGATACTAACATTTTTCATTCAAATTTACCACTATGGGGAAATCCAGGCCTACCAAATATCTTTAATGATAACACCGGCCACGGATGGTCTAGACTAGGTATTAATACCTTAGGGGACCTATACAATACACAGGGCTTCATGGATTTCAACACCCTTAAGCAACTATACAATCTATCTGAAAATATGAGATACAAATTCCTACAGATACATGATTATTTGATTAATAAAAAACAAATTTTGAATGCTCCAGAATGTGCCATCTGGATCTGCTTGCACTCATCAAAAAACAAATCTGTTATAAGTGAGACATATAGAATTTTTATTGCTGTCAAACCTAACGACTGCAGTAAGCTTGCTGATAAATGGAGCAGAATACTGGGATCAAATATAAGTTCTAAACAGATAACAAACTCTTTGACGAATATTAACAAGCGAGTACGATCTTCCAGCTTAAGACTCCAACAATTCAGGACAACATGTATGCTATATTACACCCCTGAAAAAATCTCTAAATGGTCCCCCAACAACACTTATAGCGATCGTACTAAATGCCCTAAATGCTCTACTGAAGCGGCAGATTTGATACATATGTTGTTCTCATGCCCGAATTTGAAAACTTTCTGGTGCGAAATTGAAAAAATCTTGCATATGAAGCAGATACAGATACCAGCGTTAACAGCTGTGGCTGTTTTATTAGATATCTATCCAGCTCCACTTCCACATGCCGCTCTGATCACAATATTAATATCTTGTGCTAAACTAACCGTGGCAAGAGCCTGGATCAGTCCAGAAACACCGAAAATCTGGGATTGGTGGGCATTGGTAATTGAAGTACACTCAATGGAGCTTGCTTTAGCAAACATCAGGGGCGTAAAGGCAATAAAAAAATATGAAAAAAATTGGGGAACTTTTACAGAATGCTGATGTTATACTCATGAAAATCTGTGTTATTAGACAATTACTATTGAGTTTTAAGATTGGTAACATGAAATTGCTCTTTTCTTTATTGTCTCCGTCCTTACTTCCTTTCTTGCCCCTTTTTTTTTTTTTCCAGCTCTCAATTGCAGCACCGACTTAATTGTGTACGCGCCATGTATGATAGACATTATATATATGTATTGTGTTTTATGTATTATTACTAATTTTTTTGTTTTTGTTTGTTCTCTGTGTCAGCCTGCTAACAATAAAAACATTTAAAAAGGGAACCGTTGGTTGTAGCAATAGACTCTGGTAAAAATCTGGTAAAGAGTTAGCTTCAGAATTATACTTCAAATGATAAATATCATTTCTATTGGGGACTGCTACCCTCACAAAATAAAGACGTATATACTTTTTAAAAATTAACTTTTATTAAAACAATAAATAACTGGAAACATAACTAAAAGATAACAATACAATAAATAACTACAACGATAACTTTAACAAAACAATATAATAAACAACATGTGAGATGGACTCCAATAGAAGTGCGGTAGGTAATATGCACAACAAAAAAGAAAATTAGTGTTTAAAATTAGATTGATGTGACTAAATGAGGTGAAACATTACAAATGTAAGTAACACATTTGACGATATGTACTTTTTTTTTAACGTGTGCAGAGTGCCTGATACATTTCACTTGTCTTATAGGCTTGCGTTCAAGCTGTGTCTGTTTAGAAGTGCCTACTGCGTCATATTTACATTACAGATCAACAGGTCTTTAAAATGATTCAGAGATGAGACAGAATTAGGTGAGAGATCAAGTCATTATGCAGGACAATATTCTTTAGGGCTTATTTACAAAACTCTGCGCCACTTTTGTGTTGCCTTTCTCATGTTGAAAGTGACGTAAAAGTGGGACAAGGGGTTTGTAAATAAGCTCTTTTATTTCTAATGCATTTAATCGGAGGTATTGTATATCTAGGCCGCTCTGATTACTTTGTGTAAACACTGTGACCAACAGAGTTCACAACTTCAACTCAGCTTTGGTTCTACACGTCAGAGTGGACAGCAGAGTCCATAACTTTAAAAGAGAAAGAGAAACGATGTGAGAGAGAGTGAGAAAAAGATATTAAAACTGTGAGAGAGAGAAAGTTATAGATGGAGCAGATTTACAAACCCAGCCTCCACCACCCATGGACCTTCCTCCCCGTTGTTGCCACCTCCTTTGCTATGCCTTATCAATCAAATCCATCACTTGACCTTGGGTGTTCCCGCTCCCAAAATGCTTCCACTGGCCATTGTACATGCAGACTTTGGTCCACCCTTTTTATCCATTTTTGCACTTTGAGATATAATGTCCTACCTCTGTTCTTCATCTCCTACTTTCTCCTTTCAAATTCTCTTGGAAAGACCTTATCAAGCCTTCAAGAGAAAAAGTAAGAAGGCTGGGAAACCACTTTATATGTGAGTTCTGTGTGCCATCCTATTACCCAATCATCTAATTTTATGCTTGCTACGTTTCTGTAATGCACTTAAGTTGCAGTGTTCATTCTTGTCTGGCTGTATTCGTTACAACAATATTGAATGTTTTGAAATTAATTTCCACAAGGCTTAAAAAAGCTGAATGCAAGAAAAGTTACGTCCCACATATGCAAGACTGCTTTCAAGAGGAGACCCCAATAAAAAGTACTGGTGTGGAACTGCAAGTATGCGGAAGCACTTGCAGATCAAGCATCCGGTCAACTTTGCAAGGGAAGAGTTAAGGAGATTGAGAGAGGCTCCGCCTGCTTCATGAGAAGGCCCAAGTACCAGTGGAGCAACACCGTCAACCTCTACTGCACAGCCTAATATTTGTCCCCAATTTGAAACCCTTTAAGAGAAAAAGTAAGAAGGTTGGGAGCTATGTATGCCATCCTAATACCTAATCATCCATTAGTTATACTGAGATACACCCTGTATCAGACCCATCCGTACAAGTGTGAATTGGAGATTATCTGCCACCAAAAACCACTCAAGTACTTATATCCGTTACTTTTTAACCTCGTCGACTAGTCATATTGAGAGTATTTACCCTAACGTTATCCGTTAAAATTTTTTGAATCTTTTTGACTCCATATAGTAGAGGAAGACTCTAAATGTTAAAAAGAAGTACATTAGCGCATCATAACAGCAATGGTAAATATTGTAGTACCTAATTTGCAATATTTTCTACATGTTTTTAGGGGTTTACCGATCGAGTACATAGGATAGTCACAACTGTTCAAAACAAGTTGTAATGGCAGGATAAGAAACATAATTTTAAATTCACAAACATAATGGAAATATCTTACTATACTATGTTCAAATTTTAAGCTGTGCCTTTTTATTGAAAAAATTCAAAGACAAAACAAAGTACCAAGTAATCCAAAGTTTATGACACCACTAGGGTATTATACATTTTCTATCATAAAATGTTAAAGACATCAGTGTAATGAGCTAGAACAGGAGGATATACTTTCTTCAATCTCGGCAATTGGCTGCTGACTTATGTAACATTCTGCAAACTGAAAAAAGCGTTAAAAATGTATATGTTGTACAAATGTCCAAGCTTAATTTTAATGTACATAAAAACTATTGTTCTCAATAGGATTGGGGTTGAAAAGCAATCATCAGAGGTTTCAAACCAACCGCATTAGGACCATACTAATGGTTAGACAAAATCATATGCGAATACCAATATGCTTCCGATGGGCACTATGGACGCGCTCGGTAGGCGTTCATAAGTGTCATCCCTAAAAGCCCTCTTTCCTATTTACAACTATTCTAACAAAAACAGTTATTAGCATAAAATAACATAAAGTAATGTATCTTCAACAAATTAATGTTTTTGGAAGTATCATTACCAGCATGCAAAAAACACCACAATTATAGCTGTCCTGTTATCTTTAGTTAGATTCTATCACTAACTGGCATTGGTCATATTCGGGACGCTTCAATTTCTGTAGGAAAACCTTTTAGAGACATACAAAGGGTTATGTTAAATATTTCGCTTTGATTCAACATGTCGAGATTATAAGTTGTATGTAAAGGCATTTTGCTAGCATTATTGACTAATTTTACAAGCTTTTCTCTGGAATACGGTGCAGTCCAGTAAACTTATGCTCCAAAATGCCTCCTTTTCTTGTTGTTCGCTTGCAATTTGTCAGAAGTACTAACTCTCCTTCTCTGAAGGTGTACAGCGTATATATTAGTATGCTCATCTAAATCATTTGTCTGTGGGTGATAGGTTGCACTTACAGAACGTTCTATTTGTAAAAGCTTAGATAAATCTCAATTAACCTAAAAAAATAGGTATAATTATATTTGGCAAGCAAATTAGGAAATAGCATTGCATTATACAAATGTTAGGTTGAGATTGGTCACTCACTTCATTCACAAACTCCTGGCCTTGATCTGATAGAACCCTTTTTGGACTTCCATGATCTAGAAATTGAGAAATAAACATCAAGGAATATTGAAAGACATGTCTTCAAATAAAAAAATTCAAAACAACATTTTCACTTTGTATCTAAAGTGCAGGCTGAAAATGTGTAACAAGCATTTAAATGAGAAACATATGGGTTTCAGAAACAAACGTCTATAGGACTATCACAATGGAGATTTACATTTTATAAAAATATTTATAGAAGCAAGAAAAATTATAACTCACATTGTTCAATTTCAAATGACATATTTGGCCAATAAAATCAGGAGGACATGCTTTTTTTTTCGTTTGTTGATACTAGAATGCCAACTAATTCTACCAAAACATGACAACAGCACAGTTATCTGTCTGCAAACACATGAAATACACAAATGCTTATCTCAGAATGCGTTTCTATCATGAAATGTTAAAGTCAAACCTGATAACTCCATTAGGCCCATTGCAATTTTCGGCTGATAGCATGTGGAGAGCAGTCAGTGGATCTGGTGTGTCGAGTTGTTGACCACCACCTGGGATAGTGCATGGGCAGGAATAAACAGCTTGTGGCGAGCAGTACGTCCCGTGGTTGAGACATCTGTATAATGAGCTAGAACAGGGGGCAAATCAAGTTTAACATTATTTAAAAACAGGGAGAGCGTGCTAAAATACAACATTGACCAATCGATTACATGTGCACTGCATGGGGAGGAAGCAACACGTGGCACACTAGTTCAAAAATGAAAGGCGCAGGATTAAGTGATTTGCCCAGAAACATCGGCTACCAAGGCAAGTTATTCGAGGTATAAGAGCTGGAAACCGTGCTTAAATACACTATTGCCGAAAACATTACTTTTGCAATGCATGGGGCATGTGACGCACTACTTACAAGAGAAAAACTACATCGCATTAACTTGAACAGCACGTAGAACACTGCTGCGGGATCGGCCACGTGGCGCTTGGCAAATTAAAGAAACGTGGCAGGATTTAGTGATTTGCACAGAACAAACGATAAGAAATCAAGTTTAACGTTATTAAAAAACATGGAGAGCGTGCTAAAATACATCATTGACCAATGGATTACATGTGCAGTACATGGGGTGGAAGCAACACGTGGCGCACTACTTAAAAAATTAAAGGCAGCAGAATTAAGTGATTTTCCCAGAAACATTGGCTACCAAGGCAAGTTATTCGACGTTCAAAAGCTGGAAACCGTGCTAAAATTAATCCTGGGCGTCCGAATCGGCTACGCCCACGGAGTAGGCGTAGTGTTGCCTCCTACGCATTTTGCGTAGACAGTGTAGCCGGCAACACTACGCCCACTCCGTGGGCGTAGCCGAGTCGGCCGCCCTCCCCTACATACAATATCTAAGCAACTACCCTTATTGAAACTATTTTAAAGCACTTACCGTGTCCGGGGGCTCGTCCGGGGCTCCCTCTGGGAATAGCGTCCTTTCCTGGATACCAATGCGCATGCGCGGCCGCCCGCGCATGCGCATTGGTATCCAGGACGACGCTATTCCCAGAGGGAGCCCCGGACGAGCCCCCGGACACGGTAAGTGCTTTAAAACAATTTTATTAAGGTTAGTTGCTTAAATAATGGATGTAGGGGAGAGCGGGAGGGAGGTGCATAGTGGGGCTACGCGGAGTGCGGGAGTGGGCGTAGCTTCTCGCCCTCTCCGCGTAGCTCCGCGGAGCCCCACTACGCCTACTACGCCCAGGGTTAGCTAAAATACACCATTGCTGAAAACATTACTGACGTGACGCACTACTTACATGAGAAAAACTACATCGCATTAACTTGAACAGCACGTAGCACACTGCTGCGGGAACGGCCACGTAGATCTTGGCAAATTAAAGAAAAGCAGCAGGATTAACAAAGTCAACTTTAGCGATATAAAAAAGCAGGAAAACATGCTTAAAAACAACATTGCCAAATCGAACAAAAATTAGCATTTACGCGGTACTTAAAGATTGTTCAGAATAATTAACTTAATTGTCCTTAAAAAAAGTGCTCACCTACGAAGAAGTGGATACGATGGCTGTGACTGCGGAATAGGAAAAGTTCAAGAAAGTTGGAAGGTTATAAATGCTTTGCAGAACGTTGATTGGTTGAGCATGATGTCACTGGGTGTGAGAGCTGTGATTGGGCATGTTGTAATTGAGCATGCGCAAATAAAATGAAATACGTTAGGGGTACACGGCCAGATGGTGGGACGTATTGTGCGGATGCACAACATTAACACAAATGCGCTTCCACAAACATGAATACGCAAAGTGAAGGCAACTCCTAGGGGGTACACACACAGATGGGGTTTGGATATCGATAGAACACCGGCTCCCGCAGGAGGCGGGAAGCCGGCGGGACCTTGGGGGGATTGGAGACCCCCCACGGTCCCCAACAGTGAGGGACAGCCCCCGGGGATGGGCTCCCCTGGGCTTCAAGTGGTGCGGGAGGAGGGCCACGCAGCCCCCTCCCCACTAATAAAAATAAATTTTAAAAAAGGCCGGCCCCGGGGAATGGGCTTTCCGGGGCCTTGAAGAGGCCTCAGGGGGGGCTATGCAGCCCTACTGCATAAAAAACAAAAAAAAGTATTGCCCATGCCCCGGGGGATGGGGTCCCCGGTGCCCGGAATTGGCCAATGGGAGGGAGGCCACGTGGGTCTCTTCCCATAAAAAAATGAATACCGATACTGCACGCATTGTCATTGTACCATAAGCGCACCCTTCCGATCACACGCTGAATGCTAATTGGCTGTCAAGTGATTGTCAACATCCGAAACTAGAAACTGTTGGCAGTCATTTTATGCCTCGGTAGAAGGGAGGCTGAAGAAGTCTGTGAAATGTATGATTAAAACATGAAAAGGGGGAAGGTAGACACACCCTGACTCTCTAGGTCTCTTCAGAGGGTCCCACAAGGACCCCCAGGGTATCCAATTTTTTTTGGGGGGGAAATCGCGGGGTGCACGTATGATCCGCGCATTCTAGCGATATTAAAAAAAAAAAAAGATGGGCTTCCATGCGTCTTTCATAATTTGCATTCATTCAATTGTTTAGAGGAGATGCAGCAGTGCTGGATTCAGGATCCATCACTGAGTAAGAAAAGGTAACGATAACACTACTTACCTGCTAAGTGAATTTCCTTCCATAGGCTAGCATTGACTGGTTTCACTTAGAAATTCTTCTAAGTGTGGAGTTTTGGACCATTAAAATATTCACCTGCCATCACTCACTGTGCGTCCTCCCTAGATGGCCTACGGTCCAAATGGGAGAGAGATTTGGGCGAAATTGATGAGGAAGGATGGAGGGAGGCTTTGCGGCTCCGAGGGAGGCGGCTGTCGCCGTGCGGCTGCGCTTTATCCAATTTAAATACCTCCACAGGGCTTACTACACGAGAGAGAGGCTGTGGCGGGCTGGTTTGATTGCTTCCCCTGACTGTCTGAGGTGTGGTAGGGAAATGGGCACGTTCTTGCATACGGTGTGGACCTGTGGGGCTATAGCACGTTATTGGAAGTGTATTTGGGACTGCTTGGATGAGGTCCTGGGCTGGCAGCTCCCGCGCACGTCGCAGCTGGGTCTTCTGCATGTCTTGGAGCGAGTGGGTGGCAACATTTATAAGAGACATCTCTTGCTCCTAGGCCTTACGGTGTCATGCCCCAAGCCCCCTCCTAGTGCGCTGGCCCTTTAAACATGCACTACTTAGGTGTCCTTAACCCAAGGAGCGACGCTTCACGTTCTTGCGTCTAGCTCCGTTGGGTTCGTTCCGGTGCCTGACTTCCTGTGCCTGACTTCCGGTTTCTCTTCGTCTTGGTGTCTGTTCCGTTGTGAGAGTCCTCTGCTCTGTTTGGTTCGTTCTGAGCCTTTCCCGGCCGTCGCTCTCTTTTACACATTGCCTCCCCACCGCGCTTGTGTACATTCGACACGTTCAGTGTCTCTACGCAGTTAGACTGCATTGCAGTATTTCTCTTGTCTCGCCCGGCGGCTGGGTTTTACTCCGCCATCCGGCGAGATTCCCTTACCATACCCTTTGCCTCATTTCAGCTCCGCTTTTCAGCCGGGCTTTGCTCCGCTGAAGAGCCGGGCATCCTCCCTCTGTTTTTGGCCTCCTTGGTGTTCAGCTCCGCTTGTCAGCCGGGTTTTACTCCGCTGACGGGCCGGGCACACATTCTCCCTCACGTTGTCTTGCCTCACCGGGTTGCTCCGCTACCAGCCGGGTTTTGCTCCGCTGGCGGCTGGGTTGTTTACCGGTGAGCTCTATTTAGTTAGTTAGGTCTTTTCCTTTTCCCTGATCTTACCTATTCCTTGGGGTTCGTAAGTACTGGTGTTTATTCACCTCATTTGGACTTGAACTATTGCGTGGACCAGTGAGGAGTGGGATACAGATTCATGTTCCAGAAATACGGTAACAGCGCATTTCCGCGCTGCATATTATATTGTTATAAGTGTTACTGTATTTTGGTTCTGACTCCTTGTTTTGATCATCATAGATGTTGTTCTCACCATCAAGAATATTGACTATTGAATGCTTGTAATCAGGATATCCTTTGGGGTGTGCTTCGAGGCTGTTAAAGACAATAGAACAGAGTGAGCACGATATATTGTTAGTCCCTTACTACTACAAGTATACATTGGGTCCGTAGACTTATGAGGTTATTGTCTTCTTCACTGCAGCTCCAGTTATATCCCTTTCCAGAGGTTTTCACATATGCATTCAGGGACAGCAATATACAAACATCTAGGTATGTAAGGTTATGTCATAAACTTGGAAGTGTGATTGTCCTCTTCAGATTGAAGAATATAACTCTTTGCATTACAGTCTCTCCTGATTACCAAGTCCACACGAAGGTTGAGACGACCAGTCTGAAGACCCTCAACACCCACTTGTTACCCCAACCTTTCCTTGTTTTGTTTCCCTGTTTTCCCCTGGCTTGCCTCCTGTGCTCTAGTGCTTGATAGAGTAGTAGGCAGCAGGGGAAGGCTGTGGATTATACTTCGGAATCCTGACGCTCCTGCAGAATCGTCGTGTATCCTTTACAGAACGTGAAGCCCAAGTGGTTAGTTCTGCCCGAGCGTCATGGATCTCGAAGCGGTCACACTGGCGGATGTGGCAGGTATGTTGGGTAATCTGCAGGTTGAGACTCAGACATTGATGGCCAGAATGGACTCCCTGCAGAGACAACAGACTTCTAGTGCCACAGGAGGGGGGCCATCGGTAGTACAAGTGACTACTCCACATTCAATACCTCTAGCACCCCCTGAGCGTTTTTCAGGAGAAACAGCGCGATGCGCGGCTTTCCTCAGTCAATGCCAACTTCATTTCTCCTGCAAGGCTCAATGTTTTCCCTCCGACCAGGCCAAAGTAGCCTTTGTAATTTCTTATCTCAGTGGTTCTGCCGCTGATTGGGCTATACCCTTAGTAGACAGAGATGACCCCCTGTTACATAATTATGCAGCTTTTCGACGAGAATTCCGTAAACTTTTCGATAGACACATGTATACTCATTCTGCCGATACTGAATTATTGGAACTAAAACAGGGTACTCAGGATCTGGTGACCTATATTACTAAGTTTCGCCGGTTGGTGATTGAGTCCGATTGGCCGGAGGAAAAACGCAGTACCATGTTCTACAGGGGGTTGCGAGAAGAACTGAAAGATGCCCTGTCCCAGATAGTCGATCTTCCTACCTCTTGTAGTGCTCTCATAGACTTGGTGGTGAGGATAGATCATCGTTTGCATGAACGAAAGAAAGAAAAAGGGAAGCATGAGTATCGGTATGTTGCTCTGAAGGATAAAAAACCTGCCCCAGAAAAAGCCACGGAAGACAGCGAACCCATGCAGATAGGCATAGTCCGAGGTCCTCTGACTTCCGAGGAAAGACAGAGAAGACGAACTCTTCGGTTATGTCTGTATTGTGGGAAAGCGGGTCATTTCCTAAGGGAATGCCCAGTCAAACCCGCTCAGTCCAAGGTGTCGGGAAACTAGTCAGCCTGAGTTCTTGTGAGACGAGGAACTCAGGTAGGTCTGGACTAACAGTCTCTTCTTCCGACTATACGTACGCTCCTACTAACCATCTGTATATACCAGCATATCTCACACAAGGTACTCTTGGTTTACACGTATTGATAATGGTAGACTCTGGGGCTTCTGGAAACTACATGGACAGGGATTGGGCAAAGGAGAATATGATAACCGACACTAAGAAGGAGATTGCCAGTAATGTCACTACCATCGATGGCAGTCCCCTTCTTTCCGGTCCGGTTACTCATCACACCAACCCGATGCACTTGGTTATAGCTCCTGATCATCATGAGGATATAATGTTTGATTTAATTTGTTCCCCACAGTTCCCTGTGCTTCTGGGTATCCCATGGTTAAGGGCGCAAAATCCTGTCATCAATTGGGAAACATCCACTATAACCTTTCCTCCGGTGGTTCTGGGGCCTGTTGTAGGAGTTTCTCATAGAGAGGTACACACAGCCGAGGAGGGTAAGGAAGACGGTCCTGTTCTACCATCCTGTTACCATGAATTGCAAGCAGTCGTTGATGTACAGGAAGCGGAGGGTCTTCCGCCGCACCGTGTCTACGACTGCCGTATTGATCTCGAGGCAGGAGCCAGAATACCTTGTAGTAGAGTGTATGCACTCACTGAAAAGGAGAACGTGTATTTACGGGAATATCTTGACTCTATGCTTGAGAAAGGTTTCATCAGACCTTCGCGATCCCCGGCCTCTTCGTCCTTGTTTTTCATTCCTAAAAGGGAAGGGGGCCTGCGGTGTTGCATCGATTACAGGAAGCTTAATGAAGTGACCATAAAAAACCGATACCCTCTTCCTCTCATAGCCTCCCTCCTTGACAGAATACGCAATGCCCAATATTTCACCAAGTTGGACCTGCGGGGCGCTTATCATCTGGTACGAGTCAAGGAGGGAGACGAGTGGAAGACGGCGTTCTGCACTAAGTATGGTCTCTTCGAGTACCTTGTAATGCCCTTTGGGCTCTGTAATGCCCCAGCGGCGTTTCAATTCTTCATAAATGAAGTCTTGAAAGACATTCTTGATGATTACGTCATTGCCTACATTGATGACCTGCTGATCTTTTCCTCTACCTTGGAGACACACCAACAACATGTCCGTAACGTGTTAGAACGGTTACTGAACAATCAGTTGTACTGCAAGTTGGAAAAGTGTACTTTTCACACTCAGGAAGTTCCGTTCCTAGGATATATAGTTTCCCCTGGTGGCCTGCGCATGGATCCCTCCAAGGTGGAGGCTGTATTGGCATGGCCGGCTCTGCGGACGGTTAAAGAGGTCCAGAGTTTTATAGGTCTGGCCAATTTCTATAGGAGATTCATTCGTAATTTCTCGGACTTGGTATCGCCCATAACCTCTTTGTTGAAAAAGGGGGTTCCTTTTGTCTGGTCCGGTGAGGCAGAGCGATCCTTCCAGATGCTTAAGAATGCATTCACTAGTGCCCCGGTGCTGCTTCATCCCGACCCTGCTCTGCCCTTTGTGGTGGAGGTAGACGCCTCGCAAGTGGCAGTGGGAGGTGTTCTATCTCAGGCGGATGCAGCGTCCGGTGAGTATCATCCAGTGGCCTATTACTCGCATAAACTCTCCCCTGCGGAATACAATTATGCGGTTGGGGACAAGGAACTCCTGGCCATCAAGAAGGCATTCGAGGAGTGGCGGCAGTATCTCCTAGGTGCAAGACACCCTGCGGTAGTCTACACCGATCATCGCAATCTCCAATATCTGAAGTCAGCGAAAGCACTTTCCATGAGACAACTGCGTTGGGCTCAGTTCTTCAGTGAGTTCGACTTCACTGTGCAGTACAGACCAGGCAAACGTAATGGGAAGGCAGACGCACTTTCACGGCTGGGATTCGATACTCCTATCGATCCCATTGAGCCTACATCGATTATCCCTAGAAGGAAAATTGTAGGAGGCACTAGGTCGGAGGAGGAGTTCTTGGTACAAGTCAAGTGTAGTCAAGCATCAGCAGACATGCAGGCTCTAGTGGGTTCACAAGACACGACCAAGAAGGGAGACCTCGTGTGTGTACAAGGGGGAGTGGTTATACCGACAAAGAACCTCCAAGACCAGGTTATGCAGTGGTATCATACACATCCCATAGCGGGCCATCCAGGGATTAAGAAGACCATTAGTACTGTGCGTGAGCGCTATTGGTGGCCTACCATGTTGGCAGACATAGAAAACTTTGTGAAGACCTGCTATGTGTGTGCACAGACTAAGGTTTCTCGCCTCAACCCTGTAGGCCTTCTCATGCCATTACCTCCCCCTCCCGGTCCCTGGCATACAGTGTCCCTTGATTTTATAGTGGAACTACCGCTCACCAAGGCAAAGAACACTACGTTACTGGTGGTGGTGGATATGTACACCAAGATGGCTCATTTTGTACCGTTACAACGTCTTCCCACAGCAGCAGAATTAGCCGCCATATACATGCAACACATAGTGCGGCTTCATGGTTTCCCATCTGCATTAGTTTCCGACAGAGGAGCACAGTTTGTGTCAAGGTTCTGGAAGAGTCTGTGCTCTTTGCTTCAGATAGACGTCCGTCTGTCCTCAAGTCACCATCCACAGTCAGATGGACAGACGGAGAGAGTCAATCAGTGTTTTGAGCAATACATAAGGAATCAGGTGTTGCAGTCTCCAGTGGACTGGGATGAGTTGGTTTGGTTGGCAGAAATCTCATATAATAACAGCACGCATTCCTCTATTAAGATCTCTCCGTTCTTTTGCCTGTATGGTTATCATCCTAAATTGCTGCCCTCTGGTGGTTCCTTAGATTGTCCAACCCCTGCTGCTGCAGATAGAGTAGAAGAGTTACATGAAATACAGAGGAAGGCATTGGAGAGTCTTGAGATGGCCAAGGTGAGATACACGGAGGGGGCAAACCTACACAGAAGATTAGAACCCATATACACACCAGGAGATGAGGTTTGGCTTTCCACTAAATACATTACTCTCGGGGGTCCACGCAAGTTCAATCCCAAATACATAGGTCCCTATAAGGTGGAAAAAATAATCAATCCTGTTGCCATACGATTACTACTTCCGCCTTCATTCAGGATTCATCCGGTTTTTCATGTTTCCCTACTAAAGCCGGTTGAACCAGGGACTACTCTGCCAGCAAAACCTACTCCGTTAACTCTGCAGGACTTGGAGGAATATGAGGTTGAATCAATCCTGGATTCCCGTAGAGTTAGGGGTACGGTTCAGTATCTGATTCACTGGAAGGGATACGGTGTGGAAGAACGTACATGGGAACCCTTGTCTAACGTCCATGCACCCAGACTGTTAAGGGCTTTCTATAAAAGATACCCTGACAAGCCAAAACCGGTTGGGGGTTGTTGTGGGGGGAGTATACTGTCATGCCCCAAGCCCCCTCCTAGTGCGCTGGCCCTTTAAACATGCACTACTTAGGTGTCCTTAACCCAAGGAGCGACGCTTCACGTTCTTGCGTCTAGCTCCGTTGGGTTCGTTCCGGTGCCTGACTTCCTGTGCCTGACTTCCGGTTTCTCTTCGTCTTGGTGTCTGTTCCGTTGTGAGAGTCCTCTGCTCTGTTTGGTTCGTTCTGAGCCTTTCCCGGCCGTCGCTCTCTTTTACACATTGCCTCCCCACCGCGCTTGTGTACATTCGACACGTTCAGTGTCTCTACGCAGTTAGACTGCATTGCAGTATTTCTCTTGTCTCGCCCGGCGGCCGGGTTTTACTCCGCCATCCGGCGAGATTCCCTTACCATACCCTTTGCCTCATTTCAGCTCCGCTTTTCAGCCGGGCTTTGCTCCGCTGAAGAGCCGGGCATCCTCCCTCTGTTTTTGGCCTCCTTGGTGTTCAGCTCCGCTTGTCAGCCGGGTTTTACTCCGCTGACGGGCCGGGCACACATTCTCCCTCACGTTGTCTTGCCTCACCGGGTTGCTCCGCTACCAGCCGGGTTTTGCTCCGCTGGCGGCTGGGTTGTTTACCGGTGAGCTCTATTTAGTTAGTTAGGTCTTTTCCTTTTCCCTGATCTTACCTATTCCTTGGGGTTCGTAAGTACTGGTGTTTATTCACCTCATTTGGACTTGAACTATTGCGTGGACCAGTGAGGAGTGGGATACAGATTCATGTTCCAGAAATACGGTAACAGCGCATTTCCGCGCTGCATATTATATTGTTATAAGTGTTACTGTATTTTGGTTCTGACTCCTTGTTTTGATCATCATAGATGTTGTTCTCACCATCAAGAATATTGACTATTGAATGCTTGTAATCAGGATATCCTTTGGGGTGTGCTTCGAGGCTGTTAAAGACAATAGAACAGAGTGAGCACGATATATTGTTAGTCCCTTACTACTACAAGTATACATTGGGTCCGTAGACTTATGAGGTTATTGTCTTCTTCACTGCAGCTCCAGTTATATCCCTTTCCAGAGGTTTTCACATATGCATTCAGGGACAGCAATATACAAACATCTAGGTATGTAAGGTTATGTCATAAACTTGGAAGTGTGATTGTCCTCTTCAGATTGAAGAATATAACTCTTTGCATTACAGTCTCTCCTGATTACCAAGTCCACACGAAGGTTGAGACGACCAGTCTGAAGACCCTCAACACCCACTTGTTACCCCAACCTTTCCTTGTTTTGTTTCCCTGTTTTCCCCTGGCTTGCCTCCTGTGCTCTAGTGCTTGATAGAGTAGTAGGCAGCAGGGGAAGGCTGTGGATTATACTTCGGAATCCTGACGCTCCTGCAGAATCGTCGTGTATCCTTTACATACGGTTGCCAAGCGGGATGTGGCCCGTGCCTGGAAAGACCCTGGAGCTCCCCCGATTGGGGTCTGGAAACGGGGCATGGACTATTGCATGGGACTGGAACGCCCTGTGTTTGAGGCCCGTGGCTGCCCCAGAAAACACTATAAAATCTGGAGGAGGTGGCCAGAATATAGGGGGCTTTGGCTGGAGCCGCCGCCGCAGCAGGATACGCTGGAGGAATAGCTGTCATAAGTCCCGGGACAAGAGTGAGAGTGCATCAACATCTCTGTACAGATTACTTTGTTTAGATCCTGGTGACCATCGTGAACGGGGCGGGGGTGGGAACTGGGTGGGGGGGTTGTTGCGGGGTTGGAGGGGGGGGTTCCGGGTGGTTAATGTAATTTGTCTTATCCTGCTTCTTATGCTGATTGCTGCAACTGTGATTCATGATTATTTGCTTACAGCCTCTCCAGTGTCTGGAGTGCTGTGAATGTTTCCGCAATCCCTATCTGAAATGTCAATAAAATCTGGTTTTGAAAAAAAAAAAAAATATTCACCTAAAACATCCGAACAACGAATTCCAATTTACTCACCTGTTATCAGGAGAGAACCCAGTGCTGCATCCTTTAGCCCAGCACTGACCCTGAAAAGTAATTCTAAGCATACTTACAAGTAACTTGTATTTCGTTCCATAGGAATCCCCTTCCTATGAAAAGAAAATGAATACATTTAAATTTGCGGGTCAGGTCCTGGGGATGGGGTCCCCAGGGCCCAAAAATAGGAAATGAAAGGGGGGGGCGACACAATGTAATGTAATTTAAAAAATAAAACATCTAAAAATAAATAGTTTAAAAAAAATTGTAAATCAGTATCAAAAAAATAAAAAGAAGAATAAATACATTTGAAAATTGTCATTTAAAAAACTTTTGAAATTCACAGAAAAAAACCATTGGTTTCAGGCAGGTTTATAGTTATGAATTATCATTTAAAAAACCTTCGCAATTCACTGAAAAAACCATAGGTTTCAGACAAGGTATAGTTAGGAATTAGCATTTAAAAAACCTCAGAAATTTACTGAAAAAAACACAGGTTTATGGAGTGTTATAGTTAGTTGGACATTCCACTCGTACAAAACCATTGAAATTCCCCCGTAACTCGCGTGCCCGAAATTCACTACTGATGATGTCACATATTACATCATTCATGACATGGTCAGTGACATCACTGATGACATCACTGATGACCTCTCAAATGACATCACTGATGACATCATCCAGTGAATGTGGTTTGGTTCGATATTTAAATAAGTATTATATACATATATTTATATATATATATAAATCTGCCTTGAAGACTGAGTGAATGTATAAGTGTCTGAATGGAGGATTTAGTAGCAATGTGATTGACTGTCTAAGTGACAAATTTAAAGTGTCTCACTAAATATATGGGCTAGTGATTAAACTTTGTGAATATCTGTATCACTCTATCTCTTGTTGTATAAACTACTACATAAGTTGGTTACTAGCTATGTGAAAGTCTATATTAGTTATTAATTAGTTAAGTGAGTATTTGTATGAGAGAGTGAATTACTGTGTGTATGGTTGGGTGGGCGGTATGTGACTGTCCAAAAATGTGTAAATAGTTGAATTAGTAGGTATATGAGGTTAAGACTATATGTGGAAACAGTTGTTTGGGTGAGTGAATATCTTTATGGGTGTGGTGATGAGTAAATATATTTCTCAATGATACATGTCCAAGAAACTAGAAATATAAAAAGCAGTGTATGTGACAGTTGTTGTATATAAGTAACTATACATAAGACTCAGTGACTGTATGAGTGACGTATGGATAACTGTATACTTGTAATAGTAATGTTATAACATACTAAGGGGTCGATTCCGATTCGGGGAAAAACGCTCCGAATAGCTGTTCGGAGCGTTTTTCCCGTACGAATCGTGCCCTGCAACGTGGCCCGTACGTACGACGAAGTACGATTCGTACCAGGAGCTGGACTCCGTACAAATCGTACAGAAACCGTACGACTCAAATCTCCGTACGATTCTCCCTCGGAACCCGCTGTACGCGACATATGTACGGTTCGCGGCTGGTTTTTACGACCCAGCAAGTACGATACGTGTCGGGTACGCACCGTACGACCCTTTTTCTACGGCAGCTGCAAACAGCCGTAAAAGCAGAGGTTGCGATGGAACAGGTACGCAACGGCCCACCCCGGGTACAGTGCATACCCCCCATGATCGCAGGGGTACACACCGTACCCCTGCGATCATGGGGGGTACGCACCTTACCCCACGATCATGGGGTGTACATACCGTACCCCATGTTCGCTGGGTGTACGGTGCGTATACCCCATGATCGCGGCGTTCGGTGCGTACCCCCATGATCGCAGGGGTACAGTGCGTACCCCTGCGATCATGGGGGGTACGCACCGTACGGTGTGTATGTGAATGTGTGCTTTTCCGTACGGATTGCACTTACCTGACGTGGACCGTACGAATCGCGACCTGATACCCCGGTCCGGATCGTACTCGTCGGGTCGTACGGCGTCTGTACGAGTCGTACGGAGATGGCTCCGGATACGAATCGTACGGACGTTTTTTTTACCGGATCGGAATCGACCCCTAAGTATGAGTTACTATCTATATAAATAAATAAAGTGGTGTTTGTGTAAGTGTGTAGGTTAGTAAATATAAGTATGATCAATTGTTTGCATAAGAGAGTAGGATGACTGCATAAGTAAATAGGATGTGTGCTGGTGTGTAATGTTGATGTAGGTGTATAAGTATATTTAATAGTGTTCTATTGATCTTTGTTAGCATGTATGAGTGAATCTATAGGTAAGTGTTTAGATATGTGTGTAGATGTAGGAATCACTAAGTGGGTTTTTATAAACTTGTATGGTACTTCATATTTTACAATGAGTCTTGAAAAGTTATACTAGTGTATGATAAGATGTATCAGATTGTCACATGGATGATGTCATCAGTGATGTCATTTGAGATGTCATCAGTGATGTCACTGACCATGTCATGAACGATGTAATATGTGACATCATCAGCAGTGGATTGCGCGAGTTATAGTTAGTACCACTAACTATAACAGGGGAATAAAAATAAAAAAACCTGTGTGGGGGGCTTAAGCCCCCCACTTGCCCCGGGGACCGCCACCTCCCTGGGGCTCTAATATTCAAAATAGGGACCCCCCAGCCCTAGGGACCACCACCCCCCAGGGCTTTTAAATGTTGCGAGGGGGGCTGCGCGTCCCTCCTCCTGAAGCCTTGTGGTGGCCCTGGGGACCGCCACCCCCCAGGGCCGCCTCCTGCAGTGTTCCGGGGTGCCCACCCCGGGACACTGTAGCTTGCTATGGTAGGGCGGGAGCTTCGTGGCTCCCGCCCTACCGTAGCAAACTGCTTTGGTTTTTGAAAGAGAGAGCAGGAAACCTGCTCTCTCTTTCAAAAACCAAAGCTGATTGCTTTTCTGCATGGAGAGCAGCATGTTAGCTGCTCCCATGCAGAAAAACAATGCCGGCTCCCTCAGGATGCGGGGACCCGGCAGGGACCGTGGGGGGTTTGGGGACCACCCATGGTCCCCAACAGAGAGGGCCAGGCTCCGGGGGATGGGGTCCCCGGGGCCAGAAGGGGCCCGGGAGGAGGGCCACGCGGCCTGCTCCCCAAATAATAAAAAAAGTTTAAAAAAAATAAGGAGGCAGGCCGGCCCCGGGGATGGGGTCCCTGGGGTCCCTGGGGCCTTAAGTGGCCTGAGGAGGGGGCTATGCAGCCCCCTCCATACAATTTTTTTAAAAATGTGGCCATGCCCTGGGGGTCTGGAATTAGCCACAGGAGGGGGCAGCCACGTGTCCCCCTTCCTGTTAAAAAACAAAAAAATAAACATTGGGGTCAGCCCCTGGGGCATGGGGTCCCTGGGGCCCAAAACAAAAAAATGAAGGGGGGGCTATATAGCCCCCCTTCTTAAGAAAAAGGGGGGCTGGTGTGTTTGCAGAGGGGGAAGTAATTCCCCTTGAATACTGGGGGTCCCTGGGGGCCAAGTAGCCCACCAGGAACTTCCAGTATGCGCCAGGGGGCTGCGTTGCAGTGAGGTGTAATGAGGCCACACCCCTTTTTACACCTCTCTGCAATGCAGCCCCCTGGCGCATACTGGAGGTTCCTGGTGGGCTAGTTGGCCCACAGGGACCCCTAGTATTCAAGGGGATTTAGTTCCCCCTCTGGAAACACGCCAGGGGGCTGTTTTGCAGAGAGGTGTAATGAGGCCACGCCCCTTTTTACACCTCTTTTTGCATCTCTCTGCAACGCAGCCCCTTGGCGCATACTGGAGGTTCCTGGTGGGCTAGTTGGCCCCCAGGGACCCCCGGTATTAAAGGGGATTTAGTTCCCACTCTGGAAACGCACCAGGGGGCTGCGTTGCAGAGAGGTGTAATGAGGCCATGCCCCTTTTTACACCTCTCTGCAATGCAGCCCCCTGGCGCATACTGGAGGTTCCTGGTGGGCTAGTTGGGCCACAGGGGACCTCAGGATTGAAGAGGAATTAATTCCTCAACTTAAAACGCGCCACAGGGCGTGTTTGCACACATGTCACCTCAGGCACCTCAGGCACCGCATCCTTCCTTCACTATTGAGCAAAATATTCCTCACAAAATCAGCCGAACTACGAATTCCGATTTACCCACCTGTTATCACGAGAGACGTCAGTGCTGCATCTTTGAGCCCAGTACGGACCCTGAAAAGTAAATCTAAGCGTACTTACCAGTAACTTGTATTTCCTTCCATAGGAATCTATTGTGTGATTTTAACCAGAAAAGTTTCTAAGTGTGGAGTTTTGAAACGTACAAAAATTCCTCTAAAATCATCCGAACTACGAATTCCGATTTACTCACCTGTTATCAGGAGAGACCTTGGTGCTGCATCTTTCAGCGCACTACTGATCCTGAAAAGTAATTCTAACCATACTTACAGTAACTTGAATTTCCTTCTATAGGCTAACATTGACTGGTTTCACTTGGAAATTCTTCTAAGTGTTCGCCTCGAGGATTCCGAGGGAGGTGACATCTTTTGCCGGACACTGAGCCCCTGTGCAATTTCGGGACTGCGAGGACCAGTAGCCACAGCGGCGTTTACAAGCCGCAGCTGGTCCTCTTCCCGATTCCTCCCCTCATCTGGATATATCGGAGTGGGATTCTGAATCCTCCGGTTTCTGCTGTGTTTCATCGTTCTGGTGTTGCTGGCTGTGACGGACCTCGCCTAGGAAAAACACCACTTTCCTGCTAAACTCACTCCTGCTAAATACTTTCAACCTCTCACGGCCCCCGCTGCGCGGGGGCCGTTCGCCTCGAGGATTCCGAAGGAAGTGACATCTTTTGCCGGACACTGAGCCACTGTGCAATTTTGGGACTGCGAGGACCAGCAGCCACAGCGGCGTTTACAAGCCGCAGCTGGTCCTCTTCCCGACTCCTCCCTTCAGTACTTAACCACTTCTCCGAACGCGCACGCGGGACGCGCGCGGGTCGAAGCCCGGGCAAAGGGCGGGCCCTCTGAGGCCCTCAGAGGCAGAAGTAGGCTAGGCTGGGCCCCCTTTCTTGGAATTGCCTATGAAACAGGTCTATTGTTTATGAAGTATGTTCTAACTAAATTTTTTCAAACTATTGTAAGCACATAAGATTTTGAACTCGGGTTTTTGTTTTACTTACATCTTATGATCCCATTCCTCTATTATAGTCTCTGTCTGGTGTTTAATACCAACTGTTTTAGAAATATTGGTGGTGTTTACTTGGGTTTTTGAAATGACGGCAAAAAAATTAAGGTCAGGGCGTTTATTAGAGGGCAGGTCATGTTCTAAAACAAAATCAAATCCCCTGCGTAATAAAGATACTTCTGCTTTACAATTAAAGGGTAAATGTCAATTGTATAGTTTATGGGAAAGGGGAAAGGATAAAGCCTTGTCTGAGGGGTTAAAGCCTGAAGAAATCAAGGGTAAAGACAAAGAGGAAGATATATTCTTAATAAAAGATAATAGTAATCAGGTTGATGCTTCGGCAACATTATTATCTGAGAAATCTTCGTCTGATACTGCGGTGGGAGGCCCTCTTGATTCTCATGATCCACAGAGGCAAGTATCTGTGGGGGATGATTTTATTCTTCCCAATATAGACATGGAAACTCAGAAGAGGCAGTCAGACATTGCACATAATATAGTCTTGGATCATACCAATACCCAAGACGTATTGGTAATGCCAGGGCTTCATCTCTATAGTAGTACCCCCTCCAATAAATCAGAGGGTTCCATGTCTCAGGTAAATTCTTCATCAAGCCCTGTTTTTAATATGAACAATACTCTCCCTAGTTCTCCTACTGGAAATGATAATATAATATCTAAATCTCTGTTTTCCCTAGAACACCTTCTATCTTCCATCCTACAATTATTGGAAAAATTTGTCGGCGGCTCAGATTGTGTCCTTGATACAGTAACCCAAATACTTAGGGTATTACTAAATATTAAATTTGGGACTGAATCTGGTTCACATCATGAGTCTGCTAACTCAGATGGGAAAGTGGGTAAAGACAAGAAGTTCGTAAATGAGTTCGAAGGTGTACCTTTAGCCTTAGACATAGCTCAAGCTGATCAAAATAAGTACTCTCAAGATTCCAATAGTAAAAAAATAGGGGTTATTTCGGGGAGTAATCCGGCTGGCAAATTAAAATCAGCCAGTGGCAATTGTATTGCCGAACTTGATGAGGAAATAGAAACCCTGACCGACTCCGATAAAATGTTAAATAAAGATCTATTTCCCATCTTCACACCACAAATAAATAAAGAGAAAGAGGTTATCGCAGATCTTTCAAATAAGGAGAAAGGGGTAGTAATAGCCAAACAAAAAAAGCAAAGAGAAAAAAAGAGAAAAAAAGAGAAAACCAACTCGTAGATTCTTTAAAAAAAGACCGAGAAAAATCAATTTTGAAGAACACCTTGAGATTTTGACTGAAAAAATTTCGCCCCAAAACTCTGTATCAAACTTACCTCAAGAATTAATTGGTCAAACTAAACCTGACAAAGTTGTCATGACCATTGATCCTTCAGGGTTTTCCAATTACCCTGAGTATGGGGAACAGATTATTACTGCAAATGGTTCAATACCAGTTCTTAACCCTTTAGCTACACCCTTTCCGGATATGATTGAAATTGAACATGTCCCTAAATCAACCATTTCTGAAAAGGAAAGTGTTGATACTGTTTTCTTAGATTTTGTACCTCTTTTTGATTCTGATTTTATTTTAAACAGATCCGTACTCCTTAATTGTTTTCGAGAGATTGAAGGTTTGAAATTAATTCAGTCAAATGATATAGATGTTGTGTCACTTTTAGGCCTTGAAGTTGGGAAGATATCAAGGGTTAAATTTTATTCAAAACTAGTATTGAATCATATTCTACGATGGTCTGAAGAATTACAAATAAGGGGGATTGATGTTACCCCTTTCTTCCTTGTGGATACACGTAATAAAATATCTACAAACTTGTCGATAGTCCATGGAGTAACCACAGGCATCACAGATCGGTCCTCAATAAAAACTGAGGAATTAAAAATCTGTGTATCGAAAAATGAACGACAAGTGATTTATAAAAATCCTTTACCCTCCCAAACAATTTTGGAAGAAGATGATTCCAAATGGAGCTGGTTACCCGGTGTTCTGTCAAGTAAATCCACCTCTGCTCCTAAACCGTATTCCAATTTTTAACATCGATTTAAAAATAATCTCATGGAATACGGCAGGATTAAAAAATAGTCCCGATTTTTTTTTATATTTGCACTCCTTAGAAGCGGACGTAATTTGCCTACAGGAGACTTGGGTGGATGGGAAATTCTTGGCGGAAAAGGATTATTTTGTGTTGGTTGGTAGCGCAGTTCCCTCAAGGAGAGGTCATGCGAAGGGAGGACTGGCTTGCCTACTTTCCAACAAGATCAAATGGCACTATACTCATTATCTAGACCCCAACAATCTGTTCCAGGCAATATCATTGTTAAACTTAGTTAAGGATGACCCACGGAAATCACTTGTACTGATAAATGCCTATATCCCCCCTGATGCCTGCTTTAATGTAGGTTTAAAGACGATCTTCTCCTTCAGCAGTTAATCAAAGGTAGATAGGACACTTGTAACCACGTTGCCAGGAGATCTGTTGAAAAACCCTCATAAACGCTGTGTATTTAAAAAGCGGTTTATCTTGATTCTCCTCTAGTAGGAGGAATCCACACGAGAGACTTTAAGCTCTACACAGTCCTCTCTTTATGACTACACCAAGCACTCTAGAAAACCCCGTAGGAAGCATGGTTTCCGCGTCCAGAGGGCAGAGCCAGCACAAGACGCGGAACCTGCTTCCTTCGCGGGTGAGAACAAAGAGCTAAGCACCTTTTCCGACTTCAGTACTACATTAAGATCGGGTTAAGTAATTCGACTCTTTCCTTTTCCCCTTTATACTGCGTATTTAGCCTGGGACTATTAAGTCCGTTCCCTTTGAAGGAAAATAGCAAGATCGCTTTCTAGGTAAGAGAAACCTTCACGTATATACGGGTTCTTTATCATGCAAAACACCGGGTTTTACGCGTTTAATAATGTTTTGGCTGGTGTCCTTCTCTGCCTGTCTCTGCTTTCTCCCTCACTCACAGGTTCACGGAGAATCCACCAATATAGACAGGTAAACGAATTCCCATTACAATTGGCCTATTTTATATAGTGACTCACGATGGGCTTATTTGTTTGGATTGATTTATGAACTAGCCTGGTGTACAACTAGTCCTTTTGCAATATATATGATCATATGATATGAAAACATGCGTTAGCCCGAGTGAAACATTGTGAAAAGTAAAACTAAGATTGTGTGTGCTTTTGAACATCCCAGGGTTAGCGATCACTACAAAATACTATCATGTTTCATCACCTACCTTTACTTAATATTTAGTATTAGTAGTGCGATGTCTTGAATTGAAACTTGTCATTTGGCACATAAGGCGTAAACAACATTTTCTTAATTATTGTGCTATATTAGATATATATACACATGAAGTATTGCTCTCTCTTTTAATTCGCCACCAGCATTTCCTTGAGCAGTAAGTGAATAAATATCACGCATGTAAATTACATATGCAATTACCACGATAAACTTAAATCACCCCATAATATTTCTTGTTTGTTTCAGGTGGAATTAATTATGAACCACAGTGGGTAAGACTAAAACTTTAGAACCCGCTTCATACT
Source organism: Lissotriton helveticus (assembly GCF_964261635.1). Lineage (NCBI taxonomy): Eukaryota > Metazoa > Chordata > Amphibia > Caudata > Salamandridae > Lissotriton > Lissotriton helveticus. The sequence goes on along the minus strand of NC_136070.1, from coordinate 436,752,407 downwards.
ACACAATTTGTGCTAGTACTTTTAACACTCTATGTTATATGTTTTGTCCTGACGAAGGCTCCATAGACCCTTTTGGGCCAAGTGAGCTGAAACATGTCGACGTATGTAACCAAAAAGTGATATGCTTGAGACTCAATAACTCGGTCCGTATAGCATACCCATCTTCTATATTTTTAAATTAGTTGTCCAACAACAAAATAAAGTACGGGTGTTGCTTGGAGACTATTTTTATTTAAGAAAAACCTGTTTGTGGGGTTACATTTGGAGATCTCTGGAGACTACCACGTTACACCAGAGACTGCCTCGGGTGAGGCTGGCATGGTGCACGTTGTCAAACCCTATGATAAATGCCACAACGCTAGTGTGGGGCGGAGAATCAAGATAAACCGCTTTTTAAACACAGCGTTTATGAGGGTTTTTCAACAGATCTCCTGGCAACGTGGTTACAAGTGTCCTATCTACCTTTGATTAACTGCAGATGACCCGGGGAACTGATAGGACAATCATTCCTCCTCCCTTCTTTTGATAATTACGATCTTCTCCTTCATACAGAATCTTCTTGACTCTGAGTCCCCTCCTTACATTTTGTTACTAGGGGACTTTAATTGTAAAATTTCAAACTGTAGCCTTGATTTGCTCAGGAATAAACTTAAGGAGGAATCACTTCAGATACCGCGTGCCCTATTTCCTGGGAATATTAAGACCAATAAGAGAGGGAAATTACTTTTGGAGGGAATATTAGAGGTAGATAGTATAATTATAAATGGAAGGCTCCCCTCGGACATTCCGGCTAATTTCACACACAAATCTAAGAACAGTGAATCTATCCTCGATTATGTGATAGCAGGTAATACCCTTTTCTATCTCCTGAAAGATCTGTTAGTATGTAATACAGAACTTAGTGACCATAAGGTATTGGTTCTTATTGTAAACGTCAATCCCCCTCCTACGGATACATGGCACATTAATAGTGATTTGGTAAATTTTGGAGCCATTTCGGGGAGATGTTACTGGAATTTTGGGGCTATTAGGAGTTTAGCGAGTATTTTGGAGTCTACTGTAGAGAATTTGTTGCAATGGGACGGAAATGAGCTATTATGCTTTGGCAATTTCTTGAAAGTAGTCATTGCAATAGCAAAAAAACCTCATCCTGCAAAAAAAACCAAATAATCCCAAACTGTCTTCGATATTTACAAATTGAAATAAACAAATTGGTTAGGGATCAATATCTTTTTTATACTCTTGAAAGATACCATAAAATAGCTCTTCTAAGAAGAAGGAAAATGAGGATGAAGGCCAGATTGAAGAGAGAGAACGAAGATTTCTTGTGGATTAAACTTCGGGAAGCCTCCTATAGGGGTCAAGCTAGGGTATTCTGGTCGATAATTGGTGAGGGTTGTGGTCTAAGATCTAGACCCTCTCCAATCTCTATAGATGAGCAGATTTGGTTGATTACATCGAGCAATTATATAGTAATAATGATTCGACCCGTGATAACGATATACTATACGTGGTTAATCATATTTATGGCCCTCCGTCCGAGAAGGACATTGAACTAGCCATCAAGGGCTTGCGTTCTTCGGGCGCGATGGGTCCGGATGAACTCCCTATCTCGGTGATAAAACAACAGAGTGAGCTACTGAGTAAAATTATTTTTCCAGTTTTTAAATTTTGTTTTGTTAGTGGAACTGTTCTTCCCTCCTGGAAAGGGAGCATATTAGTCCCCCTCTTTAAGAAAGGAGCTGGAGACTTGCCACAAAACTACCGTCAAATCGCTCTTTTAGATGCTATAGGTAAGGTTTTCGCAAAATGTCTTCTTAACTTGATTAATGACTGGGTGCTTAAGGCTGAAATCTTACCCCATGAACGGACCGGGTTTAGGCAAAGGCACTACTTTCAGCCCACTACTGATTCTTGAAAGTAATTATAACCGTACTTACCAGTAACTTGAATTTCGTTCTATAGGATATCATTGCCTGCTATATAAAATATATATAAATTAAACAATATATACAATTTAAAAAAATGATACAATTTCAATATTTCTTAAAACATTTTTTTTCAATTTATTTAAAAAATATGTATGTAATTTAAAAAATAAAATATATAAAAATAAATAGTTTAAAACAATGTAGTAAATCAGTATGAAAAAAATATAACAATTAATACATTCAAAAATTATCATTTACAAAACCTTTGAAATTCACTGAAAAACCCATAGGTTTCAGCCACGTTATAGTTAGGAATTAGCATTTAAAAAAACCTTTGAAATTCACTGAAAAAAACATAGGTTTCACACATGTTATAGTTAGCTGGACATTTCACTCATACAAAACCATTGAAATTCCCCCGTTATAGTTAGTTCAGCTAACTATAACTCCCGTGCCCGTAATGCACTGCTGAAGACGTCACATATTACATCACTCATGACATGGTCAGTGACATCACTCATGACATCACTCATGACATCTCAAATGACATCACTCATGACATCACTGATGACATCATCCTTGTGAAAGAGTGGCAGACCTCCTCTCACCGTAATATAACCATTGATACACAGACTCAAAAATAGAAACTAACATTTTCAAAGAAATAGAGATACCAATACCAGTTACAACAACCTATTCAGTAATTCCAACATCTACATACACATCAACTCATTCACCAACAGTTCTATATAGTTACTCATACATGTACTCACTCATCATATGTACTCATACACCTATACATCCTGTTACACACCGACACTCATCCATAGAGTTACTCACACACATACTCACACATGCAAATAAACTATCAAACATCCATTTACTTGCATATACAGCTATAGACACACCATTACACTTACTTCTACAGAAACGTACACATACTTACTCTCTTAAACAACCACTTATAGAAACACATACTTATTTATACAGGAACTCTTCCAATCTCTCACTCTCACATATACTCACTTATATACATCAATACTCACATATATTAGTTTAAAACATATGTAGTTACTCATTAATATACTATTGAGACAGTCATTCACTCACTAACACACCCATACACACACTCACCACCCATACAGTCCTGCACACATGCTGTCTTCAAAACACATACAGTGAGTCAGTCATTCATGCATCTATGCGCTAAGTAATACCCCCACCAAACCATACGGACACTCATACTGATACTTAAAAAACCAACTAAAAACCCATATAGACACTCATGTAGCTACTCACCAACCCATGCAGCCACTTATACACAAAGTGAGACACTGATACATATATTTACATATTTAAACATTACTCGCTAATACATGTATGTTTTTTTTCAGTGAATTTCTAAGGTTTTTTAAATGCTAATTCCTAACTATAACGTGGCTGAAACCCATGGTTTTTTCAGTGAATATATATATATATATATATATATATATATATATATATATATATATATTCACTGAAAAAACCATAGGTTATAGACCATATATAGTTAGGAATTAGCATTTACAAAACCTTGAAAATTCACTGAAAAAACCATAGGTTATAGACCATATATAGTTAGGAATTAGCATTTAAAAAACCTTATTTTACTCACACAAAACCATTGAAATTCCATATATAGTTAGTTGCACTAACTATATATCGCGCACCTGCAATCCACTGCTGATGATGTCACATATTACATCATTCATGACATGGTCAGTGACATCACTGATGACATCACTGATGACATCTCAAATGACATCACTGATGACATCACTGATGACATCTCATTTGACATCAATGACCACATCACTGATGATATCATTCATGTGACAATACAATGCATCTCCTCACATTTTAATATAACCTCTGTTTCACCCAGTGTTAAATACAGAATATAATTTTTGAAACCATTGACACACCAATACTAGTTACTACATACGCACTCACTGATTCCTACGTCTACACACACCTTCACTCATTCACCCATACTATCATTCATACATACAATCACTCATCTTTACAACACTATCATATGCACTCATACACCTATACAGACACTCACAGTCTGCCACTCATCCATGGAGTTACTCACACACCTAGTCAGTCCTGTAAAGAATCAATGACACTTCCATTTTCTTGTCTATACAGTTAAACATAGAGCACCTTACATTTTCAAACATATACTAACACATACTTACCTTGTTATACAATCATTGATACAAGTACACATTGATCTGCACAGAGTCACACACCTCCCAGCCAGCCACACACACACTCAGTCTCCCATACAAATACTTGGACAATCAATCAGTAACCCATATAGTTAATCATATAGCTACTGATCAAAACATGCAGCAGTTTACAGAACAACAGACATAATGATGCACAAATTAAGACACTTTAGTCACTAACCCATGCACTCAGTGAGACACATTTAATCACTCACTCATGCATTCAGTCATGCACCTACTAAATCCTTTGTCCAGACACTTATACTTCCACTCATTCTTCAATATGTAAGACACATTTTAACTTTACAGAAACATACAGTCACTGGATGTTGTCATCAGTGATGTCATCAGTGATGTCATTTGAGATGTCATCAGTGATGTCATCAGTGATGTCACTGACCATGTCATGAATGATGTAATATGTGACATCATCAGCAGTGGATTGCAGGTGCGCGATATATAGTTAGTGCAACTAACTATATATGGAATTTCAATGGTTTTGTGTGAGTAAAATAAGGTTTTTTAAATGCTAATTCCTAACTATATATGGTCTATAACCTATGGTTTTTTCAGTGAATTTTCAAGGTTTTGTAAATGCTAATTCCTAACTATATATGGTCTATAACCTATGGTTTTTTCAGTGAATTTCAATGGTTTTTTAATAGCAAATATCATAAGCTGTCGAATGTCAAGTACGTGGTAAGTGAAAACATTTTCGTGTTTATGCACACTGATCTGCTTTGAATGGTGCCCCCCCCCCTCATTTCTATTAGGAGTACTCTCTCTTTGCAGATAGTGAAAGGTAGTTAACGCAGGTCTTTGCCCCCATTGTAATCCGTCGTGCCTGCTTCTCTCTCCATTTGATTCATTGTTATCCAAGTATTTACTGTTTTAGAATTAGTTCTCTTTGGTTCATTCTCTATTTACAAACAAACACAGAGTCGCAATACTCTGTTTAGTCTTTGCAGATAACGAAAAATCGTGTAAAAAAAAAGAAAAAGAATCGAGCAAAATCAGTAGGCCACTAATGGGATCTCTTTTTGACCTCGCAAAAATAGAAACATTAGGAACAACCCCTCATGACAAATACAAAACTAGTGAGATGAACTGAACTCCACACAATGATGGCTGCAAAACAGCTCGGCTCCGCCACCCACCCCGCCCAAAATAACGATAAAGAACGGCTGCCATGATTGGTTGCGGAATGACCACGACGGAGCTACGAAATGGTGCTGCTCTCATGCTAACCCCAGCTTCAGTCTGAAACATCCAGAAACACTGTAGACTACCAATTCGATCAGTTCCGGTAGCGCCCCAATGTAACCCGGTAGAGAAGAACTAGCCCTCCCCTCTTTGACTGATGGTTCTTGTTGCCTGTCCCTTCTGTTGTCATTTAACAGAACTATTTAGCCTGCTGAAAGGGGTTGTGTTCCGACCGCTGGTTGGTGGAGACATTTTGACTATATTCTGTACCTGCGTTGTCGCGTAATGCGTCATATGACGCGCCGCGTTAGCGCATCCGGAAGTCATCCGGGGCGCGCAGCGCGTAACGTAAGCATAACAAGTCATGTGACTTGTTAATAAAACTTTTCATTGGTTCATTTTACTTTTCTTATTGTAATGATGAAAGGCTTGATCATATGACCTAAAAATTACGCTTTTCATTACTTCCGAACATTATTTTTTCTTAAATATATGTTATAATGTTCCAGGCTAATGTACTTTCCCGGAAATTTTACAACTGTCCTGCAAGTAAAATATATTCTTTTTTCGAGAAAAAGAGCGTTTCTTCGTCCCATGACGGAGCCGTTGAGCAAAAGAGGGTCGACCTGCTGTCTTAGTCGCCGATACGCCTGAATATGAGATTCTTATCGATCACTTTATGTTGCAGGAATAGAAAACACAACAGCCCTTGACCATTTATCTTTACTGCGTTCCTTCGTATTATACCTTTTACCCTTCATGTAATTGGTCTGCTTTATTTCACTTGCCTTTTAATGATTCTAAAACAGTGACTATTATTAAAAACTTTACCAATGTATATACTACTACCATGTTTTCTTTTAAAAACCTTTATTGTGAAAATTTCATTATACAAATACGAGCCTATAACCACGTGGGCCGGCCACGGAGCAAACTGTAATCGTATATGATGAATAGACATTTACACTGTAGAGGAACGTAACGGGCGGGCCATTAGGTTGCAAGAACTAAGGTGTCTAACAGTTACGGAATCGGTGGACGTACATTTTATAATTAAAATACGACAGGGCCAGTTACAATAAAATTATCTAGATATACATTTGCGGGCAAGTACCATGGGTGACGTTAATTCGAACTTTCAACAGTACAGTAATCAATAACACATCAGAACTTAATATCAATAGGGATGTCGAAATATTCAATCAATTCTCGTCCCCGCCCGCCATGTGCTTCAAAACTGCATACGTATCTCGTGATTTCAAGGTTCTGCAACCAGTACACAACAAGGAGTTACGAGTCCCATTTATTCTGGCGCCATTTTGGGCGAGGACGGGCAGGTCCAGGATATAGTCAAAATGTCTCTACCAACCATCGACTATGATGATGTTCATATGCTGTATTTATTAGAGTAACACTCAGATGTCCACATGAAATAAATTTGCCACAATCTAAACATGTCATTTTAATCTTTCCAAAGTTCTTCTAAATATTTGGGACCGTTTCCCTTGCCTCTGAAGCTCTCAGTGCCACTTCTTTGATGAATGTACTAGCAGGTCAGGGGTTCTCCTCCAAATCTCTCTTTTATGCAGCACTATAATTAATTGTTGCCACCTCTCCATATGACGATGCATGGTATAGTTACCACAACTATATTTTTTTTCGGTTCCTCTAGAGAGTTCATCGTGGCAGATGAAGCGTGTAACGTACCGGGCATTTACCTTTTTTTGCATGTACAGGAAAGGAAAAAAAAATCGAGCGTCCGAGTTCTAAGGTGTCCCAGGGCCATTTTAGTGGACCAGGCCCAAATCCAAAGAACAGGCCGCCATTTTGAGAGTCCTGTTGCAGCCGCCTGTCGCTGTAGCATCAAGAGCAGCCGAAACTCAGCTGAATGGCAACTGAAACGGTAAAGGGGCGCCCCACTACAGCAGACGAGCCAGGCCCAAATCCAAAGAACTGCTATCTCACAGGCTAATGGGGCGACCCACGCCGAGTTTCAGCATTGTAGGATGACCACACAAGTACAGCAACTTGCTAGACATCACCTCGGTGCCATCCGGATCTCGGCGCCCCACTGCAGATGAAGTGCCTCTCAACTATGAAACCACCACGGTGACATCCGGATCTTGGCGCGTTGTGCTGCCTTCGGCCTATTCGCACATCGGTCCGCTACTGACGCCATCTCACAGGCTAATGGGGTGACCCACGCCGAGTTTCAGCATTGTAGGATGACCACAGCAACTTGCTAGACATCACCTCAGTGCCATCCGAATCTTGGCATCTCAACGCCTAGTGGTATCTTCCATACAAAAAATATTGTTACGCTGCCTTTGGCCCCATTCGCACACCAGTCCGCAACTTAGACATCACCTCGGTGCCATCCGGATCTTGGCATCTCAGCGCCTTGTGGTGTCAGTCAGAAAATATTGTTGTGCTGCCTTCGGCCTATTCGCAAATCCAAAGAACTGCTATCTCACAGGCTAATGGGGCGACCCACGCCGAGTTTCAGCATTGTAGGATGACCACACAAGTACAGCAACTTGCTAGACATCACCTCGGTGCCATCCGGATCTCGGCGCCCCACTGCAGATGAAGTGCCTCTCAACTATGAAACCACCACGGTGACATCCGGATCTTGGCGCGTTGTGCTGCCTTCGGCCTATTCGCACATCGGTCCGCTACTGACGCCATCTCACAGGCTAATGGGGTGACCCACGCCGAGTTTCAGCATTGTAGGATGACCACACCAACTTGCTAGACATCACCTCAGTGCCATCCGAATCTTGGCATCTCAACGCCTAGTGGTATCTTCCATACAAAAAATATTGTTACGCTGCCTTTGGCCCCATTCGCACACCAGTCCGCAACTTAGACATCACCTCGGTGCCATCCGGATCTTGGCATCTCAGCGCCTTGTGGTGTCAGTCAGAAAATATTGTTGTGCTGCCTTCGGCCTATTCGCACATCGGTCCGCTACTGACGCCATCTCACAGGCCAACGGGGCGCCCCACGCCGACTTTCAGCATTGTAGGATGGCCACACCAGTACCACAACTTGCAAGACACCACCTCGGTGCCATCCGGATCTTGGCATCTCAGCGCCTTGTGGTCTCTTCTACACCGGAAATATAGTAGAAAATATTGTTGCGCTGCCTTTAGCCCCATTCACACATCAGTCCGCTACTGACACCATCTCACAGGCCAACGGGGCGCCCCACGCCGACTTTCAACATTGTAGGATGGCCACAGAAGTGCGACAACTTACTAGACACCACCTCGGTGCCATCCGGATCTTGGCGCGTTGTGCTGCCTTCGGCCTATTCGCACATCGGTCCGCTACTGACGCAAACTCACAGGCCAACGGGGCGCCCCACGCCGACTTTCAGCATTGTAGGATGGCCACACCAGTGCGGCAACTTCCTACACACCACCTCGGTGCCATCCGGATCTTCGCGCGTAGTGAAGCTGCAGCAGCTGCAAATAAGCTTCAGACAGTGTTACAACCGCTGCTCAGAACTCTCAACTATGACACCACCTCGATGCCATCCGGATCTTGGCGCGTTGTGTTGCCTTCGGCCTATTCGCACATCGGTCCGCTACTGACACCGCCTCACGTGCCAACGTATTTTCTCCACATTTTATACCCTATGCCGCATAACAGGTCATGTGACTTCTTTATAAAACTTTTCATTGGTTCATTTTACTTTTGGTTTCCTAATGATGGAAGGCTTGATCATATGACCTAAAAACAACACTTTTCATTGGATGAAAACTTTTTTTTCCCCCCAAACGATGAAAGCCCCACCTTGTTTCTGGATGTTTCAGACTGAAGCTGGCGTCACCATGAGAGCACCACCATCTCGTAGCTCCGTCGTGGTCATTCCGCGAGCAATCATGGCAGCCGCTCCCCACCAGAAGCCTGCAGGAGTCGGGGCCCCCAAAACTTTTGATGAATTCTCAAGGCGGAGGGGACGCTTTCGAGAATGGGGTCCAAGACCTAGCAGACAAGCGTCCGATTTCCAAGGTGTCCCAGGGCCATTTCAGTGGACCAGGCCCAAAAAGGAAACAGCCTGCCGCCATTTTGAGAGTCCTGTGGCAGCCGCCTATCGCTGCACCGCAAGAGTGGGCGCAACTCAGCTGAATGGCGGATTTTGACACAGTGGACCAAAAGCGGACGGAATGGCAACTGAAACGGTAAAGGGGCGCCCCACTACAACAGATGACACTCCACCTGGAGAGGCCCGTTCACGCCGCCTCCCCCGGGGCGCCCCACGCCGTTATTCGGAGCAGCATTGTAGGATACCAAAACCAGTGCGGCAACTTACTGGACATCACCTTGGTGCCATCGTTCTGCTGCCTTGGAACTATTCGCACAACAGTTTGCTACTGATGACCCACCCCCCGCGACGCCCCACGCCGTTATTTGCTGGGTGGCAACTTACTAGACATCACTTTTGTGTCATCTAGATTTCGGCGCGTTCTGCTGCCTTGGAACTATTCGCACAACAGTTTGCTACTGATCACCCACCCCCCGCGACGCCCCACGCCGGAAATCTGGACGTTGTGCTGCGTTGGGACTATTCGCACAGCCGACCGCTACTTCGTTGTTTTTCTCTAAAAATGTTTATATGTTATTACTATTTTTGTTTTCTTGTATATATTTATAAATTATTAAAGTTTTATAATCTTACTACTTTGTCGGAGTGCTATATATTTTTAATGTGACACATAATTGTAAAAACTTTGATGTACAAAGAGTCATCCCTGGAATCTTCCGCTTCACGCTCGGTCCCCTCCCCAATCACAATACAGGATGGTTTTCAGATAATAGCAACGCTTCTGCTGTGACGGATCTCATCGAGTGTGGGCCTTGATCTACTATAACTCCTTTGAAGACGGGTGATTCTTTACAGCTGTGGCCATAAACTACATCTGCAGGGCTAGCTGATAGCCTAGGACCGGCCTGGACAATCGGACACAGAGGAAAAGGAGTGTCAGAGGGTGCGGTAGTGAATAGGGCGAAAGGGAGGTGTCGGGCGGGCACAGGGTGTGATTCTCAGGGAAGAACAGCGCAGATGGGGGGAGGTTTATTACCCATGCATAAGACAGAGAGCGGGGGTGACCACTGCCTGGGGGAGATGCTTGCGAGGGTGGGGAGCCATGGTAAGGATCGACAGCGTTCACAGAGTGGATCTGGTCAAGGCATCTAAAATGGCTGCCGTGCACGACAAAAGTGTGGCATTTGAAAAAAGACAAGATGGCGCACACAATGTTTTTCAACAATTCCTGATTTCCTTCGAATCGAACGTTAACAGACGTTGGGGCATATTACCAAAGTTAAGCGATATTTATCCCTAACGATGCATTGCAAAGATTTTTTTACCGTCAGAAATTATCGCAGATAAACCTTGCTATTATCAAGGTTTATCGCAAATACGATAAAAAACGAGCGCAATGCATTAATGTCGCTGAAAACTCCGCGATATTCATGCATTACCGAGCTAATGCTCTTAGCCATGTTATCCACCTCCCATTGGATAACATGGCTAAGAACTGCTCAGGGCAGCTGTTAGTTTTTGGAGATATTCGCGCTTATCTCGAATATTTCCAAAAGTTGATAATAGGAGATAGCGATGTTAGCGACTGTTTCCAGTCGCTAACATCTTGGCATGCCCACTTTGCATGTCATTAGTGATAAATATCACTCACATGCAAAGTGGGACCCAAGATGGTCGCTATCTCCTACTAGCCGTCGCTAACTGGTGTTAGCAACAGCTAGGTAATACACATATAATTTTATCTCCGCGAAGCGGAGCGCTGTTACAGATATATATCTTGTTTTTGAACGTTAATTTCTCAAAATGCACTGAAGCACATATATTGAGACATAGCAAAGGCACATCGGGCTACCAGTCCCTAATATTTTACCAAGTTTCGTGCAAATCCATTCAGCCGTTCGATTATTATTATTATTATTTTTTTTTGCCCCGCGGGGCCCTTTTAAAACCTCCACATCAAACCTAGGGGGTCAGCGAGGATCTACTATGCCCCCTTATGGTCATCAGCCGTTCGATTATTATTATTATTTTTTTTTTTGCCCCGCGGGGCCCTTTTAAAACCTCCACATCAAACCTAGGGGGTCAGCGAGGATCTACTATGCCCCCTTATGGTCATTTGCCCCTTCGCTTTGGCCTCCTCTTGTCTCTCGATCCTACCGAGAGACAAGATGGCGGCCGCTACGTACTGTTTGGAATGTTTACAGACACCGGAGAGCCAATCAGCTTCGCTTCGCAAAGCTCCGTAACGCGAAAAGTACGCGAAGCGGTGCGCTGTTACAGATATATATCTTTTTTTGAACGTTAATTTCTCAAAATCCACTGAAGCACATATATTGAGACCTAGCAAAGGCACATCGGGCTACCAGTCCCTACAATTTTGCCAAGTTTCGTGCAAATCCATTCAGCCGTTCGATTATTATTATTATTATTTTTTTTTGCCCCGCGGGGCCCTTTTAAAACCTCCACATCAAACCTAGGGGGTCAGCGAGGATCTACTATGCCCCCTTATAGTTATTTCCCCCTTTGTTTTGACCTCCTCTTGTCTCTCGATCCTACCGAGAGACAAGATGGCGGCCGCTACGGACTGTTTGGAATGTTGACAGACGCCGGAGAACCAATCAGCTTCGCTTCACAAAGCTCCGTTGCGCGAAAAGTACGCGTCCTGGGCCGCTGCCCAGTCCGCTGTTACAGATATATATCTTTTTTTAAACGTTAATTTCTCAAAATCCACTGGAGCACATATATTGAGACCTACAAAAGGCACATCGGGCTACCAGTCCCTACAATTTTGCCAAGTTTCGTGCAAATCCATTCAGCCGTTCGGGCTAAAAGTGAGGCCAACCGCCCTATGGAAAACTCAATGTTAAAAACACGTTTTGGGACCCCCCTTTTTTCTCGACCCCCCCTGGACGAAACCCCCCCCAATTTTCAGGGGCTGCTCAGAAACAAAATGTGCCATTTTCCTGAAAATTTCAGCCAATTCCGTCCACAAACGCCAAAGTTATTAGACATAGAATTTTCAAAAAACCCATAGAGAAAAAATCCTAACTATATATACCTACTGGCGACCGCCAGTAGGTAATATATATATATATATATATATATATATATATATATATATATATATATATATATATATATATATATATCCAGTAGAAGGCTAGGAGTAGCCGAAACGCGTAGACCGTTAATTGATGCACTTTAATTTTCACATGGTGTGTGAATAAAATATCTTAAAAACTAACCTGTTGCAGTGCCGTGACTCCGTCCATGAAGACTTGTGGTGAGGAGAGACGAAGGGAATATATATATATATATACATATATACATATATATGCATATATAATATATATATATATATATATATATATATATATATATATATATATATATATATACTAGCTTACCCATCGCGCTTTGCTGTGATCTCCGAAGAAAGGAAATTCAAGGAAACTCGTTATGATAACATTCAATTTACATTGTGTCATTTTTATTGAAACTTATTCATTTTAATATGGAAAACATTTCAAAGTGTCGTTTTAATTCTATTTATTTTTTCGAGTGCTTGTGGATACACAATTTTTTGTTTTTCCGTCTGGTGCGTACATCAGTATTCGAAAGATTATGAGGGCCCTGGGGGGCCGATATTTTAAAAAAAAACTATGCCAGAAACCTTCGCGGGAGTGTACTCAACAACTTCCCAAAGTTTCCTGGCGATCGGATGAATGCTGTTTTAATTCTATTTATTTATTCGGGTGCTTGTGGATACACGATTTTTTGTTTTTCCATCTTGTGTGTACATCAGTATTCGAAAGATTATGAGGGCCGTGGGGGGCGCGATATTTAAAAAATATTTATGCCAGAAACCTTCGCTGGAGTGTACTCAACAACTTCCCAAAGTTTCATGGCGATCGGATGAATGGTGTTTTAATTCTATTTATTTATTCGAGTGCTTGTGGATACATGATTTGTTGTTTTTCCGTCTGGTGCGTACATCAGTATTTGAAAGACTATGAGGGCCCTGGGGTCCGATATTTAAAAAGAATTTATACCAGAAACCTTTGCGGGAGTGTACTCAACAACTTCCCAAAGTTTCATGGCGATCACATGAATGGTGTAGTAATGCATAAAGGACAAACAGACAGACATATATTCGTTTTTATATATATACTAGCTTACCCGTCGCTCGTTGCTGCGATCTCAGAAGAAAGGAAATGTAAGGAAACTTGTTATGATAACATTCAATTTACATTGTGTCATTTTTATTGAAACGTATTCATTTTAATATGGAAAACATTTCAAAGTGTTGTTTTAATTCAGTTTTTTTATTCGAGTGCTTGTGGATACATGATATTTTTTGTTTTTCCGTCTGGTGCGTAGATTAATAAATCAGAAGGTTTTCCGACGCGTGAGCTGGCCACATACAGTTGACCATTTGAGAAGCACGGATTCTCCAAATCTAGTCCACACACTTGCAGCGATTGTCCTTGTGCTTTGTTCATGGTCAGTGCAAAAGCGAGTCACACCAGAAAGTGTAAACGTTCAGTATTGGCAAAATTATGAGGGCCCTGGGTGGCCGTGGGGGGGGGGAGATATTTAACAATTTTTTTATTATTTTTTTTTTGGCCAGAAACCTTCGCGAGAGTGTACTCAACAACTTTTAACACATTCTTTTCTTTTTTTTGTTTAGCCAGAAACCTTCGCGGGAGTGTACTCAACAACTTCCCAACGTTTCATGCCGATCGGATGAATGGTGTAGTAATGCATAAAGGACAAACGGACATACTTTGGTTTTTATATATCTATCTATATATATATTAATTTCCTCTAAACTGCAAATTATAGTCTGCTGTCTTTAAAAATAATTTGGACATGTGTGTGTATATATATGATGAAATTCAATTACTCTTTGAGACTCTGCTGTTTATTTATTGAATTTTCTAAATAATCAAATTTGGAGTTTTTTAATATATGTACGTATGTATATATATCATTGTTGAGTTTTATACAGTGTAATATAATATTTATTGTATTATTAGTTTTATGAATTACACCTAATGTTGAAGGGTTTTATTAGTTTAACTGGGTTCTTAGTTTGGCTAGTAATTTTCTTTGGCAGGGGTGTGATGAATTTCCCTTGAAAAATTAATGTCTATTATGATGTGTATTCTCTACTTATGATGGTTATATAACAGATATTGACAATATTGCTTATGATTTGCGGCATTTTTTAATTCCAAAGCAAATTTTCTGTAGGCATTTGACATCGGGCTTTGCTCATTTTTTATTATATATTCGCATTTGCTCTTCTGATTTTAATTGGTAATTTTTGGCTAAATACTAGGGTTATTTTTGTATTTAGTCACTACACTTTGGGTGTACCTCAATGTTGGCTCCTTTATTCTCCCTCGAAATACAATGTTTAATGAGAGACAGATTTTTTGCTGCTACTTATAGTCTATTTGGGCACTAGCCCCGGAGTTATAACTGTAAATAGCATGTATTTATTTGTGTTATTTATGAGCACTTTTCAACTTTATAGTCTGCTCTCTATTTCTATACGTTATTGGGAGTGTCTACATTGTAGCCATGAGGTATTTAAGGGCGTGGGCTTTTTCAGCATGCCATGTGATCAAGGCCGGGGCAACCTGGTTGAAACGCGTCATGTTGATGGAAAAGAAAATTGCACTTTAAGAATACTACCTTTGGTTGTGGTCCGTTCCTGATTCGAGGCACCGGGTGGAGATTTTTGCCTGCTGTTGTGCTTCTCAAGGACTTGGTTGTCATATATATATATATATATATATATATATATATATATATATATATATATTCTCCTTCCAAAATGCTCTGCAGCAAAAGGATCACTCGGAAGCAGGTAGGTTATAAACCATCATTTATTGCGTGTGCAGGAAGAGTCAGGTCCCGTCCCTTTTACTTGCAATCCCGACGCGTTTCAGTGCTGTCTGCACTTTCTTCTGGGGAAACAAATGTCAATGTGGCCAAGGCAGGTTCCGCTTTCTTTTGTAGTAAAGTTTCATTAATGGCTTAGTAGCACGTGATCCTTCCTACTGGATTCTGGGATATGAAGTCTTGTCTGCCATAATAATTTACCCTCAGTGGGTTCCGCATGTGCATATTATTAAACAAGTTCGTAGTGGCTGCAGTGAACCACCACGATGTTCAGGCACTTCAGTGTGCCCCGTTCTCTGACTCTGTCCTCATTGATGCTGCAGCCTGCTCCCGCCTTACTCAGCAGTGGTAGTCACAGCGAGACGGCCCCTTCCTCCAACGGCTCCCTCCTTCACTGTCAAGGCGGTGCTCCTTTCCACGACGAAGCTGTCGTGTGTAAATTTTCCTTCCAAAATGCTCTGCAGCAAAAGGATCACTCGGAAGCAGGTAGGTTATAAACCATCATTTATTGCGTGCGCAGGAAGAGTCAGGTCCCGTCCCTTTTACTTGCAATCCCGACGCGTTTCAGTGCTGTCTGCACTTTCTTTTGGGGAAACAAATGTCAATGCGGCCAAGGCAGGTTCCGCTTTCTTTTGTAGTAAAGTTTCATTAATGGCTTAGTTTACTGCAGAGCATTTTGGAAGGAGAATATATATATATATATATATACATATATATATATATATATATATTACCTACTGGCGGTCGCCAGTAGGTATATATAGTTAGGATTTTTTCTCTATGGGTTTTTTGAAAATTCTATGTCTAATAACTTTGGCGTTTGTGGACGGAATTGGCTGAAATCTTCAGGAAAATGGCACATTTTGTTTCTGAGCAGCCCCTGAAAATTTGGGGGGGGTTCGTCAAGGGGGGGCTGAGAAAAAAGGGGGGTCCCAAAACGTGTTTTTAACATTGAGTTTTCCATAGGGCGGTTGGCCTCACTTTTAGCCCGAACGGCTGAATGGATTTGCACGAAACTTGGCAAAATTGTAGGGACTGGTAGCCCGATGTGCCTTTTGTAGGTCTCAATATATGTGCTACAGTGGATTTTGAGAAATTAACGTTTAAAAAAAGATATATATCTGTAACAGCGGACCGGGCAGCGTCCCAGGACGCGTACTTTTCGCGCAACGGAGCTTTGTGAAGCGAAGCTGATTGGTTCTCCGGCGTCTGTCAACATTCCAAACAGTCCGTAGCGGCCGCCATCTTGTCTCTCGGTAGGATCGAGAGACAAGAGGAGGCCAAAGCGAAGGGGCAAATGACCATAAGGGGGAATAGTAGATCCTCGCTGACCCCCTACGTTTGATGTGGAGGTTTTAAAAGGGCCCCGCGGGGCAAAAAAAAAAAAAAATAATAATAATCGAACGGCTGAATGGATTTGCACGAAACTTGGCAAAATATTAGGGACTGGTAGCCCGATGTGCCTTTGCTAGATCTCAATATATGTGCTCCAGTGGATTTTGAGAAATTAACGTTCAAAAAAAGATATATATCTGTAACAGCGCACCGCTTCGCGTACTTTTCGCGTTACGGAGCTTTGCGAAGCGAAGCTGATTGGCTCTCCGGTGTCTGTAAACATTCTAAACAGTCCGTAGCGGCCGCCATCTTGTCTCTCGGTAGGATCGAACAGCTGAATGGATTTGCACGAAACTTGGCAAAATTGTAGGGACTGGTAGCCCGATGTGCCTTTGCTAGGTCTCAATATATGTGCTTCAGTGCATTTTGAGAAATTAACGTTCAAAAACAAGATATATATCTGTAACAGCGCTCCGCTTCGCGGAGATAAAATTATATGTGTATTACCTAGCTGTTGCTAACACCAGTTAGCGACGGCTAGTAGAAGATAGCGACCATCTTGGGCCCCACTTTGCATGTGAGTGATATTTATCACTAATGACATGCAAAGTGGGCATGCCAAGATGTTAGCGACTGGAAACAGTCGCTAACATCGCTATCTCCTATTATCAACTTTTGGAAATATTCGAGATAAGCGCGAATATCTCCAAAAGCTACCACCTGCCCTGAGCAGTTCTTAGCCATGTTATCCAATGGGAGGTGGATAACATGGCTAAGAGCATTAGCTCGGTAATGCATGAATATCGCTGAGTTTTCAGCGATATTAATGCATTGCGGTCGTTTTTTATCGTATTTGCGATAAACCTTGATAATAGCAAGGTTTATGTGCGATAATTTCTGACGGTAAAAAAATCTTTGCAATGCATCGTTAGGGATAAATATCGCTTAACTTTGGTAATATGCCCCAACGTCTGTTAACGTTCGATTCGAAGGAAATCAGGAAGTGTTGAAAAACATTGTCTGCGCCATCTTGTCTTTTTTCAAATGCCACACTTTTGTCGTGCACGGCAGCCATTTTAGATGCCTTGACCAGACCCACTCTGTGCACGCTGTCGATCCTTAGCATGGCTCCCCACCCTCGCAAGCATCTCACCCAGGCAGTGGTCACCCCCGCTCTCTGTCTTATGCATGGGTAATAAACCTCCCCCCATCTGCGCTGCTCTTCCCTGAGAATCACACCCTGTGCCCGCCCGACACCTCCCTTTCGCCCTATTCACTACTGCACCCTCTGACACTCCTTTTCCTCTGTGTCCGATTGTCCAGGCCGGTCCTAGGCTATCAGCTAGCCCTGCAGATGTAGTTTATGGCCACAGCTGTAAAGAATCACCCCTCTTCAAAGGAGTTATAGTAGATCAAGGCCCACACTCGATGAGATCCGTCACAGCAGAAGCGTTGCTATTATCTGAAAACCATCCTGTATTGTGATTGGGGAGGGGACCGAGCGTGAAGCGGAAGATTCCAGGGATGACTCTTTGTACATCAAAGTTTTTACAATTATGTGTCACATTAAAAATATATAGCACTCCGACAAAGTAGTAAGATTATAAAACTTTAATAATTTATAAATATATACAAGAAAACAAAAATAGTAATAACATATAAACATTTTTAGGGAAAAACAACGAAGTAGCGGTCGGCTGTGCGAATAGTCCCAACGCAGCACAACGTCCAGATTTCCGGCGTGGGGCGTCGCGGGGGGTGGGTCATCAGTAGCAAACTGTTGTGCGAATAGTTCCAAGGCAGCAGAACGCGCCGAAATCTAGATGACACGAAAGTGATGTCTAGTAAGTTGCCACCCAGCAAATAACGGCGTGGGGCGTCGCGGGGGGTGGGTCATCAGTAGCAAACTGTTGTGCGAATAGTTCCAAGGCAGCAGAACGATGGCACCAAGGTGATGTCCAGTAAGTTGCCGCACTGGTTTTGGTATCCTACAATGCTGCTCCGAATAACGCCGTGGGGCGCCCCGGGGGAGGCGGCGTGAACGGGCCTCTCCAGGTGGAGTGTCATCTGTTGTAGTGGGGCACTCCTTTACCGTTTCAGTTGCCATTCCGTCCGTTTTTGGTCCACTGTGTCAAAAGCCGCAATTCAGCTGAGTTGCGCCCACTCTTGCAGTGCAGCGATAGGCGGCTGTCACAGGACTCTCAAAATGGCGGCAGGCTCTTTCCTTTTTGGGCCTGGTCCACTGAAATGGCCCTGGGACACCTTGGAAATCGGACGCTTGTCTGCTAGTTCTTGGACCCCATTCTCGAAAGCGTCCCCTCCGCCTTGAGAATTCATCAAAAGTTTTGGGGGCCCCGACTCCTGCAGGCTTCTGGTGGGGAGCGGCTGCCATGATTGCTCGCGGAATGACCACGACGGAGCTACGAGATGGTGGTGCTCTCATGCTGACGCCAGTTTAGTCTGAAACATCCAGAAACAAGGTGGGGCTTTCATCGTTTGGGAAAAAAAAAAAGTTTTCATCCAATGAAAAGTGTTGTTTTTAGGTCATATGATCAAGCCTTCCATCATTAGGAAACCAAAAGTAAAATGAACCAATGAAAAGTTTTATAAACAAGTCACATGACCTGTTATGCGGCATAGGGTATAAAATGCGGAGAAAATACGTTGGCACGTGAGGCGGCGTCAGTAGCGGACCGATGTGCGAAGAGGCCGAAGGCAATACAACGCGCCAAGATCCGGATGGCACCGAGGTGGTGTCATAGTTGAGAGTTCTGAGCAGCGGTTGTAACACTGTCTGAAGCTTATTTGCAGCTGCTGCAGCTTCACTACGCGCCAAGATCCGGATGGCACAGAGGTGGTGTCTAGTAAGGTGCACTGGTGTGGCCATCCTACAATGCTGAAAGTCGGCGTGGGGCGCCCCGTTGGCCTGTGAGTTTGCGTCAGTAGCGGACCGATGTGCGAATAGGCCGAAGGCAGCAGAACGCGCCAAGATCTGGATGGCACCGAGGTGGTGTCTAGTAAGTTGCCGCACTGGTGTGGCCATCCAACAATGCTGAAAGTCGGCGTGGGCGCCCCGTTGGCCTGTGAGATGGCGTCAGTAGCGGACCGATGTGCGAATAGGCCGAAGGCAGCACAACGCGCCAAGATCCGGATGGCACCGAGGTGGTGTCTAGTAAGGTGCACTGGTGTGGCCATCCTACAATGCTGAAAGTCGGCGTGGGGCGCCCCGTTGGCCTGTGAGTTTGCGTCAGTAGCGGACCGATGTGCGAATAGGCCGAAGGCAGCACAACGCGCCAAGATCCGGATGGCACCGAGGTGGTGTCTAGTAAGTTGTCGCACTTCTGTGGCCATCCTACAATGTTGAAAGTCGGCGTGGGGCGCCCCGTTGGCCTGTGAGATGGCGTCAGTAGCGGACCGATGTGCGAATGGGGCCAAAGGCAGCGCAACAATATTTTCTGACTGACACCACAAGGCGCTGAGATGCCAAGATCCGGATGGCACCGAGGTGATGTCTAAGTTGCGGACTGATGTGCGAATGGGGCCAAAGGCAGCGTAACAATATTTTTTGTATGGAAGATACCACTAGGCGTTGAGATGCCAAGATTCGGATGGCACCGAGGTGATGTCTAGCAAGTTGCTGTACTGGTGTGGTCATCCTACAATGCTGAAACTCGGCGTGGGTCGCTCCATTAGCCTGTGAGATGGCGTCAGTAGCGGACCGATGTGCGAATAGGCCGAAAGGCAGCACAACGCGCCAAGATCCGGATGTCACCGTGGTGGTTTCATAGTTGAGAGGCACTTCATCTGCAGTGGGGCGCCGAGATCCGGATGGCACCGAGGTGATGTCTAGCAAGTTGCTGTACTGGTGTGGTCATCCTACAATGCTGAAACTCGGCGTGGGTCGCCCCATTAGCCTGTGAGATGGCGTCAGTAGCGGACCGATGTGCGAATAGGCCGAAGGCAGCACAACGCGCCAAGATCCGGATGTCACCGTGGTGGTTTCATAGTTGAGAGGCACTTCATCTGCAGTGGGGCGCCGAGATCCGGATGGCACCGAGGTGATGTCTAGTAAGTTGCCGCACTGGTGTGGCCATCCAACAATGCTGAAAGTCGGCGTGGGGCGCCCTGTTGGCCTGTGAGATGGTGTCAGTAGCGGACTGATGTGCGAATGGGGCCAAAGGCAGCGCAACAATATTTTCTACAATATTTTCGGAGTAGAAGACACCACAAGGCGCTGAGATGCCAAGATCCGGATGGCACCGAGGTGATGTCTAAGTTGCGGACCGATGTGCGAATGGGGCCAAAGGCAGCGCAACAATATTTTCTGAAGAGAATACACCACAAGGCGCTGAGATGCCAAGATCCGGATGGCACCGAGGTGATGTCTAAGTTGCGGACCGATGTGCGAATGGGGCCAAAGGCAGCGTAACAATATTTTCTGTATGGAAGATACCAGTAGGCGTTGAGATGCCAAGATTCGGATGGCACCGAGGTGATGTCTAGCAAGTTGCTGTACTGGTGTGGTCATCCTACAATGCTGAAACTCGGCGTGGGTCGCCCCATTAGCCTGTGAGATGGCTGTTCTTTGGATTTGGGCCTGGTCCAGTAAAATGGCCCTGGGACACCTTAGAACTCGGACGCTCGATTTTTTTTTCCTTTCCTGTACATGCAAAAAAAGGTAAATGCCCAGTACGTTACACGCTTCATCTGCCACGATGAACTCTCCAGAGGAACCGAAAAAAAATATAGTTGTGGTAACTATACCATGCATCGTCATATGGAGAGGTGGCACCAATTAATTATAGTGCTGCATAAAAGAGAGATTTGGAGGAGAACCCCTGACCTGCTAGTACATTCATCAAAGAAGTGGCACTGAGAGCTTCAGAGGCAAGGTAAACGGTCCCAAATATTTAGAAGAACTTTGGAAAGATTAAAATGACATGTTTAGATTGTGGCAAATTAATTTCATGTGGACAGATGAGTGTTACTCTAATAAATACAGCATATGAACATCATCATAGTCGATGGTTGGTAGAGACATTTTGACTATATCCTGGACCTGCCCGTCCTCGCCCAAAATGGCGCCGGAATAAATGGGACTCGTAACTCCTTGTTGTGTACTGGTTGCAGAACCTTGAAATCACGAGATACGTATGCAGTTTTGAAGCACATGGCGGGCGGGGACGAGAATTGATTGAATATTTCGACATCCCTATTGATATTAAGTTCTGATGTGTTATTGATTACTGTACTGTTGAAAGTTCGAATTAACGTCACCCATGGTACTTGCCCGCAAATGTATATCTAGATAATTTTATTGTAACTGGCCCTGTCGTATTTTAATTATAAAATGTACGTCCACCGATTCCGTAACTGTTAGACACCTTAGTTCTTGCAACCTAATGGCCCGCCCGTTACGTTCCTCTACAGTGTAAATGTCTATTCATCATATACGATTACAGTTTGCTCTGTGGCAGGCCCACGTGGTTATAGGCTCGTATTTGTATAATGAAATTTTCACAATAAAGGTTTTTAAAAGAAAACATGGTAGTAGTATATACATTGGTAAAGTTTTTAATAATAGTGACTGTTTTAGAATCATTAAAAGGCAAGTGAAATAAAGCAGACCAATTACATGAAGGGTAAAAGGTATAATACGAAGGAACGCAGTAAAGATAAATGGTCAAGGGCTGTTGTGTTTTCTATTCCTGCAACATAAAGTGATCGATAAGAATCTCATATTCAGGCGTATCGGCGACTAAGACAGCAGGTCGACCCTCTTTTGCTCAACGGCTCCGTCATGGGACGAAGAAACGCTCTTTTTCTCGAAAAAAGAATATATTTTACTTGCAGGACAGTTGTTAAATTTCCGGGAAAGTACATTAGCCTGGAACATTATAACATATATTTAAGAAAAAATAATGTTCGGAAGTAATGAAAAGCGTAAATTTTAGGTCATATGACCAAGCCTTTCATCATTACAATAAGAAAAGTAAAATGAACCAATGAAAAGTTTTATTAACAAGTCACATGACTTGTTATGCTTACGTTACGCGCTGCGCGCCCCGGATGACTTCCGGATGCGCTAACGCGGCGCGTCATATGACGCATTACGCGACAACGCAGGTACAGAATATAGTCAAAATGTCTCCACCAACCAGCGGTCGGAACACAACCCCTTTCAGCAGGCTAAATAGTTCTGTTAAATGACAACAGAAGGGACAGGCAACCAGAACCATCAGTCAAAGAGGGGAGGGCTAGTTCTTCTCTACCGGGTTACATTGGGGCGCTACCGGAACTGATCGAATTGGTAGTCTACAGTGTTTCTGGATGTTTCAGACTGAAGCTGGGGTTAGCATGAGAGCAGCACCATTTCGTAGCTCCGTCGTGGTCATTCCGTAACCAATCATGGCAGCCGTTCTTTATCGTTATTTTGGGCGGGGTGGGTGGCGGAGCCGAGCTGTTTTGCAGCCATCATTGTGTGGAGTTCAGTTCATCTCACTAGTTTTGTATTTGTCATGAGGGGTTGTTCCTAATGTTTCTATTTTAGCGAGGTCAAAAAGAGATCCCATTAGTGGCCTACTGATTTTGCTCGATTCCTTTTCTTTTTTTTTACACGATTTTTCGTTATCTGCAAAGACTAAACAGAGTATTGCGACTCTGTGTTTGTTTGTAAATAGAGAATGAACCAAAGAGAACTAATTCTAAAACAGTAAATACTTGGATAACAATCAATCAAATGGAGAGAGAAACAGGCACGACGGATTACAACGGGGGCAAAGGCCTGCGTTAACTACCTTTCACTATCTGCAAAGAGAGAGTACTCCTAATAGAAATGAGGGGGGGGGGGCATCATTCAAAGCAGATCAGTGTGCATAAACACGAAAATGTTTTCACTTACCACGTACTTGACATTCGACAGCTTATGATATTTGCTATTAAAAAACCATTGAAATTCACTGAAAAAACCATAGGTTATAGACCATATTTAGGGGGTCATTAGGATCGCGGTTTTTCCGCATCCTCGGGGCCGGCGGAAGGCACCGCCGGCCCAGAGGATGCGGAAAAACCGCAGCGGACTGACCAAAGACCCACCGCCACATTAGGATGGCTGGTGGGTCCTGGTTTCCGTCCGCAGCTTTTCCGCCGCGGCTGGCTTACAACCGCGGCGGAAAAGCTCTAATATGGTGATGGTGTCTGTCAGACACCGTCCACCATATTAGGATGGCCTGTAAAGTATGCTTTTCCGCGGCGGGTTTTCCGCCGTGGAAAAGCATACGGAACTTCACTGCGGGGGCCCGTTGCGGGCCCCCTAGGTGAAGGGGGGGTGGGGGGTGCACATGGGGGGTACCTATGGTACCCCCCTGCATTTGCATGCAGAAAGCGGCAGGCACCGCGCGGTGCCTGCCTCTTACTGCATGCAAATGCAATGCGTGCATTTTTAACATTGCGGCGGGTGCAGCTTGAAGCTCCACCCGCCGCAATGTTAAAAATAGAGGATGTGACCGCAATCCTGGCTGTCACATCCTAATCAGCACGGAGGGAACGCCGCAGCCCCTGCGGACGTTCCCTCCTCCTCAAGGGTGGCGGACGGACGCAAGTCCGTCCGCCATCCTAATCGGCCCCATAGTTAGGAATTAGCATTTACAAAACCTTGAAAATTCACTGAAAAAACCATAGGTTATAGACCATATTAAGGGGGTCATTAGGATCGCGGTTTTTCCGCATCCTCGGGGCCGGCGGAAGGCACCGCCGGCCCAGAGGATGCGGAAAAACCGCAGCGGACTGACCAAAGACCCACCGCCACATTAGGATGGCTGGTGGGTCCTGGTTTCCGTCCGCAGCTTTTCCGCCGCGGCTGGCTTACAACCGCGGCGGAAAAGCTCTAATATGGTGATGGTGTCTGTCAGACACCGTCCACCATATTAGGATGGCCTGTAAAGTATGCTTTTCCGCGGCGGGTTTTCCGCCGTGGAAAAGCATACGGAACTTCACTGCGGGGGCCCGTTGCGGGCCCCCTAGGTGAAGGGGGGGTGGGGGGTGCACATGGGGGGTACCTATGGTACCCCCCTGCATTTGCATGCAGAAAGCGGCAGGCACCGCGCGGTGCCTGCCTCTTACTGCATGCAAATGCAATGCGTGCATTTTTAACATTGCGGCGGGTGCAGCTTGAAGCTCCACCCGCCGCAATGTTAAAAATAGAGGATGTGACCGCAACCCTGGCGGTCACATCCTAATCAGCACGGAGGGAACGCCGCAGCCCCTGCGGACGTTCCCTCCTCCTCAAGGGTGGCGGACGGACGCAAGTCCGTCCGCCATCCTAATCGGCCCCATAGTTAGGAATTAGCATTTAAAAAACCTTATTTTACTCACACAAAACCATTGAAATTCCATATATAGTTAGTTGCACTAACTATATATCGCGCACCCGCAATCCACTGCTGATCATGTCACATATTACATCATTCATGACATGGTCAGTGACATCACTGATGACATCACTGATGACATCTCAAATGACATCACTGATGACATCACTGATGACATCTCATTTAACATCATTCTTGTGCTAATACGATAAACCTCTTCAGACTCTAATATAACCTTAGATACACTCAGTGTATACAGACACTCACACACTGCCACTCATACATGGAGTTACTCACACACCCAGTCAGTCATGCAAAGAAACAATCTCACCTCCATTTCTTCAACTATACAGTTAAACACACCTTACTTATTGAAACATATACTAACACATATTTACTCTCTTATACAATCCCTGATACAAGTTCACAATGATCGATACAACCACTCACTCATTCAGTGGCTCTCATGCACAGTTATTTATATATGCCAACTCTCAAATGTACTGTGTTTTACATATGTACTTACTATGACAT
Source organism: Lissotriton helveticus (assembly GCF_964261635.1). Lineage (NCBI taxonomy): Eukaryota > Metazoa > Chordata > Amphibia > Caudata > Salamandridae > Lissotriton > Lissotriton helveticus. The sequence continues at coordinate 436,726,792 of NC_136070.1, read as the reverse complement.
GTAGCATTGAGATATCCATTCACTCATCAATACACTCATGCACACAGTCAACTGCCCATGTAGCTGTTTCCACATGCACTCTTGAACTCATACACCTAGTGAATAAACTGCTCACACATCTATGCATAGAGTCACACACCTTCCAGCCACCCCCACACAAACTCAATCTCCCATAGAAATACTTGGGCAACCAATTAATAACACATATAGCCTCTCGTATAGCTAATGATCAACACATGCAGCAGTTTACAGAACAACAGACATAATGATGCACAAATTAAGACAGTTTAGTCACTAACCCATGCATTCAGTGAGACACATTTAATCACTCACTCATACAGTCAGTCACGCACCTACTAAATCCTTCATCCAGACACTTATACATCCACTCATTCTTCAATATATAAGACATATTTTAACTTTACAGAAACATACAGTCACTGGATGTTGTCATCAGTGATGTCATCAGTGATGTCATTTGAGATGTCATCAGTGATGTCATCAGTGATGTCACTGACCATGTCATGAATGATGTAATATGTGACATGATCAGCAGTGGATTGCGGGTGCGCGATATATAGTTAGTGCAACTAACTATATATGGAATTTCAATGGTTTTGTGTGAGTAAAATAAGGTTTTTTAAATGCTAATTCCTAACTATGGGGCCGATTAGGATGGCGGACGGACTTGCGTCCGTCCGCCACCCCTGAGTAGGAGGGACCGTCCGCATGGGCAGCGGCGGTCCCTCCATGGCAATTAGGATGTGACCGCCAGGGTGGCGGTCACATCCTCTATTTTTAACATTGCGGTGGGTGCAGCTTCAAGCTGCACCCGCCGCAATGTTAAAAATGCATGTGTTGCATTTACATGCACAAAGCGGCAGGCACCGCACGGTGCTTGCTGCTTTGTGTACGCAAATGCAAGGGGGTACCATAGGTACCCCCCATGTGCACCCCCCACCCCCCATTCACCCAGGGGGCCCGCAACGGGCCCCCAAAGTGAATGTCAGTATGCTTTTCCATGGCGGAAAAGCCGCCGTGGAAAAGCATATTTACACCAACATCATAATATGGCGGACGGTGTCTCATAGACACTGCCTGCCATGTTATAGCTTTTCCGCCGCGGTCGGAAGCCGACCGCGGCGGAAAAGTGGCGGACGGAATTCCAGACCCACCAGCCATCCTAATTTGGCGGTGGGTCTTTGGAGTCTCCGCCGCGGTTTTTCCGCATCCTCCAGGCTGGCGGACACTTCCGCCGGCCCGGAGGATGCGGAAAAAACGCCATCCTAATCGGCCCCTATATATGGTCTATAACCTATGGTTTTTTCAGTGAATATATATATATATATATATATATATATACATATATATATATATATATATATATATATATATATATATATATATATATATATATATATATATATATATATATATATATATATGTTGCCACATTGTAGCCCTCTGAGTTGACGCCGGCGCTCACATCCAAGGCAGTGCCTTTTTTCCGGTAGGGCCAAGCAGGTTTTAATGAAATAAAATACAATTCTCCTGCCTCACGATAGTTTGAATTTGTTAGGAAAAGCGGACTCACTCGTGTTTTCTGAAGTTCAAGGCGGCTTTATTTCAAATCATTGCTGTCCCCAACGCATTTCATCTTTCCTCAAAGCTTGATCACGGGATACTGCACCCATGAAACAGACATCTTTTATTTGTAATAGCACCCATTTACTTTCTGTTTTGAATGTGATGCATTGTGGTAAGTGTAGTTAACTCTTACAAAACTTACAATCATGTAAGTTTATTATTGTGATGAAATTTAAGGTGCTCCTGTTTCTTAAGTGCTTGGTTAAAAAGTTTTTTTATATATATAATTTTACTTGGCCACATATGCTTAGTGTCCCTTGTTGAAACTTTATTCGTTCAGGTCATGCTCTCTGGTGAGGGTTCATAGTTGTTGTTCACAATTCACAGGTTGTTCCAACTGGATTCTTGCAGACTTACAATTGCTGTCTGTTTACACCTTTTTTTCAGATATTTGCGTTTGAGAAATCGATCCCGTGCTTGCTGACTATGTTTTGAGAATTCTATGTCCTCTGAGCAGTTCCTTCTGAGTCTTAAAAACTCCCTATATGGGATGCTCCACTTTAAAGATTCACTGTGGAAGTTTTCTCCATGTAATGTTGCATTTGTCACGGTTTTCTTTCTGTGCAAAGTTATTTGGAAGGAGTTATTTTCCACATAAATATCTGTATCTAGGAACACTACTCGTTTGGAATTAGATGAATTTCAAATTAATAGTGCTGTGGTATTAAATTTGCCAAAGGTATTGAATTCAATTGCGGTACCATCCCAGATGATTAAAATATCGTCTATGAACCGAAGCCATAGAACTATTCACGAAATTCATAGTTTTCTGTGTTCCATGCCACTTTTTGCTCAAACCATCCCATGGTTAAGTTCGCATAATTGGGAGAAAATGAAAAGCCCAAGGCACATCCTTTTATTTGTTTGAAGATTTGTTTGTTGAATAAAAAAATGTCATTATTTAGATCATTTCATTCAACATGATGCTGTGTTCCATTTTGTCAAAATAGGTATCGAATTAAATTGCGGTGCCATCCCAGTTGATTAAAAGATCGTCTATGAACGAAAGCCATACATGTTCTGAGTGTCATGCCCAAGTTATTTTCCGGTTTTCCCAGTGACACCATAATTTGGGTGTCATCGGCGTAGGACGCCAGATGAAAGCCCGCATTTTTGATGATTGTCGCAGGTGATACAACATAAAGGTTGAAAAGTGTTGGACTCAGTGCTGAACCCCTGAGGAACACCGCAGGGCAGGGAGAAAGGCTTGGATGTAAATGTGACCATCGACACAGTTTGTTGTCTGTTAACCAGAAAGGATTTGAGGAGATCTAGAGCTACATCCTCAATCCCTAGTCTGCGCATACGATCAACTAGGGTCTCGTGGCTGACTGTGTGAAACACCGCAGAAAGATCCAGGAGGATTAGGGCTGCAGTCCCTCCCCTGTCTAGCACTTCTCGAATATCCTCTGCAGCTACTACCAGGGTAGACTCAGTACTTCGATTCTTTCTGAAACTGGGTTGCTTGTCGTCCAGAAGCAGGTTTTCCTCTTGATACTCTGAAAGTTGCTGATTCATAACTTTCTCCGCCAACTTGGCCACAAGGACAAGCCTTCAGATTGGGCGATAGTTGTTCAGGTCAAGTACATTCAGATTGATTTTCTTTAGCAAAGGCAGAATGGAGGAATGTTTCCAGTGTGTCAGGAAGGCTCTTCCCGCCAACATGTTATTCAGTATACGTCCCAGCTACTTGTGCCACTTGTGCAGGAATTATGTGCCTTATCGTAGGGGGACAGGGGCCTTGTTTGCCCCAGATTTAATAAGTGGAATTAATTTTACAAGTTTCTCTTCTGAGAGGGCCTTAAAAGTAGAGAGTCGACTTTCACCAGTAGCGGCAGTAGGGACACACCCATCCTGTTGACCCGCTACTTTCTTTCCTGAACGACTAGAGAAGATGTTTGCAACCTTTTTCTGAAAGAAATTTGCTAGCTCATTGCAGAAATTTTGATTTATTACTGCTTGATTTGGGCTAGTAGGTGTAATCAATGTGTTTTTTACTAGGAAAGGTGTTTTATTTGCATAGCAGGCTGCTCTTATCTGTTCGGTGAAGTAAGAGGATTTTGCTGCTGCAATACTTTTTTTTATATTCCGCTAATTTATTGTTATAGATGATTTTCTCCTCTACATCATACTTTTTTCTCCATCTTAGTTCTTGCCTTGGGCAATCCTGCCTTGATCTTCTAAGATTTTCATTGTGCCAGGGCTAGCATTCTTTTTTGGCTGCCATTTTATTGCTGTTTGGTGCTACTATGTCCAGGGCTGAGTTTAGCCAGAGTGAAAAGTTTTCCACACTCTGCTCTAGATCCTCGGCTCGCTGCAAGATCCCATGGGTAATGGCATCTCTCAGTTCGGCTGCCCGAAGTTTGTGTAAACATGGTTTGATAGGCATACACCTAATTGGTATATTCAATCTACTTGTAAGTCTCTTGTAGAGTGGTATGCTATATACCCAGGGCCTGTAAATTAAATGCTACCAGTGGGCCTGCAGCACTTATTGTGCCACCCACCTAAGTAGCACTCTAAAACTTGTCCCAGGCCTGCCATTGCAGCTTGAATGCAGTGTCACACTGCCTTGTCAATTTGGCATTTAAAACCCCTACCTAAGTATTACACTACCATTTTATTGCATATACGTCACCCCTAAGGTAGGCCCTAGTTAGCCCATGGGGCAGGGTACTGTGTAATTAAAAGGTAGGACACGTACTTTTAAGTTTTACATGTCCTGGCAGTGAAAAACTTCAAAATGTATTTTCACTACTATGAGGCCAACCCCTCCCATAGGATAACATTGGGGATTCTGTATCACTAATAATACACTGTAATTCCTAGACGAGAGGAGATAGATTTATCATGTTTCTACCTATGAAATTGTAAAGATAAACCTCCTTTATGGTAAAGTCGGATTTGTCATTACAATTTTAAAAATGCCACTTTTACAAAGTTAATTTACAGAGTGAAGACGGTGGAATGCACTCATGTAAGTTAATCCAATTGTTTATTGCTGCTCCACGGCGTAAACGGCGTGCAAACTTGAAATGCACTCCGTCCTGCGCGTGTGATAAAGCGAAGAAAATTAGGCCTTGTCAGGCCCCCAGACAAAATGCAGTGCCACAAAGGTAAATGAATCACAAATTTTAACCAGTTTTCACCATTGTATTCCACTCATTTGGTCCAAGAGTTCTCTTATTAGTAGTCCAAAGTTATTTTACATATTATATCCATGTATCAACATCATACTTCAAATTCGCCAATCCAGGCTTTTTTTTAGCACTGTAAGCTTATTTTGTCAAGCATAGCAGTTTACCATTTGGTGGCAGATGTTTCTCTTTAAGGTTTGGACATACATTTCTAGTCTGTTGTCATAATTCATCACGGTTTGTATCACGTTTTGCATAAGCAGTAGGTATCTTATAAAGGACATTTTAGATATTTTAGTTATTTTGCATGATGCTATGGTCACATTCTACTTCTATTGTGTGGCTCCTCCTCATTTGATTTCCAGACGTATACGCCTTTGGGGTTACGGGGGTCACAACAGTTTCTGTTGATAGCATATTCCCATAGTAATTATATGTTTGTGGATCATGTACTTGAAGGCAGAGAAAATGTGATTATAGCGCATGCAGGTTTAAATCTAAATTTGCTTGTAGAAACTGAACACTTTTAAATCTCACTGATGTATTCTCTTGATCATTTGGTATTCCAGTTACCCCTGAAGAAGGGAATTATACCAAAATGCATTTATTGGCTAGACTGTAAAGTGGCTGAGATATAATAAATCATCAACCCTCTTGTGCTGCTAAAAAGGCTGGATTGGCACATTTGAATGGAATAAAATGTTGAAAATTGCTCAAAATGTGTGATTCATTTACCTTTGAGGCAGTGCATCTTGTCTGGGGACCTGACGAGGCCTCATTTTCTTCACTTTTACAAAGTTGCCCTTTTCCCGCCCTCGACCCTTTGTACCTGCAGCCTGTCTTAGGTCACATGACTGGGTGTAGCTGACAGCAAGACTTTACGAATTCCCTCCTGACAGTCACCAATAGTGGGATTAGTTGAGCCTCAATTGACCATCAACTGGCAGAATGGGGTTTGGGAGCTGAGCATAACCCCACTTGCACCTGAACAGGCTGTGTCCTGTCTCCTCACACTAGGCATAATGACCCTGTATTATTACTGCAGGCAGCTTGGAGTCAGGGCAAGGATAGCAGGGAGACCCATGCACTTCAAACAACCTTTCCAGAACCTTCTCCCACATTCTAGAACCAGGGCACCAGGGTATAAAATTAGGACCTGCAGACCCACTCTTCATTTCACTACTGTACTTGCAGAAGGACTCTCAGAGGGCCTGCTGCTGTGACCGGGAAGAACTGTTTTGATGCCTGGAGCCTGCCATGAACCATCAGTGGCCAGCACTGCTATTGAGCCCTGCATCTTCACCTGCACTCAGGACTACCAGAAGTGACTCCAAGAGCTGGTTTGCTGGCCTCCTGTTCAGAACCACAGGGACATAACAGGCTCCCACCATCTTGAAACCACACCTTGACCCAGCCTGTGTGAGTCCCCAAACCCCAGGAGGACTCCATTCACTCCTGGACCCTTGGTTGTGATCCTAAGTGGCCCAAATGGCCATTTTACAAAACTGACTTAGACAAAGTTTGGCCAAAAAGTACTCCGAGAAGCAGGAGGAGACATAGACCAACCTGCTCGCCTATCCTCCCGAGGTGCATCACCAGTGGGATTGACTTCACAGCCTCCCCTGCTACGTTCTTCTCAGCAGCAGCAAATCCATTTCAGCTGTCCTTTGCCAAAGGGGTATGTGGCTCATTGGAACTGTCCTTGGCTACAGTCTGCTGCTTTATTGAACTGGAGATTTTTTACTCCCGTCTCAACGGCTAAGACTGAAAGTAAAAATCTTCACAGCAGCTTTGCTCCAAAGCTATCCGACGATGACTCTCCCTCAGGGGACACTTATGCAGCCTTCCCTGCTGAACGTCTACCTTCTCAGACACTTTTTCTTCAAAAATTGTATACTTCCGAAGGTAAGCGCTGACCAGGTCCAATCCACTTCTTGTACCCGACCCACACTCCATTGAGGTCAGCCTTAACTTTGCCCTGGTCTAGCACAACCAGACGTCCGTGGTTGGCGCTTTTATTTTTTAGGCACTATTGTACAGTTTATTCTTTAAAAATGTATAACTCCAGTTCTACTGATTGGATTGTTATGGTTGTGATGTCAAAAAATGTTTTCAACTTTAATTTATTTTCTTGGTTTGGGATTTTTCTTGTGTTGTGTTTTCAACTTATTACTGTTTGTGTGCAGCATAAATACTTTACAAATTGCCTCTAAGTTAGATCTTACTGCTTTTTGTGCCCAGCTGCCCAGGGTTAAGCACAGGTTAATTTAGTGACTTTCTGTGGTTCATCCTGCAAGAGATTGTGGCTATTACTTGACCAGGGCTCACACCCCAGTCAACCAATAACCCAATTTCTCACGGTTCATATGTTGTGTAAATGTTTTTGATAGGACTATATTGTTAACTGTTCCAAAGTATAACTAAGCTGTAACCTTTGGTTTTCTCATAAATATGTATATATCTATATTTCCCAGTGGCGATTGCCACTTGGAAGGTATAGGCAGGTTGGTGGCATAACGAAAGTTGAGGGGCCCCCCTTGCAAGGTACATTGTTGGGCCCCTGATCCGGATTTAATCCGGAGCTCTCAGGTCTGAGAACTATGCTGAGGGGGGCCCTTGCAGCTCGGGCCCCCTTCACCGCAGAGGCTGCAGGGTCCTGTGTTACACCACTGAGTTAGGTCTGCTTTTCCATAGTCAGAGCGCTTTTTGGTTTTCTAATAACTTTGGTGCCGTTTTATGAATCTTCACAAAACTTTCCAAAAAATAAGTTCATCCACCTCAGCTCCTTCCTGAACAATTCGGTGTGATCTACCAAATGACGGGCGAGAAAACGAGGGGGTCCCAAAACACAAAATTCCCATGCATTTTCCATAGTCTTTTTAGACATTGTTACTACGAAAATTGCTGAACTGAACTACAGCAAATTTTGGGGAGAACTAGATCTTGGCCCAGAAAGCGTGCTTTTTGTGATTTGGTATAAATCCATTCAGTAGCTTTTGAGTAATTAAGGTGAAAAAATATTTGATATCTAGACCGTTGGGTTTGAGTCCTCAGATTGCACAGGGAGCTGTTTTCCCCGCTGGCCAATTTGCTCCTGTGGGAGCAAGCGCTTTGATTGGCTGACATGAATTTTTTTTTGCTGGCAGCCGTTCTGTCCTGAAGATAAAAAAAAAAAATGTAAGGGGGCAGGTTTCCCCTCCTAGGCCCTAGGCCCTATGGTGGTGACCGTGAGGGACCCCACGAGGCCCCCCAAAAAATTGGTTGTTTTCCCCACGATCCCACAAGACTACTGCAACATAGCAGGAAAAAAATAAATAGGAAAATGGCAGCCGCCATTTTCTTATCCACTATATGGGGAGGGGGTATGAGCAGGACCCCCCTCCCCAACCCATTTTGAACCCAGGGACCCTTCCCCGGGGACAAGTACATTTTTTAAGGTGATGGGGCTCGTGCCCCCCCACCCTGAGCCTTGTTAGGTCCCAGCACCCCATCTCTGAGGACAAAATCATAAAAAAGGGCCGGTGCAAGCAGAAAAAAGCTGCTCCCTCTGGGCAGGAGCAATGCCGGCTATCGCACCATGCAGAGAGGCGGCTGGGTCCGCATGGGCCTTCAGGCACTCCCATTGTGGTGATTGGTAGGTATCCTAGCTGGGCACTGAGGTACCCTCTGATAATGAATGCAAGCTCTGAGGGATTGGGTCCATAGGAACAAAATAAGCTCAAGGAGAGTGGCCGCATGGCTTCTCTTCCCTTTTTTAATTATATTTGGCACCGGATGATGGGGTCTCCAGGGCCAAGAAAGCTTGGGGAGGGGATTTGGTGGACCCCTCACCTGATTATTTGAAAAGGCAGATGGCGTCGGGCTTGGGGAGGGGGCCTCATGCCTGCTCCCTTCTTTAATTTTATTTTGCCACAGGGGATAGGGTTCTCAGAACCTTTTAAGGCTTGGCGAGAGGGCCATGTGACTCCCTCCCCTTTTAATTGGAATTTCGCCCCAAGGGATGGGGTTTCCAGGGACTATTAAGGCTTGGGGAGGGGGGCTGCACACCCCCACCCTCTGAACATACATGTTTCGGCCCCGTGGGTTGTGGCCAAGGGCCTGAAGGCCAACCCTAAGCCATGCACTCAAAATGCTGTGCACTGCATGGGGTTGGCAGCATGCTGGAGATTTGGGCACAGGGCCTGGGGGCAGGTCTAACCCTGAGGCCAACCCTCTGCCACCCACGACCAATGGCCATGAGCAGCCATAATAATTTCTAGAAGTTGTTAATTATTTTTTATTAACTTTTGTGTTTTAATTCATTAGCGGGTTGTGGGTTTATATGGGAATAGGGTGGGAAGTAACTTAATCATAATTAACATTTTTTATTAATTAATATTTATTTATTTAATATTTTATATTGTTAATTGTGGTAATTAATTTATTATTAATTAGTTATTAATTGGTTGTTAATTATTATTAATCATTTGGTAAATATCTTAATTGGGTTCTTTTTTTAGAAGCGCATTGTGGGTTTATAGGGGAATAGGGTGGGAACTAATGTAAATATAATTAATTATTTAATATTTTGTATTTCTTAATATTTATATGTTTAATATTTTATATTGTTAATTGTCGTAAATAATTATTTATTAATTGGTTATGAATTGTTTAATAATTATTAATAATGAATTGGTAAATATGTAAATTGTGTTAACTTTTTTAGGAGCGGGTTGTGGGTTTATAGGGTAGTAGGGTGGGAAGTAATTTAATTTCAATATTTTTTTATAATTTTATTTGAAAATGTATTTTAAGTTGTTTTATACTGTTAATTGTGTGAATTAAATTATTATTAATTGTTGTAAATTGGTTGTTAATTTTAATTATTCATATATTAATTAAATATGTTAAAAGTGTTCTGTTTTACAACATTGGTGGTGTCATTTATAGGGGAATATGGTGGGAGGCAATTATTTTAAATTAATTAATTGTTTGTTAATTCATTTTAATTATTTTGCTTGAGTGGGAATAGTAAATTGTTCCCCTATGCAATCCAACACTTTCCCTACTGTTGCACTCGCTGGAGTGGGAATAGTAAATTATTATTCTCCGCTATCCAACCCTTTCCCTACTGTTGCACTTGCTGGAGTGGGAATAGTAATTTTTACCCCTCCGCTATCCAACATTTTTCCTACTGTTGCACTTGCTGGAGTGGGACTAATAATTTTATCCCCTCCGCTCTATCCAACACTATCCCTACTGTTGCACTTGCAGGAGAGGGAATAGTAATTGTTACCCTCTGCTATCCAACACTTTTTCTACTGTTGCACTCCCTGGAGTAGGAATAGTAAATTATTCCTCTTCGCTATCCAACACTTTCTGTACTGTTGCACTTGCTGGAGTGGGAATAGTAATTTTTCCCCCTACGCTAGCCAACATTTTCCCTACTGTTGCACTCGCTGGAGTGGGAATAGTAAATTATTATTCTCCGCTATCCAACACTTTCCCTACAGTTGCACTTGCTGGAGTGGGAATAGTAATTTTTACCCCTCCGCTATCCAACATTTTTCCTACTGTTGCACTTGCTGGAGTGGGAATAGTAATTGTTACCCTCTGCTATCCAACACTTTTTCTACTGTTGCACTCCCTGGAGTAGGAATAGTAAATTATTCCTCTTCGCTATCCAACACTTTCTGTACTGTTGCACTTGCTGGAGTGGGAATAGTAATTTTCCCCCCTACGCTAGCCAACATTTTCCCTACTGTTGCACTCGCTGGAGTGGGAATAGTAATTTTATCCCATCCGCTATCCAACACTTTCCCTACTGTTGCACTCTCTGGATGGGGAATAGTAAATAATTCGCCTCCGCTAGCCAACACTTTCCCTACAGTTCTACCTAGCTTACCCTACTGTTGCACTTGATGGAGTGGGAATAGTAATTGTTACCCCTCCGCTATCCAACACTTTCCCTACTGTTGCACTCGCTGGAGTGGGAATAGTAATGGTTACCCCTCCGCTATCCAACACTTTCTCTACTGTTACAGTCCCTGGAGTAGGAATAGTAAATTATTCCCCTCCGCTATCCAACACTTTCCCTACTGTAGCACTAGCTGGTGTGGAGATAGTAATTTTATCCCCTCCGCTATCCAACACTTTACCTACTGTTGCCGTCTCTGGATTGGGAATAGTACTTTTTACCTGTCCGCTATCCAACACTTTCTCTACTAAAGCACTCTCTGGAGTGGGAATAGTAAATTATTCACCTCCACTATCCAAAACCTTTCCTACTGTTGCACTCGCTGGAGTGGGAATAATAATTTTTACCCCTCCGCTATCCAACATTTTCCCTACTGTTGCACCCTCTGGCTTGGGAATAGTAAATAATTCCACTACGCTAGCCAACACTTTCCCTACAGTTCTACCTGCAGGAGTGGGAATAGTAAATGATTCCCCTCACTATCCAACACTTTCCTTACTGCTGCACTCCCTGGAGTGGCAATGGTAAATTATTCCCCTATGCTATACAACACTTTCCCTACTATTGCCCTCCCTGGAGTAGGAATAGTAATTTTATCCCCTCCACTATCCAATATTTTCCCTACAGTTGCTGTTAATGTCGTGTAAAATGTAATTGTCAAAGAATAAAAAATATCTTAATATTTTGATTTATTCTATGTGTATTTTATAGTTATTTTTATTTTACTGATATATGGATATATATATATGTATTTATAATTTTAATATGTTTCTAACAGTTTTATAATTTACTATCATCATTATTTATTAATATTAAGTAAATGTATATGTTATATTTTATATGTATGCATGTTTATTTTTTTACATTATTTGTTAATTCTAATTTTTAACATTTTACAATAATTCTAACTATCTTTTTTCAAAATTATATGTATTATTTACTGTATTTTATATTCTTTTTTTAACATTTGAAAAAACAAATATTTTTAATGATATTTTTTATAACAATATTTTTTTCTCGATATTTTTGTACTTACCATGATGTATGCAGGATGTCGATATTCTTGACATCGATATTTTGGTATCGATATTTTGGGACCTCGATATTGTGGTCGTCGATATTCTGTCAGTGATTCACTTGAAATTCTCAGGAACATCGAATCAAAATTTGTACAATTGACAATAGTTATAACTTGGGTTGTGCCAAGTTTTATTTTGGCAGCTGAAGTTGTATCAATCTACTGATTTTCACTACTCACAAAGTTTGCAAATATTCACAGTTTACCTTTACCTCTGAAACGTTCTACTCTGCATTGTAAGATAAATCTCATTTTCTATCAACACAATGTTCACTTTTCACTTTAATTGAACCCATTCAGAATTGTTCTCTGCATGTTTACCTCTGGCCAAGCTTTTCTGTGAACAATAGTGTAACACAGCAAAATAATTGTTAGGCCCTGATTTTCAATCTGGTACAAAAGGGGGTGGTGATGGACGGAGCATCTGAACCAATCAAACACTCACACCCAGTCAACAGATCTGGGTTTATTCCATCACCGTTCTTTAGCCCACTCTGCCACCCAGGTTCAGACATGGCCATATGCAAATCAGTCTGACCCTGTGCCTCATGGGAACAGTCCAGCCTGAACTGCCAAGCGATGCCTTCCCTGGACCGGAAACAAGCTTCCGAGGACTGGTTTCTGGCATTTCAGCCGTCTTCAGCCCGGCTTGCTTGAATCCAGTGGCAAAGTGAGCAAGGGACTCATGTCTGAGCATAAAATGCCAAATTATGATGAACAAAGTGGTACAAAAGGGGGTGGTGATGAACGGACCCTTCACCTGCCAATCCTGCAAGTTCGCCTGCATCCGGACCTGCAACCCACCCGCACCCACCAAGCCAAACACCAACAGCAACCACCTGAAGTGCATCCTGCTCAACACCCGCTCCGTCCACAGACACGCCGTGGAACTATGGAACCTGCTCAACACCACATCCCCAGACGTCGCCTTCCTCACGGAAAGCTGGATGAACGCCTCCTCAGCGCCCGCCATCGCCATCGCCATCCCGGACGGATGCAAGATCACCAGGAGGTACCGCACCAACCGTACAGGAGGAGGCATCGCCATCGTCCACAAGAACACCATCCGCATCACGACCAACTCCGACGACACCCTCACAACCGCCGAACATCTTCACTTCCAGATTCACACCTACCCCAAGACCACACTCAGAGGCACACTCATCTACAGACCCCCAGGACCCCGCACTCAATTCAGTGAAGACATCGCAGACTTCATCAGCCCACACGCCCTTCCCTCCGCTGACTACATCCTCCTAGGAGACCTCAACTTCCACCTGGAGAACAACAACACCAACAACACCACCACCCTCCTGGACAACCTCGCTAACCTCGGACTCAAGCAACTGGTGAACACCCCCACCCACTACGCCGGACACACGCTTGACCCAATCTTCTCCTCCAGCAAGTACATCTCCTTCAGCCACTCCACCGGACTCCACTGGACAGACCACAGCTGCGTCCACTTCAGCTTCAGAAAGACCACAACCCACCACCTCCCGCAACAAGTTCTCCGCAGGAACTGGAACAAGATCACGACCGACCAGCTCACCGCATCACTGAACCAGAACCCTCCCGCCAGATCAACGGACCCCAACCAAGCAGCCCACAACCTGGCACAGTGGATCACCAACTGCGCCTGACAACCTCGCACCCCTGAAAACCCACCCCAACGGGCCCAGAAGCAAGAAAGCCCCGTGGTTCAACGACGACCTCAAGAACTCCAAGAAGAACTGCCGCACCCTCGAGAAAGCCTGGCGAAAGAACCCGACCAAAGACAACATGACCGCCCTCAAGCAAGCCACCCGCAAACACCACCAGCTGATCCACACCACCAAGAAGACAGCATTCAAGGAAAGATTAGACAATAACGCACACAAAAGCAAGGAGCTCTTCAGCATCGTCAAAGAGCTCTCCAACCCCAGCGCCAGTAACAACGACATCACTCCCTCACAGGACCTCTGCGACTCACTTGCCACGTTCTTCCACAGCAAGATCGCAGACATACACAACAGCTTCGGCGAACAGTCCACGCACCCAACCACAGAACCGACGCCCCCCACCACCACCCTCCGCGACTGGACCCCAGTCAACACAGAAGACACCATCCGGACGATGAACACCATCCACTCCGGTTCACCAACCGACCCATGCCCTCACCACGTCTTCAAGAAGGCCGACTCCGTCATCGCACCCTAAATCCGGGACATCATCAACTGCTCCTTCAACACCGCCACCTTCCCGGAGAGCTGGAAGCACGCCGAACTCAGCGCCCTCCTGAAAAAACCATCGGCAGACCCCACCGACCTCAAGAACTACCGCCCCATCTCGCTCCTCCCGTTTCCTGCCAAAGTCATCGAGAAGACCGTCAACAGACAACTGGCCGCCTTCCTCGAGACGAACGGATCCCTCGACCACTCACAGTCCGGCTTCCGAGCCAATCACAGCACCGAGACCGCCCTCATCGCAGCCACTGACGACATCCGATCCCTGCTCGACAACGGGGAAACAGTGGCCCTCATCCTCCTGGACCTCTCCGCAGCGTTCAATACTGTTTGCCACCGCACCCTAGTACAACGCCTCAGCAACGTCGGAAACCAAGGGAAGGCCCTGGAGTGGATCATCTCGTTCCTCGCCGGAAGAACCCAGAGAGTCCGCCTCCCCCGTTCAGATCTGAGGCCTCCGAAGTCATCTGCGGCGTGCCACAAGGATCATCGCTCAGCCCCACCCTCTTCAACGTGTACATGAGCCCCCTCGCAGCCATCGCACGCCAACACAGCCTCAACATCATCTCCTACGCCGACGACACCCAGCTGATCCTCTCCCTCACCAACGACCCCGCCACCGCCAGATCCAACCTACACGAAGGGATGAAAGAGGTAGCCGATTGGATGAAGAACAGCCGCTTGAAACTGAACTCAGACAAGACGGAAGTCCTCATCCTTGGACCATCACCGTCGGCCTGGGACGACTCCTGGTAGCCCCCGGCCCTAGGCAGCGCACCCAAACCAATGGATCACGCAAGCAACCTGGGCTTCATCCTGGACCCCTCCCTGTCGATGACCAGACAAGTCAACACTGTCTCGGCTACATGCTTCAACATCCTACGCATGCTCCGAAAGATATTCCGATGGATCCCCACCGAAACCAGGAAGACGGTCACCCAGGCACTTGTCACCAGCCGACTGGACTACGGGAACACCCTCTACGCCGGAACCACAGCCAAACTGCAGAAAAGACTCCAACGCATCCAGAACGCCTCCGCACGACTCATCCTGGACATCCTACGCCACAGCCACATCTCCGGACACCTGAAAGACCTGCACTGGCTCCCCGTCAGCAAAAGAATCACTTTCCGCCTCCTCACCCACGCACAAAAAGCCCTCCACAACCTAGGCCCCAGGTACCTCAACGACCGCCTGACCTTCTACACTCCCACCCGCCAACTACGATCGACCAGCCATGCACTCGCCGCCGTTCCACGCATCCGAAGAGCCACCATGGGAGGAAGATCCTTCTCCTACCTGGCAGCCAAGACCTGGAATTCACTCCCCATCCACCTCCGTCTTACCCAAGACCACCTCTCCTTCAGGAAGCAACTCAAGACCTGGCTGTTCGAGCACCAGGGGACCCCCCCCCCAAGCGCCTTGAGACCCTCCGGGTGAGTAGCGCGCTATACAAATTTCTTGATTGATTGATTGATTGATTGGAGCATCTGAACCAATCAAACACTCAAACCCAGTCAACAGATCTGGGTTTAATCCATCACCGTTTTTTAGCCCACTCTACCACCCCAGTTCAGACATGGCCATATGCAAATCAGTCTGACCCAGTGCCTCATGGGAACAGTCCAGCCCGAACCGCCAAGCCATGCCTTCCCTAGACCGGAAACAAGCTTCCGAGGACCGGTTTCTGGCATTTCAGCCGTCTTCAGCCCGGCTTGGTTGAATCCAGTGGCAAAGTGGGTTGTGGGTTTATAGGGGAATAGGGTGGGAACTAATGTAATTATAATTAATTATTTAATATTTGGTATTGCTTAATATTTATATATTTAATATTTTATATTGTTAATTGTCATAAATAATTATTTAATAATTGGTTATGAATTGTTTAATAATTATTAATAATGAATTGGTAAATATGTAAATTGTGTTAAATTTTTTAGGAGCTGGTTGTGGGTTTATAGGGTTGTAGGGTGGGAAGTAATTTAATTTCAATTTTTTTATATTTTTATTTGAAAATGTATTTTAAGTTGTTTTATACTGTTAATTGTGTGAATTAAATTATTATTAATTGTTGTAAATTGGTTGTTAATTTTAATTAATTAATTTTTCATATATTAATTAAATATGTTAAAAGTGTTCTGTTTTACAACATTGGTGGTGTCATTTATAGGGGAATATGGTGGGGGGCAATTATTTTAAATTAATTAATTGTTTGTTAATTCATTTTAATTATTTTCCTTGAGTGGGAATAGTAAATTGTTCCCCTATGCAATCCAACACTTTCCCTACTGTTGCACTCGCTGGAGTGGGAATAGTAAATTATTATTCTCCGCTATCCAACATTTTCCCTACTGTTGCACTTGCTGGAGTGGGAATAGTAATTTTTACCCCTCCGCTATCCAACATTTTTCCTACTGTTGCACTTGCTGGAGTGGGACTAGTAATTTTATCCCCTCCGCTCTATCCAACACTTTCCCTACTGTTGCACTTGCAGGAGTGGTAATAGTAATTGTTACCCTCTGCTATCCAACACTTTTTCTACTGTTGCACTCCCTGGAGTAGGAATAGTAAATTATTCCTCTTCGCTATCCAACACTTTCTGTACTGTTGCACTTGCTGGAGTGGGAATAGTAATTTTTCCCCCCACGCTAGCCATTATTTTCCCTACTGTTGCACTCGCTGGAGTGGGAATCGTAATTTTATCCCATCCGCTATCCAACACTTTCACTACTGTTGCACTCTCTGGATGGGGAATAGTAAATAATTCCCCTCCGCTAGCCAACACTTTCCCTACAGTTCTACCTGCTGGAGTGGGAATAGTAAATGATTCCCCGCGCTACCCAGCACTTTCTTTACTGTTGCACGCACTCCCTGGAGTGGGAATAGTAAATTATTCCCCTCCGATATCCAACACTTACCCTACTGTTGCACTTGATGGAGTGGGAATAGTAATTATTACCCCTCCGCTATCCAACACTTTCCCTACTGTTGCACTCGCTGGGGTGGGAATAGTAATGGTTACCCCTCCGCTATCCAACACTTTCTCTACTGTTACAGTCCCAGGAGTAGGAATAGTAAATAATTCCCCTCCGCTATCCAACACTTTCCCTACTGTAGCACTAGCTGGTGTGGGGATAGTAATTTTATACCCTCCGCTATCCAACACTTTACCTACTGTTGCCGTCCCTGGATTGGGAATAGTAATTTTTACCTGTCCGCTATCCAACACTTTCTCTACTAAAGCACTCTCTGGAGTGGGAATAGTAAATTATTCACCTCCACTATCCAAAACTTTTCCTACTGTTGCACTCGCTGGAGTGGGAATAATAATTTTTACCCCTCCGCTATCCAACATTTTCCCTACTGTTGCACCCTCTGGATTGGGAATAGTAAATAATTCCACTACGCTAGCCAACACTTTCCCTACAGTTCTACCTGCAGGAGTGGGAATAGTAAATGATTCCCCTCACTATACAACACTTTCCTTACTGCTGCACTCCCTGGAGTGTCAATGGTAAATTATTCCCCTACGCTATACAACACTTTCCCTACTATTGCCCTCCCTGGAGTAGGAATAGTAATTTTATCCCCTCCACTATCCAATATTTTCCCTACAGTTGCTGTTAATGTCGTGTAAAATATAATTGTAAAAGAATAAAAAATATCTTAATATTTTGATTTATTCTATGTGTATTTTATAGTTATTTTTATTTTACTGATATATGGATATATATATATATGTATTTATAATTTTTAATATATTTCTAACATTTTATAATTTACTATCATCATTATTTATTAATATTAAGTAAATGTATATGTTATATTTTATATGTATGCATGTTTATTTTTTTACATTTGTTAATTCTAATTTTTAACATTTTACAATAATTCTAACTATCTTTTTTCAAAATTATATGTATTATTTACAGTATTTTATATTCTTTTTTTAACATTTAAAAAAACAAATATTTTTAATGATATTTTTTATAACAATATTTTTTTCTCAATATTTTTGTACTTACCATGATGTATACAGGATGTCGATATTCTTGACATCGATATTTTGGTATCGATATTTTGGGACCTCGATATTGTGGTCGTCGATATTCTGTCAGTGATTCACTTGAAATTCTCAGGAACACCTAATCAAAATTTGTACAATTGACTATAGTGATAACTTGGGTTGTGCCAAGTTTTATTTTGGCAGTTGAAGTTGTATCAATCTACTGATTTTCACTACTCACAAAGTTTGCAAATATTCACAGTTTACCTTTACCTCTGAAACGTTCTAATCTGCATTGTACGATAAATCTCTTTTTCTAACAACACAATGTTCACTTTTCACTTTAATTGAACCCATTCAGAATTGTTCTCTGCATGTTTACCTCTGGCCAAGCTTTTCTGTGAACAATAGTGTAACACAGCAAAATAATTGTTGGGCCCTGATTTTCAATCTGGTACAAAAGGGGGTGGTGATGGACGGAGCATCTGAACCAATCAAACACTCACACCCAGTCAACAGATCTGGGTTTATTCCATCACCGTTCTTTGGCCCACTCTGCCACCCCAGTTCAGACATGGCCATATGCAAATCAGTCTGACCCTGTGCCTCATGGGAACAGTCCAGCCCGAACTGCCAAGCCATGCCTTCCCTGGACCGGAAACAAGCTTCCGAGGACTGGTTTCTGGCATTTCAGCCGTCTTCAGCCCGGCTTGCTTGAATCCAGTGGCAAAGTGAGCAAGGGACTCACGTCTGAGCATACCCTGCCAACTTATGATGAACAAAGTGGTACAAAAGGGGGTGGTGATGGACGGAGCATCTGAACCAATCAAACACTCACACCCAGTCAACAGATCTGGGTTTAATCCATCACTGTTCTTTAGCCCACTCTGCCACCGCAGTTCAGACAAGGCCATATGCAAACCAGTCTGACCCTGTGCCTCATGGAAACAGTCCATCCCGAACTGCCAAGCCATGCCTTCCCTGGACCGGAAACAAGCTTCCGAGGACCGGTTTCTGGCATTTCCGCCGTCTCCAGCCCAGCTTGCTTGAATCTAGTGGCAAAGTGAGCAAGGGACTCATGTCTTAGCATACCCTGCCAACTTATGGCGAACAAAGTGGTACAAAAGGGGGTGGTGATGGACGGAGCATCTGAACCAATCAAACACTCACACCCAGTCAACAGATCTGGGTTTATTCCATCACCGTTCTTTAGCCCACTCTGCCACCCCAGTCAAGACATGGCCATATGCAAATCAGTCTGACCCTGTGCCTCATGGGAACAGTCCCGCCTGAACTGCCAAGCCATGCCTTCCCTGGACCGGAAACAAGCTTCCGAGGACTGGTTTCTGGCATTTCAGCCGTCTTCAGCCCGGCTTGCTTGAATCCAGTGGCAAAGTGAGCAAAGGACCCACGTCTGAGCATACCCTGCCAACTTATGACGAACAAAGTGGTACAAAAGGGGGTGGTGATGGACGGACCCTTCACCTGCCAATCCTGCAAGTTCGCCTGCATCAGGAACTGCAACCCACCCGCACCCACCAAGCCAAACACCAACAGCAACCACCTGAAGTGCATCCTGCTCTACACCCGCTCCGTCCACAGACACGCCGTGGAACTATGGAACCTGCCCGACACCACATCCCCAGACGTCGCCTTCCTCACGGAAACCTGGATGAACGCCTCCTCAGAGCCCGCCATCGCCATCCCGGACGGATACAAGATCACCAGGAGGGACCGCACCAACCGTACAGGAGGAGGCATCGCCATCGTCCACAAGAACACCATCCGCATCACGACCAACTCCGACGACACCCTCACAACCGCCGAACATCTTCACTTCCATATTCACACCGACCCCAAGACCACACTCAGAGGCACCCTCATCTACAGACCCCCAGGACCCCGCACTCAATTCAGTGAAGACATCGCAGACTTCATCAGCCCACACGCCCTTCCCTCCGCTGACTACATCCTCCTAAGAGACCTCAACTTCCACCTGGAGAACAACAACAACAACAACACCACCACCCTCCTGGACAACCTCGCTAACCTCGGACTCAAGCAACTGGTAAACACCCCCACCCACTACGCCGGACACACTCTTGACCCAATCTTCTCCTCCAGCAAGTACATCTCCTTCAGCCACTCCACCGGACTCCACTGGACAGACCACAGCTGCGTCCACTTCAGCTTCAGAAAGACCACAACCCACCACCTCCCGCAACAAGTTCCCCGCAGGAACTGGAACAAGATCACGACCGACCAGCTCACCGCATCACTGAACCAGAACCCTCCCGCCAGATCAACGGACCCCAACCAAGCAGCCCACAACCTGGCACAGTGGATCACCAACTGCGCCGACAACCTCGCACCCCTGAAAACCCACCCCAACGGGCCCAGAAGCAAGAAAGCCCCGTGGTTCAACGACGACCTCAAGAACTCCAAGAGGAACTGCCGCACCCTCGAGAAAGCCTGGCGAAAGAACCCGACCACAGACAACATGACCGCCCTCAAGCAAGCCACCCTTAAACACCACCAGCTGATCCACACCACCAAGAAGACAGCATTCAAGGAAAGATTAGACAATAACGCACACAACAACAAGGAGCTCTTCAGCATCGTCAAAGAGCTCTCCAACCCCAGCGCCGGTAACAACGACATCACTCCCTCACAGGACCTCTGCGAGTCACTTGCCACGTTCTTCCACAGCAAGATCGCAGACATACACAACAGCTTCGGCGAACAGTCCACGCACCCAACCACAGAACCGACGCCCCCCACCACCACCCTCCGCGACTGGACCCCAGTCAACACAGAAGACACCATCCGGACGATGAACACCATCCACTCCGGTTCACCAACCGACCCATGCCCTCACCACGTCTTCAACAAGGCCGACTCCGTCATCGCACCCCATATCCGGGACATCATCAACTGTTCCTTCAACACCGCCACCTTCCCGGAGAGCTGGAAGCACGCCGAACTCAGCGCCCTCCTGAAAAAACCATCGGCAGACCCCACCGACCTCAAGAACTGCCGCCCCATCTCGCTCCTCCCGTTTCCTGCCAAAGTCATCAAGAAGACCGTCAACAGACAGCTGGCCGCCTTCTTCGAGACGAACGGATCCCTCGACCACTCACAGTCCGGCTTCCGAGCAAATCACAGCACCGAGACTGCCCTCATCGCAGCCACTGACAACATCCTCCTGGACCTCTCCGCAGCGCTATATACTGTTTGCCACCGCAACCTAGTACAACGCCTCAGCAACGTCGGAATCCAAGGGAAGGCCCTGGAGTGGATCATCTCGTTCCTCGCCGGAGGAACCCAGAGAGTCCGCCTCCCCCCGTTCAGATCTGAGGCCTCCGAAGTCATCTGCGGCGTGCCACAAGGATCATCGCTCAGCCCCACCCTCTTCAACGTGTACATGAGCCCCCTCGCAGCAATCGCACGCCAACACAGCCTCAACATCATCTCCTACGCCGACGACACCCAGCTGATCCTCTCCCTCACCAACGACCCCGCCACCGCCAGATCCAACCTACACGAAGGGATGAAAGAGGTAGCCAATTGGATGAAGAACCGCCGCTTGAAACTGAACTCAGACAAGACGGAAGTCCTCATCCTTGGACCATCACCGTCGGCGTGGGACGACTCCTGGTGGCCCCCGGCCCTAGGCAGTGCACCCAAACCAACGGATCACGCACGCAACCTGGGCTTCATCCTGGACCCCTCCCTGTCGATGACCAGACAAGTCAACGCTGTCTCTGCTTCATGCTTCCACATCCTACGCATGCTCCGAAAGATCTTCCGATGGATCCCCACTGAAACCAGGAAGACGGTCACCCAGGCACTTGTCACCAGCCGACTGGACTACGGGAACACCCTCTACGCCGGAACCACAGCCAAGCTGCAGAAAATACTCCAACGTACCCTGAACGCCTCCGCACGACTCATCCTGGACATCCTACGCCACAGCCACATCTCCGGACACCTGAAAGACCTGCACTGGCTCCCCGTCAGCAAAAGAATCACTTTCCGCCTCCTCACCCACGCGCAAAAAGCCCTCCACAACCTAGGCCCCAGGTACCTCAACGACCGCCTGACCTTCTACACTCCCACCCGCCAACTACGATCGACCAGCCACGCACTCGCCGCCGTTCCACGCATCCGAAGAGCCACCATGGGAGGAAGATCCTTCTCCTACCTGGCAGCCAAGACCTGGAATTCACTCCCCATCCACCTCCGTCTTACCCAAGACCACCTCTCCTTCAGGAAGCAACTCAAGACCTGGCTGTTCGAGCAGTAGCGGACCCCCCCCCGGCGCCTTAAGAACCTCCGGGTGAGTAGCGCGCTATACAAATTTCTTGATTGATTGATTGATTGGAGCATCTGAACCAATCAAACACTCAAACCCAGTCAACAGATCTGGGTTTAATCCATCACCGTTTTTTAGCCCACTCTGCCACCCCAGTTCAGACATGGCCATATGCAAATCAGTCTGACCCAGTGCCTCATGGGAACAGTCCAGCCCGAACCGCCAAGCCATGCCTTCCCTAGACCGGAAACAGGCTTCCGAGGACCGGTTTCTGGCATTTCAGCCGTCTTCAGCCCGGCTTGGTTGAATCCAGTGGCAAAGTGGGTTGTGGGTTTATAGAGGAATAGGGTGGGAACTAATGTAATTATAATTCATTATTTAATATTTTGTATTGCTTAATATTTATATATTTAATGTTTTATATTGTTAATTGTCGTAAATAATTATTTATTAATTGGTTATGAATTGTTTAATAATTATTAATAATGAGTTGGTAAATATGTAAATTGTGTTAACTTTTTTAGGAGCAGGTTGTGGGTTTATAGGGTAGTAGGGTGGGAAGTAATTTAATTTCAATATTTTTTTATATTTTTATTTGAAAATGTATTTTAAGTTGTTTTATACTGTTAATTGTGTGAATTAAATTATTATTAATTGTTGTAAATTGGTTGTTAATTTTAATTAATTGATTATTCATATATTAATTAAATATGTTAAAAGTGTTCTGTTTTACAACATTGTTGGTGTCATTTATAGGGGAATATGGTGGGAGGCAATTATTTTAAATTAATTAATTGTTTGTTAATTCATTTTAATTATTTTGCTTGAGTGGGAATAGGAAATTGTTCCCCTATGCAATCCAACACTTTCCCTACTGTTGCACTCGCTGGAGTGGGAATAGTAAATTATTATTCTCCGCTATCCAACACTTTCCCTACTGTTGCACTTGCTGGCGTGGGACTAGTAATTTTATCCCCTCCGCTCTATCCAACACTTTCCCTACTGTTGCACTTGCAGGAATGGGAATAGTAATTGTTACCCTCTGCTATCCAACACTTTTTCTACTGTTGCACTCCCTGGAGTAGGAATAGTAAATTATTCCTCTTCGCTATCCAACACTTTCTGTACTGTTGCACTTGCTGGAGTGGGAATAGTAATTTTTCCCCCTACGCTAGCCAACATTTTCCCTACAGTTGCACTCGCTGGAGTGGGAATAGTAATTTTATCCCATCCGCTATCCAACACTTTCCCTACTGTTGCACTCTCTGGATGGGGAATAGTAAATAATTCCCCTCCGCTAGCCAACACTTTCCCTACAGTTCTACCTGCTGGAGTGGGAATAGTAAATGATTCCCTGCGCTACCCAGCACTTTCCTAACTGTTGCACGCACTCCCTGGAGTGGGAATAGTAAATTATTCCCCTCCGATATCCAACACTTACCCTACTGTTGCACTTGATGGAGTGGGAATAGTAATTGTTACCCCTCCGCTATCAAACACTTTCCCTACTGTTGCACTCGCTGGAGTGGGAATAGTAATGGTTACCCCTCCGCTATCCAACACTTTCTCTACTGTTACAGTCCCTGGAGTAGGAATAGTAAATTATTCCCCTCCGCTATCCAACACTTTCCCTACTGTAGCACTAGCTGGTGTGGGGATAGTAATTTTGTCCCCTCCGCTATCCAACACTTTACCTACTGTTGCTGTCTCTGGATTGGGAATAGTAATTTTTACCTGTCCGCTATCCAACACTTTCTCTACTAAAGCACTCTCTGGAGTGGGAATAGTAAATTATTCACCTCCACTATCCAAAACTTTTCCTACTGTTGCACTCGCTGGAGTGGGAATAATAATTTTTACCCCTCCGCTATCCAACATTTTCCCTACTGTTGCACCCTCTGGATTGGGAATAGTAAATAATTCCACTACGCTAGCCAACACTTTCCCTTCAGTTCTACCTGCAGGAGTGGGAATAGTAAATGATTCCCCTCACTATCCAACACTTTCCTTACTGCTGCACTCCCTGGAGTGGCAATGGTAAATTATTCCCCTACGCTATACAACGCTTTCCCTACTATTGCCCTACCTGGAGTAGGAATAGTATTTTTATCCCCTCCACTATCCAATATTTTCCATACTGTTGCTGTTAATGTAGTGTAAAATGTAATTGTAAAAGAATAAAAAATATCTTAATATTTTGATTTATTCTATGTGTATTTATAGTTATTTTTATTTTACTGATATATGGATATATATATGTATTTATAATTTTTTAATATGTTTCTAACATTTCATAATTTACTATCATCATTATTTATTAATATTAAGTAAACGTATATGTTATATTTTATATGTATGCATGTTTATTTTTTTACATTATTTGTTAATTCTAATTTTTAACATTTTACAATAATTCTAACTATCTTTTTTTCAAAATTATATGTATTATTTACTGTATTTTATATTCTTTTTTTAACATATAAAAAACAAATATTTTTAATGATATTTTTTATAACAATATTTTTTTCTCGATATTTTTGTACTTACCATGATGTATACAGGATGTCGATATTCTTGACATCGATATTTTGGTATCGATATTTTGGGACCTCGATATTGTGGTCGTCGATATTCTGTCAGTGATTCACTTGAAACTCTCAGGAACATCGAATCAACATTTGTACAATTGACTATAATGATAACTTGGGTTGTGCCAAGTTTTATTTTGGCAGCTGAAGTTGTATCAATCTACTGATTTTCACTACTCACAAAGTTTGCAAATATTCACAGTTTACCTTTACCTCTGAAACGTTCTACTCTGCATTGTAAGATAAATCTCATTTTCTATCAACACAATGTTCACTTTTCACTTTAATTGAACCCATTCAGAATTGTTCTCTGCATGTTTACCTCTGGCCAAGCTTTTCTGTGAACAATAGTGTAACACAGCAAAATAATTGTTAGGCCCTGATTTTCAATCTGGTACAAAAGGGGGTGGTGATGGACGGAGCATCTGAACCAATCAAACACTCACACCCAGTCAACAGATCTGGGTTTAATCCATCAACGTTCTTTAGCCCACTCTGCCACCGCAGTTCAGACAAGGCCATATGCAAATCAGTCTGACCCTGTGCCTTATGGGAACAGTCCATCCCGAACTGCCAAGCCATGCCTTCCCTGGACCGGAAACAAGCTTCCGAGGACAGGTTTCTCGCATTTCAGCCGTCTTCAGCCCAGCTTGCTTGAATCCAGTGGCAAAGTGAGCAAGGGACTCATGTCTTAGCATACCCTGCCAACTTATGGCGAACAAAGTGGTACAAAAGGGGGTGGTGATGGACGGAGCATCTGAACCAATCAAACACTCACACCCAGTCAACAGATCTGGGTTTATTCCATCACCGTTCTTTAGCCCACTCTGCCACCCCAGTTCAGACATGGCCATATGCAAATCAGTCTGACCCTGTGCCTCATGGGAACAGTCCAGCCTGAACTGCCAAGCCATGCCTTCCCTGGACCGGAAACAAGCTTCCAAGGACTGGTTTCTGGCATTTCAGCCGTCTTCAGCCCGGCTTGCTTGAATCCAGTGGCAAAGTGAGCAAGGGACTCACGTCTGAGCATACCCTGCCAACTTATGACGAACAAAGTGGTACAAAAGGGGGTGGTGATGGACCGACCCTTCACCTGCCAATCCTGCAAGTTCGCCTGCATCAGGACCTGCAACCCACCCGCACCCACCAAGCCTAACACCAACAGCAACCACCTGAAGTGCATCCTGCTCAATACCCGCTCCGTCCACAGACACGCCGTGGAACTATGGAACCTGCTCGACACCACATCCCCAGACGTCGCCTTCCTCACGGAAACCTGGATGAACGCCTCCTCAGCGCCCGACATCGCCATCGCCATCCCGGACGGATACAAGATCACCAGGAGGGACCGCACCGACCGTACAGGAGGAGGAATCGCCATCGTCCACAAGAACACCATCCGCATCACGGCCAACTCCGACGACACCCTCACAACCGCCGAACATCTTCACTTCCAGATTCACACCGACCCCAAGACCACACTCAGAGGCACCCTCATTTACAGACCACCAGGACCCCGCACTCAATTCAGTGAAGACATCGCAGACTTCATCAGCCCACACGCTCTTCCCTCCGCTGACTACATCCTCCTAGGAGACCTCAACTTCCACCTGGAGAACAACAACAACAACAACACCACCACCCTCCTGGACAACCTCGCTAACCTCGGACTCAAGCAACTGGTGAACACCCCCACCCACTACGCCGGACACACGCTTGACCCAATCTTCTCCTCCAGCAAGTACATCTCCTTCAGCCACTCCACCGGACTCCACTGGACAGACCACAGCTGCGTCCACTTCAGCTTCAGAAAGACCACAACCCACCACCTCCCGCAACAAGTTCCCCGCAGGAACTGGAACAAGATCACGAACGACCAGCTCACCGCATCACTGAACCAGAACCCTCCCGCCAGATCAACGGACGCCAACCAAGCAGCCCACAACCTGGCACAGTGGATCACCAACTGCGCCGACAACCTCGCACCCCTGAAAACCCACCCCAACAGGCCCAGAAGCAAGAAAGCCCCGTGGTTCAACGACGACCTCAAGAACTCCAAGAAGAACTGCCGCACCCTTGAGAAAGCCTGGCGAAAGAACCCGACCACAGACAACATGACCGCCCTCAAGCAAGCCACCCGCAAACAGCACCAGCTGATCCACACCACCAAGAAGACAGCATTCAAGGAAAGATTAGACAATAACGCACACAACAGCAAGGAGCTCTTCAGCATCGTCAAAGAGCTCTCCAACCCCAGCGCCGGTAACAACAACATCACTCCCTCACAGGACCTCTGCGACTCACTTGCCACGTTCTTCCACAGCAAGATCGCAGACATACACAACAGCTTCGGCGAACAGTCCACGCACCCAACCACAGAACCGACGCCCCCCACCACCACCCTCCGCGACTGGACCCCAGTCAACACAGAAGACACCATCCGGACGATGAACACCATCCACTCCGGTTCACCAACCGAGCCATGCCCTCACCACGTCTTCAACAAGGCCGACTACGTCATCGCACCCCAAATCATCAACTGCTCCTTTAACACCGCCACCTTCCCGGAGAGCTGGAAGCACGCCGAACTCAGCGCCCTCCTGAAAAAACCATCGGCAGACCCCACCGACCTCAAGAACTACCGCCCCATCTCGCTCCTCCCGTTTTCTGCCAAAACCATCGAGAAGACCGTCAACAGACAGCTGGCCGCCTTCCTCGAGACGAACGGATCCCTCGACCACTCACAGTCCGGCTTCCGAGCCAATCACAGCACCGAGACCGCCCTCATCACAGCCACTGACGACATCCGATCCCTGCTCGACAACAGGGAAACAGTGGCCCTCATCCTCCTGGACCTCTCCGCAGCGTTCGATACTGTTTGCCACCGCACCCTAGTACAACGCCTCAGCAACGTCGGAATCCAAGTGAAGGCCCTGGAGTGGATCATCTCGTTCCTCGCCGGAAGAACCCAGAGAGTCCGCCTCCCCCCGTTCAGATCTGAGGCCTCCGAAGTCATCTGCGGTGTGCCACAAGGACCATCGCTCAGCCCCACCCTCTTCAACGTGTACATGAGCCCCCTCGCAGCCATCGCACGCCAACACAGCCTCAACATCATCTCCTACGCCGACGACACCCAGCTGATCCTCTCCCTCACCAACGACCCCGCCACCGCCAGATCCAACCTACACGAAGGGATGAAAGAGGTAGCCGATTGGATGAAGAACAGCCGCTTGAAACTGAACTCAGACAAGACGGAAGTCCTCATCCTTGGACCATCACCGTCGGCCTGGGACGACTCCTGGTGGCCCCCGGCCCTAGGCAGCACACCCAGAGCAACGGATCACGCACGCAACCGTCGGCTTTATCCTGGACCCCTCCCTGTCGATGACCAGACAAGTCAACGCTGTCTCGGCTCATGCTTCAACATCCTACGCATGCTCCGAAAGATCTTCCGATGGATCCCCACCGAAACCAGAAAGACGGTCACCCAGGCACTTGTCACCAGCCTACTGGACTACGGGAACACCCTCTACGCCGGAACCACAGCCAAGCTGCAGAAAATACTCCAACGTACCCTGAACGCCTCCGCACGACTCATCCTGGACTTCCTACGCCACAGCCACATCTCCGGACACCTGAAAGACCTGCACTGGCCCCCGTCAGCAAAAGAATCACTTTCCGCCTCCTCACCCACGCACAAAAAGCCCTCCACAACCTAGGCCCCTGGTACCTCAATGACCGCCTGACCTTCTACACTCCCACCCGCCAACTACGATCGACCAGCCAGGCACTCGCCGCCGTTCCACGCATCCGAAGAGCCACCATGGGAGGAAGATCCTTCTCCTACCTGGCAGCCAAGACCTGGAATTCACTCCCCATCCACCTCCGTCTTACCCAAGACCACCTCTCCTTCAGGAAGCAACTCAAGACCTGGCTGTTCGAGCAGTAGCGGACCCCCCCCCGCAAGCGCCTTGAGACACTCTGGGTGAGTAGCGCGCTATACAAATTTCTTGATTGATTGATTGATTGATTGGAGCATCTGAACCAATCAAACACTCAAACCCAGTCAACAGATCTGGGTTTAATCCATCACCGTTTTTTAGCCCACTCTGCCACCCCAGTTTAGACATGGCCATATGCAAATCAGTCTGACCCAGTGCCTCATGGGAACAGTCCAGCCCGAACAGCCAAGCCATGGCTTCCCTAGACCGGAAACAAGCTTCCGAGGACCGGTTTCTGGCATTTCAGCTGTCTTCAGCCCGGCTTGGATGAATCCAGTGGCAAAGTGAGCAAGGGACTCACGTCTGAGCATACCCTGCCAACTTATGGTGAACAAAGTGGTACAAAAGGGGGTGGTGAGGGACGGAGCATCTGAACCAATCAAACACTCACACCCAGTCAACAGATCTGGGTTTAATCCATCACCGTTCTTTAGCCCACTCTGCCACCGCAGTTCAGACATGGCCATATGCAAATCAGTCTGACCCTGTGCCTCATGGGAACAGTTCATCCCGAACTGCCAAGCCATGCCTTCCCTGGACCGGAAACAAGCTTCCGATGACCGGTTTCTGGCATTTCAGCAGTCTTCAGCCCGACTTGCTTGAATCCAGTGGCAAAGTGAGCAAGGGACTCACGTCTTAGCATACCCTGCCAACTTATGGCGAACAAAGTGATACAAAAGGGGGTGGTGATGGACGGAGCATCTGAACCAATCCAACACTCACACCCAGTCAACAGATCTGGGTTTAATCCATCACCGTTCTTTTGTACCACTTTGTTCGCCATAAATTGGCAGGGTATGCTCAGGCGTGAGTCCCTTGCTCACTTTGCCACTGGATTCAAGCAAGCCGGGCTGAAGACGTCTGAAATGCCAGAAACCGGTCCTCGGAAGCTTGTTTCCGGTCCAGGGAAGGCTTGGCTTGGCAGTTCGGGCTGAACTGTTCCCATGAGGTACAGGGTCAGACTGATTTGCATATGGCCATGTCTGAACTGGGGTGTCAGAGTGGACTAAAGAACGGTGATGGATTAAACCCAGATCTGTTGACTGGGTGTGAGTGTATGATTGGTTCAGATGCTCCGTCCATCATCACCCCCTTTTGTATCACTTTGTTCGCCATAAATTGGCAGGGTATGCTCAGACATGAGTCCCTTGCTCACTTTGCCACTGGATTCAAGCAAGCCGGGCTGAAGACAGCTGAAATGCCAGAAACCGGTCCTCGGAAGCTTGTTTCCAGTCCAGGGAAGGCATGGCTTGGCAGTTCGGGCTGGACTGTTCCCATGAAGCACAGGGTCAGACTGATTTGCATATGGCCATGTCTGAACTGGGGTGGCAGAGTGGGCTAAAGAAAGGTGATGGATTAAACCCAGATCTGTTGACTGGGTGTGAGTGTTTGATTGGTTCAGATGCTCCGTCCATCATCACCCCCTTTTGTACCACTTTGTTCGCCATAAATTGGCAGGGTATGCTCAGACGTGAGTCCCTTGCTCACTTTGCCACTGGATTCAAGCAAGCCGGGCTGAAGACGGCTGAAATGCCAGAAAACGGTCCTCGGAAGCTTGTTTTCGGTCTAGGGAAGGCTTGTCTTGGAAGTTCGGGCTGGACTGTTCCCATGAGGCACAGGGTCAGACTGATTTGCCTATGGCCATGTCTGAACTGGGGTGGCGGAGTGGGCTAAAGAACGTTGATGGATTATTAAACCCAGATCTTTTGACTGGGTGTGAGTGTTTGATTGGTTCAGATGCTCCGTCCATCACCACCCCCTTTTGTACCACTGATTTTCAATCGGTCACTAATCCCATGATTAAATACAAGTTTGCACACCCTGTAATGGGTGAATTTATGCATAAAATGCACATAGTTCCCTCTGCTGGGGGGCAGATCAAGATGGGGTGCAAACTGATAATTACTGCAAGTCGCAGCAACGGATTTTAGCTGGGGAGCAATTTGCATCTGTCTTTGGCACACCACCTTATTTAATTAAACTTTTATTCTGAAGTATATTTTATGTTGAACCATTTCATTTAGTGTTAAGTAAGTATATATACAACCTAAACTGGCACAAAAGTCACGATTTTCAAGTGAAAGTGCCAAGATGAAAAACATCAGAAGCTTTGCAAGTGTGTGAAAATGTACCCACTAAAACAAATCTGCAGTCATAGATGGTGTATCTCCTGTTTATAAAACAATAGGTCCATGCCACTTTTTGTGACTCATTTAACACTGCTGTGAACCACGGTTAGATGCCAATGGTGGGTGACTGTTTAGTTGCATAATGGTTTCAAAATCAAATAAGAACATAGCTTTTTGTTGAGGTGCTTTTTTGCATTCCAGGTTGAGGTCTTCCATTGTGTGAGGTAAGGGTGACTTTATGTCCGCCACAATGTCCCCACATACTGGAATATGTGCTAGCCAATGCCCTCAAGAAGCTGCCACCTTCTCAGGAGGAAAAAACAAAGGCGTAAAAAACCTCCTTGCTGGATGAAGACTTCAAAGCACTGAAAAAACCCAGAACTCAGGAATCAAACAATGGAATTCTTCTGGAGTGAAGAGTCAGGATCAGCAGGTAGAGTGAGTCAGGAAACAAGCAAAGAAACACAGCTTTGTTGCGAAGCACCCTCCAAACAGACTGAAGCCCTTATGTAACCAAAGAACAAGAAAAGGAAAATACATCATGTGACTGGAAACTGGTGGAATGGGAAGTCTGGGAAGAAACCAAGGTAAAAAGCCATGATGGAAAAGAAAAGTGGTTGAAAAGCTGAACTGGGCTGGCTGCAGAGTAGCATTAAAAGGCAGCTGCAAACCCTCCGGCAGATTATGGCAATTTTAGAGCTGGAGGAGCAAGGTACAGCAGCCATTAACTCTGGTGCACGAGGGAAGGCATTAAAGTGAGACTCACAGTCTGCAGCTGTCGGCTTTTTGCAGAGTTTCTCAGGCCCGGGAAGCGCAGGATCAGGCAAGGTACAACAGGTCTCAGGCACCCAGAGGCCGAGATGGGGATGTCACAGCACACGTTGATAGTACTTTTGCATCCTTATTTTAATGACAAAACAGCACTTTCCATGTAGGACTGGGGAACATTTCTGAAGTACAAACAAAAAACAGTTACGAGCCCGATGCCTTTAATATAGCTGCAATTTTGACCTAGCTGGTATGCAGTGATCTGCAACTCTTTTATTTCTCTTAAATGTTTTTTCAGTCATTTAGACCTCTGCATAATGTGGCATCTCATATTCTGAATGATGTATTGAACCAATATGATGTTAATTGGAAAAATGGCTGGAATGTGAATCAAAAGCAGCCCAGGCTAAATGTTCAAATCATCCCAGCTCCTTAACTCACTAACTTCTATCTCTTGCCACACATCCAATTTCTCTTTCAGTCTTATTCTCCGTCCTGAAACCACGGTTGTGCTTGCTGAAATTAATCTGAGGGAACTGGAAAAAGTGACAAAGGCACCATCTTTGGCCCTCGGCCTCCAAAACTCGTAGTCCGAACTTCTAGCCTTCCAGGGGAAAGCCCTTGGCATAAATGACCGGTCCGACCATGTTCAAAAAATGAAGTTTTTTTGTAAATACCTTTTTTTATCTTTTTATTTAACAAGCTCAAGATCAAATACTTACATTGATGATTGTATATGCACGTCAACATCATAAACAAATCTGTAATCCATGTATCAGGTGTATGGGCACCGATTCGTGCCCTCAAAACACTCGAGTAATAGTCCTTGAGGCTTATGTCCACAACACAGAGTTCACACATAAAATAAACAGGTAGACTTTGCTTATTTATAAATAGTTATGAAATGCACTTTTGTGCGTCCCATATCCCTCTATATTTGCGGCACTGCGACCACATCTTTTACCATTACTTGTTGTAAATACCTTCTAGAACTAAAATCCAGAAAACTGCTATTACAATTATATTTTAAAAAGTACTTCCTGGCGGTGTACAATTACGAGTTGCACTTCTCTAAGTCTGTCAATCTGAAACAAACCCATGGACATGAGTTTAGCCACATTACCACTATTGAACTTACACGCTCTTCTTTCGCCTCTTATTTTTGGAGTTTCTGATTAATTTTACGGTGTACCACAAGCAAGATTAATTGATTTGCATGCTAAAATTTGCTGTTTGTATACCATTTTACCGTTATATGCAATGTATGTGTGGGGTGTGTGTGTGTGTGTGTATACGTTCAATGAAAAAAACAAAGGTTAAAGATTAGTTATAGTTAGAAAAACTTGATATTGTAATTCCATACAAAAAACGTAACTAACAGAAACGTTGGAAATGTTAATGTTATAGTTATAGACTAGATTTATAATTTACGCCCTGTCATTAACCAGGCACCGTTGTCGTTCAAAGAGCCTGCCGACATACTTCGAATATGAAAGAGGAAGTGTGTGGCCGGCGGGACCCATGGTGGATGGAGCAAAACACGTACAAGTGACTGTACAGACAGATCATGCTGGGAGCCCAACCTGGGCAGTGGATGGAAAAATACAGTGAGGGGTTGGACAACTCCTATGTTCCTTGTACGAAGCTATACTTCCACTTTCTCCAGCGACTGGGAACCGGGGCGTTGTAGCAGCGTTTACACAGTGGGTTCCCAAAACATCGGAGTTGGTACCTGGAGTTCAAATTACTCCAGAGGTGGACTGCCAAGCTAAGCAGATGGCAGCGGACGAGCTGTTTGTGCGAGTAGCATGACATTAGAAGGTAATTAGCAGGTTAACCGACCAGGAGAAGAGACGGTCATGAGAATAAAGGCCAAATTGCAGCAACTGAAAATAAATGGAATGGTGAATTATCAAAATGGTGGGAGACTGCCTCTTTTTAAAAAGTATATTGAGGTTGAGTGGGTACCCAGGGATCTCCGAATTCTAATCACACAAAGTTATGGAAATCCACATCCCAACCTATTGAAAGAATGTGGCGAACATAAATCCAGCTCTATGGGTATGTATGATGACATTCTGAAACAAAGCAGGAATTAAAAGTGCTTCAGTGGATATTTTAAGTAAATATTGACATCTCATTGTAACATTCGTTTTCGGGAATTGATTCTCATTCCACATCAAATAATTCATCCTGCTACTCATGTTTTCAAGTAATCATTTGGTTTTAGGTTTCAAAGCAAACATAAGTTCTAGATTCCAATAACAAGAGTACTGTGCAAACATAGCATTAGAAAAGAGTAGGTGTTGCCTGGAAGGCGAGTGGGTGCTGCAACCCAGTCTGCTACCCAAGGCAGGAGGGTGATTACGTTTGGTAGATTCAGAGTAAGACCTACATGTTTGATAGGAGAACTCACAAGGGGAGAATGGGAGAGAAAGGTCTGTCAGTTCTGGGGAAGGCAGCCTCGAGGCGAAATGTTATTATTGGAGAACATTCAATTTAGAGCAGCCAGGGTAGAGCATGGGTAGTCACAAACATTTTCCCAGGCGCCGTAAAGTGGTCTTTGGTGTGACCGAGGGCCGCACTAATGCGGGTGGGGTGTAAAGTGTGTGTAGGAGAAGCAATGCATGTATATTTAGTGGCTGAATGCAATTATGCAATGTGGAACCAGAAAACCTAGGATGAATTCTGGCTTGTCCATATGACCAAATTGTGTGACCCTGGGCAATTGTTTTATTTCAATATCCCTCCTTTTTCTTCATTATCACATATAAGAGAAACTCGAAATACATCCGCCTCAGGGTCTCACCTACCACTGGTTTTACCCTGACTTTGTCTTAGCATTTCTCGTTCCTCAACTGACAGATACATTCTACATGTCTCCACTTGCATGCTACTTCCACCCCCTCTGGAACTCTGATATAGGTAGGTACTAGAGGGCTCTGCCTGCTCCTGAGAGGGTGGGGGACCCACAGGCCTATGCCTGCTCCTAAAGGGTTGGGGAGGTACTACCGGGCTCTGCCCTCTCCTTGTTAATAAGTTGACTGTGCGGCACAGAGGGTCACTACACATGGCTATTCCTCCCCCTGTGTGTGGAAGTTACCTGTTCTGTCGAGCCTGCCAGACAACGCATGCAATGTCTCTTGCAAGACAGTGTGTGCTTACTAAGAACATAAAGCGACTTTGAGCCCACCGAGTGCTTACCATTGCTTGGCTTTACTGTCATATTTGTTTGCCTGCTTCTTAGTTGTGTCTCGACTTGCCAATCTTGTTCAACACTCCAATTGAGCATATGTACTTTACCATCTCTTTTAATTGGCCTGCTTTTAGAAAGGTACATTTGCATTGCTTGAAGTATGTGTATGTTAATCAGTATTTGCTCTCCAATTTCTCCCAACTATAGATTGCATTTGAATGTGTGAACATGGTATGAAACACAACTTTTTATTTCAGGTGTTTTGCAGCAGTTTGAAAATATTGTAGAGCTTCTCATTGCTCAAAAGGGTGCACTGACAGATATCTATTGCTTTGCACTTTGTAGCTTGGTTTTCACTGAGTGGAAAGTGTCACTCTAAGTGTCACACATTTCATCGTTGAATGTCACTCATAAGTACACTGAAACCATGGAAAAGTCACACAATTACATCCTGAAAACTTGGCAGCTATTTGCCAAAATTCGAGTTATGCACTATTATCCCATCACTTTGCGACATGGAAGACCATCCTAACTGAAATACACCATACCTACCTTGCATGGGAATCATTTTGTGCAGCTGCACTTTACAAGCGCGTAACATAGCTTGTGAACTGCATCTTTTGCTCTGCTTTTGACCAATTCTCTTCCACACATCATGCATGGCCTTTCCAATTGACTTTCCTCTTAGTTCCCTAGTGGAATTGTCGTTAGGGCAAGGAAGCATGGATGTTTCTAAATTTAGGGTTAAAAAGGATCACTTTTGAAAGGTCTCAAAGCACTCATTAAAGGCAACCTGCTGTTCTGTCAACATCCAAAAGCGCTTTAACCTCTTCAAATATTAAAATGTGGGTGCTCAGGATTGATGGAAATCTATTGAATGCCTCAGAATAGTTTCTAAGGAATGAATGACCATGGCAGCAGGATCTATACGATGAAAGACATGCACCACAGTGAGTTAAGGTGACCGGGTGAAAGTTGTTGCGTGCTGCTGGGGCTACGCTTTCTGGACCAAGAAGCGTTAAATACTGTCAAAGATGCATTTCCTGTTAGGAGTTGTTCCCCTACGCACAGCATATAAGATACCAATGAACAGGTATAATGAAGTAGATCCAAACCTAAAGAAGTTTCACGTGTTTAATTCATGATTTCCAATGTTCAATAATCTTTTTTATCTGGCATTCAGGTTGATTGTATCATATCAAACATTCCATTCATGTTTTTCTCATCAATCCCAATGCATTTCGGGCAAGTTAATGCCCTTCGTCAGGGGATAATTTCTGCAACAAAAAGGATATAATGGTCTGGTATCAAGGAAATGGTCATATATATCTGAATTGCAGTTAGCAACGAGTGGTAGCTGTGATTCTCACTGTTGAACGTCTGGTACCATCAGTGTAACCAACATGCAGTGTTAAATAACGAATGAAAAACAAAATGTGTTCAAGGAAGTGCATGAATGGTACAAAGAGGAGTGAATGATTAAGTGAACATACCATAGTGAATTGGATCGGTGTATTAGTCTTTAAAGGCTCACAAAGCATGCAGCGTGTACGAGTTATAACGGGGAAGTGAAAGCTGCTTAAAACATGAAAAAGGTGGGAAGTAGCGTGTGCAACAAACGATACCGGCGGGCTGGTGAATGAACGCCGCATAAGAGTTGCTGGAAGATATAAGAAAGCCCAAACTTAATCATTACCGGGCGGTCAAGTCAACGGATATTAAAATGACTCGGTCTTTATAAAGAGAGTACTTACGGGTGTAGTGTTCAATGGATAGTATCCATAATGGTATCCCGTGAATCAGATCCATGCGGTTATCCGTTTGTGTGAGTCATGAGGTAAAATAAAGTTACGTAATGGTGTGTAAACGTGGTGTGTTAGACATAGAAAGCGGACTGCATAACAGAGTGATTTTGAGCTCCATTTTGAAATGGAGTCAGGGAACGATATCATCAGGAAACACAATAAGCAAAATAATAATACAGGCATTAAGAGAGTGCTATCAACCATACAAAAATTATAAATAACAAAGGAATTCCATTCTGTCATTTAATCCAGAGGGTTGCATCGTGCACAGGTATCGAATCCAGAAGTTTTCCCTCTGGAGTAGTCTATTCTTATTGTTAGTGCCCTCGATCTGGGACACCAGTTCAAGTACAGTAAATCTCAATTGAGAAACGTGTCTGTTTTCTGCAAAGTGCGTGGCTACAGTGGATTTCAAATTCTGGGTCCGAATGTTGCTTTTGTGTTCCAATATTCTAGTCCTGATTTCATTCCTTCAACTAGGAAAATGCTTACAGTTGCCTAATGTGTAGTATTTTATTTGTGCCACAGCTTAGAGACAGTATCTTGGGAGCCATACTATTCAACAGAGCTCCCTGTCTTGCATTTGTCCTGCTCACACCTACCATTGTCCATCTTGCAACACAGCAGGGCCGCGTCGGGTCCCATGCACACCCAGGAGACAACACAGATGACCAGGAAGTCGCACAGCTAGCTGCTGCCAGACAGGAAACTTTGCCTTCTCTCCCTAGCATGGAGGCTGCAACAGCGGTAGCCAAGAGAGGTAAAAAGCACTGATACTCCTTGCCAGAAAATGTTTGGTCCATTGATGACCACAAATTTTGTAATGTAAGGTTCATACATTACATGGGAAACAAAATGAGAAATATCACACCAGTAAATTTGAAGATCATTAATTGCTAATTGAGGGAATTTTTCTTTTTTAAAAGGGCATTTTGTGACTTTCTCTTTTTTTTAAATTGTAATACCACTACAAATGTGGATGGGTGGCTCATTGGGCAGGTTAAACAATGTCTTTCTGAGCCACAAATATTTTTCTAAGTGCAAAGTAAGTCACTTAGGCCCAGTAATGCAAAAAATATTTTTGCCAAGCAATAATTTTCTCCTCACCAACCATCGGTAAATATGAGAGTGAAAAATGCAAAAAATATAGCTAATCCTATGCTTTCTGATTTCTCCAGAAATAAGCAAAGAAAAATCCAGCATCATGGATTTCTTTGCAGATGCGAACAAGAGATCATGGTTCGATTCTGAAAGTAGCCTAGTACAGCCCAGTGCATGCTTAAAAGATGTACCTGCACAAGAGTCAAAGAGTATGATGTCAAGCCAAGGGTTGATTCAACCTTCTCCACTTGAAGATTCTACAACAAAGATCCAGGATGCAGGCACTGGTTTTGAGAGGGATACCAGCTTGCCAGAGTGTTGGAACCAGAATCAGTGGGCTCAATTTAAAGAAAAGTATTCATGGCTAAGCAGTGAAAATGGCCGCTTTGGCTGCAACATATGCAGTCAGGTTAAGCTACTTTGAGAATCACAGGGTGTGGGTATGTCTAGAGAATGGGTCACAGGGAGCATTGCTCCATCTGGCCCCACAAAAGCTAGCCAGTTAACCTCACTGCGGAAAGAAATCCATAAGCATAACATTTCTAAAGCACATTGAAGCATGTGATATCCGAGCTGCATCCAAGAAGGAGGTACTGCGGTCAACAATCCTGGAGCAGCAGAAGCATTGCCATGCTTCAACAGTTAAGATGTTTTGCACGCTTTACATTTGTGTAAAATATAATTGCCCCTTTTCAGACTTTCCAGGTCTAGTTGCCTTACAGGTGGCAAAAGAGTCAGATATGGGCTTGATTCTACATGGCGAATTCACTGCAGCACGATAACCGATGGCATTGCTAATGAAATGTGGAGAAAGCTTTGCATCAGCATCGTTCAACAGGCTCTAAAAATCTCAGTTTATATTGATGAGTCAACAACCCATTCTTCCATGACTGTTTTAATTATTTATGTCCGTGCTGCAATCAATGGAAAAGAGCCCCTCACCTTTTTTCTTGACTTGCGGGAGTTCCGAAGGGAAGACGCAGGGTGCATTGAGTTCTCACTGTTGAAATGTCTTGAAAAACATGGGTTTTGCAGTAATTTCCTTGCAGACAATTGGATAAGGGTGTGCAGTGATGGTGCCAGTGTAATGCTTGGGAGAAACTCTGGTGTTTTGGAGAGGCTATGTTGTAAATACCCTTGCCTTGTAAAATGGCACTGTCTATGCCACCGACTTGAGCTCAGTATAGCGGACACGGTTGATGCAGTGCCAGGCCTTAAGCACCTTGCATCATTATTAGAAAAACTGTATGCTTGGTACCACCAGTCTCCCAAAAATCTACGGGAACTTGCTGCATGTGCGAAATAGTTACAAATTGCAATTCTGAAAATTGGGCAAGTATTTTCAATTTGGAGGATTGCTTCTAGCAAAAGGGCAATGCGAGCAGTGTGGGAGTTATACCCAGTCATTCACCAGCATTTTGTTCAGTTCAGCTTAAGTACTTCTCGTGATGCCAAACACCAGTCTACTTTCAGCAGGCTGAATACAATTCTGACATCTTCAGATTTTTTGCTGAATCTAGCTTTTGTTGCAGATGCGTGTCATTAAAGTGGAACACTGTCAGAAGCACTGCAAAGGGATGAAGGGATGCAACGAGCTTGCCAGCTCATCAATCGTTCAGTAAGGGCAATTTAAAAGCTTAAGGAGTTCTCAGCGACACACAGGAAGGAAGCTGAACAAGCTATTGAGAGTGGCTTAGTTAGAGGAGTGGCAATCAGCTGGGAGGACTCACGTGGCCAGATAAAAATAAACCTTCCCCAGTTTTATCAAAATCTGGCAGATAACTTGCGCTCCAGGCTGTATGCACAGTCTGCAAGCAATAGGTTGGCCACATCATCTCAGACAGATGAATTTGTAGCGCTTATATAAGAGATAGATGTTATCAACCCACACAAGTGGCCAAACATCATTGAGAGCCCATGGTATGAAGGTGAGGAGTAACTGCAAAACCTGTGCAGGAGATTCTCTATTAATTATAAAGTCATATCTGAAGGCTTCAGAGACTATGTTGAAAATGGTGGTAATGAGATTCCAGGGCAACTGCAACCTGTTTTGAGGGCTGTAAATACACTTCCTGGGACTTCAAGTGACTGCGAAAGGAGTTTTAGCACAATGAACTTGATAATGTCACCCATACGAAACTGCCTGGGTATTGGACGCCTTTCCTCAATAATATCTGCCGCTTTGGAAGCCAATGCCATATGTCAACAGGTGGTTGGTTGCACATCGCCATGTGGATGATCCTCAGTCTATTAAAGTAGATCCTAAAGCCCTGCACAATAAAAGATATGCAGACGCATGGGTGATTTTTAATTGATGGTTTCAATGATATAAGCGGTCTCCTGTGGTAAAATAACTTGTCCCATAATGTCTGCAATAAACAGATGTACCGAGTATCGGGTTGAAACTGTACAGTGTGCACC
This sequence comes from Lissotriton helveticus, assembly GCF_964261635.1. NCBI lineage: Eukaryota > Metazoa > Chordata > Amphibia > Caudata > Salamandridae > Lissotriton > Lissotriton helveticus. Next base: position 436,686,419 of record NC_136070.1, on the reverse strand, counting down.
TTGCATTTTGTCATGGTCACAGTGTATTAAACTTGTCAGTATATTTAAATGTGATGTTCTAGGTCGCATAATAAATGTTATAGTTTTGCTAATCACAATTGTAGTTTCTAGCATGTGGTTTTCTTTGGTATTTTTACAACGCACAAACTCTGCTTTTGTTCATGGTTTCATGTTTTAGTATGCCTCGCTTACAGCACTTGGTGGCTTGATTAATGTAGTTGTACACCAAACTTTATCCACATTTGGGTTGTTAATTTCTCCTTACAGGGACCTTAAGTCACAGGCTTAAGTACTGAGCAGCTTCAATTGTTAAATCTTGCAATATGTGCAAATGATAGACCTGCTGCACATGTGATGTCACTTCCTGTGATGTCACTTCCTGTTGTGATGTCACTTCCCGAGACGTCCTTTCCTGTGACACCACCTAACTTGGAGAGTCCCTCCACTTCTTTTTTTAGGACTGTGTTCTAGCCTCTCTGTAATATGAGGGGCCGAATGGGATCTCCAGGCACACAGACATGCACCTCTTTGGAAAGGCTTTGAGGCAGACACGCGCTAGGCACTATGCAGTCCCAAGCTCGGCGCTGCACATGTTGAGGGCCACGGCCACCAGTGACCTCAACACAGCAAATTTCTCTCTGACCGGACCTTGAGAAGTGCATGTCTTTATCTGAGCAATGGGTATCACTTACCTTGTCTTGGGGAACCCCATCTTGCAGGGCCACATGGGTTCCTAGATTCGGGGGTTTCTTGGATGATAAAAGAGCGCTGCTGATGCTGTGGTCTCTCTCTTCCTCATGCCACACATGCTGTTCTCCTGGGGCTGCCTGTCTGCTGATGTCTCTCCTACGGCATCTCCTGTATGGCCAGGTTCGGCCTAGACCCCCCTCCCTTATCAATACTAAGACTGTAACACGCTTAGCACAAGGAATTTTTGGATTAGGGAGTCGTTAACCCTCCCGGCCCTATTTATTAACATAAAATGTCATCAACAATTTTAATTATAATATTTAAACAATACGCAGAAAAACCATTACATTGATTACATGGATAGGTACAGATGTAAGTTTGCTAACCTTAACATATCTCTAATACAAATATATTCCTATCCAAATCTAAACATTCCATAATGAATAAACATAACAATAACATTTTGTTTTCTGTGTATCCCTATTTTGAGCCTACAGCAAGGTAATTAACTTCTACCAGATCCTTATCAAATTATGCCCGCACTCCAACGGAGTGCACATGCGCAGGGGGCCTGTTTACCATGAGGGTACTTCCCCCCGGTTGCCCCGTACGCCCTATGCCCACCCTCCAAACAGAGTGCGCATGTGCAGAGGACCCGTTCCCCGTGAGGGTACTTCACCCCAGGTCACTCCAGTACGCCCTGTAAATTAGCTCCATAAAGGGCCCTTGCAGTTATGCACCATTTACTTGCACCATTGTGCACGTGCGGGGTGGCCAATCAGTCTACTGAAAAGCGTGACTCCCCCTACCCTGCACCCATCCAGCCAACTGGCTGTAACAGCCCCTGGAGTTCTATGAGAGACCACTTGTCCCTCTCCCTTGGGCGACCCCATTCAAGAATGGCACTGCCCTCTAAGGACCTTAAATTTACTGCTCACCAATCACGACCTTACCGCCTGACCAAGGAATAGCAGTAAAAATACGACAATAAACATAACCTGTTCAAGAAAACAATCTCCTAAAATAATGGGAAAGAAAATTATCACACATATGAATAGACATAACCATGTCAACTTGAAGGAATACCACTCAAATACAACAATAAACATAACCTGTTTAAGGAAACAGTCTCCTAAAAATACCGGAACGAAAATCATCACACATAGGATAAACGTAACCATGTCAACCTGAAAAATAACTTCCCACAATACACCCTGTAAACCCTGCTTTTAGGGGACGGTGGGTGGGGAAATTAAAAATACAGCCTCCTAGCGAGGCTGTTGTCCTTAAGGGCAGGCTGTTGGAGCGGCAAGCAAAGAGGTAGACTCCGCCGCTCCCCAGCCTTTTATTCTATTCCTCGTCAGGCCAGGCCGGTTCTAACCGGCCTAGCGTTGATGCGACGCATGCCCCGGAAGTGATTACAATCACTTCCGGGGCATGCACCAGCAACCCGTAGACCAACCATTGGTGGGGCGTGCCCATTGCAACACCATTGCGCACGACAGGCCCACCCCATGTGGTCATCGGGGGCCGGCACGACCGCCATATATGCTGTGTGTCCGATGCCGGCCCGCATTCCTATATGGCCGGGTGTGGCCTAGACCCCATCCTCCCTTATCAATACTAAGACAGTAACACACTGAGCACAAGGAATTTTTGGATAAGGGAGTCGTTAACCCCACCCGGCCGTATTTATTAACATAAAATTAAATCAATAATTGTAATTATAATATTTAAACAATACGCAGAAAAAAAAATTACATTGATTACTTGGATAGGTACAGATGTAAGTTTGCTAACCTTAACATATCCGTATACAAATATATTCCAATCCGAATCTAAACATTCCATAATCAATAATCATAACAATAACATTTCATTTTCTGCGTACCCATATTTTGAGCCTACAGCAAGGTCATTAACTGGTGCCAGATCCTTATCAAATTATGCCTACACTTCAACGGAGTGCGCATGCGCAGGGGGCCTGTTTACCGTGAGGGTACTTCCCCCCCAAGTTGCCCCCGTATGCCCTTATGCCCACCCTCCAATTGGAGTGCACATGCGCAGAGGGCCCGTTCCCCGTGAGGGTAATTCCCCCCCAGGTCACCCCCGTACACCCTGTAAATTATCTCCATAAGAGGCCCTGGCAGTTATGCACCATTTACTTGCACCATTGTGCACGTGCGGGGTAGCCATGCAGCCTACTGGAAAGCGTAACTCCCCCTACCCCGCACCCATCCAGCCAACCGGCTGTAACTGTCCCTGGAGTTCTATGAGAGACCACTCGTCCCTCCCCCTTGGGCGACCCCATTCAAGAATGGCGCCGCCCTCTAAGGACCTTAAATTTACTGCTCACCAATCATGAACTTATCACCACAGACCTGAATAGTTGCCCGACTATCAGGCCCCACAAAACGGTCACTGAAAGGTCATGCCCTATCACTATACACTACTAACCAGGCCAGAAGAACCTTTCTGAAGATTTCATCCTCGAGGAAACTGTTGTAAACCATTTTAGGACACTATTGTAAATTTCCCGATTCATGCCCTCATATAGGTATAAGTCACGATGTCCTTATATAGGCATAAGAATCATAACCATATTTAGACATAGCTCATGCAGTCCAAATACGGCAGGGCTACTTCCACTAGTTCCGAAAATCTACAACGATTTCTTGGAAAACTCGGCTTCAGCAGCTAGGGACTTTCCCTTGCTCGAGAACTGACTTGTCCAAGAACTCACGGAGTTTTCAAAGAACCGAGAGTCTTTATTGACGTTTTTATGTCCACCTTTACGTCAAACTCGGCAACTTCAAGGTATAAATATGCCCACACTTGCCTCAGCAAGGACACGGTGGTTTGGAGCAGTTCGACTATCTACTTGCCAGACACCCCCTGCTACAGCAAGTGCCGAAGGAAGCCGACCCTCCAGCAGACGCACTGGGAGAGAAGCTGTCTTTTCTCCTGCCGAGAAATCCAGCTCCAGTGTTTCCAAGCTACCCTTCCGGGTTGTTGGGAAATCGAGTCCAGAGACTGACTTCTTCATTCTAAACTAAGGTACGGAGCTGATCAGACCCTTAGAGAAATCATGGGCAGCTTCTTGGCAAAAGAATACTACATTTATGCTACACCTCACTTATTTCTTCCCTCGTACTAAGCTTAGGTTAGGTACACCGGGTTAGGCTTATTTTAGAAGCACCAGTTGAGTACTTTTAGCCTCTGTTATTTATGTATTATTTATATATGGTTTAGGAACCATACAATGCTCTTACAGTATTATTTTATTCTATTATTTATATTGTATGCATTATATTTTACAACCAGTTTTTCGATTGTAGCAGTTAATTTCTTATGCTTGAGAAAGAAGACTGTTCAATAAATCCTTTTATTGAAAACGCCCGTCTTTCTACTTTCTCTGCACCTCTAGTAAAACGAAGCATGCACGATTGACTGAGGGAAATATCTATCTATTGTTTCCACGACTCTGAAGATACGTTTTATCTTGGGGAAATAAAGTTGTCATGTTTATGTGGTTGTCAGAGACTAATCCGTTCTTGTGAATTCGAGAAAGTTTCTAGTGACCTCTGAGCTAGCTGGCACACGCAAGTAAGTCTAGTATATTTGATAGAGACCTAGTCGACCTCAGTCCTACGTCTAATCTATAGGATATAATATTGCAATGCGCAGAGCCTATTGGGAATATAGGAAATACACTACATGGCGCCCAACATTTGGTAAGGCACTAATTTAACGCTAGATACTAGAGTAACTCAGTCGTGCTTTTCACAGAGACCCCTTTATTCCGTAAAAACTCCAGTAGACGTCTGGAGTCAGTTAAAGGATAAAATATCTGCCTTAAACTGAGTAGGACGGAAAATCCTATGTATTCGTTTTTGGTTTTGTTCAACGTTGAAGGATACAGTGTTCCAAAATATTATGCACCTTATCTTTATTTCATTGAAACTTGCTCTGCAAACCTCTTAACAAAATGTCCGACGAGGATAATCCCGGAGGCAGTGGAGCTGCAAGAACTGCAGCCCAACCGGTTTTTGACGTTACAGGGTTCCAACAAAATGACCTGGATGCTATAAACATCCGGGAAAACGTAAGAAAAGCCATAGCTATAAAGCTTATAGAAAATGGCCTATCACCAAGAGGTGGTACTGTCATATTTGTCATAGAGGCACATGAATATCGGCAGACAGAGGTATTCTATTCATGGATTGTCTTTCCGCAGGCAAATCCAACAACACATGTGTTCCACTTCTATAAGATAGAGGAACCTCCAGCTGAATACATTCCTTTTGAGGACGTTGAAATTCCACTAACTTACCAAGAGCATCAGCTCTGGTTTAAAGGCGCCCTACAACATCAAAATCACACTACCAGGCTCGGTCCACTAGGTAGACCAGGAGCAGCATTGCCGGAACTAGCCAGCTATACACTACATCCTGACATCGAACAAATGACAGGACCAGAACTGTTAACTCAGCTAAAACAATTAATTAAAATACATAGACAATTGGTACAATATGTCATGTGGACTTTAACAGTCCAACCTGCTTTTAGCACACCCCTCATAAGGGGAACACAAACAAAATCACACCACAGACTATACAGTCAGTCATCGGTAAGTTGCCCGCAAAAAGGGAACGAATTCCATTCTGGTTAGCCCAGAAAATTACTCAAATAGAGGCAGTATTTCCCGATAGTACACCTCATGAGAAACACAGGATTCTAACAATCTGTTTACCAATGGGGATTGCACCACACGTGGAGGACTGTGACACTTGGGGTAAAGTCTTTGCTTCAATCTACACAAAAACACATGGTGTTCCGTCTATGGCGGTAATACCAGACATTCTGAGACAGATTCAAAATGAATACGGTCCAGAACCAGCCTTGTATCTAGGTATGAAATTACTGAAGGATTTCAAACAGGTCTCAGGTATCTTATTAGCTCACATTAAAGGTGAAGCAGCATCAGTGGCAATCCGCAAAATATTAAAAGAACTTGATATTACTGAGCAATCGTATGAACTTGCCAGAATTATTGAAAAATCCTATGAAGAACTAGGAAGGGATAGTTTGGGAGAGAAACCTGTAAAGCAAAATAAACGATGGATTTAGGCCCAGATCTCTGTACTGGGGTGAATGTATGACATTGTTCTGCATTCTGTCCATCAACTGTTGTTTTTGCATTTGTCACCCCGAGTGGGACGGGTATGCTCAGACGTGAGTCCCGTGCTCTCCACACCACTGTAGTCAAGCTATCCTGGCTGAAGACGGCTGATAGCCAGAAACCGGTCCTAGGATGCTTGATTCCGGTCCAAGGAAGACATGGCTTGGCAGTTCGGGCTGGACTGTTCCCATGAGGCACAGGGTCAAGGCTGATTTGCATATGGCCATGTCTGAATTGGGGTGGTGTGGTGAGCAAAAAAACGATGGATTTAGGCCCAGATCTCTGTACTGGGGTGAATGTATGACATTGTTCTGCAATCTGTCCATCAACTGTTGTTTTTGCATTTGTCACCCTGAGTGGGACGGGTATGCTCAGACGTGAGTCCCGTGCTCTCCACACCACTGGAGTCAAGCTATCCTGGCTGAAGATGGCTGATAGCCAGAAACAGGTCCTAGGATGCTTGATTCCGGTCCAAGGAAGACATGGCTTGGCAGTTCAGGCTGGACTGTTCCCATGAGGCACGGGGTCAAGGCTGATTTGCATATGGCCATGTCTGAATTGGGGTGGTGTGGTGAGCAAAAAAACGATGGATTTAGGCCAAGATCTCTGTACTGGGGTGAATGTATGACATTGTTCTGCATTTTGTCTATCAACTGTTGTTTTTGCATTTGTCACCCCGAGTGGGACGGGTATGCTCAGACGTGAGTCCCATGCTCTCCACACCACTGGAGTCAAGCTATCCTGGCTGAAGACGGCTGATAGCCAGAAACCTGTCCTGGGATGCTTGATTCCGGTCCAAGGAAGACATGGCTTGGCTGTTCGGGCTGGACTGTTCCCATGAGTCACAAGGTCAAGGCTGATTTGCATATGGCCATGTCTGAATTGCGGTGGTGTGGTGAGCAAAAAAACGATGGATTTAAGCTCAGATCTCTGTACTGGGGTGAATGTATGACATTGTTCTGCATTCTGTCCATCAACTGTTGTTTTTGCATTTGTCACCCCGAGTGGGACAGGCATGCTCAGACGTGAGTCCCGTGCTCTACACACCACTGGAGTCAAGTTATCCTGGCTGAAGACGGCTGATAACCAGAAACCGGTCCTAGGATGCTTGATTCTGGTCCAAGGAAGACATGGCTTGGCAGTTCGGGCTGGACTGTTCCCATGAGGCACAGGGTCATGGCTGATTTGCATATGGCCATGTCTGAATTGGGGTGGTGTGGTGAGCAAAAAAACGATGGATTTAGGCCCAGATCTCTGTACTTGGGTGAATGTATGACATTGTTCTGCATTCTGTCCATCAACTGTTGTTTTTGCAAGAGAAACCTGTAAAGCCTGAACTAACAGAAAATCCTGAAAAAGTTTTTATTAAAAACAATCTAACTACTCCTAAAAAGAAATGGGAAAATAGTGGACAGTCACTTCCTAAAGAGAGGCGCTCTCAGTCCAGAGGTAGATCTCCTCAAAAGGAGCACTCTGAAAAGAGATATAACCTTAGAAATAGGGATAATTTAGAAACACCTGATAGATATCAAGATACTGACACACAATCCTCTCACCTTTCAGACTTCCTCACAGAAATCCGAAAGAAGAGGACGATCAGAACACAAAGAAGAACGCATGAAGTCCAAAGACGATCAGCATGTTCCAAAAAATAAGGAAACTCAATTCTTCAAAAAGCGGGAGCAAGTATTAAAATAAGACATGTCGAGGATCTTGAGGACTAAGTTGTGTCCTCAAGATCCTCGGCATGTCTTATTTTAATACTTGCTCCCTTCTTTTTGGAGAATTGAGTTTTCTTATTTTTTGGGCCCAGACAATGCTGGACAGCGCAGCAGAGGTCACCATATCTCGCAGGATCCTGAAAGATCATCTGGAGACAGTTGAATCTGAATGAAAGCATTCAGGTTGAAACTGCTGACACCAGGGTTAGTGTACCACATAGGTTATATGAAATAACAGTCCGGATAGAGGGGGACATAACTAGGAAGATAAAAGCACTCTTTTGGGAAAAATTATCTACAGGTTATGACATCCGTCTAGCTGAAAAAGACTGGCCACCTGAATTTGTCAGGGAGTGCCCACATGGCGAAGAGATCATTATGCCAGCCTTCTCTAATCATATTCCTATTCATAAAAAATACACCTACAGCAGAAAATGGGCTGTTGCCCAGGCTTCAGCATTATACAAAAATCATGTGGGTTGGGATGAGGACTCTCCTCACCATAAGATACAGTTAAAAAATCAACCTACTGCTCAGAAGCAGTATCCAGTAAAGTAGGAAGCTAAAAAACAAGTCAGGGAGATCTTAGATCAACTGAATACCAAGGGGTGATTGAAACATGCACCTCGTCAATGAACAATCCTTTTTTTCCTGTCTTCAAACCAGACGAAACATATCATCTAGTTTTGGATTACAGACATTTAAACTCTTGTTGCAAACCTTTTGCAGTACTAAATTCACACAGTGCAGCACTGATGAATCATATCGTTAGGAAGAAATATAAAACTACTTTAGATATTTCAAACGGTTTCTTCTGTCAAAACATTGCACCAGAAAGCAGGTACTTGCCCACTTTCTCAATAATGGGGACACACCCACACTTTTGTCGTCTCCCCCAGGGATTCAAGAACAGTCCAGGATTATTTTCAGCCAGAGTAACAGAGTTACTACAAACGTATGATGATGAGGCATTATCTTATGTCGATGACATCTACCTTACAGATGATGATTTGGACAGGCACTTGAACAGGGTGAACACCAAAATACTTGGGTTCGCCTCAGAAGGGTATAAATTCAACTTTAAAAAATCAAGAATTTCCCACCTCAACGTCCTATTCTTGGGATACAAACTTTCAAGTGAAGGCAAAAGCCTGGCAGCGACCTTTTTAGAAAAATGTGCGCTGCTCCAAACTCCAAAAACGCTGAAAAACTTACAGTCAATTCTAGGATTCCTAAACTTTGGAAGAACTTACATTCTGAATTATGCAGGAAGGGTTAAACCTCTCTATGAACTAATCAAACCTGATTTCAAAACAACTAATTTGACTCAAAATCACACAGAAATTTTGCGTTCAGTACAAACAGACATATTGGCAACAACACACTTACAAACTCGCGACAATGCACGCAACCTTGCTATCGGAATCATCCCAGGGAGATGTGAATTCACATACCTAACCTTTAACGAATGTGAAAAGGTACCAATAGCTTACAAATCACACTTGTACACACAAGCTGAAATGAAATTCACTTCAACAGAAAAAATTCTGACAGCGGTTCAGACTGCTGTAGCAAAGGAGAGAGCCCTAGCACAGGGTAAACGCATTAAAGTCGTTGCACCTGTACCTGCCTTAGAGGCAGTGATGAAGGCAAGCATTCCAAATGCAAAGCTCTACATCCAAGATGGATACAATGGGTTAATTCTCTTGCTGCAACAGACGTTGAATACGTTTTTGACCCTTACTTGAAGACACAAGAATTTCTCCAATATGAACAAGAATGTCCTCTGCCTACTGAAATTCTGCCTCTAGAACATTACGGCTGTATAATATATACAGACGGATCAGCACAGCCCGCAATTGGGGGGAAACAAGCTTACAGTGCTGTGTGCGCGATTGTTAAAGGCCGCTGGCGCGATGGTAAATTCAGACCTATGGTAACAAAAACTCAATCACTAGGAGACTGTACAGCTCAGCGAGCTGAACTTCAAGCATTCAAGATGGCGCTGGAAAATACAGATCACGAATTTCCAACACTAAGAGTGTGCGATTCATATTACTGCGTCCAGTCATACAATGAATATTTGCAGACCTGGCTTCAAAATGGTTTTAAAGACGCAAAAGGTGGCACAATCAGGCATAAAATGCTTTGGGAACAGGTAGTTCTTTTACAGAAAGAACTACAAAAGACTCACGTGATCCATACACCGAGTCAACAGCGTGATGGTGTTCACGTTGAAGGGAATTCATTGGCTGATGAAGCCGCGAAGGGAGCTGTGCAAACGGCTTCCATAGCTACAATCAATCGTTCGAAAAGAACAATAGACGGTGAAACCATGCTTGCTGTCAATGCCACGAGCAAAGGCAGCGGAGCCGCGTTACCTCTAAATTAGCCACTCGAGTATACATACATAATTTAACTCTGTTCCTTTTGCTCGAATCCCTGGGATAGGGTAATTGCAAACAGGAACCGGAGAGGTGCTCTGATTCACGAAGCACATATTTGGAGAGGGTCTGATACATCAAGGGATCTCTAAATCTCTAATAGAATTTGAATAGATGTACTGGTGGCCAGGGATGAAAGCTCACGTGTACGAATTCGGAATTAATTGCGATGACTGTTACAAATACCACAGCTTTGACCACCACCAGATTCCTGACTACAGTGTTGCCAGCCCAGTACAGACACCATTGTTAGATAGCATTAGACTATCCACGCTCAAATGTCCCAATGGACAAAAGCGGTCCCACAAACACTAGGACGAGATTCATTTGGATGTGGCCTCAGCGCTCAGCTGACGCTCGAACTGTTATTAAAGATTTACGAGTCTTTATCAGCACATACGAAATCGGCATACTACAATCTGACCAAGGTCCTGCGTTTAGCTCTAGGGCTTACAAGGAGGCTATGGCCAGCTTGGGCGTTGCATTGCGATGTTTGAGTCCATTTCATCCTGAGGGAAATTCGGTTGTGGAGAGAAAAAACCGTGACATAAAGCAATCTATAACAGCTAGGGTATTAGGTTCAGGCGATGGGTGGGTCAAACATCTAATAAATGTCTAACGTAGTCTTAATAACCTGCCAAGAAATTCTCTGGGTGGAATCACTCCATATGAAATCCTTTTTGGTTCTAGAAGGTTGGTTGAAGATCTCGATCGTCACACTTCAGTGGTGGAACAAAACCCCTTTGATATCAAAGATCGTTTGGCTGTTTTACAGGACTTAACTGAAACAAGAAGAAGTCTAAGCAACACCAGTGAAAAGCTAACGACCACTGAAGAAAAACCACCTGTCCCAGCAAGACCTGTCTGGATTCCAAAGATTGGGGATCTGGTCAGGGAGAAAATAGCGGACAGGAAGGAATTTGGGCCTTCTTACAGAAAACTAGTACCTATACTAGCAATCCACGAATCAAGAACAGTACTACTGCCGCCCCTTGCTGGAAAAAAGGAGAACCGGTCTGTGCCGATTGACCTGGTAAAACCATACCATGTGGCCGATAATAAGTAGTAGGCCCAGTGGACTCCTAAGGTGAAGCAGACAACCAAATCTTGCTAGTATCCAAGAGGTTAAAACTGAAAGACTCATCACCTTTGAAGATTCTAAAGAGAGAAAAAAAAGGAGTATGCAATAAAGCCATGGAACTTGTGCTTCTTGAAACCCAAATAACAGTTCGTCAAGAAACTCCCATCTACAATGATGTAGCATCTGACTATACAAACATGTCAAAGGAGAAAACAGCTCCAGCGTTTTCAAGTAATCCGAATGCGATACCAACAATTGACAAAACTGCCTCTGGCTATTTTATCAACTTTGATAACTTTTCTGAGGATTCCAGTGAACCTGAAACTACGCCAGCAAACAAATATTTCAAGGAAAAAGTAAAGGAACTTGGTCAAGAGCTTGCAAAAACATATCTGTTTTCACCATTGGTTGAACTTTGGATTGGATTAGGTGTATTTTATCTCCTGCTATGGCTCATTCTTGTTTTAAGTTTGGGGAGGCTGATAGATGGAAAACACATTAAAATGGACACAGCAAGTAAGAACATGAACTTGATCCTGAAGCCACACAAATCATCTCATCGTGAACAACAAGCAAGACCTGTCATCAGTGAACATCACAGCTGTTCCTCTACCTGGCGGAATAGCTTGGTATACAAATGATTATGACATTTATGGCCCTGTCGAGCTGCTGAAAATTCCACACCAATTTAAGGTTTCCTTGAGTGACTTCGTTTCACACAGCACATTTTCTGTTGATTGGGACTTTGAGACTGTTAATAACATGATGGCAGACTTAGAAATGTCAGCAAAATTTACGAAACATGAATACTTAGAAGGTTCATCAAATTATGAAGAAATGTATTGTTTTAATCATTTTGGCCATCATTACTTGCATAAATCTGCAAACCCTAGAAATGTTGCAACTTATATTCAATGGGAACATTGCCCAACATCTCCAAAAGGTAGTTCTAAAACATTTATTAGAACATTTCCATATTTATCAGGTTTTAATGTTACAAACCCAGAAAGTCTTTTCTTTAAAAATATGAATAAAACAGGCATGAAAAGTATGTTGACAAATACTAAACACATTTATTCTGCTGCCTTTTATGCTCAATTGTCCACCTTAGGCTTTGACTTTTGGAAAGACAACATTGAGACAAAAACTGTTTGGGGCACAAAAGACTGGCAGGTACAATGTTTAGAAGCATTGTTCAGAGCCTGCATCCTCCCAGAACAAATTATGTTTTTAAATGACACTGTTCAACAGAGATCTTATCTTGGCATTGCTAAGATAAATGATTTAAACAGACCGTCCATACCTAAGCCCACACCTGATAGTAATTTAACTTCGGATGAGGAGGCAGACGTAAATTATATTCTACAACAAAACAGAACAAATGCTGAATGGAAAAAATGGTTAATCTGGCCCACAGACTCGAATAACTGTCATGATAGATTCCTGAACAAGACACAAGGGTTCGCAGTAACTCGGCCAGATCGCAGATATATCCAAAGACAACATCCAGGGATAATAACAACTTATAGTGTAGGAAAACTATGCCTTGAATGGTTGCAGAAATCCACACTTCCAGAAATAAAACAACACTTATCTTTGCCAAAAGATGGCGTTGATTTACGAGAATTCTTAATAGGACCTCGTATTCCACGTCATAAACGTTTCATATACGCCTGTATATACGCTGCTTACAATGAAGCTTGGAAAGTCACGCAAATGGAAACAGCTGAAAGAATACGAGAAATTGACCGTATTCATTTAGAGAAATCCCTCTCTGTAGTTGACAATGGGTTAACAACTCGGTCGTCCAGAATATATTCTTTGGACAGCATTGTATCATCTGCCACAGACATAATTGAACATGACTTGCTCATGCTACAACATTGCCAGTATCAATTACGATCTATAATGCTATTAGGCTGGACGTTGCAAAACCTTTGTTCAGGCTATGTGCCTTGGCGTCTAATCAACACTACGTCACTGTTTACTGTATTCAACCTTACAGATAAACAAATCTCGTTGGCACAGAGGGGGGCAGACTATACGGTGCTGAACATTGAAAAACTGGAGAGATTACCATTGACCGTTTCTGAGAAACCAACAGTTGAATGGATAATACATGGCACCATCACGATACCAGTGACGACTTTCCAGTTTCAGTATTGCTTAAAACACATACCAGCAGGCCTGTATGAAAGGCTGGGTAAAGAATACATTAAGTCAACCTGGTATTTACCATACACACACAAATGTTGGAGTGGGGGAAATGAAGTATTTCTTAGTGGTAAAAATTGTGAAAACTCACAAAGCGGTACACTATTGTGTCAACGTATTAATTTACACGGAGCCTGCGAAGGTTCTTCCAATAACCTTTCTTGCCACCTGCAGGGTCCGCCCTCAGCGGGGATAGATCCAATTTTCAGGCAGCTTTCCAATGGTAGCTACATTATGTTAAATGATCACAGCTGTTGTGGAATGAAGCTAGGAATAAGCTATCTTGTTACTGTGTCAGCCAGGGTCACTTGCTGTATGCAAGTATTGTTTCCTAAAACCAAGACAGACGGGGAGTCACCACTATGGCTTTCACTGAACATCTCTTCTATACGTATTGATACTTTAAGCAGAATGAAAGCCATTCTTTTGCAAAAAACTGTGCCACTGACCTCGTCCAGAGAGACATATGATCTGCAAGTTGCAAGGTCCTCTGCAGAGATACATGCATTATTATCAACAAACTGCCCAGTACATTTTCCAGAAATGTTAGGTCGTATCTTTAACATGTCTGATACCACCGGTATTGCACATGTATTTAAGATGATTTTTTCTGGACTGTTAGCACCGTTTGAAAAAGTCCTGGGCATTTTTCCTAACTTCGTCCACTCTGTGTTCGGCGGCCTGCCTCTCATTGCGGGACTCATAGCAGGGATCTTATTTTTATTCCTCCTGCTCCGTTATGGCACATCCGGCCACCAGCGATACCCTAGCCAGCATGGAAAATGCGCTACAGGCTATGAGGTACCATGACAGAATAACACAGATCCTTGGCTTGGCTCGTTTGAGAGATCTGAATACCACATGGTTCCTGTCATTCAGACCAATCTGGCAAGATTGCATCTTACCTGTTCTACAATGCCTGCTTTGTGGAGAGGAATGCGTGTTAGATGTCTGTCTAACACTACCTTCGGTTATGCCAACGGATGCTGACGCATTACTGGGTCCGGTAACGGCTCATGTGTTGTGTTGCCCCCAGCGGCTACCAATCCTGATGACGGCATATATTGATATCTCACCGGTAAATCCAACTGGAGGTGAGATACGCGGACCATCAGGCACACAGGTATCATTTGCTACGAACATTGCTAACGCAGCTGACGCTGACGGCGATGCTTCACATCCGTGCACAATTGACCTTCTTAATGAAGTAGTCGAACTTTCATCTACTGTGGTAGACGATTTCTTTGCCAGCCTTGATGACTTAATGTTTTCTCCTGACACCGAGAATAACTTTTGAAATTAGCACACAGCGTTCTTTCGACCTTCACTTTTTTCAAAACAAAAGCTACCAAGTTTGGAACTCTATTTTTTTACGACAGATTTATTTGACTTTTTCCAAAAAACAAACTGAACTTTAGCACAAAAAGTAATCTGCCTAAAGTGGAACTATTCATAGAGAACAAGAATTCCTTGAACACTTCCTAGAAACAATATTAGTCTAATCCACAAACCAAAACAGTTTGTATATTCTGATACGGGATGGTCTCGACCTTTTTCTTCTGTAACTAAGAGCCATTTCATAAATGTAATTTTCGTGATTCATTTGATTAGCATTGCTAATATCATATCATATGCTTACAATGAAATCACTGCTTTAAGATGCATGCTGTGCCAATGCTCATTTTATGTATGACCATTTTTAAAATACATTTCATGTATTTTTTTGGGGTGGGATTGTAAAAACACATACTCTGGCTTCTATGTTTCAGTATTTACTCTTAGATGAACATAATAGCGTGGAGTGGGTGTTGTAAACCATTTTAGGACACTATTGTAAATTTCCCGATTCATGCCCTTATACAGGTATAAATCACTATGTCCTTATATAGGCATAAGAATCTTAACCATATTTAGACATAGCTCATGCAGTCCAAATACGGCAGGGCTACTCCCACTAGTTCCGAAAATCTACAATGATTTCTTGGAAAACTCAGCTTTAGCAGCTAGGGACTTTCCCTTGCTCGAGAACTGACTTGTCCAATAACTCATGGAGTTTTCAAAAAACCAAGAGTCTTTAATGACGTTATTATGTCCACCTTTACGTCAAACTCTGCAACTTCAAGGTATAAATATGCCCACACTTGCCTTAGCAAGGACACAGTGGTTTGGAGCAGATCAACTATCTACTTGCCAGACGCACCCTGCTACAGCAAGTGCCGAAGGAAGCCGACCCTCCAGCAGACGCACTGAGAGAGACGCTGTCTTTTCTCCTGCCGAGAAATCCATCTCCAGTGTTTCCAAGCTACCCTTGCGGGTTGTTGGGAAATCGAGTCCCGAGACCTACTTCTTCATTCTAAACTAAGGTACGGAGCTGATTAGACCCTTAGAGAAATCTTGGGCAGATTCTTGGCAAAAGAATACTACATTTATGCTACACCTCACTTACTTCTTCCCTCGTACTAAGCTTAGGTTAGGTACACCGAGGTAGGCGTATTTTAGAAGCACCAGTTGAGTACTTTTAGCCTCTGTTATTTATGTATGTATTTATATATGGTTTAGGAACCATATAATGCTCTTACAGTATTATTTTATTCTACTATTTATACTGTATGCATTATATTTTACAACCAGTTTTTCGATTGTAGCAGTGCATTTCTTATGCTTGAGAAAGAAGACTGTTCAATAAATACTTTTATTGAAAACGCCCGTCTTTCTACTTCCTCTGCACCTCTAGTGAAACGAAGCATGCACGATTGACTGAGTGAAATATCTATCTATTGTTTCCACGACTCTGAAGATACGTTTTATCTTGGGGAAACAAAGTTGTCATGTTTATGCGGTTGTCAGAGACTAATCCCTTCTTGTGAATTCGAGAAAGTTTCTAGTGACCTCTGAACTAGCTGTCACACACAATTAAGTCTAGTATATTCAATAGAAACCTAGTTGACCTCAGTCCTACGTCTAATCTATAGGATATATTATTCCAATGCTCAGAGCCTATTGGGAATAGAGGAACTACACTACAAAACAACCCCCTAGGCTCATTTGGACAAATTGGCGTCATCCTTTTAAGAAGCCCGACTCCCCCCAGATGCACCCATGGGATATAGTCTACAAATGTAGAGCCCTAGATAGTCACAAAGTTGTGTCCAGAAATCCTTTAGCGAGTGCTGTCCATGTTACCAGACCAGGGTGTATCCCGGGGCATAGACGTGCCAACCATCCCTACTTCAGTAATGGGTGTTTTGACCCGCCCCCATTCTACGCAGGTGTACCAAGTCCCCCCCCCCCCCCCAAGTGTGGTATACTTATGCTAGGGCTGGCTGACTAAGAGGAGATTGACATACAGTCCCAGAGCCCCTAAGTGGCACGTTGCCCCAGACGATGATACTCATTCCTGTTGCAACTGCACCCATCAAGAGAGTTGGTGTCATATTGGAATGATCGACTAACTCCCAAAATTCAGTGGAAATTGGTATTCAGTGGAAGGATATGCTACTGATGCTGGTCCACTAATAAGTTCTTGTTAGGGGTAGATGTCTTGTTCCCATGTAACAGGCCCTCTTGGTCTGAGCGTGCTGAGGGTTCAAGTGTTCACCAGTTGGACAAAGTGGCCCAACAGTCTATGAATGGCTTTGGCAAAAAAAAGTTTGTTAGTCTTTATGGATGGATTCCTGCTTTGCCTGCCTTATCTCAGGCTTGTTGAAAGTCCCTTGCCTCATCTCCGGCATGCTGAAATTCCCTCACACCGATCATGTTGATTTTAATTTACAATATTTCCCACTGCACTCATGCACTTTGTTTGAACATTGCTGCCTTACTTACAAGTACTTGTTATACATTAGCCTGTTGAATAGGTTTTAAATCTGGCAGGTGGCCCTAGTCACCAGAAGCAAGACTGGCCCTTTCAAAATACAACATCCTCATGTCTCAGCCATGCTTTTGACTATGCTGTCCCTGGTAAAAGAATAATAGTCCACTGCAAATCAGACACTTCCTTCACTTCAATACATTAGAAAGGCTTTACTGTGCACCTGTTGTATTGGTCTTTTTTGCAGATGATTTGTGGTGGTTGATGACCTTCTTATTGCTTCCATGTTTTCTTTGTACTTTCATTCATCTGTTTTACCTGTATGGAAATCCTTTTTGTGGATTTTTCTAATTTCTTTGATCTCTTTGGCACCTAGTCACACTTAGTGAACCTAGTCTACTTTCTAGAGCATGCATCAGCACCCGGATATGGTGATTACTGTTGTCATGTGCATCTATTATAAGCAAGATTGAGCTTTTTTTCTCCGTATAATTTGTAATGTTGCCTTGTCATTGTGTTTTTCAGGCTGGTTTTTAGTTATGCAATGATGTATAATGAGCCATATGTTTAACCTGTAAGGCAAGGGCAAGGTATGTGTTATGTTTTATGAAATGGACCTGTTTTATTCAAGTGGCCTGTTCCAGATCATAAACGTTCTGGCATGCAAAAAAAAAAATGATTTAACCGAGATCTGTGACTGGGGGTGAATGTTTGATTTGTTCAGCATGAAGACTGAAGTTGAGGAGCTAGTTTCTGGTGTGTGAAACATGGAATACTCCCCTGTGTTTGGTTTCCACTTCCCTGGGCGAGGCAGGTATGCCCGTTAAACAAGTGGGCGCTACTGTGCTCATGTCCTGGGCTAAGAAGCTTATGTTCAAGGCTATTTTTCAGCACCTTGATCCTTTCATGTTTTTCATGTTTCCATATTGCCTCTCGGAGTCTTGGTACAGCACTGAGGCTAATAAATAAATGTTTCCTTTGATATTACTCAGCAATGCATTGTATCTCGAAGTCTCCAATGAAGCTCTGTGGTTATACAGAATAAGCAGCTACCTATGTTATGACATCTCTTTATCAATGTAAAACCTGCTCTTTCACAATTGCTTAATTAACCTTCTTGATTTCTCAAATTTGCTTGAAAATGCATCATTTGTCCACTCTTTTTTCAAAATTTTCTCGGAGGGGACCCCCCCCGAACCCCTGTTAGGTAGTTCGGGCCAGCTCGCTATGCTCACTCACTGCGGTGCAGTATGACAATAATTTTACGCCTCACCACTTTCAAATGTCACCAGCCGCCACTGCTGTGTCCGTCTCTTCTTC
This sequence comes from Lissotriton helveticus, assembly GCF_964261635.1. Taxonomy (NCBI): domain Eukaryota; kingdom Metazoa; phylum Chordata; class Amphibia; order Caudata; family Salamandridae; genus Lissotriton; species Lissotriton helveticus. Next base: position 436,667,956 of record NC_136070.1, on the reverse strand, counting down.
ATGTTACTCTCGGCTTCGGCTGCCTCTCTGCTGTTCTCTTCTGTGGCTCACCCCCCTTATCTAGTCTCCTCTGTGCCTCTTTCTCATGTGTGCTTCTTGCTCTACCCCACCTCTCCCCACTGTATCTGTCACTCCTGTCTGTCAATCCTCGGACCCCTGTCTCTCCTATCCCTATGTTTCTCCTCTCTCTGTGCAGCCGCTCCTCTGTGGCTGTCTCTATTCGCTGCCTGTCTGTCTCTCCTCTGTGCCTGTCTCTCCTCAGTTCTGCTCCTCACACTGTTACCTTCTCTTACCCTGCATGTTTTGACTGCAGCACGCAGCACACCGCTCGCTTCCTCATTCCTCCGACAGAGCTTACCAGAAAGGTGCGGAGGAGAGGGTGTCCCAAGAAATTGTACGACATCAACGTTCTCTCTATTTCTCTCACTTCCATCTTCCTGCCTTTCCACCTTTCCCTCCCTCTTCACCTCTCCTTTCTTTCTTCTTCCTTTTCCCCTCCTTCTGTTTCTTTATTTTTCTGTTTATTTCATTATTCTTTGTTGTTTCCTACTCCCATTTCTTTTGCTTGTGTTTCTTTCTCTTCATCCCCCTATTTCTTTCTTCCTTCTTCTCTATGTCTATCTATCACATCTATCTTCCTTCTTCCCTTCCCTTCCCTTCTCTTCTTTTGTGTAGCACACTTTTACAATTTCTTTCTTTTTTCCTTGTTCTGTGTTGGGGCTCCCTTTGTGTAGCGGTCGCACTCTATAAGCAACCATCCACTCATTTGATTAAAGTGAGGTGCACTATGAGTGTAGTTTTAAAGAGGTGAGGGAGGTGGCTACTTATAACACGCTAGAGTGTGTACAAAAGCAGCAGTGCAAGAGGCTGAAAGATTCAAACCAGGATGTGGTACCACGCATCTTGGGAGTAGATAGTATGTTGCGGGCAGCAAAGTGTATCTTGCATGCGGATATACAGCGAAAGTGTGTGATCAAGTAAATAGGCCACACTGGCACAAGTAGTTGTTTGCAGTCAAACACAAGGCATTGTGTATGAAAGAGGAGACAAAACAGTGTTGGGGTGGTCAAAGAGGGTTTGATTGGCAAAGCTGAGGTCCTTGTCCAGTAAGTCAAGTGCATAGCATGGAAGGTTGGAAAGGAGCTTTGACAGTTGTCTATTTTGCTCATTAATAAGGGATTGCTTAGGCCTCTCCAGAGAGGAAGGGAAGGCTTTGGACGATTTCATGTATATTCCCTTGTATCCTGTTGCTGGGCAGTGGTGAGAAGAAAGCTTAGAAGCTTCCAGTGCTGAGTTTAACAGAACTCCTTTATTACTTACCAGTTACTTTCATTATATACTCTGCCTTTTCCTAGTCCTAAGAGTTGAGGAAGCACTGGCTTCTGACCCACCTCCAAGGAAGGTAGTAGACAGAGCTCTACCCTAAACACTTCCTGAAATTGTAAGCATAACAAAATACATCTATGCCTCCCACAACTTCAAGAGAGGGAGGGAGGGAGTAGGACTGGTGCAAGGAAAACTATACTCAGGATAATGAAAAGTGCCAGTACGTAATAAGGGGATTATTGTTTTGTTACACTTTCTCTCAGTTATAGGATTTGAGGATATAACAAACAAAAGAGGCATGATTGAACAAACAAAATGAAATTGATGCTGCACCCATACATTTACCCTGGAAAATAAATAAAATATATGAATGTATTCACTGCTTCAAAGACTGAAGGAACCAACATAGCCACAATATCTAACACATGCAGTTTGTGAAGTGGCTGCTTAGTGCACCCTAGACACTGAAATTCTCAGGGCCACTGCCCAACAAGTAGTCATACGCTTTATGGAGCAGCCCAAAATTGAAGGAGAGAAAGGAATACGTGACAACTCATAAGAGCTTAAAAATGTATTTCATACTTAGTGACTAAAGGTAGCCACTGAAGGTTTATATCATTTTCTTATTGAACCAAAAGTCATACAAAATTATCTGATGAACAAAGCTCAGAAGTTCTCTGAAGGTAAATGCATACAGCTCTGTCCACATCGAGATGGCAGAGGAATCTCCCCAGGTAAAAAAGTGGAAGGATATAGATTAGGACGAATCATTTCATTTGGAATGGAAGCAGGAGAGAGTCGTAGGACAAGGAACACAGGAAAGAAAAAGAGAAAAAAATGTAGGGCACCAATTTGCTCTATTCTCCTTGCCAAAGCGATGGCCTCCAGAAAAACTAGCTTCGCAGAAAGGATATTAAAAGGGCTCAAATGGGCCAGCTGGAAAGCCTTTGCAACTAATGGAAGATCTCAGGGAGAAACCAAAAAATCATATCTTAAGTCTTTGAAAGAAAAAACACCATTTTGCTCCACTATAAGGATTTCATCATGATTTATTAGAGAGACAAAATCTTCATCATTCCCACCCAAATGATACCCAGGCTGAGAAGGCTGTTCAGTTGGAATAAGACCAGGAACATGCAGATGCAACTGAGGTTGGAAATGCAGATCAATGACAGCATTCCGTCTTTTCAATCATCAGCCTCAAAATATTTGTTAACAGGACTAGAGTAGCAGGAGATGTAGGGAAAACAGACCAAAATGATATTGCTCTCTCCTGTTATGCCTGTGTCATCTGTGTGAGACAGGCTTTCTTTCTTGATTCGCATGTTTCTGTTTTGAGAAACGCTTTCTAATGCAAGGGAGAGCGAGTTCATAGCGCACAAAGAGATACTTTTGTTTTTTTTTGTTTAAATTTGTTTATTCGGTTTTTCGCTTTCATCAAAACAGTTATAATTCGGTACATTAGTGGAATGCTGTGAGTACACAATACCAAATAAAAGCCGGGTATACATTCACATGTATGTGCATTGGGTCGTTCGACCTTTCTAAAGCTGTTCTGTACATTGTTACATACAGCATATTCCTGCAACGGCGACTTCATACACCTGACGATAGTGTAGATCTGTCTGTGGTAAGTGACCCGTCACTCTTAGCACGATAGCAGTCCTGTGTCATGTTTAGGTGTAATCTGTCGTCCGGGGTGTAACTGACGAGGTCATTGTGATGTGTTTCCTCGAGTGTTGTCATATCAATTTTGTCTATAGGCATTCCCAATAAACCTCTGGCGGGGGGGGGACACCCCATCCAGTTGAAACTTTCTAACTTTTCTAACCGTTGGAATAAACCAGTGGGAGGGAGGAACCAAGGGGGAGCGGGGTTTTCCAACTGCGCTGTGGTGGGGTTTCACTAATCACTGGGTGCATACTTCGGTAATGTGTGGGGAATCGGTAGCGTGCGCGGGCGGCGGGGGCTGAGACTCATGCCTGTGTGACCATTGGCTGACTTGGTTGCGACGTCCCTGGGATGCAGGGTGCCGGTCGGTCGGTCGGGGCTGGGACTGTGAGGCCGCCGGTGTCTCCTGTGGGCTCGTTGCCAGCATGAATTTGTGCATTAATTGTGCCCATTCTAGGGAGATAGGGTGTTTGCGATGCCCCTTCAATTCTTCCTCCCAGAGTGTCTCTTCCTCAGCTTCCCCCATTTTTTCATGGCGCCTATCCAGGCTGCTTCCGGAGGCCCCACAGGGGCCCTCCAGTGCATGGCTATTCCCCTTTGTGCCAAGAGGATGGCTAAGGACATAAAGCGGTACTGTACTTTCTCGGTTTTCCACCTGCGGAAAATCCCGGGCGCACATGCCTCCCATGTGGACATGGTCGTGATGGTGGTGACTGCCGTGAGTGTCCGATGGACTCTATCCCAAAAAACACGGAGTGTGGGGCAGTCCCAGAACATGTGTTTGAAGTCTGCTGCTGGGACTTGACAGCGGGGGCATGCAAAGTGTGTGTCTGGGAAGAATTGGTGTAGGCGGTGCGGTGTGAGATAGGCTCTGTGGAGGATATTAAACTGAATGTTTCGGAATCGTGCATTTCTGGAGAGTTTATGGGGATATTCCAAAGCTGTGTTCCTTTCTTTGTTATGAACTACCCTACCTCTGTCCGCTTTCCACTTGTGGTGCAAGGGCTGAAGGGACGGGAGGATTTGTGCCCGTACTGCTTTGTATAGCCAGGTGACCAAATGATGCCCCACTCCCATATGCAGTATTGCGTGGATCACTGGGTGTGTTGGGGGTTCCCCTGTGTTAGGATTCCAGTACCTACGACTGCTATCCAGCATCTGTCTGTGAATTAGAAATTGCCCGGGTGGGAGATCATACTGCTCCATCATCTGATCGTATGTCTTCAACTGTCCCTCTTCAAAGAATGATTCTACCTCTGTAACTGCCAAATCTGTCCATACTCGGAGCACACCCGGTGTGTAGTACATGTCCCCTCATGGAAAACCCACTAGTGGTAGCAAGGGTGAGTATGGGGGTCGTGTTTTAGACATATGGTGTATGCGCATCATGCAGGTGCGGGCTATGGACATCTGTAGTGGCCGTGTGCGCATGGGTTTAGTACCCGGTAGCAGCATTCTATGGATTGCTGGTTGTGGCATGGGACCCTCCGTGGTGATTGTTTCCCCTATGTGGTGCCCCGCCGTCCAATATGATAGCCATTGGAGCTGTGCCGCTAGGAAGTACGCTTCAAAGGCCGGTGCTCCCAAGCCTCCCTCTGTCGTAGGTAGTATAGCGTTGCCAACACGACCCGTCGTCGCCCACCGCCCCATATAGGTTCCGTGAGGAGCGGTCTCGGTGGAATCACTGGGAGGTTAGTGAAATGGTACAATAATCTGGGGACCATTATCATTTTTGCCAGGGCCACTCGGCCTAAGGGCGCCAGCGGTAAGGTTTTCCAAAATCCTACTGCCGCTGGTTACGATGGCTTCCCTCATACAGATCCTCCGGGGTGTGATACAGTCGCACTCCCAGATACTGAGGGGCCTCCGAATTCCACACGAGAGACTGGGCACCGATCCGGGCCTCAAATGGGGCCAGATGGGGGCTCAGCGGGTAGAGCAAGGATTTTTTCCCAATTCACCATGAGGCCCGAGATGTGCGCGCATTCCTCCAGTGTTCTCCAAATGGCCGTTAGGTCGCTGGTGGCGTCCCGGACACATATCAGGTGGTCGTCCGCATACAAGGACACACACTGCATTGTGCCTGCTAGGGGAATTCCCCAGTCCTCTCCCTCCCGTCGCAGGAGGATTGCCAGTGGTTCTCCCGCTAGGGCGAACAGGAGGGGTGACAGTGGGCACCCCTGCCTGGTAACTCTCTCCACCGCGAACTCTGGGGAAATGTAGTTGCCCATTCGGACTCCGGAGGTGAGGCGCGTGTAGAGGAGCCTTGTGTACGCTGACAGACCCGGGCCGATATCGTTCCATTGGAGGACCTCAAATGAATACGGCCATAATAGGGTGTCGAATGCCTTTTCGAGATCGAAAATTAGGCATGCCGCGTTGGGGAATCACCCCCCTGTCGTGTCCTGAATATGGAACAGTCTGCGTATGTTTTGCGACGTGTTGCAGTTTGGAACGAACCCACATTGGTCCAGGTGCACCAACGGAGTCAGGTTTTGGGCGTATCTCTCTGCCAGTATTTTACCAAATATTTTGCCGTCCGTGTTAAGTAACGTGATCGGTCTGTAGGAAGACGGTAGTGTAGGGTCTCTGTGTGGTTTCAGAAAGGTAACTATAATCGAGTTCCTAAGGGAACCTGGTAATTCCCCCTTCACGAGTGCTTCATTAAACATGATAACCATTCGCGGAACCAGATGGGCAGAGAAGGTGCTATAATATTCAAGTGGAAAGCCATCCAACCCTGGGGCCTTGTTCCTAGCCAGTGCTCTTATCGCCTGTTTGACCTCTTCAGGCCGTATCTTTTTCTCTAGCCCTTTCTTATCCCCTTGCGGGACCTGGGGGAGTGTCAGTGCATGGAAAAATCTGGCTATTGCTTGGGGGTCTCCTTGACTCGGGCCTGATAGATGTTGGAGTAGTATGTGTGGAAGGCGTGCAATATTGCAGGTTGGGAGGTCTGGAGCCGTCCTGTCTGATCGCTTATTTCTGTAACTGGTTTCAAATCGGGGTCCTGTCTAGCAAGCCAGGCCAGAAGTGTCCCTCCCCTGTTGCCCTCCTGGTGTACCCTGGCCGCGTACACTCTGAAATTATATTTGCGGAGGTCTCGTAATGTTTCTACATACTTTGTTCTGGCTTCGGCTACTTGTTCCGGGGCGGCCTCGCCGTGGTCCTCCTTTTTCAGGAGGGTTGCTAGGGTGCGTTCCGTGTCTTGCAGCGACCTCTCTAGAATTCTACGCGCTCCCACTACTTGCTGTATACAGTGACCCCTTGCCCCCACTTTGTGTGTGTCCCACTCCAAGAGTCTAGAGGACGCTGTTCCCGTGTTGAGTGTGAGGTGTTCCTGTAGGTGTTCCCCGTGGTTGTCTGTGAAGACCTGATCTGTGAGACATTCCCGGGTATCTTCCACGTGGGGACAGGGGGGTGAGGCGGTTTCCACCTAAGGGTCAGCGAGTGGGCATCGTGATCCGAGAGCACCCTCCCCAAATAATCTGTATGTTGTATCTTAGAGAGTAAGGCTTCCGAGCATAAAAATCTATCTAGGCGCACTCGTAGGTCATAGGGAATGGAATGAAATGAATACAGTTTCGTGTTGGGGTGTTGTGCCCTCCACGCATCTAGCAGTGCCCATTGTCTCACCCATACATTGAAGAGTTCTGTTTGTTTATGGAGTGGTGAATGTGCCGGTGGGGGGGCGGGATCGGTCTAAGTCTGTGTCTAAGACGCAGTTGTAATCCCCGCCTAATATCCAGGGGGTGTGTGTATGGTGAGCCAGTGTTTTCGTGAGGCTGCTCCAAAAACTTTCTGCTCTACATTAGGGGCATAGATTCTGCATATCAGTACTGATTGCCCGCCTAATAGTCCCTCCAGCAGCACATATCGCCCCTCCCTATCTACCACCCTGACCTGTTCTTTTAAAGGGGTACCTGGCCTGATAAAGATTAATGTTCCTCTGGCCAACGCTGAGTACCCAGTAGCACAGACTGTGCCCCTCCATTTCCTCTGTATGCAGTCGACCTCCACTGTCGTCAGATGGGTCTCTTGTAAGAGGGTATGTGTGCCCGCTGCCTTTTTAGATATGCATACACTGCGTAGCGCTTACTTGCCGTGTGCAGTCCCCTCAGGTTCAGTGTAATAAATGTGATGTCTGTGTTAGGGGTTCTCGTCATGTCTGTGACTACTCACGTCTGCCTCCACTCCACCCTGTCCCTCGCCCACACAATCGCCCCCCACATGTCCAATAGCATTCCAGCTGTTCGCTCCCGCATGAGTATTAGGGAAAGAATGGGGAAGGGGGAACTTAAAAACAGTTTTCGGGAAACAGTCCCAACACAGGGGGCTTATTGCTTGACGCAATAAGTCCAAACTGTACATCTCGTACTGTCTCTAGTCCGTTTCGCGTAGGGGGTGGGTTGGCGTCGCCACTGGTGGTCAGTGTTCTGGCTACCCACTACATAGTGTATCTGTGAGTGTGCACGCATCTGCCATTACCTTCATCGTTGGTTCGCGATGCCTGTCGGTGTCCATCTGCTTGGAGTATCTTGTTCTTACCATGTCGTCTGCCCGTTGTAGTTCAGATCAGCGTGTCGGCCGTTTGTGGGGTCACCAGAGGTGGGGAGACTGAGACTTCTCTAGAGGTGCGGGTGTCGCTGTGTTCTTCCTCCTCTGACGTGAAGATATGTGGGCCACGCTCTCCCTCCAAGTCCTCTACCGTGTGTCGGGTTTCCGCCGCTGCTCGCAAGGCTTTTCTTCGGTCCTCGATTATTTGTTCCAAGTCCGGGGAAGTTCTGGTGTTGGGGACCGACGGTCGGTTCAGCTGTGTGAGGGCGACCCGTTTAGAGCGCAGTCTTCGCTTATTGGGGAGTTTATGTAGTGGTGTGACTTGTCGTTCAGGTAGGTCATCACTGTGGCGCTCCAACCAATTTCTCGTCTCCGCTGGGTCTGTGAAGAAGTGCGTTGATCCTTCATGTATAATTTTAAGGCAGGCTGGGAAGAGGAGCGCATACTGCGCGTTGTTTTGCCGTAGGGTCTGTTTTACCACTTGAAAGGTGGCCCGTTGGCGCTGTACTGCCTGGGAATAGTCCGGGAACAACATTACGTGTTTGTCTTCCACTCTGAGTGTTCTCGCTTGTCTGGCCGCTCGTAGAACTGTATCCCTATCATGATAATGCAGCAATTTGAGTAAAAACGGTCGGGGTGGGGAGCCCGCGGGCGGTCTTTGGGCCGGAACCGCATGCGCTCTTTCCACTGAAAAGAATGGTGTAACGTCCTGGGCCTGTGTGAAAGTCTTTATCCAAGTTTCGATATATCGTATGGGGTCTGCCCCTTCCACTCCTTCCGGTAAGTTGAGGACCCTTATGTTGCTCCGACGGGAGCGGCCCTCCAAATCATCGGTCTTGCGCTCCAGGGAGTTCACTTTGCTCTGTAGCTCTTTGATGGCCTCATGGTGTATCTGTACCTGCGGCTCCATTCCCTGCAGAGTTTTTTGCCCTTGATTTACTTTTTCGGCCAATTTCCTGTGATCATCTCTCAGTAGGTTAAGGTCTGTGGCGAGCTCTCCCAATTTACTCTCCATGGACAGCCGGGAGTGCTCTATGGCTGCCAGTACTTTGTCCAACTTGGTCGACATATCTTCTTCACGTGGCGGTTCTCCAGTCTGATGTCTCCCCGAGGGTCCTTGGGAGGGCAACCTTCTCACTGCTGGTGCTGGCGCCGCGGTCACCGTTCGCTGCTGTTTCCCCATTTCCACCTCCTGTAATCGATGAACCCCGATGGCGGGTCCCGTGCGGCTAGGCCCCTCGGATCTCTCACGGGGGGGCACGAACTGTCTCCTCCGCACCATCTCAGCAGTTCTTCCCCGGATCCGTGCGATGGAGAGGTCTCTGCGGCTGTTCGGTGGCCGGCGGCGCCCACCGCCACCCGTAGCTGGGTAGTGTTCTGATCTGCTGCACTCACGCTTTCCCGTGGTGGATGGGGGGCCTTCAAATCTATCTGGGGTTCCTCTGCACCCGTTGTTGTGGCACGTCACCCAATCTCCTCGTCGGCACTCTCCACCCTAGGCGCCGCAGGGGCAACCGCCGGACACGGGCCCCGGTCCACCCCGATCTTCTCAGGAGTGGCCCATGTGTACCGCCATTTTGTGGAGGCCCGGGCGGTTATGCATAGCGTCCCGACCTTCTGCACCAGTGGTTATTTGGGGGACCGGGAGGGGGGTCCCAGGGCTGCACTTCGTCTCTTGTGATCACGCCGGGAGGGGTCTCCTCTTCCGGGCCAGACCACCCCTGAGGTGGTTGCTGTAGTTCCCTACTGTCGGGGGCTGACACCGCAGGGCCTTCATCACCGCACCGGTGATACACGAATGTGTGGGGGGGACTCCCTTCCTCCTGCCCGCGCCCTGGCCGTCAGCGGGGGCCCGACCCATGGAGGCAATCTCTTGGTCTCCTGCTTGGTGGGACGTTGTCACCAATGTCGACCGTCGCCACTCGTTCAGTGTTCAGGTGGGAAGCCTCTGGGGCACTCAGGGCCCCAGTTCTCGGTTCACTCTTCTCAGGGGGGAATCGCCGCGGGATTCGGCTCAGGCAAGGTATCAGCGCTCCCTCCCCGGGCAGATGATGGGGGGGAGGGGGACATTCCACTTGGGGGGGGGGGCCGTCCCGGACTCCTCTCTGCCGCCCCCTAGCTCTGTTGCGCAGCCTCACCGCACCGCGGGTCCCAGCGCCCAGTCTCCTTTTCTTTGACTTTGTGCCTTTTTGGTTGCAGGTGCGCCCGCCCTCTCAGTCACCCGGGGGTCGCCCTGGGAGGCGCAAATCAAACACGCCGCGCTCCCCCTGGACCTCCGAGGTCCTATGAGGTACTCACGGCCACGTTGGGGCGGCGCGGGTCCGGTGCCGGAACAGCCGTCTCTGTGTCAGTGGGCTACGCAGTGCCCACGTCCGCCGGATTCTCCCCCTCCGGTCCCCTCAAGGTCGGGAGCTGGGCGCCGCCATTTTAGGTGTGCCTGGGCGCCAACGGACCAGCCCTGCAGTCCTCCTCTCACTCCGTCCAGGTGAGGTTCGGGGACACCGCTGACATCCTCATGGGCTCCCTGCTAGATCGAGGAGCAAATCGGAGCGTTTATGGCATTCTGTGCTAAACTGGGCAAGATGCTTGTGGGCAGCCGATCAGAGCACTAAGAGAGTGCGTCCACCATCTTGCATAAAGAGATACTTTTAGCACAAAATATGCTTAGTGAAACTAAAAACCATGTAAAACTGAGCTTCTTCTTAAATAAAGAAAGCTCCTATGGAAAGTGAGTGCAAACACTACTGGGGTACAGCACAAAACTGGCACAGAAGCATCAGTTACAACCCACTGCATCTAGAGATCCACTCCACGAGATCAGCAAAGCAAGGCTCCATAACAATTTTCCAAATTTTACACAGACAAGGAAAATGTGTTTTTTTAAAGTCTCCCCACCATGCTGCTTGCTGTGCATCGTGGAGTACATAAACAGTTTCATGGCATCATCCCAGGGTAAACAGGAATAGTGGCATGCAGGAATCTATTGACTGCTCACCTAACAAGACGTATGCCTTAATCATAAAGTGGATGGAAGCAGAGCAGTCTTCTCTTTAATTCATTCTCTTTGAATAAGTCCTCCAAACCTCACTGAACTAAATAATAAGACAAACATCATCTTACCTGTCTACCAAAGGTGCCATACAAGCCTGTGCCATGCTACAGATCTGTCTTATCCCTCCCCTGGAGGCGTAGTGCAACAATCTTTCAGATTTCTAGTTAAAGATTTTAGAAGTCAGATCCCTTCAAATCTTAGGACTGGGAAGAGGAAGTCTTATGAAGTGATAATTCTAAAATTCCTAGCAAAGGGGTATCCGTAGAACCAAGTGAACCCAGTGGCGTAACAAAAGCCCCAGCAGCCCCTGCGGTGCGGGGGGCTCCGGGGGCCCACTTTAGCATTGGCAGGTCCCTGGCCTGAGTGCTCCGGCCTGGGTCTGGAGCCTGGGGCCCCCCCTGCATGTACTTTGCAGGAGGCCCCCTTAATTTTTGTTACGCCACTGCTTGTGCCCTGAAAACACCTGTTGAGAAAGGAGAAGGGACATAGCCTCAGAAAGAGAAAACAAATACCAGAACTTCATCTGCTTAAATAATAAGCCTTTTAGTGGAAATTAATCTTTTCCTGGAACTGCTGCCTCCTGAATAGGTACACTTTGATTCTTCTCAAGGTTTTATATCAGTTCTTTGACAGTTCTCAAATGTATCCCTGTAAGACAGTTCACCAGTAAGTTCTGCCTTGATAATTTCTCAAGTTTCACCACAGGAGGTTTAGGGTCAAAAATACGTTGCTGGAATCAGAATCTAGCGAGACAGGCGATATGGTTTAGAGGTTTATCGATTACAGTGATGGTCAATGGAAAACCAGCACTGCAGAAGAGAGGGCTGTGCCAATGCACACCACAGAATGTTGGAACGCTAAAAGATTTCAGCTGGCAGTCATCATGCTCCAGGAAACCTACTTAATGGGAGATCTTGACCTTTCCTCCAATGCCAGGGCAATGACAGAGTTTACCACTCAGGGTTCTCCTGGGGTTCCCATGGGGAGGGGGGCATTCTTTTGTGCAAAGGCTTTCCATTTGCGGTAACCAACACATTCACTGACCCCCAAGGGAAATATGTTCGGGTCAAAGGCCTGCTAGAGGGCAGACAATATAACTTCAGTATATGTACCATACTCGCTCCTTTCCCAAACACTGTATACATTGGTCTCACTCTTGCTGATGTTCCCACAAGGCACCCCCAGTGGTGTGAGGTGACTTTAATGTGGTGTTTGATCCAGACAGAGATTCGATGAAGCCCCAGACCCAGGACATCATTCTCTCGCTCACTGTCTGAGCAGATGCCTTCTAGTGATTCGTGGAAAGGGGGTTCTTCTAATGCTGTACATTACAGGCACCAGATGGGTACCGCAGGTGTGCTGGCGTCCCATGCAAGTTGTAGGGATTGTGGGATGTGGTCCGAGTTTGTGCACTCCAAGTAATCTGTGTGCTGGATGGGCGAGAGGAGGTTGATCGACCCCACGAGTGTGTCGAGTCTGACCTGCAGATCATGCAGAAAGGAGTAAAATGAAAACACACATGTGTTAGGGTTGAGGGTACACCATATGTCTATAAGGTGCCAATGTAGGAGCCAGTTGCCTAGTGCCTGTGCATTGGAGGTGGCCAACATGTGAAGCAAGGGAGGGAAAGAATGGTCCAGACCAGTGTCTAGGACAGAGTTTAAGTCACCTCCTAGGAGCCACAGGATCTTACTCCAATAGGACATTTTGCTAGATAGTGTACTTAAGAATGAGGTCTGGTCAGTGTTGGGGGCATTTACTGCCCCTAGAAAAGGCGGGAGCCACATAAGCGGCTGTGTAGTAACACGTAACACCTCCGACTGCACCTAGATCAATATGCCCCTGGCGTAAGAGGAGTAGTGAGTAGCAAATACTTGGCCTCGTCAGCATCACTGAAGTCGACAGGCTTTAATCAGTGTCCACTGTGTCTCCTGCAAGAGTGATATGCGAGTGGATTTGGTTTTAAGGTATGCATATACAGCATAACGGTGTGTGCATGGCCCTCACATTCCAGGTGATAATGTTAGTGTAGGTCATGAGAAATGGGAGTTAAAGCCCTATAGGCAGTTATCTCACGTGGGGCAGGGGTCCCTGCAGTGTAGTGTCAGTGATGGGTAAGGCCGACCATGGGAGCTGGGTTCACCGTGGCAGTCAGTCATAACTAAGGAAAGAAGGAAAAGTGTAACATGTAACATTATCAAAGCGGAGTAACAACGGGTATCCACCTAAAATGCCAAACTATCAGTGGCATGTACCGGCCTTATAGGTTGGCTAACGGAAGTCAAGGTTGCAGTTCTCCATATAACAGGACACAGAGATACCAACTATGTGAATAAGTGTACATATAACTGTAGCGCAACAAGAGGCATAGAATACCGGTGTATGAAATTAGGCGGGACTCCCCTGAGAACTGGGCCACTGCCGGCTGCAACAGAAGAGAAGTTAGCACATGCATGATTAATCGAATAAAAGAATACAGGTGATGGTCAGCAATGTATCATATAAGGTCCTAAGCAGATTGGTGAATCACTTCTGGTGGGGCGCTCTGGAAGGCCTTGTGGAGGAGGAGCCATCATCACTGGAGGATTTCATGGAGCTAGCATCTGGATCTGAACTCTGAGTGTGGTCTGGCATCGTGGGTGCCATCCGTATGGCCTGACGCCTCTCCAAGATCACCTGCTCCAGGTTTGGTGCTGATTTGGGTGGTGCTCCTGCCGGCAAGGCCCCAGTGGCAGCCCTTCCGTCACGTTCCAAAGTCTCATTGCCGCAGCAGGCAGGTGGCGCAAAGCCGCAAGTCCAGTGGACTCTAAACAGTCCCTCACATCTTCAGCGGATTCAAAGAAGTATAATGTCCCATCCGTGAATATCATGTGTCCAGCTCTCAGAGGTGCTGTTTGACTGCAAGAAAAGAACTCCTCTGACGCTGCACCACCATGGTATAGTCAGGAAAGATCAGACTAGAGGCATTGTCCACTTTTATATCTTAGCTTATGAGCCTCACATAATATGGAGTTGCGGTTCCAGTAATGAAGCAGGTGGAACAGGAAAGGAATGGGGTTGGCGCAAGATGGTGGGCGGCTGGCCGCACACACTGGGCCCATTCAACAGAAAACAAGGAAGAGAGTATTGTGTCGGGGAGCAGGGTACGGATCCAGGCCTTCCACACATTCCAGGCGACACATATGTTATTCCATCAAGAACGGCCCTCCGCGTCCTCCACCATCCATTCGAATGCATTAACATGATCCACCAGGGCCTGCGCTAGAGATGCCGATTTGCACATTGTTGATTGGAGTTCAGCCAGCGTGTGCTCAACATTTTGTACTTTGTCCACCCGTTTGCGATAATCAGTATGTAACAGGGTTAAGTCTGCTGTCACTTTATCAATCCTGCTTTCAAGTGATGTGTGTGTCTGCTCAAGAGATGTTCCAATCCTTGCCACAGCCTACAGCACAGTGTCACATTTAGTGTCAAGAGAAGCAGATAGGTGGGCCCATTGGTTCAAGCTCTCCATGTCGCCGACACACAGCTGGTGGATGTGGCAACATCGCGGGCCGGGCCCAAGAGCGTAGTAGACCCATGGTCATTTGGCATGTGATGAGCATCAGCGGTGCCTGGTCAGGCTGTGTGCACCCAGTGCCCCTATCTCCCAGTCCTTTAGGGGGTGCTTGTTTTGTGGGGTGTGCTGGCCACTAGGGACCTATGTCAGCATCTGAAGGAGTCCCTCTACAACGTCCACCGAAGATTATGGAGCAACTGTGATGACACCACCAGAAAGGGACGCTTGTGTGCACCTTAGTGTGTGATGGGGTGCTGCAGCATGAGCAGCCCTGGAGGAGCAGGGCGGCTCATCCATCAGAAGGCACAGAAGTAGCAGCACAAAGTGTAGTGTAGTTCCTATATTACCAATAGGCTCTGCGCATTGGAATAATATACACTATAGATTTGACATAGGACTGAGGTCAGTATGTAAATGTAATGTAAATGTAAATGTAAATGTAAATTGATACTTGTATAGCGCACTACTCACCCGCAAGGGTCTCAAGGCGCTTGTACGAATACCGCTGTGGAACCCATCCTGGCTTTCCCTGTGAGGTGTCCACTACTGGGCACTCCCAAGGTGGAGGCCAGGCATCCTTAGCGTTGTAGGGGCAGTTGTGGAGATTAAGCAAGCTATTGCCCAGAGTTGCAGAGTGGGACTCCATGATTGGAATAGGCACCGAGGCGAGAATTATCAGGTCTGAGGAATTTTGAGCCCAAGACCCGCCGAGGCGGGGAATTGAACCCTGGTCCTGGGCTAGACCTCTCCATCAGGGTCTGCCGCTCTAACCATTGATTATGAGGTGTGTGGAGGATGCACAGCTGATAGTTCAATAAAAGGTAATTCTAGGGAGGGTGCACTCCTTGGTGGCGTTTCCGTCTCAAAACGCCCAGTGAATAATTGAATAAGTTGTGTACACATGGAACATGTAAGTACATCCCAGGGAGGCACTCCGGGGTGGCTCAAACACAGTGATTCCACTTGTTAGTATTCACGTATTTATTTGTACATTTCAAATGATATTCAACTTCATATCATCTTTGGTATGTTGTCATACATTCACACCCAGGGCACCGAGAATGAGAAGCATGTTTCCCGCTACACAACACGCTCCTTGAGAAAGGGCGTTCTTGAGCCCGAAATGCATCGGAGCTAAAAGCGTGGAATGATATGTATGACAACATACCAAAGATGATATGAAGTTGAATATCATTTGAAATGTACAAATAAATACGTGAATACTAACAAGTGGAATCACTGTGTTTGAGCTCTAACCATTGAGCCACACTTCTCTATCGAGTATACTAAACGTAATTGTGTGTGTGCCAGCTAACTCAGAGGTCACTAGAAACTTTCTTGAATAAACAAAAAGGGATTAGTCTCTGACAACTGCATAAACATGACAACTTTGTTTCTCCTAGAACCGGAACAATATCTTCAGAGTTGTGGAAAGAATAGATTACTATTTCACTCAGTCAATCGTGCATGCTTCATTTCTACAGAGTTGAATGGAAATAGAGAGGCGGGCGTTTCAACAAAAGAGTTTAATTGAATAAACTTAATGCTCATGCAAGAGATATGAACTGCTACAATCGTTAGACAGAATGCGAAGTATAATGCGTACAGCGTGAACAGTAATATAAAATAATATTGTAATAGCATTTTCTGTTGCTATGACATACATAAAAATACATACATAAATAGCACAGGCTAAAATACTCAACTGGTGCTTCTAAAATACGCCTACCCCAATGTACCTAACCTAGGTCTAGTAAGAGGGAAGAAGCATAGGTTTAGTTTTGCCAAGAATTGCCAAAGGTTTTTCTAGGTTCCAATCAGCTCCATACCTTAGAATTAGAGAGGATGGTATCTCTTTCCCGGAACTCGATTTCCCAACACCCCGCAAGGGGAGTCAGAAACACTGGAGCTGGATTCTCGGCAGGAGGATGACAGCGTCTAGTCAGTGCGTCAGCTGGAGAGTTGGCTTTCTTCAGCACTTGCTGTAGCGGAGCTGCATCATGCAAGTAGATAGTCGAACTGCACTGAACCACACCGTGCTTTGCCATAGCAAGTGAAGGTATATTTATACCTTGAAGGTGTTTAGGAATGCCAGTATTGACGTAAAAGTCGGGCATATGAACGTCATGAATGAACCCCTAAGGAATAGATGTTTATACATAATAAATGAGTTCTTGGAGAAATCAATATCCAGGCAAGGGGAAGTCCTTTCAGCTTAAGAGTCTGGTTTTCCAAGAAATCGTTGTGACGTAGATGAACGGATGGAAGTAGCCATGCCTGTATTCGGGTAGCATGGGCTATGCCTAAATAAGGACTGGATTTCTATGCCTATATAAGGGCAATGCGAATTGTACCTATATAAGGGCATGAATCGGGAAATTCATTCGGAATCTAAAATCGAACACAACACCGACTCCACTTTCTTATGTATGAGGTTACTCATTTCTATATATGTTGAAACATATCTAAAACATATCTACACATGAAGTGTGAAAACCCATCCAAAATATATAGAAAATGCATTGTACACATAAAAGAGGCCTAGGTGCTGTACGCATTAAAGCAATGTTTCATTCCAAGCATATGTTTACATTTGAATGCTAAATGAATGAAGCACAAAAATATACATTTATGAAATGGCTCGTTAATACAGAAGAAAAAAGGCTGAAACCATTTCATGTCAGATTACATAAAACTATTTATTTGTGGAGAAGGTCATATATTGTCTCTTGGAAGTATTCAAATAATTCTTGTTCTCTATGAATAGTTCTACTATAAGCAGATTACTTGTGCCCAAAAATGAAAAATACAAATTTGGAGAAAAAAAAAATTCTCATAGGAAAAAGTTCTTTGTTTTCAAAAATTTAAGGTCAAATTCAAAGTCTCTCAGAACACTGTGTGCCAAATTCAAAAGTCAGTGTTAGCGCTAGGAGAAAAAATGTAAATCTTCTATGTCTGTAAAAAAATCGTCTATCATTGTAGGTGAATTAACTCGTTTAGAAGATTAACCGCACACTGATGTGAAGCATTGCTTTCAGCATTGGTCGCATTAGCAATGTTCGCATCGGATGTTACCTTTGTGCCTGTAGTTTCCTCTCATACCTCAGCATCAGCATTTTGCGTCTGTGAGATCTCAATAAATGCCGTCATCAGAATTGGTAGTTGCCGGTTCAAGCAAAGTATCAACATCCATTGGCATGACTGATGGGAGTGTTAGACAGATGTCTAGCACGCATTCTTCTCCGCATAGCAGGCAGCATAGAACAGGTAAGATGCAATCTTGCTGGATTGGTCTGAATTACAGAAACCATGCGGTATTTAATTCTCGTAGGCGAGTTAATCCCAAATTTTGGACGATGCGCTCACGACACTTCATTTCCAATAGAGCTCTCTCTATGGTGCTTGGAGTGGCGCTGGTAATTTGGCTTGCCAAATCGTAGCAGTATGGGCAAAAATAGTATCCCTGCAACGAGTCCCAAAAGTAGAGGCAGTCTGCCAAACAAAGAGTGCACAAAGTTTGGAAATATTCCGAGGACTGCTTGAAAAGGTGCTTACAGTCTGGAACAAACGTTCTTAAATAGATGTCCAATACGGCTCGTATCAGACATGTTTAAGATACGATTTAACATTTCCGCGAAATGTATAGCACAGTTTGTAGTTAAAAGGGCATGTCTCTCTCCAGAAGTCTTTGCGACTTGCAGATCATAGGTCTCTTTGGCTGAGGTCAGTGACACAGTTTTTTGCAAAAGAATGGCTTTCATTCTGCTTAGAATATCAATTTATATAGAAGAGATGTTCAGTGAAGGCCATAATGGCTATTCTCTGGCTGTCTTGGTTTTAGGAAACAATACTTACATACAGCAAGTGAGCCTGGCTGACACAGTTACTAGATATGGTATGCCTGACAACATGCCACAGCAGCCGTGATCGTTCAACATGAGGTAACTCCCATTTGAAAGTTGTCCAAATATTGGATCAATTACTGCAGTTGGTGAACCTTGCAGGTGACAGAATAAATTGTTAGAGGAACCATCGCAGCCCCCGTGTAAATGAATACCCTGACAAAGGAGAGAACCGCTTAGTGCATTTTCACAGTTTTTACCGCTAAGAAATACTTCACGTCCCCCACTCCAACATCTGTGTGTGCATGGTAATTCCCAGGATGTCTTGATGTATTCTTTACCCAGCCTTTCATATGTGCCTGCTGGTATGTGTTTTAGGCAATACTGAAAATGGAAATTGTAAGAGGCAGAGTGATTGTTCCATGTATAATAGATTCAGTAGCTGGTTTCTCTACTACCGTAAATAGCAATCTTTCCAGTGTTTCAATGCTCAGCACCATATAGTCTGCTCCCCTTTGTGCCAATTTGATCTGTTTATCAGTGAGATTGAATTCTGAAAACAGTGACATAGTATGGAATAAACGCCAAGGCACATAACCTGAACTAAGGTTTTGCAACGTCCAACCTAATAGCATGATAGAACGTAATTGCGACTGACCATGTTGCAACATGACCAAGTCCTGTTCCATGATGTCTGTGGCAGAAGACACTATGCTGCCCAATGAATATATCCTAGATGACAGAGTCGTTAACCCATTGTCAACCACAGAGAGAGTTTTCTCTAAATTATTATGATCATTTCAAGTATTCTCTCTGCAGTCTCTGCTTGCGTAATCTTCCATGCTTCATTATAAACAACATAGATACCGGCATATATAAAACATTTTTGACGCGATTTTCTTGGTCCTAGCAAGAATTCCCTAAGGTCGGCGCCATCTTTAAGTAAAGATAAGTGTTGCTTTACATCCCTATGTGTAGATCTTTGTAGCCAATCAAGGCAGAGTTTCCCTACTCTGTATGTTGTTACTATTTCAGGATGCTGTATTTGAAAATATCTTGGGTCTGGCCTATTGTATTTACCCCTTGTGTTTTGTTCAGGAATCTATCTTGACAGTTGTTGGTGTCTGTGGGCCAGATCAACCATTTTTAACAATCTGGAGTGGTTCTGTTGTGAAGCAAAATAGGGAGGGTGCTGAGTTAAAGAAAGTAAGTGTGAGGAACTTTATCATGGTTAAGACATGTCTGACAACAGAGCCTTATTTACTCGGCACTTTCAGCTCTCACGATAAGTTCCTGCTTACAAGATTTAGATTCAATCAGTTCCAACATCTGCTTATCAGACCTAAAAAGGAGAGCTTCTGTAAAATTCCCTCGTCCTGTGGCTGCGACGGTAAGTCTCCACAGGACATGATGCATTTCACTTTTCTATGTAAATACTATGAATTCCCACGTAAACGCTTTTTAATCTCTCTTTTAAAAAAAATGAATTTTAACCAGATACGACCAGCCTTTTTATACCTACAATTGTTACAGAGTAATGGTGTCCTTCAAGTTCTTGAATTTTTAAAATTGGTTCTTAAATTACGATTATGCTTGGACCAATGAAAGAACTATTGTATGTAATGTATACAGCCCTCTTACTTGCTGAATTTAAAAAAAATGTAATTTGTTGTTTGTACTGTATGTATTTTATCGCACTTTTATGGTTGAAATACACCGAATAAAGTCTATTTTGATTTTAGTATGTACGTCGACCTCCCCCTCTGAAGTGTCTTCGCTATCAGGTGTAGGTGTAGGTATGGACGGATTGTTCATGTCTTTGATCCTGGCTAACCCAAGGCAAGACGTCTGTTGGACAGTGTCATTCAAAAACATAATTTTCTCAGGTATTATACAGACTCTGAATAAAGTTTCTAACCCCAGCACTTGCCAATCTTTCGTACCCTTGACAGTTTTTGTCTCAATGTTGTCTTTCCAAAAGTTGAAACCTTGTCCAGACAGTTGGGCATAAAAGGCTGCAGAATAAATCTGTTTTGTGTTTGTTCACTAAGGGGCCGATTAGGATGGCGGTGAATCCACATCCTCTGGGCCGGCGGAAGCCACCGCCGGACTGGAGGATGCGGATTCACCGCCGCAGCCACAGGAAACACCCACTGCCAGATTAGGATGGCGGTGGGATTGCGGTGGGACCAGCGGCGGACGGCAGGTCCGTCTGCCGCTGATCCGCGGGTTGTGGAGGGCTATTTGGTGGCGGTGTCTGCAAGACACCGTCAGCCAAATTAGGATGTGCAGGGAAACATGCTTTTCCATGGCGGCTTCACCGCCGTGGAAAAGCATGTGGACTTTGGTGTTTGGGGTCCCGTTGCGGGCCCCCAGGGTGTCGGGGGGTGCTGCTGGGGGGTACCAATGGTACCCCCCAGCATTTACACGCACAAAGCGGCAGGCACCGCGCTGTGCCTGCCGCTTTGTGCATGTAAATGTAAAACATGCATTTTTAACCATGTGGCGGGTGCTGTTTCAAGCAGCACCCGCCGCAAGGTTAAAGATACGGGATGTGACCACCAGGGTGGCGGTCACATCCTAATTGCACCGGAGGGACCGCCGCTGCCCCTGCGGACGGTCCCTCCACCTCGGGGGTGGCGGACGGACGCAGGTCCGTCCGCCATCCTAATAGGCCCCATAGTTTGCAGTCCCGTTTTGTTTAAATTTCTAAAGTAAAATGATTCTGGATTGGATGCATTGTACCCTGAAAAGTATGGAAACTTATTGGCAAAAGTTTTTGAGCTACCCTTTGGTAGCGTTGGACAATGTTCCCATTGGTTATACATATATATATTTCTAGGCATTGTTGACTTGTGCAAGAAATGATGACCATAGTGATTATAACAATACATTTGTTCATAGTCTGAAGAACCTTCTAAATATTCATTATTAGTGAACACTGCAGACATTTCTAGGTCTGACATCATGTTATTAACAGTCTCGAAGTCCCAATCATCAGAAGAGGTACTAGATGAAACAAAGTCACTTATTGAAATCTTGAACTAGTGTGGAATCTTCAACAGCTACGACGGGCCAAAAATGTCATATTCTGTTTTGTCCAAAGCTATACCATCAGGTACAGGAATGGCAATTATGTTCACTGCTTACAAGTCTCTTTGTTCACGATGAGATGATTTGTGTGGTTTGAGGAATAAGTTGATGTTCTAACTTGATGTGTCCATTTTGACATATCTTCCATTTATCAGCATACCCAAAGTTATTACCAGAGTTAACCAAAGTAGAAGAAAAAATGTTCCTAACACAATCCAAAGTTCAATCCATGGTGAAACCAGATAAGCCTTTTCCAGGGGATGAAAAAGGTCAGTTGCTTGTCCATTGAAAGTTCTTTTTGCTGACGTCGTTTCAGGTTCGCTGGGATCCTCAGAAAATATATCAAAGTTAATGAAATAGCCAGAGGCAGTTCTGTCAATTGTTGGGATTGCATCAGGATTCGTTGAAATCGCTGGAACCACTTGATCACTTGTTACTTCGTTGTAGACAGGTGTTTCTTGACGAACTGTTATTTGGGTCTCAAGAGGTACAAGTCCCATGGCTTTGTTGCATAGTCCTTCTTTTCGCACTGCAGATTCCTCAAAGGTGATGAGTCGCTCAGTTTGAACCTCTTGGATAGTAGCTAGAGGAGTGTGTCTGCTATTTGGTCAGAGTCCACTTGGCCTACTGCTTAGTATTGGCCACATAGTGTGGTTGGATCAGGTCGATGGACACAAATCTGTTCTCCTTTTTACCAGCAAGATGCGGCAGTAAAACTGTTCTTGATCCGTGGATTGCTAGGACAGGTACTGGTTGTCTGTAAGAAGGCCCAAATTCCTTCTTGTCCGCAATCTTTTCTCTGACTAGATCACCAAGCTTTGGGATCCAGACAGGACGTGTTGGGACAGTTATTTTTTCTTCAGTGGTGGTTGGCTTCAGGAACACGTTGCTTTGTTTCGTTCTCAATTCATTTAAGTCCTGTAAAACAGCCAAACGATCTTGTTCCACCACTGATGTCTGACAATCAAGGTCCGCGACCAACATTCTTGTCCCAAAAAGGACCTCATATGGAGTGATACCCCTAGAGACCTTCTTGGCAAGTTGTTAAGACTACGTTGGACACTTATTAGATATTTTCCCCAACCGTCACTCGAATCTAATACCCTAACTGTTATAGATTGCTTTATGTCCTGGTTTTTTCTCTCCACAACCGAATTTCCCTCAGGATCGAATGGACTAGAATACCGCAATGCAACGCCCAAACTGGCCATGGCGTCTTTGTAAGCTTGAGAGCTAAACGCAGGACCCTGGTCAGAATGTAGCGTGCCGATTGCGTATGTGCCGATAAAGACTCGCAAATGTTTTATAACAGTTCGAGCGTCAGCCGAGCGCTGAGGCTCGAACTGAATGAACCTTGAACACGAATCCACTGCAACCATGATATATTTATAGTTACCATCCCTTTGTAAGGGACCAGAGTGATCCAGGTAAACGCAAGCTAATGGTTTATCTGAAATGTACAGGGGCGTCTGTGCAGGACGTTTCAGAGTAGAGACTTTCATCTTTTGGCATGTTTCACAGTCCAGGACATAGTTTCTGGTCTGTTTCCTCATGCATGGCCACCAGTACCTCTGCTTTAATAACAATACTGTGGCGGAAACACCTGCATGTGCAGAGGCGAGCCCTTCATGTGCTGCTAAGATTAGTCCTAATCTATGTTCCATGTTTGTAATTACTCTATCCACCACTCCAGAGATTCATGCAAATGGAATATTGTTCGCATCAGTTATATATGAGTATTTGAGTGAAAATCCTTTAGGTAACGTACTACCGCTGCCTTTGCTTGTAGCATTGACAGCCAGCATTATTTCATTGTCTATTTTCATTTTTGAACGAGTGATTGCAGCTACGGAAGCCGATTGCACAGCCCCCTTCGTGGCTTCATCAGCCAATTAATTCCCTTCAACGTGAACACCATCACATTGATGACTCAGCATGTGTACCACATGAGTGTTTTGTAGTCCTTCTCGTAACTGAACTACTTGTTCCCAAAGCGTTTTATGCTTAATTGTGCCACCTTTTGCATCTTTGAATCCGTTTTGAAGCCAATTTATCCTCCAAGACCACAACTCCACCCCAGCCATCCCCCGTCCGCTAAATACGAGTCCTGAACACCCCATCAGCAAGGTCACCATCAACCCAAACAGGCCAGCTACCGTACACAACAGAAGTGTGGTAAAAAGCAATCTGGCGCCTGTAGTTCTATCTATCCAGACTCCTGACTCTCCTCCCGACACCCCCTTATCTGGTCTTTTAATTAACTGCCGTTCAGCAGTCAAACATGCCGCTGACATTGCTGACCTCGTCCTGGTCAAAAACCTAGACCTAGCCATGCTAACCGAATCCTGGCTAAAGGAATACTCTTCCCCTTGCCTGGATATATTAGTCCCGCCCAACTACAACATCGCCAGACTGGATAGACACTCCAATAAGAAAGGAGAAGGCATAGCCGGCATCTACCGATCCTCCTTGCTTGTCACAGAACTTGTAACGGACACCTTAGACGCCTGCGAATCCCTTGCACTCTCCGTTTACAGCAACTCATTACACCTCTGTAACTTGCACATCTTCTACCACCCACCAGGTACAAACGACGCTTTCACTGATCACCTTCTGGAAATCATGACAACAAAGATTTTCTCCAATGCCACAGAGGTCTTCCTGGGTGATTTTAACCTGCATTGGAATGACGCTAAAGATCCCTACATCAATGCCATCAAAGGCCTTCTAACTGACTAAGCCCTGACCCAATCCTGTTCTATGCCAACCCACTCAAAAGGAGCCATCCTTGACTGGATCATTTCAAAGGAGTCCGCTGTCAAGCTTATCTCCATAGACCCCTGTGACTGGTCTGACCATCTTTCCATATCCTTCATTTTACCCGGGACCCGCAAGACAAAGTCGTCTCAACTGGTGATTCCCAAACGCTGGACCAGAGACACTAAGAACCTAGACTTTATGAAACTGGAGGCTCGCTGCAGATCTGACCTACACCCCCTGCACATGACCAAGGTTAGCGATCTCAATGAGCACTACTCATCGTCCATTTAAAACATTCTGGACAACCTTGCCCCTCTAAAACTAAAAAGAACACAATGCAAAGACAGAAACCCTTGGTTCACTGGCTCCCTTAACATGGAGAGGAGATCCCTACGTCAATCTGAATGAAATTGGAGACAACACCCCTCCGCAGCGCATCTAAAACTTCTGCGCCAGGCGAGAAATGCATACAACAAGCACATCATCAATTGCAAAAAAGAATACTTCAGATCGGAATTGGGGAACGCCAAGAATAGACCCCAAACGCTCTTTGAACTGGTCAAATTCCAATCTAATAAACTGACTAAAACACCGTAAGAATCCCCCAAATCGCTAATATCATCAGATGAATTCTCCTCCTTCTTCGCTGATAAAATCACGGCATTAGGAATTGAACTCAGTACCACCACCTGCTCCCAACCCCCGCCTGCTCTGCCACACTCTTCCGCTCCTTCCATCCTGGCCTCTCCTAAAAACAAAGCCCGCTGGACTGACTTCGAATACTATAATGAAAACTCCATCTCAAAAATCCTCTCTACCTTAAAACCAAACAACCACTTCAATGACCCGCTACCATCCAACGCCTCGCCGTTGCCTCCCAATCCATCGTTCCTTGCTGGACTACAATTATCAACGCCTCTCTCCAGCAAGGCTTGATCCCGGACCCTTTGAAAGCCGGCCAAGTCCTCCCCATCTTGAAAAAACCTTCACGGGACCCAGCCTCCCCTGACAATTTCAGACCTATCTCCAATATCCCGCTACTAGCCAAAGTATTGGAGAAGTGTGTTCAACAGCAACTTAGCCAGCACATTAACAACTTCCACCTACTAGATGACTTCCGATCTGGATTCAGACCAGGGCACAGCACCGAAACTGCTATGCTCCACATCGTGGACGATGCCCTCCAAGCCCTAGACCAAGGCAAAACCTGCCTTCTAATCCTCCTTGATCTATCCTCCACCTTCGATACGGTCAACCATGAAAAACTACTTGAACGCCTCAGACTCAGGATGGGTCTGGATGGCATGGTACTAGGATGGTTCAGGTCCTTCCTCCACAACCGCTCTCAGAGATTCCTCATCACCGGCAAACTATCAGTTCCCACCCCGGTCACAGTCGGAGTACCCCAAGGTTCAAACCTCTCCCCCACCCTCTTTAACCTTTACCTAGAGCCACTCACTGAAGTTCTCCGTTCCGCCAACATCTCCTACCATATGTATGTGGACGCCACCCAAATATACATCAACATCTCCTTGCTCAATGAGATCCTCTCCCTAAACAAGACCCTGAAATTAACTTTCGAATGCCTAGCCAATAACCAACTCAAACTGAATGCAAAGAAAACTGAATTTCTCCTAATCTCCCCATCAAAAGCCAACCTGGAGACTCAGACCTGGATTAAGGCCATCACAGCCCTGAACTGCCCAGCGACCATTGTGGACTCTGCCAAATCCCTGGGCATAATCCTCGACAGTAACCTCAATATGAGAGACCACATTAACTCGATGGCCAAAGCAGCCAGATTCCACTTGAGCTACCTCTGGAAGCTGAAACCTTTCATTGATGCACCAGACTTAAAAATGGCAGTTCAAGCACTTGTCATCTCCAGACTGGAATACGGCTGTTCCACCCTCACAGGATTACCTAAGACCTCCTTAGCGCCTCTAAAAGCCTGCCTCAACGCGACTGTCAGACTACTCACAGGTACCAGGAAGTTTGACCACATCTCTCCACACGTGTTTACCCTGTGCAAGGGCTCTTTCTTTTGCTACAGCGGTTTGAACAGCTGTCAGAATTGTTTCTGTGGAAGTGAATGTCATTTCTGCTTGTGTGTACAAATGTGATTTGTAAGCTATTGGAACTTTTTCATCTTCCTTAAAAGTTAAATCCACATTGACCCGGAATGATTCGGATCACTAAGTTGCGTAAGTTTACGCGTGTTTGCAAATATTTTGTTGCTAACATGTCTGTTTGGAGTGAACGCAAAATTTCTGTGTGTATTTGTGTCCAATTTACTGTTTTAAAATCAGGTTTGATTAGTTCATGGAGAGGTTTAACCCTTTTTGTGTAGTTAAGAATGTAAGTTCTTCTGAACTTCAGGAAACCTAGAATTGACTGTAAGTTTTTCAGTGTTTTTGAAGGTTGGAGCAGCGCATACTTTTCTAAAAAGTTGTCTGCCAGGCTTTTGCCTTCACTTGATAATTCCTATCCTAGAAAGAGGACGTTTAGATGGGCAATTGTAGATTTTTTGAAATTGTATTTATAACCCTCAGAGGCGAATCCAAGTATAATGGCGTTCACCCTATTCAAGTGCCTATCCAAGTCATCATCTGTCAGATAGATGTCATCCACATATGACAATACTTCATCATCATAATTTTGTAGTAACTTTGTTACCCTTGCTGAGAATAACTCCTGACTATTCTTGAATCCTTGAAGGAGACGACAGAAGTGACACTGTGTCCCCATAATTGAGAAAGCGGTCAAATACCTGCTTTCATGTGCACTATTTTGACAAAAGAAACAGTTAGAAATATCTAATGTGGTTTTATATTTTTTATGCACAATGTTATTCATTAATGCTGTACTGTTCCTTGAATCCTTGAGGGAGACGACAGAAGTGACGCTGTGTCCCCATAATTGAGAAAGTGGTCAAATACCTGCTTTCATGTGCAATATTTTGACAAAAGAAACAGTTAGAAATATCTAATGTGGTTTTATATTTTTTACACACAATGGTATTAATTAATACAGTACTGTGTGCATTTTGCACTGCAAATGTTTTGCTACAAGAGTTTAGATGTCTGTAATCCAATTCTAGACGATATGTATTGTCTGGTTTGGATACAGGAAACAACGGATTGTTCATTGACCAGGTGCATGTTTCAATCACCTTTTGGTTTTCAAGTTGATCTAATATCTCCCTGACTTGTTTTTTAGCTTCTTGCTTTACTGGGTACTGCCTTGTGTAGTTGGTTGATTTTTTAGTTGGATTTTATGGTGAGGCGAGTCCTCATCCCATCCTGCATGATTTTTGTACAATGCTGGGGCTTGGGCGACTGCCCACTTCCTGGCATAAGTATATTATAAATGAATTGGAATATGGTTAGAGAGTTAAAAATATTTTTTTGAAAAACTTTGACACTGCATACTTTAAAAGAACACGTTTCAAGACTATTTTGGCTGCACATAATATATGGAAGGCTTTTATGAAAAAGTTTGGTTTGGGGAAATTCAATAGATACACGAGAATATATGAGAATAATCTATTTCCGGGAGATATATTTTTTGACTCAGTATACACAGAGTGGCATCGGAAAGGGGTAACAAAACTGGGGGACATTATGGGGACACAAGGGGTGAAACAATTTGCAATAATACAGAGAAAATTTAACTTGTCTACAAATCACTTCTTCAAATATTTACAAGTAAGAAGCTTCCTACAAAATAAAAGAGGTGGAACAAGAGGATTTGAAAAAAATAATATATTAGAAATAATAGAGACTGGAGTAGATTGCACAATTAAAAGGTTTTACGCCGAGCTAAATGATCAAAGGCCAGACGATATGGCTAAATGGGGGGAAACCTGGAGAACGAAGTTGGGCATAGAACAAGAATGTTTTAATACATCATTAGAATTAGGGAAGAATATTCTATGCTCGGCGTCACTACAGGCACAGCATTATAAGACCATGTATTGGCTATACTACACACCGGCCAAACTAGCACAATGGGGGGCAACAACCGGTACAAACTGCCCTAGGTGTATGAGTGTAGAGGCAGATGCAATTCATATGTTTGCAACATGTCCATGTCTAGGTATAATATTAAAGGAGATAGAAGGGTTTTTACAAAGGGCATTAAAGCTATCTGCTAACTTAACACCTGCGATTATTTTGCTGGGGGTAGATGGAAATAATGTTGATGAGGCAGGGAATTACTTTATTTTTGTTGCCATGGCAGTGTACAGACTGTGCGTTGCCTCTGCATGGCTAGATCAAATAACACCATCATTCCAGCAATGGTTAGCTAGGTTGCTGAGTATATATAATTTAGAAAGAGCGATCTATTCAAGAAGAGGTAAAAATTCGAGAAAATTAGGTCTGAAAATATGGGAAATAATAACGAAATGGAAGGAAGAAGGATGATTTGTATAGGAAATGTATATAATGTGTATATAATCTGTAAATAAGGTTTACTGTATATAGTGTGTATAACTGATGTCAATATGTAAGTACAAGCAGAGCGATTCCATTCCATTCCAATAAGGATTGTTGTATTACTGTTGGTATGAAGAAGAAGTTTCCGGTTTAGGCTGATTAAGTATCACTTTTCCGAAATTATTTATTATTTTTTTTTTTTTTCTTCTTCCCTGTATTCTTTAATAACTGCTCCACGCCCCCTCTGTGCTCCAGAGGGTGTAAAATATGTAAAATCTGTTAATAAAAAGAATAAAAAAAAAAAAAAAAGGAATATGGTTAGAGAAAGCTGGCATAATGAGGTCTTGCCCATATGAGCACTCCCTGACAAATTGTGGTGGCCAGTCTTTTTCAGCTATAAGTATGTCATAACCCTTAGAAAGTCTCTTCTAAAAGAGTGCTTTCACTTTTCTTGGTATGTCTCCCTCCACCCGGAGTGTTATTTCATATAACCTATGTGGAGAACTAACCCTGGTATCTGCAGTTTCAACTTGAATGTCTTCATTCAAGTCCACTGTCTCTAGAAGACCCTTCAGGTTCTGGCGAGCTATTGTGACTTCTGCTGTGCTGTCCAACATTGTCTGAGCCCATTCTCCGTTCTTGAGTTGTGTCCTCAAGATCCTCATCATGTCTGATTTTTAGACCTGCTACCTTCTTTTTGGTGAATTGAGGTTTCTTGTTTTTCTGAACGTGTTAATCGTCTTTGGTCTTCACATGTTCTTCTTTGTTTTCTGACCATCCTCTTCTTTCGGATTTCTGTGACGAAGTCTGAAAGGTACGAGAGGAAAGTGTATCAGTGTCTTGATATCAGGTTTTCTCAAATTATCCCTATTCCTGAGGTTATACCTCCTTTCGGAGGGCTCCTTTTGAGGAGACCTACCTCTGGATTGTCAGTCAGTCAGTCATAATAGCTTTATTCGACAAATAGTCATGAAAGCTAAATCCAATACAATATATGACCTAAGTATACAAAGCTGCTAAAAGTGAAATTTCCCACCATAAAATGAATAAAACAACAATAAGAAGTCATACCTCTGTATTGAGAACGTTTCTCTTTAAAAGTTTGTTTGCTATTTTCCCACTTCTTTTTAAAAGTGGTAGGAGTGTTTTTAGTAAAGACCTTTTCAGGACTTTCAGACAGTTGGGGTTTAACTGGTTTCCCACCCAAACTGTCTCTGCCTAATTCTTCATATGATTTTTAAATTATTCTGGCTAGTTCTTCAGGTTGTTCGTTACATCAAATTCCCTCAACTTCTGGTGGATCGGCACTGATGCTGCTACTCGTTTAATATTACCTAATATTATTGCTGAGACCTGTTTGAAATCTTTCAGTAGTTTCATACCCAAATTTAAAGCAGGCTCTGCCCCGTATTCGTTTTGAATCTGTTTCAGGACGTCAGGTATTACCGCCATAGATGGAACACCGTGTGATTTAGTGTAGATTGCAGCGAAGACTGTACCCCAAGTGGTTCAGTCCTCCAGATGTGTGGTGATGCCCATTGGTAAACAGATTGTTAACATTCTGTGTTTCTCATGAGGGCTAGTATTAGGAAATACTGCTTCGATTTGAGTATTTTTTTGGGTTATCCAGAATGGAATTTGTTCACGTTTTGTAGGTAATTTACCTATGACTGAGTGTAAAGTCTGTGGTGTAATTTTTTGTGTATTCCCCTGGTGAGAGGTTTGTTGTGAAATAACTACTGTAGGTTGCACTGTAAGAGTCCGCATGACATATTGGACCAACTGTCTGTAGATTTTAATAAACTCTTTGAGTTCAGCTAGTAAATCTATGTCTGACATTTCTTCAATGTCAGGATGAGGTGTATAGCCGGCTAAAATCGGCCATGTAGCTCCTAGTCTACCTAGTGGACCGAGCCTGGTAATGTGTTTTAAATGTTTTAGGGTGCCTTTAAACCAGCGCTCATGCTCTTGGTATGTGAGTGGAATTTCAATATCCTTGAATGGAATATACTCATCCGGTGGTTCATCTTCTTTGTGGAAGTGAAATATATGTGTTACTGGATTTGCTTCTGGGAAGACCATCCATGAATAGAATACATCTCTCTGGTGATTTTCATGTGCCTCTATCACAAAAACTGCCCTACCACCTCTCGATATTAGGCCATGTTTTATAAGTTTTATAGTGATGGCTTTCCTTATATTAGGAGAAATGATTTTAGCATTCTGAATAGTTTAATTAAAATCTGTTTGGTTGAAAGCTAGTACGGCGTTGTTGCCCGTAGATCCACCGGTTTCGGTGTTATTATCTCCGTTTAGAGACATTTTGTTGACTGAAAGTTTGCAGAGCAAGTTTCAAGGGAACAAAGATAAGGTGCACAATATTTTGGAACACTGTATCTTTCAACGTTGGACGAACCAAAAACTAATACGTAGGATTTTTCGTCCTACTCAGCTATGGCGGATATTATCCCTTAACCACTCCAGACGTCTATTGGAGTATTATGCCTAAATAAGGACTGGATTTCTATGCCTATATAAGAGCAAAGTGAATTGTACCTATATAAGGGCATGAGTCGGGAAAATCATTTGGAATCTAAAACCAGACACTACAGAAGGGCCTGCTTGCATGCACCAGCTGGGAAATAGCACCGTAGCACTAGCAGCCCCGGTTCAGTGAGTGACCACACCTGTGGAGCAAGGACTCTGGAACCCGGTTGCAGGTCTGGTAGGGGCACAGGTCTGGTCTCCACAGTGTCTTTTCTTCGGACTCACTTGCTAACACTTATGAGTATTGAGGAGTGTTGCAGCATGAGCAGCCCAGTAAGGTATTGCTCCATTGTCACTAGGTCCCATGAGGTGTCAGCCTGTGCAGCAGGTGAGTGACACTGGCAATGCTGCATTTCTCATCACTCCGCAAACCAGTAACTTTGCAGGGGATGGACAGCTGTCTTCAAGTGGTTGGAGGAGAGAGAGGCAGGCTTCTAGTGTGTCTGGCCCAACACTACAGAGAGGACAAGGCTATTGGCGAACCATGGTGGGGTCTCCGGTGTAGAGGCCAGGTTACGGGCCACCACACCACCTAGCCACCACAGGGGGGGGACCCACAAGCGAGCAGAGGTGGAAAGGGGCAGACCGGTGTGCAACCCAGGATACCCAGTAGGGAGTGCACATGCAGGAGGCAAACGATGGAGAGGCTCCACCCCAGGTCCGGCAGGCTGGTCAAAGAGAGTAAGGGAGCAGTCAGTGTAGTCAGCGGCTCCTATCGGGGTTGAGGGCCTCGCCACTGCCAAATGCCTGGTCAAGTCGTGGGTGGTGAGCCACATAGGCTCAGCCGCCCCCCCCCCCCCCAAATGGCTGCAGCAAGGCCCGGGTAGCACAGCTGCAGGGCCTAGACCTGATCTGGTCTCTGAGCCCCAGAAAGTAGGACCTGTTCTGAATCATTAGTAGGCGGTCAGGCAGGGGGTGGGTCTGACAGGAGCAGCTGAGGGGAGCCAGCACTGGCCGCAGCAGCTAGGGGTGATGGGCAGTGGAACTGCAATGTAGTCTGGGCCCAGTCGTGTCAGACCAATCTGCAGGGGCCAGGCAGCCACCTTCCCCATGGGGGCACATCAGACCCTGGATCAGCTCCTACAACGAGGCCTAGCTCCGCCACAGCAGTATGTGGCCAGATGAGTGAGATGCTCCAGCGAGGGTGGCCAGCGAGCACCAGCGTCTGTCGTGCCATGCAAGGATGGTGTTGGATGTGTTTGCAGCATGGCCCAAGCCCAGCACTGCAAATAGATTCCAGGAGGGCTGTGTCGTCTGCTGTAGGCTGTTGCGTGATCACGCCGGCCCCTGGCAGCGGTGTGAGAACGGCGCTGGCCCTCAGGCCGTCCCATCTCCCACACAATGGAAAGGCATCCTCGGGCCACGTTGCAGCACATCAGAAGGCCCACCCGGCAGCTGCGCCCCCTGCTGTCGGGTTATGGGGAAGTAAGGGAGGGGGGCTAATGTTGTAACAGCCTCGCAGCCTCCCGGCCTCTGCTGGGGCACCGAATCAGGGAGACAACGGGGCAAGGGGTACAGTAGTGGACAGGGGCTGCTATCATGCCAGAGCCATAGAGGAGCGCTCTGCTGAAGTGTTCTTAGGTCATCACTCCACTGCTCCAGCCTGTATGCACCCTCACAGCCGAGCACGGAGCCAGGGCCTGCATGCCTTCACAATCGCCCAGTCCCAGCAGCCACTCCTGGGCAACCGCTTTGCGGTGCTAGGCCTCGATTATGCCCTCTCCATGGTACACCGACTGCTGCCTCCAAACCACTCATCAGTGACAGCGGAAGCAGCAGGGTACTCCCTGGGGCAAATTGGTGTGCATTGGTGCTTCAGTGGGATTGTGACAGTTAGGATTACTGCCAGATAAAGGGGCTGCAGTACGGAGCTTCCCTATGATGCGTCCTTCATCATTGCACTGCTAGCCGTGCCACCCTCCCACCAATGCAATTTCATGCTGGCTCAAGGCACTCAACACTGTATCTGAAGTGTCCAGTTTGCCCACTCTCAGGCACACCGGCTGCAACACCAGTTGACCCTACTCCTGATTGACTTAAGAAGGCCTTTGACTCGATAGAGGGGTCCTTCCTGAGCACAATCCTGGAGAGAGCGGGACTGGGGCCCCATTTCTGTAAGCTCACTAATCTCCTGGACTACAACCCATCTGCAGACATTTAGATAAACGGGTCTTCCCAATCCACAAAGGCACCTGGGGTGGCTTGGTGAGCAAAAAAAACGATGGATTTAGGCCCTGATTTCTGTACTGGGGTGAATGTATGACATTGTTCTGCATTATGTCCATCAACTGTTGTGTATGCATTTGTCACCCCAAGTGGGACGGGTATGCTCAGACGTGAGGCCCGTGCTCTCCACGCCTCTGGAGTCAAGCTATCCTGGCTGATGACGGCTGATAGCCAGAAACCGGTCCTAGGTGCTTGATTCCGGTCCAGGAAAGACATGGCTTGGCAGTTCGTACTGGACTGTCCCCATGAGGCACAGGGTCAAGGCTGATTTGCATATGGCCATGTCTGAACTGGGGTGGCTTGGTGAGCAAAACAACAATGGATTTAGGCCCAGATCTCTGTACTGGGGTGAGTGTATGACATTGTTCTGCATTCTGTCCATCAACTGTTGTTTTTGCATTTGTCACCCCGAGTGGGACGTGTATGCTCTGTCGTGAGTCCCGTGCTCTCCACGCCACTGGAGTCAAGCTATCCTGGCTGATGAGGGCTGATAGCCAGAAACCCGTCCTAGGATGCTTGATTCCGGTCCAGGAAAGACATGTCTTGGCAGTTCGGGCTGGGCTGTTCCCATGAGGCACAGGGTCAAGGCTGATTTGCATATGGCCATGTCTGAACTGGGGTGGCTTTGTGAGCAAAAAAAACGATGGATTTAGGCCTAGATCTCTGTACTGGGGTGAATGTATGACATTGTTCTGCATTCTGTCTATAAACTGATGTTTTTGCATATACAGGGCTGGGCATGGGACTCCGGGCCAGAGGAGCACATTGCACTCTATGCAGATGATATACTACTCTTTCTAGCTAATCCACAGTCTTTGGGCCTCAGATTCCTGGAAAAAGGTTATCTTTAGGAAGAGTTCTCGGGTCTCCGTGTCAACAGGGCATAGTCCCTGCTGGTGCCGATCAAAGGTAACCCGACTACCTGCTTATGGAACACCTCCATCCCAACATGTCATCTATCATTCCGCTACTTAGAGATTCATGTTTCCATCCTCCCGGAATTTCCATGAACTGTTAACGTATCCCCCCTTCTCACTAACATGAGACAGGCCCTACAGAAATGGAGGTGCCTCCCCTTCAAGTTATGGGGTGAGTGGCCCTCTTCAAAATGATTGTGTTACCTTGTTTTCTCTATGTCATACAGAACGTTGCACTCTCACTCCCCAAGAATTGGTTCCACAACCTTAACTCCACTATCCACACCTTCTTGTGGGCAGGTGAGCACCCCAGTATTGCACAGGCCAATTACCTGCTGTCACCCTATGATGGAGGTCTGGGAGCGACTGATCTCCCATTTTTTTTTGTTTGTATATATTTTATTAGCATTTCTTAAACACAGCAAGTATGTTCAATACAGGCAATGACAGTCATCAGAAGATTATGGAAAAGGGGGAGGAGAAACATACATCTTCTGCAAATTGCACGATATCATAGCAATACATTATTCAATAACAGTGTGAAAGTAAACTACTCATGCATATCGACAGTCTGGCGAATACATTTTTAAGTTGGGGTGTACTGTATTTTATAGTCCGATACGTGCGATGACGACCTGTACCGGTGACAGCTCAGGAATCGACATTTTCTCATGTTTCCCCCCTTTTTTGATTTTAAATATAGATCTGCCATTGAAGTCACAGGATAAAAAACCGCTCAGTTGGTACATCATGCATTTGTCCACATCTCATGGACGTCTGTCATAATTGCGGAACGTATTCTAATGTGCAGTAGGACAGTGTGGTGTACAACATAACAATGATGCAATACAATTGTTCCTGCCGTGACAGTGCTGTAATCAAGATAACATCAAGAAGTGAACAACTAGTGATAAAAACAAAACCTAAAAGGAGACGTAAGAGGGGGGATGGTCATCGAATGTGAGGACGTGGTGTGCAGTTCGGATCAGGGACCTGTCGGTGCATTGTGGGTTCATGGCTGCCTTCTGGTGGTGAGGGGTCAGGCCTTTTGTTAGCAAAACATTTATTTAGAATTTAAAAAGCAAATCTTCAAAGTTGATAAGAAAATGACGTACAAGGAAAACACACCATCAGGACAGTCAAATCACAGAGCAAAAACAGGCAACTGTATACACCAAAATTACAAAGTATACAAACATTGGAAAAGTGAATGAATCAATCTTTTTACATTAGATAGACACCAAAAACTCACTGGGGATTCAATACAAACAATACAAATCAATTAGAAAGTCAAAAACATATAACATTAACAATCAATACAAGACCAGTCCTTTGACTGTAATACCAGTGGACAGGCGGAATGCACGGTGGAAAAAGACTGCCTATCCACGAGACCTGTGACGCTGTATTATAACTAGTTGCAAACTAGGGCCCACCACAGTGGGATAAATTGGTCCCAAGTCGCACACTTCCTTCTTGTCACAGGCTGGGGGTCTACGCGTTTCGAACCAACAAAATTCTAGGTTCTCCCCAGGACAGGGACTGGAGTAATCACTGTAGGGAAAATTTAAGGGATGGTGTCAAAAATAAAGGTATCACAATATACACACCCTCTCTATCTCGACATATGTACATGGAGGAGGAAATTTACCTGTACCGCGAGCACAGGTGATTGCACGGGTGACAGCGAAGGCTGTAAAACAGGACAATGGCTCTCTACAAAAAATATAAATAAGGGGGAAGCAGTCAGGCTGGAGTATTCAGTAGCTGTGGCATACTCACGGAGCTAGTTGGTAAACAAAGGAAGTTCAATTACCTGAACCAATTTGGTCGGTGTCAGAGGTTAATGGCGTCCGCCCAGCGGTACGCTGTTATGAAGTGCGACCACACTCACATTCTTAATGTGCTAGAGAAAGAAAAGTGAGGAGTCATGAGTGCCCGCAACAATCAGTAGACGCCAGGTACATGTAACCTGACCGCAAAACATCGTTTAAAGAAGTCGGCGTTCAGCCTACCTGAGTGCCGTCTTGAAGTGCAAACAACTTCGGAGGTTTTCTCTCGTGTGGTGCGGGAATGAATCTGCCGCAGTTCAGAACTATAGGGGGCAATGGCAGAAACATGTAGTAATCTGTATAGACGAGCGGATACTGTATTGATCCTGCCCGCGAGAAACGTTAGTCGGCGACTTACATATCCAACGGAGATCAGGTCCGCTGCTGAAGGCGTTACGGAAGTCCTTGGCGATCTGTATCGAGCTGAGGGACGTAAACATGTATACAATCAGGAATGGTATCGCCGGATCACACATGACCCCACAGCGCAGATACTTGATGACGTCAACAGACTGGTCAAGACGGCGAAAGAGGCAGGAATACTGGGTCCAAAGGAGTCCGAATATTTGGTCAAAAAATACCCACGCACTCCCCATCTGTACTTTCTTCCGAAAGTGCACAAGGACTCTAAAACACCGCCAGGACGTCCAATTGTGTCTGGTTGTGACTCTGTGTTCGAACCCATTTCCCAATTCGTGGACATCTTCCTTAAACCCCTTGTAGTTCAGGTGCCATCTTATCTTAGAGACACCATGAACTTCATTACCAAGGTTGAAGGCATCAAATTTGATTCCAATTCGCAACTGCTCGTCACCATGGACGTATCTTCGTTATATACGCAGATTCCGCAGCAGGATGGCCTTGATGTAATTGAACTCTATCTGGATACTAAACCTCGTCCGCACAGGGTCCCCACAGATCTCATCGTCTCGTTTGCAACATTGGCACTCAAAAATAATTTTTTCACCTTTGAGGAAGAAATGTTTTTGCAAATCAAAGGCCCTTTGCGCCTGAAATGGCCATCCTTTACATGGGTCAATACGAGGAGAGATACGTGTATACCAACAACCCTTACAGAGACCACATAGAGCAATGGCTCAGATATATAGACGATGTCTGGTGCATCTGGAATGGGTCCCCCGCTTTGCTTGAAGAATTCCACACTTGGCTGAATGACAGAAGCCCTGACATCAAATTCAGTCTCAGCTACGATTCCAAGTCATTA
Organism: Lissotriton helveticus; assembly: GCF_964261635.1. Taxonomy (NCBI): domain Eukaryota; kingdom Metazoa; phylum Chordata; class Amphibia; order Caudata; family Salamandridae; genus Lissotriton; species Lissotriton helveticus. Next base: position 436,630,913 of record NC_136070.1, on the reverse strand, counting down.
CCTTTCCTGGATGTCGAGGTGTCAGCCAACACAGATGGACTTGTGTGCTCTCTATATCAGAAAAAAAACGATAAAAACAACGCACTTCACTACAGAAGCTACCATCCCCGGAGCCTGAGGGATAATCTCCCATACGGACAATTTCTTCGGGTGCGACGGAATTGTTCGTCCACTGAATAATTCAATCTCCATGGCCAGGCTCTTGTGAAAAAACTTCACGAAAGAGGGTATCCCCAAAAGTTACTGAAGCATTCTATGAAAAGGGCAAGATGGACACCGAGGGAGCATCTCCTAGAAAAAAGATCAAGACCTCCAACCCGAAGGATGGTATGCGTCTCAACGTTTGGGCCCCATACTAACCAGCTACAAAAAATCATTAAGAAGTCCTGGCACCTGGTTGAAGAAGTGCTACCAGATGTGGGGGCACCCTTGTTCGCTCTCAAGAAGAACAGGAGCATTGGCCAAATGATTACATCGACACGGCCGCCAACTAAAAATGATCCACAAAGTACCATCTTTGGGTCAAACCCTGTGAAGGGGCACCGGAAATGCGGCACATGCACAGTCTGCGACCTCACTATGGAGGGGTCTTTGTTCACAGATGGCAAGAAATTCTGGAGACATGAAGAGCATACAAACTGCAAAACTAAAAATACAGTGTACGCCATCCAATGTCCGTGCAAAAAGGTGTACATTGGGAAGACTACCCAAGAGGTTCGTCAACGAATCATTCAACACCGATCAAGAATAAATAATAAGACTCTGTCAGCCCCCATTGTTTCTCACTTTTTGCAACATAAACACTCAGCCAATGACATCAAATGGACCGTGCTTGCGGTCATCAGAGGAGGAAGTGGAGACCCTGATGTACGCCTCGCCCAAAAAGAGGCGTATCTGATTTTGAAATTCGACACCTCTAACTCTGGGTTGAACGAAATGTCTGAACTTGGTAATTTGTAATCTCACTCCTTTTCTGCGTTCAGCTTTAGCCGTGCTGCTTATATGATGAATTTTAACTGTCTCATCCACATGCCACGTTGTGGTTGTTCATCTCAACACACTCTTTATAATTCTCCTGTTTTGTGTAGGGAAGCGAAGCTCTGTAACTGTGGTCATGCCCTGTGACAACTGCCTGTACCCCATGTATGCTGGTCGAGCCCGCCGAAACACACAATGTCGTAATGACATGCACAAAAATTCTTGCTAAATCTAAATGTACTTTGAATGTTCTTCTGTGCTTGGCTATACAATCCGTCTTCTAACTATATAGTAATTGTTTGATGAAATGTACTTTCCCTTTTTAGACAAAGTTCATGTATGTGCATTGTATTGGGACTTTGTGATTATAATTATGAACGTGTACATGTGACCCAAGGCCCTTTAAGATCGCAACGCATTGGATACTAAGTTTACGGCAATTAGGGGTGCACTGGTGGTACATTGCGAAAACTGCGGGTACGCAGTTCACGCCTGCTGCTGTGCGGGATACGCTGCCAGGGCTTTGACGGACATTTAACAGCCTGGTTACTGGGTTGCGACCCCGCTGGACTACGAATACCAGCATCCTCGGCTGCCCCCGTTGTCCTTTTTCGCTTTCACTTAGCAAGAAAGCTTTTAACAACGGATTCTCTGGCTGGCGCCAAGGACTTCCGTAACGCCTTCAGCAGCGGACCTGATCTCCGTTGGATATGTAAGTCGCCGACTAACGTTTCTCGCGGGCAGGATCAATACAGTATCCGCTCGTCTATACAGATTACTACATGTTTCTGCCATTGCCCCCTATAGTTCTGAACTGCGGCAGATTCATTCCCGCCCCACACGAGAGAAAACCTCTGAAGTTGTTTGCACTTCAAGACGGCACTCAGGTAGGCTGAACGCCGACTTCTTTAAACGATGTTTTGCGGTCAGGTTACATGTACCTGGCGGCTACTGATTGTTGCGAGCACTCATGACTCCTCACTTTTCTTTCTCTAGCACATTAAGAATGTGAGTGTGGTCGCACTTCATAACAGCGTACCGCTGGGCGGACGCCATTAACCTCTGACACCGACCAAATTGGTTCAGGTAATTGAACTTCCTTTGTTTACCAACTAGCTCCGTGAGTATGCCACAGCTACTGAATACTCCAGCCTGACTGCTTCCCCCTTATTTATATTTTTTGTAGAGAGCCATTGTCCTGTTTTACAGCCTTCGCTGTCACCCGTGCAATCACCTGTGCTCGCGGTACAGGTAAATTTCCTCCTCCATGTACATATGTCGAGATAGAGAGGGTGTGTATATTGTGATACCTTTATTTTTGACACCATCCCTTAAATTTTCCCTACAGTGATTACTCCAGTCCCTGTCCTGAGGAGAACCTAGAATTTTGTTGGTTCGAAACGCGTAGACCCCCAGCCTGTGACAAGAAGGAAGTGTGCGACTTGGGACCAATTTATCCCACTGTGGTGGGCCCTAGTTTGCAACTAGTTATAATACAGCGTCACAGGTCTCGTGGATAGGCAGTCTTTTTCCACAGTGCATTCCGCCTGTCCACTGGTATTACAGTCAAAGGACTGGTCTTGTATTGATTGTTAATGTTATATGTTTTTGACTTTCTAATTGATTTGTATTGTTTGTATTGAAGCCCCAGTGAGTTTTTGGTGTCTATCTAATGTAAAAAGATTGATTCATTCACTTTTCCAATGTTTGTATACTTTGTAATTTTGGTGTATACAGTTGCCTGTTTTTGCTTTGTGATTTGACTGTCCTGATGGTGTGTTTTCCTTGTACGTCATTTTCTTATCAACTTTGAAGATTTGCTTTTTAAATTCTAAATAAATGTTTTGCTAACAAAAGGCCTGACCACTCAGCATTGATTGGCTGTGTGGGCCCTGATTGATATTTCAAATTGTCTGACCAGCCGCATGTTTTTCTGTTTTTGCAATTGTTGAGGTCCTGGCTGGCCAGGTTGTGGACCCAAAACCTTTTTGTACGCACATTCTGGTGGTGAGTGCGGGTTATTTCTTGGTGTTGGGGAGGGCCGAGGGCCGGTGGCAGGAGGTGCGTTGCGTGCCCGTGGAGTCAGGTGGGGCGTCACCGTGGCGAGCACGGTGGGGCATCGTCTGTGGGTGCATCTGTGGTGTCCTGTGGGTGGTTACACGTGTCTCTGTCGGGGGCTTCAGGGTCACGGTCCATGTTTTCTGTCTCGGTCAGCACCCCCTGGCATTCCTTATGCAAGGAGCTCAGCATCTCGTCCCACAATGCTGCGATCGGGAACTTCTGCAATCCCTTGGTTTCCTCATTGTGTAGGGTGATGCTTTCTGCTTTCGCCCAGTTGCCCAGGGAGGTGTGCCAGTGGTTAGCTAGGGGTGGGGTGGGTCGTTTCCAGTGTTTCGTTATCAGCCGTTTGGCCGTGAGGAGGCCAAGGTCCCAGAAACGAGAGGGAACTCTATTAAGCTTGGTCCGTCTGTATATGCCCAGTATACATGCTTCCCATGTGCGTGGTACCTGCATATCGGTGCAGAGCTCTAATATCTAATGTCGGCAGCACCGTCTGCCAGTACATCTGAAGTTGCGGGCAGCGCCATAGCATGTGTAGTAAGTCCGCGCCCTCCAGTGCACATCTCGGGCAGCCAGCCGTGGTGCCCGGGAAGTACAGGTTAATTTTGTCTGGTGAGAGGTACGCACGATGCAGTATGTAGAACTGGATCAGCTTAAAGCGCGCATTTCGTGGGATGTTCTTGGGGCCTAATAATATCATCGTCCATTCTCCATCTGTCCAGTCCTTCCCCCTGTCAGCTGCCCATTTATCTCGCAGTGGCTGTAAGGTATGTTGTGTGTGTGACAACAGAGCTTGTGTCAGCCAGTGCACCACATGTGTACCATTCCCCATAACGTGTAAGTGCTGTATCAGTTGATGTGTGGGTGGTTCCTCTGCGATGTTCCCCCATCGTTGCGTGTATGCCATGATTATGGAGGCATGTTGTAAAAACTGCCCCGCTGGGAGACCAGTGTCGTTAGCCAGTGTCACGAAAGGAATCAGGGTGCCACCCCTGTGCGTGTCCAGTGTTCTAGTGCTGCTTCCGTAACGACAGATGAGGTTTTGGGGATGCCCAGGAGTGGTAATGCAGGGGCGTACGGTTTAGTGTGCTTAGTTAGTTTTAAGCTCCTGGTGTAGCAGGCGACAGCGACGGCTGCATGTAGTTACGATGTTCTCCTCATGGGCGCTAGAGGGTGGAAGAGAGAGTGTATTTGTGTATGAGTCAGCATATCAGTGGCCGTGGCAGTATCCTCTAGATTCCTGCCCGCGAGCCAGGCTGTTACCCACTGCAGTTGTGCCGCCAGATAATAGAGTTCTAAATTCGGCACTGCGAGGCCTCCGTCACTGAGCGGGGTGTAAAGTTTGCGCAGGGCCACTCTGGGTCTTCCGGTATTCCATATCAGGTCCCGGACCATGGTTTCCAGCTCCTTGAAGGTGCGAACCAGAACATATGTTGGGATGTTAGCAAAATAATATAGGAGTCCGAGCAGGACGATCATTTTCGTCAGTGTCACTCTGCTCAGCACGTTGAGTGGGAGCGTCTTCCAGAAGGAGACCTGGGATCTTATGGATGTTATGGCGCATGTCAGGTTGCCATCGAGAATGTCCTGGGGTGTTCTGTATATGTATACGCCTAGATACTTGAACGTGGTGTGGTGCCATGGTAGCCGCTCGCCGTGGATCGTGATCCCAGGGTCAGGAGTATCTGGAGCAAATGCATACGCCCCCGATTTGGCCCAATTAACCTTGAGGCCGGACATGGACTCGAAGGATCGAAAGATTTCCGTCAGCTCCGGCGGTATGCGGGTGAGGTCATTGACATACAATCAATCAATCAATCAATCAATCAATCCAAGCATTTGTATAGCGCACTACTCACCTGGGGGGTCTCAAGGCGCTAGGGGAGGGGGGGTCCGCTACTGCCCGAATAGCCAGGTCTTGAGCTGCTTCCTGAAGGCGAGGTGGTCCTGGGTCAGGCGGATGTGGGTCGGGAGGGAGTTCCAGGTCTTGGCGGCGAGGTAGGAGAAGGACCTTCCCCCTGTGGTGGCTCTTCGGATGCGTGGGACGGCGGCGAGGGCGTGGCTGGTCGATCGAAGCTGGCGTTTGGGAGCGTAGAAGTTGAGGCGGCTGTTGAGGTATCCTGGGCCTTGGTTGTGTAGGGCTTTGTGTGCGTGGGTGAGGAGAGGGAAGGTGATTTGCTTGTTGACCGGGAGCCAGTGCAGGTCTCTCAGGTGTCCGGAGATGTGGCTGCGGCGGGGGATGTCCAGGATGAGTCGTGCTAAGGCGTTCTGGATCCGCTGGAGTCTCTTCTGGAGTTTGGCGGTGGTTCCGGCGTAGAGGGAGTTGCCGTAGTCCAGTCGGCTGGTGACGAGTGCCTGGGTGACCGTCTTCCTGGTCTCGGTGGGGATCCATCGGAAGATCTTGCGTAGCATGCGTAGGGTATTGAAGCACGATGAGGAGACGGCGTTGATTTGTCTGGTCATGGAGAGGGAGGAGTCCAGGATGAAGCCCAGGTTGCGTGCGTGGTCCATTGGTTTGGGTGCGCTGCCTAGGGCGGGGGGCCACCAGGAGTCGTCCCAGGCGGAGGGTGAGGATCCCAAGATGAGGACTTCCGTCTTATCAGAGTTCAGTTTCAGGCGGCTGTTCTTCATCCATTCGGCTACCTCTTTCATCCCTTCGTGTAGGTTAGCTCTGGCGGTGGCGGGGTCATTGGTGAGGGAGAGGATCAGCTGGGTGTCGTCGGCGTAGGAGATGATGTTGAGCATAAGAGTAAGTCGTCCGCATACAGTGACACTATGTGTACGCCGTCTGCCATTGGGATGCCCCAATGCATGCCTCTGGTGCGCAATGCCTCGGCAAGGGGTTCTATTGCCAGTGAGAATAGTAGCGGGGATAGTGGGCAGCCCTGCCTGGTGCCGCGCCGGACTCTGATGGAATCAGACATCAATTTGCCGGTGCGGACTCGTACTTCTGGGTGGCCATACAGCAGTCCGACCAGTTCAAGAAAGTCGTCTCCCAATTCGAATTTGCGCAACACCGCTAACAAGTAAGGCCATTCAACCGAGTCGAATGCCTTCTCAAGGTCTAGAACCAGGCAGCCCGAACGCGGCCAGTCTCGCACCGCGTAGGTCAGCACGCGGAACAGTCTCCGTATATTGTGGGAGGTGCATCTAGTAGGCACAAAGCCGTTCTGGTCAGCGTGCACCAAGGTAGGCACCAGGGCCGCCAGGCGTCTGGCTAGGGTCGACACCTAGATCTTATAATCTGTGTTCAGCAGCGCCAGTGGCCTATATGATCCAAGGAGCTCGCCATCTCGGCCTGGTTTAAGGAGAGACACCAGCGTCGCCTCATTCATTGACTTGGGCAGAGCTGAATCATCCAGCGCCGCCGAGTATACCCTGAGTAGTTCCGGGATCAGGATTTCGGGGCAGGCTTTGTAATACTCCGCCGGTAGCCCATCTGGGCCGGGGGCTTTACCATTTGAGAGAGCAAAGATGGCCTCTCGTAGCTCATCTGCCAGCAACGGGGCCCCCAGATCGTCACGCTGGTCGTCCGTTAGGACAGGTAGTGTGATTTCGTCCAGGTATGTCACTATGGATGACTGTGTGGTCAGCAGCCGGGACTCATACAGCGTACTGTAGTGCGCCACAAAGGCCTCGTGTATTTTCGCCTGGGTGTATACTACTGGGCCGTCGGTCGGGCGAATCGCTGTCACAAGCGACGTGCGCTCTTCACGCTGAATCAGCCAGGCCAGTAATTTGCCAGGCTTGTCTCCAGTGTGATGTGTGCGGGCTGAGTGGGCTGCGTAGTTGACGTGTTTCAATCGATCAATCAATCTGTCGTGTTCGGCCCGCGCATCCAGTAAGTCAGTGTTGTAGTCAGAGGCATCTGTCTGCTCCACCTGCAGCAGAGTCGACTCCAAGCGCCGGAGGTCAGTGTCCAACTGGCGCCGGGTGTGGGCCTGGGTGCCCAGACAGTGCCCCCTGAGGACCACTTTAAACGCGTCCCATTCTACCTGTGGTGTCGATGCCGTGCCTGTGTTGTCCTCGAAATATTGCGCTGTCTGTGTGTTTATGGAGCTCCGGAACGGGCCGTCCAGCAGTAGATCAGGCTGTAGCCTCCAGGTGGGTATCGGGGGTCATGGCTGCTCCCATGTCAGGTCTAGTATATGCGGGTTGTGATCTGAGTGAGTGCGGCCCATGTAACAAGTGTCTGTGACGTGTGGTAGGATCTCGCCGGACAACATATACCTATCGAGGCGTACATGCGGGGCGTGAGCCCCTGAATAATATGAGTAGTGTCGAGTGTGGGGGTACCGCTACGCCATGCGTCATGTAAATCCCACTGTGCGGACCACATCCGAAGCGCGTTTGCAGTGTTTTGCGCCTGTGAGTTAGGTGGTGGAGGGTGTGAGCGGTCCAGGGCGAGATTCAGCGTGCTATTGTAATCACCGCCGAGTACCCAGGGAACTCCATGCCAGGGGGCCAGTGTGTTCGACATCTGCGCGAGGAAGTCTGCTAGCCCAGTGTTGGGTGCGTACACTGAGACCAGAACCAGTGGGTTACCGTCAAGCTTGCCGTGAATCGCGACGTATCTCCCCTCGGGATCTATGTGTGTGTCTATCGTCGTCCAGGGAAAGCCCGGTTTGATCCACACCAGTGTACCTTTGGCATAGGACGAGACACCTGTGGCATGTAACTGCCCGCGCCACCTGCACCTCAGGGTGGGTATTTCCGTAATGTTTAGGTGCGTTTCTTGAAGAAGAGCGATTTGAATGTGGTGACGTTTGAGGTATGAGTAAATCTGATATCTTCGTGTTGGCGTGTGTATACCTCTCACATTCCACGTACACATCTTAACAGTAGACATTACAGTTAGTAGCGATTCCCAACACCCGGATCCCTCCACTCCTCCCCGGGCATCCCATGATCGTTATCAGGTAGTCTTCTTCCACAAGCATGCAGATATATATACGTGTACACCACTACAATAAGAGTGAGGGGGGGGGGGGGGGAACTTGGCTAACGAAACACGAAGCCATTGAACAGTGTGAACATTTGAAATACCAAAAGGTTGGATGCGGAACGTGCTCCCGTCCATACTCTCTAGGAGAGCAACAAGTTCTAGATTTAAGGGGGTGGATGTGCTATGCGCACAATGTCAGTAATTGCAAGTCAATAGAGTAGTTATGTGAAGGCTTGCCTCTATCCCGGGGGTGGCCTGCCAGTCTATGCCGTCTATGCAAGCAGGGGACCCCATCAGTACATGTAGGAAATACCATACTTTACGTGTGTTGGGCCAACAGCATCCAGGCGAAGTGTCTTTGGATCCGTGCATCAGCCGGGCGCAGATTTCCAGTGTCGCTCCTGGTCTCCTGCCCGCTGAGGGGGTGTTCAGTGTGGGTCAGCCACGCCTCCGACCGTGAGGTGCAAGGGCGTTGATCGCTGTTTCGCGTACTGTCCGCCGTCTCAACGCTGCGCTCCCACCCGTGGGTGACATCAGGTCCGGTCCGACGTGGCCGTCCCAGGTGACGTCTCTAAGGAGTGCCGGAGTCTTGGCGCGGTTAGCCTAAGTAGTCCGCCGTTTGTGGAGTGACGTCCGGTCGGCTTCCCGACGCCTGGGAGTCTGGTAGACCATAAATTGCTTCGTCGTCGCTGGGGAGTTCCTGTATGCTGCCACTCGCTCCTTCGCTCTGTGCGGGGGATCTGCTGAGCTCCATGACCAGGCGGAGGGTGTCTTGTTTCTCCTGCCGCGCAGCACTTGCTGGGGGGGGAGTCCGTGCCGCACCATGTGTGTCGGACCGTGTCCGTTGGCGGGGCCTGCGTCTTCTTCCTCCGCCTCCGAATTGCCTCCGGGGTGCTGGACCTGTGGTTGTTCTGGGGTCCGTGTCCACACCGCTGTCCAGCCATGCTTCCACGTCCGTTGGTTCCGTGAAGAAGTGAGTGCGCTCCCCCGCCACCACTCTCAATTTTGCCGGGAACAGCAGGGAGTATTGCAGTCCTAGTAGCCTCAGGCGCTTTTTTACCTCTAGGAAGGGGTGTCGTTGTCGCTGTACTTGCACTGTGTAGTCCGGGAAGAACATCACAGTCGTGTTTTTAATCCGGACCTCGTGGAGTTTGCGCGTTTCTCGTAGGATTGAGTCTCTGTCGCGATAATTCAATATGCGGAGCAGCATGGGCCTTGGGTTTGAGCCTGTCGCCAGGGGTTTGGTGGGAACCCTATGAGCTTGTTCTATCACGAAGTGTGGGGATAGCGATCCCTCCGGTAGTAGGTCTTTCAGCCACCGTTCCATGTGTTCTTCTGGGGTCCTCCCCTCCCATTTTTCGGGCACCCCAACCAACCGCACGTTGTTTCTCTGCGCCCTACCTTCCGCATCTTCGGCTTTGTCTTCAAGGAATTCCACTCTGTTTAGTAAGTCGCGGATCTGCTGGTGTGACTGGTCGGCTTGAGGTTTGAGTACCTGTACGTCGTTCTCCAGAGTCTTAGTGCGTTCCGATAATTTTTTATGGTCCGCCCTCAGGTGCGTCAGGTCTATGACCACACCATCGATCTTCGTGGCTAGGGACGTGCGAGTCAATTGTATGGATTCCTCCAATCTCTCCATGGCTGCCAGCATGGTGTCCAGCTTCGCCGCAGTTTGGTCGGGGTCGGAGCATTTCCCGGACTTGTCCATCTTGCCCTTCGGGTTGGAGCCGCCGGTCCTGGTTCCGGTTTGGGCTCTGAGCCCGCCAGACATCCGTCACCGTGTTTCGCTCCCGCCTCAGCTGTGCTGCCCGTGCTAGGAGAACTATTCAGCGTGTGTGGCGGTCTCGCGGTCACTGTGGCTTGTAGGTTGGCAGAAGTTTGTGATCGAGTCGGCGTGGCGACGCTTAGTGTCGTCTTGTGTCAACTGGGCTGCCGAGTTTTCGGGGGCATGTAGCTGTGGGCCGGTGCGTGGCTTTCAGGCGTGAAGTTGGCGCGGTTGTGGGTTGCGCGGGCTTCCACGCCGTCTGCATGGTGTCGTGGGTTGCGAGGTCACCATGCGTCCCGGGTTACAGTCGCTTGCGCGTCCTCACCGCCCTCCGCTGGGAAACGGGTGCCCCAGCCTCTGGTGCAGGCCTCCGGTTCCGCTCTGCGATGGCGCCTCACGGGCCGGTCAGGTCTGCCGCTTGGTTCGATCCCGTTCCCTTCCCACGGCGAGCAACGCCGACTTATCTGACCTGTTGGGGGTGGGGCGGATGCTCAGGCTCTTGTGGCAGGCAGCTGTGATTTTCCGCAGTCGGCGGAATAGTCCTGGTTTCCTCCGTCCCAGATCCGGGCCGCACCGGTCTGCGCCAGTCCACTGCTCGTCGCTGTGCACCCCCCTTTGCGTTGTGCGCAGTCTCTGCAAGCGGGCCACTTTTCGGGCCTGGTGCTGCTGGTGGAGCCCCGGCCGGTCCTGTGCTCCCGCCGGTGCTGGGTGCGACGTGGGCGGCCTTGGTGCCGCGGAGTGCTCGGTGCGGTGTGGGTGGGCCGATCGCCGCCAAAGTCGGTAGGGTGCCGGAGGATGCTGCCCCACTACCGCGCCGTCGGTTTTCGGCTGGCGAAAGTCCTTATTTTCCGGATAATTACACCGGGAAGGGGAGCTCGGAGCGGAGCTCTAACCCAAGGCGGCCATTCACGTTGCGTGCTTAGCCACGCCCCCGCGACTGATCTCCCATGCTAGTACTTAGCTTCATGGTTGCCAGTCATTAATGGCTGGCTCAATGGGGGCTGAGATGACCTGACATACCGGGCCGAACTGACTGTGCTGGATCTTGAGAGATTTCTGGATGTCCTCTATGGGGCCCAATCCACTGCTCCCTCCTGGAGATCACTCGAGTGGTGTTTTCAGCCTGGAGGGCAGTTCTGCGCCTCAGGTACTGGGATGGAATCTGACAGAGATGACCCTCTCCTCTGGCTTCACATTCCAATGCTGGAAGGATACTCAAAATGGGATAGGATAGGAATCACTCACCTGGGCGAAGTAAAGGCAGGAAAAACATACTGACGTTCCTGGAGATTCAGAAATGGTTCCAGCTTTCCTGCACTCAGGTTCACAAGTATTTACAATTGTGGCACGCCCTTGCCATGAACATTCCCCCCAACACTAAAGTCACCGAGTTAAGACCCCTAAGGCTAAATTACCGACCGGGAAGCTTGGCAAGGCAGACATTTCACAGGTTTACTGACCCTTGGTTATTAGTGCTCCAAACCAATTCTCTAAATTGAAACAGAAATTGGAGGGCTGGTTGGGCAAGCTGGATGATGCAGACTGAAGGGAAAGCCAGGATGACCCCAGGGAACTGGCCATATCTACACACCTACGCCTGATGCAACTCAACTATTTGCATCTCACATATGGCTACATTGGGCCGACAGGATTTCCCCAGCCTACTTGCTTTCGCGTCACAACTCAGGAGGCTGACTTCTTTCATGTGGTCTGGCCTTGTCCTGTGCTGGCCTGTTATTGGCAGAAAATAGAGCACAAGCTCTCATTGGTGCTGGATTAGGAACTGGATCTTACCTCTCAGATTACCCTCTGGGGATGCTTGACGACCTTGCCAGCATTAGACTGGAGCATGTGTTCACAGGAGTGGCGCTGTTGGTTGCCAAACAAGACATAGCCTGGTAGTGGAACTCAGCACACCCTCCTTTATTGGCCAAATGCCAGGCCGAGGTGGACTGGTGTGCTCAGCAGGAACGACCCAATTATGCAGCCTGTGGCTGCCCACAGAATCTTGGGAACATTTAGGGCAAATGGTGGGATTACTACAGACTGAACTGGGTGAGTGATTATACTGAGATGTGAAACCTGGACATGGTTGATGGTGGATGTGATGGCTGGGGTTTGTTTTTGTATTGATTTATGTATCTGGAAAACAATAACATTTGGCTATAAACAAACTCCTTAAACTCATAAGCAGGAGGTGATTAATCCACTAACTCAATGGATTACCTGTCTGGTTTACCAGTGGTGCCACATAATGTGTTTACACATTCCGACAGGCCTAGCCTTTTATCTGAATGCACTTTGCATGAGTGGATCATTTTTAAACCATATCATTTTTATTGTCATTTTAAATAATAAGCTTTACTGGGAACTTCATCGGAATAAATTCCATCTATTTAGTATAGTACAGCATTGCCATTCCCGTTAATGTCCCTTTTCCACCTTCCCCTTTTTATAAGGGGGCAATTAAGCACATGAGGTAAAAGAAATCAATATTCTTAGGGCCCGATTACAAGTGGGCCAATAAAGTCCGACCTGTTCGTAAACCCCTGTTTATGCACGGGTTGGAACTATGATTATGGCTGTATTTAACGCATCTGGTAATTATCGGAGGAGTTAAATACCTCAGCAGTCATTACATTTCAGCAGATTAAACCTGCTGAAATTTAATAGGGAAAATTGTACTGTGTTTACCGTTCGATGCGGATTTTGGTTTGTTAAATCGAAAATCTGAATGTTATTCCCCACAAACGTGTGATAGGTGCTATGTAACGCACAGAGTAAATAATGTACCCCATGGTATCATTATTTATCATGTGCGATAAATATCACCTACACTCATAATAAGGCCTTAGGTGTTCTGAAGCAACAATTCCAAAAAGGTTTACATTGGTAGTTTGTGACATTTCCGATTCTCATCGTCCTACTTTTTATTTCTTAGAGCCTGATTTAGACGTGCATTATATTCTATAGTTCTTGTAATAAAGCAGACAGAATATCTGTTGCATTTGTGACAGAGTAACAAGTCCGCCAATCTCTAAATCAGGCCTTTAAAGCCCTTACCTGTCACAAACGTGATGGGCATCTCGTCCGCCTTATTACAAGTGCCATTGGATATTATTCACTTGTAATATGCCAGACTGGATATCCGTCACCTTTGTGACGGAGTAACCCGTTCGCCACCGAACTACAAATCATGACATAACATCACAACATACAAATCTGGTGTTTATTCTTCGGTGTTTTCAGGGGTGCCCATTTAATCCACCTTAAACTTAAAAAATGAAAGCGATTTAGGGAATAAAGGCATGGGGGACATGATACTTCAAATACACTTCGAGAGGTACTCGAGTAATGGAGCCTCATGTTGATTCAAAAGTGTTATAGTTAGTACAGGCGGGCTTTAAATGGGATGAAAAAAGTGGGGGGCCCTGAAAGGGGCGTGACCAATATAATTTATGGAGTGGATTAAACATGTCAACTAAAATTTCCATAAAGTGGCACCCTACCCATACATTTAGACAGAATCACAACTGCAACTGGCATATGTGACTGTTGCTCTGTATGCTTTGCAGCGAGGCAGAGGATTGGCTGATCATGTATTCTGAGCACCCTTTTGACCCCCTGAGAGGCCTGAGAGAAAGTTGCACTGCCTTCACTCACAACTCACTCATACCCCATTATAAACAACTGGATTTAGTACATAATTTGAGCCGGTGGTTGCCGGTGAGGGCCACAGTCACTGACTTTTAGGGACCTGAACTTATTTTACCGCATCAAACATGTATGAGAGCAAGAGGAGGAAAACACACAAAAGGGAAAGACGGAGTAGGAGAAATACTAAAAAACAAGCAAATGTGTGACAAATGTCACTGTGTTTAAGAAAAGAAGGAAACTTTGAAACGTGAGCATGTAAAATGGTGGTGTTCCTACTCGACTCTAAATGTGACCACATGACACACTCATTCTATTACATCTTAAGCACTGCCTGGGCGTGACTAATTCAAAATGTGCAATATACAGGAGTATTATGCTGACTGAAAAAAAAATAACAGTTAACACAACATCCTGGAAAAAGCAAACACCCTTAGGCAATGCAAGATTAGGTAAAGCATTTGAAATATAAACAAGAACGACATGGATTATCTTACATATTTTTTATGCTCAATGTTCAGAAATCAATCAGTGTTTTTGCATGTAAAGCTAAGGTCATGAAAATAGGGCCTGAAAGGGACCTGGTTCAATGTCCGTTTTTAATTACCACTGGGTCTGGAATCCAGAGGGACCTGGCCCACTTGAAGGCCAGAGGAAAGTATGATATTTCAATTGCTGCTATGTACCTTAGTCTTAGGCAGCAAAGAATGGCCACAGTCGTTTTTATGTCCCCAAAAAATCCTGTTTGAAGTCTCACAATAGGCCGATCCCATGGGCATAACAGAGGGCCCTGCAGCCCAACCGGTGTGTGGGGGGGGAACCCTATAAGGGTCCCTCAAACCTTCAAGGGCACCCCATTCAGCCCAAGGCTAATGAATATCTTTGAGGTATGGAAATCTCAGGGACCCCGTATCACATTCTGCAGGGGGCTCCATCATTTTGTGTTACACCACTGGCCGATGTCTCGCTAACAAAATTAGTTTATATTGGGGGAAAAACCTATGGAGTTTGAAAGTGCATAAATACTCGTCAAATACCACTTTGTAGTGGGCTTTTCTTTCTGGTGTACTATCACATTATTTATAATATCTTGCCATAGGTATTTCCATTGGTTATCTATCACCTGACGTCTCCCTAGCATTACATTTGTGCTGGTATTTTTCATTCAATGTGTGCATATTAAAAGTGAAACCACAAGTCCTATGATGAAATCCATGTGCCCTCTGAAGGCGCCACCTATGGTACATGGCCACTTGGCCTGTTGGTAAGTATGGGGAGGGCCTGGTCAGTGGGTGTTTCTCAGCGGTGCTGGAACAATTTTCAGAGTGGGGGTGTAGCCATTAATGTCACTGAAGTCACAGGGGTTGTGAAAAATCCAAGAATCACACAAAAATAAGTGTGGAAAATGTGCCACGCTAATTTAGCATGAAAGTGGTAATAGTGTGGTATGTAGCCGGTGGGGCATTTTAGATCACTGGTGAGGTAGTACATTGTCATTTACAGACAGCACATCTTTCGTAGAAATGTCCACTAAATTTGAATAGACATGCATGCAGTTTTACTGGTAAAACTATATAGTGCACAAACAATAATGTGCGGAAACCAGGTTGCAGCAAATATTTAACATTTGCACATCACCAAGTAAAGTGTCTTGATTGTATTGCTCCTATTAACCGCATCGCTGCGGCGGCTATTCTGCCGCAGCGCTAAGGGGGCGGGGCGGCCGCGCGGCGGCCGCACGCTGATGACGGAACCGCTCCGTCATCAGCCGCGGTTGGGCTGTGCTCATGACGGAGCGGTTCCGTCATGGATCCGCACGCTCAAAAGAACGCGCAGGCGCGAAATCAGCGCCGCGCAGGCGCGGCGGCCAGGCCATGACGGAACCGCTCCGTCATCAGCACAGTCCAACCGCAGCTGATGACGGAGCGGTTCCCTCATCCGCATGGAAAGGGTTAAAACCTTTGTTTCCATAACACTCTAGAATTACAAAAAATTTGCTTAATTTGTGCTGTATTTTGAAATATGTGCCTAGTTCCTTTACAGGTATTTGAATTTTGTTGTGTTAGAAAAAAACTGACATTCTACAGCCGTACCTTTCACTTACTGTACTTCATCAAGATTGACACACGTCACTTTTACAAACTCACCAGTTTCCCAATAAACAGCAATTTGCCAGAAGACTTAGCCTGACCGTTGTCTTTTGACTTGAATGGGCAGCAAAAGTGGCAAGATAAAAACAAAATCTAAAGGCATCTTTAGTGCTCATTCGCCTATGAATTCCAACATTGCTGCAGCACCCCTAGCAACCCCTACTTCCAGCGTTTATGCCACACCCTTCGACCGCCAACAACCTAAACACAAGCAAACTGGAAACGAATGAGCTCGTGATATTTAGTTTCACCTTCTGAAATGAATATTAAAAAGTTCTGGGGTTTCCCGGGAGCACGTGAGCGAGGGGAAGAGGCGTTTGGATTTGTTTGTAGTTCATGTGGGAAAACGGCGCGCCTAGCTTTGTGACTCACGGAATAAATGCGGCAACCAGTGACTGGGCGATGTGATGGTTCTCCTCGCAGCTTCTATCGCGCGTAACTGTTCCAAGAAGCCTCTTCAGTGTGCCGGGGAAGCCCTCCCACAGACAACAGAGGCTAAGCCCGTCTCCGCCATCGCTTGCGAATAATAACCCAATGGCGCAGCAGCCATCCAGAAAGTTTGGAAAGTCAATTAAAAAACTATTCAAGAAAAACAAAAGATATGGGACTGCGAGTGAGAACACGAGCCTTCTCCTTCCCGCGAAAACAGAAACCAAGGATAACAAAGTGCAAGCAAAACTGAAGCGATGTGGACGCAAAATCGTCGAAACAGTACTCGCTGAGAAAACGCGCAATGCAAAACCGCGCAGCCCACAGACGCCTCCAGGTAAGGGTTTTCCCCGAGTGTGCGAAAGGGGGGGGACACAGAGAAAAACTGAGATGGTTTTCTGTAGCTCACACCACTGCAACTCTAATATTTGAAAAAGCACCCGTTGATTAGAGCGTAGCTCTCGAGTTTTCGGACGGCTTATGAGTGACATTTCTATGGGTTTTTCAGTTTGTATGAGTGGCATTTGGCTGACGATTTAGTGATACTTTGTTGCAGATACATTAATGTTCTTTGCATTTGACGCTGTCATAATTTCGATAACCATATGCTTCCTTCGCTCACTTTCAAATAAAATGATAATAACAGTTGGCACATGTGACCACAAATTTGTGCGCTCTGCAGAGAGGCCAAGGATTGGATGAGAATGTAGTATGAATTCTTGTGAGAAACACCACTACTCCAAGGCTTTCCTTTGTGCCCAGTTGTGCAGAGCCACCCAGAACCTGGGCTCACCTCGACACCTAGGGGGTTACTCAGTTCGTATTATGCACTGATATAAAAAGTCACATGATTGGTAAAAAAAAATGACAGAAACATAGTATATTTAGGGGCAGCGCCTCCTACAGAGCGGAGGAGTGTCACCCCGCCTGCTTCGGGCACAGCAGGCAAACACAAATAAATAAAATGGTATGTCAATGCCAAATTTTTTTATTTGCCACCACACAGGCTCGCGATGTGTGCAGAGTGAGATTGGGTTGGGGCTGAATCCTGCAAATGCAGGATCCCAGCACTGGTCTACAGTGTGCATGTCAGACTGGCTGGTCGTCTTGTGCCACGCAGCCCGACATGCGCACTGTAGACCCAGCAATCAAAAGCTGTGAAACAGCCTGGAGACTGCTGGCACAGCCCCCCAGCCTCAAAATGAGGGCTAGGTTAGCCTGCTCCAACCAATCCTGGAGTTACTCTCATGTTGATGAGAGTAGCTCTAGGATTGGTTGGATCGAGTTCCATTGAGCAGTAAAGGAAGTCCTTTCCTTTCCTGAATGTGGACAACCGTAATCCTGGCAGAGAAGTGCGGCACAGGCCGCGCTCTCGCTACTCTCCGTATTATGGTGAGTTATGCACTATCGCGCCCTACCATAATTTATTAATGCTAGCCACCACTGAGTATATTATGAAAAGTAAACAAGGGCTCAGGCTGCATTATTGACGTAGATTACCTTACTGCTTTCCATTTCTTTACATCAAAGGGTTCTCCTATTTCTTGATCCCAGTGCTCTCTAGCGGTCCCCGCATGAAGACTAGTCTCTGCGAAGGGTGGTAGATTTGGGACACTACATGGGCTCAGTGCGTGTTTTGGAGGAGTCTATGTAGCGGGTCCTTTGTAGGGGGTTTCAGCCCTCATACTCTATCTCGGCCTGATATACATGAATAGCTCCATCGGTTCATGTTCCCTATTAGCAAAGAACTATTCTCTGGTGAGGAATGTGCCGCCTTTGTATAGATCACCCCATTTGACTGTTCATTTTAGTGAGAAGTTGGCGACACTGCTCCTCTTGTGTTACCTCTAGGGCAGGATGACGGATTGCTGGGAGCAGTGAAGAGTCCCGCATGTCTATAGTCAGTTGTTCCGCTATTTTCTGCCATGCAGCCACTGTGCACCTCACGATGGAGGAGTACACCTTCCACGACTGTGTTTGTGGTGCTAAATATCCAGATAGTGGGGTGGGCTGCATATAATATTGTTCTATTGCCAAGTGTGGCATAAAGGGGGGATGGGGGGGGCTGAACCAGAAGGTCCCTTAAAGCGCTTGCGCACTTAAATAATATAGTTCGAAGTCTGGGGCCTCAAAACCCCCTTTAGCAAACGGCAGTGTCAGCGTTTCCCATTTCAGTCTGGGTTTTCAGCCGACCATGCCAGGCGTATCATCTGGGTTTTAAGGGTCCTGAAGAAGGAGAGCCCCGGTGAGAGGAGGATATTAATAAATAAGTACAGTAACTTGGGTAGCATCACCATTAACCCTAGGCGAAGCACTACGCTACACTTGCGTAGTTTGTGAAGTTTGCGCTACTTCACACTACGTGAATTGCATGTAGCACAGTGCAAACACGCATAGCGTAGCATTGCGCAGTGGTCATTTTTTGCTTGCTCGCGGTCCTCAACATCAAGTTGGCAACCACGAGCAAGCAGAATGACATCCCGGCGAGATTTCTTCCTCGTTTGCGATCAGCGACATCAAGTTGCCAATAGCAAATGTGGAAAATAAACCTCCCAGCGAGATTCTCAACGAGGGGAGGTCAGGTTTCTCATTGCGAGTGGTCGCGTATCCTTGCGACCACTCGCAATGAGAAACTAACAGTCCGTGTTGAGAATGCTGCCGCTCGAGTAGAAATCTACTCGAGCGGCAAAAAACGACCGCTTGCACTGAGCAAGATGCAGTTTGCACTGATTGCACAGTGCAGACAAGCATTCAGCACTGTGCAATCAGTGCGAACAGCATTTTGCAGAGTGCACTACGCAGTTCGTGCAGCTACGCATAGCTCGCGTAGTGCGAAGTGCGCTTCGCGTAGCTACGCATAGCGCTACTTCGCCAACTACTCCCAGGGTCAATCACCATCTTCATCAGGGAGATCTTTCCCGCCATGGATAAGGGTAGCGCTATCCATGTCTCTAGGGATTCGGTGATGTATTCTATCACCCTCCCATAATTGTTACGCAGGAGTTCTGGATCATCTCTGGTTATTGGTATTCTGAGATATCTAACTTCGTGAGGGCACCATTCTATGGGTAATCTAAGGGATAAGGACGTATGGCTTCAGTAAGCGGAAACACTTGGGATTTCACCCAGTTTATTTTGATGCCTGGTAGCTTACCAAACACTCTAAACCCTTGCAAAATTGGACTAAGGCTGATCTGGGGCTCTCGCACATATAGCGTGATTTCGTCCGCATATAGAAAAATTAATACATGTCGAGTGGGAAATTCCAGGGCCCACTCACGATGCAACTGCCTAAGCCGGGCCGCCAAGGGCTCGACCGCCAAGGCAAACAACAGCAATGACAGTGGGCAGCCCTGACTGGTGCCCCTTGTGATCTCTAACCCGGATCGAGCGGGCGTGGTTCATTACAACTCTGGCACGTGGCCACATATATAACAGCCTTATCCAGGCCAGGAAGCCCTCCAGCATCCCCATTCGCCCCAGTATGCCAAACAAGTAGTCCCATTCCACGAGTCAAACGCCTTGGTGGAGTTGAGGAATATCACGGCCGTCTCTAGGTCAGGGTCCATATCCTGCATTGCCGCAAAGAGAGTGCAGAAGTTATGAGAGGTAGTAAGCCCTGGCACAAAGCCTGCTTGGTCAGGCAGCACTAGCGCCTTCATTAAGAGACTCAGCCAATTCGCAATTACTTTAGCCAGTATTTTAACGTCACAATTAATCATAGAAAAAGGTCTGTATGAATCGCATTTGTCCGCTGGCTTCCCAGGTTTAAGTATGGAGATTATGGTGGCCTCTCTCATAGATGTCGGCAATTCCCGAAGTTCCAGGGCTTCGTCATATACTTGCTTGAGTATTGGTGCTAGGTGCTCTATGTATGCTTTGTAGAAATCAGCAGGCAAGCCTTCAGGCCCGGGAGCCTTGCCCGATCGAAGCTGCATTATGGCAGCTCTGATATCGTCTAGTTCAAACGCAGCAGACAGAAACTCTCTCTGCAGTCTCCTAACCTCCCTAGGGCAACTGGCTCCAGGTATGGCTGCAGGGATATCAGCTGTTGTTTGGCCGATGTATATAATGTAGCATAGAAAGTTTGATATGTTTGGAGAATATCCAATGTGTATTTTATGCTCCCTCCTTCAGGGGTTTGTATCTCTAATACGTAGCCCGGAAAATCTGGGCTTTCAGATAGTTTCCGCTAGTGCCCTTCCTGGCCTCTCTCCCTCCCCCATAACAACGAGCGTTGAAATATTTCCCTCTAAATCAGCATTCCATGTCTGCTTCCTCCTGGTACTCTTTTATCTTATCCCTTATGCTGGGTATTTCCGCAGGGATGGTGATCATATTATGTCCTCTTCAAGTCGCTTGAGTTTGTCCTCTAATCTAGTGAGCGTCTGTTGCAAGTCTCTCAGCACCCCCCTCCCTTTGTAATGCTCAGTCCTCGGACCGTAACTTTAAATGCCTCCCACACCGTTGCTGCATGTTCAACGAACCCAAGATTTTGCTGGAAGAAATCTTGTATCTCCTGCTCCATCTTGGCTCGGAACGCCTTGTCTTAGAGCATGGTGGGATTCATACTCCAGTTTATATACGGGGTGTGTGTGATGGGTGGCAAGATACACATGTGTACAGGGGAGTGGCCAGATTAGGTACGTGCTAGGTATTCCACCCCATCAGCCATGTGCTAAGTCCCCTAGTGATCACCCAGTAATCTAAGCGGCACGAGGTCTTGTGCGAGGCTGAGTGGCAGGTGCCCTACCTCCTGTCTGGGTGCATATATCTCCAAGCATCTAGTAGCCCCCAGTTCGTAATGATGTCCCCCATGTAGCGTTGGGAGCGGGTATAGTGGTGTGGTTGCAGGTTGTTTCTATCTAGTGTGGGGTGCAGAGTAATATTTAAATCTCCACCCCCACAGCACGTGTGTAGAACCAATGTATACAATCTTCCCTCATAGTGTAGCAAAGAACACCAGGTCATCGATATTAGGGCCATAGCAACTAACCAGCATCACTGAGTGCGATGCAAGCGCTCCCACATCCGGCTAAACCGGCCCTGTGGGTCTGACAGCTCTCCTACGGGTACAATTGGGGTATTTTTGTGAACTAGTATGGCAGATTGGGGGGCGGAGCTAGCTCGCGACTGAAATGGCCGCTTGAGCCTGGCTCTTCACCGCGTCGTTTCATAATCCTGCATCAATCCTGCAGTATAACTGGGACCCAGCTCCCCAAAACCAATGGTCAGTTGCCGGAAGGTGTGCAGAAGACTTGGAGCCGCTCAGAGTGGTGGATAGTAGCTCACAGCAGAGGAACGATGAGCAGAGGTGGCTGGTAGGCCACAAAGCACCAGGCTAAAGTGCCGGCAGACTCGGAGATACGTGCTGCGACGTGCGGCAGAAGCGGATGCCTGGCGGCGCACATTGGTAAAGACGATCGAGCGGCATGCCAGAAAATAGCGGCACCAGGCACTGGTGGTGGCGTGTAGTGGGAAAGGGATTGGTGAACATACTGAGACCCCTGGATCACGGCGGAGTGCGGAGACGTCACATGCCTGCACTGTCACAAGCAAAGACGCAGCCGAGGAGTGCAACTGAAGAAATTTGAAATCCTTCTCAGGGGTCTCACTGATACTTAGTCCATTCAAACCAATAATAAAGAATTTGGGCATGAAGCTGAAATATAAAAGAACATTTTTATTAACCTTAAATGAGGTGAGACTACGTCACACAGAAGCCTTAGCAACTGAATGAGGCAGTCTGCTAGGATGGTCTTACTTCACGTCTTATATACTCTTTATCCTTCCCCAGGAATGTAAGGGAGTTGTACCAATTACATTCCTAAACAAATGGAAAATCTGGAGGGTCAGCAGGTGAGTAGCCTTTGGGGTTTTAGCAGGATATGGGCAAAACATTATAATTACATAGTTCACAAAGGTTAATCTGATTTAGATGGCACTGCAGGGCATGGCATGATTACATGTACAGTATCATCAAGTTAATCATTAGGAATGTCCCAAATTCAATCTCCAAAAGCCGGACAAACCTATAATTGAAAGCATAACCCATGTAATGAAGAAACATAAAAAAGAAACAGTAACAGATGATGAACAAGATAGGGCATGTGCAAGGAAACTACAAGTTAACGATGTCCTGAACATTGATTGGCAATCTCAGACAAAGATCGATCAGGGAAATTGGCTTTGCGAGGTCAGTTTCAGGTGAAGAGGCCAGTTTCTTACAGTTCATTCCAGAGTCAGAAAGAAACCTAGTTAATGTATACATGGACTAAGAAGGCCAGGCCACTTTGTTCGCCAGGCTACCTTCACAGGCCTACGTGAGGGCAACACAAAATGGTGGCACAATATAAAATGGAGTCAGTCTCGAGAATTACAGAACCTCACAACTGCCCCAGCAACTTCTCAGGCAGGAATCACCAGGCAGCATGAAAGGCAGATAACACATGGGGCGACCGCCTACAGCCTGAGTGGAGGAACAGAGGGCACGAGAGGAGGCGCAACAGGAGGTGAGACATGGGGACTGTTTCCCGTTGATAAGCAGACGGCGGCAAGACTCCAGCGGGCATTGAACACTCTGGACACTGAACACTGGTGGGGGATACATGAGAGATATAAGTGATTCCTTGCAGAGTTGCGCAGAAGATACGCAAAAGTGCGCAGAGGCCCTACAAGTGCGGCTGTGCACTGCGGGCCACCAGTTTGAGGATTAGACCACCCAACCAAGGGGAGGCCCAGCTGCACAGCATCCCTATCCTCATAACACCGGAAGGCGCAGGATTGAAGGTGCCGGAAGATGCAGGGGTAGGCCAGGCCTTGCTCAATTGAGATCCGGAGAGAGGGATGGCTCACTGTGGCAGGCCGCTCACATTGCACGGGGAAGGGAGTCGCAGTGGCGCAGAGATACTCCACTTGATAGCACATAACACGAAGGAACGACAGAGACAGTGCACGCCACTGGTGAGAGGGGCTGCGGCGTCGCAGAAATGGGAAGGGGAGATAAGACCCAATCTAAACAGTCTTTCGAGCAGAAGCGCTCAAAATCTTACGATGGAGCTTCTGGCGAGGACGCTAGATCGCAACCCCCAACAAGTGATGACCCGGACTCAGACATTCGCACCATTCTTAGGTCCATGGAGAAATCTGTGCAGAGTGGCATAGCAACACTGGCCACAAAAATGGAGGCACTTTCATATAGGATGGATAGAATGGCGGAGAGTCTTGATAAACATGCAGATAGGTTAGACATGTCAGAAAGGCGATTAATGGAGGTGGAAGAAGCGCATACCACCCAAGATGCGGATCACAAACAGCTAGGAAAGGTGATGCGAGTCCTGCAGGGAAAGACAGAGGATTTGGAGGCGCGCTCACGAAGATGCAACTTGCGGATTACAGGCCTACTGGAAACTACATCCACTGGTAATATGGAGAAAATTGTGGAGAAGCTTTTGGTGACTCTGCTGGGAGAGGGAGTCTTCTCCGCAATGTTCGTCGTTCAGAGAGTGCAACGCTCTCTGGAACCTAAACCGCCAGTGGGCGACCCGCCTAGGACGATAATTGCGAAGCTACCTAATTATCGTGACCGGGATGTGGCGCTGCGCATAGCCAGAGAAAATAAATATTTGTGGTATGAGGGCTCCGAGTTGTAGCTGTATCAGAACTTCACCGCCCGTGCCCAGGAGGCACGTAGACACTTTGTACCACTTAAGAAGCAGCTTAGAGACATGGGAGTCGACTACGCCATGCTATATCCTGCGAAGCTTAGGGTGAACGGACAAGGGCGCTCACATATATTTACATACCCCAAGTCATTGCAGCAGGCCATTAAACGCTGGGCGACGGAACATCAAGGTAGCCCGGAAAGGAGGTCCCTGGACGAAGCGACCGGAGGTCCACTGGATGAACAGTACTGAGATCAAGTGCCTATGCACGCCAGATGAGTAAAATGGGAAAGGTGGGAAGTTGGGACAGGAGTTCAGGGTTTAGAGCATAGAGGGAGGTTAGCCCTGCATGTACTGACTGGGGAGCGCCCTGGGTCTTCGAGCCTATAGGATGAGAGACATTGTAGTCTGACCTATAATAGAGACTCCATGGAACAAAGTGGGGTGTGGTGCCCTGGATGGTAAAGCGGGGCAGCAAGATCTTTCATAATAAGAAATGAAGGTTAGCACCTTCTAGTGGGGATAGAGGATCAAGTTATATTTTGGCGTGAGTTGGGTGGCGGGAACTAGTGCAAACCATGGTAATTGACGCAAGTGCGGCTGGGCTGGACTGGGTTTCTCTCTGTTGGGCGCTACACCTTATCCATGGATCTACCTCCGCCTCATAGTGCCTGACACACCAGTTGCATTTTGAGGAGGGATCAGGAGGGGGGAATTGTGGGGAGCTCTGGGTACAAGCGTGGCCAAGTTGGGGGTGGTCTGCTGTGGGAGAGGAACGGGAGGGCGAAGGGCAGAGTTTTTTACTACGGGGATGGGGTAGCGGAGGGCATTTTTGAAAAGGAATGGTTTTCTTCTGGTTTACAGCACGCTATGTACATGCACACAGTACGCAAGTAATTACAAAAACGTTACAGAAAATTGCAGGCATTTGGGCGCTATGCGACGCACTTCACCCAAGCACACTGAGGGCTGCATATTGCTCAGGTACAACCCAATCTAATGGCGGGAGATCGCGGGAGTGAAGAACAGAAACTGGTAGACAGCTTGAGTGCCATGACTTGGACATGACTTGGAATGTTAGGCGACTTAATGATTACCGTAAGGCCCGGAAGGTACTCAGTTTCCTACACAGGCACAATGTTGATGTGACCCTTTTGCAAGAGACACACCTTCCACAAACGAGTGCGATACTGAGAAGTAAAGGACTCATAGGGAACATTAACACCGCAGGGTACATGACACACGCTAAAGGGGTGATGACCTGGGTAAACCCCAAATCAGCTTAAACACTAGAATTGCTGGAGTCAGACCCTAATGGACGGTTTGTCATTTCAAGATGTAGGGGCAGAGGGCTTGACTTACTTATGGGCAATGTATATGGTCCTAACTATGACTGCCCTGAGTTCAACTCACTGTTAGCATCCCGACACAGAGATTACAGGGTGCAACGATCTTGTGGGGCGGCGACTTTAACATGGTCAGGGATCCAGGTGTAGATCGGTCGGCAGGCCCATACAGGAAACCATCAGCAGCTGCGAGAGAGCTGGAAAAGATGATGACATGCATGGGCCTAGAAGATGTATGAAGGGCACGCAACCTGCTTCCAGGGGGCTTCACACACTACTCCGCTTACCATAATATACACACAAGTATAGATTTCTGGTTGGCCTCAACTTCAGTGGTAGAAAATAATCGAGCCTGTAAGGTACTCACCGGTACTACTAACATTGGCTACCCCCAAGAAAACGATTCCTCCATTTACCTGGCGCTTCCCACTGTACTCGCTGCTGTACCCTGTCTTTAAGGGGGAATTAGCGGATGCTATAGAAACCTTTTTCAAGGTCAATATAGGATCGGTAGATAGTTTTCAAACGGTTTGGGAGGCCTTCAAGGTTTATATACATGGTATTGCAATGACCAAACATTCTGGGGTATTGAAGGCCATAAGGCAGAGATTGCAGGACCTAGAGCAGAAGCTAAAACAATTCGAGGATCAGCAAGGGGCGGATAGGGAAGAGGGGCGGGAGGACGAAATAAAGGCCCTATTCGAAGAATACCATGAAGCAGCGGATAATGAGGTCAAACTTTTAGGCAAATACACAACAGCTCGCACATAAGGGGAGGGGGAAAGGCCGGGCTCCCTACTGGCTCAGACCCAGAAAACAAAACGGGGGAAGACACTGATAACACAGGTGAGATCTGCGGAGGGAGACTTGCTCAAGGAAGAGGTAGATATTGCGGAGAGATTCCGACAATATTACGCAGATCTTAATACGTCAAGGTCAGAAGACATGGAAGAGGAAAAGCAGGACTACCTAGAGCATATAGCACTGCCCTCCCTCTCGGATGTGCACAGAGAATTCCTAATGCTCCCAATAGAAAAAGACAAAATATTCAAAGCCCTGGCGGGCATGAAGTCAAGCAGTGCGCCGGGGGTGGATGGCCTCACGGCCAACTTTTATAAAGCCTTCATAGATATCTTACCTCCCCACTTGGCCACGCTCTTTGACGATCTATGTGTTGAGGGTACCATGCCGAGATCCATGAGGGAAGCGATCCTAGGGACAATCCCTAAACCAGGGAGATCGCCAGAGGAGTGTAGTTAATATCGCCCATTGTCACCCTGGCCAATCGCCTAGCCCCCCTGTTTACGATATTGGTGGCACCAGAACAGGCAGGAATTATACCTAACAGAAATCACACATACAATATCCGTACTGTATTTGGCACTATGCAGCATGTGAGGCAAGATGTTAATGCGGTGGCAGTCTTCCTAGATATGGAAAAGGCCTTTGACTCGGTGGAGTGGGCGTTCATTCCTAAGGTACTTACAAGGATAGGATTGGGGTCGTTTTTTTTACAACTGTTTGGTACATTGTACCACAAGCCCAAAGCTAGAGTACGTATAGGTAATTTAGTCACAGACCAGTTCACCATCACTAGAGGCACAAGACAGGGCTGCCCACTATCGCCACTACTTTATGTCCTGGTCGTGGAGCCCTTGGCGTGCACCCTTAGGGAGTATCACGGTCATGAGGGCATTGGCTTCCCGACATATAACATAGTGATATCCTCGAAGGGCGTGGCTTGGAGGCCAATGGTGGAAGCCGCGTGAGCGAGGAGCTCCACCAACGACCTGAAATAATCCTGTTATAAAACGACATTACACCCCCCGCCGCCGCCCAAATGTTGGTGAGGCATTGCGCACCAGTGCTGGCGCGGCTCCTATCCAAGAACGGAGGGGATCGCAGAGTTGTGAGGGTGTTTTTCCAGCTCATAGCCGAGTTGAGAGAGACACGCAAAATGGCGGCAGAGACGTGAATGGAGGCTCGGAGCTGCTGCTTCCTGATATCGGCACTGCGAGCAAGGTGGGCGAACGACCGGAGCAGCGGGGGGCACTCACTTCCGCCCCCTACCCAAGAGCTGCAGAGAGAAGCAAACGGGGTAGACGGCCCATGCTACATTGACTGGCGCCTGAAGACGCCGGCGAAAGAGGAGCGCAGCTGGAGATGCCGTGTGCGCTGGAGCTGA
The DNA here is from genome assembly GCF_964261635.1 of Lissotriton helveticus. Taxonomy (NCBI): domain Eukaryota; kingdom Metazoa; phylum Chordata; class Amphibia; order Caudata; family Salamandridae; genus Lissotriton; species Lissotriton helveticus. The sequence continues at coordinate 436,603,736 of NC_136070.1, read as the reverse complement.
GGCGGCCACTGCGGGCCGAGGAAGAGACCCTAGTGGGGGTTGCCGCTCCCTTGCATTGGTGCTGTGAGTATGAGGGAGAGGATGACTGGGGCAGTGGAGGGCCCCCACCTTTCCCCCCCAGCCTAAGAAAGATTGAAAGGAGCAGATCGGGCGGATGACCTGCGTAACATTGACTGGCACCTGGGGATGCCAGCGAGGGGGAAGTGAAGCCACTGAGAGCACTGAAGCCGCGGCGGCCGTCGAGGATAATGAGAGAGACGCTCGCGGGAGCTGCTGCTCCCCTGCATTGGCGCTGTGAGAACAGGGGAGAGGGCAACTAGAGCAGCGGAGGGCCCTCGCCATTCCCCCCCCCCCGGCCTGAGAGCGGCAGAGAGGAGCAGGTTGGGCGGACGGCCCGCGCCACATCAACTGGCACTTGGAGACGCCGGCGGAGAAGAAGCACGGCGGGTGCAACCAAGAGGGCTGGAGCCTAGGCAGCCGCGAGGGGCCGGAGAAGAGACGCGACCCACCAGAGCAACGGCGGCGGTTGAGTGGCAGGTGGGAGAGGCATCCAACTCCACGCTGGTAAGTGGGGCGTAGCGGGACCTGGGACTGCAAACTGCGGAAGCGGGCGTGGATACCCGGTTTTGCTGCGCTCTGTGACCCGGTGGGGGGGTGTAACTGCGCCCTGGTGAATATGTTGGCCCCTAATAGGAGAAACTAAGTGGAACAAAGATTAATGGCGGGGAACTGGCGCCTGGGCTACTGAAGCGAAGGAGTGGCTCTGAAGCGTGCTGAAGCCTGGCGTTGCAGGAAGCTGCGGAGGGCCCTTGAAACGGGAAACGTGCTGGACTCCCGGTTCCCCGGGCTGAGGTGTTCCTCCCGGGACTGGAAGGATTGGAACTTGGTAGGGCCCCAGGGAATGATAGAACACCGAGGCTACTAACAATGGTGGTCTGGACAGTGGCTGCTGAGACCTAGCCTTAGTCTCGGCGGACAGAGTGGGCCACTTTCGGATTGGGCCCCTAGGAGCTAGAGACTTGCCGCCTAGGAATCTGCTGGGGGGACGGAGGATTTGGCGGCATAATTGTAGACATGGCCGCCCAGTTGTGCGATTGATGGGGCGATGCAGGAGGAGGCCCTTCAGCTGATCGGATATCGCGGCTGGAGCGGAGGAGGGGCACCTCCATGCGTGTCGGAGCCGGGTTGGGGCACCAAACCCGGAGAAAGATATCAACATGGTTGCTCCCCCCCAATGAGGAGAACAAAAGCTGCGGTGTCCGGCCGTTGCCGACCCAGTGGGAATTGGATAGCTCCCAAAGTTAGTAAGAACTACGCTGATGAGTGGTCCAATGGGGAGATTAAAAGGGAAGAAAGACGGTGCACAGCAGCTCTCGGATAGCGAGCCCCCCGGGCCAATCAGAGTCTGAGGGGCAGGAGACACCCCAGGACCCCACTATGAAGCAGCAATTTGACAAAATCCTGGCGGCGATAGCGGACTCTCGTGCTGCACTTCAACAAGATATAGCACATGTAGCAGCGGGACTGGGACTCCTGCGTGCGGACCACTCCAAATTAGCAGATCAAGTAAAACTGGTGGAGGGAGCGCTAAAAGATGCAGAACCGGTGCAGAAGACATTGAAAGCCACAGTGACAAACGCATTGGACCGAATTACGGCGCTGGAGAGGCGTGCTGAGGATGCGGAAGGTAGAAACTGGAGGAATAATATCCGTATAGTGGGTCTGCCTGAAAAAGCTGAAGGGGCGGATATGGTGCAATACCTAGAGAGCTGGTTGAAAGCAGTAGTGGCACCAGAGGGGCTTTCATCCTTCTACACCTTAGAACGAGCGCACAGAGTACCAGCTAGACCGCTGCAGCAGGGGCGACCGCCGAGGCCAGTGGTGGCCCGCCTGTTGCACTTCCGGGACAGAGATCTGTTGCTCCAGAGAGCGCGCACTGACGGCCCTTATCACGTGGGGAATAGTAGGGTCAACCTGTTCCCAGACTATACTTTTGAAGTTCAACGACGTCGCTCATCCTTTTTGTCTATTAAAAAAGAGTTAAGGGAAGAAGGTTGTCAGTATTCATTGCTGTTTCCTGCCAAATTGAGAATAATAGTAGATGGTTCCACCAGCTTTTATGAGACTCCAGAAGAAGCATGGATCTGGCTAGAATCATATAGGGCTGGAAAAGATGGTCCGGGGCGTAGAACTCAGGGCGCCTCAGAAGGGTTCCCTCAGCGCAAATCACAAAGATTGTGGCAAAGACGGCGGGGATTGTGAAAGCCCACCACGCCACAAACAGAGTTGGAGCGGCAGGGAGTGCTGGAGGCGATATCGGCTCTCTCTAGAGATCAAAGGATGCACTCCTGTGAGGGCATGACTCAGAGAAGGACAAGGAACACTCTGATACTGAGGCCTCGGAGGTAGACAGCATAAAGATGCCGCCGGTCACACCAGCGACAGCGGATGGGATACTGGATGAGTGAAGGCCGATTCTTAGTGGACTGGCACGGAGCTGCTGGGAGTGGTGAGAAGGATCCTGGACACTGCTGATATGACAAAGTATCAGTTTCAGGGGCTGGGGTGGTGTTGGGGGGGAGAAAGTACCGCTTTAATAGGGATGTAATGTGCTTGAACTGTTGAGCTGATCACTGGTGTTAACTGTGACTAAAATAGCGAGCGGGGGGGGGGGACAGATGTACGGTATAGCTAATCCCATGTCTACGGTACGGGATCATTCCAAATATTAGCGGTGGCCCATCTGCACTGAGCTTCCCTCGTGGCCCATAAGGCAAGCCCTCAGTGACTACTGAGGGAACTAGCTGTGTGTTAATTGTTGTAGGGGTTTGGATGGGGACTAGCTGGTTAGTTCTAGATCCTGTTCTTGGGGGGGGGAGGGGATTTTGGGTGGTTTGGGGGAAAGTTGGGTTACGGAACACACCGGTGTGCAAACTGGAGCACAAACTGAAATGTGGATACTGTATGGCAGGACTGGGGACGTTACCTGATCTGCGATGTATTACCTGGAATGTGAGGGGACTCCAAACTGTGACACGGCGCCACAAGATCCAATTAATTAGAAGGGGTATACACATAGCATTACTTCAGGAAACGCACCTCACTAAAGCAGAGGGAATAGCTTTACAACGACGATGGAGGGGCCAGGTGTTTAGTACTGCATATTTTGCGTTCGCAAGTGGAGCACTGATATGGATTAGAGCTGGGGTTCCTTTCCAGTTAACAAAACAAACAGTAGATTCTGAAGGCAGGTTTGTAGCCATAGAAGGAAGACTCCATGGTAGGGACATAGCACTTTGTAGCATCTATGCACCAAATATTGACCAGGCGCACTTTCTTGGGCGGCTAACTGGCACGTTGGCACATTACCTTGCTGGATCTGTAGTGCTAGGGGGGATTTCAACTCCATAGTGGAGGTGTCAATGGATAGGTTGCATCCCCCGCTGGTGGACTCCCCTGTGCATAGGCTAGCTAAAAGTAGATTGGACTGGCAGAATAGATGGAACTTAGTGGACATATGGCGCACACATCACCCATATGATCGAGACTACTCCTACTTTTCAGCGATGCATGATCTGCATGTTCGCTTAGATGCAGTTTTATGTTCCGTGGTAATAGTACCCTCCATAGTGCACACAGAATACCTTGCCAGAACACTCTCGGATCACAACCCGCTGCTATTTACTATGCACTGGATGGCGGCGACGTCCGCCATACCCACATGGCGACTGAGACCCGAAACTTTAGATGATCAAATTTTCCAAAGGGAAATAGCTGAGGGAATAACACATTATTTTACTGAGAATGCTGGTACGGCCTCGACAAGAGCGACAGAATGGGACGCTTTTAAAGTGTTGATTCGGGGGCACTGCATTAGCAAACATGTAGGTGTGAGAAAAGTACTCTTACAAGATGTCGACCGAGCTGAGAGTAGACTACGGAAGGCGGAACTAGACAGGCCTGGCCACCCTGAACTGCAAGAAGAGGTAGCTGCAGCTAAAGAAGGAGTAGCAGTGGAAGTAGAGAGATTGCATTGTTTTGATTATAAAACCTATGTCACGAAAGTGCATGCTGAGGGGAATAAAGCGGGGACATTGCTTGCGTGGTTGGCCAACCTGATGAAGCGGGGCTCCTCCATATTGGCACTGGAGGACAGAGACAGAGAGGTAGTGTTCACCCAAAGCGCGATTGTACACAGATTTTTACAGTATAATGAAGCTTTATATAGAAGCTCATTGATAGCGGGGAGGTGGACATCGACTCCTACCTGGATGGGGTATTACTCCCGGAACTAGAACTAGAAGAGGAACAGGCGAAATGTTTGGGTAGTGATGTAACCTTGGAGGAAATCAGGAGTGCGATTAAGCACATGGCCCGAAACAAAACGCCAGGAGTAGACGGGTTGCCAATAGAGTTTTACTGGAAATATGTGGGCCTGCTGGCTCCCAGGTTGTTGGAGGTGTATAGAGAAGCGAAGGAAGTAGGTCGGCTTCCTGGCTCCATGAGGGAGGCATTGGTAATTCCACTGTTGAAGCCGGGTCATGTGGGAACAAATACGGCCTCGTTGCGGCCGCTATCGATGATGACTACTGATTACAAGATTCTGAATAGAATTTTGGCGACTCGCCTCCTGCAGTATATGACTGCACTGATCCATGAAGATCAAGCAGGGTTTGTCCCAACAAGGAACACGGCCTCTAATGTGCGGCGCTTGTTGAGGATATTAGAAGAGGATTAACCTGAGGCGCAGCAACCTATGGTACTTTCAGTGGATATAGAGAAAGCTTTTGATAGCTTGGAATGGCTATACCTCTATAGAACTCTAGGACGCTTTGGGGTAGGAGATGACTTTGTGACCTGGACAAAGGTGCTGTATACATCTGCAGTAGCCAGAGTGAGGGTGGGAACGGTGATCTCAATCCAATACCCAGTGGCCCGAGGAACAAGACAAGGGTGTTCGCTCTCCCCTCTGTTGTTTGCCCTAGCAATAGAACCACTGGCGGCACAAGCCAGATTGGGAGAGAGCTATAAAGGCCTGATGTACAGAGGTGACAGTCAGCATATTTCGTTCTATGCTGACGACCTGCTAATGTTTCTAAAGACGCAGGGGGGGCGCTAGCGGGGGCTGCGAGCTTGCTATCGGGCTTCGGAGACATTTCGGGCTTGCGGGTGAATTGGTCCAAAACATGTCTATTTCCGGTGAGGCCGGGAAGACCACTACCGGGGCTGGCTCACGAGGTGCAATGGGAGCCAACATGTCTGGCATAACTGGGGGTCCATATCTATCACAGTGCTACTGATATGCTAGAAGGGAATGTGGGGAGATGTGGGCAACACTCCCGCTATCTGTGACAGGTCGTATAGCCCTATTGAAAATGGTGGCATTACCTAGGCTGTTATATTTCTTCAGAACTTTGCCTGTTTGGATACCGTGCTCAATTTTTAAAACATTGAAATCCTTGATAGTGGGGTTTTTATGGGGGACTGGAAGACGGAGAGTGGCCCAAGCAACATTGATAAGACCAAAGGTAGAGGGGGGGCTAGCATTTCCAGATTTCGAATTGTATTACCTAGCAGCCCAGCTACAGATACTGACACAGGCAGTAGCAAGGGAATTTAGGTGCCCTGAATACCTGAGAGGCAAGGGAATACCACGCCATGTGATATCCTTTATAGTCATGCAACAAAAATTGGACCTCAGAGAACTCTCTATGGAGGAAAAGACACTAAGACTGTGCTGGAATTGATCACAGCATAAGGCGGAAGTACTACACCCCTATGCTCCCGAAATCCCATTAGGCATGGCTACTGCGCTACCCCATGGTGGCGACTGGACATCCCTACAAGACTGGGAACAGGCAGGGATACAGATGATTGGAGACTGGTACTGATACCGTACCGGCCATTGCAAGAGAGACATGAACTGCCCAGGGGGGATTTTTGATCCACGCGGCTCTGATCCATGCATTGAAGGCGCAGTGGAAAGGATGAATAGTAGAACCCAAGACGACAATGGCGTGTCAATACACAATGATGGCAGCTGCGACTTTCAAGGTGGTCACATGTTTGTATTCCAGAATGTTGAATGAAGGGCTAACACCATTAGATAACTTGAGGGCAAAATGGGAGGCGGGGATAGCGAGACCCATACCAGAGACAGCATGGGAACAGATAGTGCGTAGGGCTTGGAAAAGTACGAGGAACGCCAGATTTCAATTGGTGCATTTTTATATACTACATAGGGCATACTTAACACCGGGCAAGATCAGGAAGTATTTTAAATTGGAAGAAGCAGCGTGCCCTAGATGTGCGATGGTGGGAGTGGAGCTTGAGCATATGCTATGGGAGTGCCCTAAACTGGGGGACTATTGGGAAGTGGTAGGAGATACATTGGACTCGGTCACAGAGAGGCGGTTAACTTTCCATTTAGCGACATGTATACTGCACTGGTTTCCCCACACAGCCAAGACTAAGGTTTCTAGCAAATTTGTAGACATGGGGTTATTATAAGCAAAGAGAGAGATAACGAAGCACTGGAAATCGAATGACAGCCCCAGTAGTGAGAGATGGAAGGCTGAATTCATAAAATGGGCGCGAAGCGAGAGCACGATTAGGTACCAGCAAGCACGGAGATTAAATAATGATAAGATACTAGACTCCGCAAATGCATGGGAAACATTGGTCCAAGCGTTGTTGGATCACCATGCTGATGAGGATTCAAAGCAAGAAATTGAGACTTGAGGGAGGCTCCCACAATTACAGGTACATAGAGAAATGTGAATAGTGGTAGCTGTACGGAGTGCCAGTCACTTACTTTGCTGTTGTAGGACTTTTGGGGCAGTTTTCATCCCACGGCTTGCCGCTCCCGCTTAGCGGGAGCCGCTGCGCACAGGAGTGCGTGTCTTCTCACCAGCACCTGATTACTGAGGGCGGAGGCAGGGGTGCGAGGTAAGGCGTGGGCTGCGAGTGTGCAGGGACTCCAATACCCAGGAGTCCCTGCGAAGACCACGGACTCACCATCCGGTCCGCTCTCCCCGCCGGCCCGCCCCCTGCACACCTGAACCTGCAAAAGGCGCTCTTCCCTGTCAATCCCCTGGGACGCTGAACGGAGTGCCAGTCACTTACTTTGCTGTTGTAGGACTTTTGGGGCAGTTTTCATCCCACGGCTTGCCGCTCCCGCTTCGCGGGAGCCGCTGCGCACAGGAGTGCGTGTCTTCTCACCAGCACCTGATTACTGAGGGCGGAGGCAGGGGTGCGAGGTAAGGCGTGGGCTGCGAGTGTGCAGGGACTCCAATACCCAGGAGTCCCTGCGAAGACCACGGACTCACCATCCGGTCCGCTCTCCCCGCCGGCCCGCCCCCTGCACACCTGAACCTGCAAAAGGCGCTCTTCCCTGTCAATCCCCTGGGACGCTGAACGGAGTGCCAGTCACTTACTTTGCTGTTGTAGGACTTTTGGGGCAGTTTTCATCCCACGGCTTGCCGCTCCCGCTTCGCGGGAGCCGCTGCGCACAGGAGTGCGTGTCTTCTCACCAGCACCTGATTACTGAGGGCGGAGGCAGGGGTGCGAGGTAAGGCGTGGGCTGCGAGTGTGCAGGGACTCCAATACCCAGGAGTCCCTGCGAAGACCACGGACTCACCATCCGGTCCGCTCTCCCCGCCGGCCCGCCCCCTGCACACCTGAACCTGCAAAAGGCGCTCTTCCCTGTCAATCCCCTGGGACGCTGAACGGAGTGCCAGTCACTTACTTTGCTGTTGTAGGACTTTTGGGGCAGTTTTCATCCCACGGCTTGCCGCTCCCGCTTCGCGGGAGCCGCTGCGCACAGGAGTGCGTGTCTTCTCACCAGCACCTGATTACTGAGGGCGGAGGCAGGGGTGCGAGGTAAGGCGTGGGCTGCGAGTGTGCAGGGACTCCAATACCCAGGAGTCCCTGCGAAGACCACGGACTCACCATCCGGTCCGCTCTCCCCGCCGGCCCGCCCCCTGCATAGCACGCCCACTATTTCAAGGTTCAACACTCCCGCAGCGCGGGACGCAGCCCGGGCGAAGACAGGGCAAAGACCGGGCCGTTTGAGGCCGTTCGAGGACTGAGAGGGCTGGGTTGGGCTACCCCCTTTGTTGCATCCCAGCATTACTGTCACATCTTACAGTTTTATTGTTGTGTGTAAAGCTATTTATTAACTTGTACTCTGTAAGATGTGTTCTCGGGGTAGCCGGAGCAAAACCCTCATGGCGGCCAGCAACTCCAATAGATCGATAGATGATTTCCTGGTCAAAACCAATTTGGCGATTGACCAGGAGATCACCAAAATGCAGCACAAGGTCTCTTTAGAACTTGATGCTGCACGTAGGTTGTCGGCGCATATTGCCAACACCAAAAAATCCTCCTTGGGGGAAATTGCATCTGCCCGTTCCCCCGATTGCCCAGCTGCCCCACGCCCTCTGATAATAACGGCAGTCATGCATCCTGCTCCCTCCACTATTCCTTTAGATCCCCCTTTAATTTTCCCCTCTGATCCACTGGTACAGAACACTGCTCCTGCCCCTATATTTAATACTGCGGGTTCCTTCCCCTCCCCCAAAATAAGTCAAGTTGCCAGTCATTTTAGCGCCAAGAAAGCTGCGGCACACAAAAAGAAATGTCTGGCAAGAACTATACACGCCAGGAAAAAAGCCAGAATAGCAAGGCTAAAGTTTTTCAACAATAGAAGGGTCATGGGTTCGCTGGGAATGAATGACGCTAACCCCAAACTGACCAATACTGTTTTTAATGGGGAAGTTATTACTGAATTATCTAGCCGGGTCGAAGATGATATTCCTACCATCCCTCCTAGTCAGAATAGTATAAACACCCCGGAGGGTCGGGGGAGTGCATCCGTACACGATAGGGAGAGTGACAGCGAATTTCTTCAACTAGTCTGGGGCACGTTAAAGCAGTTACTTTCCCCTCTGGAATTGAGGCTCTCTCGCATAGAGAATAACCTCCTTGAAATGGATAGGACTATAGTGACTCTAGCTAGTTTGAGCCTCAAGGAAATGGATGCTAAGCTTAAAGGCGCAACGGAACCCACTTCACAGCCTAAAGATACACAATATGTCCAACCTCCCGCACAAAGAATCCATAGCATTCCCGAGACCCTTCCCAAGCCCATTCCAAAACCCCGTACCACTGCTGTAAATATCACTCCCCCTACTCCGAGTACAGTAACTCGAAAACCTTCTCATTCCCAGAAACCAGCACAGAGGCCGAATACAGTATCTAGGGCACCGGCTAACCACCCTTCCAGGCCACCCTCGGTGCATAACCAAACACGACAGGTTAGTCGTCACAATTTTCGCGGAGGGTTTATTGACCTTCCGCCAGAAGCAGGGTCGTACGTTATTGTTCTAGCGGGTGTTCCAGAGTTAGATCAGCAATCACAGGAAAATGATTTTTCCTTAAAAAATAAAGTCATTCACTGGCTCAATTCTAACAAACAACTACCCGATCACCAAAGAAGTAATATACTTATGGTGCGGAGAGTTCCTTGGATTGGTCATACCCATAAATCCATACCCGGTGACTGTGTGGTGGTATCATTTTCGGACCCCCTCACAGCCCGGTGTCTATGCGCAGGGCCATCCTTCGAGCCTAATTCTACGATTATGGTTAGGCCACTCACCTTTTTTTATCCTCCTAGGCAACAACATGTGAGTGAGGGGTCATGGTCTACTGTTAGAAACCCTGGTCGACCAACGCATAGACTGGTCGGACAAAATCAACTCAATTGGTGGCAGGGGGTCCCCACTTCAAACAGGTTCGGCTGCCTGGAGGAGGTGGATTGACTCGGGTGGTTTGGAGACTCATCTCCCCCTGAGATCGCTCCCCAGCAATGGAGTCCTTCACCGCTCAATTCATCAGATAGAATGGAGGACATTCTGGCAATAACGCTAGACGAACCAATCCAGATGCCAGTTATGACAAATCCGTCCCCACTGAGTGTATCCAGCCCACTTGGCTTTACACTTCCTTCTCCTAATCCTACGGCCCAGCACGAATCCAATGACATGGCTGTGAGCCTGTCCTGTACAGAAGCACCACACTTAATCATAATTTCATGGAATGTGGCTGGACTCTCTAGTAAATTAGACTGTCCAGAGTGGGGTGCTTATGTTAGTTCCAAGGATATAATACTATTACAGGAAACTTGGGCGCGAGAACCTGTAGATCTATCTGGTTTTGCTGTTTTTACTAAAATAGCCAAGTGGGAGGGAAAGGGGAGACCATCCGGGGGACTAATGATAGGGATAGCAACGGATCTCGGTTGTCAGGCCTCCGGTCTGGAGACCGCTTCTGATGATCTGTTGGCCGTCCTATTACAGTGGCCCGGCGCATTAGAGCTTTTAGTTATCAACATCTACTCTAGGCCGACTAAAATGTATAATGAATCCCCCACTATAGACGAATTAGCAAAGTTTCTCGAAGACTTCCCGTGTGATCACCCCTGTCTAGTGGGCGGGGATTTCAATTCCCATTATGAACCCCTTTCAGGACTACGTGATGGTCCTTCTCTGGACGAAGACTCCACCTGGCTGATTCCAGAGTCGGCGGCACCACCTCCAAAGGTCTGGACCCCCTTGGCCTTACAAATAAACGCCCTCACACTTAACTTGGCACTCCGGGCATGTAATGGGCGCTGTAATTCGGACATACCAAGTAAACCGACTTACAACAAACCCGGTAGTGAATCCCGTCTAGACTACATTATGGTCAAAACCTTCATGTGGCCAGCAATAATCGATTTTAAAGTATGCCCAAGAATGGATAGCGACCACAATTCCCTGGAATTGACTTATTCCCTTCACTGGAATCAGGAACCTTCACAGGGAACTGGCACTGACAAGTCAGGCCTCCTACTCGAAAACAATCGTAGGAAAGTCAAGTGGGAGACGCTAGTCACTAGTGCAAATAAAATACCGTGCCTCTATGAAAGGCTAATTCCATTTTTTGAGTGTGCCTTCGAGCTAGGTACTAAAGACCTAGATGAAGTATCTAGAGGCGAACTAGCAACAATACATAAAAATATTACAGACTCCCTTCAACACGACTTGTTCACATCTGCCGCAAAAAAGAAGGGCTTAAAGCCAAAGATCTCGTGGTATAACGCCACGTGCAGAAATGCAAAGGCGCACTTGATAGCTGCTATTAAGGGACGCCTCGGCAGGGAAGAAATTAGTGACAGGAGAAAAAACTACAAGAGCCTTGTGGCGAATGCCAAGGCGGAATGGGATCATGATTACTGGGAGACCCTCACGAAAGCACTATCAACCAGAGATTCACGTAAATTCTGGCGGGTAGTAGCGAATGGCACGACTGAGCTATCTCCAGCACTTGAGCCAAATATAGCCCCTTCTGTGTGGCAGGCCCACTTTGAAGCATTGTATGAGCAGGGTGTTGGGGATTCTACCATTGAGCCCTCTCTGATTTGTCCAACCCCCTCTGGGCCTCCTTTTACAGAGAAAGAAGTGAGGCAGGCTATTAAGAGCTTATCTGCTGGAAAAGCACCTGGATTAGACGGGGTTCCGGGGGACCTGTTCAAACAGGAACCAGGGATTTGGGCACCGTACCTCACACTTATGTTCAATGCTATTCAGGGTGGAATGACTGTACCGGATACTTGGATGGGAGCAGAGGTAGTCCCAATCTTTAAAAAGGGATCCCCTCTGCTCCCATCCAACTACCGCCCTATCAGTCTGATAGATATATCCCAAAAACTCTTTGGCAGACTGATTTTAAATCGTTTGCAGGTGTGGATCCAAGAAATGGACATCCTGTCACCATATCAGGCAGGATTTCGGGAGGGTGTATCTACCACTGACCAAATTTTCAGGCTTCAACTCCTTTATTGGAGAACAGCGGTTATCGAGGGCGGCAGTCTATATACCATCTTTGTAGACCTCCGTGCCGCCTTCGATTTGGTTCCCAGGGCAAGGTTGTGGAGCGTCATGAAGGACCTGAACGTCCCTGAGGATATTCTGGCAATCCTGATGAGACTCCACTCCAACAATTATGCTCGAGTCAGGTGTGGCAAAGGTGGCAAGCTAACCGAAAGGTTCCCCGTTCGCAGAGGTGTAAGACAGGGTTGTGTGCTCGCACCCACCCTGTTTTGTATCTTTGTGAACGGGGTAGTTGCCCACCTCAACAGGATTGCTAACTCTGATGCCCCAAAGCTGACTGGCAACAGGGTGCCCGCAATCATGTTTGCGGACGACACCCTGCTGCTGTCTAAATCTCCAATGGGGATCCAACGTATTCTGGACGGCTTCCTTGACTTTTGCTCTGAGAGGGGATTGGAAATAAACCCCCAAAAAACCAAATTTATGATTTTAAATCCGAGCCCCCGAAATAGAGCCCCTCCCAACCTAGGAACGATCCAGTTAGAACGGGTCCATAACATTGAATATTTGGGCATTACGATAAATGAATATTTTGCTTGGTCATCTCACCAGGCCAAAATGACCATCAAACTGGTACAGTTGGCGGGTGGCACTTTGCGCCTGGCGAATAAATCAAGCTATCGACCCCTTGCCCCAATCATTCATATATACAAGATGCAAGCGAGAGCAGGGGTTACTTACGGGGGTGAGTTGTGGGGCTACATTCAACACCCGAAGCTGCAGGTCAGTGAGAACAAATTTCTGCGACAGCTAGTCACCCTTCCCCAGAGTACCCCATTACTTCCACTCAGGCTAGATCTGGGTATCATTCCAATAACAGAGGAACTGGGACTTAAACCCCTAAAATTCTGGAGGCGGCTGTGGTCTAGTCCTGATCTTACAACTTACAGAGAGGAATTACAGGAATTCTTGGAAATAGGGAAGACAAAGAAGATTCCTTGGCTGACCTATGTCAAGGGAAGGCTCGAAGAAATTGGGCTCTCAGAATTATGGTCTGACCCTATCAATTCATGCACGAAAATCTCCAAGAAGGCACTTACTAGTGCCTATAATGACTTAATGCTCACCAAAGCCTTCAATAATTCCCCTGAGGGGTCCCTGACAAAATTATTCCTGAAAATTAAAGACACTTACACTTTTGAAAAGGTATTGGACAATATTTCCCCCGCACTAACAAGGAAATTGTTCCTCCAGTGGCGCTATGGATGTTTGCCTCTGGCCTCGCACACAGCGTCTTGGACAGCGTGTCCTACGACACCATCGTGCCCGATGTGTGCCTGCCCGATAGAGGATGACATTCACGCAATCTTCTTTTGTAGGGGTTATGACCGAAGTAGAAAATATTGGCTAGTCCCTATGCTCAGGAACCTGGGGTTTAGATCTTTTCATACTGCGTATAGAGTTCTAAAATCGGATCTCTCTCCCCATGTAGTTTTTGCATTGTCAAAATTTTTAACTGCACTATGGGTTACTCGAACTCGCGTGCTGAAAAGATTGGTATAACGGACTCCTTCAGCGATTTTCCCGATTGTTATTTAATATTTAATGATCTTTTCCACCGATCACATTATGTTTAATAAGTTTTTAAAATGTTTGTTTGTGTTGTATCTTTTATGATCTGTGATCGAAATAAAGATTTTTGAAATGGTAGCTGTACTAGGAATTGAGATCAGAACGACGCTCACAGTAACACACACCGGTGAGGAGGGAGGGCAGATTGGATGGAGTTGGGAAATGGTTAGTAAGCGATTACATTTGTAAGGGGATATATATGTTATAGAAATATATAAATCATCAAGACATCATGTTGAGACATCACCATTGAATGGCCAAGAAGGGATAAAGAGGGACATATTGAGATGTGGGATGTAAGATGCTGATAAAGGTATACGGATTATGGTCGGACGCATGTATGAAAAACCAATAAAATATGTTTTTTTTTAAAAACATAGTGAAATCCTCCTATGCAGATGACACGCTGCTGTATGTGCGGCATCCTGAACAAAATGTGACAGCGGTGCTTCGGGAAGTGGTGCACTTTGGGGCTTTATCGGGCCTAAAAGTTAACTGTGCCAAGTCCATAGTTTTTCCGCTCACTCCGGTCACGGAAGAATTCAAAATGGAATATCCACTGCAATGCACTACGGACTCAGTCTGATACTGAGGGATTAAACTGCATACAGACTCTGAGACGGTATTATGGGAGAATTATGGCACGCTCATGGATAGATGGAGGACGGCATAGAGGCATGGTGCAAGCTCCCCCTGTCCTTGATGGGAAGGATATAAATTATGAAGATGGTGGTTCTGCCTAGGATGCTATTCCTATTCACCAATATACCAATAGTACTATCACAAGCTTTTTTCCAAAGACTCACACAGTTGATGCTAAAGCTAGTGTGGGCGGGCAAGCAGGCGAGGGTTAAATGGTGGGCTCTTATAATACCTTACAGTATGGAAGGCCTAGGAGCACCGGATTTTGAGCTTTACTATAGGGTGGCACAGTGCGCACACTTACATGCCTGGATTCACGGCGAGGCAGGAATACCATACCTGCGTATGGAATTTCTGTTTGCCGCTCTACATTCGCCACTGGCGACAATATTCGAAAACCCGGATCGTAGAACCGGCTTCCATGACTCAATGAACGCTACCAGACATGCATGGCACTGCTTATTAGAGCAACAGGCAGGAGCATTACTATACACACCATCCATGCCCTTAGAGTGGGCTCGCTGGCTGACTCCATGCAGGGACAGAGGAGTCTTTAAAGGTCTGCAAGCTTTGAATATTAGGGTTGCGGGAGATCTCTTTCAGGAAGGGGTAGCAAAACCTGGGAACAAGTGGTGGAGGGGGCAGAGAAGGCCACACAATTACAGCAATTCCAGTTTCACAGGGTGCGGCTGGCTATGCTAAAGCAGTTCAGAGAGGACATGCAGGAGCCTCCAGAAATCCCTGAACTAACATATGTCATCAAATCCAACTCTCCTCGTAAGATAGTAACCAATATCTATAGAATAGCGATGACGCATAGAGTACATGAATACACGACAGCCAGGCTGGCCTGGCAGAGGGACTTGCAAGCAACAATAGATGACAAGATGTGGCAGTACTTCTGCTCGAACACACGGTGTGTCTCACTTCACGGAAAACACAGGCTTTTTTTTTTCTTTTTTTTTTTGTTGGTTAAAGACTTTTATTGAGCAATCAAATAAAAATTACAGAGATGGGCCCACAACCACACGGGCTGGCCGCTAATAGCAACGCTCAACATAAGAAGCAAACGATCACTTTCGTGGCCAGGCACAAAGCATATACCAATTATTGCTCAAAGCATAGGACAGAACATAACAATTTTCTGTATTAATCATAAACGAACTCTAAACAAGGCGAATGCACATTAATCAAGTCAGCCCAGAAGGAGGAGGGGAAAGCCACTAATCAGGAAGACAAAAGCAAATCAATGGGACTCGGCAAGGCCGGGGGGGGGGGGGGGGGGGCCAGCGGGGAGGGCAGGAAAATCCTAAAACAACATGAAAAAATTTCGGGAACGTCAGCCTAGGGAGATAGGGTAACATCGGGAGTGTCAACCAAGGGAGGGGTACAAATATCTCCACGATATGCATTCCACTGACCCCAAATCTTCGTCCACGCCCTGGGTCTGCCCCTAGCCACATAGACGGTCTTCTCTCGGAACATGGACCAGTCCATGTTATCCTCCCACACCGAGACTTCGGGCGGTCTGGATGCGCCCCAGAGTTGCGCAATGTCCCGCTTCGCGACCATGTATCCCAAGGTCGCCCATCTGGTCTGGGCCACAGAATAGTCGGTGGGTTCCCACACGTTCAACAGGCATCGTCGGGCCTCAGGCCGCAGGGTAATACCAGTCACAATAGTCATCACCGCAAGCACATCAATCCAGTAGGCTGCTACCACCGGGCACTCCCAAAGAATATGCAGAAATGTAGCACTCATCCCACAACCACGCTTGCATAAGCCATCTGGGGAAAAACCCATCACAACCAGACGCGGACCAGTTACATACACCCGGTGGAGGATCTTAAGTTGAACCAAACGGAGACGGGCGGGGATGGCGACCTCTTTCGGAGAAGAGAGTGCCGACTGCCAATCCTCGTCATCCAAGTCCAATCCGTCACCGACCCAAACCTCCCTAAGTCGGAGCAATAAGTCAGCGCGATTATTAATCAGTTTCTTGTAAATAAGGGAGATAGTGCTATCAGGCAGGTGTCCATCCAGTATGCAATCCTCTAGGGGGGAGGACTCGGGCAGGGTCACATCAGGAGTCAGAACTGAGGCCAGGGCATGCCGGACCTGCAAATACCGAAAAAACTCTCTATCACTCAAGTCATATTCTGCCTTAAGGGCCTGGAAAGACTTCACTCTACCCTTCACACAGACATCACCCACTTTACATATACCAATCATATCCCAGCGGTCAAAGCCCTTAGTAGACCAGAGACACCCCAAACGTTCAGAAGCATAAAGCGGAGTCGCCATTGTCAGTCGGTTCTCCCATCCCAAACTCACATTCGCGGCGCGCCACACATTGACTGCGGTCCTGGACGGGCCCACAAGATGACGCCCGGCCGATCTGGAATAAAGCGCTCTATTAAAATCCCTCCCCGGCAGCTGGAGTCTATCCATCTCAAAGGCCGGATCTCGACCCGGGGAATACATTGCGTGGTTAATGGCAGACAGCTGGGCAGCCCAATAATATCTCTTGATATCGGGGAGCGCCATGCCCCCGTCATACCAAGGGATGGTAAGTTTCGCAAGGGCGATACGTGGACGCCCGTCCCAGATCAGTTGCCTTTGAAGACTCTCGATCTCTCGGAAATAGGTAGCGGGAATGTCGTCATAAGAATTGTGAAGCGCGTAGAGGAATCGCGGCAAATACATCATTTTAAAAAGAGCAGCCCTGCCCAGAGGAGACAGGGGTAGCTTACGCCAACGGGCCACATCCAGTCGCAGTCTAAGAAGCGGGGGGAGGAGGTTACGCTCGAACCGGAGTGAGGAGTCCAGCGTAATAAAGATCCCCAAATACTTGAAGCCAGATTGGACAACCTGGATAGGAAACCTGTCCGGTAATGGGGGCAAAACACCCGAGAGAACATACACACAGGACTTAGCCCAATTAATAACCAGACCCGAGTTAGCACCAAACGAAGTAAGAACGTCAAATAAGACATTTAAAGATTTACACGGGGAAGTAAGATACAGAAGAATGTCATCCGCGTAAAGCGAGACGCGGTCTTCAAAATCCGGTGACCAACGGATCCCTTTGAGTGAAGGTTCCCATCGAAGCCACGCAGCCAACGGTTCCAGAGCAAGCGCGAAAAGCAACGGAGACAGGGGGCACCCCTGACGGGTCCCCCTACCAAGACAGAAGGGGACAGAAACCCGACCGTTTACCACTACCTGTGCCAAGGGTTCGGCGTATAACATCTTCACCCAACCAATAAACTCAGGTCCAAAACCAAATTTCTCAAGAGCTGCCCAAAGATAGGGCCACTCTACCGTGTCAAAGGCCATCGAGGCGTCTAGCAAAGCCAAAATGGCCGGCTCCGTCAGAAGCCCCGCCCTCGCAACAGCTCCGTGGAGACGATGTAGGTTAAGAGCCGTGTTGCGATGCGGGATAAATCCGGATTGATCCGGATGAACCAAGCCACTAATGACCGTCAAGAGGCGGGTAGCCAGGAGCTTAGCCAGGACCTTGGGTTCAACATTCAACAGGGAAATGGGCCTGTAAGACGAACAAAGGTCCCGAGGTTTACCTTCTTTGGGAATAACAACTATCGTAGCCAGACGCTGATCATATGGGAGACTACCCCGTTCGCGGGATTCCAAAAACATGGAATGAAGATAGGGCGCCACCCTGTCAGGACTTAGCTTGTACAATTCAATTGGCAATCCATTCGGGCCCAAAGCTTTGCCCGAACGGAGTGAGCGAATGGCCGTCGCTATCTCGTCCGTAGTAAAAGGGGACTCCAAAGAGACTCGGTCTAAATCGGAAACACTGGGCAGAGCAATATCACGCAACAAAAGGCGAGAGTCATCAACATCCCGTTCAGACACAGGGGTATAAACCACACGAAAATAATCCGCAAAACATTCAACTATTCCAACCGGGTCTGTCACTCTCACACCGTTCGAAGTCTGAATCACAGGCACCACACGATTCGCCCTCTCCTTCTTATCCAACCATGCCAATAATTTACCCGCTTTGTCCCCCACATCATACAAACGACCCTGTTGCTCCCGAAACATCAGTTTAGCCGCATCTGTGACCAAAGACTTATAAACAAATTGTTTCAGACCCAGGGCGTGGAGTTTATCAGATGTAACATCCGATTCTAGGTCAGCCTCTATCTCAGCAATCTCCCTCTCAAGGTCCACCACCTCCCGATTCCTCGCCTTTTTGGATTCAGTAATAAGGGAAAGGGCCTGCCCGCGAATCACCGTCTTAAAGGCCTCCCACAGGGATACCGCAGAGGAGACGGAACCCTCGTTGTCTAAAAAATAATTGTCCAAAGACTTAATCAAGAGATTGCGGGTCTCGGGGGAGGTGAGGTACCATAGGTTGATAGGAGCCACCCAGCCCGCCGCCTCCACCCCCACCTCAAAACAAAGCCAGAGCGGAGAATGATCAGAGATGCCCCGGGGGAGGTGTCTAATCTCACGAACCGCCGGCGACTGCGCCGCAGGCATCAGGAAATAATCCAGTCTAGACAGACTCCCATGGGCCCCAGAGTGGAAAGTGTATTGAAGCTGAGTAGGATGCATAAGCCTCCAGCAATCCACCAAGCCGAACGTATCCAGAAACCCACCCAGCCACTGTTGGGCCAAAGGGGTGTCCCTAGGGGGGTGACGATCCTGTAGACCAGAAAACACAGAATTAAAGTCACCTGCTATGAAGAGAGTACTATCAGGGAGGTTCAACAACACACGGCCCAAATCGGAAATGGTAGAGGTCTGTAGACCGGGGGGCACATAAACGGCAAACAAGGAAAGGGTCCGACCCTCATAGCGACCCACGAGGACGGCATAGCGCCCCCGATCATCAAGGATCACATCATCAATAGCTAGGGGGAGGGAAGCCCGAACAAGGATACCCACCCCCCTGGAACCCGTGGTAAACCCCGAATGTGCGGCGAGGCGATAGCCCCACCTATTCATTGCACAACATGTATTGCCCACCAAATGAGTCTCCTGTAGAAAAACAATATCTGGAGACAAACGTCGTAGACATCGCAACACCACACCCCGCTTAATACGATCCCCCAGACCATTAACATTCCACGAAATAAACCTCAACCCGCTACCCCCATCCCACACAGCAACGC
This sequence comes from Lissotriton helveticus, assembly GCF_964261635.1. Taxonomy (NCBI): domain Eukaryota; kingdom Metazoa; phylum Chordata; class Amphibia; order Caudata; family Salamandridae; genus Lissotriton; species Lissotriton helveticus. The sequence goes on along the minus strand of NC_136070.1, from coordinate 436,584,436 downwards.
CGCAACCCCCCTCCAATGAGCATGACATCAAAAACATCATTAGTAAGATAGAATCGCCTTGAGAACACAACACACAAACATCAAACTTCCCATCCACCCACCCCCCAACAATAAAGGAAACACCCCCCACCCTGCACCCCTGCAAGAAGCTAAAAAGCCACCCCAACATGCAGTGTGCCTGTCGCCCAAGAACCCCCATTCTACAAAAAGACCCCGGAGGAGGAAAGGCTCTGGCCCACCCGCCACCCCAACAAGACAAATAACAAGGAAAACACACAGACAGTAGAGGCACTTAGGCATAGAATCCCAGAAGAAGTTACTTTACACGAGGACCCGGGCATAGACAAATAGTTCAGCTCTCTACACCACCCTCAGCACCACCCGGGTGGGCGGTGGACTCAGCCGCAGGAGTTCGGTCCGGCAGAGAGTCCAGCCAGTCATTCACAGAATCAGGCCGATCAAAGAAAAAGGTTCGGTCATTGTACTCAACTCGCAGTCTGGTCGGAAAAAGCATAGCGTAGCACAATCCCATGTCCCGGAGGCGCTTCTTGACTCCACGGAAGCCCATACGCTGTTTCTGCACCTGTTGAGAAAAGTCCGGATAAAAGTTCACCGTGGCATTCTCAAAGGCCACCGGGCCCTTCACATGTGATGCCTGCAGGATAGCGTCCCGATCCCTATAGTGGAAGAGTTTCGCAACAATAGGCCTCGGCGGGGCGCCTGGCTTACCCTGGCCTCCCGGAACACGATGGGCACGCTCCACTGCGAAGAATTTACTCAGCCCAGACGGAGAGAGGTAGTTCTGGATCAGGTCCTCGACCAGGAGATCAACAGAGTGCGGTTCTGGATTCTCCGGAACGCCAACCACACGCACATTACAGCGACGTGCCCTGTTCTCAAAGTCCTCCAAGCGCCGGGTCATGAAATCGTGCACCCTACGGAGGTTGCCAATCTCCGTCTGTATCTCCGAGACGTCTGCCGTGAGGCTGGATGACTTGAGATCCAATGACTTCACCTTCTTATTGGTTTTAGATAGGTCGGCCCGAATCAAGTTCACATCAATGGCCACGGTGTCGATTTTGTGGGCCAAGGCTTCATATTGTTGGCCTATCGTTTCCTTCATGCCAGAAATGGCGCCCATGATGTCCTGCAAGGACGGCTCCGTTGACGCGTCCACACTGTGGTCAACCGCACTTGGGCCTGGCAGGGCGGCTCTGGGGGACCCCTTCGCATGGGTGTAGCGGTCCATAACGTTAGACTGGACCGGGCCCCCACGCAGGGGCGTCTTGGTCTTTCGTGTCTCTCGGTCCCCCCTGCCCGCCATGTCGGAAACCGCGTCACCAGGAGACTCACTCGACGCGATGGAAATGGCCACAGGTAAGCAGGGCGTCGGGACCAAAAGGCAGCTGCCAGGGTACCACTAGGAGAGGACCAGCCTGAAAGGAGAATAAGCCAGCCAAAGGCCTGACAGCCGTCTCGTGCGCAGGACCCAGCCCAGGCCCGACTCCCCTGCCAGATGTCTCAGTCTGAGGCAGAATCGAAACCGAAACTTAAGAGGGGGACCCACAAGTCCAATCCCCCTGCCGCTGTTGTTCAACTCCGAGACGGCCTGAGAGCCTCACCCAGTCCCGGGCGCACCGCAAGGGCGGACCCCGAAAGTTCGAATCGCCGTATCTTCGGCGCCCCGGGTCCAAATCAAATTCCAAAAATCCCAAGAAGATCAGCCCAGCGTCCTCTACATAAATCCTCGTGAAGAATCAGGATATGTTCAGGATATCATGCCGGGAGTGGCGGGGGTCCGGAGAGCGGAAAACACAGGCTTATTCATTTTACATTTCTTAACAGAGTATACTACACGCCAGAATGGCTATGTAGGTATGGACTTAGAGAAGAGGCGAAGTGTGAGAGGTGTCAAGCACAGACAGCGGATTTTATACACCTAGATTGGGACTGCCCAGGTATACTAGCACACTGGGAAGAGGTATTTAGGGAACTGGGGAGGATAGTGGAGGTGGAACTGGCTCCGGATCCAGCAATGGTTTTATTGGGATATACCAAAAGACTGCCCAAGGCTATGCGCAGACTTGTAAATATGGGACTTTTAATAGCGAAAAGGTAGTGGCACTGTGTTGGATGAGGGGCCTGGTACCAACAGTGAAAAGATGGTCACATGATATGCTATACTGCTGCACACAGACGGAGAATTATAATGAACTGCTCCCTCCACGTAGCAGACCTAAACATTTTTGGGGATTGTACAGGACATATAAACAGGGGGAGGCTGGGGAGGCGAGTGAAGTCACGGAAGCTCATACAGGGGAGGCCGATCTGAGTGATGATGAGATGGCAGAGGGTTAGGAAGATGGACGTTGTGATAGGACGCCCCGCAATAGGAGGCAGGAACATCAGCCCAGGGAAAAGCGTGCGATGGCAATGTTAAATGGTGGTTACCTGGACCGGACGGTATTGTGATTGGTGGAAGTCGCTGCCTGCCCAAGCTTGGTTGTTGGCTCAAAAGCTGTGTAACCAAGAGATTCAGGGGAATGTTTTGTAACCAAGGAATTTATGGGAATGTTTCCACTGAGGGATTGCGAAAGTGTGCCATATGGCGAATATGTGCTGAAGCGTTGTTATGTAATGAACCTTTATAAATAAAATAAAATAAATAAATAAAAAAACTAGTAGGGCAGATTGTCGTGAGTAAATGGAGTACGATGCAAAGTAGCTGTATCCCGCCCATCTAGCCGCGAATCTCTGCGGCTTCTTGGGGTCTAGCTGGGTTTCCTGGATCATCGCAATCTGAATTGAGTGTCTATCTAGGTAAGCTGTTATTTGCCTGCGTTTCCTTGGGTCCCCTAGTCCCCGAATATTCCAGGTCAATAAGCGTATCTGGGGGTTCGTGCCAGGGTTATACATCTGAAAGGATAGGTTTGTCTCATATCTTCTGTCCAGAAGAAGCGCATTCTTCCCTGTCAGTTGCGCAGCAAGCAAGTCTGAAAGTATCATGTGATATGTCAGGAAATCTGTCTTGTACACCATTCTGGGATTCTGTAACATCAATGTGTTGTACTGCTAAGTATCCAAACAAAACTTTTCCCCGTCCCATCCCACCTCCCACATCGACATCCCCAACCTGTTGTGAAAGAACATTCCCAACCGTTCCACCCAATAATACTTTCTGTAAACCCGTTTTCATTAACGGCTATACCTTAAACTTGGGGTTCACCCAGCGGGGTAGTATCAGAGGGCACGTCTACCCTCTGCCCCTCCTCTGTAGCGTGGCAATCAGAGGGGGCAGAGTGCCCGGGAGGCAGTGTAGCATGCTTACTCATCATTAATAGCAATACTGTTCAATCATATACTTAGGAGTGGTTCGTTCTATAGTCATGCAGATCATATGTAATCTTCAATCAGTGCGGTAAACACCATGTCTTGAACCTCCTCTCTGGGTTTGGTTGTTTGCAGCGCCTTTCTCGTCAGACATAGTCAGTCATTGTTCGAGATCTGAGAGGATATTCTACCTTCTGGATCCTCAGCTTCAAGGTTTGATCTTGATTTCTTCCCTTTCCGCAGGTAGTCCTCCACCTGCTGTGGATTGTTGTAAAAGTACCTCTTCCCCTGATGGGTGATCTACAGGTGTGCAGGGTACAACATAGTATGGTCTATAAGTGCCTGCATGAGCTTCTGTTTCACCACCGCAAACTTCTTTCTGGCTTCTTGGACAGCTATGGCAAAATCCGGATACAGAGATACAGTATGGCCATTGTAGGTCAGAAGTGATTTCGACCTCGTCAGTCTCTAAGCCGCATCACGATCTCTGTAGCTAAGAAGTTTGTCAATCATAGGTCTGGCTGGGGCCCGGGGGGGGGGGGGTTGAGTCCCAGAGATCGATGTGCCCTCTCCACCACCATTAGGCTCGAGAAGGCCTCAGGGCCAAAGAGTCCACATTGCATCTCTTCCACATGCTCCACTATTTTGCCTGTGTTGGCACTCTCTGGTATTCCCAAAACAAAGATTATTGCATCTGGAGCGCACTTCGAGGTCTTTGTTCTTGGCTGCTATGACCTTTAGTAGCTTATCCATTTGTGTCATCTGTTTCCCCGAAGAGGCTGCTCCGTCCTCCAAGTCTGAGATTCTGTGCTCTGTCTCCTTGATTCGCGCATCATGTTTTTTAAGTTTCTGGGCCATAAAGCCCAGCCTATTGCACATACTGTCCATTTTGGCTTCTATAGAGTCCAGGCTGCGCTTTACAGTTACAAGCAGGGCTTTCATGTCATCTTCTGCAGATTGCATGTCTTCAGCGTGGTGTCCTGCAGGTAGTTGTTCAGGGTCTCACTGGTGTTGCGACGTTCTGTGGGCTTTAAAGGACAGTTTCTTCTGCTTTGGGTTCGTCTTGCCCATTGTGTATAGTCCCGGCGTAGCCACTCTTTTCTATAGGAATCCCTATGGGCTTAGGGGTCTGTGGGTGCGTCACGAGGCGGCTCCGTCCGTGAAGCACCCGGAGGGGTCCAGATTAGTTGAGTGCCTTCGTAGCGTTGAGTCTCCCCACCGGTGTGGAGGGGTCATGCAGGAGCTGTAGCGCAGAGAGCTGATGTGGTAGTAGGGTATGTGCAGCGAACATCGTTAAGTACTCGTTAGCACTAAAGGGTCACAGTCTATAAGCTAAGCAACGTGAAGGCCAATAGAGAGCATCAGGGCTGGGAGCTCCGAGTCAGTCACGGGGTCTGCCGAGGCGTGCGGGTCGCTGCTGCAGTCTGGCTCCACTGGGATATAAGGGTGGCACTGGTACCCAGTTATCTGCCTGTGCGCCACCAGCCGGTCCCAGTTAAGCCCACTCTGTTACTCCCAGATATGCGTGTTCATCAGCACGGGAAAGAGTGCCCAGAAGGCTTCCGGTGGGGGTAGGTATCCCAGTGTGAGCGCTATAGCCTTGTTAGCACTGCACAGTTTTTAAAGCAGTTGTTATTTTATAATTGTATATATATTTGGTGGGGCTTCCTCACTTCCGCTGTGCAGCACTGTGTGCGCGTATCCGCTGAGCCGTGCAGGACATTGTATTTCAGTAGGCCTCTCTAGTGTGGGTTTCAGCTAGGCCTTCCCCTCCACCAGGGCAGTTCCTCTTCCTACCTCACAGTGACGTTCCTGTTGCTGCGCACTCCTCACCTCAGTTGTCACTCTCCCCACTCCAGTACTCTGCAATCAGGCTCAGTGCTGTAGAGTCCTAGCATGAACACGGTCTAGTGTTCAGGAGTGATGTAACACACTTTACACCCACCCACCACAGACGTCATGGTGTCACATGACGCTGCTAATAAAAGGGGCCGAGCGCACGTGCTCGTGGCCATTCCCACTACCCCTAACTGGTGTCTGTGTCCACGTCATTTGCTGCTCTCCACCATGCGGGCCTAGGGCCCTTCCCAATTCTACACTGGCGACGAGGCCGGTAGTGCAGCCCATGCGTGCCACTACCCACAGCTAATCAAGGAGAAAAAGGGGAAGAGAGCTGCCCGCCGGAAGGGCATCCCCTGTAGCGAGGCGCAACGCGCCGTGAAGCCGGTGGGCACGTCGGAGCCCCGCAGCGACCGGGAGCCCCACAGCAAGCCGACCGGAGCCCACCCGCGTCGACCGCCACCAACGAGTGCCACCGAAAACGAGCAGACCACCCAGTGCCCACCTGCAACGGCCGCGTGGCTGATACCCCCACCGGAGAGGTGCACGGGCCGGGCGGAGCCCACCCGCCACGACCGCGACAAAGCATCTGGCCCGCCGGCCGAAGGTGAGCCCCAGGGGCGAAGCGCCCGCCATGAACTGTGCCAATGCATAAGCAGGACCAGCGGAGCCTACCCGCGGCCTGCCCGAGTCGTCCCCTGCCCCCGCCGCATGTGTGCTTAGAAGCGGCGGGGCACAGAGACTGAAGACGGCGTGAAATAAAGTGCGGCCGGACCCGCAATCACCAAAAACAACGAGGGGGAGGGAGCGGAGTAGCTAACCGCCTCCCGACCCCCCTCGCAACGTGATCCGGGCCAGCGGAGCCCACCCGCGGCCCGCCGGTAGCCCCCCAGCGAAGAAAGACTCTGCAGCGCCAGCGGAGCCCACGCGCGGCCTGCCGGCGGCACCCACAACAAAGGACACACACTGCAGAACCAGCGGAGCCTACCCGCGGCCTGCGACGTACATGGCAGGTCTCCGCCGCGCAGCGTGTGCAAGTTGAAGCTGCTGCGGCGGGAGACCGGGGAAAGTGAAGCCTGCCGCACCGGACAATCACCAGCGTCTACATAGGCAGAGCCGGCGGAGCCTACCCGCGGCCTGCCTCAAGCACCCTGTCCCGAGGTGAGTGAACAGAGGGCAACGCGGAGCTCACCCGCCTGGGGAAGCATCAGCATTTCCCCCTCCCCCCGCCCACGGACTGCGAGACGCCGCCGCGGGCAGGGAGGACCCAGGAAAAGTGACTGGCGTTTTTTTTTTTCTGTGCCCTGAAACGGGCACCACGCACCCGCCAAGGAACTGCTTGAAGCGGAGCCTACCCGCTCAGCACACCACACATCGCCGGCAACACCCCCAGCAGTGCCTCACTCACACGCACAGACACTCCTATGTGCCCCCATCTCTAAATGTAAAGTGCCGGTGCACCCGGCAAGAACCTGAACATGTGCCCCCTGCAGCAATCATCCAACTGTGGGGCGCCTATGGCTCTTCCTGTGCTTTCTGAACAAACCCGACAGGAATGGGAGCGCGCGCCTGTGCATTTCTGCCCACAAAAGTGAAAAGGAAAGAGACTCACCGGGAGGACAGTTTGAAGCAGGTTCCCAGCAGCAGCTCCAGCCCCCCCTGTGCACTGAGGGACTGAGACAGTAGAGTGCACATCAGGGGAAGACAAGAGCCACAAGACAGGCTGTTACAAGAATCCAGCATCACTGCCACCCAGTGGCCAAAAGCAAAAGTGCACCTGCATCCATAAGGACAAAACAAGCATTGCACAACGCAAGCTCAATCAGCAGCAGCAAAGGGGCAACAGACTGAGTAACGCCCCAACGAAAGCATACAACCTCACGCAGCAAGTAAGTGCGCAACAGCGCAGGTGACACCCACACACACCAGCAAGGAGTCGGCGGCTGCCACTTCCAACGCGACGTGGGAAGAGGCGCGAACGTCTCACTTAACATCCAAGCACTGACGTCTGGAGGAAACGACTGCCAAACATTGGAAGAACGTCCAGGGAAAAGACTGCCGCGATCAAAGGACGGAGAGAGCAGCGACGCCTTGTGGCCACAGGCGCTCACCGCAGCATCAACTACTCCCGCCAACGGTCCAAAGCATCAAGTACCTGACGACAGCCAAAGCAGCAAGTACCCAACGTCACGCAACAGGCGTCCCAGAACCCTGAACAGTAAGTGCGCAATCAACGCGCCACGTGGCGACGCACAGCCACCGCAAGCAGAAAGAAGAGCGCAGGCAGCACCATTGCGCAGAACAATTGTCGCGGACAACCACACGACATGGCGCCTCCCAGGAGCCGATCCGCAGAATGATCGCCCATCAAGTGCCGACCCGCGACAGGTCCACGGCGCCTCCCAGGAGCCGATCCGCAGAATGATCGCCCATCAAGTGCTGACCCACAACGGGTCCCCAAAACTGTTGTAGCGCAAAGTCCGACTGGACGACCGAAGGCAACCTGCCAGGCATCGGCAGAAGTGGACCACTAACCGGTCCAGGACGTTCAACCATGAAAAGGTCTACGGACGTGGACCCCCGAACGTCACCAACAAGCATCAAGAAAAGAAAGCATCAAGAAAAGAAGGTTCGCGACACCAACTCTGGCTGCTGAGGAAGAAGGAGAAAGTGTTCCCGACGGGGACAAGACCAGGGGTACACATGCAGAGTGCGCGCACTGCATGGAGGACCCAGGTCAGAAGAGAAGACACAAGATCGGTCCAAGTGATGTCGCGATGCAGGAGGAAGAAAAGGAGAGATCCGAGTGGCACGTCTGCCACCGTGAAAAGGAAGGAAGAAAAGGAGAGATCTGAGTGGCGCATCGGCCACCGTGAAAAGGAAAGAAGAAAAGGAGAGATCCGAATGGCACGTCTGCCACCGCGAAAAGGAAGGAAGAAAAGGAGAGATCTGAGTGGCGCATCTGCCACCGTGAAAAGGAAGGAAGAAAAGGAGAGGTCTAAGTGGCACGTCTGCCACCGTGGAAAAGGAACGAAGTATATCCATGTGGCCTGTTGCCACAGTTAAGAGTAGAAGGAGAAGTCAGTGCGAAGCAACGTCCCCACAGGGAACCAACTAAGGAAAGAGAGAGGAGTGCAGGAAGATCACTCACACTCCCGAAGAGAAGGAAGGCGACAAGTGCCAGGACAACGGTGCGAGGAACACGAGGCCGGAAAAACACCAGTGGCAAAGAAGACCAGCTGATAGACGATGTTTCCGCACACCCAGGATCTGCGGAGAGGAGCAAGCGAGACCGTTTGTGACATCCACCTTTGGGGTCACACGGATACTGGACACATGCCAGCCGTGGTGACTCAGGGGCAGAGGCCTCCGGGACGCATGTCCCCGCGACGAGAGACGGTCCTCCGACGCCCATCCGAAAGGTCCGGGGAGGGCGAAGACATCGCAAGCAAAGACAGAAACCAACAGCTACCTTGGGACGAGGCTGCGGAATCTGAGGTGAGACACATCGTCTCTTCCATACCCCCACTGACTGCGGCGTAGGAACAACTGATGTGGCACATCCAGCCCAGCGCAAATCCGAGAACGAGGACCTCAAGGACATCCCGTGGCAGGGGAACACCGACGAGAGGGGTCATCCTGGTGAGAGGGATGCCTTGCAACGGATCTGCCTTTTGCCAAGTAGGACACAGACTACAAGTGAAGCTAAGGCCGAGACCGGAAATCGTGCATCATTCCCCGGTGAACGACAAGAACTCTAACTGCACCCGTCGCCGTGGAAGTTAGCAAGAGAAGGACTGTGAGGACAATTTTGTCGCAGAGTCGTCAATAGACTGGTTCCATCGAGCACCCCAAACCGGTGCCACTGTGAACTGATGCTCCCCGCAGCAGGTTGAACATCATCTGTGATTCCAAGCAGCGGCGGATAAAAGGACTCAGCGGTGGTTGAACACTTTACTGCATCCTGATACAGTTTGTTTTCCCACAGGTTGATTTCTGTATGTGGGTTTTTGCGATTAAAAAATGGGAGGGATGTAGAGTCCTAGCATGAACACGGTCTAGTGTTCAGGAGTGATGTAACACACTTTACACCCACCCACCACAGACGTCATGGTGTCACATGACGCTGCTAATAAAAGGGGCCGAGCGCACGTGCTCGTGGCCATTCCCACTACCCCTAACTGGTGTCTGTGTCCACGTCATTTGCTGCTCTCCACCATGCGGGCCTAGGGCCCTTCCCAATTCTACAAGTGCCTCTGCTGCTCGTATCTGTGAGTCGGCCCCTTCAGGCCTCCCTCATGCCACGGGGGGCCACGCCAGGCATGTACGCAGGCACTAGCACATGAGGGAGTGAACGAGCACTCACCACTCCTCCGGTCGCAGTCTCCGCCAGCCCGCGAAGCAATAAGTATCACATCCAGCAGTATGATCCTATCGGGCTCTCTGGCGAGGAGCAAGTGAGTTCCGCATCGCTCCAGCGGCGTGCTCCGGTCCTTCTTCTGAGTATGCACTTCCAAGGCCGCCCAGCCGCGCTGTGCACAGCGGCAGAGCAGAGCCTGCCGTTTTCAGCATTCTGCGGGATTTCTCAGCAGCCGAGCACAGTTTCGGATCCCAAGCGCACTCCGATGTGATAATCTCGGTGTCCACTTCAATTAGCTAGTTTAAATGCAGGATTATTATGGATGTTTATTCCTGGGCTGCCAGGGCCTTACACGGGTGCAGCCAATTTGGTTGCGTGCCCTATAGCACCCTGGCAGGGCTGATAGAGTTGGAAGAGACACTGAAAGCTCGAGCCAGGCACGGGCCTGAAGCCTGGCTCTGACTCAGCTTGAGGTCCAATTGAAACCTTGAGCACATAGCGAGCAGAACTTTCATGTGGCTTCCGCATGCCAACCTCAGTCTACCCAGGAAGTGTGGTGTTATTGCCAGTGATGCTGACTTTGGGACTGTGGAACTAGGTACGAGGCTTGGCATCTGATCAAACATCCTGTGATTCTAAATAAATCACTCAGGACTAGATGTCCATAGCATTTTTGTGGTCGTAAACAACCCAATTCACAGTTTCGGTTTTGTGAATCAGTATTTGGAAGGGGCGTGTTGAGGGCATCCCTTCCTAATACCGAATTGAAATGGTATGTATGAATATTTTGCAACCGTAATGCGGACACAAAACATTCTCAATTTACCACCATTTGAGAAATGGTGGTAACCCATTCGCAAATGGCAAGGGGTACCCAAGGAGACCCTTCCCCTTTGATAATGGTTGGGCAAATATTAAGAGATCGCATTTTTTTACTGCCTACTCTTCAAAAATGAAACGCCACAGTTTTCTTTTTTTCTTTTTAACTGCATCTGGTTTCCTTTTAAGGAAAATGGACTGCGTTTAAAAAAAAAAGATTGCTTTGTTTAAAAGCAGGTACAGACATGGTGGTCTGCTGACACCATCCTTGTGATGGCAACGAATCATAGTGGGTCGTAAATTGTGACCTACCCCATCAATACTCATGAGGTAGGTCTATTTTGGAACCACTAGAATAAAATTCAAAAGAGTTTCATACATTAGGAATAGCAATTTCCTATTGAGATTTGCACAAAATTGCTATTAGGAAACTACTAGTCTAATATTTGTACATCTAGCTCTCAATCTACCCAGTGCCTAAAAAACTAAATTATTGTGACCTTGGGTAGTGTAACTGGTGTTTGTAAAGCTCTTAAATACCTTCGGGTCGAGTTCGCGCTATATAAAAACTGTAGAAAAATGCACAGAGGTCAAAACAAAGCATTTACAAAAAATTAGTGACAAATAGAGACTCATTAAGTAGCAGATTTCTACGAAGTGAAACCAAAAAACCTGGATAAGTCACAGCTTCCCTGCTTAAATTATGTGATTTTAGCAAATATTTGATTTCACCCAAACTCCTTTTTCTTCATAATCGCATGAGAAAGTACTTTCAAATGCACGAGTTCAGAATACCAACTGTACAAAAACTATTGTGTTTGATTTAATAGACTAAAATATTGCTTTATAATTAGGGCTCCCGGTTTTATGGTATTTTTTTTCCGACATTTCCGTCTGTATTTATCCATAATATTTTTTGCTATTTGTTTCTGTATTTATCCATTTTATTTTGCATTTTCTGTATAAATGAAGCTGCAATGGATATTTTGCCACATTTATTTGACAGATAAATGTATACTCGCATTTGAATGTCCATAGGGTTTTAGCAGTATGCAGTGCAATAGCGTTATCTGAACCCATTTGCATTGTAGAATAGCATAATTAACTGTAGATCTGCACTTAAATTGGGAAATCTATTGTCATTTTTTCATCTCCCCTACCTCTCAATCTTTACACCTACTGACCTGGCACTCATGATTAACAGTAGAAAAAAATAATCTAAAGAAAAACCTATATTCTGTATTTTTCTGTATTTAAAAATAAATACAGACCGGAAAATAAATAGTTTTCTGTCTGTATTTATCTGTAAAAATCAGTAATAGTGAAAACTGGGAGCCCTATTTATAATACTCTGGGAAACATATATGGTTCACATGACAATAGTTTAGCCTCTTGGTTCACTAATGGAACTGTTGGGAGTGTGATGACAGAGGAAGGAATGGTTTTAAGTTCATATTTAAAAACTATCACATTTCATAAGTAATTCTCAATTCAATGCTATAATGTATTATTGTCAAAACTTCTACACATGTTAAAGAAATAAACTTAGATTTTTTGTTTTGAAGAGACTTTATCATGTTTTACATGATATATGTTGTATGATTTACATAGCAAACATTTTCAGGACTTGGCTCGCATACAGACTTCAAGAGCCAAGCCAGACCATTAACTCGACTCTGGCTCGGCTTACCCTGTTAATTGCTTGGCTCTCCTACCTCTACTATTAATATCTTGCAGAACAGTACTGATAAACACATTGTGTAATAGCACCAGGAAAACATAAACTAATTTTGAAGTCTAGTTGGCAATTACGTTTCTTAAAACGCACCATTCTAGAGCCTGTGTTTTCACAGTGATGTCTAGTCAGAATACAGCCCCTCAACAAGGTAGCCCATTTGTTGATCATAAATCATACCAGGTGTATAATAGAGATTGTAACAAAGTACTGCAATATGTTTGGTCTGGCTATAGGGGCTCTCTGCTAGATCTCATGCCATCAGTTCTTTATAAAATGCGATAAGAAGTGCATTGAGAGTGTGTGTTTTGAGGCAAGTCTATTCAACCAATTGCTTGCATGTGCTTCTTGTAGTTTGCTATTGTATTGTATTATATTGTAGCATTTACATATCACTTACTACCCCGAGGAGGGGTGCTGAAGCACTTGCCCACATAAGTGGCATTCAACTAGAGGTGGGCAAGCCACTGAAAGCTCGAGGTGGGCTTGTGCCAGATGCTCAGCTGTGGCTAAGCTTCATGTCCTCTTGGTACCAATTCAGCTTGAGAGTGGTAAAGGTGTGGTATGTAGCCGTCACACATTTTGGAGCACTCTGTTGTGAATATCTTACTCAAATGTGGTGTGGTAGCACACTGTAATTTACTGACAGCACATTTTCCATTGAAATAGTTACAACATTCACACTGACATGCAGTTTTACTGATAAAACTATATAGCGCTCAAAATATAATGTGCGGAAAATTGGGTTTCTGAAAATATTTATCATTTGCACATCTCTAAATAAAGTGTCTTGAATTGTTTTGATCCTTTTAAAATCTTTGTTTCCATCACACTTCAGAATTACAAAAATAGTCCTTCATTTTTGCTTTCCTAACTGCTGATATATGTGTACAGTTCATTTACAAGTATTTATATTTTGTTGAGTTTTTAGAAAAAAACTGACACCCTACAGTCTTTCCTGTAGCACTCTCCATACCCCAGCAAATTGTCAGATAGTCCACTTTACAAAATCCTCTAACTTTGCAGTCAGAGAAAGAAAAGTAAACACCGATTTGTCAGAAGACTTAGCCTGACATTTGACCTCTCTCTTTGAAAAATGTGACAAGATAAAAAAAATCTTTAAAGGCATCTTTACTGCTCATTCTCCTTCTGAACTCCAACATGATTATTTTGGGGGTGCTGCCGAACCCCTGGGTCGCTATATCCAGCATCCATGTATTTTGGCCCATTTTCTGTATTAATTGCTGCTTTAAGGTTGACCACACTTGATGCTTTAAGGTTAACCACATCTTATGAGGATGAACAGGCATTAGGCGGAGAGGCGATTGTATCAAAGATCTGCCAGATGGACTGTGATACCGTCCTCCTGTATGATTATCATGTTTGTTATGTTACTCCGGTTTGTATAGCGCCAACTCACCACCAGGTCTCAAGGCGCTCCAGACCAAAGAAAACACACTTTATTCCTACTCACAGAGAACTTAGACCAGCTTGTCGGTTTAACTTATGTGACCAAAAGCCTCTCTAAACAGAATCGTTTTCAACTGTTTCCTAAAACAGAGAAGATTCGGCTCCTTACGCAAAGACACTGGTAGCTTATTCCATAACACTGGAGTAAGTATGGAAAAGGATCTACCTCCTTTTGTCACTAGATTGAAACGAGGGCATGTCAACAGTGAAGCGTCAGATGATCTTAGGATACGTTTCGGATTGTAGGGCTTTAGACGATCCTTAATATAGCCAGGTGCACGTCCATGAATTGCCTTGTGTGCAATGCACAAGCTCTTGAATTCTATCCTCTGCTTCATAGGAAGCCAGTGAAGTTTAGACAACAGAGGGGAAGCATGAGCGCTTCTCGGAAGTTTAAAAATTAGGCGTGCAGCGTCGTTCAAAACGACCTGCAATCTTTGGATCAAGTTCTTTGGTAGACCCAAGTACAGGACATTACCATAGTCCAATCTTGATAAAATAGTGGTGCTGAGATAAGTGTAGTTCAGAGTGTATATCTAGTTGGACATGCAGTGCTGGATTAAGTTAGAGTCCTCCGTGGGCCAGCATTGTTTGGAAATTCTTTCTACAGTATGCATACTTTGCAGTATCCTTTTCCAGTGGCTGTAGAGTGATTGGATGTAGTGGTCTTGAAAATACAATGTGCCATTGAACCATACTGAATCTGTTTCATCTCATGTATATCTGTGCTAAAACGCGATTAGGGTTTATCATGAACCAAACTCGGTTACAAGTGGATAAGAGACGCAGTGGTGTTTGGCAAGGTAGAAAGCCAGAAGAGAGGTAGATGTCCTGAAGTGAGCATCCATTTCAGGGAGGTGGGGAACTTACTTGGTGTTCTGGGGTAGGAGAGGTTGAGTTTCTGGTCCTAAGCCTTTTTCAGTACCTAACAGATCCAAACAGGGAAATGGCCATGTACTCTCCGTCTTTTGATTGTATTTATAATGAGACCACCCTGGGGTTGTTTGTGTTCTGCTTCATGGAGGAGCTGGCCTGGCAGTTTGGTCTGGACTGTTCTCATTGGAGCAGAGTCAGTACTAATTTGCATAAGGCTGGGTCCAAACTAAGGTGGCATGGTGTGCAAAATAATGATGAACTAGGTTGAGGCCGAAAGTAATTACCAGTGGCTGAGTTTAATTCAAACATTCCATTCATCACTTTTGTATACTTTAGTGTGTTGCTCTAAATGGGACTGGTATGGACAGACGTGAGTCCTGTGCACACTCTGTCACTGGAACTAAGCTATACCTGGCTGATGAGCCCTAACTAGGGTGATACTGGTCATGGGTTGTGTGTGCGTTCTGATTCAGGGAGGACCTGGCTGCCAGGTTCAGTCTGGACTGTTCCCATTTGGAGCAGGGTCAAGACTGATTTACATATGGCTGGGTTCCTACTAGGGTAGTATGGCTTGCAAAATTATTATGGACTGGGATGTGGCCCTAAATAGTTATCAGTAGCTGAGATTAATTGATGCATTCCATCCATCACTCTTTGTATACTTAAATATTTTGATGGGCCTAGCTGGTGCACAAGCTCGTAGAGCCAGAGCCAACCATTTGATCAGCTCTTCCTCTTAATTTTCTGCTCGTCTACCTCTAAACTACAATGATCTGACTGTACATCAAGGCAGCTGGCACTACAGTGACATCCTTCTAATTTGTTCTATGGGTGTTGGAGGACTTTGAGAGAACCACAGGCATCGTGGCCTTGAAACAACGTTGCTGCTTCATTATCCATGCCTACTAAAGTTCAGAAAACGAAAGGGGTGTTGAAAGTCCCTACAAGGCAAAGGTGAAATACCTATGGATGGCACAGACTTGAACAGTGTGATTAGTAAGGTTGTGTTATACTTGGCGTCTTTGGTGTGGTTTCCCCAGACTTTTTGCCTCAACCTCCTGCATTTTTTTTACTGTGTAATGGATTTCATTTTTGCTGGCCTAGATGCTTCGGGTACTTTGCCACTGCTGATCAGTGTCAAAGTGCAAGTGCTCCCTGTATAAATTGTGATTATGATTGGTTATCCACGATTAGCATATTTGAGTTACTGGTAAGTCCCTAGTAAAGTGCACTGAGTGTGCCTGGGCCTGTAATAATTCAAATGCTACTAAGTGGGCTTGAGCACTGGTTGTGCCACTCATGAGTAGCCCTGTAAATGTGTCTCAGACCTACCTGTCTGCACATGCAGAGTCGCAGACAGGTATCAGTGTCTCAGACCTACCTGTCTGGACACGCAGTTTTAAACTGTCATGTCAACCAGGCAAGTTCACCCACTTCCCAGGTCCTAACCTTCCCTTTTCTTACATGTAGGGCACCCCTCAGGTAGGCTCAAGGTACCCCCATGGGTGCAGGGTGCAGTGTATGTGAAAGGTAGGACATGTACTGGTGTGTTTCATGTAGGCATTTTCTTGCTTGACCATTCTGTGTGCCTCTGCTGTTTGTGTATTGACTGTCTAGTTTTGGAGTGACAGGAGCTGGGGATGTGCATTCACTGTAGACAGTCACAAGTCAGAGAAGCGTGGCTCAGTGGTTAGAGGCGGCAGACCCGGAAGCTGAGATCGACCGTGGACCAGGGTTCGATTCCCCGCCTCGGCGGGTCTCGGGCCCAAAATTCCACGGCCTCGACAATTCTCGCTCTGGTGCCTACTCAACTCACAGGGTCACACTCTGCGACTCTGGGCAATAGCTTGCTTAATCTCCACTACGGCCCCTCGCGGCGGGATGCCTGGCTTTCACCTTGTGCACACCCTGCCGGGGTTTCTCACAGGGGAATACCAGGACGGGTTCCCTAAGCAAGCGCCGGGACGCTTACGGGCAGCTGTGCGCTTTACAAGTCCAACACATTTACATTTACATTTACAAGGGGGGATGAGGTGTGTTCTACCTTTCCTAGGTGACTAATAGCTGGGCTGAATAGATCTCAGCTGCATTTAAAATAGTGGGAGGAGTTTCACTAGCACCTGAATAGGCTGTGTTGCCTTTGCACAGTGCTGTCTCCACCTCCTGTAATAAAGCTGGGCCAGAGAGGGAAGAACTGGTTTGGACTGGGCTCAGAGACCCTTGCCGCAAAGAGAACAAATAGAAAATGGGGTATAAGCATTGGACCTTAAACCCCAGAGAATTAGATCACTTCTGGACTCAAGAGGAACATCTGCCAAGGAGAAGAGATGGAGAGCTGTAAGGAGGAGTACTGTCCCATTGATGTGTGTGCTTTGCTGGGTTGGCCTGCAGTTGCTGCTTCTGCCAAGGATAGGACAAAGACTGGAACTTGGCTGTGAATCTGCTTGAAGAAAAACCTGCAAGGGCTTGTGTGTTCTTGCCTCCTGTTCTGAAGTCTCAGGGCCAAAAAGACTTCACCTGCACCCACTGACCTGCACCTGAACTCCTCTGTGGACTCCTGTATTCAAAAGGGCGTCAATTCCAGTTGATGGGCCCTGAGAATTTGTGTGGTTGGTGCTGCAAAGCAAGAAAAACAACTCTGACGCCATCAGCACCACCACCAGTAACGCTCAGACCTGCACCGAGGTTAGGGGCACCGCACATGAAGTACACGACGCACCGCCATGTCTGCACCATAGCTCCGATGCCCTTCAACGCCTGTCGACACCTGTAGTTTTCAGCCTCCCTGAGCCAGCGCTCACAGCGACGCTGTCACCACCGGATTCAAGCAAGCCTGGCTTAAGACGGCTGTAATGCCAGAAACCGGTCCTAGGAAGCTTGTTTCCGTCCAGGGAAGGCATGGCTTGGCAGTTCGGGCTGGACTGTTCCCATGAGGCACAGGGTCAGACTGATTTGCATATGGCCATGTCTGAACTGGGGTGGCAGAGTGGGCTAAAGAACGGTGATGGATTAAACCCATATCTGTTGACTGGGTGTGAGTGTTTGATTGGTTCAGATGCTTCGTCCATCACCACCCCCTTTTGTACCGCTTTGTTCGCCATAAGTTGGCAGGGTATGCTCAGACGTGAGTCCCTTGCTCACTTTGCCACTGGATTCAAGTAAGCCTGGCTGAAGACGGCTGTAATGCCAGAAACCAGTCCTAGGAAACTTGTTTCCGGTCCAGGGAAGGCATGGCTTGGCAGTTCGGGCTGGACTGTTCCCATGAGGCACAGGGTCAGACTGATTTGCATATGGCCATGTCTGAAATGGGGTGGCTGAGTGGGCTAAAGAATGGTGATGGATTAAACCCAGATCAGTTGACTGGGGGTGAGTGTTTGATTTGCTCAAACGCTCCGTCCATCATCCCCATTTGTATCGCGTTGTTCGCCCTAAGTGTGGCAGGGTATGCTCAGACGTGAGTCCCTTGCTCACTTGGCCACTGGATTCAAGATAGCCTGGCTGATGAGGATTATGAATCCGAAACCGGTCCCAGGATGCTTGTTTCCGGTCCATGGAAGACATGGCTTGGCAGTTCGGGCTGGACTGTTCCCATGAGGCACAGGGTCAGACTGATTTGCATATAGCCATGTCTGAAATGGGGTGGCTGAGTGGGCTAAAGAATGGTGATGGATTAAACCCAGATCAGTTGACTGGGGGTGAGTGTTTGATTTGCTCAAACGCTCCGTCCATCATCCCCTTTTGTATCGCTTTGTTCGCCCTAAGTGTGGCAGGGTATGCTCAGACGTGAGTCCCTTGCTCACTTGGCCACTGGATTCAAGATAGCCTGGCTGATGAGGATTATGAATCCGAAACCGGTCCCAGGATGCTTGTTTCCGGTCCATGGAAGACATGGCTTGGCAGTTCGGGCTGGACTGTTCCCATGAGGCACAGGGTCAGACTGATTTGCATATAGCCATGTCTGAAATGGAGTGGCTGAGTGGGCTAAAGAATGGTGATGGATTAAACCCAGATCAGTTGACTGGGGGTGAGTGTTTGATTTGCTCAAACGCTCCGTCCATCATCCCCTTTTGTATCGCTTTGTTCGCCCTAAGTGTGGCAGGGTATGCTCAGACGTGAGTCCCTTGCTCACTTGGCCACTGGATTCAAGATAGCCTGGCTGATGAGGATTATGAATCCGAAACCGGTCCCAGGATGCTTGTTTCCGGTCCATGGAAGACATGGCTTGGCAGTTCGGGCTGGACTGTTCCCATGAGGCACAGGGTCAGACTGATTTGCATATAACCTTGTCTGAAATGGGGTGGCTGAGTGGGCTAAAGAATGGTGATGGATTAAACCCAGATCAGTTGACTGGGGGTGAGTGTTTGATTTGCTCAAACGCTCCGTCCATCATCCCCTTTTGTATCGCCTTATGCCCTAAGGGCATGTATGTGTGCCACTTGGCACAGGTGTAAATGCACATATTTGCATTTACATAGGAATTCGTTATTTACCACCAACTAATAGTTGGTGGTAAATAACGAATCCTTAAACCCCTGTTTACAGTGCTACCTACATTTCAAAATACAGATTCGGTAATTTTACCAAATCTGTAAATTTACCGATTCGGTAAATTTACCGATTCGGTAAAATGACAGAATCTGTATTTTTTCATGCCCTACATCTCAGTATCCAAATACCGGTCGGTAACGGCCGAAAATCGGTATTTTCGGCCTTTACCGACCGGTATTTGGATACCTACATCTGTCCCTAGGTGTCCGTTTCACAGGGCTGCTTGCATGAATACGTTTAGGTTACAGGCATAAAAGCAAATCAAGTTTAAGGAATTCACAGAATGTGAATGTGCCCTCGTAAATCAAATTGGATGTGCAATATTACCACATTACTCCAGGGGTGGGATGTGGGGCGTCTACAGCGGATCATGCAGAGTGAACTGATGCATTCACTCTAGGATCTGTGTTCGACCTCACGGTCACAGGTTCGAATCCTGGTGGGCCAACCCAGCTTTTTATCTTTCTGAGTTCGACAAAATGAGTACTGTTCTGTTGGGTAACAATTAATTAGCATCTGTTACTCAGTGCCAAAAGGCCCAGAAGAGTGATCGTATAGCTTTAAAAAAATCTTACACCCTAAAGTTTGAGATCACCCCTAAACTTGAGAGTTTGTGTATACTAAGCTTTTTATCTGACATTCCCACCCATTTACTCTCGTGAAGAATAGGAGGAGAGCCCTTTCCAGGAAGAAGTGCAAGAAAATAATATTTTTTGTGAAGAAAGGTGGTGTGTGTGTGTTGTGTGTGTGTGTGTGTGTGTGTGTGTTGTGTGTGTGTGTGTGTGTGTGTGTGTGTGTTAGAACCCACGTGGAGTGTGAACCTGCAGGGCAGATTTACAAATATCTTTGCCTAAAACATGGGGTCTTACATTGAGTAAATGTAGGAAAGAGGAGGGAATCGGAGCACAGGGTTCACGGTTTGATCCCCGGCTCCGGCGGCAGCACAGCACCATGTGACTCTGGGCAATAGCTCACTTAATTTCCGCGACGGGCCCCAGGGCCTTGAGACCTGTAAGGGTGAGTAGTTTGCGCATTACAAATACGGATTTACAATTGGGGGCTCAACATTCAAGAACCTTGAGACCTCCATTAATTCACAGATATTGGCTATTGGTTTCCAAATGCAAACACTCGCAAACTTACAACAACACAACTAATGTGCTTATTTAAGGGGCAGATGATGGAACATTTTTTTTCTTCATTTTGGATGTAGGAAAGGGGTTTCTCCAAGCCCCTGTACAGTAATACAGCAGCTTTTAAGTCACGTCCTACGCAACGCGCATGTGTTGCATAGGAGGGGACCTCATGTAATCGACTTGCTTTTTGGCCCAAAACGTGCACGCTCTGCATTGCTTAGCATGGCAGCGCATGTACGTTTGGCGATTCCCTTGCGGGAGCGTGCAACACCATCTGGTGGCAATTATCGCGCTCATTCCCGCAAGGAAAACGCTGCGCGGCCCCTCCCTCCCGCCTCACCCCACCAGTAATAGTTTGACACTGGCGCTTTCACTTTCGTTTGCGGCCGCACTTTAATGATCCTGGACAATGGCAGGCGCATGTTTTTCAAACGCACCCTAGGCGTTTGCCTGCTGCCCCAACAGCCATCTACTGCAGCAGACTTTGAGTGGAGTTTATTTTCCAAAACTCAAGAACCAATGAAGGCTGCAGCCAAATGAGACGATGTGGCAGGAGAAAAGTCACTTACAAAAATATCATCCCAATCTTACCTTCAATGGGAGATTTTTTGACAATTATATTTAGGACAAAGCATTTCTGTCAGACACTATGTTGGTGACAACATTGTAATACTCACTATTACAGGAAGCAAGAGGCGTCCGCTGTTTCAATTGGAGCAGCCGTGGTGAGGGTCTCAAGGCCAGCGCGGGTCATACAAAGCTGAATCACAGGTGCTTCAAATACTCCCTTTAAAGAAGCACCGCACTATGCATGGGGAACAAAGTCTCCTGGCGGGTTAGAATGCGTTGGAAAATGCGAGCCGGTTTGTTGCACAGGTTACGTGTTGGCCGGCTCACTCCTCACCCTGCTTCGATACATCCGAGGCAAGGCCGGTGAAGGGTGGACTCTCGTCCATTAGTGTTAAGGAATGTGTAAAGGGCACTGCTGCGGAGTCCTGGTGCCGGGGGTCAGTTTCAGCAGCCACATCCTGTTATAGGTGTGCGTGGTGCACACAGGCCCGCCGCTCCGGAAGCCAGCCTCCGGCTCACTGCTGCTTCTGGAAGGCTCCACAGGCTCAATTTGAAGCCGCCCTCGCCTCTGCACCCACGGGGGTCCTCGGCTCTCTTAGCGTTTTAAAGTGGTCAGAAGCTTCTGGGCCCAGTCAGGAGGATGGCAGAGCAGGGGAGCCTGGAGTTTGGGAAGGCAGACTTCGTGCTGCTCGATCGAGTGACCATGGAGGACTTCATGAATAACGTGAGACTTAGATAAGTGCATGTGATAGGTATGTTTTGGGCAAGGCCACTGGACATATGCAATTCTGCGGCCACGGTGGTTTTCTTGTGAGTATGGATCTGTTGCACTTGCCACATAATCCATCTTCTGTATATTTTTCACTTGAGATCACAAAAATATAGTTTCTAAAACCGTTACAATGCATGTTGCAGTGAAGTGGCAGGCCTGTTGTTGCACAGAGGCAGACTGTCTTTCAGGTGCTAATTGCTGTATCTAGATGTTAAACGAATAATCCTGCCGCATAACTCCCCTCCCCCCCATCCGCTGCTTAATTCCTGTGCACATAGCAATAGGGAGTCTTAAAAGATGCCCTATAATTCCGTGCCACTGAACAAAGGGCTGGGAAAATAAAGGGCAGAACGGGAGGGTTGTGTCCCCAGGGACATGAAGTCATCGTCTGGCACCTCTATACACCTGGCCACTTTGTGCATAGGCCCACATGCTACCACCGCTGCTTATAGCTTTGCGCACAGTTGGCACACCTTAGTGCCTTGTGCTTTGTAAATCACCTGCCTTGCCAACTTGCTCCGATAAATGCTGATGTGAAACTGATGCAAAACGGACCACACTACAAATCGAACTGTTCTTGCCTCTTAATACCAGGTGCAAACATTACCCATCTCAATGCTACTCATTCTAGGGACATCAGTAGGATGAAAGGCTGTGTTATCTTTTACACTCACATGGGTACTCACAAACTTTCTCCGGGGGCCAAATTTACAGTGTGGTTTGTGGCCGAGAGCCGCACCTGTGGGAGCGGGGTCAGTGGGGGGCAGGGATAGAGTAAAAAAAAAACCTGTGACCATGAGGTCGAACACAGGCCCATGCAGCGCACGCATTAGTCCACTGAGCCACCAGACCCAGCATACACACACATCTGTGTGTCTATCTCTGTGTGTCTCTGTCTGTGTGTGTGTCTGTCTCTGTGTCTGTCTGTGTGTGTGCTTCTCTGTCTCTCTGTGTGTTTCTGTGTTTGTCTCTGTCTCTGTGTGGGTATCTGTATGAGCGTGTAACCAAAGAAGGATACTGAGTTCCCCGGGGATCAAAGGGAGGTATGGGAGAATGGAGACAGAACTAAACTATAGTCAGGGAACTGGGAGTTCCCTTGTTGGAACTAAGGGACCTCACACAACCAGAAATCTAGGTGTCATGCTTCATCATTGGTCCTCTGCTCCTCGTCAGACTGGCGCTGCAATGTCTGACGGGCGCCGTAGGCGCGCTTTGTTGGAGATCTTTTGTTCCAGCCAATAGTTTGTATGCGTGTGAGGGGTCTGGTGGTGGTGTAGTCGTGAAGGGAAAGTGAGGTTTAAAAGGAGGTGAGTCAGTCCACAAGGGATTTTATTCGGGTGGCTGACTCCCTTATTAAAAGGGTGAGAGGGGAGAAAGGAACTGTTTGAATGACAGCGGACTGACTCAACCCTCTAAAAGGTCGACATGTTTCATGCCTGTATGGCAATTCTTCAGGACCTCAAAACAAATGTACTACACAGTGAAAAGTAATAAGATAAAAAATTAAAAAGATACAACCTCACTGGGTCAATCAGGGAGCAAGCCAACTGGTCCTACTCTAAGGGGGAACCCTACAATATAACCCGGGAGGGCCCCGCAGTCTGTTCCCGTGGGGCTGTTCGAGGAGGTTAATACCTTGGCATCAAACAGCAGAGGTGGAAAGACCTACCCCCCACGCACGGCGCTCCGACCGGTAGCGCGAAACAGCTGGTGAGCGTGTCTGTCTCTGTGTGTTTCTTTGTCTCTGTTTGTGTGTGTCCCTGTTTGTGTGTGTGTGTCTGTCTGTGTGTGTGTCCCTGTCTCTCTGTGTCTCTGTCTTTCTGTGTGTCTCTTTGTGTGTGTCTGTCTCTGTGTGTGTCTGGCTGTGTGTGTGTAATTCTGTGTGTCTCTGTGTCTGTATGTCTCTCTGTCTCTGTGCTTCTGTCTCTGTGGGTGGAGTAGAGGCTTTGGGAGAAGACCTCGCTGGTTCTATCTTAGCATCCTGCTTATTTATTTTTTTATGCATTTTGGTAATGTCTTTCCAACTGCCATAATGCCCTTTCTACGAAACAGAAAATAGACAAAAAATAAAGGGGTAGACCAGAAAGCAAGTGTAAATCAGGGCTTCCCTGCTTATACTGTGTTCTCTTGGGCTACTTGGCTAAAAGGCCTTAACATTGAAAAAGTCAATAGCTCTCGCATCGTCGAGACCTATTGGCTTTTTTAAAGACTGGAATTGAAATAGATTTTGATCCCGATTTTGATATGGAGAAACTATTTGCTGGCATTCAGGACATCAGTCACCATCGGGGCCCACAAATCCATTTTGTGCTTAAATTAATCTAAAGAAATATTGTCTGGTCCCTTGATTTCCCAGAGAAGCACTCATGTACTTACTTATTTACCTCCTGTATATGAAAGACCATGCTCTTCTAGATGACATTATTGTCTTATTAATGCTCACTTCGTTAGATCTATACATACTAGTAAAGTTGTTCACCCATTTATGTTGGAAGATAATTGGACAACAGGCCCTTCATGTAAATAGGAGTTGTTGGCACAGTGCCAGAATAAACCTTGATTTCTGAAATACTAGCTAGACGCAGATCCATGCCTTGTCGTAGACCTGGGCCTTCCTGACAGGAATAGTTTGTTTGTAGCACCTTAACATCACAACAACTTCTTTATTGTGAAGAGAGTGTTTGCGGGCAGTATGAAGATCAAAGCATGACTTGAACGATTTATATTTCTTAACCAACATAGGGCCTAGTGTACTTGATCGAAGCAAACGTTCAATAGTATTGGAAATAACTCCAAATGCTTCCAGAATATGTCAATGAACAGGGGTCTCATTCCAATAATATAACAACTGAAGCCCACCACTGTTTTAATTAGCCTATCTATTCTGGCCAGTTCCCACCTGATATGTCCACCTTTCTCAGCTATGATACACACCCCACAAACTAAGGGTCTGATATTTGAATTTGGCTGACAGTGTTACAACCGTCGCCAGGGTGTACTAATTTACTCCCGCCATAGTGAGGGGACTCTGCCTGCCAAATTTAGAGATGCCCCAGGCTCTGCATACCTCTCGTGCATTTAGAGGAACCTCCGTTATGGCAGTTCCTGTAAATGCATTGAAAATGTGCTGTGCAGCTCTGTCAACATGACACTACCGCCCTGTACACTTTCATTTTCTCTTCTTATTTTCAAAAACTAAATCCCAAAGCGGGAATTTGCTTTTACAAATAAAACAAGTATTTACAATGCAATATGTCTTGCACTTGCAAGAGTTTAAGCTATTAGTATTGTAAATGTTAATGCTTTTTATTTATGATTTAAAAATCCACACATAAATAAAAGGCATTGTCATATACAATGCCAATAGCTCAAACTTGTTTAAATGGTTGCACATTCGCGTGTTCCAATTGCCATACATTTGCTGGTAAATATTTACTGAAATGTGACCAAACTACATTATATCACTGAAAAACACAGCGTTTGTAATGTACAAAAAGTTAATGTAACTACTCTGTGGTTTAATCTGTAAATCTATTGTCAAGACAT
The DNA here is from genome assembly GCF_964261635.1 of Lissotriton helveticus. Lineage (NCBI taxonomy): Eukaryota > Metazoa > Chordata > Amphibia > Caudata > Salamandridae > Lissotriton > Lissotriton helveticus. The sequence goes on along the minus strand of NC_136070.1, from coordinate 436,559,435 downwards.
CCCTCCTGTTTAGTCCTCATTTATGGGTCATGTAGCCTAAATTGGATAATACCCCGTCACCTACACTAACCCTCTTCTACACCTATACTACCCCACTTCTACACATCTTCTACAAATCTACTCCTTTACTACCCCTCTACCACTTTACTACCCCTCCTCAAACACTCTACTATCGCTCTACCCCTCTTCTACCCCTCATCTATCCTTCTAACCCTATACACATCTAATACCCCTCTACCTCTTTTCTACCCTTCTAGCCCTCTAATAACCCTATAGCCCTCTACTATCCCTCTTCTACCTCTCTACTAACTCTATAACCCTCTACCCTTATACCCTCTTCTACCCCTCTACCCTTCTACCACAACCATATAATTACAGATAGCACTGTCTTGAGGAAAATTGAATTTTGCCTTGTCATGTGTGCCTACGTGTTCCCCATCCTATGTTATATGTGCATGATCGATATGCATATATCCCCCTATGATCGATTAAGGACGCAATTATAGTTGTGTCCAACGTTAGTATGTTAGTTTCCTGTCCTTGTGAAAACAACGAGTATTAGGCCTATGTTGCCAACGTTTTACATTGTGCACGTTAATTCATCGAATTGTCCCCGTTTCTAGGCCTCATAAGGGCCCGGACACCAGATTCGAGTCTCCAGTCTCCTGAACCCACTCCGAGGAGCGATGCAGCCCCTCCCGCATCCCTGACCCTTTGCTTACTTCCTACCGCGCAGCGCGGTGCCCGGCCTGGCTCTGCCTGCCTGTCTGCCAAGAATATGTTATGCCTACAGTTATCAGTCCAGCTCTCCGTCTTCACATTCCTAAGCTAACGAACCGCATAAACATCTTCAGCTATAGTCTAGTCTTCCTGTCTCCATGCAAGAGAATTACTGAATTAGTATCCATAGAAGATTCATAGCACACGCAATACACGTAGAATATATGCATGCACCAGCCTTAGTGTCAAGTAGCCTTTGCCCTGATAGCTTCTAGATTCTATCAACATGTACTCCAAACACAAGATACCAGATATGATATAGGTACATGTCGTCCTGACATCTTAGACTTTAGTCTCCTCTTCTAGTGCAGAAGTCAGAGCCCCCAGCTCTCCCTAGTTACACGTCATGACCCGTTTGCGCGCACCAGTAGGTTAAAGGTTCCAGCTGCCCAGGTAGCCCCCTCCATGTATCCACCCATTTATGACACTTCTGTGACGTTTTCATCACATGTCTTCGTGCACGCCCTGTGCACGCCTTCTTTTTACGCCCATGTGTTCTTATCTTACGTTTGTCACTTGTTACGCCTACTGTATTCAATGTAATTGTACTGTTTTACTATATATATCATGTACTGTTAATGGGACGTTGCAGCTGCCATTCCATGCCATTCTATTTCAGGCTGTTCCGATCCTGTCCCTTCCCTTATGCCTGATTAAAGCCTGTTCAACTCAGATACCCCGGATCCTGCCTCTTATTTATTGAGCTATCTGTTTTATTTAATGCATAGAAAAATAGTACCGGTAATTAATTATTTATTTACCACATAATGGCGCCCGAACAGGAACGAGCCCCTTCCCCACGCGCCGGCGATGTAACGCAGGCCCCCTGACCCTTCTACAGCCGTGACGGAACTCTACTGTGCACGTGCAGATATTTCTGCTTCATCAAGTCTCCCTCAGGCCCACGAAGGAGACGGAGACTGCGGTCCGGCATCCAGACGAGGCGGTGAGGAATGCGGTTCGTCCCGACCAGAGCCCAAGCCGAGAGAGCAAGGTCCGAGGTATCCGGAGGCCCACCTGTTTCTGAAGCCCGAAGTTCGAAGAGCATGCGTAGTAACCAGATGTCGTAGCAGTCCAGTCCAGTCCGAGGCCTTCAGTTCTGCTTCCCGGTGAGTACCGTTGCTGGGGGAGTATCTAGACGGGGTCATTAGTTTGTCTCCGGTCCGATGGGTTTGGGTACGCAGATCCAGTCCGACGTGTCCATCTAGGTGGATACGGTATGACGTGTCTCTTTATGAGACCGGTATGTTCTGTACTGTTTTAGCAGTGCATCCAGTAATTCTAGTAAGTCAGTTTCTCGAGAAATTCAAGCGTTATGTTTTCAGTGTATCAGGTAGAATTCTGTTCGAACTGTTATTAATGTATTTCTATGTCGTGGTATGAGTGATTTGTTTGCCATTTCATTACTGTGATTATTGTGTATTGTGTTTAATTCAAGTACGGCTCAAATATGCCTCTGTTTTCAAAGTTACGTCAGATAAAAACCAGAAAAGGGTTACTCGAAGAAGCAGTTCCTGTCCCTCCTAGGGACAGTCCTGGACACTTTATGTATCACAAGCATGGCTTAGATGCCATATTATATCTAGACTTATGGGTGGATTATACAAAGAATCTTGAAGAGAAATATAGATGGCCTGTATCAGGTACATGTGATGCCGAGTGCATCATGCGAGTAGAAGAAGCATTATGGAAAAAGAAAGCCAGACAGTCCCAGAAAGATGCCATAGAATTATGGCGCAAAGAATCTCATAAAAGAACCGAAAAAGAATTCAGAAAAGCAGAATTAAGTAGAGAATCCTCAGAAAAAGCCCAAGAAAGGGAACTTCTAGAAGAAGGTGAACGAGTTAGAGCAGAACAGTCAGACAGACAGAGAAATGTCCTTATTAAAGGTATGTACCCTCTTCTTGCCGAGGGCTTGCCGAAGGCAACCCCGGAAGCACCCCATAATTTACCGCCACCATTAGTCCCGACTAAACTGCGTCATAAACCGACTGCAGCCGAAATTTTTCTTTCTTCCTATTTAGACGACACTGTCCCAGAATATGCTAATACAGATCCTACTCCGCCAGTCCAAGTTCAAATCCAGCCTCCTGTTAATGTAATTCCTGTGCCTCCAGTCGTTGGTCCTGTCCATGCGCCAGTCCCCCAGGATCAACCCACATTACGTACTCCTACTGTACCAGTCACTTTACCAGCACATTCAGTATTAGTTGACGATTCCAGTTCAGGAGGAGCAGGGGGAAGTACTCCTATCACCCCGCCTCAAACAAGGCGACGGACGCTCAGAGATGTAGCGTTACAGCGTACGCCAAAACTGGCTACGTATGACGCCCTCCGAAAGTATCTTACAGAGTGCGGACCTGATTGTAGATATGATCCAGTGCCAGGAGAAGATAGCATGCTAATATATTCCATACGTTTACGTCGAGTTGCAAGCTTCTTGGTTACCATATCGAATATGGAACCACATCTAGACAGAATATACCATTTTATTCAAACAGGGGAGAATCCAGAAAGTATTCACGAAGCTATGGCACACAGGAAAGTCGAGATTCAAGGCATGATTTTGCAATTTCTGATAAATTGTTTAATAAGAGAACAAGATTATCCTGATAAAGACAAAGACGAGATGAAAGTCCTGACAAGATGGAGTGACAATATATCAGAAGGAAAACACAGAACACAAAACTGTATAGAATCCATGTACAAAAAGATCCGTAAAGAAATAATAAGTATACACAAGAAGGAGGAAGAAAAGAGAGTAGCCGAGAAAGAGAATGATTCTTCAAACGAAGAGGTAGACAGCGAGAATCCCAGTAGAATAGCGTATGTAGGTAGAACGAGACTTTCCGACAGACACACACGCCTAGATTACAAGAAAGCTTTTCCTCCTTCCGTACCAGAACAGTGTTCTCTTGAACAAATATTCCAGGCTACAGATAAAATTCTGAAATTACGAATAGGTTATAGTGAGCTTAGTACCATGCATGAACAAGAACTAGCCCGATCAGCAGTCCGATGGACTAGTGATTCTACCACGTTTTCAGATGAAATAGTGGCCCAAATGTTTCTGAAACTGCCCCCAGCCGAGCAGCGACTGGTGGGTATGTATATGATCCAGCACCTCATTATACTGTATGAGGATCAGCATTCTGATCCAGGTCCTTTACATGATGTATTGAACGAGTTACTCCTAAACCGATGGAAAGGTCTAGGTACCGATTTAATTAACGTCATTTTAGAACAGTGCCACAAATACAGAACGTTCCTGAATCCACATTTTGTTCCTGTTCCACCCCCAGTAAGAAAATCATTCTACATAGACAGACAGAATCCGTTGCGAGAAGTACATCCAGTTAAGGGAGAGGGAGGAAATCTCGAACGAGTATTTGTTTACACCCCTATCACGAAAATAGAACTTCTAGAAATGAAAAAGTTAATACCCTGTCACGATAAAGATCCAGTAGGGTTCCATCGAGAGTTAAAGGACATGCTCCGTATGGGAGAATACACGTATCCTGATATCATTAAAATGTTAAAGGTCCTGTTGCCTGCGGGCATATATGAAAAACTCAAAGAAAAAGAATGGGAGGTGGGAGAGAAAAAGATAGATTGGACCGCATTAGAGACCGAAGATAATGCACGAGTCCCAGGAACTGGTCTTGGGGATAAAGCCAAAGAATTACCCGAACTGTTAATACAGGTCTTGCCAAGATTACTAGCCACGAAAAAGGAAGATTGGGATGCCATCTCAGCCTGTAAACAGAAACAAGACGAAGACACTAGTGATTTTTATTCTAGATTTGAGAAATGTTTCATTATAAATAGCGGCCTGAAAACAAGTAGTGAATCGTATCCACATCTTTTTGTTACCAAACTAGTTGAGAATTCTTTACCGCAAGTTAAAAATAGAGTATTGAAAGTCGAAAGTACCTGGCAAGCTAATACTCCATCACAAATGCTCCAGATGCTACAGTATCACCAGAACAGAATCAGGGAAGAGCAGGAACACGAAAGGAGACGTATGAAAGACACGAAAATGAAAGTACTAGTTGCACAGTCTGTTCCACAAGACAGTCAGAAGAGGGGTCCGAATCAAACTAGTCATTCTGCAGCTCCCGTTAAAGGGACATGCAATTACTGTAAACAGCCAGGTCATTATATAAACGAATGTGCAGTTCTGAAACACAACATAGCTACAGGTAAGACGAAAGAGAGACCGCGTCCTCCTAGACAAGAACATGTTCCGCAGAATACGCAACCACCGCAGAACGCACAACAGACAGTTACAGTACCGCAGCCTATAGCTGCCACACAACACGTTACACAACAGATGTACCAGTACGCACAGTCGGAATATCCAGAATATCAGCAGTATTCCTGAAACAGCCTAGAGAGGGAGGTTGGCTTGCCTCTCATCGAGGTTCCTGTAGATCAAGAGGGTGCCTATGTACACAGTCAAGTATTAGGGAAAGACAGAAAGTTTCTGATTGATACAGGGGCAAGTAGGACTACCATCAGTCATGACGAGGTTCCAGGGGCTCCACTCTCAGGCTCTAGAAATGTTTCCCTTGGATTTTCAGGAAAGCCTATTGTTAATGAAATATCGAAACCAGTTTCCCTAGAAGTTGGTCCATTGTCCTGAACTACGGACTTGTTACTTACGAAATCATGTCCTGAAAATTTACTCGGTATTAAGACCCTGAAAGAATTAGGAGCAGTTATATGCTGTTCCCCAGAAGGTGTGAGATTGTTTTTACGTGATTTTAAAGGTCATTATGTATTACGTGATTTTGATCCAAGATTACTGAATGTACCTCAGCATTTATGGGCGCAAGGTCCAACTGATGTAGGTTGTATGCACATTACACCCTATCGTGTCACTCTGAAGCAAGGTGTTGTATTACCACGAATCCGACAGTACAAATTGCCACCTGAGGCTGTAGCAGCCTTATCCAAAATTATTAACGAGCTCATTGCTCAAGGAGTGGTTGTAGAAACTGACTCCAATGTATGTAATTCTCCTATCATTCCGATTCTTAAACGTACTGATCCCAATGCACCTCCAGTTTATCGATTAGTGATCGACCTTCGAGAACTTAATAAATGTATCATACCCCAGTACCCAGTGGTTCCAGATATTTCTTCCCTATTAACTGCCATTGATTCTGAAGCTACGTTCTTTACTGTTATTGATCTCAAGAACGCATTCTTTAGTGTCCCCATTCATCCAGACAGCCAGTTCCTTTTCGGTTTCTGTTTAAATGGAAGAAGCTATAAATTCACACGAGCTCCTCAAGGTTTCACAGAAAGTCCTAGTATTTACAGTCAAGCACTTAAAAGACAACTAGACAGTATTCACATGCCAGCTGACACTGCCCTGCTCCAGTATGTCGATGATCTATTAATCACAGCCCGTTCTGAACGTGACTGCGAACGTGCGTCACTTACAGTCTTGTATTTCCTGGCCGAGATGAAGCACAAGGTGTCCCCTTCGAAATTGCAATTTTGTGTCCAGCAAGTGGTGTACCTTGGACACTTACTGTCCAAGAGGGGTAGGCAGTTGACACCAGACCGTATCCAGTTAATAGCACATCTTCCACAGCCCGACACAGAAGGAGGTGCGAGCTTTTATCGGCCTCACTTCTTACTGCAGACAATGGATTCCTCAGTACGCATATCTAGCCAAGCCACTGATACAGTTAACGACACAGGAGGCAGCCACATTGACTGTCCTCCCTTGGACCCAAGAACATACACTTGTTTTCAATGAGTTAAAGAAAGCTTTATGCCAAGCACCTGTTCTAGCGACACCAAACTACAGTAAGCCTTTTACACTTTTTGTCACTGAACGTGATGGTACAGCATTGTCTGTTCTCACACAAGATCAAGCAGGACAACACGAGCCTTGTGCTTATTTTTCTAGCACATTAGATCCGGTGGCCCAGGCTCTGCCTGCGTGCCTCAAGTCAGTTGCAGCCACAGCTCTAGCTATCAGACAAAGTGATTCCATAGTGTTAGGACACTCCCTGACAGTACAAGTTCCACACTCCGTGGAAGTTCTTTTGAACCGAACACAGACTCAGCACTTGACAATTGCACGATTGACAGGTTATGAACTGACACTGTTCCAGCCACACATAGAAATCAGACGCTGCAATGTTTTAAATCCCGCTACACTGTTACCCTCAGTTACTTCAAATCCTGCCACACATGACTGTGTGGAAGTTGTTAACACCATGACAAAGCCAAGACAAGACCTGACAGATATTGCATTATCTGACCCCGACCTGACACTTTATGTGGATGGTTCATGTATGAGGACAAGTACAGGAGAACTAGTAGCCGCGTATGCAGTGACTACTGAAACTGAAGTTATAGAAACACATCGTATTGACACATTGTCTGCTCAAGCAGCAGAGCTCGTCGCTCTGACCCAAGCCTGCATACGAGCCAAGAACCTGAAAGTAAACATATATACAGATTCACGTTATGCATTCGGAGTCGTACACGACTTTGGAATCCTCTGGCAAGAGAGAGGTTTCATGACTTCTCATGGAGCCAAGATTCAGCATGGCCCCCTCATTCAAGCTCTGTTAGATGCAATACATTTACCGACAGCTATCGCTATCATGAAGTGCAAAGCACATACGAAAGCCACTGACACCATTTCCCAAGGTAACGATCTAGCAGATCGAACAGCCAAGCTTACAGCTCAGACTCCAGACATTCCAGTTAACACGACAACGACAGATATTCCAGATCAGACTACTTGTATGACAGTTAAAGACCCTACACAAGACGTACTAGATATACAGTTACATGCTATCCCAGACGAAATCAAGAAATGGTCTGAACAAGGAGGGGTCCAGACAGATCAAGGATGGGTGACGAAGGGAAAAGCCACATGGTTTCTCCCCGACTCTATGGTTCAAGTCATTATTAACACCGCACATAGTCCAGCACATTTAGGAGAAAAAGCCATGATAGACAGCATCCAGAATATTTGGTTTAACAAGCATTTACGAGCAGCAGCCAAACAGAAAGTACGTACCTGCATGATATGTTGTCAGTTCAATCCAGGTAAAGGTGTTCCGGTGGAACAAGGTGGATTCCATCCTCCTGACCACCCTTTTGAAGTCCTCCAGATGGATTATATTCAGATGGATCGATGCCGAGGTTTCAAGTATGTCCTCGTAGTAGTATGCGCTTTGTCCAGATGGACAGAAGCATATCCAGTCCCAGATTACACTGCCGCAACCACTGCCAGGCAGTTGGTTCGTGAGTATTTTCCTCGCTATGGTTTGCCCAGGGTCGTGTATTCAGATAACGGCCAGCCATTCTCATCCGAACTCATGAAACAAGTATCCCTACTGTTAGGGTACCAGTAGAAGTTCCACTGTGTACGACATCCTGAAGCAGCTGGTCTCGTAGAGAGACATAATCAGACCCTGAAAATCCGCATTGCAAAGGTATGCGCAGAGAAAGGCGTAGATTGGATGGTAGCACTGCCAGTCGCCCTTTTTTACATGAGAATGGTCGTTTACTCCCGTTCAGGTCTGTCCCCTTACGAGGTAGTTTTCGGTCGTCCCCCAAACATGTGGGGTACACCTAGGCCACGTACAATTACCGATGTTGACAGTAATATGCTGACAGATTACCTGGCTTCCTTGATGTCTGCACTACTCTCTTGTCGTTCACAGGTTGCCGCTGCTTTTCCAGACAACACTCAAGTGAAACCGCACGAGGTCATACCAGGCGACCTCGTTCTGATTAGGAACTTTGATCGTTCAAGTCCGCTGGAGCCCCGCTGGAAAGAACCGAAGCTCGTTCTGATGACAACAAGGACTGCGATCAAGGTGGAGGGCCGCAAAGGCTGGTTGCATTCCAGTCACGTTAAACGATTTCATGGACCCCGTCCAAAGACTTTTTTCAAGGACTGCCCCGTTCTCAAGGACTGCCCAGATACTGACTCTAAACTTCCCCTGTTAGAGAAAACTCCGCAGCAGGAATATAAAGAAAAATTAAGGTCTAGTAAGTCAGCCAGTTTAATTGTCTAAGTCCCTCTCGGGTGAAACGGTTAGACAGGTTCCTGACATGTATGAGATAGACCCCCATAGTGAGAGAGTTAGTCGAAACTCTAAGAGAATACGTTATCGAAAGAATCTTCGAAGTCGATGCATTGTTACTCTATTAATTATGTTATTTCTGAGTCTTACGATTACAGGCATATGTTATGTTTTACATGTATATTTTCCTCCTATTGATTCACATGTACATCTTTCCTCTAATGATACAGTAGAGCACACTTTTAGTGAACTACCTCCTCACGAGTTATCCTATAGACTTGCCATGCGCAACAATACTTTTATCCGAATGTTACACTATTCACACCAGACTAGCAATGCCACTAATTGTTGGGTGTGTGGTCGACTCCCCCCTTTCCAGACACCGAAGGGAGTTCTGCCACTCTTTCCCTATCCGTTTTCACACAATGGTTCATGTGGAGCATGGTCCACGTTAACGTCATCCTCAAACGATATGTCCCTTCTGAATAGAACATGTTTCCCAGACAAGGAAGGTCTTTCCCATAGAACAGGGTTAGATCTAGAAAATGAAGTATATGATCTAGGTAATTATTCCTCAAATTTCATGGTTTTGAATGTTCAGTCTGAAACTACTCCAGATTTGCCTGCTATTACAGTCCTACCAGTGAAAGGCGAATTATGTGTCAGAAAGAATGGTTCAGTACATCTAGGACACAGTGATTGTACTACTGTGGTCGAGTATAGTGACAGTGGGAAATCTATTTTCAAAGCCTCACGTCATTCTTATTTTGTGTGTGGTCAGACCGCATATGTACGTCTGCCCCTAGATTGGGATGGAACATGTTACATTGCCTTCCTACTGCCACCAGTTTTTCTAGCCCCATCCGATTATCACAGAAATACACATCTAGTACACATCAGACATAGGAGGGAGATCGAGTCCCCAATTGTCGATCAAACTGAAACTGCCTTAGAACAGTATCAAGACTTCAATAAAGGTTTCTTTTTCTTCATAGGTCCTGTCCAGAATAGTAAGTTAATACGTAGGCTAACCAGAACCCTTGAAGCCGTAGTGAATGAGACTACTTCCGCTCTAGGTAACTTAACCGAAGAACAATCTGCTATGAGATTTGTCGTGCTTCAAAATCGTCTCGTCCTTGACGTCATACTGGCCGATAGGGGCGGAGCCTGTAGAGTCATCGGATCTAGTTGCTGCATTTTCATTCCTAATAACGCACCGTCTGTATATTCAGCTATAACCAGACTTCATAAAATAGCCCATCAGTTACACCAGAATCCAGGCACCTGGACATGGTCCGGTTGGCTCTGGAGTATAATATCTGCCTGGGGATGGAAAGTACTGTCATTCCTGGGTATAGTAGTAATGATCATATTCAGTTGTTGCCTATGTTTACAATGTGGCCCTGCGATTTGCGGCTTGTGCGCTACCTCTTGTATTCCAAGTCCAAAGTCCCGTTCCAAGAAGATTCGAGACGAGCAAATGATGCTATATGAACAGATAGATGGTATCATGAATATTGATGTTTCCTGAAGGAAACGTAGGGCACAAGGAGGGAATGAGGAAAATTGAATTTTGCCTTGTCATGTGTGCCTACGTGTTCCCCATCCTATGTTATATGTGCATGATCGATATGCATATATCCCCCTATGATCGATTAAGGACGCAATTATAGTTGTGTCCAACGTTAGTATGTTAGTTTCCTGTCCTCGTGAAAACAACGAGTATTAGGCCTATTTTGCCAACGTTTTACATTGTACACGTTAATTCATCGAATTGTCCCCGTTTCTAGGCCTCATAAGGGCCCGGACACCAGATTCGAGTCTCCAGTCTCCTGAACCCACTCCGAGGAGCGATGCAGCCCCTCCCGCATCCCTGACCCTTCGCTTACTTCCTACCGCGCAGCGCGGTGCCCGGCCTGGCTCTGCCTGCCTGTCTGCCAAGAATATGTTATGCCTACAGTTATCAGTCCAGCTCTCCGTCTTCACATTCCTAAGCTAACGAACCGCATAAACATCTTCAGCTATAGTCTAGTCTTCCTGTCTCCATGCAAGAGAATTACTGAATTAGTATCCATAGAAGATTCATAGCACACGCAATACACGTAGAATATATGCATGCACCAGCCTTAGTGTCAAGTAGCCTTTGCCCTGATAGCTTCTAGATTCTATCAACATGTACTCCAAACACAAGATACCAGATATGATATAGGTACATGTCGTCCTGACATCTTAGACTTTAGTCTCCTCTTCTAGTGCAGAAGTCAGAGCCCCCAGCTCTCCCTAGTTACACGTCATGACCCGTTTGCGCGCACCAGTAGGTTAAAGGTTCCAGCTGCCCAGGTAGCCCCCTCCATGTATCCACCCATTTATGACACTTCTGTGACGTTTTCATCACATGTCTTCGTGCACGCCCTGTGCACGCCTTCTTTTTACGCCCATGTGTTCTTATCTTACGTTTGTCACTTGTTACGCCTACTGTATTCAATGTAATTGTACTGTTTTACTATATATATCATGTACTGTTAATGGGACGTTGCAGCTGCCATTCCATGCCATTCTATTTCAGGCTGTTCCGATCCTGTCCCTTCCCTTATGCCTGATTAAAGCCTGTTCAACTCAGATACCCCGGATCCTGCCTCTTATTTATTGAGCTATCTGTTTTATTTAATGCATAGAAAAATAGTACCGGTAATTAATTATTTATTTACCACAGTCTACCCATCTACCCATATAAACAGATACCCCTCTATCACCCCTCTAATAACACTCTGGTATCCCTCTAACCTTTTACACTACTAAGCCTTTAATACCCCTCTTCTTCCCTGCTAACACTCTACTACAACTCTACCTTTGTACTAGCCCTCTAACACTATAAACATATACTCTTTAATATTATTGGGTTTGTTTACTTTATTTACTTTAGTGCACCCCTAGGGATCAATATAGATTATGGTAATTTACTATATGCTCTTAAGTGTGAGCTATATGTTTTCACCTCTAGCCTCATAAACAGACTAGAAGGGAATGTTTAAAATAAATACATATTTTTGTACAAAAAAATTATACAAGTCTCCTTTTAATTTGTAACCCAAAAGATTACATACTTTTAAAATTGTAATGCCTTACATTGCTTTGCAAATTAAACAGAAGGCAGATCTCCATAGCTACCACTACGGCAAGTTTCAATAAAGGTTGTATAGAACCTATCACCTACATTCAACTACCCCTTTACTACCACTCTTCAAAACCTACACTAACCCTCTTCTACACCTATACTACCCCTCTTCTACACATCTTCTACAAATCTACTCCTTTACTACCCCTCTACCACCCTAACACTCTACTACCCCTCCTCAAATACTCTACTATCGCTCTACCCATCTTATACCCCCATCTACAGTTCTAACCCTATATCCATCTAATACCCCTCTACCCCTCTACTAACCCTATAGCCCTCTACTATCCCTCTTCTACCCCTCTACTAACACTATAACCCTCTACCCTTCTACCCTTTTCTACCCCTAAACTACCCCTTTACCACAACCATATAATTACATAACACATATTAATAAAACAATAAATGCCACAGACACTACACATAATACAACTTACTCCCCAAAAAATTCTTAGGAAAAATCACTTACATTCCAAGAAGCGAGACCTATTGGCTATGCCAATGCTTGTCTTATTTAGCCATGCTGCTGGATGGATGGAAAACAAGCATTTGCAATGCAATAGGTCTCGCATTACTAAAAGTTTGTTATTGGTGTTGCTTTATTATTTGCAAACCCAATAGCTCAAACTTTCAGTAATGCGAGACCTATTCATTGCAAATGCTTGTTTATGCACGCAATTGACTATGGTAAACTAAGCCCCCTGCGAAAAATGCTCTCTTGGGCTTTGATTTATAATTACATGGTAAATATGGTGGTTATGACAACAAAAGCAAAATGATCAGCAGCAGCCAATACTGCTGCTGGTAGATGACTCCTAAAATGGAGGGGAATAGCCGATGACAATAGTGTGTATGATTGCCATTTCTACTCCTCCATTCATACACTTATAAGCATCTCAAAGCATTGCCATGCATTTATAGGAGCTATGGAGGTATAACTGTTGTTGCACCTCCTACTAATTTGTACCATCGGCACTCGTTTTGATCTTGCTAGCAATTGTATGGAACTTTAAAAAGTGTTTGACAATTGAGTCACTAGACATACAGCCTGCAGCATCCAGTATATAACCACAAACCTACCAAATATTGACTCTCTCTATAGTCTGACTTCCTCTTTAACAAATGAGACTAAGCACATAACAAGATCTATGTAAAGTATGTAAAGTACATTTAAAAAAAAAAGTAGTAGACAATATTCTATTCTGCATAATGTTATTTCTGAACAGTTATGAGGCAAGAAAATGCCGCAGCGCAGCACAGAAAGCCCTTTGGCTGCGCCACGCTGCTGCAGCTTAAGAGCACAGAAATGCGACATATCTACAATGATATGTTGCATTCCCGTGCTCTCCCCAGCGCTGGCGCAGAAACAGCTGCCATGCGCCGGCCCAGGCACCCTTGCACCATGGTGCAAGGATACCTGCGCCATGGGGAGATTGCTTTTGTGATGGAAGGGGCCCCTTCCTGCACAAAAGCAATCACTGCAGGCATTTTCCTCCTTCAATGTGAGCTGTGGAATGCAGTACTCATTGAAAGAGGAAAACAAACGTGGTGAAATGAAAACATTTCTCCTCGTTGCGCTTGGCTACACCAACTCTATGTTGGCGCAGCAAACTGACGCATTTCCAGGTTTATGATTTCTCGTAAATCTGAAAATGCATCAGTGGACATGGATGTTGCGTAGGAACACCCACATCAACACCCATGTCCCGCCCCTAACACGCAAAGTGCTGCGTGAACAGGGGCGATATTTACAAGCACAGGTTAAGTCACGCAGGGTGACTTTACCTGTGCTTGTAAATATCCCTTAGCAGGCTGCACCACCGGTGCGTCACGCAACGTGATGCACCGGCGGTGCATGGTGCTTATAAATCTGCCCCCTGATGTTCCTCTCTGTTTTGGCTACAGTGGCTTTAGCTGTTGTAAATTGTCATGTCGTTAATATAGAGGCATGGCCGATGGGTACTGTAGGGGATCTGGTTGTTGGTTGAATGGGGTTTGAGCCCATGTCAAGCAGCTACCACAATACTTGACAGGGTGAGGCACAAGCCAAACCTAAATTAACCTGTCCTTTCCCCTCTGTTAGATTGTCACAGAGCAGTCAGGCCTAACTTAGAGGCAATGTGTAAAGTATTTTTGCAACACTTCATAGAGTAATAAAGTGACAACAGCACACAAAAATGATCCCACACCAAGTTAGAAACAGAAGTTATTTGTAATAAATAAAACAAGACCAAAGCAACAAAAATCCAATCAGTAGAGCCAGTAATATCCAATTCTGAAGGTTTCAGTAAAAATAGCACCAAAAAGCACAAAGCTCCAACTGTGGATATCTGGTTGCGCCGGACTTAGACAGAGCCACAAGTTCAGGCCAACCGTGATGGAGCATGGGCTGGCTACAGGGACCTAGTTAGGTCTGCTGAGCAAATGACCTTAAACCCTGGTTTGCGGAGTGTTGCGAGGATCCGTGTTTAAGATGCATTGTAAAGTCGAAGCGATGCTTTAGTTCTGAGATGCAACAAGACTGCGGTGTGAGGTCCTTTGTCGTCGTTGAGCATCCCATTGAGCGAGGGATTGTAGTCAGGGTGCAGCGTAAGTTCTGAGGAGCCTCTAGCCTGTGATGCAGAGTCTGTCATCGAGGCTGCCATCGATGAGGGATCGATGGCCAGCACTGAGGATGCATCACGCAGAGGCGGTTCCAATGGGGCATTGGGCTGAACGGCGATGTGGGTCTTTGCCGTGGTACTGATCCAATCAGCAGCGGCAATGTGCCGGTTCTGCTTGGGGCTGCGCAAGAGAGGAGTTGTGTCAGTTCAGTTATCTCCACAGAGGCTGGCAGATCACCTTAGGCCTACTTCCAGGTTCCAGGACTGCAGTAGCACCACTTGGCTGGGTAACTCACAGATGGCAGAGTCCAGGTTGTTGGACCCTTCTGTCCCTTAGGTCAAGGTCTGGAGGCCAGGCAAATAGCCCTTGGAGTCACTCTGGTGATCCTGGTTTCAATAGATGCAAATCCTGTCTTTCTCACACAGGCGAAAGGGCAGCAGGTCAGCAGTCATTCACAGCTGCAGTCCAGCAGAGTGGCAGTCCCTTCAGCAGGACAGCAGTCCTTCTTCCTGGCAGAGTATCCAAAGGTTCATAAGTGCACTGAAGAGTTGGTGTCTTTGAAGTGGGGAGAAGCTTCTAGAGGAATGTCTTTGAAGGGCACAGGTGCCCTGCCTCCCTTACTCTGGCTCCAGACTAAATACAGGGGGGATGCAGACCTTTGTGTGGAGGCGGGACACAGCCTATTCAAGTGCAATTGGGGCTCTACAAATCTCTTCGCTCCCATCCTGCCAGTGATGGCCCATCCAGGCACACCTAAGCTCCTTTGTGTGTGTGGCTGTCTAGGATGAAAAGCCCATCTGTCCACCACACTAAGTCATGTGACCCAGCAACAGTTTAAGTTTAAATATATTGTACAATTCGTTAAAACGTTTATGAAAGCATATCACGTTAAAAAAGAAAAAAGCAGAAGAAACTTTTTAAAATCATGAAACGAACTACTGAAATCCCAGAAAGATTAGTTAAACCTTAAGTAGAAAAGAGTTAGAATCCTCAATATGAAACAAGGCAAATTAAAAATTGACATGGAGAGCTGTGGATAACGCGTTAATATTGACCCCCAGGGTCCAAAGGGGAAGGTGTAAAGACGCCAGGACAGGGCTGGGTGTCAGTGTTAAACTGGTACTAATAGCACCGGAAAATGTTAAATGTTAGTTTGTTCAGATAGACACAAGTTTGCCCCAGAGTAGGTCATCAGGCAGGTCAAAACATTCCGCAAGGTGTTCATTTATTTTGTCACCTAGGTAAGTGTGAGGAAATGAAAGGGCAGCAGCTGCAGCCAAGCGGTCCCGGTGGCTTCAGGTGTTGGACTCCATAGAGTGATCGTATTTAGGCAAACAAGTAGAAGGTGCAAAGCACAACATGAAAATGGAGACTGTTGGGTTCAGATGAGTTGAGCAGCAGCTATGTAATGGAGTGCTCAAGCTGGTGATTGCACTCTGTGCATGTTGCAACAACAGCCATGTAGTGCCCATGAAATCCTTCCTATGTTTGATGGAAACTGTAACATGCTGAAGCAAGTTTAGGACCCCCACTCCAAGTTTTTGGTGGTACAAGTGGGCCTCAGTTTTGTCACTGCCACCTGGAGGAATTTGATTGTTTTAACATTTAAGATGATGTTCACTGAATTTAGGCAGGCAATTAAAGCCTGCCGGCAAGTTCGAACTCCCAAGCGTATAAACTCTTGATGGTGGAAGTTTTTTCTTAGATAAAGCAGCGAGGGGCAGATGCTGAAAATGTGAATGATAGTTTCCATGCCCAGGCTGCAGAGGCGCACAATGGGCTTTGAGCTACTGATATCTGCCAATGCGTGGCTCTGGCCCCCCATGTTCCATTCCCCCAGTGTGAGAGCTGCAAGTCTGGCTTTGAGCCACAGCGGGTATGTGCAGGTAATATATTTCTGCTGGATCCAAATGGGTGAAAGAATTAACCACTGCCCAAGCATGCGAACGCTTGCTCGTCATTCCCAGGTCATCCAGCCTTGATAGCCTTTTTGCTGTCATCACTGCAAGTTTTTTTAATGCAGATGGTGGAAGATATTTTTTCTCAAGCTTCTGTGAGCGAGACTCTGTTAAGCTTGTCTTGAAGATGGTCGTTAAGGTAGGATCATGAGATGACTAAGACTCTCCAAAGTAGGCTGGCAAAATCTGGCGGGTGAGCCTGAGCCTATGACAGAAAGGTAAAAAGGCACTGCTTCTAGTCCAGGATTTCTTTGTTACATTAATCTCAAGCCTTACTTGTGCTGGTGATGCTTCTTTGGGAAACTCAGTGGAGCTTTGTAGATCTTGGTGGTAATCTTATCCAGCAGGTGAGCCTCAATGTCCACAATGATTTAACTTCCATAAGACAGGGCGGGGTGACCTTTGCATTTCGTGACATGGACCATTGAGATTCTGGACATGTTTTGTAAGGGCAAGCATGAGGATAATGCCTTTCTTCCTAAGGGTGTGAAGGTGTCATTAAAACGACCACTAACCGTCCAGAATGAGGCCCAAGTATTTGTACTCAGAGCTGTCAAAAGCAGTTCCCTCCTTTCCTTTAGGTGCCACCTGCTGCAAACAGCCAATTTCTGGCCAAAGATGACTGTCATTGTTTTCTTGTAGTTTATTTCAAGACTGTTTCTGATGGTGCAATTGTGCAGACAGAAGAGTTGGTGCTGAATGTTGATTCTGGTTAGACTTAACAGCACAAAGTCATCCGCATTGAGCAGATGTTTCTTACGCTGACCTCCCAGCTTGAAAGGATGACAGTTTTCTTTATCTAGGATCTCTGAAAAGTTTGTGATATGTAAATTGAAGAGCACAGGGCAAGAATACAGCCTAGTTTCAGGCACAGATGTGTGTACATTTTCCTTGAGATGCGTGTGCCGTCCTCCAGGTTGACCTGCATCCAGGTGTTAGGAGTACAGCCGCACAATTGCTCCCAGTAGATAATCTGGCAGGGCCCAATCCTGAGGTTTGGCCCACAGTGAGCCTTTGGGGACGCTGTTAAATGCAGCTTTAAAGTTGATAAAAACAAGAGTAAAGCATAGAAACGCTCCCGTAGTGAAGTCGGAGGACCTTATTAGTAGTTGTACATCTAAAAAAATTAATTAGGGAAGAGCAATATGGTTGGGACTTGTAACAAGTGAAGAAACAGTTGAATTGCCATGTTATTTAAATATAGTCTTTATTTCATTCACTTATTAAAAGCAGCAACAGCTTCTATTTTAACCTTGCTAATCCAAATTGAAACCGAGCCGACTTCAGTTGAATTCCTTATTCCGAGATGGCGGCTGTGCCTGGAGCGAGAACAAGCATTTGCAATGCAATAGGTCTTGCATTACTGAAAGTTTGAGCTATTGGCATTGCATTATTATTTGCAACGCTATTATCTCAAACTTTCAGTAATGTGAAACATATTGCATTGCAAAGGCTTGCTTTTAAATGTAAACTGTTTTCCTTAAAGGAAAATGGTATGCATTAAAAAATTCAAATTAAAGGTTTCAGTTTCATTTTTTAAAAGCAGGAAGTGGTCCGTGGGACCAATGCCTGCCCTTAAAAAACATTTTTGCTGCCATTCACAAAGGGGAAGAGATCACCTAGGGACCAATTCCTGTTTGCGACTGGCTTACCACCAATTTAAAATTGGTGCTAATTGCAATTGTTTCGCGATCGCACATGTGGCCACAAAACTACCTTATATGCCCCTGCGACTTGCTATTAGGAAGAGACGCCCTTGGCATACTCCTTCCTAATAGCGACTTGCAAAACCTATTTGGGGGTCGTAACAGGTTACCGACTTGCAAAATAGGTTTGGTACATGCTACAACTCTTTTAGCAGTTGCAAACGGTCTCATTTCCTATTGGCTACCAGTAAAAATGCTTGTACATCTGGCCCCTGGTCCATAATGAGGTATTTTCAAGGGCTTTTCAGCCCTTTAATTTATTGAAATATTGTACAATGCTGGTAATTTGAAACAAATGCGGTGTTTTATCATTAAAATGTCTTTACTAACGTGTTTCAGTATGTCACATTTTGTAAATTACGACATGTACTTTACAATAAAATAAGAATTTTACTTAAAGATACTTGAACACATTGCATTATTACAGTGGGTTGGTTTTAAAAAGATACAGTTCTGGGTTTTGGTTTGAAGGGACATAAGCATAAAGGAGCTGAGGAACTTTCTCCTACCAAACTCTTTGCTCATGAAAAGACGTCTCCTAATCAAAGGAGAGCAGAGGTTTACTACGATTTTTAAAACTCCCTTTACAAAACATTTTTTGACTATTTGTTCTGCTTGGTGATTTTTCTATCACCCTTCTATGTTGCTTTTATTTGAGAAATAGATTATCTTATGATAAGTGGTGTACAGCTCAGTATTTTTCTCACAACTATCATGCATTTCTAATTAAAAATACAAAAAATTATGCAGCGTTGCAAAGTTCTAAGTGAATGCAACGACACACAAATATTGTATCATCTCCATTTTCATCATTTTGCACTCAAGTGTAATTTTGTACAACTTTCCTCTAAAAGTGTTAAGTCTGCTTTGAGGAAACGCTATGCGAAGCTTGAACTTGTGTATAAAGCGCTGACTTCTAGATGGGATCTACTTATTTTGAAAACAGGAGATTAGAGAGAGAGAGAGAGAGAAAATAAAAGTTATTTTGTTTTGGAGGAAATGTATAGTTTTATTTTCTAAGAGAGTAGAAGCGGCAGTATATGCGGCAGCAGACAAAGGCAACGAACAGATTTGCTACAGCTACGTCACTACTTTGCCGACGCTCAATATCCATGCAGGATGCAATTGTGCACTGCTGCACAGACTTGACACGGGGCATGGGAAGAGTGACCTCTGCGATGGAGCAGATGCTAACCACTAACACAGGCAATGCTGGTGACACGGGTGTGGAGGAGACAGAGAGGTCAACCAGCAGGAGTGGCTCCAGCACACCTGTACCAGAGGTGCGCAGGAGTGTCAGACGCAGCCATGCCGAGTCAGGCCCCAGCCGAGATATTGAAACCCAGGCACATCAATCCCGCAATGTAGAGCGTGGGCGTAAGCACTGAACAATGCCGAAGATCCACAGGACTGCACACAGTGACGGCAACAGAGCACAAGCAGTCATGGACATGAACATTGATGGGCAATGGCTTTTCCTATGTAATGATGATGTAGTGAATATTAAACTACACTCGTCAAACACTATACCTGTCTATGTGTCATACATTACCTAGAAATATCGACGTGTAATTTCTGTCCGTCTCAATCTTCCATCTGTTGCTGCTGGTCCTGTTGCTTGGGGGTCTGCATGTTCTTGGTCATCGTCGATGTCCTCGTGATGTGTCACCTCCACCTCTGTGCCTTCTTTGGTGGCAAGATTGTGCAACATGGCACAGGTCACTATTATCTTGCAACACAGGATGGGGGTGTACTGTCGTGCACCTCCACTCTTGTGGAGGCAGCGGAACCTGCTCTTGAGGAGTCCAAATGTTCGCTCCACTACGTTGTGAGTTGACATGTGTGCCACATTGTTACGCCTTTCGCCTCTGTTAGTTGGGTTGAGGTACGGTGTGAGCACAAAGGAACGCAGGGCATATGCACTATCGCCTAGGAGGGAATGAGAGGTCCATGAGTTACATACACATGACACATACATCTGCCATTCATTTCAGGGTGTGTTACACTTATTTACCTAGCAGATATCCATCTCCAAAATCTCCAGCAACAAGCCGTGTGTATATTCTGCTGTTCTGGAAAATGTAGGAGTCGTGCGTGTTCCCAGGAAATTTGGCCACTATGTCTGTGATGATGTTGCCAGCATTGCATATCATCTGCACATTGATGGAGTGCATTGACTTACGATTTCTGTAGATGTGTTCAGTGGCTGCAGGTGGGCATAGTGGAATGTGGGTGCCATCTATGCAGCCTATCACATGCGGGAAGTGTGCTAGTCCATAGAAGTCAGTTTTTGTTTTAGCAAGTTCCGCAGGTGTGTCAGAGAACCGGATGTAAGGTTCCATTCTCTGCGTCATGGCATCCAGGAACTTCCTGAAAAAACGGGACAGACAGCTCTGGGACACACCACCTACTGCAGCAATCACGCTCTGGTAGCTCCCAGAAGCAAGCAGGTGTAAGCTACACAGCACCTTCACATGGGGTGGGATGGCGTGGGCCCTGGGTGTTGGGTGATCCAGGTATGGGTGGAGCTCCCTAATTAAGTCCATGATGGTTCTGGGGTGTAGCCTGTACCTCTGATGTATCTCAGGCTCAGTCAATTGGAGCAGGGTGATCCTCTGCCTGTACACCTGCTCCTCCCTTCTCCATACCCTCTCACCTGCAGCCTGTAGCCTTTGCCGCCTCGCAATCACATAGAATGCCGCCATTCTTGCAACACTGTTGCATTTTGGGCCCTTTTTTATAGCCTGCACCTGGTTACCACCTGCTTTCAGTCCATGGTAAATACCGACTCTTAAATACCGAATTTAATTGAATTCGGTATTTTTGGCCTTTCCTACATCTCGATGGGCATTTTTTACGAATTCTCATTTACCGAATCGGTAAATAAGAACTCGGTAAATAAGAAATCGGTAAATACCGATTTGGAAAATATAGATTCGTTTTTTTACCGATTCATATTTGCCGATTCGGTACATTTTTGACACCTATATCTCATTTTCCAAATACCGGATGGTAACGGCCGATTTTACCAATTTTCGGCCGCTACCGACCGGTATTTGCCTACCTACATCTGGCCCTAACTGCGCTAGGGTGACATATAACCCTTAACTGCGCTAGGGCGGCACACAAACCTTAATTGCACCAAGGTGACACTCAAGCCATAACTGCAATAGGTTGGCACATAACTTTTAGCTGCACTAGGGTGACACAAAACCCTTAACTGCACTAAGATACTATACAACCCTTACCTGTACTAGGGTGACACTCAGCCTTTAATTGCACTAGAATGGCACACAACCCTTAACTGGCCAAGTTGGCACTCATCTTTAATAAGATTAGGGTGACACACAACCCTTAACAGCATTAATGTGACTGATAACTGTTAACTGTACCAAGGTGACACAAAAGCCCTATCTGAATTAGGTGAGACACAACCTTTAACTGCACTTGGATGACACACGACCCTTAATTTCTCACGGGTGCCATAGAACTTTTAATTGGACTAGGGGGACACAGAACCCTTAGTTGTGTTGTGGTGAGACACTGCCATTAACTGCCCTGGGGTGACAGACAGTTTTTACTAATCCCCCTTAAGCAGTCATTCAAGAGTAAAAGCTTGTCATCCCAAGAACCCTACATATAAAGCAAACATATCTTTAAGGTCGATTATGAGGATTTAGATCCACAAATGGATCCTCATTAGCAGTCATGCTGTTGAAGAAACTTCCAAAGTCTTGCAGCTTCGAGTCATGCAGTCTAAGAGCCTTATATAAGGTTTGGCATCTTATGACAGACTGAGCCGTCCACTAGAATTGAATTAAGACATAAGGGGCCAGATGTAGATAATCAGCATTTACTGATTCTAAAATACCGAATTATACCGATTCAGTATTTTAGAATCAGTAAATGCTATGTAGGTATCCAATCGGTAAATTTTACTGAATCTGTAAAATTTAGTAAATACCGAATCGGTATTTACCGATTTGGTATTCCCCATTCATTCCTATGGGCCTTAAGGCTCATAGGAATGAATGGGAATTGCCGAATCGGTAAATACCGATTCGGTAAAAGGGGGGAAACATTGAGGGGTGGCAGGGTGTCACTTTGACACCCTGTTGCACACCTGAATTGTGTATGGGTGCACATGTGGCACACATAGATGCCCTAAGGGCATGTATGTCTGCCAAATGTCACTGTTATTATTTGCATAAATTAGCATTTTTTAGGGTTTTTGAAATTTACCACCAGCTTCTCCATGCAATGCAAGTTACGTATTTTGGGGGGAGGAGTACAACACACGCATAACAACATTTAACTGAGGGTAGTGGGATGTAACCTGAAACTGTAACACGGGTCCCTGCAAGTTCTAAATATTGAATTGCTTTATAGGAGACGCACCTTTCAGAGAGCAGAGGGGATACTGCAGCTGATGCTAGCACGAGTATGCAAGCTCTCAGCTTTTTTTCACAACAGCATGAACTTGGCGGAGATTTCCTGTGGGAGGCTATAAAAGAAGCAGAGGACGAGGATGTGGACTTACGGTCAGGGGCTGCCGACTTTAGACCTGGGGAACTGGGTGCGAGTCTCGGAATCCGCTCAGCTTCCTGTGATTCTGGGAAAATCACCTAGTTTCCCTGTGCCCACCACAAACAATTGTATATATATAAATGTAAGAAAAAAACTAGCATTTTTACCTAAAAGCACCACTTTGTGCTTTCACTTCATAGTTACCGGAAAGGATATATCAGTGCCTGTTAGGGTGACCAACTGGCATGGGTGCAAATTCAGGACGGGGAGTGTAAAAATTCAGGACAAAGGGTCAAAATTCAGGACAGAAATTCAGGACAGAAGGTCAAAATTCAGGACAAAACTTTGGGACAAAAGGTATGTTTTACAGAGACATCAGAGGAGGTAGAGCGATAATATATAAGGAAAGAGACAACCAACATAAGTACAAGTCAAAATATTTTTATATTAGGTTGAGACAATTATGCATGTCACAGTTTTTCGTGCAGCTTTGAGCAACTGGGTAGGTGTTTTTGTGGTATTTCATATGATCATGATCTATTTATAAGGTTACTGCGCTGGGTTGTCCAGTCTGATATTTCGTTTACAGTTCATGGTCCTGAGAAGGCATGTTTGGTGAGAGAACTGGTTGGATGGATGGACTTAGTTACCAGCATCTCATATCAGAGTTCCATTGTGAGATAGAAAGCAGCACGCATAGAATGTAACTAATTGGGATCTGCAGTGCTGGACTAGAATGCAATCCTCCGAGTGGCCAGCCTTATGTGTCAGACTGAGTCAGGTATTCCATTTCTGTTCAGCTGGTGATGATTGGTTATGGGGCTGGTAAACTACTGAGTGATGGATAAGACCTGTGCGCTACAGGTCTTATGTGAGAGTAAGAGCATGAAGCAGGAAAGCCCACCCTGTATGAGCTATGCTTGGCTGCACACTGCTGAGTGGTATGGCATTATTGTGGGCCAGAACAATTAGATAGTAGTTGACATTACTATATAATGTCCTGGCTAGCCATATATCAGCCGTCCTTATTTTACCTATATATGATTGGGCTGTTTCATTTCTGTAAGGTTTAAACTGCAGATTCTCGCTAATGCACAGAAGTGTCCTATAGACTAGAAACTGTATACGTGTTGAGGCATCATTGTAGGTCAGAAGGAGACACTTTCCTTTACATACAGAACATTTTCTTTTGAAATAGAAGAACAATGCCAACATGCAGTTTTACTGATAAAACCATATAGCGCACAGATAATAATGTTTGGAAATGTGGTTTCAGCAAATATGTATCATTTGAACATCACCAAGTAAAGTTCCTTGAATGTTTTTATCCTATTAAAACTTTGTTTTGAGCACACTTCTGAATTACAAACAAGTGGTCCATTTGTGGTTTCCTAACTGTTGACATGTTTTGAGACATTTGCACAGTTCATCGACTCCACAGCCAACCACATAAAGGAACTCTTCAAAATAGTCATATAATTCTCCAAACCGACAGCCATGGAGACCTCTCACCCCTCTCAGACTACTTCCACAGCAAGACCACCATCTACCACAATTTCAACATCCAACCTATCACCCTCAACCACGACGGCCTCAACCAACAAGCCAAACCATCACCACCTGGTCACCGCTCACCACCCTGACCACCTCAGCCATCTTGTCTTCCATCCACTCAGGAACGCCCACCAACTGCTGCCCCACCACCTCTACAACTGCGCAACAAACCCAATCAACATGCAACTCACCAGCAACCTTAACTCCTCCATCTTCCCAGACAGATGAAAACACAGAGACCTAAAGCCCCTCCGAAAGAAACCCTCCACTGACCCCAACAATCTCAAAAATGATCATCCAATCTTTCTGCTCCCTACCTGGCCAAAGTTCTTGAGAAAGCCATTAACCAGCAGTTCACCGAATTCCTGGAACAAAACCATTTACTGGATGCCTCTCAATCAGGATACTGTGCCAACCACAGCACTGAGACCTCACTGAATGCCGCCACAGCCAACATTAGAGCACTCCTCAACCATGGAGAAACCATGGCACTGATCCTCCTCGACCTCTCCGCAGCTTTTGACACAGTCTCCCGCAACACCATCATCAACAGACTCTACAAAACAGGCATACGCCAAGGCGCCCTCAAGTGGATCACCTCCTTCCTTACAGGACACAAACAGAGCATCTCACTGCCTCCCTTCACTTCTGCACCCAAAGACATCATATGTGGTGTGCCACAAGAATGCTCTCTCAGCCCCACCCTGTTCAACACCTACATGACCCCCATTACAGACGTCCTCAGATCCCACGGACTCAGCATAATCTCCTATGCAGATGACACTCAACTGATCCTCTCGATCACCGAGCACCCCTCCAATGCCAAAACCAACTTCTGAAACTCCATGACCAACGTAGCCAAATGGATGAGAGACAACTGCCTCCAACTTAACTCCAACACAAATGAAGTACTGGTCTTCGGGAAGAACACCTTCACATTAGACCACAGCTGTTGGCCTGCAGAACTCTGACCCATGCCCACACCGACCAACCGGCCATATACGCAACCTCACCATCATCCATGACAGCTAATTCACCATGAAATGACAAGTCAATGTAGTCCCCTCTTCCTGCTTCCACACACTTTGTGTGACAAGCAGAATCTTTAGATGGATCCCAATCAACACCAGAAAGACCATCACTCAGGCCCTCGTCACCAGCTGCCTCGACTATGGCAACGCCCTCTACGCTGGCATCTCCAACCAGCTCCTCACAAGGCTCCAGACCAAATACAACGCTGCAGTCAGACTCATCCTGGACCTCCACAAGTTAACTCACCTCGCATACGACCTGCACTGGCTCCCCATCCAGAAAAGATGCCAGTTCAAGATCCTCACGCATAGCTGCAAAGCTCTCCATGACTGAGGACCTGCCTGCCTCACCATCAACTGAACTTCCACCAACCCGCTAAACACCTGCGCTCCTCTTCACTCGCCCTCTTACACACACCTCAAATCCGTTGCAGCCTCAGAAGTGGCCTCTCCTTCTCCTACATCGCTGTCAAGACCTGGAACAACCTTCTCCTCCAGCTCCGTACAGCCCCTTCGCTGTCACACTTCAGAATGAGACTCAAGACCTGGCTCTTCGAATGAGACACAGCACCCATATACCCCTAGGGGTGACAGTGTTGCACTTTACAAATGCTGTTTGATTTGTATGATTTGATTTACAGGTATTCAAAGGTTGTTGAGTGTTACAAAATACTGACAGCTTACAGCATTTGTTTTCACACCCCTAAGAAAATTTGGGAATGCATGGTGCATTCTCCAACACATTTGTCATTAGATATTCAACTGTATT
This sequence comes from Lissotriton helveticus, assembly GCF_964261635.1. NCBI lineage: Eukaryota > Metazoa > Chordata > Amphibia > Caudata > Salamandridae > Lissotriton > Lissotriton helveticus. The sequence goes on along the minus strand of NC_136070.1, from coordinate 436,533,262 downwards.
AGCTTCTAAAGCATAGTAAATGATGACCTTACTGTGCACCAGGATAGGACAATCTTTGTTGGGGCTCTTCAACGATTCCCTCACTATCACCAACAGTACCTCCTAACTCGTCTTAGTCCCTCTCTCACATGCATTTCATTTGTTTTATGGCCCTTCTCATACCAGTACAATGTGTCGGAGCACTTTACATCACACACACATACAGAGACAACTAATCATACATGTTTAAATCAGTGTTTAAAAAATGTTACATAGAGCAAAGGAGACTACAAGGTGTAGGATGCACATGTCACCCATATATTGGTAGGCATTTTTTAAGTGTGTTTGGTCTGAAGAAGCACAAACTCAGGATTCAGAACATAACATTGTGGTTAGGGTTAACTTTAATTATATGAATTTATTTCAACCCAAACATGCATTTTTTAGCAACATCGGGTTAATGAAAGACTGGGAAGAAGCCATAACTTTCTAACCTATACAGAGCAGCTCTTTGATGGCAGTTCATAGCTCACAGTGCTAGATTATGATTGTAATTTATGAACTGCATAATAACTAAAGAATCTCTGTAACAAAAGCAGTATTCCAGTGAGCTGTATACATAAAATACTTCATATGCACAGTACACATTTGTTGCAGCAGGCATGTTAACCCTCTGCACTACCTTATCAAAACTGCCACTGGACAAAACTCCCATCCCTCCCCAGCAGGTACATTAATCACCAGAGTTATTGTGACACTTTTATTGTTGCCTGAAAACTGCTGGATATACAAGGAACTTAGCAATGCTTTCAAAACTACTGCACTGCTACAAAACCGGCCCCCAGTAACAAAACAAGCCTCCTACCCTTCCAGCCTCCTGTGGAAAATCCCGATGCCTGGTACGGCCCATCCGCCAATGGTGCCATTCACCTAGACCCTCTCTCATGGGTATTTCATTTCTTGTATTGTATTGTAATAGCATTTTATAGCGCTTACTACCCCTGTCAAAGCGATTTTTCGGCGAGTAGCACGCTACTCTGGAACCCATAAAGGATTAGTGGTGAATTAGTATAGTGAAAATTATCAAAGTAATTTGAGTGGTGGATATGTTAGTCAGTTATTTGGATTGAGAAGGATAGTGGAGGGATAGAGAAGGGAAAAAGGTTTGCTTTATATAGCGCTTGCTAACCCTAATGGGGTGTTAAAGCACTTTTTTGGGAGTAGCATGCTACTTCGGAACCCATAAAGGATTAGTGGTGAATTTGTATAGTGAAAATATGAAAGTAATTTGAGTGGTGGATATGTCAGTCAAATTATTTGGATTGAGAAGGATAGTGGAGGGTTAGAGAAGAGAAAGAATGTTTGCATTTATATAGCGTTTGCTACCCCTGATGAGGGGGTTGAAGTGTTTTCTTTCGGCGAGTAGCATGCTACACTGGAACCCATACATAGTGCTTGTCATGCCAAGTATGTAGGGCAGGGTGTCAGAGCACGTTAAATCACACACAAATTATATTGAGACAATGACCCATATAAATGTGTAAGTCAATGCATAAGAAATGTTACATAAGACAATGAGGGCTACAAGGTGTAAGAGTCGAAAGTCATCTATATTGGTAGTTATTATATCTTAAGAGTGGACAGCCTGGGTAACTGTAGAAACTCAGAATTTAAAACCTAACATGTTGGTTGGGATTGCCTTTACTAATAACTATTGTTTACATTGACCTATTTAGACTAACACCACAGATAGCAATGGTTTGCAAATGAAAAGATCAGAAATGGAAACATGGAGCCAGGAGGCAGGGCCGGCACTTCATAAAGCTAGGTAAGACAGGACCCTTTAAGAACTGCCACTGCTTTACACCAAAAACAATAAAGGTCTGAAAACAGCCTTATTTCTTCTGTAGAGGGAGCACACCAAAGCAAACTCCTATTTTGCTTGGAACGCTAAAAATACTCTGGCCTCGAATCAGCAACAAATGAGGAATAGATAGTGTAGTCCTTATTTTGTGCTTTCGGTCACCTCATCAAAGTATGAAAAGCAGCCAAAGGCAGCATCGGAACCAGACCTATATTGCACAGAGTTCATGAACAAGAATGGCCCTCCATGAAAGGGTTCGGGACGGAAGGTGGAACCCACAACACCAAGATAGTTAACGGGCCGACTTTTTATTCTGCAAAAATTTTTCCTAAATATGTTCTTTGAAAATAGTTGCATTTTATAAAGCGCACTAACGATACAGATACATCTGGCACAGTGCCCATGAGCAGTGTGAAATAACGTGCCTACACTTTGCCTAAAGGTGATAAACTGAATCACTTTATGGTGATGAATAAAAACAGCATGTAATCTGGAAAGACCCTTGCTTGAAAATTAGACCAAACATCGTGTTCAGCTTTATTCTGATTTACATGAACTGCACATGGGTCCCCACATGCCTTCCTTAACTGACTGTCCAGACTTGCCCATTGTCATTCTGTATGCGACAATCAGCCGGCATACAGAATGACAATGGGCCATCACAGTCTATGAGAGGCTGGGGAGGGGCTGCTCTTCAGCCGAGAGGAGTGTGAGGCGGCCCCAGCAGGGAGCTCTCAGAACACTGAGGCGCCACAAAGGTGAGCAGTGCAGGTCGCAGTAAACCCCCAAATTACGGACAAACGGCGTCCGTAAGAGGGATCTTAATGGACAACGGACATGAGGTCCAATTTACGGACTGACCGTGAAATTTACGGACGGTTGGTCACCCTAGTGCCTGTTACGAGGCTGCAGCTGTTTTAAAACGGTGAGAGTGATGAGCTGGCACAAAGGGAGTCAAGACTTCAACAAGTCCAATCCCCTTTAGAAGAAAGCCCAAAATGAATAGCCAACCAAAAAGAAGCCCAACTAACGGGGGAAATGAAAAGAGCAATAAAGCTAAATAAATACAATCAACAGAGTGGGAGGCACGGCAAGGGAGGCTTAATGAACACAACTATAGCATTTAGAGGAGGTGGGAACAGGCACGGACTGGCCGTAGTGGGCACCGGGCAATCCCCCGGTGCGCCGCACGCGTGGGGGCCGATTTTTTTACAGGGCCGTTTTTGTAGCAAAATCGGCCCTGTAACAAAATCGGTTTTGGTTCCTAGTCCGGCCCTGGGGAAAGAATACTATATTTACATGGAAGCAGCTATGCTTCCAAAGCTGAACACAGGCTAGCAGTAACAGACCAGGAAACCAAGAAAAAAATATATCCCCAAAGAACACAAAAAGAGCCATGGCGAAATGGGACAGTACAAAGTCCCTTCTGCCTGGGAGCAACAGAAGTGTGAAAAAGGAGGGACAGTGAGAAAGGGCTGACCACTAGCAAGCAAGGATTTTTAAAGGACACTGAAACAAATAATCAAAAGCAGAGGGATGTTTTTAAGTCCACAGGAGAAATTACAACAGGTCTCGGATGCTCGACCTAAAAATGAGTGGGATAAGTCCATTCTTTACAAAATAGTCCTCATACGAACATTTATTGATAGCACAATCCAGGGGTGGCTTTGTTTGCATTGTGAGATTGAGCGTTAATAATGACACGCTGACTTTCGATATCCTGGTACTGTTAGTGCAGCTTCTCTGCAGTAGCCAGGCCATGTGTAATGTCATTGTGTAAGGAAATATTGAATCAAAGGAAAGCAAATAACAAGATATACTGTTTTTGGAACGTTGTAATTTCAAGTCTTGCGTGTTGACAACAAGCGCAGTTAGTGACTGATCCATTACAGACAGTAAGATTGAAAGCAAATAACGTTTTCTGGAAGTTGTAATCACAAATTTCACGCATGGACAATAAGCGCGGTTGGTGACTGATCCATAGTAAACTGTAACTTACTTTGAATTCAAAATTATCTTTCCTTAATGCCTCATAGTGATCACACCATAACAGGGACTGTTGCAACAAGCCACAGCTAATTTGCTGTCAAACCTTTGGTGTATACGCTTTAAAAGTGAGCCTACACTATTGGTTCTGCTAATTGAGGCTTGTTGGTTCTGCTGGGGCTGCCTATTAATCTTTATTGTTAATGTTGTTGTTGCATTATTGTCTTGTGTAGAAAAAATTCTTTTGACATTTGTGTTAATATGTTGCATGATATTTAATTGAATGGTCACGTCATCCTTGTTTATTGCTTTAATGTTCATGGCAGTATATCAAATAGATTGAAAGAAATGTGTTTGAACTATTAGGGAAATATAAATTGTGGGGTCTGCCCTTCCAGAATAACCAATACTTTAACTTCTTTTTCGACCACTATGAGACAATATTCTCAGAAATATTGGTATGTTGCTCATGATTGCGATATCGATCAGTTCTTTTCTGAATTGACCTTTGGACACTGCCTTTGAATCACACTGTGTACTTGCACCCTTTCTAGGACAGAAAGGCACCGTGACTAATTGTTTAACAAATACTTCACAAGAGCCGCTATGCATATCTACAATACTTCCCTTCCTATATTCTTGACTTCCTTGTGATATGAAACACCAGCCTTTTCATCTGCTTAGCAGGTCATAAGAACTTCTGGTTTATGTTTTATCTAACCTGTATGCATTGTCTCCTTTACAATTAATATATGATGAAATTGTGCTATGTTTTCCCTTTGCCTGTCCACTTGCACCTGGCTTGCATCAACAAAAAAGTGAGCCACTTTGAGTGGCTTCTAAAGTCTTGCTTTGTCAGCTGAGGCTAGGTCAGACAAAAAGGTGAATAAAGCCGCACCAGATTATCTCAAAATCTGATTATGGTGGGTAGAGTATGGTTTGCTAATCACTGTGATTATATTATATTAGGGATTGATATTGTATCTTACTTGTAATCATAAACAATTGTATCTTTTATAAACGTTTGTGCAGGTGCATACAAAGCACTAGTTGCAGCCTGCCCAGAGCAAGCAGGAAAATAGAATAAGTAATCAGTTTGGGCAATAATATAAAGATAAACTAAGCCACTCCAAGGATTTACTGCTTCACCCCTGTAGGAAATACATGTTTTTGCATGGATCCCCAAGTTTCTTCCCCTGGATATCTGGTATTGCCTCCTCTAGATAGTTGGATCCTGCTAAATACCTCTGAACCGTTTGTGCCATTTTTTAAAACTGGAAAACTATGTTGCAATCACATTCATATACTTAACTCTTTTGTAAATCAGTTGTAATCTGTGCACATATGGTGGAATCTGTGCAGAGATCAACCTCTATTCTGCAGAGAAAGTTTTCTCCACTTATATGAGGAACACAAAACTGCAACATGAATTTAAACACAGCGATATGGCAGCATAAGTCAAACCTTGAAAGGCCTTGTTTAGCTGTACATGTGCATTTAAAAACTATCCACTGGCACTTAGTGTGTAAATCTTAAAAGTACAATGTTTTCCTAGTTGAAACTACAAAGCTAACATGAGCTAATAGGGTGGGTTGTGTGCAAGTTGCTGCCACTAGCGGCAGTCTTTCAAAGTGGCATTCGGCTTAAAAGGCTATTCTAGATAACTAGAGTTGAGACAATAATACCAATTTCATTTTACTACAGTGTAGGTGAGTAAGAATACAAAAAACAAGCATTTGCAATGCAATCGGTCTCACCGCTGGGACTTTATATGTTTTACCTATGTAACACAATAGCCTGGGTGCTGAAACAGCTACTGTTCTTTAACATAGAGCGAAAGTAAGCACCAAACTGCGGAACATGCCAGGTATGGGAAAATATGGAGAGAAATACTGCCTATCAGCGGGAAATTGTACTGTCTAAAGCTCTGTTTTTAATAGAAAACCAGCCCCCTTAGGTGGTCATATCACTGAAAATACAAGATTTGAAAAAAATATTATCGGCCACGGGTGCTCGTTGAATACAAGTTTCTATGGCCTGGAATCTAGGGAATGCTAAAATGATTCTGGTATTTTACTGACCTTTGATGGTTGTTTTCTATCAAGAAATTTAAATAGAGGCAGTTGTCGGAAAAATAAAAAGAGAAAGTCCCTAAGTAGAAAGCAATTCTGGTATTTTACTGACCTCTACTGGTCGTTTTCTATCAAGACAGTTAATAGAGGCAGTTGAACGGACAAAAATGTCCCTAAGCAAAGGAGGCAACAGAGAAGTCATAGGGCTGATCTTCAGAACCCACAAAGTACATACAACAGATCTTCCAGACAGTGCAAGCGCTGTCTAGGCTTGACCTAAAAATCAGTGGCAGCATATGACCAACAAGATGTGATTTCCAAGTCCGCACCAACATCCCCATCATTATCCAGCAATTTTTTGTGGCAAATGCCCCAAGTTAATTTGAGCTATCTACAACTATCTACAACCGAAATGTAGACTGCTGTCAGTGTGCTAATATTGGAGCCTAAGTAATCACGTAGAAGGTGGGGTTCCTTTGTGCCTGTGTGGACAATGGCAACTAAGAAAAATCTGTCATAAATTTGCCTGCCAAGGATACAGCCTGAGGGCCAAGGAACGTTAGACAAAATACATTGGTGGAAGTCGGATCACCCATCATGCTTGAATGGGTGGGGGGCATGGTCCGGTACAGTGGGGATGTCAGCAACCAGACCTGGTGGCTGAGGAATCATGCTTCCATCTGTGAGATGCCCTGCGCTTCTTACTGTGGTGCAAGCAAAAAGAGAAGATGATGGACGAAATGCTGAACAAATCAAACATTCACCCCAGTCACAGATATGCGTTTAATCCATCATTTGTTTGCTCACCACGCCACCCCAGTTTGGACCCAGTCATATTGAAATAAGTCTTGACCTTGCTACCCAAAAGAATAGTTCAACCCGAACTGTCAAGCCAGGTCCTCCCTGGACTGGAAACAAGCATCCTGGGAGCAGTTTTGGGGTATCACTCCTCATCAGCCGGGCTAGCTTGAATCCAATGGTACAGTGAGTGTGGAGCCCATTTCCGGGCATACCCTTCACACTTAGGGCATTAAAAGCATAATGTATTATTGTGCTGTGGCTTCTCTCTTCTGTGCTGGATAGACTGGGCAGAGCAGGGCCTGCTGGCAGATGTGAGAAGATTCAGGTAGGTCAAAGGTGATGACATCAAAAGTAAAGGACACATGAGAGAGCCTGCCCTCTGTCTGTTATGCTGGATTGTTGGGGACCGTGCTATAAAGCTGCTGCGATGTGGTGCTGACCCTAATGGATCTAGTGGCCTGGGTTGCTATGAGAGGTAAGAGCAGAGGGGAGGCTGGCTGTGAGGAGTCCTAGGGCCTAGAATATTGACCATACCATGTCTTGGATGACGATCTTCCTTATCAGGCATTTGTTTCGGGAGAGGCTTGTGCCAACCTGTGCAGTGAGTGCTGGGAAGACCGTTTCAAAGGCTTATTGATGGATTGCTGAAACATGTCCTGGAATTAAACACCAAAGATTGATCATAATTGGTGGGATTTATTTGAGGTTCTGGTTCATAGATTCCCAACCTTGTTTTTCAAAAATCATATGATGCTTTAAGGTGCCTTAGTGAGAAGGTATTGTGTGCAACACAATGACTTTTATCTTGAACAGACCCAGGCCAACCTTTGCCAGATGAGATTCTTTATTTGATTATTGGTCCTAATCTGGTTGAATGTTGCTATGATCTAGAGGAGGCTCCGAAAACCCAGCAATCACAGGGCCTGAAACCTCAGTGGCTAAGCTGTTCCTTGCAATAGATGATTATTGCCTGGTCAGGGAGCTCCTACAAAAAGCCATGGCACCAGTTGAAGACTAAAATACACCCGGTTTGCAGTGCAGGAAATAAAATCAATGTTGGAGACCAAGTAAGCCATTGTTGTTATTTGTGGGTGTTCTGAGGGCTGGGAATGGAAACTCATTGATAGAGTAATGCCAAAACTAGCCATTGTTTAGTTTGAGATCACTTACCCGAAGAAGGCGGTGACAGACACAGTGAAAAGGATCAGGTTTCTGGAAAATAGGGCACAAAATGTTGAGAGTGGACCCAGACATGCCAATATTAGGGTGGTAAGTTAATCCTTAATGATGGAAGTGTTGAGATATTCCTTGAGGACCGTCTCTTCATGACACAGACGCAGAATTGTCTATTGTTTTTTTTTTGTTCAAAGGGCTCACAGAGTGCTAGTTAGTCCCCTTTCAAGTCAAGATAGTAGTTAATAATTTGTTAGCTATTGCAGCCCGGGTGGTGCGTTGGGAGCAGCTAAGCTTCATGCCACACAGATTCACTACACTGAGTTCATGAACCAGCAAATTTGCATATAATATATGTTTAAAAAAATCATCTGTGGCATTGAATTTTTATTATCTACAGCGCACCAATAACTTGTTGGTGAAGTTACCATATTCTTCGTTATATCAGTCTGATCTGGTGGCTTAATGTCTTCCCCCCAGCTGAGCCTTCCGAGGCCTAGAAACAATTTCTGTGTTTGACCCCACATCATCGCTGAAGCATGTGGACAACTGAGAAACTTCAAAGTCTTCTGAGCACAATGACCCTTTGACAGTTCTGCCACCTTCCAGGACACACATTACACAACACCTTTGAGGAAGGATCATTGCAGACATAGAGGAGACTTTACTTCTGTATGATGGGAGCCGATGTGTGCAAATGGGATGGACATTTTTTTTGTACTTTTTAGAGGTATGGTTCAACTGGCGTTGGTCAGATTTTTTGAAAGAGGAGAGAAATCCCAAATCGGCTTAAAGCGGGTATTTGGGGAAACGATAGCCCAAGATACTTCTTTTCTTACATTGAGGTGCCATTGTAAGACAGAAACATGGACACGTTGGAGTAAAACCTTGGTGGACACTGTGTGCAAACTTTAACTTGACTAGCTCAGAGATTGTCTCAAATTACAGCTGAGTTCCCATTTTAAAAATGGCTGCAACCTAACTTAGTGGAAAGAAGATCGGAATAGAGAAGAAGAAAAAACTGCCTGCTTGATTGAAGACTTTCCAGTTTCACCTAACTCATGAAGCACTATAGAGCTGTGCCTCCAGATTTACACTGAATTTCTGGTCCATAAAACTGCTCGGAGGATTGAGAAAGCTGGTCTTTTGATGACCTACAGTAATAAAGGAGTCCAGACCCTGGGTAGGCCGGCCTGATTGCTGTTGGAATTTCTCTCCTGAAGGGGGGACAGTTTGGAAGATCTTTAAGAGAAAGACAGCTGTATCAGCCAAAAAGAAAACTGTCAGAACCCTATGGTATGTAGACTGAGGATGTTGAAGCCAAACTACTCCTCCCCTACATGTCAACTTACCTCGTGTACACGATAACTCCAGACCACCATGGATGGGGGAAAGGTGTAGAAGAGAGAGAGAAACTCGCTCCTCCAGGTGGTTGATTGAAAGACTCTAGATGGAATGGTGGGATAAAAGATAGGGGCACCATTTCTTCGAAGATAACCAAAGTACAGCTACTTCCCCACCTTGAAGAAAAGAGCAAAATAAGTAAGGAAAATACTAGAATAATGTACTTTTGACTTCTCTTAATTATTTCAACATATAACTTACCCGGTGCAGAGGTTGCCTGTGACTAGCCCCCAGGTAGTCTTGGAATTCTGCCCAAGAGTGGTCTACGAAAAGGGAGACAACACTAAACAGCACAAGTTAAGCAGCAAACTCACAGGAGGACTAAGGATAGAGGAACCGAGAAGGGAGAAAAACAAGAAAGGTGATTGGATGGAAGGCCGTATGTGAACTGTTGCATAAGTAAAGGAGCTGAAACAACATCTGTTTCCAGATGCCTATTAAAGCATGTGCTAGATCTTTATACTAATTCTGCCTCTATTGACCTTGAGCAACCACTTACAGTGGCTGGCTCTAATTTGGCTGGTGCAATGTAACAGATGTATTTGATCCTGGAAGTATTTTCCCAGTGTGAATGGATACAAATCTGTATTTTTCATTAACCTGTTCACCTTTTATGTTGGAGTCTAACCTGTCTGTATTACAATTTACATTTACTTGTCTGCTGCTGACGGCTGCCTTCGCTGCCGTCTCCTCTTGGTCCTCTTCCACCACTTCCAGGGCAGGTAGAAGGATGCAGTCGGTTCCCATACTCCTAATAGCCAATCACAACGCTGCAATGCAGCGTTGTGATTAGTCTAAGCGCTGTGGATCAGTGCTCAGCCCGAGAATGGGAGACTGGGAATTTTCTCTTATCAGACTGTAACACACCCTGCATGGGGAACATGCTAAGTGTGAAGGAATGTTTGGCCGGCCCAAGAGGGCTGGCCAAACATTCATGTGCACATTAGGGAGTGTAAATCACCAGTCCCACCCGCAAAGCTGCAGCACCAAGGAAAAATAAAATGATAATAACTAAGAGTTATTTTTACTTTCCTGACACTACTTAAAAACAGTGGGGCGATGCTCCTCCGCCTTAGCGGAGGAGCCACCACTGTTCAAATTTTACAAGATGATGGAGACAGCAAGGAGACAGGCAAGTAGGATAAGTTGGAGTCTGTCACATGACTGGCACTACAGACTTGCCAAGGACTGATTTTGCCCTACCCCTACGTCTTTTTAATGTGCACTTTTTCATTTTGGGTGAAAGACAGAAGATGGTGTTCCCTCCTTTTGCTATTGTACAACTTTTAAGTCACAGCATAGCAGTTAAATACTCACTGATTTACTGTCAGTTACTCTTATTAGACATGACAGTGACCAAACCACTCTTCAGAGCTTTACCATTTTCATAGCTACTAGGATTGTGCGACATGAGGAACCAAATTATGTGACAAAGTTACCTAATTTATGCTAAAAACAGATGCATCTCATTTTCTGGTAGTGCTATTTCATGCTATTTTATGGCACTGTATTGATTTTTATGTACCTATATCCGCTGATTCTCAGATCTGTTTATATCCAATTATTTTTGGCCTTATATAAAATCCATAAACTAGAATTCGGAGTCTGTGGTCTTTTAAGCATGACTAATTTGTACGTATAATAAATATAAATAAAGTATTTACTGCCCTCAACCACTTTCAGCAGGCAAATAAAAGACCATCTGTGCTGAATTTAGTAGGGAAGACAAGGACTGTCCTGCAGTCGTTCTAGCTGTTGCTCTTGTTTCTTCAAGGAGTTTTATTATGGCATGCTTTATTCCATTTGTAAGCTTTGATGGCTCCCAATAACACAATGATAGACATGACTGCTATTATGATGGGTTTCAAGGTGTATCCCATTATCCCTTGTCCCAGGCTTCCAAACCAGCTTCCTATCTTCCCAAATCCGTTGCCAATTTGTTCCCAAATGCAATCTGCAGCCAAATCACGCACATCTTGATGTATCTCTGAAATATTACTAATATATTTTCGTATATCCCGACTATTGTCAGGAATATACGTGCAGCACTGTTGAACTTTCAATAATTTACAGACTCCTCCGGCTTTTACTAATAGGACGTCTAAAGCTAGACGATTCTGAAGAACAATAGCCCTTATCGAGACCATCCCCTCCATCAACAAGTAACAACATTTGGGCCGTATTCACAGAGAGTTTATCCACTATTGTTGCCAGCTTTCTAAATTTCATATCATTCAAGATCACAACCACACTTGGTATCATAGCTCCAAATACATCTCCAATAATTTCTCCAGAACTTGCACCACGTTTTCCCCTGTGAACGCTTTTCCCCTCTAAGGGCCATAGATCATCTACACGAAAGATTTTAGGAAATACCACAGCTAAATAACAAGTACCATACCAATTCTTGGGCAATTTCACATAGCACTTTTTCCACACACAAAATACACATTTGGTACTATGATTATTTTATCCAATAACGCTTTTCTTATTGCCTGTTCGATTAAGAAAATGTGTTCACAATCACTCTCACCCACAAATATTTTGTCATAATAAGTTGACGGGCGTCTAATGCATAACTTTCCTTTTTGCTTAAAGTCCAAAGCTAGTGGACCAGAACATCCATATGCCTTATGATCTAATTCTTCCTGTGTCCATTGCGTCAGGTCTAAATACGGTCTGACTATGCCGACCTTCTATCTGATCCACAAATTTCTTTTCAATATCAGTCAGCATGCAAAACAAATTGTGTCTATGAGCATATGATGTATCTAAAGTAATAGTAGGCACGAAATACGTAAATATCTTCTCTACCTCCTTATAGTAATCATACTTATTCATGTACTTCAGGACTGGAACTTCTGAGAGTATCGCATCATAATTTGAGAAATAGTACTCAAAATGGGCCTTACTATAAAACATGCTCAGCAACATACTACATGTGATGCCATAAGTCAAAGGTAAGTGATGATATTGGATGCCCTCTTCTACTGATGCTGGTAATTGCATACACACATAACAATCTTTCACTTCCATTGTATCTACATATTCATACAACAAACGATCATGTGCATTCAGCTTAAAATCTCCTTTTGACAAATCTACATGTAGCATCCAACTAGTTTCCCTAATCATATCTCTATCCTTGGCAGATGCACCCTCTCCTACGTCTACGGTAGTTGGGGTTGATGTCACTTCATTCTTTTCAGCATTGTGAGACCCAATCAAAGATGTAACAATCTCCACAGTTATGGCAATAAGCACCACAACGATAAGGGTACCAATTATGCATTTCTGCTTGCGTTCTGACTTCTCGGACTCCATTTGAATGACTGTTTTGATTTGAATTCAACAAAGTCTCTGTTCATCTTTATCTTGCTTATTTTAGTTATTTACAATGTCTTTTTATTTTCCTTTTCATTTGATTTTTGCAATGTTCAGTTCAATGATACTAAACCTATTGAAGAGACGTAGTCAGCCCTAACCCTCGATTCTTCGTTCCAGTGAAAGTCCCTACTTTTAAATCTTCTCCTCTTGGGGCTAGGTTATCTTCTTTCTAAGGCTAATATGATTTCTTTAACCCCTTCGATGCTGGTGACGGAACCGTTCCGTCATCAGTTACGGCTGAGCTGTGCTGATGACGGAACGGTTCCGTCACGACCCCGCCCTGTTCTGGAATGTCCAGCACAGGGCGCGGCTAACGCGCCGCACGGAGCGGTTAACAGTTCAGTCTTCCTAATTTATGATATTAGATCCAAGCATAGCAAGGACAAGCTGTAGTATTTCAGCACAAATTTCTCCCATTTCTTGTGCGGTTGGCTATCGACCAAAAGTAGGGAAAGCTAAAAGCGTAATCCACTCAGCCTTGGTGGATCAGGAACTCTCAGAATCAAAATTCCGAAGGCATCCACTCCAGGGACTATTAACTGAATGTCAATTGTCAGAGTGCTCTCTCTCCGTGACTCACTGTGCCGGTCCCCAACCTCCTGGATCTCTCCGGTCTCTGCATCTGCAGCCAGATATGTCCACTCAGGAGATGCGTACTTTCGAGACAGTACTCTCTCCCTTTTGGATGTCTTAGACCATCCGTTCTTTCTTCGGTTTGACTTTGAACGGATTCAGATGTTACAGGAATCGGAGCAAGATGTTTCTCAAATGCAAGCCTTATGTTCAGCCTTTCCTTCTTTGTTGGCCACCTTGCTGCTGCAGTATCTGCTCTTCTCTCTTCCTCTTGATCTTATCCTTCCGCACCAGGCTGTTCACTCTGCTCTGGTTCAAAGTGCCACTCCACAAGGTCGTCTATCTCTGAGTCTGCATTCACTTTGGGAGCTGTTTGGTTTATTCTTTCTTGCTCGGCTGATTGTTCCACCTCACCAAGAGGTCTCACGATCTACCTGTTTGTTCTGTTTCTGTGGCACTCTCGATTGCATTGCATTTCTGGGAACAAGAGGAGTCATGTCCTCAACAGGTTCTGGGACTCTGTGAGTATGTGAAGCGTGGATCCAGTTTGGCAATCCTCCACACTTCACCGCTGTACTTGTGACCAGAAACACCTGATATGGTCCTCGCCAGCGAGCATCAAGGTAGCTCTTCCTCCCGTGCTTTCGGACAAGCACCCAATCACGAGGGTTAAGATCATGCAGCAGGTCTCTCAAGGTGGATGCAGTCACAGCCTCGACCTGGTGGGACACAGAATTAACCACATCAGCCAGTCCCTTGCAACAGTGGTTCCCAATCTGTGCACCGTGGCACCCTGGTGCACCATCAAATCAATCTAGGGGCGTCGCAAACAGATTGGGAACCACTGAACCATGAGCATAAATCACAGGCCTGAATCCTCCAGCACGGAATCTTAGAAGCCAGCTGGCTGCCTAACTGAACAGTTTTGTAAGCACAAAGGTCTGACTGGCAGGAAATGCAACACTCAAATAATTTTTTATGTGGGGAAATTGTGAAAACAGTTGCTGTACTCACAATTAAATTAAAGGTTGTCCTCCAGCATGACAGAGCTGGTTGCGCGCATCATTAGGATTGATGTTTTACATTTTTAGGGGGCACCACCGAACAAGGTTTAATATGGTTACTATACCATTTCCTTACTTTTGAATTGTTAGTATTTCCTTTCAAACTTGAAATGCCACTTAAGACCCTGGGCTTGCAGGTTTTTGTATGCCTCAACATTTCCAGTTCCTGGTAGCTATTTAAAGCTAAAGATTTAAATCTGTGCTTTTTGGATTTATTATTTGTAACCACAGCTTGACCGAAGGGTATTGGTGACAAACATGCAGAGGGGGCAGAGTTCACACTAGTTAATAACAAAGGTTAAACAAGTTTGTTTTATGAGTATTGCAAATGGGAAAAGATGTATAGTAGAGGATAGGTCTTTCATTAGATTATTCCATTTCCTGACCAAAATATATTCAACCAGTTTTGTAAATGGGAACAGAGTGGCACTTCAAATTTCAGTACATTCTGGGTTGTCACAATAGGGAAGTAGAGTTAGTTCATATGTCTGTAATACTTAGACAGCTTGTCAATTTATTAAAACAGTTTCTACATGCTTTTGGGCAGTATTTAAAAAAAAATTTAGGCACATATACAGAAAGTTAGAATGCTACAACCATTTCCTTTTTGTCTTTTTCAAGACAAAAAGAAAAATTGTTAATGAAGATGCGGATATTCTATATTATTGCTAACTAGTGCTTTTGGCTTTTTAAGTGTATCTATCATGTCCACTTGAATGCTTGCATTGAACTGCATGACTAATTAATGGATAACTGTACTACTCTATGTTCACTTTAGTCCAGCTGGGATGCATTGGCACATTAACATAATCTTGCAAAAGGTGCCAATGAGAATCATTTATTTAGTCGCCCGTCCATCTGCCCCTCCACTTGGTTTCTAGGAATGAGCCCCTCTCTCTAAAGGAAATCTTTTCAAACAAAAAATTGTTCAAAAAAATTCCATATGCAGACCCCACTGCTAAAAAGTATTGTTTCTGACATAACCAAGCACAGTTTTTTATTAAATAATTGTTATATTTTTAATCTGTTACATCATCTATGATTATAATACCTTCATCGGCTTCATCCCAAATATTTTCAGGTTGAAAAATGTAAGAAGTTCAGAGGCTGGGCTTACATACCCCCACCCACCAAAAAAAGGTACATCTGGGAAGTCGTGGCCAATGGCTAATAGGTCAAGGGAGCTGTGGGTCAAAATATTTTGGTAACCACTGCCTTACAATAATCCATAACCAAATCATCTGTGATGTTTATCAATGCTGTAGCTGGTACCATAGGCAGTCGCACAGCTCTTCCCATCAATATTTTGTGGGGAGAGAGCCCTGTCCTATCAGGAGTACTACGCAGACTCATTAACACTAATGGCAACGCATCTGGCCATTTCAATGAAGTTGATGAACACACCTTTGACACCCTCATCTTGATTGTGCTGTTTATCTGTTCCACAAGACCAGAAGCCTCAGGCCTGTAGCTACAATGCAGTCTCTGATAAATTTTCAAAGCTGTACACAATAATTTCATGATTTCATTATGGAAGTGTGTTACTCTATCTGTCTCCACCGAGGTCGGAAATCCAAACCGCGGTATGAGTTCCCTCAAGAGCAATTTTGCCACTGTGAGACTGTCACATCGTCTAGTTGGATATGCCTCAAACCAATGTGAAAAGATACGCACCACCACCAAAACATAGCTCAGCCTATTGCATCTCGACATCTCAATAAAGTCCAATTGTATCATATTGAAAGGACCTCCTGATCTTCCAATGTGACTCATCGCAACCACAGTTCTTTTTCCCACATTCATTTGTTGACATGTAACACACCTGTGGTAGACTGCTTCAGCATGCACACGAAATCGGGGGTTAAACCACGTTTGCCTAAAGACTCACACCATGACATCTCTTCCAAGATGAACTGCTCCGTGAATCTGCCTTGTCATTGGGTTCAATAAACAGTTAGGTAGCACTGCCCTTTCATCTGTCGATACCCAAATACCATCATCTCTCTTTTCACATCCTGCTGTAACCCATCATGCAGCTTCCTCTTCTAAGACCTCATCCTGGAGCCGCTTAACCTCATGTATCGGCCACAACTAAAAACATGCTGAGCTTGGTCTCTTCTGTGCTTTCTCCTACATACTCTCTATCGAAAACACAAACATGTAGTGCACAAAAAGAGCTACTTCGTCAGCATAGTTATTACCCTTGGTGACAAAATCTTCTCCCCTCCCATGGGCTGCACATTTAACTGCAGCTATTGCTTTGGGTCACTGTAAGGCTTCCAATAATTGACGTACATATTCTCCATTACGGATAGGGGATCCTGATGACGTTAAAAATCCCCTTTGAAACCATAACTGTCCAAAATCATGAACCACTTCAAACCCATATTGGCTGTCCGTATAGATAGTCACTCGAACTCCATCTGCGATGGTACAGGCACATATCAGAGCAATAATTTCGGCCACCTGAGCAGAATATTCTCTGTTCAAACTGGCAGCTTCGACCACCCCCAAAATGGTACACACAGCAAAAGCTGCTCTCAAACACCCTTCATTGTCTCTTAGGCATGAACCGTCAACAAAAAGGATCAAATCAGATTCGGGCTACGGTTCATCGACAATGTCTGGATTTGATAGATAGTTCAGTAACATCCAGACAGTCATGCTCTTCACAATCATCTCCTTACTCTTGTGGTAGAGGCAACAACGTAGCAGGATTCAAGTTAGTACAGCGTTTTAGGGTAACAGTTTCAAACGCCAATATGACTTTCTCATACTTTGTAAGTCTGTTATTCGTTAAATGCTGTGTCTTTGTTCTTGTCATTAACAGTTCTACTGAATGTGGCACATAAACAATAAGTGGGTGACCCATTACTATGGTTTCAAATCTCTCAAGGCTGACACCTGTTGCAGCAACAGATTTGAGACATCCGGGCCATGCAGAAGCTACAGGATCTAATGTAGCAAAAAAATAAGCCACTTTTCTACGGGCACCTCCATGTGTCTGTACAAGGACCGCTAATGCACATCCTTCTTTCTCACAGCAAAAGAGCGAAAATGCTTTGTTGTAATCTGGCATTCCCAGAGCTGGAGCGCGATATAGGCTCTCTGTCAGAGCATGGAAGGCTCTCAAGCAGTCATCATCTCATGGTACTGGATCACTAATGTCCTTTCGAGTCAACCTCAAAAGTGGCTTTGCGTGAAAGAAAACATTTGGGATCCACTGTCGGCAATAGCTGACCATTCACAAAAATATGCAGACTTCTTTCTGTGTTTTTGGAATTCCCATTCTCAGAATCATCTCTATGCGATCTAGTGACACCCTTCATTTTCCCTTTTCAATTTGGTGACCTAGATACTGCACTTTTGTTTGAAAATACTGAAGCTTGTTTGGGGACACCTTGTGTCCATTCTCTGCCAAATGATTGAGCAAAGCCACTGTATTGATCCTGCAAGCATCCTACCAAAAGGTCATCAATGTACTGTACCAGGACTGAGTTTTGGGGTATCACCAGCCCTACAAGATTCTTTTTCAAACACTGGCTAAAGATAGAGGGACTTTCTGTATACCCCTGAGGGATCCTACACCATGTTAACACACGGTCATCTATCCTAAACGCAAAAATATATTGGCTATCTTCATGCAATGGTATGAGAAAGCCGCTTGGCATCAATCGATGACTGTAAATCATTCGGCCTCACATGGTATCTGAAATAGTATTACAGCTGGATTCTGTACCACAGGACAACATGGGATCACGATTTCATTGATCCTGCGCAAACCCTGCACTATTCTTTACTTGCCGCTAGGCTTCTGTAATCCCGTTACAGGTGAATTACAGGGACTTCCTCTTATCTCCTTCAGAATGCCTTGTGCAACTATGGACTCAATTACAGGTCGTATTCCAGCCACAATTTCTGGAGTCAATTTATACTGTGGGATTTGTGGGAATTCAACATTTGGTTTGACCTTTATCTTAACAGGTTCAACCCCTCGAGTCAATCCTATCTTCTCACCCGTGAAATCCCACACCTTCGGAGAAACTGAATTTCTCAAGTCATATGGTAGGTCTTCCATTGTGAGAACCACAAACAACTCTGCACACAAACTCATATTGGCCATTTTAAAATCGTCATCGTCATCATAAGTTTTTAACTCCACACTCCTCGTAGTGCATGATATGGTACAATTTAGTTTGCACAAAAGATCTTGTCCTAATAGACAGACTAAGCTGGAATCACACACCACAAATTGGTGTCTATCCTGAAAGGGTCCTATTCTCACTGGTAATTCATTTGTTAAAGGATTAGTCATTTTCCAATTGGTAACTCCCACCACTTGGATCGATTTTCCTTACAGGGATAAATCTGGGACCACTTCTGTCCGTACTGTGGAGCGCGCAGCTCCACTGTCTAACAAAAAGGTAACAGGATGTCCATTTACCTCTGCATCCACTTCTAGAGCAGCACCCAAAGTGAACTCTCCCTGCACCCCCCTCTGATACTCATGAGGGCCTTGTTTTTGATCTAATCTGTATTGGGTCTCGAAGTAAGGCATCTGACAATATGTCTGATTACTCATGGGTATTGGAGGTTGTGGTATCTGCATTTGGGACTCACAACCTCCCCCATACATGGATCTGGGTCTTGTCACAATATTCATACCTTCTGACATGTTTCCCTCTACCTCATATTGCAGTTGATTTGCTGGATTCAATCTACACTCGCGTTTCCAATGCCCAATCTTGTGACAATAGTGGCAGCCTGTGACACGTTTTTGATTTTCAACCCACTCAGCTCCCATACCAGCATCTGCACCCCTTCCTCTATCCTGTCCAGGTTGAGCCACCATTGGTTAATTCCTCTATCACTTCCGCTTCCTCAACCCATCGCTCCCCCAACCCCTTGCACCCATTCAGGCCTTTCGGCATCTCTCAACTGTACCTAGGGTATGGTACCATGACACCCATGTGGGTAGCAGGGTCGGTTGAAATGTGGCTAACGTGGTCAATGGGGGTTTTCCACATTTCTGTGGGTGGGTTCTTCTCTATCGGGTGGATGGGTGGGTCGTGGGGGGGAAACTAGCAAGTAAAAGAGCAGTAGCAAAAGGAGAAGATAGTGGTATAAATAGGTACAGGTTTTTGATCAAACAAGAAGCTTATTTAAGAAATAGAATCGGAAATCGCTAGTAGATTTAAGATTTTATCAGTCAATGCCAAAGGGATGCTCAACAAACAAAAATATGGTGGGCTTATTAGGTGGCTTGTCTCGTTTAACCTCCATGCTTTGTTTTTTCAAGACATGAATATAGGGAGCGCAGAATCCACGCTCCACTCCCAGCTGCACTGCGTAATAGGATATTAAATCCAACCAACTTATCATTGTTTCACATTATTCAAAGTTCGTCCTTTTATCCGCGTTTTATCAAAAATTGTCTGCATTTTCAAATCCACATACGTGACAAGAATGTACTTTGGGAACTTCTCGTATTTTAGCGTGCCCATCCAGGCCTCTTCCAAAATAAGATCCAAGTACAACAGATAGTTCGTAGCAGCATTCCTTTTATTATAAACCCAATGCATTTCGGGCTGTAGCGTCAGCCCTTCGTCGGGGGTCACTGCAAATTAATAAATTTAGAACAAACCATCAGAACCTGACAACAGCATTATTAACAATATTCTTTTTCATCTGTGCTTAATGTTCATAATATTCACTCTTGTACTAAAAGCAACATTTAAAATCCATTACGAAACTTTACACCACATAATTATCACCCCAGTGAACAACTACGCTCCTTTGGTTTTAGTGTTATTACCCTCCTTGCACATAGTACGCTTTATTGAACTCCTCTTTTGCCGTTCTTTTGGATGTCTATTTAAACCCGTCATCTGCTAAACAAACTTAATACAAACATTAAACTTCTGAGAGGACCAGCCTTCGTTATGTTAACCCTTCTCCTATGTTCACCCCTCCCTTCCAATCTAGACTGGGACACCCCTATTCTTTTACATGCAACATGAAATTCATCACTGTTTGAACCCGCGCTCTTCCATTCATCATAATTGCACTTTCACGCGTACCTGCTCGTTTCATTTTCTTCAAGCCGCTCGGCATACGCCATAGCAGCCATAGAGTTTCAGCTTGTCGGGCCCTGCATTTCCAACAATTTATAAAACGTATCTATACTTCCCCCTTGTGTGCATTAAAATAAACACCTGAATCTTTCAATCCTTAGGTGAAAACTACAAATCCCAACGTGCATTAGTACATACAATGAACCGCTGTCAATCAATAAGTCTTAACTCGAATGTCCTAAATTTCCATCATATTGTTCTATGCATTTCCTCTCCCATCGTATACTCAATTGCTGCCCAGAACTTGCCGAATGTAGAACATTTTTTGCAATCATCTTCGTGCCGAAATGCCTTTCTTCCTCTTTTTGTCTTACGGGTGCATGAACCAACAGAGGGCAAAATTATTTAAAAGGAATGCTGCTACGAACTATCTGTTGTACTTGGATCTTATTTTGGAAGAGGCCTGGATGGGCACGCTAAAATACGAGAAGTTCCCAAAGTACATTCTTGTCACGTATGTGGATTTGAAAATGCAGACAATTTTTGATAAAACGCGGATAAAGGGACGAACTTTGAATAATGTGAAACAATGATAAGTTGGTTGGATTTAATATCCTATTACGCAGTGCAGCTGGGAGTGGAGCGTGGATTCTGCGCTCCCTATATTCATGTATTACGTCAAGTGCGTTGAGGGTATAGCACTACCCAGTTCTGCACGCAAATTCAAGACTGGTAATAATTCATTGGATTAACTTTAGAGAAATAAGGTGTGCAGAACCACCTCATTCATGTTGTTTTTTCAAGAGACACATTTAATAACGAATTCACCTAAATTGTATGTACCAAGGGCATTTTCGGACGCCTTTTCCGCATCAGCAGGCCTAGCCATGAGAGGGGTTGCTATTTATTTCTCTAAGAATCTGCCATGGGAATTCAAACAAATTTGTGGGGATCCACAGGGGAGATGGCTATGGGTGGTGGCAAAGTTGAAGGGGAGGATCTTAAATTTGATAACCTACTATGGCCCGGTTACGTATGATGCCTCAGGGCTGGCCAAAATGTATGAACTCCTGAGGGGGGCCCCGGTCAGATAATTATCGGTGGAGATTTTAATTATACACAGAATCTAAAGAAAGATACCTCAAATAAAAACAAAAAACAACTAAAACCGAATACTAAAAGAATCATTGAGGTTATCAGGCATGACCATCAATTAATAGATCCCTGGCGGAAAATCAATACCTATATGAATAGCTACACTTGCCATTCACACTGCTTTCAGATTGCTTATCGAATTGACTTCTTCTTAACATCGAGATCCCTTCTTGTCTTTAAAGCAGACATTGGGAACAACCCATTCTCTCATCACGTGTATATAGGGCTCAAGTTTGAGCTGGTTGAGGGGAGAAGGGAGCGACACAGGTGGCAGATGTATCGCCTCCTTCTCCAAGATCAAGAATGGGTTGAGAGTTTTAGAGCATGGATCTCCAAGTATTTTAGGATGAATGAGGGGATGGCTGGACCCTTCGCTGTTTGGGGAGGTTTTAAGGTCGCAGTTCGAGGGCAAATAATTTCCTTTTCAGCAGCCAAGTCTAGGGCTCGGTGGCTCAAAATAGCTGAGCTACAGGGGCAGTGGAAAGGGCATATGCCCAGAAGATCCGGGCACATCCACATCAATTGGATAAGGCTAGAAAGGCCCTGAGATTTTTTTGGGTTTAGAAGAGATCAGCAGCTCCTGATCCTACCAGCAAAAGGTCTATGAAGATAGCCAGATGGGCGGCAAAATGCTGGCCAGCTCCACAAAAACCAAACAAGAAGCGGCTTTGGTTTTGAAAGTGATTAACCCCAAGACCAGAGCAGAACTTACTAATAGTGATGAGATTCCACAGATTTTTTGGGAACACTTTCAGCAACTCTATACTACTGAAAACCAGGTGGGGAAGGGACTATACAGGAATATTTTGACAACGTAAATATTCCCAAACTATCCGATCTTCGGATTCATCAGTTAAAATCAGATTTAGAAGCTGCTGAGATCTTGGCATCTATCAACTCAACGGCCGGAGCTAAAGCATGTGGGGAAGACGGGTTCCCAATAGAATTCTATAAAATACTCTCACAAGAATTGATTTCATTCTTGAAAAAAATTATTAAATTATATCAAAAATGGGGGGCAAGTTCCCTCGTTTTTTAAGGAGGCAATTGTGGTCTGTTTCGTAAAAAAGGATAATAACCCAAAGGATGTTAAGTTCTATAGGCCCATAACACTCCTTAATTCAGACTATAAGATTTTAATGCAGGTATGGGCTGAATGTTTTTTATTGGCTGCAGAGGAAACAATTCATAAAGATCAGGCCGGTTTTATAGCAGGAAGGTCAATGGCGGCCAATACAAAAATTTTAATACAGGCTTTGGATTATTGAAACTTTTTGCAGATTATATCATTTTATATCTGAAGCCCAAAAATTATAATTTGGAGGTGGTGATGAGGGAGTTTAGTAAATTTGAACTAATTGGGGGCTACAAAATAAATTCAAACAAAACTGAAGTTCTTGTTATTAATTCAGATATAAACTTTCTTCCACCCTGTCTCAGGGTGCAAGCCCAGAAGCCTGACCCCATTAGGTACCTAGGGATCTTCGTGACCAACCGATATGAACAGCTATATAATCTGAATTATGTAGGAACGCAAGAAAAAATTAATAGATTATTAGAGCAGTGGCTTTTACTTGCTTTGACCTTGGTGGGACGGGTAGCGCTTATCAAAATGTCCATACTGCCGCTACTCTTCTTTCTTTTTATTAATGATGGAAACCCTGAATAGACAGTTTGTCTGGGGGAAGAAAGTACCAAGGGTTAAGCTCACATCACTACAATTAATGATTGAACAGGGAGATCTGGCCTTACCGCAAATACAGACGTATTACGATGCTGCTTTTTTGGATTTGCTAGCAGGCCTATTGGGTTCTAATGGGTCTAGAGATATCTTCTTTGTGGACAAAACGGTGCAGGAAACCGGTTGTCAGATTTCAATATTTTTAAAAACCACTAAACTTCCGAAAAAAACCAAGATATAAGACTCTCCAGGATTACTCCACTAGACTTCAGTCTTTTTACAAAGGGACGGGCTCCTCCGGGTTACAGTATTTGAAATTGGGAATGTAAGAGTCGTGGCCTCCAAATTCGATCATGCCACTTGAAAAATTGGGAATGCTGTGGGCTAGGTAAGCTAAGATATTTTTCAATCCAGAATAGGGTGATCTTGTGGCAGGAGGTGCTGCTAACGGATGGGATTCAGAGGAAGCCAGCCTTTTTTGAATATCTTCAAATTGCTAATTTCTTAAACAATTTGAATGGGGTTTTCAATACACCAAACAAACTTGTGATAGCCCTTTTTGTGGCTAAATTAAATGGCATAGGTTATTAGTATAGTCCGCTACGAAATAAGGGCCAACTCCCATTGGTAGAAAATCATTTGGAAAGGGTGACCAGTGAAACACAATGTACTTTTTCTATTAATGAATGGGAAGTTTTATGTCATCGAGGGAGTAAGTCTCTGAGAGCAGCCAATTTTAAAAGAATGGCTTCCTATCCCGGTGGCTGGCCTACCTTACTCCGGAAGCACTTAAGAAAAGGTACCCTGAAGTCGAAAATAGGTGCTTCCGATGCCAGGCGGAAGGAGAAGGGGGCTGGCTCCATATTTATTTTACATGTCCTAGCTTTGGGTCTTTCTGGGAGGCAATCTTCTTGGCCCTAAGTCAGGCATTTGAAAAGAGGGTATTGCCAGAGGCAGAGGTTGCCCTGTTCGGAATTTTTAGAGATAGATCAATTTTAACGGATGCTGAAGCAACTTATCTCGCTATTAATTCCGTGGTAGCCCGCTCCTTGATTCTCCAAAATTGGAAGTCTAGAGATGTACCCACTTACGATAAATGGCTTAACATAATGAAAATGACGCGGGCTTTCGAAGAAGCCTACGCGAGACAGGTGGGAGCTTCCACGAAATTCAACAGGAACTGGAGGTTTTTAAGTAATTTGGAAAATCCGGTAGAACGATAGTACTATCTGAAATTTTGAGTCTAGCTGCCGTTCTATTATGCTGGTTGTTTTAGAATGCTTTGAGGAACGAAAAATATGCTCTGCTGGGCACTTTTGCACTTTAATATCGCAACTTAGCATTTTTGCGCTAGCACTTGCACTTGCACTTTTTTTCTCTGCACCTTTTGCACTTTAGTATTATATAATTCTTCTATTTGGGATAGTTATATTTAAAAAGGTCTTCTTGTGCCCATGTTGTCATTGGTTTTAACCTTGTAAGATGAAGCTATCGTCTCTGTGTCGATTAGTGTTAATGTTTGCACATGTGTTATTTAATGCACTTGATGCTCTACTCAATAAAAAATTATTCTAAAAAAAACTAAACTGTACCAACATAAATTTTTCCTTTGTTTTCTTTTGTGCTGCCACTACCTGTTCACTGCAGTATTTAGCATATCGCAAAATTTCGTCGACAGATTTATTCTGCCAACATATCAAGTGGTGCTGTATAATCAAACTGATACCAGATCTCAATCCTAACACAAATTTAGAAACAAACTGTCCCATATCTTTTGGCTCAACATTATCAATTTAGAGTGCTGTAGGCGCTCTATCAGTTTCTATGTATACGCTCTCTGTATCTTCTCTCTCTCGCTCTCTACTATACATGTGTGTGTATATATATATATATATATATACATATACATATATATAGTGTGTGTATGTGTGCGTGTGTGTGAATGTATAGATAGATAGAAAGATAGATTGATCAATAGAAATATAGATCTGTTCAAAGGGGTGTGTGTGTATCTGTATGTATATATGTGTATGTGTGAGAGCGAGAGAGCAAAAGAGAGAGGGGGGAGATAGAGTGAGGTATTGAGAGAGCAAGAGAGAAATCCTTAGGCAAGATTTTGGGAAGAAGAGAGGAGCCTGTGATGGGAGACAGACTTAGACAAAAAGGTACAAAGAGTAGAAGAACGTGGAGCCTAAAGGTGAAAGGGAGGATGTGTAGGGTGAGAGTATAAAAGTGAAAGTAACAATATATGGAGTGGACAGAAGAAGCAGAGTAACAGCTACCTTATTGAGATGATTAACCTGGCCCGGTGCTTATATGTCTCTCTCAGGCAGAATTGTAATAATTATCTATATGACCATTAATAGGGTATCTGATATTGCATGCATCCGAAGGTTGCATATCTGAAAAATGTCCTTGAAAAGTCTGTATTTTGTGTTATATTTAATATACTGTATTGATTAACATGTCTTAGAGCTGGGGGATGTGCTGTGGGGCTGGGAATTACCTGTGCATTATACTAAAACACATAATTTGGCACTGCCAGTTGCCAGTAATGCATTTGCTTGCTGAAATAGTTGTAATAGCTACGCCAACATGCCTGCAATTTCACATATATTCTGTTTGTTGAGTAAACGACCCTGAGGTCCAATAAAAAAATCTTTAAATTGTGCCCTGTTCTTACCTTTTATCTATCTTTCCAATAAAGGGCTAAAGGGACCGGAAGTTGTTGTATGTCACTTTCTATGTTCTACAACATGCCTGTACTTTTGAGCTGCCAGTATATACTAAAATAGGTTCCCCAAGGGACTGATTACACTTGTAGCGCTACATTAATGCATACTTCACGATTGGGCAGTACAATGAAAATGTTTACAATACAATGATTTACTATTTTTTTTTTCTGGAACCAATGGCTAAAAACACTGTATAATATAATACTTTAGGCTTGTGACTCTTAACCTTTTGACTTCTGTGGCTCCCCAATTAAACATTACTGGAACCCCGGAGTCCCACTGAATCATTACTGGAATTCGAGAACCAGGGCTGGACTGGCCATAGCGGGCACCGGGCAATCCCCCGGTGCGACGCAAGGGTGGGGGCCGATTCTGGGCCCCTGGGGGGCTGTTTTTGTTACAGGGCCGTTTTTGCAACATAGCTGCAAAATCGGCCTGTACCAAAATCGGCCGAAAACCGGCCCCGGCAAAGAGCTTGGCGGCACCTCCAACCATCCCGAGTGGGGAGGGGGGCCGTCCGAGCACTTTGCCAGGGCCGGTTGTGGTTCCCAGCCGTGCCCTGTCGAGAACTCCCACTGAGTCATTATGGGGAGCCAGAAACCCATTTTAAGCATTTCCGATGATTTGAACCACAAAACAATGCACAAAAAATACAGAAACAAGCATTCATCAAACAAACAATGAGACATTTGATGAAACACCTTATATAATTTGCAAATAATATAAAAACATCTAAACTTGAATTTAACAGGAAGGCTTGCACTTTTCTAAATTCAATTGAGCCGACTCATGTTCATACTATATTCTGATTCATGCACTTGCACTGCTCCCACAAATCTATCTGAAGATACTAATTTAATTTTTGCCTCCAATTTCAAATCCCTTCACATTTGCAGAATGTTTTACAAATTCAGTTGTACATTTTCTTTCCTTATTTATATACAGTTTAATAATGTGCTAATGATATTCAATGTTCTAAGCAATCAAGGACCCCCTGAGTGTTATTCGCGGACTCCTAGGTGTCACCGGACCATAGGTTAGGAACCACTGCCCTATGCACTTTAATATTATTTTGTATGTTTGAATGTATATATGATTCTCATAATGAATTGCAGTACACGTTATAATGAGATACTACTTATGTGTGTGTGTACTTTTCCATAAATGACTGTGATATATAAACACTATAAATATATATTGACTAAAAAGACCATGGTCGGAAAATCAATAGTAAATTATTATAAGGCAAATGAAGCAGTGTCAAATAATGACTTGCATTATTGCCGCTCTAAAAGTTAAAGTTTAATCAATCCGTTAGTGACCTACTATAATATTACACAATATGAGGCCAGGTTCCAGCGGGTTTTTTGGGCTTTCCCTCCTAATCTCCGGTACTTTTTTTGCTGCAGGTGCTATTACTGTTTGTTAATTGGTGCACGCTCTCTCCCCACACACTTCTATCACTTCCTGGTTTGTGAGTTAAAATGAGTGACACCTTTTTCGTTTGACTTACTTTCCATCATGTGAGAGCGTAAAATGATTTCTTGTTGCCTCATACTTCTTTTGACTGCTTTAACATAAGAGGTGGCCAAAAATAATAATACTGTCATCCCCCGAGTCATTTTCTCTCTATCTGAAAATTCATGAGCGCTGTGGAAGTTAGCGGTGTCCACAGCGGAATTTCCCTGTTCTTTTACACATTAAATGCAGTGGCGGCTGCTAACCAAAATATTTGGTGAGGCAACCACTGACCAGGAATGCCTGGGGGAAGGCGTTCAGTGATTGGCGGCAGGGTGTTCGAATGTTTCTCTGGCCCTCCAGGTACAATGCTGTCACTAGTCCACAGACTTTGACTCTTCATCACTCCTTCTCATCTGTTGTCATCTCTCTCTTCAGCACCAGATTTCCCCTTCATTATTACCCATCTCTGTTCATCCTGTGTCTCTTCCAACAGCTTTAATGCCGACCAGTGCACCATCAATCACTTTCTCATTCCCTCACACAAGCAGCTGGGACTGCAGCTAGATTGCCTGTGCTCAAATAAAAACCCACAGCCTTCTGCAGGTCTAGGCCAAACATGTTGACTTTACCAATGTTTATTTTTGAAAAGCAGAAAAGCTTATGAGTGCGAGAATGTTACGCTTGCCTTTCCTTTCAAATCTGTGAATAGATGTAATATGATATTACTGCTGTTTAGTTTATTCATAAGAACTCACAGGTGACTAAATCTTACGCATACGGCATTCAATGGCTTACCCAGTAAAAATAGCATTGCAGAGCCTAAGGTTTACAAAGCGTGTGAGACTTAGCAATTCATGAAATTCCGAGAGACACCAGAAAATTTCTGAGCAATGCATTTCACTGCAAATTCCTGTGGAAAATAGTCTGAAAATTCTTGTCCAGGACCGGATGTATGACATTACAACGCATGCTTTTACAACGCGGTTTTTACAACGCATACCATTACAACGCATAGTGCTTTGGGGCGCTGGATAGTGAATAGTTTAATTTACTATTCCAACTCCAGTCCCCGTGGATAGTAGGGAAGGTGTTGGACAGTAAATTAAACCTATTCCCTATCCTAGAGCGCCCCCCAGCGCAATGCGTTGTAATGGTTTGCGTTGTAAAAGTTGCATCGTAAAGGCACTGCGTGGTAAAAGTTGCGTTGTAAAGGATGTTTCACCCAGGACCGAATGAAGGTCGACACCCCTATATACTGTGGGCACTCTAGGCATCAAAATAAGTGATTTATTACTCCCATGCTTCTTGTAAACTCATACTACACATAACTTTTGCAAGCTAACTGACTCGTTGTAAGGAGCTACGCAAACAAATGATGGACGGAATCCTGAATAATCATACATTCACCTCCAGTCAAGAGATCTGAGTTAATCCATCGTTCTTTTGCTCACCATGCCACCCCAGTTTAGACCCAGCCATATGCAAATCAGTTTTGACCCTGTGCCTCATGGGAACAGTCCAGACTGAACTGCCAATCCAGGTCCTCCCTGGACCAAACAAGCATCCTGGGACCGGTTCTTGGTATTACCCTTCATCAGCCAGGCTAGCTTGAATCCAGTGGTACAGTGAGCAAGGGACCCACGTCTGGGCATACCCATCCCACTTAGGGTGAAATGTGCTAGCGAACTTATTTATTATTTTATTTATTTGTGCGATTTTATATAGCGCGAACTTTACCCGAAGGTGTCAGAGCGCTTTACATAGGATCCAGTTGCAAACATAAGGACTGAAGGTTACATGCAGAAAAAAATTGCAAATTTTTGACTTACATAAGAACCAGTTGAAAACATACGGATTTAGGATTACATGCGTTATAAAAAAGGTACAAACAGAAAAAATTGCAAATGTACAAGAGATAAAGTCACACAAGGAGGAGATACAAATGGATAAACTCTAGGCATATACTAGTGATATCTCTATCTACTTAGGGAGGGGATACACATGGATATACTCTAAGAGTCACATAGGAATGGTAGAGAGCACAGCGGACTCCTGCATAAACTAGTGATTAGAGTTATCTCTATATACATAGGGAAGGGGTAAGACTGGATATACTCTAAAAGTCACATAGGAATGGTAGAGAGCAACGTGGCCTACTGCATATTCTAGTGATTAGAGCTATTTCTATATACATAGGGAAGGGATACACATGGATATACTCTAACAGTCACATAGGCGACTAGTCGTTAGAGTTATCTCTATATACATAGGGAAGGGATACACATGGATATACTCTAAAAGTCACATAGGAGACTAGTCCTTAGAGTTATCTCTATATACATAGGAAGGGATATGACTGGATATACTCTAAGAGTCACATAGGAATGGTAGAGAGTACAAAGGTCTACTGCATATACTAGTGATTAGAGTTATCTCTATATACATAGGGAAGGGATACGACTGGATATACTCTAAGAGTCACATAGGAATGGTATATGGTGCAAGGTCTAAAGCAAATACCAGTGATTAGAGTTATTTCAATAAGTCAAAGAGCAGAGTTCCATAAGTGTGGATGCAGTCACAGCAGAAAGGGAGGGTGGGAGGGATGCAAGGGTAAGGAGAGAAGGGAAAGCAGAAAAGGGAGAAAACATTTGAGGATCATCCACGGGGAAAAGGGGTTAAAGGGTGAGGGAATGGAAGGAGGGCTAGAGTCCAGAGAAAACTGTCCGAAAACAGCAGCAAAGTGTCGGCCAGGACAGAACAAAAAGTCAAGAAGTCCAGGAGAGAAGGTGGGAGCCCAGGTGGGAGATGAAGCTGGAGGCCAGCCGCAGGCGCGTCGCCATCTTGGAGAGCTTGCGGTCATCCGGCTCGGTGGGCGTGAGAGTGCGCAAGGTGGTGAAGGTGTTGGTGGTTACACCACTTGTAAGGAACCATACCGCAAAAGCATTAAAACCCATGTATAGACATTCATAACAAAATTAAATGTACTTTCCCATGTGCTGGCTCGACTCCTCCGGTCGCTGTGCGCCTTTAGTCCGTTGGCGCTGGTATTCAGCAGGACTCCACGCTAATCCGAATGCTGCTCAAATACTGCTGATAATGTTAGCCGCATAAAAGTAGCGCAGGATTGGATGGCACCAACGGACTTGATACTCACACACGCACTGGGGGCCTGTGTCTACTCTCCACCCTCTCAATTGGCAAATTACCACAGTCCACGTGAACGAGTGAATGAGTGAGCGAGGGTGGAGCTTCACACAAGCGCCGCTGCTGCCGCCGGTGATCGGTAATCGGCGTTACCAGGACCCACCGTGGAAGCTGCCGCGCCCATCGGAAATCCGCGGAAGAGTGGCGGAAGAGTGACAGCGAAGTGCCGGGGGGTGCTGCAGTGTGCCGCGGTATACCACAACCTCGAGAGCCTTGAACAACCCTAAGCCTAAGGCGCCCTAACGCCCTGCCTGACCCGCAGGCAGCGAGAGCTGGAGTACCGCGGCGAGCTGTGAGCTGAGCTGAGAGCAGCTGAGAGCAGCTGAGAGCCGCCGAGAGCCAGCTACCATGGAGGGCGCAGCCTCGAGAGCAAGGCACTGCTGAGAGCCACGGAGAGCCGGGAACCACGGAGAGCGTAGCTGCAAGAGCCCTGTATGCTCCTGAGTCTCTTCTGCTTCTGCACCTGAATGCTTAAACGTCTGAACGTTTGAAGCTTGCAACCCGGGCGGGGCTGAGCGCAAAGTCGACAAACAGAGGAAGCAAGGCTCAAAGCAAAGCAAGATACGCAAAAGTTACACTACTGAGCACCGAGCACTGGGCCCCAGGTACTAAGCAAAACTGCGCCACCCCACTTCTACACCCCATCTCCACCTCTACCGTACGCCTGCTAACTGCTGGCTAACTGCTGGCCGTCGGCTGCTGGCTGCTGGCTGCTGGTTGGGGGTCAACTGCTCATAGGTGACAACTGGCGGCTGGCTCTGCTCAAGGAACAAGGTGGGAGGCCGGCGACTCCTGTGTGACCCCTACGCGGCTGCCAACAGTCTGGAGGTAAGCCGTAGCGCTCTGGCAGCGCTTTTGTAGAGGGGGCTGCGAAGCGTGGACCCGGCAGGGGGGAGGAGCACCAAGGAATCCCATGGATCCCCCCAGCTACGCAGGCCACTGAGCATCTGCCTGCATCACTAGCCTACTTGTCACCTAGCCCAGACGAACATAGCTGAGGAGGGAGCCCAGGCTGCGTATCGTAGGCGTAACTGGAATCTGCCCCCCTCTGCCCTCTTGCACAATTGTCCATCTACTGCCCTTCAGTCGCTGTTGTCATCTACTGGACGCTACTGGCCGCCACTTGTCGCTAACTGTCGGCCGGAAGACCGTCCGAGCAGCATGAGATCAGGGCGCGTCCGTGGTTGCACAATGGGCAAAGGAGGCACAAAAAAACGCAAACGAACGTTGAAAGCACTCGATGTGACTAGAGAAGAACCACCGACCAAAACCAGGCAGACAACACAGAGCGAATGCTCATTAATTGATATAACAACAACCGATAAATCTGACTCCAACAGCCCAAAAAGCGAGCAAACAATAAAAGCAGAAAAGAGCTGCAAACCAAAAACCTGCTACTCTATGTTCCAGCCAAAAAACTATACAAAGTTCTGCTTCTTAAAAAATGCGGGGGACACCTTACTCTCAAATATCAATGAATCTTCAGGCCTACAGCAACCTATCGAACCATCACAGCTCCCTCAGCCTGCACAGTATACTGGCTCACTGACAGACAACAACTGTAAGGGAAGCCCGAGCCCTACAGCTAGTAGATCACCACAAGTGACATCAACCCCTCAGCGCGATAAAAGCTGTATTACCCAGGACCTTACAACCAATGGGATAAAGCCTGGAATGAAAATTGTCTTAGAAACAAATCTTATTCAAGTACACAGGGAATACAACGCAAAAAACCTGCCTGCTGACAAACCTTACAAGAGTTACACAGACCCCGGCATACTGCTAACGACATACCTTGTGAGGAAAACACAACCAGCATGTGCTGCAAAATCAACGAACCAACGGACCACGACCCGAAAAGCCAAGAGGCTACAAAGTATCGCAGCAACCTGAAGGAGGCAAACGCAAGCGCCGAAAAGGAGCAATGGAAAGAGAACGATTCATCCCTGGGAGCCTCAGGCTCAACTCAAACCACACAAGAGATTGACCACAACAGATCATCGAGGCCTGGGAGGGTATTAGCCAATACAGACAGGCCATCAACTTCCCCGTCAGAAGTGATAGAAATATCCTCATACCTAGGAAAGGAAGAGTGGGAAGATCTTCTAGCTGCATATTCCCAAGATAAAAGCAGCAGTGAGGTAAGCGCAAATACACCAATTATGATTTGTGATGGCTCACACGAACAACCAGCAGAGGGTGCAGGGGCGTCAGAGAGGGGTCAAAAACGATCCACAACCTCAGGAAAAGAAGCAGAACCCCCATATCACACAAAGCACAAAAGCGCCTGGCCTAGTCTGCTTAAAACAATACAACTCCTGGTCGAAGCTCTCAATTATCAATCGGATAAAATGGACACCCAATTAACGCTACTGGATACACTGGCTGTATTCGTGGTCGCCATTGATGGGAAGTTGGGCATCCTAAACACGCTTCTTCAAAATAAGCTGGAACAGCCACAAGACGCAACCGGGAACAACAAAGGCAGATGTGGATAAGGCCCAATCATCGACAAACTGTCAACTCTCCCAACAATACTGAGTGACCTGTGCAAACAGCTCAAAAGGTCTGTACAGCGCCAACAAACCAACCCCTGCAGCGGTTTTTTCGAAGAAGAGCTGGATAACTCAAGGAACAAGGAACGGCCGGGAATTAACGAACAAGGAAACTCCAAAACAAGAGCCCCTTCATCCAATATACCCAAAAGCATAGAGGCCAGCAAAACTGGAACATCAGACCGACTACTCTCTGAAAACTTGGAAGAAGAAAAAGGAGATACAAAAATGAATGCTAAACAAAGAAGAGCAAAAAAACGTAAAGGTAGAAAACACAAAATACAATCGAATCACGAAGCCTTTATGCACCTCTTTGGGACCATCCCAGCTACAGAACAAAGCACAGTTCAATCTGAGGGTGGCACTTGTATATCAGAGGCCGAGAATGGTACTAGCACACTTGAGACTCCTGCCAAGGTAATAGCCCCAACTCAACCAACCAGCGGGAAGTGGCAAAAAACCAAAAACTTGGAAAAACTCGGACATACTACACATAAAGCTTCCGATGCAGGATCAGATGTCTCACGCCCCCAACCTTGCTGGGCCAGTAAAGTAACCCTTGAATCCGACCCGAAACGGCCGCCAAAAAGTAGCAGGACGCCTGGTACTAATTCTCCTAAAATCACAGAGCGAGAATCCACTCCGGGCAAAAGGCCTGGGAACAATCCGGGACCAAAAAAAGCACGGAAGGGAAAAGGGTCGACAGACATTCAACTATCCACAATCACCCAAGCGATTCAGTCTGCACAGACAGAAGAGGAAACAGCAACCACAGTGACTGCCGACCCAACGCGTCACCCCCCTTGGCCCGGTGAAAACTACCAACCAGCTAAGCTGCCTGCACCAAATCAGCATATATTTGGCCGAGAAATAAGAGTCACTGCAGTTAATACTAACCAGGCTAAATTAACTGCAACACGATTAGTAGAGCATTTGCCATCAAGCCAACTTAATATAGAGAGTGGGTTCACAAATGAACAAAGAAATGGAACAGGCGCCACTTGGTACAACCCGGACTACATCTCGCAAGGAAGGCACGACATACTCAACAGAGGCAATATCCTACGGCTACTATCCCACATCCCCTCTTTGGCAGAAGTGATAAGCTCTGACCTGGTATCTATCGAATTTACAGGCGATGGTACAGGCAGTGAAAAAATGAAAGCAACTTGGGCAACTATGGCAATCGCTCAGAAAATA
Source organism: Lissotriton helveticus (assembly GCF_964261635.1). Classification (NCBI taxonomy): domain Eukaryota; kingdom Metazoa; phylum Chordata; class Amphibia; order Caudata; family Salamandridae; genus Lissotriton; species Lissotriton helveticus. Next base: position 436,498,891 of record NC_136070.1, on the reverse strand, counting down.
CAAGCCGACGCAGAGACCTTTAAAAAATGGGGGATAACAATAAAACCATACAAAAAGCCAGGTTACCCAGAAATATTAATCCCGGTTGAAAAGGTGGCAGATCTAGCTACTGTAAAAAGCCCCAGAACTACTGTTCTAAGAGGAGCGGCAGGGCCAGGTGGAACAAACAATCTCCAACATACTAGCATCTCTCGACGGATCGGCGACGAAAAAACACCACCAACTGGATTGTCTGATTTAAGATGGACGGCCAGAATTATAAACAACAACCAATGACAAACCGGCCCTAAGTCAAGAGAGCGCAACCATGACCTATTACGAATATGTTCATGGAACATCAACGGCGTAGCCTCAAAAATATCTGACTCAGAGTTTATGGACTATATTAGAACTTTCGATGTCGTGGCACTACAGGAGACATGGCTTGCAGATCCCGCGCACCTTCAGGGATACCTGCGCTTCTACATCGGCGCAAAAAAGACAGCCAATTATGGGCACCTTCAAGGCGGTCTAGTAACCTATGTATCAGCTTCAAGCATCCTGACGGTAAAAGCAGTTGGGCCATCTTCGACAGCCACGCTGGCAGTAAACTTTCCCTTGGCGCAACTAAAATCCGGTATTGCTGATACCGACCTCACTCTAATTAACGTCTATGTTCACCCGAAAAAGAAAACAATAGCAGTCAAAGATCTATGCAATTACATGGAGGAATGCATAAGGGAAAGACCTACAACTAACATCATGCTCACTGGTGACTTCAATCTAAACCTCATGGGCAGCTCGCAAGAAGATGAGATCCTAACCCAAAATTTAATTTGGGACATCCCACTACAAGGGAAGCCGCTAATATCCAAACAAACAAAACTAGGCAACAACACTCGAGAAGAATTGGAATATTTTAACATCAGGGCCCTTAATGGAAGGATCTTCGGAGATAACCCTCCGGCCTTAACGTTTCACTCAACAAGAACAAGCAGCATATTAGACTATACTTTCATTTCACTACCATTATTCCAACATATAAGCTCTTTTCGGATAGGCAGTAGTGGAGATAGCGACCATTGCCCTCAAGAAACTACCCTTGAAACCGTGAATCCCAAACTCGAGCTATCCAATGAACCAAAAGAGTCGGCCCATACCGTCAACTTAAAAAAAAATCAAATACTCAGTAGCAATAGAGGAAACTCTTGTTGAAAGGGCAAAACAGCATTTTGGGGCTCGTACTGGATCAAGCGAAACTGCTAAATGGGAACAATTCACAAACACTATGTCTACTTATGTCACAAGATCTAAGCCACACGCCAAATCAAGCTACGACAGAGCGTGCAAATTCACTCAAGAGCATAAAGGAAAAATCAGAGGCATAAAAACATCAATTTACCGTACAATGAGAGAGCTTCAACAGAAACCCAGGGATATAGTGAAGCATGACCATCTACGGAAATTAAAATCAACATTGAAGAAACTAAGATGGGAAGCTAACAAATCCATGGAGGATAATCTATGCGCAAGACTTCACTCTGACATCAAACGAAACGATGGGGCAAGGTTCTGGAAATCCATAAACTCGCTTATAAGACCCACGCACCACAGGGTTTCTTCCAATATTACAGAAGAGACATGGGCAAATTACCCCAGAACCCACTTTAATCAGGTAACGGGAAACAATCAGGTGTCAATATCGGATCCCGAGATGGTCACCTGTAAAAAACTTTCAGCCAACAGTGAAATCAGACTTCTAGAGGGCCAGAACTCGATTCTAAATGATGATCTGCCAAATTTACAAAATTCCATTCAGCGCCAAATAAAGAAAGGAAGAAGTGAGGGAGCTCCAGGACCGAATGGAATTCTGCCAATCCTTTACAAACAAGATGTGAAGGGTTGGGCAGCAGCCTTCAAACCCCTTTTTCTGGAGATAAGACATTACAACATCTTGCCAAGCTCCTGGAAGGGTTCCATCATTTCTCCACTTCATAAGGCAGGAGACAAAGCCACCCCTCAAAACTATCGATTGGTGGTCTTAATTGATAATGAGGCAAAGTACTTCACAGGCATTCTCCTAGATGAGCTGTTGGCATGGGCCACAGCGAGATCCCTAATCCCGGTCAACCAGACAGGCTTTGCCAAATCAGTAGGCACCATGACCAACGTCTTGACCATGGGCATGCTCATAGACAAGGCCGAATCGAACAAAATGTCCATCCATTTCTACTTTATAGACTACAAAGCTGCCTTTGATCACATAAATCGGAACATTTTATGGTCTAAACTGAACGGCTGGGGAATATCAAGACCTCTGCTGGACCTGCTTATCAACCTTCACACAGAGACCTGGGTTTAGATAAAGGTGGGGGATGGATCAGTGCTGTCCAGACGTATACAGACCAACAAGGGCCTGAAACAAGGCTGTGTCCTGGCCCCCACCCTATTTAACCTGTTCCTAGGCGACCTAGTACAGACTCTAAACAGCTGTAACTCCCACGCTCCTAAGCTAGGACGGCTCCAACTACCCTGCCTACTATATGCAGATGATATAGTCTTAATAAGTCATACAAAGGTAGGGCTCCAACATCTCCTGAATGCAACACATAACTACTCAAATGCAAATGAGCTGACATTAAATCTGGAGAAAACCCAGACGATGACCATCAGCAAAAACAAAGGAAAACCAACATCATGGTTCTGGAACAAGACAAGAATCGGAGACACGTCATCATACAAATATTTAGGAGTAAAGTTTGATAACAATGGGCAGTTCTCCACTCAGAGAACGAGCATACGAGGAAAAGGGCTATCTTTGGCAATTTCACTGAAAACACTTCACAGCAAACTTTCTGGTCCCTCTCTTTTGCCACTGGCACAAGTAATCAGCGCTAAACTCCTCCCAACAATCACCTATGGGAGCGAGGTACTTAGAGGTAGGGACGCCAAGATCCTCGATAATACAATTACAGCTGCTTACAGAATTATCTTCAGCCTGCCTAAGCGAACCTCACCAGCCCAAATCAGGCTAGAATTTGGCATCCAACGACATTTCCTGGCAAGACAGGGGGCCTATATCTCAGCATGGGACAAAGTGAGGAAATCCAAAGAAGGAACATTAAACGAGCATCTATGGACAGAGCTAGAGCAACATTCAACCCCACCAGCAGCCAAGTTCCTCATGGGCAGTCTGGCAAATACGGGTTTAAAGCAGCTTTGGGACACCCCAGTAAGCCATACAACACTTAAAAATCTGGTCACGAAATCGATCAAACAATTATCGTGGGTTCAAGATAAGGCAGCCCTCTCTAAAAGAACACACGGCTGGATGACCCTGAACTCTTACTCAATAAAAGTGCCACAGAGCTACTTTGGAGTGGGTTAAAATGTGCTTCTTAAAGTATAGGCTGGGCCTGCTACCTTGTATCGAACACTTTCCACGCTGGCTCAAAACCAAAGCTGGCTCCCTTTGTCGGTTATGCGGCTCAGCGCAAGAGTATATGCTGCACTTGCTATGCTCCTGTGAGAAACTGCTGGACGAACGGAAATATCTGTTGAAACACCACTTCAATCGACGAGAGATACACACACGAAGGAATGCACTCCTTGCCTGTTTTTCACCCCAGGATCCTCAGCTGAACTGCAGTTTTGTAAAATTTATGAAGGCAGTGGAAAAGAAGATGCCAAAATACTAATCCCTAAGGGTTTCGATACAGCTGACTAAATATTGCACCTCCCACTGTCATTGCTGACTTGATGAGGACACCGGGAAATCAAAATCATTTTATAAATACAAAGAATGAATCAAAATTTTTAATAAAACTATTAGACATTCTGTGCCTAATCAAACCGAGGAACTGCGACTGTGTCACACCAGTTTTATGGATCATGTAGTTTAAAAAAAATATATATATCTTTTTAATCTGTTTTATATTGCAACGGTTTTCAGTAACTATGCTAAATAAAAATTACTTACTTACTTACTTACTCTCCACCCAGCTGTCTAAGACAGCTTGATGAAACGATTACACTGCGCATGTCAGGCTGGCCGTCGCAAGACAGCCGGTTAAAGTGACCTGCCCAGTGTAAACTAGCGGAGTGAGGACTACTCCCCAGTTGCTAGTCAGCAGCGGTTGCCCTGCCCTCAAACACAGCTCGCTGGGGAAAGGGAAATATAAAATTGTAATAAATGCATTTTATTACCATTTTAATTTACAACTTTGCGGCCCTGGCAGAAGGGTGGCCACGCTCCTCTGCCCTAATAGAGGGGCTGCTGCTGATTAACTGTAGACTGACCTTTCAGGGCATTTAAGGTATTTTTAGGAGGATCACACATTTCATCACTGGAGGGTAGAGGAGTGACAGCCGATGATTGTTGTTCAAGCATTATTGAGAATGTGGATCAGAATGAAATCAAAGCCATATGTATTTCTCTGCCACACTTACAAGTGCAATGGCATAATTTAAGAAGCATATTCATCTTTTGTGTTCCCAAAATAGGATTTTAAGTTGTTTGTCATATTAGGTGCCATTAATATTCTCTCACTGGAAAAACATATTTTCTCTGTGGCGAAAGAAATATCAAAAAGTGTCTTGCAGTAATTTTTGAATGAGCCAATAGAAACTATGTAGACATTATGTTTGCATTTATTATGTTACCAATTAGATGTGGGCTGGCCACTGAAGGAGAGAGCCAGATGCCTTGCTCAGCCCGAGGTCCTTTTGGACCCCATAACCCCAGACAAGCCGACCCACTTCAGCATGCATCATGGGTAAGGCTCCCGGATTTATGGTATTTATTTTGTTGACATTTCCGTCTGTATTCATCCATGTTATTTTTTTGCTCATTTTAGCTGCATTTATCTATATTTATTTTATGCTAAGTGTAAAAAATGAAGCAGCAATGGGTATATTTGTGTGTTAATTAAACCAAAAAATGTCTACTCATGTTTGAATGTGTAATGACATTTTAGCCATTTACAGTACAATACAGTCATCTGACATCATTTGAATTGTAGAACCTTTACACAGCTGTGTTGCTGCAGTTATTTAAACTTCATAATGACTTCCTTTTCCTTTTTTAACTCCCATACCTGTCAATTTGCACACCTATTGACCCAGCATGCATGATTGACATTAGTGAGAATTGTGCAGAAGAAAACCTGTTTTGTGCATTTTTCAATATTTAAAAATAAATACAGGACAGGCCCAAAAAAATATTGTTTTCTGTCTGCATTTATCTGTAAAAATCAGTAAACATGGAAAATTGGGAGTTTTAATCATGCGGTAGTAGGTCAGCCCACTTCGGCTGCTGGCTGTCTTCACTGTGAGTTAGGGCATACTGCCTTTTTTTACAAGGAGCACATGCCACCACCAATCAGTTTCCTTCTGTGCCAGGGACTACAGTGATGTGTGCTTTACTATAGTTGAGACCAAACAAATACTTTCACCTTTAGCCAATTTTCTTAAGGTTGATGAGGGCCTGGTAGCTTCTCCAACAATAACTTTTTGAAAAAACCTTCAGCAAACAAAATAAGAATTGCTAAATCCAAAAGGGTGGCGGCTGAATTGGTTTTGCCAATGCTTGTTTCAAATTTGAAGAAACTCCATATTTTTGCATGACATTTGTTGTGCGGTTTACATGCCAAAAATGTTCATGTCTTGGCTCGTGCATTGGCTTTTAGAGACAAGCCAGACCCTTGGCTCCGCTCTTGCTCAGCTCTTCCTGTTAATCTATTAACTCACCACACTCACACTCTTACATATATGGAATTGTTTTTGTGTTCGAGTAAAAGGGAATAGGAATGCTTTTTTGGCGTGCTACTGGGAAACTGTAACTGTTGTAACTTCCCCTGGGGCACTTCTAGAAGCATTTGAGAATTCCAGTAACTTGAAAATCTGCACTTAATTGTAGATTAAATCGTTTTGGTGTAGATTTTAAAATGTATTTTACAATTTTAGCCCCTGCGGAGCGGACTTAAGTGAACCTGTCCTTCTGCTTGCTCTCTGGTACCTGGCACGATTGCTCAGAGAGCTGAACACTTGCTACTGGCATATGCGGTCAGGTCAGAATCCCAACATTACCCACTCAGCCTTCCATGCCTATCAGTTTGAGTTCCATAAAGTTGAGTAATTGTAGCATCTGCTATTGTCAGTGCTTAGAAATGGCTGAAATGCTGTATAAAGCGCAATGTTTTGTAAATGTGACTCTCTTGCCAGAGTTGCTTGATGGCATAACAAAACCCAATGATTGCTAAGGCTGACTTCAATTAATTGGTGCCGCACCCTGTTGACATTGCTCCAGTATATATCAGGTTCACCCGCACAGTATTTATGTTGAAGGTCAGAGACTGTCATGCACTTGGCAAAACGAGCTGGCAGGTTTTAGTGAAAAGCGACACAACTGGTTTGGAAAACTGGTTCTACTATTGTCTTGTTCCTGAAATGTGTATCCCATAACCAAACAGTCCTAATAAAAGCATCTGAAATCATGTGATTAGAAAACAAAAATTGAGTTATAAAAACTTATGGGAACTATAACGTTACCAGAAAGATTAATGCACCTGCTATGGAGGCAAATTGTGGACAGTGATTCTAAAATTTCAGGACAAAGGGTCAAAACAAGATTTCGGGACAAAAGGAACATTTTATGGACCCATCTGCAGAGGTCAAACAATGATATAAATGTAAGAAATTAGATGACTGACATTGGTAAAAGTAAAAATAGGTTCATGTTCTTTGGTTTGTATAAAACCTAGCATCACTGACCAATCATTTACATGTAACTGGCTTCCTTGAAGATGAAAAGCCCAGCAAACGTGCATTTACCCCCTCAACCTTGTTTCTCATCTGCTCTATTCTTTATGGGACATGTAACAGTGGACTGGACTTAGCTGGTGTTGACTCTGGTCCCATGGCTTAAAGGGTCTCCTCCCCAACGGAACCTGCCAGAACGAACACCCAAGTAAACCCCATCAAGTAAATGATCAGGTAGCCCCTGAAATGGTGAAATGCCCACCAGGAAACGGGTGCCGGATTACTTTAACAGGAAACGAGGCATCAATCGTCTCCCCAATAGTTGAACGTACCAAGGTAAAAGCCAACTGGGATATACAGACCCGGCCCTCATCTATGTGGACTTCAATGTAGGGAACCCTCCAATGGGAGAATGCATATCAGGTATCCCACCAAAAGGAAAACATGTCCCATGAAAGCAACCAACAGTGAGATACATGCCAGAGACCTTTCCAACAGGTTATTGCATGCTAGGAAACCACAATCAGGGAAAAACCTCAAGGTAACCAACTAAGAAGGAAATGTGTGCTTGGAGGCTAGCACCAGGGCCATATATGGTATGCAATAACCTATAGGGATGTTTATGGCAGGTCTCAGCCAAAGTTGAAATGTGTGCGAGATAATCCACCAAACGGTTAACAACAGGGAAACATGCACCGGGTAAACCATCACCAAGAAAATGAGCACCCGGTCCCCCACCAATGTGAAACAAACACAAATGCCCTAATCCACACTAATCACCATTCTGAAAACAATAATTTGAAAAAGGTACAGAAAATGTTAAATTATCTTTACACTTGTAAATTCTATTACAGAAGGCTCAATCCTTTCATTGTAGGGTGATCTGTAAATCCGCATATACCCAGGTGCAGTGTATAATTTGTAACAAACATAAGTGCCAGGGCTCTCATGAGGAGGCCACTGCAGAGTGTACCACACATTGCCTCTGCCATCCTGCCAATGATATTAACAAGACAACTACTAACCACCACACTCCTACTAGTTTGACAACTCGGACTATTCCAGGACCCCAAAGCTATATGAATGGCTTGGGCGGAAGGCAATATTATTTTTTAATGTGTATTGAAATAATAATTGACTGTTGTTGTGGTCATCTCTAAATTAGAAAGCGCCACCACTAATGGCTGACTGTGACAAGCACCGGTGTTGACAATTAAGTCCAAGTGTCGAGCACCGGAAACTACTGGCTCAAATTAAGCACTGCCTCGGTAGAAATCTCCACTAGGAAATGGAGAATAGCACAAGAGGTAGATCTACAGGTGAGTTAGCTTGCACATGCCCATTTACTTTTGTGAAACAGGCACAAAGTTTCTGTTCTTGTAGGTAATTCAATAAGTGTGTTTCATGTTAATTTCAGCCAACTTTATTTACTATAATGTTACTACAAAGTAAAATTGTCATTAGATGCATCACCAATGTCCTGTGCGGAGGGGTGAACCATCGGTATTGTACCTCAATCCGACATCAGTGTCATTTGAGTATCTGGGGGGCATACTTCAATTGGATCCTACCTGCCACAGGGGTAAACGCTGGTTGCTGGGTGTGCGACGCCGTTAGTCTTCTCCCGCCGCCGGTATCAGCATCAAGCCGGAGCGCGGTGGAGAGGAACTACGGCTCCCAGCGACCCCTGCGTCCAGACGCCCACTTCTTGGTCAGCGCGCCCGGAGGCGCATAAAGACTCGTGGCTCCCTCTGAGGAGCGGGGGCATACTTCAATTGGATCCTACCTGCCACAGGGGTAAACGCTGGTTGCTGGGTGTGCCACGCTGTTAGTCTTCTCCCGCCGCCGGTATCAGCATCAAGCCGGAGCGCGGTGGAGAGGAACTACGGCTCCCAGCGACCCCTGCGTCCAGACGCCCACTTCCTGGTCAGCGCGCCCGGAGGCGCATAAAGACTCGTGGCTCCCTCTGAGGAGCGGGGGCATACTTCAATTGGATCCTACCTGCCACAGGGGTAAACGCTGGTTGCTGGGTGTGCCACGCCGTTAGTCTTCTCCCGCCGCCGGTATCAGCATCAAGCCGGAGCGCGGTGGAGAGGAACTACGGCTCCCAGCGACCCCTGCGTCCAGACGCCCACTTCCTGGTCAGCGCGCCCGGAGGCGCATAAAGACTCGTGGCTCCCTCTGAGGAGCGGGGGCATACTTCAATTGGATCCTACCTGCCACAGGGGTAAACGCTGGTTGCTGGGTGTGCCACGCCGTTAGTCTTCTCCCGCCGCCGGTATCAGCATCAAGCCGGAGCGCGGTGGAGAGGAACTACGGCTCCCAGCGACCCCTGCGTCCAGACGCCCACTTCCTGGTCAGCGCGCCCGGAGGCGCATAAAGACTCGTGGCTTCCTCCGCGTCGCGGACGCGCGCGGACGGCGCCGGGCTGAGCCCGGGCAGAGGGCGGGCCGTCTGTGGCCGTCCGGGGACGACGAGGGACGGGACGGGCCACCCTACTTGGCCCCCTCGCTCCACGGGAAAATCACCCAGGTACTGCTCGGAGTGCATAGGGAATCTGCACAGGGCTTTGTAGCCTTTTGAATACTTCTTTCTTCATAACCTGTACGGCATCACCCAAGAGGATTGGTATAAACCTAAGCAGCACAGTGTGGTTGCGATAAAGTAGGAGCCGATAAGGAAATGATGTCCACCCACCCCAATACACGCTCGGCTGGGAACAAGTTACATAAAAAACAACCCCTAAATCAAAACGGGGGGAAATAAAGGAGGGAGCCCAAGCAAAGGGGAACAAACCTACAGCAATTGACCTAATGCTAAAAAAAGTAACAGGGGAAATTGAACGCATGGAACGAAGTTTATCCTCCTCGCCCAATCTCAATGTTATCACTCAAACACCCCCTAGAGATGTACTATTAGTTGATAACTCAAACACTCAGGGCAGTGTATCCCAAATCAACAATGACACAGCGGACGTCCCATGTGCACAAACCCCAGGGCCAGAAACCCCTGAATCTAGTGACACGTCCCATCGGAGAACAAGGAAGCGTATGAGGAGAAACAAGGGTTATCAGAGACAGAGGAGAGCATTCTTAAGAAGTAATTCCCCAGTTTGCATTCAAGACTACAAATTAGTAGAAAATAACTCCCAGGTAGAATCCATTCCCCCAGGGTGGATCGAGTCAGTAGTCACAGATATCAAAAAGCAGCTAGAATCCTTTCTAGCAGCCCAACTAAAGCCTATCGTAAGCAAGGTGGATAGAATAATGTGTGAGCTCGCTAAACAATCCAAGGCACTAGAGCACACACTCGCAAAAACCTCCGCAGACCCACCCCAACAATCGGAGGTAGCCATAAATGACAAGGCTAACACAACGAGAACCCAAAACAACAACTGTGACAGCCACTTGCATCAGGCAACAGTCCAGGTTCACGAGGCCCCTAAAACTGTTCAAAACCCCAATGGGGGAACTAATGACAACTCCAGAGGGAAACAAAACCAAGGTGAGAACAACTCTCAGAGGGAGAAACCTCCCCTGCAACCACTAATGCAATGGAGACAAGATGATCGCAGCCAGAGGGAAGGGAATTACAACCACTGTTATACAGACCCTGATCCCTCCTATAATACCAACACTCAGGCCCCACACATAGACTTACCCCCCGAGGCGAGCCCCTTTGTAATAATATTTGCAGGGGTACCAGAAAATAGGCCCATAGAGAGAGAAACACACCACCAATTGATCTCCAAAATTTCGAAGTGGCTGAATATCCCAGACCCTTAAATAACGGGGAACGAGGAGAGATAGCAAGCGCAAGAAGGGCAAACTGGGTCGGGGGGAGAAACAAAGATATTAGAGGAGACTGTATAGTCGCAAACTTTACGGACACTAGTCTGGTAGAGTACATCTTGAAGAGTGCAAATAGGAATCAAACCAGCACGATTTGCGCACTCCCACTTGGGTATTTTTACTCAAGGACCCGGAACAGCAAGCGTGTGGGTGATGAGGGAGGGTGGACGATGGGTAGATCACAGCGCCCATATAGACCTAGATTAGCAAGCCATCCTGAACAGCCGTATTCTCAGCGGGATTTCCATCAATGGAGAAATAGATTTGCCCCACTCCAATCACTAGAGGATATCGATTGACTTACACCCTCAGAAAATGATATCGCAGGAAGTGTGCCCACTAGTAGCCATCCAGGCCCAGAAATAGGGGGTGAACGGGGGAGCGAGGAGAGTATACTAACCGGGAAATTAGACTTACCCCGGGGCCAGGGGGAAAAGGAAATAACCAAAACAGACACATTAACAGATGGGGAGGATAGAGTAACAGAAACCCACATGACAAGAGGCAAAGAGAAGAGGGAGGGTCTGACCATCTTATCTTGGAATATCGCAGGGCTGGAAGCCAAACTAAAAAGTAAGGAATGGGTAGAATTTATAAAGCAATTTCATCTGATAGCGCTCCAAGAAACTTGTGTGAGGGACTCGGGCCCATGTCAACTGGAGGGTTATAAGTGTTTTTTTTAAACCCGCACAAGGCACAAAATCGGGTAGAGCAAAAGGAGGTCTAGCACTATATGTGGACTTAGATCTGAATGTAAATGTAAATGTAGTATACTTGTAAAGCGCACAGCTGCCCCAGCAACGGGGCGTCCCGGCGCTGTATAACTCTGGGGAACCCGTCCTGGCTTTCCCTGTGGGATGGTCCCTTGCTGGGAGTCCCCAAGGTGGAGCCAGGCATCCCCGGAATTGGTGGGGCCGTTGTGGAGATTAGGCAAGCTAATGCCCAGAGTTGCCGAGTGGAACCCCTGATTAGAGTAAGCACCGAAGCGAGAATTATCGAGTCCGCTGACCAAGGTCCACGACCCTGCCGCGTCGGGAATTGAACCCTGGTCCCAGGCTGACTTCTGCTCTCAGGCCTGCCACCTCTAACCAGTGAGCCACACTACTCCACTACTCCACTACTACTGAAAGGCTCCTGGTCATATACTGATTGTCCATCAGATAATATACAGGCAGCTAGACTTTCACACTTGGGGGAGAGTTTACTGTTTGTAAATTTCTATAACTCTGGCCCGGTGGAGGGGAAATTCCCAATTTTAGCGCAGCTGGAAAACTGTTTAAACGAGGAACTAGAGCAAAGGACGAAGGGGCCAGAACCTACTGTCTTGTTAATGGGGGATTTTAATTGCCACCTATGCCCCAAACTACTTCCTTTAACCCCTGATTGGTCAGCGTGTCCTTTAGAAAAGGGCCCCCATTTCTCACACACTAAAGAGGGTACTATTTTGATGAAATTATTAGACAACTTTGCCCTCACTCAGATCATGGATCTAACCGCACTTAAGACAGGCGAATCCCCAATACCGACATTTAAAGGGAAAGGGGGGGGGGTCCATAATAGATTATGTCATGATATCCGCTTGTGCCAGGGAAAAGATCATAAATACCAGCACAGAGTGGAGCCCCTTCAGCGACCACAATCCCATTCTAACAGAAATTAAAGGGAACAATTTCATCAGAAAAGACCTAGGGGTGATCCATCAAACAGAAATCCTACCAACAGATCAAGGGAGACGCCTAAGGTGGTCAGTGATTAACCCCAGAGAATTTTATGTCAAATTAGTGGATGAAGGGAAAACCCACATAGAGACCTGCTTAGACCATACAATGGAGGACAGAGGAGTTGTAGAGGCGTTTGAATCTTTAACCAAAATTGTAGAGAAACTCCTGACTACCAAGAAGCCCGCAAAACAGCTACCCACGCCTAGATGGTTTGACTCTAACTGTTCTAAAGCCCTAAGAGACCTAAAACAGTGTTTAAAAAAGACTCCTAGGAACAAGGTCGAAATCACCCGTTATAGACAGCTCTACAAAACCCAGGTCAAGATCAGGAAAAATACCCTCCAAAAAGAAGTCTGGGCAGATTTAAGAGAGGCCGGTGAAAATAAGGATTATGCCCAGTTCTGGAAAATCATAAACAGACCAAGCTTCCACGATCAGAACTCCCCAGTCATCAGCTCAAATATTTTGCCGGAACAATGGATTGCCCATTTCAAATCCTTGTACAATCAACAGGAGGTAGCCATTGGGGATGGAAACTGGAGGGGGTCAAGGGCGGAAAAATTTGAATTATCCCTGGATGAAGTCCTTAAAGCAATCCTAGGGCTAACACGCAACAAAGCCCCGGGTCCGGACGGAACCCCTCCCGACCTATTTCTTAGCAATACGGAGTTATGGACCCCAATGGTAACGAGAGTACTGAATGCTGCTATTAAAACGGGTCTGCCGAGATCATGGTCCACTGCGGTGATTGTCCCGATTTACAAGAAAGGCTGTAGGGACAGCCCGCAGTGCTACAGACCTATCTCGCTTATTGACGTTTCTGCCAAGGTGCTTGGGAGGGCACTTCTCAACCGCCTATTAGAATGGACTGATACCCACAACATCTTGGTGGACACCCAGTATGGGTTCAGAACTGGTAGGTCAACCAGCGATCAGTGCCTCAACTTATACCTCCTTACTGCCAAGTACATCATGGCGTCTAATGGCACCATTTACATGGGGTTTATGGACTTAGCAGCGGCGTTTGACAATGTCAACAGAGCCAAACTATGGTCGCTCATGTTCAACTTGGGAATTGATCCGGACCTTATTAACATCTTGAGGGAGCTTCACTGGAACACCACGGCCAAGGTCCGCTACAGTGCGGGGGGTGTGAGCACTGATCCCTTCCTGTGCTCGGGCGGGGTAAGGCAGGGGTGTATCCTGGCGCCATTCCTGTTCTCCCTCTATATAAATGGCCTGGAGAACGATCTGATAGCTCTGGGAACGGACTGCCCAAAGGTGGGCAAGCGTCACCTGCCAGTACTTTTGTACGCCGATGACGCGGTCCTCCTAGCGCGAACTGCTGTTGGCCTGCAGCTCTTAATCAAGGGTTTTGCGGATTTCATGAGGAAACTGGATCTCTCCGTCAACATGACAAAATCCTTCGTCATGATAGTAGGGAAGAAACCGCAGAAGAAATTTGTTTTCAAACTGGGGGATCATGTCTTGGACAGTGTTAAAACATTTCCATATCTAGCACTTTTATTCGATGAGAAGCTAAAGTTCTCCCCTCTGATAGAGGAGAGGGCGAGGAGACTTGTCTCAGCCAATGGATCTATACTAAATTTTGCCCGTCGAATGGGACGTTGGTCCCCAGAGCAGGTGTTGACTTTGTATAGATCAGTCAGTATTTCAAAGACCATTTACGGAGCTGAAGTTTGGGGCTTCAGAGATGCTCAACTAATTCAAAGTGAGGAAGACAAATTTCTGAAAAAACTGTTAAAACTACCGCCGAGCATCCCTGCAGCAATAACACACAAAGAGCTGGGAATTACTTATATAGCTGACCTGATCAGGCTGGAGCCTATACTGGCCTGGATCAAAATTTGGACAAACCCCAATGCGGAACTCTCCAGACAGATCATCCAGGATTGCCTGACGAAAGAGAAATGCCTTCAAATCCCCTGGCTGAAATATGTGAAAGATACTTTGGGGGAAATAGATGAACAAAGGCTATTCTTGGACCCCTCCACGGTGGATATACATTCTAGACACTCAGTACAAGGGCAACTGTTGGATAAATATAATGGCAGGAGGAGGGAGCTGGACTCTATTAAATCCTCGACAGTTGCTCATTTGCTAGTATCTAATGAAGCAGGCATGGAACCGTACCTCTTTTTAATGTATAGTCAGCATGAGAGGTTTTTAATGACTCGTTTTAGGCTCAATTTGTTGCACCATATTTTAGCATATCCATCAGGGTTTACTCCAACAATTGAGCAGAAGGGTGCCTGCGGCTGCGACAATAGGTCTCCGCAGGACACCCTTCATTTTGTATTATTGTGCCCTTTTTATAAAACACCGCGTCAAAGATTCTTAGTAGGTGTTTTGAAAGACTCGAAAATAATCCATGCCAAATCAGCTTTACTGTTTCTGCAAAGAGCCACTGAAATGCGAACCCTATGTGCCACTATTAGCTTTCTTAAAATTGCTTTTAAACTGAGAAATACAAGGGGATGATGAATTAGGTGGGCCTTGGAGGTATGTAATTGTTTATACGGGGTTTTGATTCACACGGGCACTTAGGTCCTACTACTCACAAAAAATCCCTTTTAAAATTTGATGTCCTTTTTAAACAATGTTATGTCGTTCAGAAAGTTTTGTATTCGAGATTATGTATTGTATTGTTGTTATTGTGTATTTTTATGATGGTTTTTAACCTTCGAAACAAATAAACGAACTGAACTGAACTGAGTATCTGGTCTCTAGGGAAACAACAAGCGGTATGCAGTAAGTAGTATCTGGCAGCCCAAAACTGAAGCTGAGACACGTTAGCTTTTGTGAATCAATTACTTCGAATGTGTTATTTTAGACTGCATTTTGGATTATATGCATGGTAGATGTAAGGTGCTTACAGAACTAGAACATTTTTGGGACAAAGTGGAAATCTTTTTTTTTTTTAGTTTTACTCTGGAAATCTACTACGTATCTGTCCCTTTAGCAACATGAACTCTGCTTTAAAAAAAATTAATGTAACTTTTGTGCTGGAATGAAATGTTATTGCTATGTTCTTTTATGATTCTTTGAATCGAAATAAAGACAAATTGCATTGAGTAATCTCACATTCGATTTTCAAAAACCAAGAGGAAATAATGTATCATGTTAATACATTTTATGCTGATCTATAATTATAATTCTGTATTTTAGGCAAAGATCTGAAGGCACTGTTGGAGGGAAACAAGTTTCTTGAAGCATGCAAATATGTAAATGAACAGGAGGAAAGCAACTCCATTGATGCAGAATCATGTTACCAAGACATATCCACCTGTATGTGGGAAGTCGTTGAGGTGTTCCTCTCGGACTGTGTTTATTCGCATGACGCCTTAATACAGGTGGTTGAAGCTGTAAAGTGGGAGAAGAAAAAGCACAGAGAATCTTTGGAAAAGAGCTTCGACTCCGAATGTGCCGCAAGGTGGATTCACAAAGAATGGGAAGCACAACTGGAGAGCTACCTCAAAAAAGCAATACAAACATACATTCCTTTGTTTCCTTCCGGTAATAGAACATTGAGTGAACATTTAAGAGACCTTGAAATCTACATTGATTCCAAAGTTGGGGAACATGGACCTTTCCTCAAAGAAGTCGGGCTTCTGGTAACATACATAAAATGCTTTGACATTTGCATTTTTGATCACCTTGAAGCTGTTCTAACTTACTGTAATGAGTATGGAAAATGTGCATTACTTTACCTATGGGTTACCAAACATTACAAAAGGTAAGTCCTGCTGAATAGATCAATCTGATACACTGATTCTGTAGTTCACTTTGTTTGAATGACTCCAGTTGTGCTCCTACATAAAAGGAGATATATGGTCAAATGATAATACAGAGACATTTTAAGGTATGTTCAAAGTGGGCAATTTCACAGGGCTCTCACCTCCCAAAAGCCCTCCCCCACCCCGGCAAAGTTATATTTCTCTCTCTCTAGATCACCTCTCTCTAGTCTCTATCATAACCTCTCCCCCTCAATCTGCCTATCTATAACTCTCACTCTCTCTCTACCCACTTTCACCTCCCGGATTTATGAAGCCCTGGTCAAGATCTGTTTCAGCTGTTTCTGCATGACATTGTTTCCACAAGTTACATTTATAATTCAATATTATTTGACATTTTAAGGGCTTGAATGAACAGAAATTGTGTAATAAGATTCAATTTATGTTGGACAGGGTCCCTAAATATGTCCTGCCTGGGGCCCCAAATAAGACTTTGCTAAGGAATTCATTTTTACAAAAAAGTGGAGCATTTTGCTCTGCTTTTGGGGATTTCAATTACTACTAGAAGGAGCAGAGTATGAAAAAATATTGCAATGTTAATGGAGCAAAATCAATGTAAAATTAGAGATAACATGTCTGAGCCCATAGAGACTTGACAATAGAGACCGACTCCTACAACGAGGTTACATTTCGCTTAGGACCGAGATAAAATTTGAGGCTATTTATGGACTGTTGTGATATAAAAAAACATACTTTCTTAACTACGAGCAACATAGATGTTCTGATTTTAAATCTAAAATACTTTAGGTAGCTTGGATGCCATTGCTTTAAATGTTTGTAGTGTCTTTTACTTAACAGTAACTGCAATCCAAGGAGGTAGGGGCCTTATCACAAAGGCCTATGGAGTATGTAAAACAGTACTCTCAATCAATCAATCAGGAGTTATAAAGTGTGGCTAATCACCCGATAGGGTATCCAGGCGCTTGCAGGTCCTGGAGGCTTATTCAAACAGCCAGGTCGTGAGGGCCATCCAGAATTCTGGAAGTGAGGTGATGGTCTGGAGGTGCGTGGGGAAGCTGTTTCAGGCCTTTGCTGCAATGTGGGTGAAGGAGTGTCATCCACTTCTGCTTCAGTAGATGCGGGAAGTACGAACAAGTGAAAGGGAGGTAGAGTGTGCTCTTCTCGACAGTTGGCGGAAGTTCAGGCGGTGGTGAATGTATGTGGGTCCTTAGTTGTGTAGTGCCTTGTGTGCGTGGGTCAGCTGCAGGTCAGAAGCAGTGGGCCAGAAGAAAACAACTCTTGTACTGTTACACATTTTTATGAATTGGCACAAAAAAATCTAAAATGGGAATACAAGGGGACTACTCATATACAATTAGAAATGACTGCGCCCTTTGGACTCTAATGGAGAGTTGGACTTTTCGGGGCTAAGTCGCAAAGGCATGTAAGAGTATGTAAGAAAGTACTTATGTAGTACTACTTGCTGTAGTCATAAATGGTTTTGAAAATTGGCCAATAGTTTTCTGGGATGCCATAGATGTTAATAGAATTCTGTCTAATTATAAAACTGCGCATTAAGTTCAGTAAAAATTAGCCACATCTGTCCCTATTTTAGACTTCAGCTCAGCACAGAACTCTCCTTTATTATACTGGCTACATCAAGTGGCTCATTAAGAAGTGGGTGCCAACGGCGAGAGTGGTGAATATATCTGGTAATTGGGGGATCCATTGTGTTTTTTTGCCTCGAAAATAATAAAACGGTGACACTGGAAGAAGACATGATGTGACTGCACACCCCCTGGTGATTATGAGAGATGTCCTCCGCATCATTTTGCTGCTGGATAAAAACTGACAGCTAGAACAACAGCAGTAACACTATTACTGATGGTTATTTCCCAAATTAGAAGTTGCAGGTCCTTAAAATGGGGAAAACGGCAATAGCAGTGGTGTTTCTGCTATATTTACCCGACCATATTTCAATCGCAGTTGTTTGTCCAATCGTGAATTCTAGGGTACAGGTTAGGTAAACCAGCACTAGGCATATATTATTGTGATGCTGTAACTAATGTGCCCAGCGCAATGCCGCATGTTTGGTCTGTATTAAATCATTTGTGGGCCATGCTGCCACTATGCACACACTGATATTCAAAACCTCTAGTTACATTAGTGCTTTGCTGTGGTGTAATCTTTTGTGGCTCCCTCATTCTCACCACCAACTAAAAAAGGAGCAACTTAGACCTGGACATTTCTCTCAAGGGCTACACTGTGGCACCAGGTGGCAAACATTTTGTTTATGTGGTGAGACCTATCTTGCCCCTCTTTCAAAGAAGATTGACCAATAGAATTGTAATTTATAGCCCATGGTGGGATGAGAAGCATAGTAGTGCTGGGCCAGTTTTCAGAGTGGGTGATGGTCACTGGATTCAGATTAATTTAGGTTAGTAAAACCACAGTGTTCTTAAATGAGTGAATATGGCGAATATTTTTTTTAATTCTAAAGTAGAAGGGTGGGTTGTGATACTATGGCGCATGGTATGCACTATATAATTACTATCAGCCAGTAAGCCAATGGGCGTGAGGGGGTCTCCTTGAGGCATTTTGTAAAACTGGACTGTACTGGATCATTTTCAATACATAATAAATGGTGAAATTGTCGTATAAGTAGCTGTGAATGTCATTGAGAGCAAGCACATTTCCCATCCGCATTGCACCTTAATGCTATTTGGAGCTATCTCTTAATTGTTTATCAACAGTTTATAATAGTCTCTTTTATTGTTAGCGCAGCTAGGGATTCCATAAAGTCCTCTGATACTCAAACTACACAAGATAAGGGGTGATTAGTACCTCTCTTCTGTCCCCCCCCGCACAATTAACCAAACACACACTGAAGGGGAAAGGGAAGTAATCAAAGTAGGGTTCTCTGCTTTTATTACCTACTTTTACCCCTTTTGTGCGTGTCAGGTCCTCTAAAACTTAGCATAATAAACAGTGTTCCTCTTTCCTTCAGAGACAAATGGCACAACTTTTGCCCTTAAAGTTTGAAATTTTTTGTAAGTAAACTCTTTTTCCAGAAATATCTTGTTGCAATTTTCAAAAAAATAGTCTTTTTGATCCTACATGGTTGTTGTAACTTTTATTAAATCGATTAATTGTATCCAAACATTAGCTTGAGATCTTCTTGCTTAAAATACACACATGAAGCTCTACAATGGCAACTTTTTATTTCTTTGTAAATACAAAATTATTCCAACCAAATATCATCTATTTTTTAATGTTTGAGGCTGGTAAGACCTATGCAAGGCATACAATAAGTAATCAATGAATGAATTTGAGAGTCCTCGCCTATGTGCATGGCCTACATAGTATAGATGTACATCCCCCTTACAATTGAGAATGGCTCTCTCTATGAGAACCCATTGTGGAATTTCCCTTCACAAAGAGAAAATATATTTAGCATGGGTCACTGTGTGTGCAATACATTACGTCTCAATGTGGGTAATTGTAAGCCACCAGCAACCGTGGCAGCATGTGATTTCAGTGCTTTAAACCTAGGTCAGTCCCTGTTCCAAATGAATGTTTTAATATTTGACTTTCAGAATGTCCTTGGGGCCTATTCACAAAGTCAACTTTACCTGTGAGTAAATCTACACGTGTAAATGTACTCTTACATTTTGTAGCAACTTTACTACTTTAGGCTATTCAGTATTTCAAAGTATTAAGTTACTATAAAGGGTAGATTACATGTACCCACCTCCTGAAACAGGGTTGTAGTCTGAAAAATATCAAACACAACTGGAAAGTCCTTACTACTACTTGTAGATTTAAAACTATATTACGTTTCACACACTTGGTGGTGACCTCCACAACTGCGACTGAGAACTCCCTATGGTAAATTATATGAACATTTCTAAACATTTAAGTTTTAAAAATGTTTTAACAATATTTTATGTTAATGTGAATACTTTTTTATATGTATTTTAAAAATTGAATACCTTTAAACAATGTAATAGCAGTATTAACTTAATTTGGGCTCAAATATTTAATCTATGTACAGTAATTTAAATTAGAATAATTATTTTTTTATTATTTTTTTAAAACTACCTTAAGTAAAATGTTTATCTACTACACATTTAAAGTTACTAAAGCTTATGTATAGAATGCATTTAAATAAATTATGTTTTAGGTAAAGTGGCATAATTTTTTCAATTTCAGAAAATTCAGTCCAATATTTTATAATGAGATAATATATTATTTTTTTATATTGAAAATTTACCATTAAATAAAATGTATTTATATTTTCAAAAGTCTAAATAAATTAACTTGTTTCAACATTATTTTATTTTAATTCCGTGCCTCCATTATTTTTTGTGGTAAAGTGCTGCTGTACCACTGGTTGGCCATGTGAGGTGCTAGACATACTCCACGCCTGAGCTGGAGGACATTTACTACTGTATTCAGCCAATTGTGGTTGTAGTTTGTAAATAGGAAAGATGTCACTCTTTTTTTGGGTGGGTGTTTGTATTTGAAAACTCTCTTCAAATTTGTATTTAGCCCTCTCTACACTCCTCCTTGTAGATGTAAGTCTTCCCCATTTTCCAATCACTCCCTCATCTCCAGCCCATATTTACTATGAAAATGTAGATCTACATGTACGGATATCTCCGCTCACCTTGCAAACACCGCTGCATTGAAAAGATAGGAGTTTGTCAATTTAGCAATTGGCTAACTCTTTTCTGAGAGGGTGTACGCCCCACCCTAAACCCCTCGCTAGCCCTACCTTTACCCCTCCTAATTCCTCCTCCTAAAATATAGGCATACGTGTGCAGAGATGTTCGTATAGAAAAGATGGGAGAGATAGAGTTGTAGACGTTAGCACAAAGGTTTGTTAGTAGCATTTAATAGTACATGAGTAGCAATATTTCTGTACTGCTAAACATACCACAAAATACAGTTTGTGAATCGGCCCTTATACATTTTTTCTATAAGAGATCATTGCAAATATCTAATTAGAAAGCAAATTAGTTAACCTTTCTACCAGTGGCTCCAAATCAACTTACATCAACTTATCTAAACCTTTGTTAAGCTGTATGCCCAAACATTAGAGGTGGGAAGTCAGTAATCAAATATGTGCTCCTACCAGTGAGATTTTAGAGGCTCATTTGAACATAGGCATTTCTTCCTGTGTTTTCGAATTTTATTCACATCCTCAGAAATTAGCAAAAGAAGGGGATTTGAGCTATGAGAGTTGGTTTAAGGTCTCTGGCATCACCAACATTACACACATGTTTTCAGCATACAACCATACCTTGTATTCTTCTGCTTGTGTGGTTATGTCCAGAATATCATTATTTTGACACCCTGTTGCTGCTAGTGTCTCCTATGCCAGCAGGACAAGCTAAGGATGAATGTGTATCCCTGCCTCTGACTTCCCAATACCCAAATGGGGCAGGACAAGAAATGTCCACATTTGGCCAACTGTTCTAATAACGTAAACAGACAGCCCCATTACACACAATCAAAGGTCTTTTTGGTGTCTATGGAAATTACTATTTTGTTATTAAGATTGTCTTTTGCCTGGGGAGGCGTGGCTAAGGTCACTGAGACCCGCATGGATGACAAGATGGTGGCGCCTGCTTTTTTACATGAAAACCGAGCATGAGGCATTCAAACACACTCCTGCACGCAAGTACGCCTGCGGGTTCAGCACTTGCTCAGACTCCAGTAACAAACAATGTGCCCATGTGGTGAGACCTTGAATTTTTCCTAATAACTAACGCGATGCACATACTTGAATTGCTCCCATCGCGTGGCTCGTGGGGGCCCAGTGAACAGCTCTCACGGCCCACGGACCTTAGCCCTAGCATTCAGAATGCCCCAATGCCTTAAACATTACCATTCCAGATGGGACAATCTGCATTCAAATCCCGCTAAATTGGGCTGGCGCTGCGGAGTACGTTTAATCTTATCTCACCACATGACCTCTCCCGATCACTGCGCCAGCCTCGTGGTGCTCAAACCTCACTGCACACAGGCCCCAGCCATTACATCTAACACGCACCCGTTTTCCTAATAACTTTCACTGTAATGAGGGCCTCCACCACTGCAAGACTGTGAATGGGACTTCCATCTGGACTTCCACCTTACTGATTTTAGCTGGCTGATGATATTACTGCTTTTGGCCAGTGCTGTGAGGTATGCTCTAACTCTCTCTCTTTTGTGGCCCAGTGCGAAAACCTCAGACCCAGCATTCAGTGCCCATTACTGTGCCAACACCCTGCCTGCACTCATTGAGCCAAATAACTGCTCAGCCTGTCAAACATACAGGGATAATGCGCAGCACAAAATAAGGCTCCTGATGTTGTGATCAATGAAGAATGTGACACTGCAAACTCTGTAAACCACTTTGATGCAGGTACTTTCTATGGATTTGTGACGGATACTTAATGGATGATTAATAGATATGTGATGTTCAGGTAAACTCAGATGACCTGATGTGATCCTATTCCATAAGCGAGCCTTCAAGTGGGTACACTACATACTAGCAGGGTGATTGATACCTATAGCACACTGCAGGGGTTGCGCAGGGCTAGTGCAGCTATAGTAGACTCTGCCCTGTGACCTTATAACAGACTCTTATTATCTCCGCTGCCTGACACCCTGCCATGGTCACCCATCATGTCAACCCAGCTGGTCTGATGCAAACCCCATTGCCTCAGTACTTTAGTCATTTCCTTATTGCTCCATCAGAAGTCATCTGGTATACTGCACACATGGTTGCCCAGAGGGATCACAAAATACTGAAAGACATAGAAATCAAAACTGGATTCAAAAGTTCAAAATATGAAGCCTTGAACGTTGAGTCCCCCATTAAGGACCAATATGAGAGCCAGTCCACCTTGGAAGTGATTCTCAAAAAATAAAACGATGTTCACGATATTGCTCAAAGAACAAAGTCCAACACTGACATGTTGCAAACTGATGGATCTGCAATAAGAAGAGACCCCAAAGAACTAAACTTGAGAGTATTGAATGCCAAATAAGCAGGACAGAGGATCACCTGACCGCGCAATCCAAGCCCCTCCTTAAGATCGTAACGCCCTCCCGACTCTCAACACAAAATTACTGAACTGGAAATTCATAATAAGAGGGGGAACCTCAGAATCTTTGGTCTGCCAGAAGCAACAGAAGACAAAGCTCCTTCTGTGATCACCTTCCTTAAATCATGGATCCATGCGACCTTGGGAATCATATCCAACAAGGACCTATAAGTAAAATGCTGCTAGTGGACCTGCAGCCCTGATTGTGCCACCCACATAAGTAGCCTTGCAAACATGTCTCAGGCCTGCCACTGCAGTGTCTGTGTGTGCAGTTTTAAAATGCCATTTCGACCTGGCAATTGCACCTACTTCCCAGGCCCAATGCTTCCCTTTAATCACATGTAAGGCATCCCTAAGGTTAGCCCTAAGTAGTCCTATAGGCAAGGTGCAGTGTATTTAAAAAGTAGGACTTTACGGGTGGGTTTTATGTGTCCCGGTAGTGACAAACTGCTAAATTCCTTTTTCAGTACAGCAAGACCTGTCTCTCCTGTAGGTTAGCATTTGAGCTTCCTTGTAATATCTTACAAGTGTATCTTTGGGAACTGATAGAAAATTAGAGTTTGTCTCCCAACTCACAACTTAAAAATGCCTCTTAGAGAAGTTGGTTTTTAAATTGCAGGTCTGAAAATATTGCTTTTTGAAGTTTAGTATTTTCATACTTTCACCATTCTGTGCCTCTGCCTGTCTCTGAATACGCTTCTAGATCAGGATGACAGTTGGGCTGTTTGTGCATACACTCTAGAGAGACACAAAGGTAGCTGAGGTGTGCCCTGCATATCCTGATGACCCATCACCAGGCTGATTGGTCTTCCCAAGCTAGATCGGAGGAGTTGAAACTTGTACCTGAATAGGGCTGGGCCTATCCCTTCACACATCAGTCTCTACCCCCCCATCATATGTATGGAGCCAGGGCCCGGAAGGGCATGGTCTTTTGCCCTACACAGACTTTCCTTTGAAGTTTGCCTACTTCAAAGGCTGAATTAGGTATAAGAACTGGACCTCGGACACCATATACTCATAACACTTCTGGAATGAAGACATTCTGCAAGAAGAAAAGCTGTGTTACTGACAGGAGGAGCTGCCACTTTGTTGTTTGCTTTGCTGTGCTGTCTTTCTTCTGCTGCTTCTGTCCTCCGAAAGGACTGAACTTCACTTTATACATCATGATTTTAAAGGCTTGAGTCGAGCTTGCCTCCTGTTGGAAGTCTCAAGACCATCGAAGACTTCCCCTGCAGCATCTGGGCTTTTCTGCTGAGAGCCCCACTCCGCCAACTGGTGCCAAATCTAGTGCCTGGGCCCTTGGAAGTGATTTTGCTGTGTTCAGCAAGAAGAACCCAGCACATCGACTTCAAGTGTGACTTCAGAGCCAGCGCTGCTCTTCGAAACCATGCCGCTGCCTGAACCGGAGTTTGGTCCCCCCCTCAACTCAACGACTGCCTCCGAAGAACCACCACAGAGGGAGTCCCAAGTACTGTGCCACTAAAGTCCGTGGGGCCTGACCCCAACTCTGCTGCCACATCGGTGACCCCATGGTGTGACATCGCACTACAAAATCGACGCCGCATGGTTGACTCTCAACACTTCATTGACCCTGCACCTCCAGAGGAACCACCTCATCACCTCCTCTGTACCTTGCAATGTCCCAAGCACCGACTTGCCAATGTCCTGAACCCACAGTAAGGAACCAACACCGCCCTGGCACCCATGACGGCTCACCTCCCAGGTGCCTAGTAATGTCTTAGTTTTGTCATCTTTTCCTAGGTATTGTAAGCGGAGTATGTATAACTCCATGGCTGACCCGCACTCCATCGTGGTCGGACTAGAACTCCATCAGGCATGTCGTTATAGCCCTGCATTTAATCATTGAGGATTTGTAATTTGATTTATGTATGTTGGATCTGGGTTGTTTTGGTGTTGTTTTACTCAGATGAATATTGGCTAGTTTTCTAAACTGGGGTGGAGTACTTTTGTGGTATTTGTACTGTGTTACTGTGAGCATGTATACATACTTTACACATTTCCTCTGAGGATAAGCCTGACTGCTCTTGCCAAGCTACTAATAGAGTGAGCACTGGATATTCTGAGGGAGTAACTTACTTACCCTGACTAGAGTGAGGGTCCCTGCTTGGACAGTGTGCAAACCACTGCCAACCAGTGACCCATTTCTAACAATGCCCAAAGGGGCAAAACATTTTACATTTTACTTAAATACAACTGGAAAGTCCCTGGTGGCATAACTAAAGTTGAAGCACAATTCTAAGCCTAGCCAGACAATTAAAGAAGATGAACAAAAAAAAATTACAAACTGTGGCAGAAGTGACACTTAAGGTTTTCCAATGTTTCTATACTAAATTATACACATCCTCTGTCAACGCCATCCTAAACGCCTGCTCAGAGTTCCTGAAATTTTACCAATTAAACAAATCTCCAACTGTTATTGAATGTCACTAGCCAGACCTAATACCAGAGAAGAGATTATTCATGCCATAAAAAGTATCCCATCTGGTCAGGTGCCGGGACCAGACAGTTTCCCAATTGAATTTTACAAGACTTTTGCCCCTTCGCTTATTGACAAACTAGATTTGGTACTCTCCCACTTCACTGCCACTAGTTCAGTCTCAGGGACCGCATCCAAAGCCATCATTGTGGTCATACCCAAAGATGGGTAGGACTACTGTGACTCTAAAACCTTTTGGCATATATCTTGCATAAAGATGGAAGCAAAGATATGTGCAAGAAGCCTTGCAAACAGCCTTGTACCCCTGATTACTAAACTATCCACCCCACCCAACCTGGTTTTATCAAAGGACAGCTAGCCATTGACAACATTTGCCTTTTCTCCCATGTCATTGAGAGAGCCTCCAACCCGCTTTCCCCCCTGGCAGACGCTGTAGCCTTGACGCAGAGAAAGCTTTCAACAAAGTCACATGGCCATACCTCAAAGCTGTTCTCTTGAGACATAACTTAGGGGAAGATTTTGTCACGATGACCATGACCTTATACTAAAAACCCTTGGCCAGAATTTGAGTCAATGGAGCCCTATCCCAAATCTCATGACCTTGCCGTTAATGTGATTCTAAACAGTATTGATCGTTTCTCCTATTTCTCCAGATACTACCTCCACAGGGACAAAACTGAGATCCTTCCCCTGATTGTCCATTGCTACCCCTCGATAATTGGCTACTCTAACTTCCAATTGAAGTCCATTATCAAATACCTCATGATCAGTGGTTGCTGGTGACATTTGAAAGCGGTGAGGCGTAAAATTAGTGGTGGACCACACCGCGGCGAGCAAGCGTAGCGAGCGAGCCCAACCTAAGGAGGGTTCGGGGGGGGTTCTCTCGCCGAGAAAAATTTGAAATGAGTAGGCAAATGGTTCATTCTCAACACTTTCGAAAGCCACTGTACTAAGCAGAAACAGGCCACTGCCTCTCCTCAAACTATTGTCTGTTCCAAGACCTCATGAATATGCCATTCTATATTGCAATAAACCACAATTAATTTTAATAATGTTGCATAAACACTCTCACCCCGACATCCATCCATGCCATTACAAGGCTCTAACTTTGGCTGTGGCAAGTCTTCACACATTCATGTCAGTCAGGGATTTCAACAAGCTACAGATACTCACCCGTCTAACCTGATCTTAAATCGCTAGAACTGTCAATGCTCTCTCCTAGACTGCATGCTATAATTACTTATATCCAGTGGTAGAAATGCTTTAAAAAAAACTATGGGAACTGTCAAACCAGAGAACTCCACAGAATAAAATCTATCTTTACAGAGTGAATATCTTTGAAGCAAAACGTTATGAGTAATCGACACCAAGGCCCAAATATTTAAGAGTGGACTGTCCTATGGCCCAAAGATTTACTAGCAAATCATTTAAGCGCCTTAGCATTAACTAGCTGAGTGTACAGAGGACCAATCTGCAGGAGCAAACATTGCAGGGACCCTACTGGGAGAACACTGAGGCTAACTAACATTTGAGGAGTTTATTGCATGTAGCATCATGGCCAAAGTACACATTTGGAGGAGCAAATGGGAGAGAGGTCAAGGATAACATATCTCCAATTCAAATCGCGCCAGTGCCCACCTCTCTGGAGTCAACAGTGCAGGGGCCCAACTTTTTTGTGAGCAGACAGAATCAGTATCATAGTACCTGGCAATAAACTTGCGCTTACTTACTTTTGCCTTCTTCCACACCCCTCACTGGTCAAACTGTCTTCTATTTTGTTCCTGTGTATTTTCCATTTTTTGCACATCAAGTATAAAAATCATGCAGCACTTTCCAATACAGATTTTCAATATCAACAGACCATTGCCTCTTCACAGTTGCCTCCACAATTATTTACAGTGCCCAGCTTAATTCTTCTCTACTGTTACAATATGTTGAAAATGTCCTCTTTATTTTTGGCTTGCAACCAATTGATTGATTATACGCTGTCAATAAGTAATTGTTCTTATATTTGTCCCTCCCCTAGAGCACAGCCACTTTATTATCCTCCTGATTGGCTGACTGTGTCATTTAGGGAACTTCTTTTTTCCTTTTGGTTTCCTTCATATGCTTCTCTTGCCCCTGCGCAGCAGTCCGTGATGCTCTCTTTTGCCCGAGTGCCATCCTCCACTACCAAATCTCAGTGTAATGCTCTACCTTGTATACTTCTACCCTTGCCCAGTGCTGTGTTTTCTCCCATGTGTGCTTCTCACCCTGCCTCTATTTTACTCATTGCCTCATGTGCTGCCTTTCCTCTCGTCCACCACCAGCTTTTATTTTTACATTAAAACCTGGCCCTCTCCTCCATTGCTGCTTCACCTCTCATCCCACACAGTCTTATTTTTTTCTAATATATATTTTTGTGTTTTGGAGAGCCACGCAGCAAATTTCTGCTGGCCTCTCTGCTTTATCCAGTGATAAAATGGTTAATGGAACAAAGTATAAAATGTGAATTTTTTTTTAGACTTGGTCTTGGGGAATTGTACACCACCTTTATCACCAAACAGTTACTGTAACAACCTGAATCTTACTGGATATGATTTTTGGACACTCTCAACCTCAAAGGACTGAATGACAAATTGGAACTCTTTTCCTTCCTTTTAATACTTCTCTTCAAAATAATAACACCATCGTATACCACTTTAGTGTAGACATGTCTTCCACCATCAATTGTTTAGTTTTCTTGTTCTATATCTGTCAGACACACTGAGTCTCCTCATTACTCTTTTTTCACAGCTCTGTTCACCAGCCTTTCATGCTAGCTCTTACCTTCTTGTTTTCTTTGCATTCACTTTAGCATATATTTAGCTTGTCATCATATGTCACTTGACTTACTTTAGTTTATTTCTCTGCGGTTCATGACCATTTTTATATTGTGAATACCAATCTTTTTCAAATTCGTTATACAAGACAAGCGATATTCATCTATTTTCAGTTTGAATACTTTGTCTTTAAATGTGCATAAATTATGCCATCTGCGATGGAACCACATATGTTATCAGACTCACATCTTGTTTACGTAGAGTCAATGTCAATTATACCTAAAATTCCATGACGTTTTATATGTAGCAGTATGTTCTAGGACTACTGTTGTTCAGATGTACTAAGCAACATTATTCTGGTATTACGGTTGCGCTACATATATTACATTGTGTTATGTCATCTCACAGAATGGTTATTTGAACAAAGTATAAAATGTTTAATACTTTTTAGACTTGGTCTTGGGGGATTGAACACCACCTTTATCACCAAACATAACAACAGATATTATTTAGAAGTAGATGCATTGGTTAATTGTGACCATTACATTGTTGTTCCAGGGACATGGTTTCAAACCCAGGGGTAGAGCACTCATAGCTGCACAGCTTGTTTTTTAACAACCTTTATTGTTCACTTTTCTGTATGAAATTAACTCCACTATATTGGAGTCTTTTTTTTCTTTCCGTTACATGTTTCTTATTTCAGAATGTACGTCGTTACACAGGTTTTTGCTATACTAGCCGCGTTGCGGTTCACCACTGACCCCCTTTCAGAGGATTCATTTTCAAGAACTTTTGGGTAAGACTTTGAAATGGGGACAAAGTTGGGCATATCATGTTCATTTATTACTGATCATCTCTGTTATCACGTAACTGTGTAGTTTCTAGTGGTTTTCCTCTTTTTTTGTTAGTTGGATTCAGGCTTCCTGCAGACTGCGTCTTGCGGGACACACTGTTTAAAAAACTTCTGCAAGTTTTCACTTTGGGCCAAGTATGTGTTTGTAACTTATGTTATTCGTCTATCACTTCACCATAATACTCTTGAGCAGCCTTTTTATGGTTCTTTCAGTTTTTAGAAGTTGGGTCCAGATTTTGCCAGCCAGCATTTTCCACCTAGGGTTTTAATCACTGCTATATCAGAAGCTATTGGACATTCATTAGGTAGCGTCATATTGTCATTGAGTTAATCCTTTTTGGATTGAATTCAAGGCACGAGCATTAAATGCATGCTGGAAATGATGGGGTCATCTCATACACCTTTGCATGAGAATTCATAATACGCATTTTTGTAAGATTTACGCTTCTACTTGGAATATCATTCTTGGCTACTCCCGAGCAGTTCACAGGCAGATCTCTAATAGTAACTACCTCAGTACACTATCACTATCGCTGCACTTTTTTTCTCCTTTTTCATTTCCCCAACAAACTGAATCACAGAACACTTCGTTGCAGTTGCACAATAGGAGATCAAGAGAGGCATGACAATTACCACCTGGAAGAACTATTCAGTTATGTTGGAGTTTTATGTGATGATTGGTGGCCTTTTTTATACACATTGGGAATTTTATTTTCATATGTAAAATGTTCTAAATTTCCTATATCTTTTTAATTGTAGACACCCGATGAAGGGCTACTGTTTCAGCAAGAAATGCATTGGGATGAATTGCATTGCTAGTCTCTAAAGAATGTGAAGACTAGCCTTCATGTGGAAGAATTATTGACAAGAATCATGTCTTTGAAATGAAATAGACTTGATCAAGATTTTGTCTACAACTTTTATAATGTCGGGGGTGCTAAAAAGGCGCACAGCAAGATGGCCATTTTATTTTGTTAAATGATAGTGTCTATGCATATATCATTTTTGTCCACGTTGTTAAAGAGCGCTCATCTGAGTCATAATCAGAGTTTATTCCCGTTGTGGGAAATAGTAGTGCACACTGCGCCCAGAGCATTTGTTCTAGGTACTCTCATTAATAATATAGTTTGAACATAAAAAAAAAATAGATCATCTTTCACCTTCCACATAGCATAAAAGAGGTTTATGAAATGTGTGCTGGAAGAATAAATAAATAAAATATTTATTTGACTAGCTGAATTAACTTTTAATAATGCTGTTTGTATGTCTACTCGGTCAAACAAAAATGCTTGCATATGACAATCAAATTCTGAAATGGCCTATTAACAAAAGAGGTACAAAAGGGGGTGGTGATGGACGGAGCATCTGAATCAATCAAACACTCACGCTCGGTCAAAAGATCTGGGTTTAATCCATCACCGTTCTTTGGCCCACTCTGCCACCCCAGTTCAGACATGGCTATATGCAAATCACGTAATCAACCAGTAGGGTGGAGGAATAGAGATCCATTCAGTTCCCCATTACAATAGTCAGTTAATCAGAAATGAGAATGGACACTTGTAGCTTCATAACCATTGGTTATAGTGGATCACCCTCATAAACACTGTGATGTTAAATGCGGTGTATAACTGTTATCCGCCCCACGTTCAGCGTTATGGCATAGTCATTGGGTGTCCAATAACGTGCTATATGCCAGCCTCATCCCGAGGCAACCTCTGGTCTGGGTAGCAGTGTCTAGAGAGTGAAGGACACCCCCAGAGGGAAGGTGAAAAAAGAAAAGAAAATGTTTCAGCTAAAAAACAAAGCCTCTCCAAAAGGAAACTTTAATGTAAAAAGGAGAGGTAATGTTATTAAAATAAATTGGATATGGTGGTCAATCAAGTTACTGGATCACCTCATATCTCTTAGAAAACGGTCGACATGTTTCTGCTCTCTCTGGCCCAACCGGGTCTATAGAGCATTCGTCAGGACATACAGGACAACAGGTAAGTACTTACACCATTTGTGTAGTTTTCAAAAGAGTGTGTAATTTCTCAACACTTGATTGAATGTATACTTTTGATTCCTAAAATAAAGAAACAAAAAGACAAACATCCACATTTTTGAATGTTAGAGGTTATACAATATAGCACTGTGAATGTTCTCTGATTTTCAGAGAGTTGAACGGGTAAGCATGCATCACATTATAAGCACTCTGGACAATAGAAAGGGAGGAATCTAAGGGGGCACAACGGGTCCCAGCTGGGAACACTTGGAGCTGAATTGCGTAACAGCGTGTAAAATATAGTTATCTATATGAGTAAAACAACAAGTTATGGGCACAGAGGCTGGTTTGTTTGCCATCGTAAGTTTCGACACTCATAAATCTTTTAGAAAGAATCTTTAAAAAAATCATCTCTCACTGTGTGAACAAACATACTTGGTAATAGTCATGGCAAAACTCGGCCGTTGGCCTGAACCATGTTTTTTATCTATTAGTTCTTAATAAAAACGAGTAGTGAACTGAAGCAACCCTACAGTGATTGCTAAGTTGGCAATGTCTATGGGAGCAATCTTATGTGTTTGCATATTTATACTTTTAAAAAAAGTGGTTCGAGCTTGTGTAAAACTAATATCTTTATGTATGCATCAATGCTCCTCGGAATCATCATAGAAATAAAGCTTTGCCGATTTGTATTCTCCTATTGGTTAGAAGAGTGATTGAAATATAAGAATCAGCCATTTGTACGCAAGTACTGTTATAGTGGTCAAATGCGTGTTGCTCATGAAACTATGCATGCTAATACCACAAACGTTGGGGCTGGATCTTACGTGTACTATTTTGAAAAGGAAGAATTTACCTTAATTAAGGAGATTGCATTCTTCTTCAGGGTGCGAGGGTATTGTATGAACCCGAGCTGTGGTAGATAAAGGGAGTGGGGTCTCGCAGTGCCGCGGGTAAGAATGGCGGCACTGCGAGACCCCACAAGAAGATTTAATAGTAAGGTGTTTGAACCCGTTATTCACGGTTTCCCCCACTCCCTTTATGGCTGATTCTTATATTTCAATCACTCTTCTAACCAATAGGAGAATACAAATCGGCATAGCTTTATTTCTATGATGATTCCGAGGAGCATTGATGTATACATAAAGATATTAGTTTTACACAAGCTCGAACCACTTTTTTTAAAAGTATAAATATCCAAACACATAAGATTGCTCCCATAGACATTGCCAACTTAGCAATCACTGTAGGGTTGCTTCAGTTCACTACTGGTTTCTATTAAGAACTAATAGATAAAAAACAGGCTCAGGCCAACGGCCGAGTTTTGCCATGACTATTACCAAGTATGTTTGTTCACACATTCACACAGTGAGAGATGATTTTTTTAAAGATTCTTTCTAAAAGATTTATGAGTGTCGAAACTTACGATGGCAAACAAACCAGCCTCTATGCCCATAACTTGTTGTTTTACTCATATAGATAACTATGATTTTGGAGCGTTTTACCGAAAAGTGAGAGGTCGGAGGAATTACCTGCTGCCGTGAGGGGAACGGCCTAACAGGCGGACTTTGGGGCCATAAACACTTGCGCTGCGCCAGTGACATCCTCGCCGTCGGGACTCCATTTCCCAGGTGCCCCGGCGGTTGTGCAAGCAGAGCGCCCAGAGGCGCGGTAAAAGAGAGGAGCGCCGAGCGCTCATTGGGAGCGTTTTACCGAAAAGTGAGAGGTCGGAGGAATTACCTGCTGCCATGATGGGAACGGCCTAACAGGCGGACTTTGGGGCCATAAACACTCACGCTGGGCCAGTGACATCCTCACCATCGGGACTCCATTTCCCAGGTGCCCCGGCGGTTGTGGCGCGAGTGATGCAAGCAGAGCGCCGGAGGCGCGGTAAAAGAGAGGAGCGCCGAGCGCCGAGCGCTCATTGGGAGCCTTTTTACCGAAAAGTGAGAGGTCCGAGGAATTACCTGCTGCCGTGAGGGGAACGGCCTAACAGGCGGACTTTGGGGCCATAAACACTTGCGCTGCGCCAGTGACAACCTCGCCGTCGGGACTCCATTTCCCAGGTGCCCCGGCAGTTGTGGCGCGAGTGACGCAAGCAGAGCGCCCGGAAGCGCGGTAAAAGAGAGGAGCGCCGAACGCTCATTGGGAGCGTTTTACCGAATAGTGAGAGGTCAGAGGAATTACTTGCTGCCATGAGGGGAACGGCCTAACAGGCGGACTTTGGGGCCATAAACACTCGTGCTGCGCCAGTGACATCCTCGCCGTCGGGACTCCATTTCCCAGGTGCCCCGGCGGTTGTGGCGCGAGTGACTCAAGCAGAGCGCCCGGAGGCGCGGTAAAAGAGAGGAGCGCCGAGCGCTCATTGGGAGCGTTTTACCGAAAAGTGAGAGGTCGGAGGAATTACCTGCTGCCGTGAGGGGAACAGCCTAACAGGCGGACTTTGGGGCCATAAACACTCGCGCTGCGCCAGTGACATCCTCGCCGTCGGGACTCCATTTCCCAGGTGCCCCGGCGGTTGTGGCGCGAGTGACGCAAGCAGAGCGCCCGGAGGCGCGGTAAAAAAGAGGAACGCCTCTCGCCGCGCTAGTCGCGTGCGGGAGCGCCCGGGCAAAGCCCGGGCCAAGGGCGGGCCCGTTTAAGCCAGTTCAAGACCGGAGAAGGTCGGGTCGGGCCACCCCCTGTCCACCACCCGCTCAACATACCCCCGTGAGTACTTTGCCCACAAATATTGTTGTAGTGAACTGGAAAGTCTGCTATGCCGCCCAAGGAGGTTAAGGGGAGAACGGATGCTGTTAACTTCATGGGAGCCATGGACCAGTTCATAACAAGGATGAACAGTGTTGTTGATGAGGGAATCACTATAATGGAGCGACGTATCTCACAGGAGCTGGCTATCGCAAGAAGGTCTTCTATGGGACATATTGCGATTGTGCGGACTCCAGATAACCTAAATATTAATAGTGGGTTAAGTGCTTCCCCAATTTTAGAACTCCCCATCCCTCAGCTTCCCGTTTGTGATTTGTCACAGGCTTCACTTAGCAGTCAATCTACGGCCTCAGAATCAATGTTGTTATCCCCCCAAATGTTTCCTCCTGTGCCCAGTATAGTTAAGGTGCACAATACTCGGCAACAGTGTGGGAGAGACCCGGGAGCAATTCCAAAGAATAAGCAACGACTAGTAAATAATGCTGGTGTGAGGAAAAGAAAAGGTCGAAAAGTCATGAAAGAAAATCCACCCATCGTGGAGCAACCTGTTGTAAACTCTGGCCTATTCTTAACTGATTCCTCCCTGCCGCGCAGGGCGAGCCAGGTTACAGAGGTGGTCTGCCCAACCAAGATGAGCGGGAGGGGATGCAGGAGGTCGACTCAAACACTATCTATGAAGCTCTAAGACTCCTCTTAGCCCCACTACAGGAAAGGCTGAGTAAGATTGACGTCCATTTAAAAAGGATCGAGCGTGATGTCAAGGGCATCGTAGAATCCAATCTAAAAGATATTCCCCCTACAGCCACTAAATCATTGGTTAAAAACCGCAGGGAAAAGGTTGCTGCTACAGCCACCCATAAAGAAATAGCAGTATCAAACACAGTCCATTCGGTTTTACCTGCACCTGTAGCCACCCCCCTTATTAAGGACATAGCACCTGCCCATACAAATAGCTCATGTCAGCAAAAGCAGATTCCACTATAAGACATGTCAGGAGGGGAGGCCCCTACTACCCAAATCAATATGGGGAAAAAAAACTTACATTTACCCCCGGAGGTCTGTCCACTTGTGGTAGTCCTGGCAGGGGTACCAAAACTGGGCAACAATGAGGTGGAAAGCCCCACAAAACTTTGGTATAGGGTCACACACTGGCTAAATGCGAACAGACCCCTGCCCCTTCACCTTGTTGGTAAAATACTTATGATTCGAAGGACACCATGGGTTGGTCATCTGGCTAAAAACATAAGGGGTGATTGTATCCTGATCAATTTCGACAACCCTAGAATTGTTGATTACATTTGCAGTTGGAGATACCCTAGTGCAGGTACGACTATTCATTCTTTCCCATTGACCTACTTTTATCCCCGGGTTATTTTATCCCACAGCTAGATGGTTGGACAATGGTACAGCGGAGCGGGAGGGGACCACCCCAGGGAGGATGGCCTAAGCCCTCCTCCAACATGGACAGCTTCTTTAATCATAATCGCTTTGACTGTCTGGAGGCGGTCGATTGACCCGATGCTGGAGTAAGAGTTTTGAATATCTCCCCTTCCCCCCCGGGTGGTTGCTCTCCAGACCCACCTGTATGACGACAGTCTGTGGGATACGAGCCCTCTGATATAGCCCTGGACACTCCGAGTATTATTAACACTGATGCCAGCCAGGTCTTGGGTGAAACTTCAAGTGTCCCAATCCCCAGTAAGGTTTATATTAACAATCTCAAAATTGTTTCGTGGAATGTGGTAGGTCTGCGAAACAAGCTTTCATTACCAGATTAGAATAGTTTCATTGATGGGTACGACATATGTATGTTCCAGGAGACATGGAGTGTTGATCCGTTGTATAAGCAGGGATTTTCTTGTTTCCATGTACCTGCTACTTCGATTGGAAGTGGACGTCCCTCAGGAGGGCTTATGGTATGGGTAAGGGTTGATCTTAATCTCAAGATTACTCTCCACACTTCCTCTTGTTTGGATGTTATGAGACTCTCTATTGAGGGTATGAATGGTGTCCCCACCTGGGAATTTTTTAATGTATATGCAAGAGGTACCCAAGGGGGGGCTAAGTCCTCTACTATTGACATTTTAATTGATCTGGTTAAATTGTGTTCTCCTGACTCTTTAGTCCTGGTTGCAGGGGACCTTAACTGCTCGTTTGAACCTTTGGCAGTAGATGATATTCTTGGAGTGCATGAGGATGATGCACAATGGGGCGTCCCGCCTCTTACCCTCACGCCTGTGAGGAGATGGTCTCCTGTAGTCATTCAATTGAATGCTTTAATGATTGAAACAGGTCTAAGAGCCGTGAATGGTCGTACTATCTCCGACGCCCAGGGGGCAAACACATACAATAGAGTATTGTGTGAGAGCAGGATTGACTATATAATGGTAGACAGGAGAGCTTGGAAGTCAGTGGTAGATATGGTCATCATACCATCTGTGGAGAGTGACCATAACCCCCTGTCCCTCATATTGGTGGATCCGTGGCAGAGAAGGGAGCACATCTCTTCAAATTGTGGGGGGTTAATAACCAAGCAAATTATACCTTCCAACTGTAACAGATTTCTTAAGTGGCCTAAGTTCTGCATGGATGAACCTAGATTGAGTGCGTTGGATGGAATCCTTGGCGAACAGTCATTAAGGCTATCTGCAGTATGTAATGATGCGGATGGGTCTGCAGAGGTAGAAGCCATTTACACTCTTACTATGGATCAGATTGGCAAACTGTTCATGGTTCCAGGTAAAAAGAGCTTGACAACCATCAAACCAGCCCAGAAATGGTTTGATGGTAACTGCAGAAGGATGAAAAATAACTTAATTACTGCTATTAAATCTCGCAATCCAGCTTCTGTCCGGTTGGCCAGACTGTATTACAGACAAGCTATAATAGCCGCCAAAAGGGAGTGGGAAGAATCCCATTGGGAAAGCCTTAGAGATGCTAGCAAAACTAAGAATGGTAATTTATTCTAGGCATTAGTCAGAAAATCGAATGGCTGTGATTCGAACCGGATCCCCAACCATATTACAGACAGTGAGTGGTTTGAATACTTTAGTAAACTCTATGGTGGTAATGTACTGCCCGGAGCCCCAGGGCATTTGAGCGGTGCTCTGGATGTTGGTTCTCGGCAGGCTGCTCCCATTAGAGTTGATAAAAAAGAGGTCCTGACGGCAATAGCTAAAATTGTACCTACCAAAGCCCCAGGGCAGGACGGTGTGCCGGGTGACCTTTTTAAAGCTAACCCCGATGGTTGGGCCATTTACTTTAGAAATCTGACAAATGCACTGTTAGCAGGTTCTCCGGTTCCTAATTCATGGAAGGCGGCTGAGGTGATCCCTTACTATAAAAAGGGGCCCAGAGAGGACCCTGCCAACTATCGCCCAATTAGTCTCATAGACGCTGGGCAGAAATTGGTTGGCAGGGTTCTCCTGGAGAGGATTCTCTCTTGGGCAGAGGAGAACAACATCATCTCACCCTTTCAGGCAGGCTTTAGGGCGTGCACAGGCACGGTTGACCAAGCATTTAGGCTGCTACTCCTTTATTGGAAGATGGTTACCATTGGCAAAGGCGGTCTTTATTTGGCATTTATTGACTTAAAGACCGCCTTTGACCTGGTCCCCCGAGACCGCCTTTGGCTGATCTTGGAGGAGATGGGGATTCCCCTACCAATTCTGAATCTTCTGCACGCATGCATGATGGAACCTACGCCCGCATTAGATGGGGATCCCAAGAGCAAAAAACTGACAGGATAACTGTGAATCGAGGGGTATGCCAGGGCTGCGTGTTAGCCCCGACTCTCTTCACGTTATTTGTGAATGGCGTGGTCTCTTTTTTGCTCGAAATAAACGCTGATGCTCCAGTCCTGGCGGGTGACAAAGTGCCCGCCCTCCTTTTTGCGGATGATACGCTGTTGGTATCAAAAACCCCTGTAGGCCTGCAAAAGTTGTTGGACCGCTTTTGTCTGTTTTGTAACCTCAGGGGCCTTGTCATAAATACCTCGAAAACTAAACTCCTTTACCTTAACCCAAGTAAGTCTTCCAGATCCACCCTCTCCCTCGATGGGGTGTCACTGGAACACGTAAAAGAATTCGAATACTTGGGAATCAGAATCTCGCATAATCTAAAGTGGCAGCCCCACATCAATAAAATGGTATTAAATCATAAAAGGGTAGTCGGAGCATTAGGGCGAGAACATCGTACATCCATTTCCAAGCCCATCGCTCCTGCCTTGGATATTTACGCTGCAAAAGCTGTAGGCTGCACCCTTTATGGCGCAGAGCTGTGGGGCTTTGATTGTGTTGACGCCCTGACCACCTCTGAGAACAAGTTTTTTTGGGAGTTGGTATCGCTTCCAAGGGGTACTCCCATTAAACCATTATTGAGTGATCTGGGTCGCCGTTCCATTAAGGATCTAGCTAGGTTACGCCCTCTTCTATTCTGGGCTAGGTTATGACGGACCCCTGAGCTCTCAAAGTATTTAGATGGTTTGAAAGAAGTTATGAATCTTTATGGTGCTCATAAAATTAGATGGATTTGTAATATAAAGAAGCTTTTGCTTGAATCTGGCTTGCCAACTGATTGGGAGCCTGAGGACTCTTTATCCAAGGCTGAAATTAAGCGAGCCTACTGGATTTGGGTTGATGATCAAGAACTAAGGGACCCAAACCAAGGCAGGCTGACTGAGGCGTTTATACAGCATAAGTTAAAGCCCGGCTTGGAACCTTACCTGGATTTTATTAAGAAACCAAGGGACAGATCCCTTTTCATACAGTTTAGGCTGGGAAATCTCCCCCTCTGTGATTAGACGTGTAAGTGGAAGCCCCCGCACCAAACCTCACCTGACTGCCCAATCTGTGAAGGCGTCACTGAAAACATCCCTCATGTCTTCTTTGTATGCCCAGCCTATGTAAAACCCAGACAGAAATGGCTTAAACCAGTGTGTTTATTGCTTGGAACCAAGGATCATTCCTCTGCACTCAGAATACTTAAGGCTGACACTAGTACAACCTTAGTGTGTGGGGTGGGCAAATTTCCGAGCTGGGCCTGGTTGATTAGATCGAAGGCTACTAGATGACTTAGTTTTAATTAAATCTTTTTATATACTTCCAAAGCTGCTAATGTTTAATATGTTTTTTAAACTATTTATTGAAATATGAATGGTTTTATTGCAACATACTTTTAAAAATGTAATGTTTATGAATTGTGGTTTTATATTTTTAAGTGCTTTTATGATATTCTGCATATCGAAATAAAGCTTTGATGATGATGATGATGATGATGATTTACACGCTGTTACACAATTCAGCTCCAAGTGTTCCCAGCTGGGACCCGTTGTGCCCCCTTAGATTCCTCACTTTCTTTTGTCCAGAGTGCTTATAATGTGATGCACGCTTACCCGTTCAACTCTCTGAAAATCAGAGAACATTCACAGTGCTATATTGTATAACCTCTTACATTCAAAAATGTGGATGTTTGTCTTTTTGTTTCTTTATTTTAGGAATCAAAAGTATACATTCAATCAAGTGTTGAGAAATTACACACTCTTTTGAAAACTACACAAATGGTGTAAGTACTTACCTGTTGTCCTGTATGTCCTGACGAATGCTTTATAGACCCGGTTGGGCCAGAGAGAGCAGAAACATGTCGACCGTTTTCTAAGAGATATGAGGTGATCCAGTAACTTGATTGGCCACCATATCCAATTTATTTTAATAACATTACCTCTCCTTTTTACATTAAAGTTTCCTTTTGGAGAGGCTTTGTTTTTTAGTTGAAACATTTTCTTTTCTTTTTTCACCTTCCCTCTGGGGGTGTCCTTCACTCTCTAGGACACTGCTACCCAGACCAGAGGTTGCCTCAGGATGAGGCTGGCATATAGCACGTTATTGGACACCCGATGACTATGCCATAACGCTGAATGTGGGGCGGATAACAGATATACACCGCATTTAACATCACAGCGTTTATGAGGGTGATCCACTATAACCAATGGTTATGAAGCTACAAGTGTCCATTCTCCTTTCTGATTAACTGACTATATGCAAATCAGTCTGACCCTGTGCCTCATGGGAACAGTCCAGCCCGAACTGCCAAGCCATGTCTTCCCTGGACCGGAAACAAGCTTCCGAGGACCGGTTTCTGGCATTCCAGCTTTCTTCAGCCCGGCTTGCTTGAATCCAGTGGCAAAGTGAGCAAGGGACTCACATCTGAGCATACCCTGCCACACTTATGGTGGCCAAAAGTGGTACAAAAGGGGGTGGTGATGGACGGAGCATCTGAATCAATCAAACACTCACACCCAGTCAAAAGATCTGGGTTTAATCCATCACCGTTCTTTAGCCCTCTCTGCCACCCCAGTTCAGACATGGCTATATGCAAATCAGTCTGACCCTGTGCCTCATGGGAACAGTCCAGCCCGAACTGCCAAGCCATGTCTTCCCTGGACCGGAAACAAGCTTCCGAGGACAGGTTTCTGGCATTCCAGCCGTCTTCAGCCCGGCTTGCTTGAATCCAGTGGCAAAGTGAGCAAGGGACTCACGTCTGAGCATACCCTGCCACACTTATGGCGGCCAAAAGCGGTACAAAACGGGGTGGTGATGGACGGAGCATCTGAATCAAACCATAAATGTTTGATTCAGATGGACTGTTCCCATGAGGCACAGGGTCAGACTGATTTGCATATAGCCATGTCTGAACTGGGGTGGCAGAGTGGGCTAAAAACGGTGATGGATCAAACCCAGATCTTTTGACTGGGTGTGAGTGTTTGATTGGCTCAGATGATCCATCCATCACCACCCCCTTTTGTACCGCTTTGGCCGCCATAAGTGTGGAAGGGTATGCTCAGACGTGAGTCCCTTGCTCACTATGCCACTGGATTCAAGCAAGCCGGGCTGAAGACTGCTGGA
Source organism: Lissotriton helveticus (assembly GCF_964261635.1). Lineage (NCBI taxonomy): Eukaryota > Metazoa > Chordata > Amphibia > Caudata > Salamandridae > Lissotriton > Lissotriton helveticus. Next base: position 436,458,022 of record NC_136070.1, on the reverse strand, counting down.
ATGCCAGAAACCGGTCCTCGGAAGCTTGTTTCCGGTCCAGGGAAGACATGGCTTGGCAGTTCGGGCTGGACTGTTCCCATGAGGCACAGGGTCAGACTGATTTGCATATAGCCATGTCTGAACTGGGGTGGCAGACTGGGCTAAAGAATGGTGATGGATCAAACCCAGATCTTTTGACTGGGTGTGAGTGTTTGATTGGCTCAGATGCTCCGTACATCACCACCCCCTTTTGTACCGCTAATAACAAAAGAAACATTATTATGTGTGAATCACAGATTTGGTAGGGTACCCTAGCAACCATAAAAGACATTTTTGCTAAATTCGTTTAACATATTTATGTTACAAAGAATCCACAAATAGGTATGGTTTCAAATACAGACGTTCAGTGAGAATTACATAACATTGTAAAACAAAGGGAATGTACAGGTGCTGGAGTCCGAGATAAGGAGAAAAGAAGAGTGCAAAGTTTAAAAGCCACAAGAATGTAAAATTCTTTTAGGGCTGAAAAACGAATCAGTACTTTCTAGTCTCCAGAATTAAGATGTGAAAGAGAGGCCCAATCTGTCATAGATAGATAGACAATTTCTGTAGGCACTGTTAATGAGGCAAGGTTTGACTTTCTACCAAAACAACTAAAGTTCAAGAATCATGTTCAATGGGATTTCATGGTGTCAAATTACTTCAAACACCTGTAAATTAAAGTTAACAACTTCCATGCCCTAGACTTTTTCCATTCTTCTCTACTCAGATTAAAACCATTGGACGCTCAAGTGCAGTGGCCACACGTCCTGCTGCAGGAAGTGCTGGAATTTGAGGTTAAAAAAGGGGGTGGTGATGGACGGAGCATCTGAACCAATCAAACACTCACAACCAGTCAACAGATCTGGGTTTAATCCATCACCGTTCTTTAGCCCACTCTGCCACCCCAGTTCAGACATGGCCATATGCAAATCAGTCTGACCTTGTGCCTCATGGGACCAGTCCAGCCCGAACTGCCAAGCCATGCCTTCCCTGGACCGGAAACAAGCTTCCGAGGACCGGTTTCTGGTATTTCAGCCGTCTTCAGCCCGGCTTGCTCCGGTGGCAAACTGAGCAAGGGACTCACGTCTGAGCATACCCTGCCAACTAATGGCGAACAAAGCAGAATTTGAGGTTGGGAGTATTGCTACCTCAAATTCATGGGATGTGTGGTCCTAAGGAGGGGTTTTGCAAGTTTGCACATTCTCTTATTTTGATTTCTGCTGTTCAATTTAGATATGTGCATGTAAGGTAAAAACTGGGGAGCTATGTAAGACCCTTGGGCTTTAGCAACAACATTACCGATTATGAGATCACTCTTAATTCCGATGCAACTGGTATCAACACTTTCTGGTGCCATCGGAACTACAGGATCCAAAGGAACATCACATATCTGTTTTCTTTCATCATGAGATTTCAACTGGGGAAAGCTACTGAAATCTCCTGATGAAACTTCAGTGGCCGAAGAGGAACAATTGGAGAATTGGAACTGATTCCATGGTAATTCCTCGAGTCTTGGAGAATGGATCAGACCAGTGGCGTAGCTAGTCTTTTAGCCTCCTGTTGCGGTCCCTGCTTTTTTTGCCCCACAACGGCCGCAGTTAAGAGTTTGGGCAATGCTGCCGATTCCTGCATTTGCTGTCCCAAACACCCCCCCTCTCAGCTACGCCACTGGGTCAGACTTCTGATCCACCGGTATTTTCGCCAACCCACCATAAAGTTACTAGAACCCCTATTATTGGTAACTGTAATGTATTCCGCTTCCCCGTAATGGGACACGGACCACAGTGCATAGAGTAACTTCTGCTTTATTCCAGAGGGGGAAAGCCATGCATACACTCCTGCCTGTGCCTCGTAACACTCTGCCTTCTCCGCGCTATCCCATCAGGCACCACGGCTAATTACGTGGTTTCCGAACAACTAGACTGCGACACCACACATCTACCCCCTTAGCAACAACCCAATAGGATAAACGGAATAATACATCTGCTTTACATAAGCGATAAATTGGCTGAACAATAGGTCTGCACCTAACCAAAGAGAGAGAGAGAGGGAGGGAGGGAGAGAGAGAGAGAGAGATAGAGAGAGAGAAAGTGGTAGTGAGAGTGGAGGAAAACAAGGTACACGTTTACATATCAAACTCGCTATATTTATTTGGTAGCACCACTATCCTGCCTTTGCGGGTGCGTGTGAGGGAGGCCTGCTCCTTGTGTGCTTCCCCTATGTGTGAACGTTTCCCTGGTACTCTCCTCCTGGCCCCTGTCATGTGAGGTTGAAGCCCTTTGTGTGATGTCTGCGTTTCTTGTACCGTTGGTTTCTTGGGGTGGAGTGTGCTGGGTGGAATCATCGTTATTCTTCTCCACTGTGGTACCTGCATCACCCCCTGTCTCCCTCATCATGCCAAAACTCCTGGTGCCTGTAGGTGACCCTTCGTTGTCATTATCAGACTCCTCTCCATTGTATCCAGTACGTGAGGTAGTGTCGTCCTTGTGCCACTGGATGACCTTGTTGCATTTGGCTATTCTACTGTGTGACCATACTTTGCCGTCGCTCAACAGGGCAGATCATGAGTAGAGTTCTCTGATTTGCAGGGGCTTGCTGAAACTGCTGTTACCTTTCTTGCCGAAGTTGCCAAGTTTTACCCTGACCCAATCTCCCAGTGCTAGCGAGACTTCTTGCTCTCCATGCCTCCTGTCGTAGTTGTCTTTGTAAATTTTCGGAACCTTCTCTATGTTGTTCCTGACCACTGCCGGAGATCATTTGCTTTGTAGTTCACTTCCTTCTAGGATCTTGAAAGGGCTGTAGCCCGTGAGAGTGAGCGTGATGCATTATGCTCACACTGTGTTCCTGATTTCTGTTACCCAGTTCTTGCCCGCGCTGATAGCCGCTTGAACGGAACCCATGATTACTCAGTTGAACTGTTTGGCTAAACCATTGCCTGCGGGGTGATACACTGGTGTGTGTTTAGCCATGATTCCATTTCTCCGGATGAAGGCCGTCTTTTTCTCCGAAGTGAACTGGGGACCATTGTCGCAGGTGATGATTTTTGGAATTCCTTCTCTCAAGAATACATTGGTAAGAAATGCAATTACTGCGTCTGTGTCCACTTTTTCGCAGACTTCCACCTCCGGCCACTTGGAGTATCTGTCGACTTGGATGATAACATATTTGGGTGTCCCCAAGAGTCTAGGATGGGGCCCAATATGTCGACCGACAATTCCTCCCAGGGGTTGGTGGGAGTGGTGAACTCGCCCAAAGGTGGTCTTAGCATAGTCAGTGATTTTTCAGCGTTGGCGTAATGCTGACACACACACACATACTTTTCCACGTTGATGTCAATGGCTTGCCACCAGTGCGACTGTTTAATTCTCCTCTTCGATTTCACGATTCCAAGATGGCCTTCGTGCATTATGCTAAGAATGCGGTCCAGTAAGTCCCTCAGGGGAATAACCTTGTCCCCTCTGAGTAAAAATATGGTATCGTCAATTTTTTTTGGGGGGGAAATAGATTTTATTCAGTAATATCCAGTGATGTAGGAGCAATACAATGGGATTTTAGAGCTTTCATCATGCTGTTGTCAACATTTATCGATAATTATGTCTGAAGGTCACACATTACCAGTAAAATATGGTAACGTCAATGATGGACAATTCATCGCACACCTCCCAATAACTCCTGAAGTCATCTCTCATGTGCTCCTTCTCGGGCCATCTCTGTGTGACAAAGATTTTCACTTTGGACAGGTCTGGGTCCTTGTCGTAGGCTGTCTTCCACTCCTGCGCACTGATGATGTTCTCCTGGACTGACGTGAGCACCACCTGGTACTCGTCTCATTCACTGTGGTTTGGCGCTCCCTCCATGGCTGCAGAACAGCTAAGGTAATCCGTCACTTTGTTCTTCTGTCCTGGCAAGTATTCCATGTCGTAGATGAAATCCAGAAGTCTGAGTGTCATCTTGGCAATGCGCAGGGTGGCCTTGGCATGACCCCTGGATGTAAGGACCTCAATCAATGGTGCATGGTCTGTTCTGAGGGTAAATCTGTAACCCCATAGATACTGCAGAAACTTTTCCATGGCCCAAATGGATGCCAGCATTTCTTTTTCGTTGACGCTGAACTTCTCCTCGTTGTGAGCGAGGGGTGTGACATGAAACCTATGTTGGTTTCTGTACCATCCGTGGATCGTTGGGACAGGACAGCCCCTAACCCCTTCTTGCTGGCATCTGTTGTCAAGATGCTGAGGGCAGAGCTGTCGAAACCTTGCAGGGAATGGCATTGAAAATGTCCTTCTTGATGGTCTCAAGTTCCAGGTCCAACAGTGGGGTCCAACCGAAAGTGTTCAAGAGTTAGCGCAGACTGTGTGTTTTGGTAGTGAAACTCCTGACAAATTTGCTGTAAAATTCTGCTAACCCCAGAAACAAGAGAACTTCGTCTTTGTTACTGGGCTTGGGCACGGACTTGATGGCTTCTACATTTGCTTTCTTCTGAGAAATCCCATTATCTCCGATATTGTGCCCCAGATATATGACGGTGCATAGACCAAATCTGCACTTCTCCAGTTCTGCTGTAAGACCTTTTTCTGAAAGTGTCCGTAATACTGCTTGCAGCTTGTCATCATGCTCCGTTTTGGTTTTTCCCATGACGAGTATGTCGTCTTGGAAATATAAGACGCCGCTGCTGTCTTTGAATAACTTTTGCATTCATTTCTGAAATACGAAAGCGGTGGACGCCAGGCCGAATGGCAGTCGCCAAAATCTGTAGCAGCCGAATGGAGTAATGAAGGAGGTCAACTTCCTGCATGAGGGGTGAAGCAATATTTGATGATACGCGGCTGTGAGGTCCATCGTGGAGAACCACTTGACTCCTAGGGTCTGGGCCAACAATTCATGATTCTTGGCAGTGAGAATTTGTCCACTAGTATGTTCTCGTTTTTTTCTCTAATATCTACACAAAGATGCACCTTCCCGTTGGGTTTCTGTGCCACAACCAAGGGCGCCAACCATTCAGCGCTTTCAACGCTTTCAATGATGCTGTTGTCTTCCAGACGCTGCAATTCAAGCTGCACTGCTTCCCTACAGTTGAACGGGATGTTCCTGACTTTTTGGCTGACCGGTACGGCGCCATCTTTTAGTAGAATATTGTGAGTGAATTTTGAAAGCTGCCCAATGGTCCCGCCGAAGACATCGTGGAACTCTTCTCTCTGGTTGACCTCATCATGCCTGGGAGGGTAATCTGTCATGAGTACTTGTTTTTCCCCTTTTCTGCCTCTTACAGTTTGCCTGTGGTCTCCCTCCCCTTGAATTCGAATTCTAGTTGTCAGAACCCAACCATGGGGATCCTTTCTCCTGTGAAAGTAACGGGATGTACATCTGTGGGGTGTGGTTGGTGCCCTATGGTGTAGGCAAAATCCCTGTTACAAATCTCCCTTTGGATGATCGTGAATGGGGACCCTGAGTCTGCCTCCATGGATATCTGGACGCCCCCAATAGTCAATAAACAGATGAGTTTTTTCCTAGCCTTGCAATCAATACCCAACACATGTTCATCAATGCACAAAATACAATCATCGTCATCATCAACCTCCCCCACTTCATGATCTGATTTATACATGACGCATTTGACGGAGGCGCTGCTGGGTCTCCTTCTGCAGACTTTCCCAAAGTGTCCCACAACACCACAAAAGAAGCATTTCACATGGAAGGCAGGACATCGTTTGTCATTGGCCACGTGCGCCTGGCTGGCTCACCTGTAGAAACAACCCTTCTTTTCAGGAGGTCTAGTGAGTCCTGCAGAGTTCCTTGTAGGCCTCCTGCTATTTTTGTACCCTGCATTGGGGGCCGGTTTGTCATTGGAAACTTTTTTGTTGCTCACTTTGCACACAGTGAATTTACTTTCACTGTCTTTCTTGGCCGCCACCGCACACCTTTTTGACAGTTCAGCCTTTTTGACGATCACTATGATTTCATTAAGGGGTGTCTCCCCACTCACCCACAATTTTTCCTGTACATTAGTGTTGACAGTGTGCATTATAATCTGATGTAAATGTAAATGTACAGGAATTTATATAGCGCAAATCACCAAGCGGTTTCTAAGCGCTTGCTTAGGGAACCCATCCTGGTATTCCCCTGTGAGATAACCCCGGCAGGGTATCCGCAAGGTGAAAACCAGGCATCCCGCCGCGAGGGGCCGTTGTGGAGATTAAGCAAGCTATTGCCCAGAGTCGCAGAGTGTGAACCCGTGAATCGAGTAGGCACCGGAGCGAGAATTGTCGAGTCCATGGACATTTTAGGACTCAAGACCCCGCCGAGCCGGGAATTGAACCCTGGTCCCGGGCGGACCTCTGCTTCCAGGTCTGCCTCCTCTAACCAGTGAGCCACACTTCTCCACTGATCACGCACTAAATCATCATGAAGATTGCCAAATTTGCAAATCCACTGCCAGTTTATTGAGCGCAGCCACATAGTTCTCCACTGTTTCCGTGTCACTTTGTTTCCGCTGAAAAAAATTGTATCTGTCTATGGCCGTGCAAATAACAGGTTGGTAGTGACTGTCTAAATCATCTAAAGCGTGTTGGAATACATCTTCGTCGTCTGCCACTCTCATTTTTTTTTACCATGCTCTCGTACACTCTCAACCCTTCCGGCCCTAGATTGTGCAATAGAATTTTCTTTCTGTGTTTACTGGAGAGGTCTTCTTCCCCTTCATCTTCCAGGGCAGACAAGTAGTTGAGGAAGTAGCTCTTCCAATCAGACAATTTCATGGCTGGCTCTCCTGGCTTTGGGAGGAAAGGCACCGGGTTTGTCAGGGAAAAGGTTTGGGCACACATTGTGGCTGGTAGGAATGCTCCAGGAAGAGAAGACCATCCAAGTTAGAAGGCGCAGCAACCAGCCGTGGGCAGCAGTGGAATTGGGTGTAGAATATCACTTGAAGACAGTCCCAGTACACCCAGTAAGGTTTATGGCAGAAGTAATGGACAGTACTACATGCTGAGGGCACAAATAAACAGTGCACAGTAAAGGCTGGCCGATGGGTCAAAGGTGATTGCCAGGAATGATGCAAGTGTGCGTGTTACTGTGATACCCTGCTCAGGACACGCTGTAAGAACGACCAGCTCAGAGGCAGAGGGGCAGTCAGTGTTCGCAGGCAATACTTGGGCAGTGGTCCTGGTTGGAGTATAGTGGCTGATGGACCGGCCGTGATCTCCCTGAGTGTATTCACTGTCACGCGTGCATGGAAGATGGCCGCCAGAGGCTACCCAAAATGGCCACAGAGACGTAGCGTTCTCGTGAGGGAGTGGGTGAAAAGAAGGTGCAATGTCAAAAGCGCAGATGGTGTACCTTGAGAACTAGACTCTTGGGAGGCTGAAATTGAAGCGCTTCTGGAGGTATGGCCGTTTGGAGTGGTAGCCGCCAGTCCCAACGGCGCTCTCCCTCTCCAGCGACTGGAACCGTTGTGCACCCCACATTGTGTGTAATGCACGTTGCGGCGCGACGCGCCGAGCAGGCTGAAGCGGCGGGGTTCTTTCCGACTCGTCGCCAATCTGTGATGTATTCCGCTTCTCCGTAATGAGACACAGACCACAGTGCATAGAGTATCTCCTGCTTCATTGCTGGAGATGGAGAGCCATGCATACACTCCTGCCTGTGCCCTGTAACACTCTGCGTGCCCCCGCACTATCCCATCAGTCACCACGGCTAATTACATGGTCGTCGAACAACTAGACTGCGACACCACAGTAACTTTACGGTTGGCAAAGTTTCCAGACAGAATATTAGGGCATGCAGATGAAGCCCTTAATGGTGCGAGCATCAGTACTAAGCACTGTGGCTGCAAGTCCACCTTGTGTGGGAGTGACAACATTCAAGTGTTTTGTGGTGACAGTATTTGCTTGAGGTGCTTTGGTTCCCTGAATTGCATTTCTCCTACTGACCAGTAGATGCAAAGGTTAGGAAGGATTTGAATACAAGATTCTGATGAGTATGTTCTCAGCAGGTTTATTGGCGTGTATTTTAGAAGGGGGTCATGCCACTTCTGCAAACTGAAAAACTGAACAGTGAATGGATATGTTTCCCATTCTCACCATCCTGAGTGAGAATCATGTTGTGGGTGTGAATAACACTGTAATCTGGACTCAGAGAATTTGTTCCATCTGTTGCAAGTTATTTGGTTAAGAAGATCTAAGTTTGCCACTTGTGCTGCAAAAAGCAAATCAGCTGTTTATTACTGTAAATGTCGACAGACCCCATATCACCTTTCCCACCTTAGAAACTCTGCTGGCAGGCACTGCTGCTGCTCTTCAGGTGACAGCAGTGGTTACATGTCTGAACTTCTGTCAACTGCCACTGTTTGAGATAAGGTTGCACAGCCCAGCTGTATAGTGGTACTATGTTAAAAGGGGAGAGGGGAGTGAGAAAAAAGCACAGAGAAAACTGATTGCTATCGGTTTATCCCAGCCCCCCACACCCAAAAACATATTAGCATCAAACAAAAGGCTTTAAATCAGGAAGTTTGATGGTAACCTAAGCTATGGCACAAATGTATATCTGAAAAGCAAAGTCTGTTACTGACTCAAAATGCTTGCTAGAACTTCTCCCTGGCATGAAAATAACTACATTGACTCGGAAATACAGAGTCTATTTATGTGCATTTCCCCACTTTTCAGGACAAAAACCAATGACGTGTTCTACCTGCTGAGAGCTAGTGATGAGTGGGAGGATTGGGTAGGAACTCTGGGGTTAAGGCAGGATCTATTTTGAGGAGCACTGTCTGCTCCCTGTGCTGCTATTGTGTTCCAGTGGTTGCCGAGCTGTGCTGCCGCCTACAGTCTCTGGCCCTGCAGGAGTAAAGACCGGTCCAGTGTCATTGACTCTATACACGGAAATATCAGGGCCCAGATTTATCAAAGGATTACATTGCCCTTGCATAATACAAGGGGACTCAAGGGCAGTGGGATTCGAAGTCAGATTTATCAAGCCATACAAAGTCACCTTGCGTGGCCCTGCATTGCTTGGTAAATCTGGAGAAGCGCAGGCAGCCCAAGTTGCTGCCTTGTGTTACTCTGCGCTGGGAAGGTGTTACATGGGTGTAGTGTGGGAGTCCCGAGCACACACCCAGGCTTTTTTTTGCATTCCCAGATTTACCAAGACTAGTAAACCTGGGAATGCATTAAAATTGTACGCCTTCCCAAAAGATGTGCAACAAGGAGAAATATCTTTATTTCTCCCGTCGTTTCCTCTTTCTAAGTATTCTGCATTCTACAGCAGACTTAGAAAGAGGAAACCGTCTCTAAGGATTGTTTTTATAAATTCTTTTTAGAGGTCCGACACACCTGTGTGCTGCTGGTTAATACCTTTGTTAGAGTCTTTGGATTCAGAGGAAAACTTACCAATCATTTAAGGGTGGAGCTTACAGCACTTCCTAATAATTCAAATGTCAACCGATGAGTTGGCCTCCAAAATTCAAAACATTTCTCTGAATAATTTCTCTGAATAAGTAACTTACGAGAAGGATTGAAGTTTCCCCAAAACATATTAAAAATGAATATGTTCCATAAAAACAGCAGCGCCAGGATTGTCTTGAGCACGATACTCCCCCACCCATTAGGAGACCGGGGGCTGCGGCATGAAGCAACTCTCGCTCTCCTAATGTGCAGGCTAGTGCGCATGTTCGGGCTGGTCGGAAACATGACCAGCCCAAAACCGAACATGCAAACTATTGCTGCTGTGCATAGTGTGCTAGACCATCACCACCCTACCACCCTTGCTTGTTGTCACTGTCAATCAAACTCACGCTGAGTGCTGCCCTACCCCCTTCAGCGTCTTGATTGCCTCGGGCGTGGCCTGGTGACCGGCCGGCCCAGAATTAAGTAACTTAGAACGAAGTACGAAGTTGTTTACTGTAACGATGAATGGAGCCATGTGGCAATAGTGGGGCAATGCCCCAGCGCCCAATGGACACACCGCCAGTGGCTTTCAAAAATGTAGGAGAGGTGCCTCTCATATGCTAATTGGTCAGCCACCACTGCATGATGTGCCACGATGCCTGTTTCTTGCACTGGCACATCACTGTTCTGTTCACTGCATATGAATAGGGTGAATTTGTATGATATTTCATTTATTTGAAAATGCTCAATAATCACATGTAATGAATATTCAATAATGTAAATTGACTGCCTAATATAAATACATTAAAAGTAAGTTAAAAGCATACTACTAAACTGATTAATCTTTGTGCTAATTATGTTTCAGTTGTAAATTCCCAAATTAGTTTGCCCAGGCTTAAATTGCCTACCCATGCTATTTATCCACATATTTCCAGCTGGAAAGACATGCTGAAAATCTGTTTGGCAAATTGAAAGCCATGTGCTTATTGCAGGTTGCAAAAATTGTAATTTCGCACTACCTGCAGAAGACCTCTTGCAAATAGCATGTGGGAGATGCAGTTTGTATTTGGGCAGTTAACACTGGTGCAATTAGCTGTTGATCAAACACCCCGCGTCTTGGCCGTTTGCACCTGAAGTGGATTTGGCACAAGGGTTTCAGTTCCGACTTGATTGTTTTAGTGTATCTGGTATAAGAAAAAAGAATGCAGTTTTTAAAATTACATGCATAGATTTCTGCCGTGGAGATACTTATTTTGCAATATCACATTTCAAAGAACTGTAAACGCATTTTGTGTTTGTCATAGGAAATTTATGGGATTCTCTGATCTCCACGTGGAGATTCTGGAAGCACAAGATCCATCACTACATAGCACCTGGACTTTCAAGGCTGAGAAAAAATTCCTAAAGTGTGTAACGGTAAGTCATCGGAATATTATGATTTGTGCTAAGGAAGAACTCTCACACATTTATCAAAATCTAGATGTCTCAACTGTTACTATACTTGCAATGTGAGTGCCTAAGTCTGGTTTCTCACATGTATCAATTCAATGACCATAATAACCCCCTAAAGGATGATCTCAACTACTATTCAAGCTCATCAAATACTAGAGCTCACTGGTATCATTTGACCACAATGCCTTAAGGCCATGAGGCTGCCGATGGCCTCACTGTAAGTGACACCATGTGGCCTTTGAGCCCAGTCACATCACCAGTTATAACATGATACAATCTGACCACAATCATGTTAGAAATTCGGTTCCTGGTTAGCTGAGTTATACCCCTGAGCTAGGCAGGACTCACCACACTAGTAAGAGTAAGTGAAGTACACAATAAAAGTTTGCCTATGTTCACCCTCTGGTAGCTTGACACAGAGCAGTTAGGCTAAACTAAAGAGGCTATGTGTAAAGTATTTGCGCAACACACTGTAATACAGTGAAAACACCACAAAAATATTCCACACACAGTTAGTAAATAGTATTTGCTTTTCTCTTTCAAACAGGGCCAAAACGACAAAAATCCCAATTTACAAAAGTATAACGATAACCACAGTGTTGACATCAAACGTAATTAATAGGTTTCACTCACACAGATCCCAGGGGGGATCGATAGTTATGTCTCCTCAAAGTTTCCGCATGCCACAGGATCTCTCTGGATTTCAGCCGGCCGCTATACTGTGCAGGTCGGCTATAGGAACCTTTCGGATCCCGGGTGGACATAGTACCTTTCGCTGGCAAGGTCGTCAGCCTCGTGCTCAGGGACCCTTGTTGGTTTACGCTTGGCGTCGTCGTTGCCCTGCCAACAGTGAGGAAAGGAAGGTTGGGCTCAGGTGCGATGTGCTGCTCTTGATCCAGACCCCGCTGGCATATGTGTTGCCCTGGCAACATTTAGGTAGAGGAGTGCGGCAATCGATTGCTACACGCTGTTTCTTCATCTGGACGTCGCCTCCACTCAGAATGAAGCACAGCTTCTGGGATCCATGGAGCCCCGAGCACAGAGCTCAACTGCAGATGTGGGCAAATTCTGGTCTTGGTGCAGAGAGCACTGCAGGCAGTCTGGGTCAGAGTCACTGCCTTTGGAAGTGTCAAGTGCTGATCTTTGCAAGGCTCAGCTGCTGGACTCATGGATGGCAAAGTCCGGTAGCTGTGTAGATGAAGATGATGGCCCTGAGACTTCATGAACAGGTGGCAAGCTAACATGCCCTTGAAGTTACTTAAGTTGCTTCTAGAGGTTTTAGCGATACGGCTCAGTCCTTCTCACTGGCCATCAAGAGGCAGCTGACAGCAGGACAACACAGCAAAGAAAGTAGCAAAATGTCAGTCCCTCCTACAGCACAGCACAGCAATCAGCAGTCAGCAGGTTAACAAAGCAAAGCAGTTAGCAGAGTGACAGTTCCTCCTGCAGCCCAGATCCTCTTCCGGGCAGAGTTTCCTCAGGTCCCAAAAGTGAATAGAGTACATAGTGTCAGAGGTCCAGTACTTATACCCATTTTAGCTTTTGAAGTAGGGCGACTTCAGAGAAAGGCCTTTGTGGTGCACAAGACCCTGCCCTGGTTCCAGGCTCACAAGAGGGGAGTATACAGTCCTTTGTGAGGGGACAGGACCTAGCTCTTTCAAGTAGATGTGTCAGCCCCTCCCACACATCCTGCTCAAGCAGACCCATCAACATGCAGATGACCACTCAGGTACACCTATCCTTCCTTTGTGTGTGTCTGTCTAGAAGGAATGCAGGAAGACATCTGCCACCCAGCCCCCACATATATTCTAGAGACAGATAGAAAGCACTAAAGGGTTTAAGTAAGAAAATGGCATCTTTTTAAAAGTTAAATAAGAAAAGATGCCTACAAGGGATTCATTTTAAATTTGATTTTTCTGTGATCTATGTTATCAATGTATGTTTGTACAGACCACTTGAGAGTGCCACTTACCTGACACGCTGCAACCTTGCCTTACAGTGCCTAGAACCACGCCGCCACCGCCAGGAGTCACGGGGGTGTTGAAACAGCGTCGCCGCCCCGGGACTACGAATCCCGGCAGCCTCAGCGGCGGCGCGCTTGGGTGATGCCGCGACTGCGCCAGGAGGCGTGTGAAAGCACAGCAGAGCCCGGCGGAGCTGGGGGACAGACCACTTGAGAGTGCCACTTACCTGACACGCTGCAACCTTGCCTTACAGCGCCTAGAATCACGCCGCCACCGCCAGGAGTCACGGGGGTGTTGAAACAGCGTCGCTGCCCCGGGACTACGAATCCCGGCAGCCTCAGCGGCGGCGCGCTTGGGTGACACCGCGACTGCGCCAGGAGGTGCCTAAAAGCACAGCAGAGCCCGGCGGAGCTGGGGGACAGACCACTTGAGAGTGCCACTTACCTGACACGCTGCAACCTTGCCTTACAGCGCCTAGAACCACGCCGCCACCGCCAGGAGTCACGGGGGTGTTGAAACAGCGTCGCCGCCCCGGGACTACGAATCCCGGCAGCCTCAGCGGCGGCGCGCTTGGGTGACGCCGCGACTGCCCCAGGAGGCGCGTAAAAGCACGGCAGAGCCCCGCTTCGCGGGACGAGCCGGGCGAAGCCCGGGCCAATGGCAGGCCCGTTTAAGCCCGTTCGAGCACGGTTAAGAACGGGACGGGCCACCTCACTAACAACTGGAGACTAGATCAACAAGGTTAGTGTTTCAATATATATTTTGGGGCCCATATATATCTGGCTGTGTAGTTACACTAGCCTTCTACCTGTTGTAATCAAACATGGCTGCCATGCCTGAAGAGGGGACTGTTGGAAGGAAATCGACTAGTGGCACACTAATGGGCACTTTAGATAATTTTCTGATTAGAGTGTCATCAGCCCTGGCAAATGACATAGAGCTCACCGAGAAAAGGCTCTCTCTGGACATTGCCTTTGATAAAAGATCTTCCCTGGGCACCCTGGCGAGGAGTAGATCGCCACGGAGTCATTACGCTGACATAGAGGGGACGCTCCCGCCGTCGGGAGTGGAGGCAAGACCCCCATCGCCCCAGCCAGTCATTATTCTTGATACATGTGATGCCTCGCTTAATAGCAACGGTCCCGAAGAGGATGCAAATAGAACTCCATCACCTAATATAAGAACACGCTCAGCAAGCCAAGCAAAACTGGGAATGGTACGACAAACCGGGGGTGCACCAGCAAAAAGAAAGCGACCAGGAGCTCAACCACACATGGGGGGAAGGAAGGCAAAAAGTGCTAAAAATTCTGCTACTCAAGAGGATTCTGTGGTAATCCCACCACACAGCTCTAAGCAGAATGGTCCATTAGATAAAGATGTTCATAATATGAGTTTGACCTCTGTGGGGGTGGATTCTTACCCTGATTTGGGCCCTCTGTTTTGGAAAAAACTGGAGGGCACTATGAAGAAGATATGCCATCCTATCCATGATCGGTTGGACTCAATAGAAAATAGACTGGTATGTCTTGAACTTTCCCTTTCACAAGCCCAAAAGAAGGCAGGACTGAGGAACAGTACCACTGCTGCACGCCCGGTAACATCATCTGGGCATATTACAACTGATCTTAGTTCTAGTGGTATGATGATTGAGGGGGACAAAGCAAGTCAGCATAGTAAAGGAGTGCCCCCTGCTATCACTCCGCCTCTGGTGCCGGCAGGGGACGGAACTACAGTACATACCAATAGACGTCCCCAGGCTTAGAATGTTGCTAAAGCCTTACCTCTGGTTCTACATAAAGTAGGGGCTGAGCCATCATTGGTAGGGAATAGTGGAACAACACAATGCAATGGCAGAAGGAGGGAAGTTAGACAACAAAATCTTCCCCACGTACCCATGGTACATGAGGACGCCCAACTACCGTACATTGATCTCCCTCCCCAATCTGCCCCTTTTGTAGTAGTGTTGGTGGGGGTCCCACCAGTTGCCCAAGGGAAGCAGGAATCTTATCTTGAAATTAAACATAAGTGTATTTTTTGGCTTAATAAGTACCGCCCATTGCCAATTTTAATATGCGAGCTGAGATCATGGGTGTTAGAAGAGTCAACTGGATTGGAGGAAGATGTAAGACTGTCGCAGGGGACTGTATTATTATTAATTTTAGAAATTACAGATGTGTCAATCACATTTGTAATTGGCCTTACAATGACCACTCCCCTGGGATCCAGGCTCTTCCACTTGCTTACTTCTATGGCCCTCCAGTTCCCTCTGAGAGGGATATTTTTCAGCAGGGTATCACACCAAATTATTGCCCACTGGGGAATGTAAGGTTGTTTAATAGATTCGAGGCTCTCTCTGGCCTGGCGGATTGCGACTGACATCATGCATATTTTAGTTCCGCCTTATGTAGCACAGAAGAGAGGAACAGGGATCAGGGAGAACTGAATCTGAGCCTAAATTTAGCGATTACACAGGGGAATAGCGCAGTGAGGGAGGGCAATGTTGGTTCTAATGTTAAAGCCACTAAAGCCACAGATAATACTGTGAGGGAGGGCAATGCAGGATGTAACGTTACAGTGATTGATAACATGGTGAAGGTGGGCAATGCTGGTTATAATGCTACAGCCATTGTTAATAATGATAATCCACATTTGTATAGCGCACAATCACCCGTTAGGGTCTCTAGGCGCTGGGGGCCGTCGGGAAGATTAAGCAAGCTATTGCCCAGAGTCGCATGGTGCTGGGCTAACCTGCCGCCGGAGCCGGGGATCGAACCCTGATCCCCAGATTCCAGCGTCAGTCGCCCTGGCCGCGGCGCCACACCTCTCCCAACACTGTATTATATAATGATTCTTATTCCCTGGAATGCCAGAACATTGTATACCATAGGTTAAGTGATGATTCCACTGGGGGCGATTTGATTCCAGTTTCCAAAGAGCCAGTATGCTCCACCTCCTTTATTTCATGGAATGTGGCAGGAATAGGGACAAAAGTTATTTCGCCTGATTGGCAGGAATTTATTGATCACTTTGATATATGCCTGTTCCAGGAGGTGTGGGCAACTGATGCCATACATAAAGTGGGATACTTGAACTTTTTTGTCCCAGCAGTTAAAAAAAGTCAAGGTCGCCCTATGGGTGGTCTGGTCATATGGGTCAGACAGAGTCTTAAATGCCACATTCAGCAGCTTTCGGTGGCAAGTAGTAACATTTTAGTTGTTAGACTCAAATTTTCAAATGCCTTAAGAATTTATATTTACAATGTATATGCAAGGGGGCTCCCGGGTGGTAAGAAATCTGATGTGGTTACAATGGCAGACACATTGTTACAGGCTACTCCCCCCAGTATACTACCTTTAATTGCGGGGGACTTTAATACTAGGTTTGAGCCCCTCGGTTTGGACGATACTGGTTTAACAGAGGAGGAGGACCTTAGGTGGGGAATTCCACAACTGGGTACTAATCCTATAAAAAAATGGACAGAGGCCGCGATACAGATGAAGGGCCTCTGTATGGGGAATCAGCTAAGGGCTGCTAATGGGCGCACATTGTCAGACAAAATGGTAAAGGAAACGTTTGACAATGGTGTAAGGGCAAGTAATATTGATTATTTGCTTGTCCCGCTTAAGTTGTGGAGTACTCTCTTAGATATGGAGGTGGTTGCTCGTGTTGAGAGTGACAACAACCCTCTTTCGGCATCGTTTAATTTGGGACTTCGTAAAAAGAATGTGGTTCCTGGAAGACCGATCTTGCCTGATTTGGTAATATCAAATGATGAGCGCCACCTTAAGTGGTGCCAGGTTGTGGGGCATCAGGAAATTATTTCTGACATTAGTGAGGACCTGGAAGGAGCATAAGCAGCTATTGAGGAGGCCACCTTGCTTGGCCCTTCGCATCAACCTCTGATGGAGATTCATAATAGCCTGTTTGCTAAATTAAAAAAATATTTTTGGAGGAGCTTGGCGGGCACCCGAGATGGCCGCGTGAGCTCAGCGCTCCTGGACTAATCCTGACTTTTTACGAGGATTTGTGTAGAGGACACTGGGCTGATTGCCCTGGACTTTTTGAAATTTGATTTGGACCCGGGGTGCCGGAGTTACATCGATTCGGACTTTCGGGCTCCGCCCTCGAGGTACGCCCGGGACTGGGTGAGGCTCAGTGGCCGTCTTGCAGTTGAACAACAACGGCAGGGGGATTCGACTTGTGGGTCCCCCTCTTAAGTTTCGGTTTCGTTTCTGCCTCAGACTGAGACATCCGGCAGAGGAGCCTGGCCTGGGCTGAAGTCGGGGCACGGACCGGCTGTCGGGCCTTTGGCTGGTTTATTCTCCTGTCTGTTGACCCTCCCAATAGTGGTACCCTTGCTGCGGTTCTTTGGTCCCGAGGCCCTGCTTTCCTGTGGCCATTCTATCGAGCCTGGTCGATCTCCTAGTGACGCAGTTCTATCATGGCTGGCAGAGGGGACCGAGAGACTCAGAAGACCAAGACGCCCTTGCGTGGGGGCCCGGTCCAGTCCAACGTTATGGACCGCTACACCCATTCCAAGGGGTCCCCCGGAGCCGCCCTGCCCGGATCAAGTAATGCTGATCACACTGTGGATGCGTCAACGGAGCCGTCCTTGCAGGACGTCATGGGCGCCATTTCTGCCATGAAGGAGACGATAGGCCAACAATATGAAGCTTTGGCTCACAAAATTGACACCGTGGCCATTGATGTGAACTTGATTCGTGCTGACCTGTCGAAAACCAATGAGAAGGTGAAGTCGTTGGATCTCAAGTCATCCAGTCTCGTGGAAGACGTTTCGGAGATACAGACGGAGATCGGCAACCTTCGTAAGGTGAACGACTTCATGACCCGGCGCTTGGTTGACTTTGAGAACAGGGCCCGCCGCTGTAACGTGCGCGTGGTCGGCGTTCCGGAGAATCCAGAACCTCACTCGGTTGATCTCCTTGTTGAGGACTTGATCCAGAACCACCTCTCCCCGTCTGGTTTGACTAAGTTTTTCGCAGTGGAACGTGCCCATCGTGTTCCGGGGGGCAAGGGTAAGCCGGGTGCCCCGCCGAGGCCTATTGTTGCGAAACTCTTCCATTATAGGGATCGGGACGCTATCCTGCAAGCATCGCGTGTGAAGGGCCCGGTGGCATTTGAGAACGCCACGGTGAACTTTTATCCGGACTTTTCTCAACAGGTCCAGAGACAGCGTATGGGCTTCCGTGATGTCAAGAAACGTCTCCGAGACATGGGGCTCCGCTACGCCATGCTTTTTCCGACCAGGCTGCGCGTCGAGTACAACGACCGAACCTTCTTCTTTGATCGGCCTGATTCTGTAAATGACTGGTTGGACTCTCTGCCTGACCGGCCTCCTGGGACTGAGTCCGCCGCCCACCCGGGTGGTGCTGAGGGTGGAGTGGAGAGCTGAACAATCCGCCTACGTCTGGGCCCTCGAATAGAGTAAACTCTTCAGGGATTGAATGCCTCAGTGCCTCTACTGTTTGTGTGTTTTCCTCATTATCTGTCCTACTCGGGGTGGCGGGTGGGCCAGAGCCTTTCCTCCTCCGGGGTTCTTTTTGTAGAATAGGGGTTCTTGGGCGACAGGCACACTGCATGTTGGGGTGGCTATTTAGCATTTTGCAGGGGTGCAGGGTGGGGCGTGTTTTCTTAATTGTTGGGGGGTGGGTGATTGGGATGTTCGATGTTTATGTGTTATGTTTTCAAGGCGAATCAATCTTGCTTCTGATATTTGTTATGTCATGCTCATCACGGGGGGGTTTCGGCGTTGCTGTGTGGGATGGGGGTAGCGGGTTGAGGCTGGTTTCGTGGAATGTTAATGGTCTGGGAGATCGCATTAAGCGGAGCGTGGTGTTAAAATGTTTACGCCGTTTATCTCCAGATATTGTTTTTTTGCAGGAAACTCATTTGGTGGGCAATTCTTGTCGTGCGATGAATAGGTGGGGATATCGCCTTGCTGCACATTCGGGGTTTACCACTGGTTCCAGGGGGGTGGGTATCCTTGTTCGGGCTTCCCTCCCCCTAGCCATTGATGATGTGATCCTTGATGATCGGGGGCGTTATGCTGTCCTCGTGGGTCGCTATGAGGGTCGTACCCTCTCCTTGTTTACTGTTTATGTGCCCCCCGGCCTACAGACTTCCACCTTTTCCGATTTGGGCCGTGTGTTGCTGAACCTTCCTGACAGTACTCTTTTTCTTGCAGGCGATTTTAACTCTGTGATCTCCGGTCTACATGATCGCTACCCCCCTAGGGATACTCCTTCGGCCCAACAGTGGCTAGGTCGGTTTTTGGACACGTTTGGTTTGGTGGATTGCTGGAGGCTCATGCATCCTACCCAGCTCCAATACACCTTCCATTCGGGAGCCCATGGGAGTCTGTCTAGACTGGATTATTTCCTGATGCCCGCGGCGCAGACGCCGGCGGTGCGTGAGATCAGACACCTCCCCCGGGGCATCTCTGATCATTCTCCGCTCTGGCTTTGTTTTGAGTTTGGGGTGGAGGCGGCGGGCCGAGTGGCTCCTATCAACCCCTGGTATATTGCCTCCCCTGAGACCCGAAACCTTTTGACTAAGTCTTTAGATGCCTATTTTTTGGACAACGAGGGGTCGGTTTCCTTGGCTGTGTCACTGTGGGAGGCCTTTAAAACAGTGATACGTGGGCAGGCCCTTTCCCTTATTGCTCAATCCAAGAAGGCTAGGAATCGAGAGGTGGTGAACCTTGAGACAGAGATTGCGGAGAGGGAGGCCGACTTAGAGTCTGAGGTCACCTCTGATAAACTCCACGCCCTGGGTCTGAAACAATTTGCTTATAAATCCTTGGTCACGGATGCGGCTAGACTGATGTTTCGGGAACAGCAGGGTCGTCTATATGATGTGGGGGACAAAGCGGGTAAATTGCTGGCGTGGTTGGATAAGAAAGAGAGAGCGAATCGTGTGGTGCCTGTGATTCAGTCGTCGAATGGTGTCGCAGTGACAGACCCGGTTGGAATAGTGGAATGTTTTGCAGAATATTTTCGTGTGGTTTATACCCCTGTGTCAGGTCGGGATGTGGCTGATTCTCGCCTTTTGCTGCGCGATATAGCTTTGCCCAGTGTTTCCGATCTAGACCGTGTCTCGTTGGAGTCCCCTTTTACTACGGATGAAATAGCGACTGCCATTCGTTCGCTCCGTTCGGGCAGGGCCTTGGGCCCGAACGGATTGCCAATTGAGCTGTACAAGCTACACCCTGACAAGGTAGCGCCCCATCTTCGTGCCATGTTTTTGGAGTCCCGGGAACGGGGTATTCTCCCGTATGACCAGCGTCTTGCTACGATAGTCGTAATTCCCAAGGACGGGAAACCGCGGGACCTTTGTTCGTCTTATAGGCCCATTTCCCTGTTAAATGTTGAGCCTAAGGTCCTGGCTAAGCTCCTGGCGACCCGCCTACTGACGGTCATTAGCGACTTGGTTCATCCGGATCAGTCCGGATTTATCCCACATCGCAACACGGCTCTTAACCTACGTCGTCTCCACGGTGCTGTTGCGAGGGCGGGGCGTCTGACGGAACCGGCCATTTTGGCCTCGTTGGATGCCTCGATGGCTTTTGACACGGTCGAGTGGCCCTATCTTTGGGCAGCTCTCGAAAAATTTGGTTTTGGACCTGAATTTATTGGATGGGTGAAGTTGTTGTATGTGGAACCCTTGGCGCAAGTGGTGGTGAACGGTAGAGTTTCTGTCCCCTTCAGCCTTGGTAGAGGGACCCGGCAGGGTTGCCCCTTATCTCCATTGCTTTTTGCGCTGGCCCTGGAACCGTTAGCTGCGTGGCTTAGATGGGAACCTTCACTCAAAGGGATCCGTTGGTCGCCGGACTTTGAAGACCGTGTCTCTCTTTACGCGGACGACATTCTTCTATATCTTACATCCCCGCGTAAGTCCTTGAACGTCTTATTTGATGTTCTTACTTCGTTCGGAGCTAACTCGGGCCTTGTTATTAATTGAGCTAAGTCCTGCGTGTATGTTCTCTCGGGTGTTTTGCCCTCTTTGCCGGCCAGGTTCCCTATCCAGGTGGTCCAGTCTGGCTTCAAGTATTTGGGGATTTTTATTACCCTGGACCCCTCCCTCCGGTTTGAGCGCAATCTCCTCCCCCCGCTTCTTAGATTACGACTGGATGTGGCCCGTTAGCGTAAGCTACCCCTGTCTCCTCTGGGTAGGGCGGCTCTATTTAAAATGATGTCCTTGCCGCGGTTCCTCTACGCCCTTCAGAACTCCTTCGACGACATTCCCGCTACTTATTTCAGAGAAATCGAGAGTCTGCAAAGACAATTAATTTGGGACGGGCGCCCGCGTATAGCCCTCGCGAAACTTACTATCCCTTGGTACGACGGGGGCATGGCGCTCCCCGATATCAAGAGATACTACTGGGCTGCCCAGCTCGCGGCCATTAACCACGCGATGTACTCGCCGGGTCGCGACCCGGCTTTTGAGATGGATAGGCGCCAGTTGCCGGGAGGGGACTTTAATAGAGCGCTATATTCAAGATCGGCCGGGAGGCATCTTGTGGGCCCGTCCAGGGCTGCAGTCAAGGTGTGGCGTGCAGCGAATGTGAGTTTGGGGTGGGAGAATCGACTGACGCTGGCGACTCCGCTTTATGCTTCTGAACGTTTGGGATGTCTCTGGTCTACTAAGGGTTTTGAACGCTGGGATATGATTGGGATTTGTAAGGTGGGTGACGTTTGTGTGAATGGTCGCGTGAAGTCGTTCCAGGCCCTTAAGGCGGAATACGACTTGAGTGATAGAGAGTTTTTCCGGTATCTGCAAGTCCGACATGCCTTGGCCTCGGTTCTGACTCCTGATGTGACCCTACCCGAGTCTTCCCCCCTTGAAGATCGTATACTAGATGGACACTTGCCCGACAGCACTATCTCGCTCATCTATAAGAAACTGATTCATAATCGTGCGGATTTGTTGGTACGACTGCGGGAGATGTGGGTCGGTGATGGATTGGAACTGGATGACGAGGACTGGCAGTCGGCACTCTCCTCCCCAAAGGAGGTCGCCATTCCCGCCCGTCTTCGTTTGGTGCAACTTAAGATCCTCCACCGGGTGTATGTGACTGGTCCGCGTCTGGTCGTGATGGGTTTTTCCCCGGATGGCCTGTGTAAGCGTGGCTGCGGGATGAGCGCTACCTTTCTGCACATACTTTGGGAGTGTCCTGTGGTGGCGGCCTATTGGGTGGATGTGCTTGCGATAATGACTGTAGTGACGGGTGTTGCCCTGCGGCCTGAGGCCCGACGATGCCTGCTGAATGTGTGGGAACCCTCTGATTACTCTGTGGCCCAGACTAGATGGGCGACCCTGGGTTACATGGTCGCGAAGCGCGACATTGCGCAACTCTGGGGCGTATCCCGACCTCCTGACGTTTCGGTGTGGGAGGACAACATGGACTGGTCCATATTCCGAGAGAAGACAGTCTACGTGGCTAGGGGCAGGCCAGGGGCGTGGACGAAAATCTGGGGTCAATGGAATGCATACCGTGGAGATATTTGTACCCCTCCCTTGGTTGCCACCTCCGATATTACCCTGTCTCCTTAGGCCGACGTTCCCGAAATTTTTCACTCTGTTCTAGGATTTTCCTGTCCTCCCTGCTCCCCCCCCCCCCTCACGGCCTTACCGAAGCTCATTGATTTATGTCGGTTCTCCTGTTTAGTGACCTCCCCCTCTGCTATTTGGGCTGACTTGATTACTATATTCGCCTTGTCTTTGTGTTTGTTATTTTCATGTTTTATATAGAAAATTGTTGTATCCTGTCCTATGTCTGGAGCAATTTTATTCTATGATTTGGCCTGGCCTCGGAAATGATTGTTTATTTCATGTGTCGTGCTATGTGACTTAGCGGCCAGCCCGTGTGGTTGTGGGCCCATCTTTGTAATTTTATGTGATTGCTCAATAAAAATTTTTAAAAAAATAAATAAAAAAAATATATATATATATTTTTGCAAACCTAACTTTTGCAAACCTAACCTAGGCACTAGATCCCAGATCAGAAAAGAAGAAACCTGGTATAATGACCTCTGCCGTCAAGCTAGGGGAGATTTAGGACTTGCCTTAAAGACTAAAGATTTAAGGAAAATAAAGCTGGCCCGTTCAAATTATAGACAAACTCAACATGTGGCAAAAAAGGAATGGGAACAAAACTGGTGGCAAGATCTCAAAATGGCATGTAAATCTAAAAACCCCCAATTTTTTGGGAATATTTTTAAATGGGACAGGGGAGGGCATAAAGAGAGCCCTCAAAATAATGTTGACCAAAACTCATGGGTTGAGTATTTTAGCCCCCAATATGCCAGCAGTGTAGCTAATAGTAGCGAGGGGGTGTTTGTTCACGCCTTTTATAAAGAAGCCACTTTCACTCTAGGAGAAGTGGACAGGGCACTAGACCTAGTTAATGAGGGTCGTGCCACAGGCATGGACTGTGTGCCCGCAGACGTATTTTTGAATAACAGAGCCCGCTGGAGGATGTATATCCTGTATGTGGCAAATGCCATAGCACAAGGGATGGAGGTACCCCAATCATGGAAAGGTGCAGAGATAGTGCCAGTGTACAAAAAAGGGGATAAGTCGTCAGCAGCTAATTATAGACCGATAAGTCTGATCGACTCGATCCAAAAGATTGTGGGTCGACTTGTATTGGGCAAAATCCAGTCCTGGATGGATGATGATAACATCTTGAGTCACCTCCAGGCTGGCTTTCGCCCGAAAACAAGTACTATAGACCAGGTCTTTAGGTTTATCATGTTATACTGGCGTACGGTGATCTTAGAGAAAGGCACCTTGTACGCGGTCTTTGTTGACCTAAGGGCGGCTTTCGACCTTGTTCCGCGTAAAATCCTGTGGAAAGTCCTTGCAGAGCTGGGGATGGCACCTGAACTATTGAGCCTAATCGTCCGCCTACATGAGGATACTTTCGCCCGGGTTCGGTGGGGTCGTCAGGGAGAGGTAACGGAAACCTTCCCGGTTGAGCGGGGAGTGAGACAAGGCTGTGTCATGGCATCGACCTTGTTCTCGCTCTTCGTGAACGGGGTGGCTGAGTTCCTCTCCCTGATCCCTACCGATGCCCCGGCTATGTGTGGTGAGCGGGTCCCGATCCTCATGTTCGCGGACGATACATTGAGTATGTCAAAAACACCAAGCGGGCTCCAGCGCGCTCTAAAGCGCTTTGAAATCTTCTGCCTGAAGAGAGGCCTTGAAATAAACACGGCAAAAACCAAGTTTATGGTCCTTAACGGCCGTATATCACCTGGGCCTGCTAAACCTTTCAGAGGTGCGATGTATATGAATGGCGCCCCGCTAGAGCGGGTTGACGCCTTCACTTATCTGGGGGTCACACTCCAGAGAGATCTGGGGTGGATCAGCCAATTAGATATTGCAGTATTAAAACATCAACAGCAGGCTGGTATTCTTCTGAAAACGTTTAGCTTATCAACAACAAAGCCCATTAGCCCACTATTGGAAATTTATAGGATGAAGGTGCTAAGCTCGACATTGTACGGTGCCGAGCTATGGGGATTTCAGAATTTGAAAAATCTGACGCTAGCAGAAAACGAATTTTTGCGTAAAGCAAATAGCGTCCCTACAAGTACTCCTTTAACACCTCTAATGTGGGATCTTGGACAAAAAGCGGTCCAGGACCTTGCCTCTCTACGGCCCTTGCTGTATTGGCGCCGACTGTGGACCACAGAGGAACTCCAACATTATGCACAGGGCTTACGGGAGATTATGATAAAAGATGACTCCCAAAAAATTCACTGGCTGAAGTCCATTCGGTCCCTACTAATTAGGCTGGGACTGCGAGAGCTATGGGACGACCCGACAAACGCTATATTCCCTTCCAAGAAACTACTGAAAGTAAGCTATTGGGAGATGACAAATGCAGACGTATGTATAAGGGGTTCTTCCTCACACCTAACAGGCCGTTTCCTAGAATTTAAGGCCCAACCGAAACTGGAATTGTATTGGGATGCCATAGAGAAAAATCAGGACCGCAAACTCTATTTTCAATTTAGAGTAGGCTCCCTTCCAGTTAGGTCTTTTACAGCCAATTGGGCAGGGGAAAACGGTAGGGATAAATGCCCTAAGTGTGGTGAAGAACGAGAAACAATAAGTCATCTTCTCTTCTTTTGCCCCTTATATTCTGCACCCAGAGCCATGTGGGTTAAGCCTATTTGCAGAGCGATTGGTACACGAAGGTACACTGAGGCTTTAAGAATTTTAAGTAGTGACCCCTGCCCTGCAATTGCTATTGCCATGGCTAAATTTCTGAAATGGGCTTGGGTAATCCGTATGCGCCTTGTTGCGGAAGGGCTTTGATTATTGTTTGCAGACTGTGTGTAAATATGTGGGCCTACTCAATTTGTGTAACTTATGTGCAATACCCCCTGTACTGTTAAAAATGATGGATTTTGTTTCATGAATTTAGTTTTTATGTACTCAAAATAATTGATATTCGGCAATAGTCTATAATAGTTTAATTCAATTCTTAGATATTTATTGAATGTTTTTTTTAATGGAATTTTATATTGAAATACTGCGGTTTTATGTATGTTTTTATGTATGCTTTTATGACTTAATTGTCGAATAAAGTATGATGATGGCTTATTCTGTATGTTTGTATTGTTTGTTTGTGAACCCCTGTTCTTTGCATTTTGATATAAACTAAATCATTATTGATACACCTGGCAATTGTAATTTACTTACTGAATAAATAAAGTCTTGATTTAATTAATTTGTGGTTTCATGTGTTGACATTCTATATAGAATATATTGAGTTAGAAAATAATGTTCAAATGAATCCCTTGTAGGCATCTTTTCCTGTTAACTTTATTACCCAAGCCCACAAGGGTATATTGGTGTGCCCTAATTTACTGAAATATCATTCTAAAATGATAGCACGTTTGTTTGATAAATAGATGTGAGTGGAGGGTAACCTGCGTTTTTTCCCTCTGAGCACCTGTTTGCAATGGCAGAGTAAAAAGGAGACTTAAGTACCATGACCAGTAGACTACGACCTAAACAAAAGGCCAAATCAAAAAGCTAGATTAACAACTATTCACATGTCATGTATAATTAGATGCATGGCAGGGGCATGAATTATAGTTACCTCAGGGCACAAGTTATAGTTACTTGAGATAACTATAACTGCAACATTTCTATGGTTTTGAGTGTGTAAAATCTGAACCTAACTGTAACGTCCCCTTAAATGTTGTTTTTTCAGTGAATTTCTACGTTTGTTTTAAACCTATTTCCTAACTATAACTTCCCTGTAACCTTTGGTTTTGTAAGTGAATATATATATACACACACACACACATATAAAGTTTATTTTATGCCAAAATATTTATCTATTTTTAAAATGAAATATATTTTATGATGAAATATTTTAATAACCTACTGTAATATGAAAATAAATATGGATTTAATTTGTAAAAAATTATTACATTGATGCAAATTTATTCTATACATACATTTTTGTAATATGCAATACATAATATAAAAATGTAAACATTTAACTATAGGTGGAATTTTTGTAATAAATCATAAAAAAATAAAGTCAATTTATTATAATATATTACATTTTGTATTTTATACATTTTATTGAGTAGAATCATAGATCGATTACATATAAAAGACATACCTGCAAGTGACATAAAAATACCTATTGATATTATCAAAGAAATATAAACAGACAATAAATCACAAAGTCTGGAACAGTGGATCCATTAATAAACAATACAAATGCTTTGCATTCTAACAAACAATTAAGTGCCCACATGCCAAATTAGATCGCCACCTCCACTGTTACTTTGTTCATTCAATGGTAGGAACCGCTATACAGTACATAGATAATAGCAGCCATCAGAAAAGTGCCATTGTGCCGTACTGAATCCCCACCGCTGGAATTACTTCATACCTTCATTTTTACCAGAAAGAAACAATTACTATTATACTAGCAGCACTGTACACAAAAACCAAGGTGCCCAGGCCAGCTAGATCATACATACCCCTGTTCAGAGTAAAAAGCAAACCTGCTCTATATCTGATAGGATGTCTCGAACACTCCCTTCCTGGTGATGATACTTATAGTACGAGACGCCTTTGCAGTACTAACAGGGTGTTCCTATCTCCTTCCTAAAATGCTGTCTGTGTCTGTGTCTTCAACACCCATTCCAAACCCCCTCTCAACTGAAAAAAGTGTTGCGAAAAAAAGTGTGTGAAAAAAGTGAGAAGGGACCTCACGGAAACAACCACCAGGGAACTGCTGACAGGTACTCATCAGTGTGTTCCACTTATCATCATCGGCGCCTTCCCACTAAAAAATAAATGTGCAGGTAATGTGCTCAACTGAATAGTGAAACAATCTACAACTACCTGTCAAAACCTGACCCCTGAGCTAGAATCCCTACATACACTGTTCTAGCCCTCTAAAAACGAGCTAGGCACCTCTTAGCACTTGGCGGGTTGTATATAGACTGTGATATGTGGTGAATTTAGTAACCAAGAGAGCAACACAAGGCTGTTGGAGTACAGTTGTTTTAAATACCGATGTTGTGTAGATTAACGCCATTTTGAAATGACATTTGCGGGTGACATTCAAGCAGAAAAACCACGCTGCAGAAGGAGGAAATGTGCCTGATCAGGCGCAGGTGCTGCTACTGTGATATGAGGTGAATTTAGTAACCAGGAGAGCTACATGCGGCCAGTGGAGTGTGCACTCATGTATGGTGGCAGGTGCTGGTCTGATGAATCATGAGAGAGACAGGACTTGTTTTTAAATGGATGTATAAATGTGTACTATGACAGAGTGCAACTGAGATCGGCAGATGTGGATGCGCACACGTCTTCTGAACTGGTGGCTGTAGGTATGCCAGAGGGCAGCAACCACCAGGTAATCTATTACGTCCAATTAGCAGTTACAATAGAAGTGAACGGCTATTCTCAGAGCAAATACTGATGAGTGTCACTCTGGGTATGTTTTTGTGTATTTTGTATGTGTCAGTGTTCTACAGGTATTAAGCTGTGAAGTCACAGTGTGGCGTGGACTGACCCCTAGTCCTGAAGAAGTTGCCGATAAAGAGTAATAGGCAATGAAACATGTTGGCTTCATATATGTTGAAACGAAGCTCGACAGTAGCTCTTTGTTTTTAATTTGAGCAGACACCCAGCAACAAATAAAGTTGACTATAGTGCTAAGAGGTGCCTAGCTCATTTTTAGAGGGCTAGAAGAGTGTATGTAGGGATTCTAGCTCCGGGGTTAGGTTTTGATAGGTAGTTGTAGATTGTTTCACTATTCAGTTGAACACATTACCTACACATTTATTTTTTTGTGGGAAGGCACCGATGATGATAAGTGGAACACACTGATGAGTACTTGTTAGCCGCTCCCTGGTGGTTGTTTCCGTGAGGTCCCTTCCCACTTTTTTCACACACTTATTTCGCAACACTTTTTCAGTTGAGAGGTTGTTTGGAATGGGTGTTGGAGACACAGACACATACAGCATTTTAGGAAGGAGATAGGAACACCCTGTTAGTACTGCAGAGGCATCGCGTTCTATAAGTATCCTCACCAGGAAGGGAGGTAGGTGACATTCGAGACATCCTATCAGATATAGAGCACGTTTGTTTGATAAATAGATGTGAGTGGAGGGTAAACTGCGTTTTTTCCCTCTGAGCACCTGTTTGCAATGGCAGAGTAAAAAGGAGACTTAAGTACCATGACCAGTAGACTACGACCTAAACAAAAGGCCAAATCAAAAAGCTAGATTAACAACTATTCACATGTCATGTATAATTAGATGCATAGAAATCTCGAGCAGCTATGGCTGGCCCTCATGGAGTGACCAGTTGCACTACTGCTGAATCTGTTATATCCCAAAACTGCCATGAGGCATTAAATCTCTTTAGGCCCCCCACCCGTCTTGCAAATGCCTCCTCAAACATTTTAGTCCTAAGCATTCTATTGAACCACTCTTGGTATATTGAAACCCTAGATGTTTTCTAGTTCTATAGAATCGATGAACGAGCAATTAAAGAAGCTATCGATATAAACACCTGTCCCCACTTGCCAATACCTGAACCCTGACTCTTGCAAACAAACGCAAAAAGTGCCACACTAGCCTCCGGGTCCAAATTAATCTGGAAACTGAGACTACGAGCAGCGAAAACTTTCCCCCAAAATCATTCCCATATTTGGCAAGTGAAAAAATATGCAACCAACCTTCCATCCCCTGTTGCTGACATCAATTTAGCAATCATCCTCTGCCGGGTATATTCTGTGGAGGGCAGTGGGGGTATAATAAGCCATCCAGCGAGATAGGAAGTACATCCTCTTAAAATGTGCTGTCCTTAAAGCCATATAACTTAATAGCAACATAGACTGCCAATCCACCTCCGAGAGAGTGCATTGCATGGACAGGCTGATTTTTTCTAAAAATCTTTTCACCTGGTGCCTGCCCCCCTGATCTCGTGTAATCTATACCAGTTTCCAATTCCCCTGAGTTTCGACCTTAAAAGTGAGTGTATGGCAGGGTGGGAGTTTAAACTGAATTCCGAGCAGTTATTCTTCAAAAACATGGGTGATATATCTTCTGGAACCCCAGGAAAAACAACTTGAACCGATCACCACTTTGAGCATGCAATTCTTACCATGTAATGCATTTTAACCCTCAACAAGAAGTGTCCCAATTCTTTAAAACCACTAGCATTCTAAAATCTTAAGTGACTATGTGGTATTATCAAGCCAGCATATTTCCACTCCTGTATTGTAAGATACTCAAAGCCTAATGAAATGCCTTTAGATAGTTACTGTGATTTGAGTCTGGCGCCAGTCTCCTGTAAAACCTTGTATCTTGTTTTCTTTGGGACTTTAGCTGTCTTAATAAAAACCGACAGCTGAGATCCAACACCCGGAGTCATTTTGCCTATAGAAAAAAAATTGACCTTCTTCATTCCAACTATTGATCTTGCTAGAGCATCTAAAAAAGATGCTTCATAAGATGTCTGCACATGGGGTAGTAGCCCACCCTGACTAGTATCTAGTTGAAGTACAGGGAGTTTTATCCTAGTAGCATTCTTATTTCACACAAGGTCCCTGAAAATAGATTCCACTTCCGTGAAATAGCTCTTTAAGCTACCAACTAATGTAAGGGTAAGAAGCACCCATCTAAGCAACAAGCCCTTGATCTTCAGCATTATCACATAGTTTAATTGATAGAGCTGGGAGTAAATACTCGTTACGAATATACCCAGATAGGGGATCGGACTTTGAGAGCAGGCCTGCTGCTAAAGAGAAGTAGGGAGGTTGCTAACTGAAGTGTTGAAAAGTAGTAGTTCAATTTTATTCTGGTTGATTTAAACTGCTCAAACTCATCCAGTACCCTTTGTATGATCTGTTCTCTAGGATAATGTAATCTGCAAACATTTTTAATTTAGCCACCCCCATTACGGGGGCCTCAATCCCCTCATTCTCCTGAATCCTATCTTCCAGGTGCTCTATAAAAAAAAAAATAACATCAGGGACAGAGGAGACCCCAATGCATTCCCCTGTTTATATCTACTACCCCTGCAAGATTGGAATTCACAAAAATCTTTGCTTGTGCTCCTTGATAGGGATTCCCAGTGAACCATGTTAAATGCTTTCTCTGCATCAACCATTATTACAGCTGCACGAGTCTAGTTAGGAACAAAGTAGTCTAGCGCATGTATTAGGAAGCCCGTATTAGCCGATATCACTCGACCACCCACAAACCCTGTCCAGTCATTATGTATTAATGCCTGGACTGCCGGAGTGACCGAATAGCCCATATTTTAATTAAAGCTTATAATCCATTTTCAATCAGCTAATGGGATGGTATGAGTTGACATCCCCTGGGTACTTATCTTTTTTTAACTATAATAACCCTGCACTCCATAAGAGGCGAGGGAATTTCTTCCCCCTCTTTAACAAAATTAATTAACTCCATCCAAAAGGGTATAAGTTCTCTTGAGAATGCTCTAAAAAAAATTCAACTGGAAATCCATCATTGCCGCATGCCTTCCCACTAGGCGTTGTGGCAAGAGCTTCCTGAACCTCTATCGCTGGTACATCAGAGGCCATTCTTTGCACCTGGGAATGTGCAAACTGCAGAAACCTGATGCGCTGAAAGAATTGGGATATACTGGCCTGCGGGATCCTATATTTACTTTAATACAAGATCTTGTAATGCTGGAAGAAACTTGGGACATTCAGCCTTATCAAGAACCAATTCCCCAATATCTGGCTTCTCTAGCTCCCTTACGAATACAGCATCCTACTTAACCTGCATTGACCATGCAAGAAATTTCCTGATCATCTGGCAATCCTCATATACCTGCTACTGGAAAGCCCTTGAGCTATTGATTTGCTCCATAATGAAGAATTCTCTCAAGTCATTCTTGGCTTTACCCTGATGGTACTCGGTGGGGAGTTGTTGATCCTCAGACCTATTCTTTGTCTAAAAGGCTGTATCTGCTGCTGATTGAAGCACAGCTATCCACTCTGCACACATTTTGGATTTCTGAGCTTTGTAAGCAATAATCTACCCCCAAACAGTAGGTTTAAAGGCTTCGCAGACCAAAAACAATGATGGAGAACCCCTATTCAAATGGTAAAAAATCTTAAATAAATGTTCTCATACCTTTCAACTATTCTTGTTTAGTAAGAAGGTTCCAATCCAGTTGCCACCTGGACCTTTCCCTTCTAGTTGCATCAAACTACACTATGATAGTGGCCAAAGAATGATCGGAAAATTAGTTAACACAAATATCTGTGCTCACCCATTTAAGCAACGGAAAAATTAAAAAATAATACAGGAAGCTGAATGAAAGTGGTACGAGCAGCAAGTATATTGTGACATCCCCAAACGATCACTGCACCATGGATTGATTAGTTGAAATTCTTGCTTCCGCGCATCCACCCCTTTTTTAGTTTTCGTCTTCAATTGTTTTTAGATGTATACCATACCAAATCCTGGATAAAGTTAAAGTCACCCCCTAGAATTATTGGACCAACTGCTGCCATAGCAATATTGTATATCTGTCTTAATGAATCTGCTTAATCAAAAACGGGGCATAATAGTTGACCACATTTAGAGAATTACCATTTCCACTAGTTTTAGCCATATCAAACTTCTCTGGGGATCTCTGATAACTTGAGAAACTGGCCAGTCCAGCCATCTGCCTAGGTAAACTGCAACTCCCCTTACTGCCAGGCCTGCTGAAGTAAAATAAGCTTTTGAATAATACTAGGAATAAAGGGTTCTGGGAAGTTACTTTTAAGATGGGTCTCCTGTAGAAATAGAACTTCTGGAGAAAAAGAGGTGGACCATCTAATCAGTCCCCCATACTTCCGCTTATTTGTCATGCCATTGACTTTGCACGAAATAATTCTGGCTTTAAGACCCATTACATAGATTCCTTTTTCTCATTAGTGACTGTCCTATGTGATCTGTGGCTAAACATTCATGATTTATGGTGATTCTCTTCATTTTGCTATGAGTGCTCCCCCCCCCTATGCCCACCAAGCATCCCCACTTGCCCTAGAGACCCTCTGAGCCCTGTGAGAGTGGAATCGCCCACACTACCCCTCTTGTTGCAACAACCCACATGGGGTGCCAAGTAGCTGCACACTGGTGTACACATGAGCCTCCTTCCTCAACCTCCAGCGCCCTCATCAAAACCACTTGTGCCGAATGGGTTCTCGACCTCCTAACACAGAGCATACCCTGACAACATCATCAACATTAAGGGCCTAGCCTGGCTCCTCAAAATAGCTGCATATGCACAAATCATGTTTCAAATCAATTAGAGATCTTCTGCATCAGCTCTTGACCCTCTGCTAAGTTAGTGAACATATGAAACTTCCCTTTAACCAAGACCTTGAACTTAGATTGTGGTGCAATAGTATCTTGAGCACCCTGCGCTTTAAACAAATATAGCATTTTTACGAACTCTTTTCAACGACGAGCTGCTGAGGCCGATATATCTGCAAATATACAACAATGAGGTATTTCTGATGTTGAAAAATGTTTTTTCTCAATGGCCTTGGTTAATATGTGCTTTTTAACACAGTAGTTGGCTAAGTTTACCTAGATAGTGCTTGACAATTTCGAATGGGTTGTGTGATTGTCAAGTCACCTGAATGGCCTGGCAGGACAAGAGTCTTAATGAAGGATGAGGTGGGTGGATCACGCATGTTCCACTGCTAAGACACAGTCGGCCCCTCCCCTCCATGTCGCATCCACTTCCGCGTGGAGTGACGCTGACTTTTGGATGCCACGGCCATGGGTAGCTGTCAGCTGCCGGTAGTGTAAATGCCAAAATTGCTGTAATTGTCAGCTGCTGGCAGGAGGGAAATTAGCTCCTTAAAGGATCTGGCAGATGCAGATCAAGTGAGCGCTGCAGTATGAAGTGACCTGCTGACTGCAATTGCGTCCTATTCAAGGGGAAAATCCATCTGCCAAACATGAACCCTTTTCAGCAGTTCTACACCAGTGCTGAATGAATGGACACCATGAGGAGTGCTCGATGGGGGGAACTGGCAGGTTTCTCACCGGGGGGTAAGTGCTTTGGTTGATCTGAATGTGATACTTGCATTTTACCCGGTTGAGGGTCACTGGTCAGGTTTCCCCAAGCATCAGCCGTACGGTATTTGAAGCCAATGCTACTGTCCTCTTGGGGCTCGTGGGACATTTTTGTTGACAATCCTGGGCCATCATCTCACCTTTGGGACTGAAGCCAGTGTCTAAAAGGCATTACAAATATGGGAAAACATCTTAAAACTCGCAATCTTGTTGGAAATTTTAACCCCGCCTCAACGCAGGCCTTCAAAGATAAAAAGTGCACTACACATGCGAAAACCACAGCTGCAAGGGTAAAGCGCAGTTTTCACATCCATCAAGAGTCAGGGTTTGCGACGAGCCCATAAGCTCAGAAGAAGA
Organism: Lissotriton helveticus; assembly: GCF_964261635.1. Taxonomy (NCBI): domain Eukaryota; kingdom Metazoa; phylum Chordata; class Amphibia; order Caudata; family Salamandridae; genus Lissotriton; species Lissotriton helveticus. Next base: position 436,424,218 of record NC_136070.1, on the reverse strand, counting down.
TCTGACCACTACTCTGAAGGAGGGTGAGATAGGGCCAGTAAGTCTGTCTTTGGAGTTGGGGCAGAAGCTATAGTGGCTGTAATTAACTCTCCCACAGTGGCTGAAGTTGGGGTTCATAACAAATCGATCAATAAGAAGAATGAGAAAAATGATACACCTATGGTTGGCATCATGGATGCGGACATGAAGCAGACTACAATGAAGGATTGCCCCTGTTTGTAAAAGGGAAAGTAGTGCCATGTGGTTAGCTAGGGTCACCTCAGCCCACTGCTATTTAAGCTCAGGCAGAATCGCAGGCCCTTGTATCAGGACTGAGTCTGGAGGCATCTGGGTTTAGGGCCACTGATTACTAGGTATCCTAGTCTCTTAGTTCTGATCTCATTATAGGGGCAAATTCCTAATTGCCTTTAATAGTGGCACCTCAGTCCCTGAAGGGCCACAGCAGAACATTCAGGAGGACTCAACGGTCTCTGCATAATGCAATATTAAAACAATGCTTAATAATATCTTGGATGAAATCTTAATGCTTCTCAGGCAACTGAAATTGCAGTCTTGCATCAGAGGCTATCTAAAATTGAATAAACTATGATGCATATCCCTGAAAGGCTGCAGGAAGCTGAATCTAGAATATTACAATTAAAGGATCACGTCAATTCAATTCATGAAGAATTCAGTCATTTCAGGAAGCAAAAGTCCTCACTGGAATATCAAATTGAAGAGTTAGAAAACCACTCACAGCGCTCTAACCTACGGATAGTTGGTGTCCCACAGGGTTGAGAGGGCCCTCAGGTCCTTCAAAGGGTGGAATCTTTCATTAATATATTGAAATTCATTACATTTAAATATTTGATTCAAAATTAACTAGCTTTTTATTTTGTACTACATTTAGAATAAATACATGGTATTCAGACAAAAATATTGACATTGACATTTTAATATCGAACTACAGAAATATTGAGTTGGAAATATCGTCAGACAGAAATAACGTCAGCAAGAATATCAATGATGAGAATATCAATTTAAAGGTAAGTAATATTGATATTAGAAATACAGAAAGTGTAAATATTGATTACAAAAATATCTATGTTGTTAATTTCTATGTTAAAAATATTGTTGTTAATAATATTGATATTTATTTATTTTTATGGATGTTACTGTATATTTTAATTGTATATGTTATAGATTGTATAAATATTGTTAATCTTTTTTAATATAGTTTGCAAATTGTTCGTACTTTTTAAATTTAAATTTTTTTTGTCATTTTGAGTACTATTGCTGGTTGTGGGGTTTATAGGGGTACAGGGTGGGAAGTAAATGAATTATAATTAATTAATAATTCGTTTTTAACAAATGTTAATGATTTAATTGATCATTATTTATATATACATAAATGTAAGTTTTAGGTGCAAGTTGTGGGTTTTGTAGGGGTATAGGGTTTGAAGTAAATTAATTATAATTAGCTAATAATTATTTATTATTATAATTATTTAATTGATGATTAAATATGTAAATTGTGTACTAAATGTATTTATTTGTTTTATTTAGTTTGTTGTTTTAGTATGGGTATAGGGTGTGCAGGAAATTAATTACAGTATTTAATTCAAGTTAATTTACAAAAAATATTGAATTATTAATAATGTGCCTTTGTGTAATTAAGATGTTGTTTGTTTTATATATTAGGTGTCAGTTGTTTTATTTGTAGGGGTAAAGGGCGGGGAGTTAATTAAATATAATTTATTGGCTACTCATTAATTATTATCAATTGTTAATTGATCATTAAGTATGTAATGTAAATTATTAAATTAACTTTTTTTAAATTCTAATATTAGGTGCGGGTTGTTTGATCTGTAAGGATAAAGGGTGGGAAGAAAAATAAATATAATTGATTTACTGTTAGGTAGTTATTATTAATATTTTATTTGATAGTTGATTATTTAAAATGCATTAATATAATTTAATAGATATATTTTAGGTGTGTGTTGTGAAGTTTGTATAGGTATAGCGTAGGAAGTTACTAAATGTAAAAATATTTAAATATTTTAAGAAATTGTGTTTTTTGTTATGTTATTTGTTAATTGTGTTGTGCTTTTTTGTATTTTTTTGTATCGTATTTATTTGTTATTATTTTGAGAATATAATTTAGTATTTTAATTGTAACTATAATATGTGTGTTAATTTTTCATATGTAATAAAGAATGTAATTATTTTGAAATTTGTTTATTTTTGGAATAAAATTACATGATATAATTTTCTATTGAAATATTTAAACATTTCATTTAATAATGTTTTTTTAATTTTCATTTTTTTTAAAGTTTACTAACCCTCTGCAATCTAACACTTTTCGTACTGTTGCACTGACTGGGGTGGGAATAGCAAATTTTACCCCTCCGCAATCCAACACTTTCCCTATTGTTTCGCTGATTGGAGTGGGAATGGTAAAATTTAACACTCCGCAATCCAATACTTTCCCTACCTTTGTAATGTGTGGTGTGGGAATAGTAAGTTTAACTCCACAAGCAATCTGACACTTTCCCTACTATTGCACTGACTTGAGTGGGAATAGTAAATTTAAGTCCTCCGTACTCTAAAACATTCCCTACTGTTGCACTTATTGGAGTGGGAATAGCACATTTTACCACTCCTTAATCCAACACTTTCCCTACTGTTGCAGTGACAGGAGTGGGAATAGTAAGTGTAATCCCTGTGCAAGTCAACACTTTTCCTACTGTTGCATTTATTGTAGTGGGAATAGTAATTTGCACTTTTCTTGAGTTTAATTCTTTTTGTACTGTTTTATAAATTGCAGTGGTTATACTATGGGGGCCATTCCGCCACCCTATCGGGAAACGGGACCGCCCGCCTCAAGGGCGGGGGTCCCGAAATGTACATTAGGATGCGCCCGCAACAGTGGCGGGCGCAATCCTCATTTTAACATTGTGGCGGGTGGTGCTCACTGCACCGCCCGCCACAATATGAAAATCAAATGCACGCATTTGCATACACGAAGCGGCAGGCACCCCGCGGTGCCTGCTGCTTGGTGTATGCAAATGCGGGGGGGTACCACAGGTACCCCCCCATTGCACCAGACACCTCGGCCATCACCAGGGTGGCCCGCAGGGGACCCGCAAACCAAAGACCGCCTGCCTTTCGGAAAGGCTTGACGAAATGCCCATTGTAATATGGCTGGCGGTGTCTAACAGACACCGCCACCATATTAAACATATTCCGCCCCGGCAAGCACTTTTTCCGAGCGGTGGACGGTCTTGCCGTCTGCCGCCGACCCCCCAGCCATCCTAATGTGGCGGGGGTCTTTTCTGTGAGGATGGCGGATGGATTGCCCCTGCCAGGTCGGCGGTGGATACCTCCGGCCCGGCGGAGGCAATCCGTCCGCCATCCTAATCGACCCCTATGTACCTGCCCCTCAGTGGGCCTCACACGTGAGCAATTTTCACATAGCATGCTGGTTGTTGTAGTGTGTTTGAAAAACATAATTTCCCTCTGGTGGGTTCCACATAGTCCAGTATTTCAAATTATATTTACACACACAATTGACGGGTTTAAATTTTGCAAAGCTGCTGTGCCACAGTGGTGCTTGCGCTGGTTCAAGCCCCTGCAGCCCAATCCTTACTTTTGAAAGTGGTGCAGTCTCACACGGCTTGGACGCTGTGTAATTTGTTTCCAAAAGTTTATTCAAGAGGCCAAGGACGCACTCAACAGCAGCAAATTCAACTGAATTCTTTAATGGAAGGGAAACTGGCAATGTGTTCCTGATTTATTTTCTGCCTGACCGGTTTCGGAGCCTCCCTGCTCCTTTTTCGAAGGCATCTCAGGATTTCTGCAGACATTTCAAAAGCACACTCGAGTCTGCATGCTAATTAATTACCTGCCCCTCAGTGGGCCTCACAGGTGAGCAATCTTCACAGGCACCTCGGCAGTTTATCAGCCGTAAACTTCAATCTTTTACGAGTCAAATAACTAGGTATCAAGATTTCGTCCGATGTCTGAGCACCCGAGTTGCTCATGACACCATGTCCCGCACAGTCTTGTGGGTATTTAAAATATATATCGGACAACACATCGGACGAAATCTTGATACCTGGTTATTTGACTCCTAAAAGATTGAAGCTTACGGCTGATAAACTGACTGGGTGCCTGTTTATGGATACCATATGTTGGCGATCTGAACGAAGCTACGGATGACCACATTTACTGCCCTGGAGACACCCGCGTAGCTAGGGGGGTGCAGGGGGGGGGGGGGGGGGGGGCGGTCCGCCCCAGGCGGCACCATTTTTGAGGCGGCAGCGGCCGCGCAGAGGCCCGTTGCGGCCGCCTAGAAGTTGAGGTGACCAGATCGGGTGACTTGCTTCAGCTTCTGTAGCTGCAGGCTGCCGCTGCATGCACAGTGCACACAAACGCGGGACTTACTTTTGGCAATGTAATTGAAAGTCCCGCGTTTGCACTGTGCGTCTGTGCCTGCCTGCTGCAGTTACCGCATGTCAGGAGTGCTGCGCTGCAGTGCAACGCGGCCTAAGTACCGCCCGCCGCGTTAGTGACGTCACGTCCGAGAGCATCTAGTAACCGGAAGACTCGTGGGTTATTACCACAACACACTCTGAGGAAAGCATTAAGAAGTGGAACAGCTTATCACTCATGAGCAATAGTTTGTTGGTCCTGATGAGAACCCTTAGAACCGTCAGGGTCCAAACACGTCGACATGGAGCACTGTTTAGCCATACCAATGTATTCAGAATTGAGTTGGTTTTTGTAATTGAGCTAGTGCTCGGTCTAAATTGTGTATTGTTCTGTATATTGTTCTTAGAAAAATGATGGTATATTGTGCGGGTGTTTGGCTACGTGCGCCTTGTTTCCCCTGTGGGTTGTGCCTTTCTAAAATAGTAGTGAATAAATTTGGCCTAACCCACTTGTATATTGTGGATGGATTGGGCTATGTTTCAGGAATGAATGCTGAATGTGTGAAAGTTAAATTGGTGTGTTTGCGGTGTCTTTGGCAATAATTTTCATTGTAGTGGAGGAATTGTGTATGGCTTTGTGTTATTGATGTTGTTGATTATTTATGTACATTTGAAGATATTGATCAAATAAGCCAAAGCTTCGAAATAATAAAGCTTTTGTAGAAATTAATGTTTCATGGTACCTGTTGACAGATTGACATTGGTTCCAGTGATATAATAATTGCTTAATAATTTTCAGTACTGGCACTTGTTTTGGTTTATAGGAATACAGGTTGTGCATTGCCATACACAACATGGCAGGCACCGCGCAGTGCCTGCCATGGGGACCCCTCAAGTGAAGCCACCCACCCCCCCCCCGGGGGCCTGCAAGGGGCCCCTCTGAGCAATTCCTGCATGCCTTTCCATGGCGGCGCCACCATGGAAAGGCCTTCACCGCCAGGCATCTTAATATGGATGGTGGTGTCTTCCAGACACCTCCACCGTATAATGCCTGAGTTCCGCCCGGCCAGCAATAGTGACGATTGCCGACCGGCGGAAATGCAGTGGATGGACTTTCAATCCGCCAAGGTACCCCGCCATGGTAATATGTCGGGGGTAAATGGCGGTCGGGCGGGGAGTTATTGCGGGCAGATCGCCACCGCCCGACCGGCGGTGGCGATCCTCACGCCATCATAATGACCCCCTTAATTCCTCTGCAGGTTCCTTATGATCAAGGGGTGTCGCCTGAGTTCCATTGGTCCTCTCCTTAATTTCCTTCAACAAAAAGCTTGTACATTGATTTTGTTATTATTGTTAACGTTGAAGTCCTATACAGAAAATGAAATAATAACATAACTATGACTGACTAAATAATTAAAAGATGGTACACCTCCAACAAATTAAATTAAATAGTCTATTTACATTTACAGGCATGGATTGAGGAGGAGGGGGTGGTTTATAAACCACATAACACTATTGTTTTCTATATGTTGTACCCAGGACTGGAGAAGAGATCGGTTGAACAGAGTACTTGGTAGCGAGTTAAGTACATTGCATAATCAGACATTTGAAAAAGGCTCTGAAATCTTTCTGGAGATATTTCAGGTACAGTCAATGTTTACTTTGTTTTGCTTACTATTAAAACATGTTTATTTCCTTTCCCAACAAGACCAGCATATGCCTTCTTTACTACTGAAACAGGGTCCAGGGTATGCGCCACCGAGTCTGCAAATCTTGGCTTACATATAATGTTCTTGTTCCCAGATATTATATAGCACATATATCATTTGTGCCTTCCTTATATTATATTTCCCTATGAACACTCCACCAGCAGTCTTATTCATTGTGCAAACCAGAGGTTTGCCATGATGTGGTGACCGGCCAAATTGCTGCTAATGTCAGTAGATTGGGTCCGGCTGATGGGGAGCAACCGCAAAGCTATTGCTAAAACTCCCAGTACCAAGATGGTGGCGATCTGATGTTTTGAGTAGATAACACGCGCACTTAGGGGCTTGTTGACAAAAGCATTTATGATTCTGAGAGGCAGCACTAAAGGAGAACTCTTTTATGTACTGTCACATGCTTTGTTAATCAGTCGTGAAACATCCAACTCTCAATCAATAAAAGTGAATCAAAAGCACAGTTCTTTCTATTTGTACAAATTCGATATGACTATTTAGAAAATGTTTCCATTGTATCCCCATTTTAATTGTTTTAATTGTTTTGATGCCAAGACACTTTGGCTCGCCTGATACAGACAAGAGGTATTCTGGGAATGGAACCACTTTATAACTCCACCCTAGTATACAGAGTAGGCATTAAGGCCCGCAAGGGAAGGATAGAATGTTATCAGTGTTATGGCGTCCGATTATCTGTCTGTCCTCTTCAGGTGTTCAGTATCTGATGTAATGCTTCATGCTCAAATGTATTTTTCGGCAGATCTTTCCCGTTATTAGGACTAAACTGAAAGCAGAAGCCCCATAACGCCCAAATATGATCTGTATAGAATAGTGAGAAATCAATCAAAAAAGCATATTTATTCACATTTTGCATAGCACAGTTTAGATAATCTGACTACCTTTAGAATATATATATGAGTACATTTTCGAAAGCAAAATATCCCCACTAGTGGAATGGTACTCTACTGGATACATCCATGAACAGAACACATGCAACACGTGCCAGAGAGAATTTGTTGAGATGTTTTTGGGAGAAGTTTAAGGGCTAGATGTATCAACATACCCTTTTGCGATTTTCAAATAGCGATTTTTAAGGAATCGCTATTTGGGAATTGCAAAATGGCATGTATGTAGAAATTCGCTATTTTTTAGCGATTTCTTAAAATTCCTTATTTGGGATTAGCAAATTCATTTCTTGAGGCCCATAGGAATGAATGTGAAATTATTCTCAATTTGCATTTCGCAATTTGCTAATCGCAAATTGAGAATAATTTCAAGGGTGCAGGGGCGTCTCAAGGACACCCTGCTGCACCCCTGAAAATGACATGTGTGCGCATATGGCACACATACATGCCCAAGGGCATGTATGAGCGTCACATGGCACCTTTACAAATTGCATAAAGTGCATTTGTAAAAGAATTAGCAAATTACCACCAACTACAAGTTGGTGGTAATTTGCGATTTCTTTGCCAAAATTCGCTAAAATGAAATGTTTCATACATAGCATTTAAGAAATCGCAATTTGCGATTTCTTAAATGCTTGCACAATGTTAAGGAATCGCAAAATTTGCAATTCCTTAATATTGCGAACTTTTTGCACGATACATCTCATTTCCCGTTTTTCTTGTCGCAAACGCTGCTATTTTGCGAATCGCAGCGTTTGCGACAAGAAAAAAGCTTGATACATCTACCCCTATGTTTTTCTTGATTGTGTTTAACATGTGCATTTGCCGCCTTATATTTTTTAGGGTTTGATTGAAGAAATCTTTTGGAATCTGAAGTGGAGCTAATGAAATTGATCAGAGATTAGGAGGCCTTCGTTAGCAGCATCATTTTTATTTCCAAACAACATCAATTTTATTCTTGTCACTAATGGACCAAAGTCTGATGCATTAACTGTGATACAGTTGTCTAGAGCTCTGTCCTTCCCTGAAACTAGCCTGTGTTTGAGATAGAAATTCGGGGAACGGTAATCAGCAGCATGGGTGATACTCCAGTGAACCACTGAAGGAAGTTCTGGCACTTGTAAATACGGCATGATTAAAGAAGGAATGAACCAGGCGAAAACCTACACAATTATGTCCAAGACTTTATGCAAATATGTCCAAGACTTTATGCCAACCAAACGCATACAGTAAATCAGATGTCTGCAGAACAAATGAGTTTAAAATGAACAGGCTCTCTCATACCACTGTAACTACTATTTTGAAAAGGCAGCATTAGGAATAGGAAGTGCAAATCCTATAGAAAAGGGTATGCAGTGTTTTTCACCAGCACAGTTTATTTTTGTCTTTGAGAGGACTACGGACTTGTCATATGAGTGGAAACTTTTTGAGCCTGGTATTGACTCTCCACAGTCCCGGGAGTGCTGCCGTTATAACTTACAAGTACAAAATGTACTGATATGCAAATGGTAATTTCTAGTGAAGTGTCTGCTGGTATTGCTGTTTTTGACACAAATTCAGGTAGATTTAGAGGAGTTAAAAAGTAGTCATAAAGAATACCAGGGACACACACATTGAGGGGACAAGACTCCAGGTGCTGTACTCTCTGGAGGCGGGCCTTAACCAGAGCACCATTGGGTGCATACATTCAGCCCCAGCCGCGGGCCGTGGAGGGAGTTACGGTGGGGCAGGGAGGCGGGGAGGGGGAGGGGCAGGGTGGAGAGGGCTAAAAACCGGCATATGGATAATTACAGGTAAGTAAACAATTTAAATAATAAAACGAATTTCGTAGCGCGCACTGCATCGCAAAATGCAGTGCAGTGCGCGCTATGAAATTCGTTTTATTATTTAAATTGTTTACTTACCTGTAATTATCCATATGCCGGTTTTTAGCCCTCTCCACCCTGCCCCTCCCCCTCCCCGCCTCCCTGCCCCACCGTAACTCCCTCCACGGCCCGCGGCTGTTCAGCCCCCTTGCACCGCAACACAGGATGCACACATCGAGGGGACAGGCCTCCAGGCAGCCACGGACGGTAGTAGGTGTAACTGCAGGGCGGTGACGTGGGGAGGGGAAGGGGCAGGGTGGGGGGTAGTAAAGTATGGATTACAGACTTTAACAGGTAAGTAAACATATAAATAAATAAAATGAATATCGTTGCGTGCACTGCATCACCAAATGCGATGCAGTGCGCGCAACGAAATTCGTTGCGGCGTTCGGAAGACCACCCCACTTGTTAGCAGGCCCAAATTCTCTGATGGGCAAGGACATCATACCCCATCCCAAATTTCCCAAATCCTTCCGCCCTAAAAGGAAATCATTGCCTTTTTATTAAGCAAAGATGTAAATTATTAATGTTGAGTAAACCTGAGGTGTATTAGTTAATGGTGCGAGTGCTTGGCTGGTTTTGTTGAATTTACTTTGCTATTCATAGAGAATGGTGTTAGAATACAGAGGTATATATTCAATTAAGAGAGCATTTGAAAGGGTAGGTGTCTTAAATAAATTGTACCCAGAGGATTTTCGGTTACTTAGCTGAGCATCACTGATGTAATTTATCATTTGATGAGTGATGCAGTATGTGAGGTGATAAGCAGTGCTTGGTGAGGGCACAAGTTATAGTTAGTTCAGTAAACTATAACTGGTGAATTTCAGTGTTTGTTAGTTTACAACATTATTAAACCATAACGTCACTTTAACCTTTGCAACGATATCCTTGTAGCGCAGTAATTTTGTATGGTATGTAGTCAACAATTTGCTGACAGGCAACCTTATTAGTAAGCTATGTTTATCTGAAAGATTTACATTAGCTCACCTAATTGTTGGATTTCATGGAAAAATATGAAGGTCAAATAAATATTCTTGAGGTAATAATACAGTTATAATATGTTATTTTATATTATTATATTATTTTATTGATTGATTAGCTGTTTTCTATAGTGTGAACTAGAACCAGAGGGTGACACAGGACAAGTTAACGGTTACCAGTTAAAAAGGGGGAAAATACATATAATAGGAGAACAAAAAGGGCAAAAAAAGGCAAAATGGGGAAAGGAGAATAGCATGGCATAAAAACAAAGTACATGTTAAATGTGCGGTTGCTCTAAAAAGAGCATTGGGTGACATACCATGAGCAATATTTAAGGCAGTGTAAAATGGCTCGGGAATATATCAGTATTCAGTTACAGAATGCATGCTTTTCTGAATTTAAAGCACATGGCATTGATAAAGAACTTTCAGGATGTGACATAGCATTGTAATAAGATATTTTCATTATTTTCTAAATAGAAGAATTTCTTGCCGATCCATTGGAGGGAGTTCCATTCCCCGTTTGAACTCAGGGGGAAGGATTTCTTTATTGTTCTTTGTCTTTTTGATTAAAGGGATTTTAAGGACTTATCAGTAGGGGAGCCGGAGTGAAGTGCATTGTGGGTGATAAGAGAAGTGTGTCTTAATGGAGACTATTTCATTGTCTTTGTGTTTAGTGGGCCAGCTGAGCAACTGCGCGCAAAGCATGTTTTAGAAGGCTTATGACTAGTTTGGAAATTCCTACAAATACAGCGTTTCCATAGTCCAGTCATTAACAGAAAAGCTTGTGTCATTTTTAAAAATCATTTTCTGGTATGAAAGGTTGATTATCCCATTAAACCATAAGCTGCTGCTGCACGCTGATGTGTTCTTGTCAGTTTATACTCTCGTCCAGGACCAGGAAAAGAACTAGTGAATTGGCACTTTCCACAGTTATGGTGTGGCCCTCCATGCACTGCAATTGCAAAGCCACGGCTGGACCAGAACTATGGGATGAGAAGGAACTCCTTTGTATGTGGGCTAACTTTAAAGTCCCCAACATGTCTTTTTACCAAAGTATTTCTATGCACTAGGAAAACAGATAGACACAACAACGGAATACTAGTCACATATGTTTTTAACAGAGCAGCACAGAAATATTTACAACATTTTATGAAATAAAGAAGAACTAGTCATACTTCTCAACTCTTGAGGGAAGGAATTCTATAGTGGAAAACATTTTACCACAAAGTCTAGCTTTCTTGAAATGCTGAGCTTTTAGCAGAAAGGAGTAAGATGAGGTAGTGATCTGCCTCGGGAAAGTTACTTTTCTGGAGTAATTCATCTCAGTAGCAATATAATAAAAACATAGGTCCTGATTATGATAGCAGTCTGACTGGACACTGCCCGGCCGTCGGTGGCAGTCCGACTGCCGACAGCCCTTCAGACTGACTGCCTGAATACAATTCCGGCAGTTGAACCCACAGTGGTTGGAGGTAAGATCGCCGCCTCCGCCAGGATCTGAGATCCCGACGGGGCGGCGGTCGGAGTCATATCCTTGAATGGGGGCAGTGCCGAGGCAGCCACCACCATCGGGATTTGGATATCCCTTTCCGACATCCTTTCCATGGCGGGAACATAAAAAGGTTGTTGGAAAGTGATATGGGAGGCTCCAAACAGGGCCCCCTGCCATCATACGCTACTAAAAAGTGATCCTTGGGCATATGTAGTGCCTCCACTAACCTCTATGCACCGTGTGCCATGTACGACATTGTGCATGGGACATGGTGCCTAGACATGCTGGAGCTGCTGCACTGTGGCGACTTGTGCTTTGGCCCTTTACTTTAGCCGCAGCATTCCAATGCCATGGTTCTGATCACTTTCTGACTGGCAGCCTGGCAGTTGCATCCTAATGCGTCAGTTGAACTGCTGCATGCTTGTCTGGTGGTCTCCTGACCGCCGCAATAGCGGACGGTGGTCTGACTGATATCATAATCAGGCCCATAGTTTTGCCTGATTTATGGTGCTCACATTGACACGACAAATATCCCTTAATGCACTTGATCATTGTCTTATGATAAAAATAAACCAAGGCCTCAAGGTAGGACGATGACCTACCTGTGGTTCAGTAATAAATAATAACATGTTCACGGTTTTATTGGTAAGTCGCAGAACATTTTGTATATATATTGTTGTTAAGCGGTACACTCAGATTTGTACAGAGAGGTACATTTAGCTGACCAAGTGTCCATGGATTTCATGGTTTATTGCTTTGGTTTATTTTTTAGCATAAACATATAGATATCCACTAGAGCCAGCTTCAATGTGCAAATGCAATATAACAAAACAATACACAAAATACCGTAAAAGCCAAATAACAACATTTGAAACATCCACAAATCAAACTAAAATATTGCACCTTAGAATAAACCCCACCACTGACAACCTCTTGAGGCCAAATCTGCCACCAGACAAATAGTCAAGATTCTTCTAAAAGAAAAAGAGAGATTTCAAATTGGTACTGAACCCTCAGACACATGCAACAGTTTAAAAGGGATTTGGCAAATCCTACCAAAGCTATGTACAGGCATGATCCGGGTGAAGAACAGTTGTATGATCTAGAAAGAATATCAATCCACTTACGTTTATTTTTCTATTTGTAGATTTTAATAACTACTGTTGAAGACATGCAGGAGATGGCCGATTCTATTATACGCAAAGTCCAAGACACATGCTGGGAAGATCTACATTGGTTTATAAATAGGTATGGTAGATACCCAAATGCTGAAAATTTGAATATGCGAAAGGTTGAAATACAAATGTTAACATACAGGCTGATAAGTCAAAGGCTTCCACTAAGGTGGTCTGCATAGCCTATACATTTCCAGTTTTAGTATCCAGTAGTTGTTCGTTATTTGTTGAATACTCATATACATGTCAAAAACATTAATTGTTTTATTATTTTCCTGTCCATGCAGAATATTCACTTAGCTGTCATCATGACTGGCATTCAGAATAGCATTCCAATATTATTGTCTCAATAGCATTCCATTGGTACAAATGTACATTTAAATATTGTATGTAGATGTGACAGAGTGGCTTAGTTGTCAAAACATGGAAGATGATAACCTGAGTCCTAATTTGCTTCAAAAGATCCTGAGCAAATCACTCTTCCTACATCTTGGTACACTTGTTTGACAGAACTTGTGAACACTAGGAAATGGTTACAATGCTCTTACTAATAGTTTTATGAAAAATGGGCCTTCCATATTTACAATTTAGTATTGATATTGTAAAGCATTTAGTGAGACTTTTTAGTGAGATTTGCTTATAATTGGTCCCCTTCTTCAATGGCACAGCCAAATTAAAAAACATTCGACCCTGATTAATTCAAGCAGTTCCGGTCATCACAGTTTTGCTGTCTATCTGAGGATCTATTTGGAAAAACTGTAAGAGATAAAGGCTGCTGGCCCCATAGGAAGTTTGTTTTCCCCCAAAATTATTTTAGATGATTTAATTTCTGGAGTACAAATGTAGACCCTCTATTTATTTACAACCGGTGGTCAACTTATACTGTACTTATATAGTATAGTTGCAAATGCACAGACTGTACTATCATATTCATTTCCATTCATGAGTATAGGGAGGACCCATGTCTCACAACATGGCAAGCCTCAAATGGGTCATGATATCCCTCACCTCCCTCAAAAATGATAATAAATATCATGTAAGTTCTGCGTGTCTGCATATGGGGTTATTTAACCAAAGCGAAGATACAATGGGTTACATTTATGCAGAGATGTTACATTAACAAAGCCTCATGACTATAAGCAGAGTTGTTTCCCTGTGCAAAGTCAAAGTAAAATACGATATGTTGGGCAACAAACTGTGTTTTTGTCCTGCCACTTTCACTGTACTGTTGTAATAACACGGAATATTATCAGTAGTAATTAATGTGTAAAATGTTGTTTTATTAGCAGAGTTGCTGTAACTAACACATTATTTGTTGTAAGCCAACCACAGTTCTGATTTTTTACATTGTTTACTTGTAGCATCAGAATCTGAAGTGGTTGGCATGTAGAAAGGAGAAGTTGTGCTCATGTAGTCCTTTGCTTTATTTGTACTAGTGGTTACTACTTGTGGAAAGTCAACATTTGGCAATATAACCTTGACATTCTCAGGGTAACAAACTTGGCCTTGCATGTCCATCTTTCTTCTGTTTGAGTGCTGCATTATACACTGCAACCCTTTTGTTCAATATGCTTGTAACCATCACCACATTGCTCACCTTGTTCCATCTCCTGCCTCTTCCTTCCCTCATCACGGTTAGACAACTGGGACTTTATTGGTATGTTACCTAAATACCAACTTTAACCATAATATTGTTTTCAGAATAGAATGAGTAAAAAATATTTAGGTAAGGAATTTCGTTTCTTTGTCAATAATATTGATTTTCAAAAGTATCACTTAGAATAATGCAATAGTATTTAATATAGTTAATTTTTATGTTGTGTAGTTGCATTGTTTAATATATTTTGTTATTTGAACTGCTGTTTTGCAATGTGCCATTTTATTTATTTTGTTGCTTTATACCTTGTAAATTTGTCATGTTGTGGGTTATTTTGGGGACTAGATGGGTAGTCAAATTTACATTGCAATAATGATTTTATTAATACCATGTATAATGATTACATTTTTAATTGATTTATTTAAAATTATTTTTGTATCACGAATTGTGCGGTTTATTGGGAGAAGTGTTTTAATATTAGGTTAATAAGATTTTTGGGGTGTCCAAGTGTATTAATGGCATTTCTTCCCTTTATATAACAAAAATGGCATGCACATTTTGCAGTGTGTATTTTGGCGGTAGTCTTTGATTAAAGCAAATTCAATACCATATTTTTATTCTTTTAAAAATATTAAATTATATTTTTTAATTGATGTTTATATTACTGGTTAAGGAGTGTATAGTGTGTTGGGGTGGGCAGTGATTTAATGTTAGATAACTATTTGGAAATTGTTTTTATGGTAGTTTTGTAATAAATGATTTTGCTGTTTTAATTTAAATTATTTTTTATATGGAGGTTGTGTTCCAATTGTATTTTTAGAAAATGTTAAATGTATTAAAGATGTCATATGTTATATTAATTCTATATTTTATTGTATTTGGCTTTTTGTCCCATGTATAGTACTATATAAAATATACAGTTTTTTTGTTTTATATTAAAAATATATTATTGTACTATATTATAGAATAGTAAATTCCGCCCCCAAAAATCTTTGCACTTTCCCAATGTTTTGGGTTTGTCATTAGGATAGTTACTCCCCACTTTCCTTCTCACCATGGTTTCTCTTCCCCAATCTTTGCCGTTCTTAAGTTGAAACACTAAATGTAACTACATTTTTGCATTTCCCCATATGCTTGTGGGATTGGACCCGGAATAGTAAGTATACCAACCCCAATTTCTGCATTTTTCGAAACATTTATGGTTTGCAGGTACATTATTAAAGGAAACTTTTATTATAAATGTTTAATAACAAATATTTTTTTACTTTATCGAATTAGAAGTAATACATAATAAATTGAGAAGTATGTTTGTTTATTCAGAGTACATTGAAAATAAAAAAAGTATATGAAATATTACATGTTAAATAGGCTTTTCATGTAAAGAATTTAAGATTCTTTAAATCATACTAGCTTACCCATCACGCGTTGCTGCGATCTCCGAAGAAAGGAAATTCAAGGAAACTCGTTATGAAAACATTCAATTTACATTGTGTCATTTTTATTGAAACCTATTCATTTTAATATGGAAAACATTTCAAAGTGTTGTTTTAATTCTATTTATTTATTCGAGTGCTTGTGGATACACAATTTTTTGTTTTTCTGTCTTGTGTGTACATCAGTATTCGAAAGAATATGAGGGCCCTGGGGGGCCAATATTTATAAAATGTTTATAGCAGAAACCTTCGCGGGAGAGTACTCAACAACTTCCCAAAGTTTCATGGCGATCGGATGAATAGTGTTTTAATTCTATTTATTTATTCGAGTGCTTGTGGATACACGATTTGTTGTTTTTCCATCTGGTGCGTACATCATTATTCGAAAGATTATGAGGGCCCTGAGGGGCCGATATTTAAAAATAATTTATGCCAGAAACCTTCGCGGGAGTGTACTCAACAACTTCCCAAAGTTTCATGGCGATCGGATGAATGGTGTAGTAATGCATAAAGGACATACAAACAGACAGACATACTTTCGTTTTTATATATATAGATAATGATGAGACGAAATGGGGCATACTCTTCTGGGGAATGATGGAAGATTATACAAGGAAAGACCGATGTAGAGCCCCACAGAGCTGCACCACACACCTCCTGACTCGAAGTCTTACGGGATCCGACGCAGCAAGACATAGAGCCCAATAAAATCAACCCACACAGCTCCTTACTGAAGGCTTGACTGTATTTGCCACTGAGCATCACAGAGCCTCTCAGCTCCCTTCTGAAAGCCTCACACATCCAACATGGAGCGACGCAGAGCCTCGCAGAACTGAGCAACACCATTCTCACATCGAAGTCAGAAGGTAAAACCTTTAAAGGGACGAACATGGTCCTCCATCCTGCCCATGGTCCTTCGGGATTGGTCTGAACTTATGACTTTGTCCTGGTCCTGCACGACCAGGTACCTGCAGTTGTCACTATTTTTAGCCGTAAACTTTAAAAATCCTTAAATCTGGTTCTTATGATTGGATTTTTTGTTGCTTTGGTGTCATTTTATTTAATAAATTATGCTCTAGTTTCTAATTAGGTTTGGGATTCTTTTTTGTGTTTCCACTTCACTACTGCTTGAGTGCTGAATAGATACTTTACACATTGGGGTCGATTCCGATCCGGTAAAATCCCCGTCCGTACGAATCGTATCCGGAGCCGTTTCCGTACGACTCGTACGGACGCCGTACGACCGGACGATTCCGATCCCGATCGGCCGACCCGGACGCGATTCGTACGGTACACGTCGATTCGTACGGAAAAGCGCACGATCACCTACACACCGTACGGTGCGTACCCCCCATGATCGCAGGGGTACGCGCCGTACCCCTGCGATCATGCGGGGTATGTGCCGTACACCCAGCGTACATGGGGTACATGCCGTACACCCACCGTACATGGGGTACGGTGCGTACCCCATGTACGCTGGGTGTACGGCACGTACCCCGCATGATCGCAGGGGTACGGCGCGTACCCCTGCGATCATGGGGGGTACGTCCCGTACCTGGGGGGGGCCGTTCCGTACCTGTTTCGGCGCGAACTCTGCATTTACGACTGTTTTCAGCTCCCGTAGGAAAAGGGTCGTACGGTGCGTACCCGACACGAATCGTACTTGCTGGGTCGTAAAAACCAGCCGCGAACCGTAGTGATGTCACGTACAGCGGGTTCAGAGTGAGACTCGTACGGAGATTTGAGTCATACGTAGTCCTGTACGACTCGTACGGAGTTCGGCTCCTGGTACGAATCGTACTTCGTCGTACGTACGGGACGTTTACGGGTACGATTCATACGGGGAAAAAACGCTCCGTACTACGATTCGGAGCGCATTTTACCGGATCGGAATCGACCCCATTGTCTCTTAGCTAAGGATGACTGATTTTGTGCCTAGCTAATGCACAGTTTTATTTAGTGACTTTTGTGGATCACCCTTAGAAGGATTGTGATTATTATTTATTGAAGGGAATTCTTATCCTGTTCAACCAATTGTCTAATTTCTTACTGAAATATATTGCATTTTATATAATTTCATAAAAACATTTCAGTTGTGCTTATTGTTGTCTAAATGTAATAGGCCTATGTTTGAAGTATTGTGTATTTTGGGACCTTTTCACAAAGGGAAATATACTCTCCACATACTGGACCTCATTACGATGCTAGTCGCAGTTGCCTCCAACTGAAATCGCAGCGGATGTGGAACTGACCGACCTCTGCAGATGGTGCAGTTGCATACCTCCATTTTATAATGGGAGCTTGTGTGGCGGTCCAAAACTGCCCGCAGCACAAGCTCCCATTGTACAATGGAAGTTTTTGCACATCACTGCACCGTGTTGCAGGCACCTCATGGTCTCTGCCACACCGTGCAGGGATGTGAAGGTGGGCACCACAGGTGCCCCCTGGGGCCACAACAGGAGGTCTAGGGGAGATGGGGGCCCTCCTAGTGACCCCCAAAGTAGCTTTCTGACATCCTTTCAGAAAGGCCGACATGGAAAGGCTGTCAGAAACCGACATCATAATCCCGACTGCGGAAATGCCATCCTTAAGGGATTATGACCGGTTTCCGACTGGCTCCTTTAGCCCGTCGGAACCGATTAGGGTTCCTCAGTCGGTTTACACTCCGACCGCCAACATTGTGATTCAGCGGTTGGAGTGTAAACTATCATGTAGGTCGGAAAGCCTCTGACCAGCGGTCAGAGGCTTTCCGACCAACATTGTAATTAGGTCCTGTGTGTTTCCACCTACTTCTAGGCTGAGACCTCAGCATCATATAACTGAAGTTATGACAGTAAAGTTATTGGTGGTAGTAACTTACAAGTAGATTTGTAATCCATCCCTATAGGTGGAGATGCTGGCAGCAGAGGTGGTGATCTCCACCTTTGTCCCGTAAAACTCAGAATGGAAAGTATAGGGAAATAGCATTCACCTGCACACAGTCTCAGACACCTGATTCTCATTAACTCTGAAAGCACTTAAATTCAACACACAAAATTACATATTGCTTTTTCTATTTTAGGAAAAGCAGAATTGTTGCTGTGCATTTTAATTTTCTTGCTGCCACTATTGAAGTTAATGTTAGTGAAGCCCCTATTTTCTTAAATATGTATTGATTGCCAATATAAAAAATCATTCATTTTCTGTACTATTCATGTTTTAACAGACTATAATAACGGGTACTTGTAAAAATGTGACATTATTGTCTTATAACTTTAGATTAGATATGGAAAAGATATAAAAATTGTAATGTTATTTGATGTAAAAAATAAGTTTATTGCATTGGTAAAAGTATATCATAACAATAATACATTATTTATGTTTAATCTGAGATATGCAGAAGATTTAAAAACTGAACTCCAGAAAGAAATCAGAAATTCAGGAAATATGAATATTGTTGTGAAGAAAATATTAAGAAACTCTCACATTCTCAGGTAAGACCTGTTTCAGCTTGGAAGTTGCTCTATCTATAGTGCACGCACAATTTGTAATCCCAATGAGACCGGTAATTCCTGTTACTTTCCATATCAGGAATACTCGAACACTCTGGGGCAGATTTACAAGCCCCGTGCTCCAATTTTGCGTCACTTTTAACATGGGAAAGGTGATGCAAGGGACTTGTAAATTTGCTCCTCTTTGTTCAAATCAAGATGCCAGCAGGGATCTGGTGGTTAGGATAGATAACCCCTTTTTGTATTCTGGAATAGATAGACGTATGCTTATTTTGCGTGAATTATTTAGGATTTTGCAGGTGTGAAATTTCATGTGTATTTCGGCCCTTGGAGGCCGGAAAGAGCGGAAAATGCCTTGTTGTAACAGTACAACCACAGCAATGGACGTTTTCTTCTGAAAACGTTACCTACTAGTCTATTGCGTAACGTTTGAATTACACCACATTCAGTTTTCATGCAAGTCACTCGCAAACACATTTCACAAAAGAATATGCTCTTTCAGGTTACTTTCATGAATGTTTACAAATTTTTGTGACAAAATGCACAATTTCAGATAGCTGGGCTTTGTTTGCCTTGTGTTACAGTGGTTAGTATATATGATCATAAGGTCGTGTTCATGGAATGTGGTGTCCATAGATGAGATGGTATTTATAGATCTGCACAAAATGAAGGCCACTGTGCAGGTTGCCTTTATCCACTGTGGTTTTTGCAATCTGCACTACGGGGTGCCGCTCACAGCGATTTGTTTCTGCTCCCTG
Source organism: Lissotriton helveticus (assembly GCF_964261635.1). Lineage (NCBI taxonomy): Eukaryota > Metazoa > Chordata > Amphibia > Caudata > Salamandridae > Lissotriton > Lissotriton helveticus. The sequence goes on along the minus strand of NC_136070.1, from coordinate 436,404,389 downwards.
CCTGTCACGGACATATTCTACTCCGCCTGCAACAGCTCTGAGAACCGAGCCTCCCCACTGCAGCAGACTCGCTGGTGTGAGCGCGTCTTGCATTCGGCAAGACTGGTCATCGCTCCCAGCTGGAGTCCGGTGGGTTGAGGCTTAGAGGCAATCTCTACCGCCGAGCGCACCGACCGGGGGACTGCGAGGACCAGCATTCCAGAGTCAGCCCAGCTGGTGCCTCTTCCCCCGGCGGCCGCGCCCACCGCTTTCTGCCTCATTACCTTTCGCGACACCCGCTCCGCGGGTGCCGCTCACAGCGATTTGTTTCTGCTCCCTGCCTGTCACGGACATATTCTACTCCGCCTGCAACAGCTCTGAGAACCGAGCCTCCCCACTGCAGCAGACTCGCTGGTGTGAGCGCGTCTTGCATTCGGCAAGACTGGTCATCGCTCCCAGCTGGAGTCCGGTGGGTTGAGGCTTAGAGGCAATCTCTACCGCCGAGCGCACCGACCGGGGGACTGCGAGGACCAGCATTCCAGAGTCAGCCCAGCTGGTGCCTCTTCCCCCGGCGGCCGCGCCCATCGCCTTCACGTATTTCACTGCCATCACTTCCTCCGCGAAGCGGGACGCGCGCGGGTTGGAGCCCGGGGCGAAGACCGGGCAAAGACCGGGCCGTTTTAGGCCGTTAGAGGCTGGTAGAGACTGGACTGGGCCACCCCCCTGATATTCACATTTGACTTTTTTCTTTCGTGCCTTTTTACGAACTTCTCCAGCTCCATAATCCAACAAGAATAGTAATGGTCCTCACGAGGGGGAATAAAACCAAAACCAAAGCCCCCAGCGCAGTGGGTAAACTGCTTGGCCCCATGGATGATTTCCTAGCGAAGGCCAACACATTCATAGATGAAAGTATTTCAATGATCGAAGAAAGGGTCTCCCTAGATCTGGCATTCGCCAAAAAAAGATCCTCACTAGGCACTTTGGCGGAAGCCAGATCTCCAGCATTAGGAACCCCGAACGGAGAGTTGCTGCCAGCCAGAGAGAGACGCAGCCTACCAAATATAGTGGACCTGTCTGTTTCTCAACTGGCGGATTCCCAACTCAGCTTTGACTTGGAAAAAACTCCAGAATTGCTCCCAATAACACCAGTACAAATTTCCTCTTCAGATAAAAGAATAGAAAGGGGTAGGAGGGAGGGAGCAGTTAGAAAGAAAAGGGCCCCTAGAAACCCCATTACTCCAGAAAACCCGGCAATACCACCAACCATCTTACAAAATCAAGATGAAAGGGTGACACATATTGAGTTTCTAGGGTCAGACCATCAAGTAGATAAGGAACCTTCCCCTCCGACAGTTTTGGACATCCATCCCTCCAAACAAGTCCAGATGGATTTGAATGTCGTCGAGGCTCAGGAACTAACTCTCTCTAGCATAGCCAGCGTGGTCAAACACGCTTTAAAACCCTTAGAACATCGGTTAGCAACACTTGAGTCACAAATTTCTAAACTTCTAAAAAGCCAACAGCCAACTCTTCCACCATGCCCTCAAAAATCAGGAAGAAACAATATTAAAAAACCCACTAATACTAGTGCATCTAATGTTAATCCATCCTTGCCCACTCCACAACAAAAGACCCTCCGGATATCTACTTCAAATCTGCCTGTTAACAAAAACACTGCAAATCCGATCAAAACACTAAAAACCGCTGCAGCCTCAAGCACCATTAATAACTCACAACAGACAATTATTTTGACTTCCCCGACGGCAGTTGTTACTACTGCCGCGACTCCGACGGCATCTAGCACCACTGCCAATAAAACCCTAGGCAAAATTGCGAATAAAACAATAACGAAAACCTTACCCCCTCCACCTTTACCACCAAAAACACCTGCGGATAGGCCCAAAAGAAATACAGCGAGGAATCCCGGCCCCCCAAGACTCCCGGCAGATTTTCCTCCTGAGGCCTCACCCTACGTGGCGGTTATGGCTGGAGTTCCTGAATTAACAGACCTCACCTCAGAACCAATCTGGTCCCTAAAAAATAAGGCTCAGCATTGGCTTCAGACCAACCGCCCAATTCCATCTTCCTGGCGCGGAAGAATTAGATCTGTAGCTAGGGTACCGTGGGTGGGCAGTACTAGAAAAACTATTCCTGGGGACTGCATAACAATCACATTTGAGGACCCACGAATAGCGGAGTATGTCTGCGCCTGGGAAGACATTACTCCTAATGGAGGAATTAAGATCAAGTCACTTTCCTTCTTTTACCCCTTTAGGCAAGCGGACGGCTACATACAGGAGCAGGAGCCTCCTTGGTCGCTTCCATTCCCCAGGCTGGATGACCTATTAAACCCTAGATATCATGGCCCTCCTAACCTCTACGAGCCAGATTACTCCTGGCACACAGTGAGACAGCGCCACCAGGGAGGAAGGTGGGACGACAGAAGATCTTACACACATTGGCCCCAACACAGAGATCAACCCCGATGGGACCCATGGCATAACATCCCGCTAAACAATAGGTATAGTGGCCTAGAATTGGTCGACTGACCATCAATAGAAGCTTCTCCAACCGACCTTCAAGTATTCTTCCCTTCACAGCCCATTATTACCCCTCCAGTCACTTCTAACAAGGTTCCCATAACCTCAAAAGTAGAAGGTGGTGAAGATTCTTCATCCATCATAGTTTCTTATTGGAACATCGCGGGCCTCCGAAATAAAATCGAGGATGGCTCCGCGCAGAAGTTCCTAACCCCATACCAAATAATTTGTCTCCAGGAGACATGGTCTGTAGAAGAATTACATCTACAAGGCTATAAAACCTATAATGTTCCAGCACTAACCAGCACAATGTGTAGATCAAAAGGTGGGCTAACAATTTACATCTCAAATTCCCTACCTCTCAACAAACTGGTTACACTCTCCCAGGATGCTAACCATCAAATTCTTTCACTTACCCTCCCCAATAAAGATACGATTATTTTAGTCAATACATACAATAACCTATCGGAAGAAAATTTCATAATTCTTCTCACTACTTTAACCGACAAACTGAAACAGGTTCACCATCGAAGTCCTGTAAACAAGGCAACCCATTTAATTTGGGGAGGTGATTTTAATCTTCACCCCTGCACAGCAACTAACCCACTGTGCTGCGGGATAGTGGACGAATTCAATGTCCCATTAGCGCACCTCGCTCATACCAAATTGGGAAATATAATAAACACAGCCCTTTCAGATCTAGATCTTTACATTGCTAACCATCCAAAAGCAGATTCAAATAAATTTATCCCGACCTATGTGGGCCGAGGGCATCAAACCACAGTAGACTTTATATTTCTCTCCCAAAGTCTTATGACTAAACTTAAAGATTTTAAGGTTATTGTCACTCCCTTTAGCGACCACGCAGCCTTAATAGTAACACTGTCTATGCCATCCAATTTTTCTCATAAATTGGAGATGGCGACTACCCTCATGCAGAATAAAATCCAGGTTGGTAAACATAATGGACTCACAATCAAATGGGCTAAAATTAACCCATCTGACATAACGAAAAAATTAATAACTCGGTCCTACCCAAATATAGTGAAATGCCTGGATCTTGCAACTAGCCATAAGGAAGTCCTAAGAAATTTTAACCTAATATTAGATACCATAAAGGACCAACTTACCTCAAAACCTAAGCCAAACCACGTTACAAATCCAAAGTGGTTTAATCATAACTGCACAGTGGCCCTATCAAAATTAAAATCTGCACTCAAAAACAATCCACGAGATGCAGCCCAGATCCAGCTCTTAAGGCGCCAATATACAGGGGAAAGAAAGCTAAGAACTGCCCAACTTAAACAAAAATTATGGGACGATCTACACCAAGGTGCAGTCTCAAAAAATACTGAGCTTTTCTGGCGCACAGTCAGAACCCCGTATCTTAGTGAAAAGGATACCCCGAAAATAGAAGTCGCCATCGACGAAAAAACATGGGTTTCCCACTTCGAGGAAATTTTTAAAAGTTCCTCACCAACAGAATCCCCTCCCCCCAAAGTTAATTATCCCATCTTGGTACCCTTTGATATACCAGATCTCATAGATGCTCTGCAGAGTAGCAAATCAGGCAAGGCACCAGGACCTGATGGGGTCCCAGTGGACCTTTTTAAAAGTAACCAAGACCTCTGGGCACCTGTGTTAACTAGAGTCTGTATAGCGGCAGCGAGTGAGGGGATCCTAACTTCCTGGACAAAATCAATAATGGTCCCCATCTTCAAAAAGGGGGACCGGCAAGATGTAAAATGCTACCGGCCCATATCACTGCTGGATTCGCTCGGGAAAGTAGTGGGGAGAGTGATTCTAGAGCGTCTTCAGCAGTGGACTGAGGACCGGGGCATAATCTCCGATATCCAATTCGGCTTCCGAGAGGGTTTTGGTACCCTAGAGCAGCTCCTCAACCTTACCCTAATAATGGGGAAATATACACAGGCCATCCCTACCAAGATATATATGGTCTTTGTCGACCTTTCCGCAGCTTTTGACTGCGTGTCGCACACAAAGCTGTGGAAGGTCTTAGCCCAACTGGGAGTAGATCCACCCCTTCTGGATTTCCTAAGAGAGCTCTATACTGGAGCAACAGCTAGAGTACGCTTTGGCGTAAATGGCGAACTGACGTCTCCGTTTAGTGTAGGGCGCGGGGTCAGGCAGGGATGTGTCCTGGCCCCCTTCCTCTTCTCACTCTACACTAATGGCTTGGAGGAGGAGATGTTGAGGGGGGCTCAGGACCTCCCACGCATAAACCGCCGCCTGATCCCGGCCCTGCTCTATGCGGACGACGCCGTTATCCTAGCGCGAACCCCCAGGGAGCTCCAGAAAGCAGTAGGCAGGTACACGTCCTTCATGGGCAATTTAGACTTAATGGTGAATGTAAAAAAAACGTTCGTAATGACAGTCGGCAGAGGCCAAAAAAGAACATATCCTACACTGCTTAACAATCAAAAGCTTGAAGTCACCCCCCACTATCCCTATTTGGGGGTCATGATAGATGACCAACTCAGCTGGAAGCAAGCAGTGAACACAAGGGCACTTTTGTTTAGGAGATCAATTGCCGCTTTAATAACTTTCTCTCAGAGATTAGGTAAAAAACCACCAGTAGAGCTCCTCAAGATTTATAACGCCAAATGCCAGGCAATCGCAACTTATGGTGCGGGAGTCTGGGGGTACGCTGACATTAGTGCCATCCAGAAGGTAGAAAATATCTTTCTAAGATTCTTGTTAGCCACCCCCAAAGGCACCTCAACCTATGCAATGCACCTAGAATTAGCTATACCTTACTTAGAGGATCTAATTAAAATAGAACCTCTGATGTTGTGGCGTCGCATCTGGAAGTCAAAAAAAAATGCTCTGACACAAGCCATTATCGCAGACTCAATGAACATGGATAACTCTGCAAAAATAAAGTGGCTCTTATATGTTAGGAATTTTTTCAACGATTTAGGCTTTGAGAACTATTATTTGGACCCGGCATCTATAACGGACATATCAAAAAAAGACCTTAAACAGAAAGCACTAAGTCATCTGGAATTGTTAAGACTCACATCCAACTCCTTAAAAACGGCAGTGATCCACGCAAACATGATCCAAGTAGCCTTTGACATTCACCCGTATTTGGTATACCAAATACCAACTTACGAGAGAATGTTAATCACAAGATTCAGGCTAAATACCTTTTTTAGAATGGTCACTTTTCCGTCACAAAACTGCTGGAATTCCATACTCCCGCCGTGCCCATGTGATGGTTTATCAACGCAGTCGAACCTACACGTGATCCTGCTTTGCAAATACCACCAAGCCCACAGAAAGATCTGGCTTTTACCGATATTAAGATCTTGGGGGTTGAGACAGTGCAGACCAGCCCTTTTAAGATTGCAAATGCTGGAAACGGTAAATGTCTGTTATTTCGTTAGTAGTTTCCTAAAGTGCATCATGAAACATAGAAAGAACCTCTAAAAACCTCGTCAGACTTATCATAAGCGGCCTTTTTGCACATTTTGATTATGCTCTTTTTCTTAACTATGAAATGAATTTTATCTGAAACATTTGTAACATGTGTACTTTTACAGTGTATGAAATTTTGTGTGCTTTTATGGTTTTTCCACTGTGAATAAGCCGAATAAAGATTTTATATATATATATATATACTACGATGTTCCCTGTGTTGTTGACCTAAACAATACCATCATAAGGGCAGAAAAACACACATCTGCCCCATTGTCAAGTCCGTTTTACCTACACTCTATCTGAAAGTCATACAATCCATATTTTCTGCGTTGCTGTGGCTGCAGCCTAGTTACCATAAAAAGTGAGCAGAGGCTGTCTGGGCCCAATCTGTGAAACCACAATGCCAGTTCAAAGCCCGGGAATGAGAAGGAAATCATAGGAAATACCACTGCCTGCTAATTGAATGAGTAATTTTCAAGCGAATCTTGTGGTTTTGTTGACTAACCTTTTCTTTGAATGCGCCAAAAGAAGAACAAATGCTACCCTACTTGAGCCAAGTGCTTGATATTCACCTGGACTCTGAAAAGGAGAATCTTCCAGCATAAACATGCAGTTGTCATTCCAAAGGATAAGTTCAAGTGTACCTGAAGAAGCTCTGTTATGGTGCCCGGGCATGAAAGAAAATGAAAGAGGGAGCAATCCCTTGAGCAAGAGGACTAAAAGCGGGTCCCAGTTGCCGGAAGGCTGTTAGGAAGTCGCTTTAGGGTTCAGGTTACCTAGGAACCTGGGGTTCTTGCAGTCATGCTAGCTAGATTCCTTTCAAGAAGAAAACTTCTTCAACACTACGAAGTTTGGAGCTCATGAGATGTAGACCTGGGTTGAGAGTGTGCAAAACTGTATCAACCTTCTACAGAAGCTACAAGGTAGTGTTCAAACCATCTCCAGATGGACATAGAGAATTTCCTCTTCTCTCTGTGCCTTAGGGTGGCATTCTGTTACATGTTACCAGTCATCCTGATTCCACAACCATTAGTATGGGCTTCTAAACCGTAACTGATCCCGGGATATCCACTTCTATACCAACAGCTGGCCAGTGGATCGTAAATCCTATTTACTAGTTAGCAGCAGTGTTTGTTCCAGGGGATTCTGTAGACACCTTGGCTCCCATGAATGGTCCTGTGAAGTGGAAATCTTGACTAAGATCGACCAGTTCAGTCATACTGGCCCCTGAAGTATGGCATTCATTGGGGAATATGATTTAGGCGTCATACGTCTGTCCGATGTTCTAGTAATGGCTTTCAATCCCAATGATGGCACATGATAATATGTGTTTCTAAGAAAATAATAGTTTTCCTTAACAGTGTAGACAATGTTCCTTTCGAGTCAGGCCAACTCTGCTTAAAAAATGCACCTGCTGGCACAATGTAAAACTATGTAGAACTCAAGGAGGCGCTGGGGCTGGGTAAACCCTTTTGTGCTTTGTGACACTTATACAAGGGTTAGGGTAAAGGTAACAACTTTTCTAGTGCCCCAGGAAATCTGTGGTTAAGTTGGAAAAAATCAAAAATGATGGGAATAGAAATGTGCAAAAAATAAAGCTGTGTGTCCATGTTTTTTCTGAAGGTTGAGATACGTACTCCAGTCTGGAAGGTCAATACCATTATCCTGCTATGTCCCAACATGTGACTGATCAACATGAGAAAATGGGTTTTTATGCTGAGCAAGCTACACTAAAAGTAGCACTGCTAACATTATAATATTGTTCTAAGTGTAAACTTGGTTTAATTGTACAAAGAAAACAACTATTCCTCACCTAATTACTGCTTTTGTATAGTTCTGTGTAGTTACACATGGTGTAGGGAAATATGTTAGAGATATAGGGGGTCATTAGGATGGCGGATTTCCCGCATACTCCGGGCCGGCGGAAGCCACCGCCGGCCCGGAGTATGCGGGAAATCCGCCGAGGAGGCCTGAAAGACCCACCGCCAAATCAGGATGGCTGGTGGGTCTCCCAATCCGTCCGCCGCTTTTCCGCCGCGGTCGGAAGGCGACCACGGCGGAAAAGCAATAACATGGCTGGCGGTGTCTATCAGACACCGCCAGCCATATTAGGATGCAGGGTGAGTCATGCTTTTCCGCGGCGGCTTTTCCGCCGTGGAAAAGCATACGGACAGTCACTTTGGGGGCCCGTTGCGGGCCCCCTGGGTGAAGGTTGCGTGGGGGGTGCACATGGGGGGTACCTATGGTACCCCCCTGCCCTTGCGTGCACGAAGCGGCAGGCACCGCGCGGTGCCTGCCGCTTTGTGCATGCAAATGCACACCTTTCATTTTTTGCATTGCGGCGGATGCTGCTTCAAGCAGCATCCGCTGCAATGTAAAACATACAGGATGTGACCGCCAGGGTGGCGGTCACATCCTAATTGCTATGGAGGGACCGCCGCTGCCCATGCGGACGGTCCCTCCAACTCAGGGGTGGCGGACGGACGCAAGTCCGTCCGCCATCCTAATCGGCCCCATAGTGTGTAGACAAGCATTGCAAAGGTTTCTTTTTATTGTGATTGGAAGTAGACAGTAGTAAATCAAGAATACTATCATTCCAAAGGATTTAAAGATACAACTTATCTTCTCTCTTTATACAAAACATAGTAATTAAACGAACATGGATGAATGTGTCACAAGAAAATGTTTTATAACCAAACTAATTCACATGTACATGATTATAGAAAAAATGGCCTCAAACTCTGAATAGATGTACACACTCAAAATCATAATGAAGACATAAATGTACAGCATAAACTAGAGTATAACCTAGAGGCAGATAAGGATGCCAGTGGTGAGCTAGACAGGTAAGTTACCTACAAAATTATCCAACCACCTTGGTGATCTGCGTGACCTAACATGTTCTTGTCTCCTTGTGCAATTAGTTAAACAAATGGTAGAGGCACTATCACCTGCAGCTCTGCCTCCAGACATCAGGCAGCTTGCTCCATGTCCATCATTCACTCTCCACCTTTGCTCAATGCAATCATTCAAGTTTGATTCATCAATAAATGACCATACACTACGCCCTTCATCCTCCTCTATTCCTCTGCGCAATCTACCTTTTTGAAAAATAGCTACCCATCTCAAATTCTATATCTGACTATTGACTATTCTTACTCAATTACCACCTACAGTTCTTACTTTGTATGGCCCCTTGAACTTGAATAACCCTTGGTCTGATTGGCAGGTTTCACCTACTGATGTTCCATGTCCTACAACTGTGTAACTTGCATGTCTGTCATCTCCTTCAAGCTTAATTGCAGGCATCCATGTTGGAACGAACTTTGCTCCAGGAGACCTCGCCTTCATCATTTTTAAAATGTGACTATCCAGTCAACAGATTTACTGTAGTGCGATGTGTCCTATAACGCCTCTCTTACTTCTTCCTGTTCCTTCAATTTTGAACTTTTATAGCCAATTCCATGGTTCCTTCAGCCAACCTGCTTAACCTTTTCATGTGACATTGCCTTGTGGACTGTATAAAGATGGCGAAAATGTTTAAAACCACAGCCATTCAAAAGCGTTTTCATCTTTCCAGACAGACAGCAATTACATGCCATTGTCCTTTATCAAGCCGGATGGAATGCCTTTTCTTCTAAAAATCTCTCTCAATGCACTAACCATAGTCTGAGTGGTGCTATTGCTCATGGACATGACTTCAACCCATTTCTAACTGACATTCACCAATACACCCGCATGCCTCTCCTGCTCAGGTACAAGCAAAAATGGACCAAGAAAATCCAGACACATTTTACCCAACACTATTTTTGTGTCACATAAGTGCTAGTCATCGCTCACCACATCCAACTCTTCCTTCAGTTGCTTCTCTGCTTACGTACACACTTATCAGTTTATGGCCCCTCTCGTGACTTGCTCATCTAGACAGACCACCAAAACCTTTCTTTAAACTGTTTCATTATCGCGGTTTGCCCTAAGTGTCCTTCACGGGCCAATGCTATGAGTTTTTCTCTAATACCACATCGAGGCACAAACCCGTTGCCTCTGACCATCTTCACACATGAATAACTCACCATCAATCTTCCCGGCAGAGAGACGTAGGTCTACAAGAGGGAGCGCGGCAAAATACAACCTGAAAACTGAGAGGTTATACCCGCAGCTCTACCTGCCGGGTGCTGTTGTTGTGGCTCACCCAACCAAGATAGGCAATTGCAGCACAACACAAGTATTACTTTTGACCCTTGACACTGATTAGAAAAAGTCTTCTAGCTAGGTAAGGGCACCATGTAGACAGTTAACAAATCACTAAACTTTTTGTTTTTCTTGGTCCTGAGGAATCGCTTGTCAGAGGACGAATAGTGAGAAACATGTCAACCGATTGATACACCCTGTAGTCTAGTCTCGCACTAGGGGACATTAATTCCCTACGAGCCTATTCTATTTCTCCAATTTTAATTTGGAATAAGGGACCGCTAGAATAAACCTGATCCTGGTACCCTTTACTCCAAATTTAACTTCTTCACCACGTCTACACACTACTGGCCCCTCACCCACACTTCACCCATACGGCAGTTGGAAAAAGATCTCCGCCAAAGAGCCCCTCTTTGAGGTGTTGCCCGTTGGGTATTGCACCGCCGACCCAACGAGGAGCATTGCCGATGATGAAGCATGACACCTGCAAGGGTATGTGAGGCCATTATATCCAACACAGTGGATACCCACGCGTCCATCCACAACATAAAGTAGTCACCAACATCCAACCTTCACTCCATTTAGGAACAGCCTGGTACTTCTTGTTTCACAAGCAAAAATGGACCAAGAAAATCCAGACACATTTTACCCAACACTATTTTTGTGTCACATAAGTGCTGGTCATCACTCACCACATCCAACTCTTCCTTCAGTCGCTTCTCTGCTTACGTACACACTTATCAGTTCATGGCCCCTCTCGTGACTTGCTCATCTAGACAGACCACCAAAACCTTTCTTTCAACTGTTTTACTATCACGGTTTGCCCTAAGTGTCCTTCACGGGCCAATGCTATGAGTTTTTCTCTAATACCACATCGAGGCACAAACCCGTTGCCTCTGACCATCTTCACACATGAATAACTCACCATCAATCTTAAAATATGGTCAAGCTCCTTTAGGAAGTGTACTCTTCCTGCTTGTTGCATTTTTTATTAAAACACTTACTACCTGCAAAGTGTTATCTTTTCTCATTGACTGATTCCAATCAGCCTTAGATATAGATCTTACAAACCCTTCCATGGCATCCCCTACACTTGCCACAAACTCCTTCATCCCCACATTGCATTCCTCTACAGTAACATCAGGTAACCTGCACAAACAGTCCACAATCTTTTTCTTCCTCCCAGGAATAAACCCCAGCACACAACTACACTTTTGGAATTTAGCTGCTAATCTCATTAATGTCGCTGAGCAATTACTATTTCCACATGGTGTTAATACCCTCAACAATGGCTTGTGAACAGTCAGTAGTCCAAGTTTGGTGCCCCATATATTAGTACAAAAATGAATGATGACCCATACTGCAAGCTAATGCTTCTCATTCTATGACCGGGTAATTTCTCTCAACAATTGACAGAGACTGAGAAGCAAACGTTACAGGCTTTCCCACTCTTCCATGCAACTGGAAATTAACTGGTTCAATTCCCTTGGCGCTTGCATCTTCTGTTAAGATGTTTTTTAAACACATTCCCCTACACCCTATCTGTTGCTCCTCTCCCCATTCAAACTTTCTCCCTTTCCTCAATAATACTCTCAAGTTCTGCAAAATATTTATGAACTTAGAATAATATTCTAACAAGTCCAGGAACAACCTGTGTTTCTCCCTGTCATACCCTAAGTATTCTGTTTCATTTTTTGAAAAGCTGCACTTTGTCTTGCAGATCGTAAGCCCTGAATCACAATTGTACTCAGAAATGGTTCCAGTGTCTTGTTTTGTGTTTCAATAAAGTTACTGAATATCACAATATCATCCTGAAAGCACATGACATTTTTTAAAGAACACTAGCAGCCGAAATTGGTAAACAATGAACGCCTTCCGTGCCTTCGATTTTGAATGGGATTTCATCTGGTAGTAGGCACTTCTCTTGTCTAACTTTGAAAAGTACTTACCTCCAGATAACATCAACATCCTATTGTTGAGGTTGAAAACTGGAAAGCAATCAAAAACAACATGTGCATTGAGACTTCGACAATCCACACAAAATCTCAACGATCCATGTGCTTTCTTGGTGATTACCACAGTAGAGAGATCCATTCCACTGGTATGATTACTCGATCTTTGATCATCTGGCTCAACATAGCCTTTACCTCATTCCTAATGGCAATTGAGACTCAACGAGTAGTATATCTCACTGGCATAGCCACTTTTCTTAACGCTATCCTATGAACATATCATTTGGCATCTCCAACTCTGTCTTCAAAACACTCTCTCATACTTATTAATAACTCATTACATATTCACTTCTCTGATTACAATGACTTAGTTTGAAGCTGAAGGATTAACCACAATATTCAGATCATACTGGTGTGTGCAATCTAATATGGATGGACCTGATTTTGCTTTATACAATTTACCTTAAAAACATTTAAGAGGAATACTCTTCTACAAAACAATGTTTTGTTTTAAACTTTAACTGCTTATAAAGCCATGAAAAGTCTACAAAATGTGCAACTTTGCGATATTGCAAAGATACACCGATATATTCCAGAAAAACAAAAATTGTATAAATAATTCCTTGACAGAAAAATACCAACATGGACATGAATTGCCAAAATGTGTTTGTGGCAGGGATGAGGCATCACAAAATTGCACCTATGAGAATTTAGGAAGAAAAACGAACAATATTACATTCTGTAAAAAAAATCCTAACTTAGAAGGCAACATAAAATTTGAATCCAGGATCCAGACATATTGGTCAGAATCAAATTGAAGGTGTTGGTCAGTGAGTACCTATAGCACCAGGTGTACTGCTATTGAGAGACTGTTAGTATAACGTACTTGGTTTTTATAATGCCTGAAGCAGAAAGCACCAGGCACAGAGTTCATTATCCTCTGCCGCCTTACCAATTCCCACTAAGTAAGTGTTGTACTGGATTTGCTTGTGGAGCTATCATGTTCTTGGCTATCAATGCTGATGTGTTGTCAACCAGATGTTAACTGAGATCTGGTTGAACGTCCAGCCTTAAAAGCCGGTTATACTCCCTTGATGTCATCCCACCCTGTGACTCCTGAGATGCCTCTTCTGGGGGATTTGTTGTAGAATACCTAAGAGGGATTCAATCCAATGAGTTGTCAGCGAGTTCACATGAGAACAGAGAGGAACTGCCCTACCTCCCATGGAACACAAAAAATAACGGCCTCATAAGGCAGCAGGCACATCTAAAACCCAGTTTGCTTTGAGGATGCGGGTGAGAGAAGGTGGGACAGCCTGACTCTTTCTATTGCACACCACGGTGGATACCTTTTCTCACGCCTTTTACTTTAACATATTTGGTATCCACAATACGATTCATATTACTCAACTTCACAGACAATAAAAAGATTATATCTTCTGTTCAGGAGAAGGTTTACCTCCAACCCTGAAATGTTACCACCTTGTCAAGGCATACCTATAAACATACAATTATTTATATGCCTTGAACACCAACCATTAAAAAGCCTACCCAGTCATTAACCACATCCTGAGCTAGGTAAGGAGAATGTAGCAACTCCCCCTCTTGGTTTAGTTGATTTAAAAATGTAAATTTAGTACACCCTCTACTATTTAAAAGATGGGGGCTTTTACAAGATCTTCACCAACTCTGGCTTGGATGATACATGCCACTTGAAAATGTGTTACACCACGCTCCCCATGCTTGAAGTTCTTGCCAAAGCCATATTTGTAAAACACAATTGAAAAATTCAGCAATGCAAAATGTCATTTCAGTTTGCTGATATATTATTACCATTCTTCATTTTCAGCATATCATTTCTATAATCTTCCTTTTATAGAACCACTAAACAAAACTTAACCGAAAGAAATACTCCCACTGAAGAGATGGAGAACATATTGAATGCGGGGATACAGAAAATAGAAGTCCAGGGCGCTCAGCATTTACTGTCAACTTGTCTTCCAGTAATTAAGGTATTGAGAGAGGAATGAATATAATCATTGATTGACTTTTAAAATATGTAGCTGTTATTCAGTGAAACCCCCCAGGAAATTAACTGAATTGCTACTGATTTGATATCTTCACTGATCTCCCAATTTAATGGCATTCTATCGGGACAGTAGTGACAGTGGAGTAGCAATGGTGCTATTGGCCCTGGTGCAAGCAATGTATTATGGTGCCCCGCCTAGCTGTTGAGCCTCTAAGATTCCTGGGCCTCTGTGCCACTTCACCTGCTGCACTATTGATAGCTACGCCCCTGAGAATAGATCAGGTTCTCATACATTAATAAAATGTACTTCTTTAAGTGTGCATAACTGGACCTTGGCATGTGGGACACCTTCAGGCAGGATTGCCTTGGGACAAAAAAAAAATCGGCCGGGGCACTAAAATAAAAGTGGCCTCCAATAGAAAACTAGATAGCTAGAAAAGTGGCCACAGTTTCAAATTAGGCCAGTTTTAAGATGGCAAAGACACACAGTATGGGTATTTTGCAATGTATGTGGGAACTGCATGCATTTGTGTTTAATGCAGGAAATGTTTGTGGTAATATTAGGGAAATCAACAGTGGCCTTAAAACAGGCCCCCAAACTTCCAAAAATCGCCTAACCCAATTGATCTGTCAGATCAGCCCATATGGCATTTCCTGATTGCTCTATAGGGCAGTCCGACCCTGCCTTTGGGTGGCTCAGGCTTTGATGTTACAGAAACTTGCATTCTGGTACCTGCCGTTTTGCTTTAACTATAATAATGATAACATTATAGTAATCACAGCTAGTCAATGAGGCTGGCCAAAAACCCAGAACAGGTTGAAGTTTGTCACACCTCTTCCAGCGAAAAGGACCTGCCGGTTAGGTCATGTTGAATTGATTAATAAAGCTCTTGTTAACCAGAGGATTATTTCTGCTGAACTCCAATGGCAGGATGTAGTCAGGGCGAGAGAGGGACATTCATTAACTTACTTAAAAAGATTTCAAAGTCTGCTTGAAGGACCCATAGTTGATTGTAGACCAAAGATTTTCTAGTAAAACATTCCAAAACTTTGCTGAGCAGACCCTGAAATTACGGCGTGGATGTGAGTTGTGTGTAAGATGTATACGTATGCTCATGACGTTTTCTGTGCAGAAGGATATTTTTACAAATCAGGTCACTTTATTCATAACAAACACCCACAAATAGCTTCTTACACCTCTATGCAAGAATATCAAATGCAGTCAAAATAAAGGTAAAACATCCCTCGATGACGTCGAAAATGTAAGACATTGAAAGTATATAGATACATAAAGGAGGTAAGTATATGTAGATTAAAGATATTGATAGAGGCATAGGATGAAGAATAGGGTAGTGCATTAGATATGCTTTTTCAGGAGAAAAGTAACAGACACACAGATCCAAGTACATGGAAGGTACATAGATGCACAATGGAATTATGTACATGTAGACCAAATATGATGTTTATTTATTTATTATTATTATTTTTTCTCTCAACAACATAATTATTTTACATGTTTATACAAAGTAATACACAAATATAGGTACATATCTATAGTGAAACAAATGCTTGTATACAGAGGGATATGCTGTCAATTTCTGTTTGCGTATGGTGCTTATGTGGGGAAGAGCCAAATCTTGAGTAGTTTTCTGAAGATAAGGTGGTTGTCGGTGGACCTTATGTTGGGGGGTAAAGAGTTCCATAGTTTGGCTGCTTGAACAGAGAAGGATGCGCCACCCATGTTTTTTTTCTTGTATGGTGGGATTTTGAGGCGAGATGCTCCTTTAGAGCGGAGGTTCCTTTGTTGAATATGTTTGGGGATTTTATTTCTGATGAAGAGCGGTCCCATTCCATGTATTACTTTGTGGGCGATACAAAGCAGCTTGAATGTGGATCTTCTGGCTACCGGTAATCAATGCAGGGCTTTCAAGGCAGGGGAGATGTGGTCTCGCTGGTTGATATGCAAGAGTAGTCTGGCAGCCGAGTTCTGAATCCGTTGTAGTCTTTTCATGGTCGTTAAAGGTGATCCGTGGTAGAGGCTATTGGCGTAATCGAGTTTGGACAGAACAAGGGAGATGGTAGCTTGGACCTTGTGTGGAAACCCCAAATGAGGGAAATTTCGTCGCAGCGTTTTTATAGTAGCAAAGCTTGATCTTGCTAGTTTTTTATCCACTTGGGCATTCATCAACAGCTTGGAGTCCATGGTCATTCCGAGGTTTCTTACTTCCTTCGATACTTTAGGCAGTGGTCCCAGTTCATCAGGCCATGCGGCAAACGGGTTGTAATGTTTCGAATTGCCTCACGTGAGTATTTCAGTTTTTGAAGCATTCAATTTGAGATGGCTCCAGGTCATCCACTGATCCACGGCTCTGAGACATCTGAAAATTGGTGATTTTCCAATGTCTTTGGGGCATTCCAGTTGAAGGAGTATTTGCGTGTCATCTGCATAGTTATAGCACGTGAGGTGAAATTTATTGATCAGTACTGATAATGACTTCATGTAGATGTTGAAAAGCATGGGCGAGATGATAGAACCTTGAGAGACCCCTGCTTTTGTGGAGTATGGTTTGGACGAGAAAGGTGGGGTATGGATGACATTAGTTCTGTTTCGAAGGTAGGGCGCTATCCAGTCTAAAGCATTTCCCTCTATGCTGGCTTCATAGAGTCTCTGTTTCAGAGTGTCATGGTCAACCGTGTCAAAGGCAGCTGAAAGGTCCAAGAGGAGTAGCGCAGAAACCCCGTTGCGGTCAACTATATTCTTTAGGTCATCCCAGATGGCAAGGAGGGCAGATTCAGTGCCTCCCACAGACGAAATCCTGTTTGGAAGTCTGAAAGTATGTCATTCTCTTCAATGAATTGTGACAGTTTGCCCAGGAACGATCCATTTGTAATGGGTCTGTATTTGTCAGGGTTCAGCGGGTCCAAGTTTGTTTTCTTCAGTAAAGGGTGTATGTATGACTTTTTGAGTTCTTCTGGAAATATTTCAGTAGTTAAGGAATTGTTGATGATTCTTCTTACTGGAGTAGCAGGCAGAGGTTGTTAAAAGAATTGTCTGGTAAGTTTGTTGCTGACAGGGGTCAGAAGGGCTGCCGGCAGGCCTGCTTGCTTTGACCAGGTCCATAAATTCATCGTGTGAGATGTGTTGGAAGGGATGGAGAGGCTTGATTAGAGCATTCTTGGATTGTTGTTTTGTACAAGGGTTAGTGCTGGTGCTTTGTTTCTGTTTTAAGTACGATTCCAATGTGTCTGCTTTGTCCGTGTAATGATTTGCCAGTTTGTCTGTGAAATCTTGAATAACAGGATGAGTTCCTTTTAGGAAATTTGGTTTGCGAAATTCATTGAGTATTTTATAGAATTCTTTATCTGCACATTTAGCATTTTGAATTCTGTCTGAATAGTATTTTTTCTTAGCTTTTTTGATAGCAGACTTGTATAACCTGTTAATTTTCTGTAGGTGAAGTTTGTCTTGTTTTGAGCCAGGTACGTTACAGCTTTTTAATTTGTTGTTTTATATCTTTTATTTCTCTGTTTCTCCAAGGAGCTTTTTTTCTTTTGTTCTGTTGTGTGGTTTTGAGTGGTATCAGGATGTCAAAAGCTTCCTGTAGCCACTCATATAGATTTTGAACGGAATTTATGCTTTCCAGATTTGTACTGGATGTTAGTTGTGTTTCCAAGTGTTTCAAATTGATGTAAGGTAGTTTTAGGTGAGTCGCTTAGCGTTGTTTTATGTTGGAAGGCAAGCAAGTGGTGGTCTGACCATGTGACTGGAGTTATAGTTTGAAAGGTAACTAGTTCAGTATTAGCAAAAATGACATCTAGGATATGTCCAGCGGTGTGTGCGGATTGTGGACAATCTGATGCAGGTTCAATGCGTCTAGGCCGGTGATTATAGTTTTTGGATGGGTCATATTGGGTTTATCAAGTCAAATGTTAAGGTCACCCAGAACGCATAGGTTGGAGTGTATTGTTATCAGGTTTGAAACTGTGTCTAGAAGTGCGTCTGGGAATGTTGCCTTGCTAGGTGGAGGTTTGTAAAGGAGCAGGAAGTTATAGGAGGAAGACGGTGTAGGATTGCATCTTGTTAGAAGAGCCTCACAATTCTTTATGGAGATGTTGTCCATTTTAGTGATATGTATTGTTTGCCTGAATACAACAGCTAGACCACCTCCTTTTTTGGCTATACAATTTTGGGTGATTATTTGACAGCCTAGAGGAATGGCTTCATGTAGGACTGGAGCCATATCTTCTCCCAACCATGATTCGGTTATGAATAGCATGTCTGGTTTTGCATCAGTGAGAAGTTCGTAGATGTGATGCTTGTTTTTAGAGAGGGATCGAGCATTTATTAGTAGACAGTTTAGTGAGTGGCCTTTGGGGATAGTGGGACTTTGTTTGGTAGAAGAGTGATGAGTATTGTGTGGGTTTGTAGCAGGTGTGTTTTTATTGCTGGTATTAGCTGTATTAGGATAGCAATCGTGTAGCTGTTCTGTATCGTGTTCACCATCCAGCATGCTAGGAAGGCAAGGTGCTGTATTGCTGTATCTGTGTTAGGTGTGGTGGAAGAGTGAAAGCTTGGCATTGGAGTTTGTTCCTTTGTGTGGTTTGAAAGGTGGGTATATGTTTGTATTTTGTGATGGTAAGTATTATGAGGTGTTGCGCTTTGCAGATCTTGTTGTGCTGGTGTTTGTGATATGTTTTACTTTTGAGGAGTAGTGAACAAGGGTGCTGATGTATATGTTTCATGCAATGGATTTGGTTGTGTAGTATTGTTTGTGAGAGGAGGATGTGAAGTAGAGGGGGTGGTGATGTGTTTATGAGTATGGTGTATGTTGTGTGTAGGAGAGAATGAAGTAGAGGTGAGAATGTTAATCTTAGACTGGTTTGTTGCAAGAGTTACAAAGTGTTGTGGTGTGCATTTTGTGTGTTGTGCGGTAGTATTATTTTGGTAGAAGGGAGAGGAGGGTGTTTGTTGGACAACTGAAGGAAGGATGATTATACGTTTGTTAGTGATAAAAGGTGGTCTGTTAGGTGTAATTACAGCAGGGAGAGTGTGTCTGTATGGGATGTAGTTATGTATGGTGTTGATTGGCATTGTGTTAGTGATGAGTGTATTGGTTTGTGATATAGGATAGAGTTGTGCACTGTTTGTAGGTGATGGTGGATATGTGTGGTAGTTGGGATAGTAGGGTGTGTAGATGTGGTTTGGTTGGGTTTGCAGTGCAAGCTGGTACATTAATCTGTGCATAGTGTTGTGCGTGGTGTACATTTGGTGTGAGTGTGAGAAAAAGGGCAGCATTTCTGGCCCTCGTCCCGACCAGTCTCGAACAGGCTCAAACAGGAAACTGCCCTTGTCCTATCTGCCCTTATCCTCGACACCCGGGCTGAGATGCCCTAAGCCTGGCCTTTTTTATAGCCCTAGTAATCAGGTGGCCCCTTCAGCCAATGGGAACCCTAGCCCTAACACTATCCAATCACAACACTAGCCCTAAAATCTAGAACCAATAGGAGACCAGGACCTTACAGCCAATCTTAGCCTGAGTCCAAACACCCAATCAGTTCAAAAACCCTGATCACTACGTCCAATAAAGGCCCTAGCCCTACCAGTAGTCCCAAAACAGTTCCATGCAACCAATGGCACAGGTAGCCCTAGTCCCTACTTCCAATAGAAAGCCTAACCCTACTCTAAGTCCCACACCTAGTCCAGCAACCAATCACACCAGAAGCCCTAATCGCTACTTCCAATTAATGGTCTAACCCTAGCCCTAGTACCACCCTACTCCCAACAACCAATAACATAGGAAGCCCTAGTCCCTACTTCCAATAGAAATTCTAACCCTAGTCCCAACCCTACAATGATTGAATCACAGACCCAGAAACCAATCAGAACCCTCAATTACCCAACCAATGAGGACATTAACCCTAATCCAATAGAAACACCAGATACAACCACCAATCAGTGTAGACATGTACCAACCACTAGCAGACCATATAAGGTCCCAGCGACCTCAGACAAGGTTTGCTGGCCAGGGAGTTGGAAGCTGCTTCTCCTGTTTGGAATCTCCTAGGAGACAGAGAGGCTCAATCCACACTTTGGACTTCAGCAGGTAAGGGCCTCACTAACTTGAAATCTAACAATACTGTTTGAATGAAACCTTACTCCCCCTGCTGGCCAAAAAAATGAAGTGCACAGGCCCTAGTAAAACACAGTTTAAACAGCTCACAGAAGCACCCTCTTATGTAGAAAAAATCTCTGTTGCTGGAGGGGGGGGAGGGGGGCTGGTTTCACTGGCTTGTGAACACAAAATGGTGGCTGGGAGTGCACTGTTTTAACATACAGGTCTTAGCACAGAGCAAATGAGAAATTTGGAGGGAAAACAGAATTGTCACCAAGGAATGAGAGGGAAAAACTACAGAGGTTGGACTGCAAATCCCACAATTCAACACACTAAATGGAGGCAATCATGGACAGGGAAAACCACAAATGTAAAACACAACACAGGTGATAAAATATGCAATTACGAGCACCCTTCACCTGGGTAGGCCTAAGGGGCCTGCAACTACTCAGTGACCAGTTAACCTATATCCTTCTGCTTTGTACATATATACTCCGAGCAGTCAATAGCGCTACAAGGCCATGTCCATGGCAGAATGTGCGCTAAACAAAACCCTCTAACACAACATAATATAACTTAATGATGTATTGGCTTTGTCAATACCCCCCTAATTGTTCTCCCTTCCTCATTGGTACTGTTTCTACCAGGAAATAACATTTTAATTATATCAGCTCATGCTAAAAGAGACTCATTTAGCTTCCATTTTCAGTAAGAGTTACATGGCCTGTGTCACACTGAAAGCTCTTCAGAAAGCCTGCATATATGTACTCCATGTTACAAACCCTTAAGGTAAGAAAAATCTAAGAAGGGAAAAAACAATTTCCGGCCACAAACAAAGAAAATCCCCTCTCATCAAGGTGGGCCCTAGTGCACTTCAGCAGATCCCTATCTGTGGGACCCTTTACAAGAAGACCTCAGACATTGTGAGGATCTTCTCCAGTTCAGGAAAGAAACCTAAAGACGCCCTATCCAGGCTATACATAGCCATGCACCTTCTCAGGTCCCCTCCCACCACACCATCTCTCCTCCTTGCTCTCAGTCTCCCTCACTTCTCTTGCTTGATGCCCCTATTATAGTTTTAACTTCGTTATTACATGGTGTATTGCATTGATACATGATTTGGATATAGCGGTGCTATATAAAAATGTAAAATAAACGTATAGCACAAAATAACATGACAGTGGACTTCAAATGAAGCTGATTGATGTATAAACGGCACATGTGAATTAATTTTAAGAGTTCCTTCAAACACCCCGCTAATCCTTGTTCTAATTCTTTTTCTTGGTTTGAAAATACTGAAGAGCCATCTTTCAGAAAACTGCACGGACTTTCGCTGGCTTAGAACATACCTGGAGGAGAACTTAAATGTTCTGGACGTAACTAACTGTGAGGTAACGTGGAGCATAGCCATACACAACTTGTTTTTACTAAAGATACTAAAAAATAAACATCAGCCAAGAACATGGTCAGCTAATTAAAATTAACTAAATTAACTAAGGATATAAGATAAAGAATTTCCGTACCATTCCTCCTATTGTAATAATACCTACTTTACAGGTGTAGAATTTGACATGGTTTTACTCTGTTTTGAACATGGATCCCTAAGTACCAGGGCACAAATTCTAAAAAAAGAAGTGGGGAAACTAACCAAGTTAAGCAGTATGCAAGTGACTGTTAGACCTGCGGGTCTCTAGTTGGCAGAGGTAGGTACCACTGTCCAAATCGGGACCCTTGCTTCTAGTCAGGGCAAGGAGATAACCCTCTGAGAATAACCCCTGCTCACCCTCTAGGTAGCTTGGCACGAGCAGTCTAGGCTAACCAGAGGCAATGCGTAAAGTATTTGTACCAACACTCACAGTAACACAGTGAAAACACCACAAACTGACTCCACAACAGTTTAGAAAAATAAAGGTATTTAATCTAAACTACACAAGACCAAAACGACAAAAATCCAACATACACAGTTCAAGAATATGGTTTCAAAAGAGTTCTTAAGGTTTGCGATAAAGTTCTTTAGGTTGCGATAGAATAATCCACAGATGCGTGAAAAGTTCACAGTTGCGTCACGTTTACTCACAGTACCTTTTAGTTGCGACAAAGTTCCAAAAGCAGAAGCTGGTGCGGTGGAAAACAAGCGATGCGTTGCTCCTGAGACCCTGGGGAGGCGATGCGACAACCCCGCTGCAGCAGCGGGCGTGTTGCGACGAATCTGGTCTGTATGGGGAGGAAGGCCACTTGTATGGATTCCGGTGCGGAAGTTCCGTAGGAAGTTTGTTCTCGCAAAAGGCACGATGCGACGATCTTTGGAGTTGCGACGATCTCCGGGGCGACGATGCGCGGACCAGCGGTGATCTTCTCTCTCGCAGCTCCTCGACGCGATGGTTTCTGCGATGACACTCGCAGCGACGTGATGCGGTCCGCAAGCAAGCGGTGCGGCGATCTCACCCAGCGACGACAGGCTCTGCGACAACACTCGCAGCGATGTTCGACTTTCCCGCACCGGTCTGGTGCGTCCCGCAAACGAAGAATGCGACGGCTCTGGCAGCGGCGTCAGGCGCTGCGACAATCTCGACCTTCGTAGCGGCGGGAAACTTCTTGCACTGTTGGGGATGCGCTCCGCAAGCGAGCGATGCAACACTTTTCAATTGCAAAAGTCTCTCAAGCTTAGTTTCAAGCTTCCCAGCACAGGTACAACTTCCAGAGGCCCCACAACTGGATCAAGCACTCTAGGAAGGACAGAACTCTCTCAGCAGAGTTCAGGGAAGCTGGGGGTGAAGTCCTTTTGCTCCCGGGACTTCAGAACAGGGAGCCAGCTCTACTCAGGCCCTTGGAGATTCCTTCAAGACAGGGGACACAGCTCAGCAGCAAAGTCCTTCCCCTCTCCTTGGCAGCAAAGCAACAGGTCAGTCCAGCAGACCAACAGCAGGACAGTCTTCCTTCTTCAGTTTCAGCTTTCTCCTTGGCAGAGGTTCCTTCTTGATTCCAGGATGATCTAATTTTCTGTTGTCAGGGGTCCGGTACTTATACCCCTAAAGTCTTTGTTCTCTCTGTGCATGTGGGCCCTGAGCCCGGTCTGAACCAGTTCTGGGTGTTTCCTGAGTACTTTGTTTTGCTGGCTTCTTCTTTCCTTTCAGAGTGAGGGGCAGGGTCGTCAGCCGCCCAGCAGGAGGTGGAGCCAGCATTGTGGAAGGCAGGCACAGCCCTATTCAGGCCCAGGTGCTAACTCCTCCCACCACTCCAGTTGCAAATGCAGTCATTCAGCCTAGGGCTGACTCAGCCAGCCTCCTGGGGCATCCCCAGCCTCTGTCACTCTCAAACCAGACAGTCAATCCACAAACAGGCCAAGGCACACAGAAAGGTCAGACAAGAGAACAGCAACTTTTGTTCTCAAACACAGGATTTAAAAACAACCTTTCCTAAAAGATGTGTTATTAAATTCTGAGTTCAGGGATATTAGATACTTATGTCCTATCTTGTTCCTATGGGAAGAAATGCTGTTAACCACTGTAGCCAGCATCCCCCAGGTTAATCTATGGAGCAAGATAGCCTTACAATAGTGAAAAACGAAAATGGCTGCCATTCACTATCAGAGCATGTCACCTGCACTAGTACATGCTCTACCTTTTACATACACTGCACCCCGCCCAGGGGGGTACCTTGGGCCTTCCATAGGGGTGACTGATGTGCGCAAAAAGGGAAGGGTTAGGCCTGGTCAGTGGGGACACTGACCAGGAGGACATGGCAGTTTCTAAACTGCACATAGGCACTGCAGTGGCAGGCCTGAGACACCATTTTAGAGCTACTCCTGTGGGTGGCACAATCAGTGCTGCAGGCCCACTAGTAGCATTTGTCATCACCAGCCCTGGCACACCCAGTGCACTTTACTAGGGACTTCATGGTGATACAAATATGCCAAACATGTATATCCAATCAGAATAACACTTTACATAGGGAGCACTTACACTCTGGCACTGATCAGCAGTGGCAGAGTGTCCAAAGCATCTAAACCAGCAAAAACGAAATCCAGCACAGCATCAAAAATACAGGAGGTAGAGGCAAAAAGATAGGGGAAAACCACGCCAAAGATGCCAGGTCTAGCAGTGACATTATGGCACGTGGCATCACAGGAAGTGGCATCATAGGGAATGGCAGCACAACCCTTGACCTTACAGGAAGTGACATAAAACAAATGACATCAGGTCTTAAGACCTGACACATATGTTTAGCAGGACTATCATGAGTGCATTTGAGCACATTACGAGATTTAACAAATGAGATTTTGCGTCAAGGTTGTACCAAAGAAGTGAGGCAACCCTGTTGCAAAATATGGGACTAAACATATACATTTGGGGTCCTATTTATGAGAAAATAAAGGAGCTCAGTGCCGCAAGTCATTTTGCTGCGCCGCGCTGCGTTAGTTTAGAAGCACAGGAATGCAGCATATTTACAACAATATGTTGCATCTCTGTGCTTTTCCCTGCCCTGGCGCACAAACTGCTGCCATCTGCCGGCACAGGCACCCTTGCACCATGGTGCAAAGATGCCTGCATCATGGGGACATTGTTTTTCTGCAGGAAGGGGCACCTTCCGGCACAAAAACAATCAATTGAGGTGATTTCCTCTTCCAATGCGAGCTGTAGAATGAAGCATGTATTGAAAGAGGAAAAGAACGAGGAGAAGTAAAAACATTTATCCTCATTGCGCCTCGCTACGCCACCCTTGGGGTGGCGTAGCACTCTGATGCATTTCCAGGTTTACAATTGCTTGTAAATCTGGAAATGCATCAGTGGACATGGGTGTTGCGTGGAAACACCCACAGAAACACCCATGTCATGCCCCCTAACATGCAAAGTGTTGCGTGAAACGGGGTGATGTTTACAAGCACACGTAAAGCCACACAGGGTGGTTTTACGTGTGCTTGTAAATATCATGCAGCAGGTTGCACCGCCGGTGCTTCACGCAACGTGACACACCGGTTGTGCAAGGGGCTTGTCAATAAGCCCCTTGTTTTTTAAAATCTCTGCCACAAAGAGCTTGGCAACGAGGAGGAACATGGCAGTAAATCTGTCTGCTTAATTAGTTTGGAAAGTCTGCATTTTAAAATGTGAGTTAATGCACTTGCTGCAGAGATCTTTGTGTGCCCAGTAAATCTCTGGGAATAATAATAATGGTAAGATAACTTTAGAGGGTAACACATTTGGTGGAGAGATCTATTTTGTCTAGTTCTAGTTTTGAATCAAAGTAGCATGGAGGGTTAATGTATCACCTGCATGCCCATCAAGTAACGTGAAGATGACCGCCTTTTATTTTATGCAGATAGGTAAGTGGGTACAGCTTTAAACACAGAGATCGTAATCCTACTAATATAGCACAATAAGCTATGAAGGACATGTGAATCCTACACCTTGTAACCAGTAGTGGCTCCTGGAGGGAGTGCTGCCGGGCTGTGACGCAGTATTTCAAAAAGGGGGTGGTGATGGACAGAGTATCTGAGTTAATCAGAACACTCCTACCCAGTCAAGAGATCAGGGCTTGATCCATCACCGTTTTTTAGCTCACTGCACCATCCCAGTTCAGAACCTGGCTATATGCAAATTAGTCTGTCCCTGGCCCAGTGCATCATGGGAACAGGGCAGACCAAACTACCAAGCCAATTCTTCACTGGAAAGGAAACAAGCTTCCGGGGACCGGTTTCTGGCATTACAGCCGTCTTCGGCCCGGCTTGCTTGAATCCTGATGGTGCAGTGAGCAAGGGACTCATGTCCGAGCAAACCCTTCCACACTTGTGGTGGCCAAAATATTTCAAAAAGGGGGTGGTGATGGACAGAGTATCTGAGTTAATCAGAACACTCCTACCCAGTCAAGAGATCAGGGCTTGATCCATCACCGTTTTTTAGCTCACTGCACCATCCCAGTTCAGAACCTGGCTATATGCAAATTAGTCTGTCCCTGGCCCAGTGCATCATGGGAACAGGGCAGACCAAACTACCAAGCCAATTCTTCACTGGAAAGGAAACAAGCTTCCGGGGACCGGTTTCTGGCATTACAGCCGTCTTCGGCCCAGCTTGCTTGAATCCTGATGGTGCAGTGAGCAAGGGACTCATGTCTGAGCATACCCTTCCACACTTGTGGTGGCCAAAATATTTCAAAAAGGGGGTGGTGATGGACAGCAGGGCGGGGCAGGGTCAGGGTAGGGGGTAGTAAACTCCGGATTATGGCCTAATGGAGGTAACTATACAAATAAATAAATAAAATTAATTTCAATTGCTTGTAAATCTGTAAATGCATCAGTGGACGTGGGTATTGCGTGGGAACACCCACAGCAACACCCATGTCATGTCCCTAACACGCAAAGTGTTGTGTGAAACGGGGCGATGTTTACAAGCACACGTAAAGCCACACAGGGTGGCTTTACGTGTGCTTGTAAATATCATGCAGCAGGTTGCGCCGCCGGTTCTTCACGCAATGTGACACACCGGTAGCGCAATAAATAAAATGAATTTCATTGCGCGTGCTGCATCGCATTTGGCGATGCAGTGCACACAATTAAATTTGTTTTATTTATTTATTTGTATACTTACCTCCGTTAGGCCAGAATCTGGAGTTTACTACATCTCACCCTGCCCCTCCCCCACCCTGCGTCACCACCCGACAGTGCTCCCTCCAGGAGCGGCTACTGCTTGTAACCTTTGTTGTCTAATGTAACACATCCTGTACATTTATTGTCAGTGTATAATGTGTAAATGTAATTTAAACCGCTTTGACCTCCCGAATTGGGATGAGTAGCGCTATAAAAGAAATAAAAGAAAATAGTGGTATTTAAATTGTTTTTTGTGTACATTCTGGGACGGACCAACACTTCTGACATTCTGACAGTACATGTATATCTCTTAATCCGGGGGGGCGGAGCTAGCCTGCAACTGAATCCGAGCTCCTCCGTCCCTTTCACCTATCCTGCAGTTATCCTGGAGGGTTGAGCCCTGCTTTTGCTCCACGGTGGCTCATCGAGGTGTGGAGCGGCTGCGGGCACGAAATCCTGCCGATTGCCCTGCTTGTCTACCCAGCGGGCATTGTGTAGCCTGTTGCGGCCGGCGCTGTGCCGGGACCTAGCGGAGCAGCGGCCTCAATTACTGCGAGCCCCGGAGTGGGGGACGTGACTCCTCCTGCGTCTCTCAGAGGTGCCCCTGGCGCTGGAGTGACCCTGGCGGAGCTACCTGAAACGGGGGGTGAGCGGCGGCGTTAGCCTGAGGGGGTTGCGTGATCGCGGCGGAGGGGGCCTGCAGCCTTGAGTCTTCCCCCAGCTGTCCCCCCCACCTCCCCCCTGCAGAGAGACCTACGCGCCTCGGCATCGTGCTGGAGCTGAGCGTGTGGAGTGGGGCGGGAGGCCTGCTGCAGCCCCTGGCGGGGTCGTCTGTTGCTCTTATTTGAACCGGGCAGTGCGACGCCCCGTGTGCCCTCTCCTCTGGTCTGCCCCGGGAGCGTTACGCGAGGGGCCGACCATCGAACCCAGCTACCTGCCTCGTGGTGCCCCCCTGAGGGGATTTGATGTGCTGCTCCCCTCGACGGCCAGCGGGAGGGGGCGAGAACCCTTTGCTTGCTGCTGCACCCCTCCCTGCGTCCCTGAAGCATCCGGCCGGAGGCCTTGATGTGCTGTGGCCGCCATTTTGCCGTCTTCACACTCTGCACATGCGGGATAGCCTCTGGAGTGATCCGATCTTTTGACCCGCGAAGTGGCCTGACCAGTGGGCTCTCTACAACTCGCTGCACTGCGGGTGTCGCTGCGCGCTGCCCTGTTCTTGGTTCCCTCCATGGTGTTGCTGCCTGTTGGTAGTGCCTGCAGCCGATCTGGTGGATGTATGATGCAGTGAGTGCTGGCCCTAGCGACCTGAACTGGAGTCACTGACGAGTGTGGGCAGAAGGTCATACGCTGTTTGCTTATCTATTTGACTCCTTGGCCTGGGGAGCACCCACGCCCTTGCGCTGACGGCAGGTCTGGCCCTGCGGAGGGCGTGTTAGTGGCGCTGGGAACGGGCTGCCACGACCTACCTTGACCTGTCACCTCTCGGCCCCTGGAGTGGGAACTGCCTAGGGTGCCCCTTAAGGCAGATCGCGAATTTTTAGAGGAGCGGCGCCTGTACTCCATTCATCGGACGTCATCTACACTTGCTCCTTCGCGGTGGGCGCGCGAGTGTAGTGGGCTGCTCTACGATAGCTTGAGGCCCCTGGTTTATCTACTGCCTTCAGAGTGTGTTTTTCTTGCGGATATGGGTCGCTCGGACAGAACTCAACCTAAGCTCTCTTTTGGCCCCACGGGATCCAACCTGCTGGATGACGCGGGGGCAGCGGTAACGCGGAACGTGACATGCCGGAGGAGACCCAGCAGCAGGACTTGCACGGCTTGCTTATTGTTACGGAGAAGAATCTACAGAGGGGAATGACTACCTTGGGAACCAAACTTGACGCTCTCACGTACCGCATGGATCGCATGGCCGAACGACTGGACAAGCATGCGGAGCAAATTGATATGTCAGAGCGCCGTCTCACTGAGGTTGAAGAGGAGCAGTCCTCTCTAGACACTGAGAATAAGCAGATCAGCAGAGCTATGCAGACCTTAATTGATAAAACCGAGGATTTAGAGGCACGCTCTCGGCGCTGCAACCTTCGCATTACGGGCCTTCCAGAGACCACCCAGACCGGGAATATGGAGCTTTTTATCGAAGGCCTCCTAAAGAAACTCCTTGGAGACACAGCTTTTTCTGCCATGTTTGTGGTTGAAAGGGCCCACCGCTCGCTGGGACCACGTCCGAAACCGGGTGCTCCCCCTCGTCCCATAATAGCTAAACTGCTTAATTATCGAGATCGTGATGTGGCCTTGTGATTGGCCAGGGACAAGCAGCCACTGCAGTACGAGGGCTCGGTGCTATCATTATACCCAGATTTTACCGCTAGGGTGCAGGAGGCCAGAAACAGTTTGCACTGATGAAGCGTCAGCTACGGGAGCTAGGAGCTGACTATGCTATGCTCTATCCAGCAAAGCTGAGGATCAACAGGCAGGGGAGGTCTCTATTCTTCACGGACCCCAAGGCGTTACAGAAAGCCTTCAGAGACTGGCAGAGAGTTGACCGCCCAGAAATGGGGGGGCAGGCGCTGCGGATGGCTCCCTGGAGGAACAAGATTAAATGGACTCCGTGCAGATAAGCTACATGACACATAATGTGTATTAATCAAGCGGGGGGGTGGGGGCGGGAAAGCTGCATTCTGGATCTGAGCTTTGAGGGGATTTCAGTTTTTGGGTTGGTAGCCATTGCCCGCAGCGTTGCTGGTCATTCTATGTGTAGTGTGGGGGCTGCGTACGTCTGGATGCTGAACATGTCACTGTGTGTCACGATTCCCCGCCCTTCTGCTCATTTGACAATGACTATCATTCTGGACGATAGAAAGGGTATGGGGCTTTGCTGTGGGGTTTGTGCTTCTCTGCTCTGCCGGAGGATCAATGCCCTACTATTTCTGCTCTGTGGGGTAATATGTTATGACGGGAAATGTGTTTTCAACTCTGGAGAAGTGTGGCTCAGGGGTTAGAGGCAGCAGACCCGGAAGCTGAGATCGGTCCTGGACCAGGGTTCAATTCCCCGCCTCGGCGGGTCTTGGGCTAAAAATTCCACGGACTCGATAATTCTCGCCCCGGTGCCTCCTCGACTCACGGGTTCACACTCTGCGACTCTGGGCAATAGCTTGCTTAATCTCCACAACGGCCCCTCGCGGCGGGATGCCTGACTTTCACCTTGTGGATACCCTGCTATCTCACAGGGGAATACCAGGACGGGTTCCCTAAGCAAGCGCCGGGAAACCCACTGCGGGTAGCTGTGCGCTATATAAGCTCAACTACATTTACATTTAACCTAATCCTTTTTTTGAGACGGGGGGTGGCGGGGGGCGATGTTACCTAATCCTTCTGGTTGACTGTAGATAGTATCTGCGGGCTACTTCTGTCCTCGTGTGATAATCACCGAGTACTAATGTGTGTATAGGGGAGGGGGAGGGTTGGGAGGGCAGATTTGGTTGTTTTGGTTTTGAGTTTGTTTGTGATGGGGCGGGATGGGGGATCGGGTGGGGATTGGGGAGAGGAAGGGGGTGCGCGGCCTAGTTGGGTTAGGGTTTCTGGGGGGGGGAGTGTTTAGAGGGAATGAAGTTTTTCAGCATTGGAGAAATGTTGTGTTGTGTTCTTTGGATGCGGCTCAAAGGCTTATGTGTACGATGAAGGCAGATTATATTTGTATGAGTAGACTTGGCATACTTTTGGTAGGTGACACGCAGACACTTTGGATAACATGATGACAGTAGAGGACGAATCTCCTGATACTTTAAGGTTTATGAACTGGAACGTCCGGGGCCTCAATGACCACCGCAAGGTGCGAACATTTTTACAATACCTTGCTAGGCACAGGGTTGACATAGCGCTGTTGCAGGAAACCCACCTTCCCATGGACAGCACGATTCTTCGCTATAGGGGACTTGGGGGAAATGTGCACGCGGCAGGGTTCACTACACACGCTAGGGGTGTACGTGGTTCATCCCAAAGTCCTCACTGCAATGGGCTCCTCTAGTGACGGATGGTGATGGGAGGTATACGATCACTAGATGCTATGGCAAGGGCATGGACGGATCACTGACTAAATATCGAGGGCCAAAATATAGACTACCCAAAATATAGATTCCAAAATATCGACAGACAAAATATCGAATTCCTATGTACAAACAGGTAAGTACCAAAATATCGACCCCAAAATATCGTTTATTTATATATACATTATAAAAATATCAAATTTCTTAAAATTAATGTAAAATTTAAAAAATATTAAAAATAAATAGCTAAAAAGTACTTAAAAATACTTAAATTACATTAAAATTATTAAATAACTAATTTAACTTAAAAAAAGAATACAATCATATCTGTTAAAACATATATATATATTAACATAATATTAATACAAAATACACAATATTATTACCGTAGGATAGCGGAGGTCTAAAAAGTTACTATTCCTACTCCTGGAAGTGCAACAGTAAGGAAAGCGTTGGATAGCTTAGGGGTAAAAATTACTATTCCCACTCCAAAGAGTGCAACAGTAGGGAAAGCGTTGGATAGCGTAGGGGTAAAAATTACAATTCCCACTCGAGAGAGTGCAACAGTAGGGAAAGCGTTGGATAGCGTAGGGGTAAAAATTACTATTCCCACTCCAAAGAGTGCAACAGTAGGGAAAGCGTTGGATAGCGTAGGGGTAAAAATTACTATTCCCACTCCAGAGAGTGCAACAGTAGGGAAAGCGTTGGATAGCGTAGGGGTAAAAGTTACTATTCCCACTCCAGAGAGTGCAACAGTAGGGAAAGCGTTGGATAGCGTAGGAGTAAAAATTACCATTCCCACTCCAGAGAGGGCAACAGTAGGGAAAGCGTTGGATAGCGTAGGGGTAAAAATTACTATTCCCACTCCAGAGAGTGCAATAGTAGGGAAAGCGTTGGATAGCGCAGGGGTAAAAATTACTATTCCCACTCCAGAGAGTGCAACAGTAGGGAAAGCGTTGGATAGCGTAGAGGTAAAAATTACTATTCCCACTCCAAAGAGTGCAACAGTAGGGAAAGCGTTGGATAGCGTAGGGGTAAAAATTACTATTCCCACTCCAGATAGTGCAACAGTAGGGAAAGCGTTGGATAGCGTAGGGGTAAATATTACAATTCCCACTCCAGAGAGTGCAACAGTAGGGAAAGGGTTGGATAGTGTAGGGGTAAAAAGTTACTATTGCCACACCAAAGAGTGCAACAGTAGGGAAAGCGTTGGATAGCGTAGGGGTAAAAATTACTATTCCCACTCCAAAGAGTGCAACAGTAGGGAAAGCGTTGGATAGCGTAGGGGTAAAAATTACTATTCCCACTCCAGATAGTGCAACAGTAGGGAAAGCGTTGGATAGCGTAGGGGTAAAAATTACAATTCCCACTCCAGAGAGTGCAACAGTAGGGAAAGCGTTGGATAGCGTAGGGGTAAACATTACTATTCCCACTCCAAAGAGTGCAACAGTAGGGAAAGCGTTGGATAGCGTAGGGGTAATAATTACTATTCCCACTCCAGAGAGTGCAACAGTAGGGAAAGCGTTGGATAGCGTAGGGGTAAAAGTTACTATTCCCACTCCAGAGAGTGCAACAGTAGGGAAAGCGTTGGATAGCGTAGGAGTAAAAATTACTATTCCCACTCCAGAGAGTGCAACAGTAGGGAAAGCGTTGGATAGCGTAGGGGGAAAAATTACTATTCCCACTCCAGAGAGTGCAACAGTAGGGAAAGCGTTGGATAGCGCAGGGGTAAAAATTACTATTCCCACTCCAGAGAGTGCAACAGTAGGGAAAGCGTTGGATAGTGTAGAGGTAAAAATTACTATTCCCACTCCAGAGAGTGCAACAGTAGGGAAAGCGTTGGATAGCGTAGGGGTAAAAATTACTATTCCCACTCCAAAGAGTGCAACAGTAGGGAAAGCGTTGGATAGCGTAGGGGTAAAAATTACTATTCCCACTCCAGAGAGTGCAACAGTAGAGAAAGCGTTGGATAGCGTAGGGGTAAAAGTTACTATTCCCACTCCAGAGAGTGCAACAGTAGGGAAAGCGTTGGATAGCGTAGGAGTAAAAATTACTATTCCCACTCCAGAGAGGGCAACAGTAGGGAAAGCGTTGGATAGCGTAGGGGTAAAAATTACTATTCCCACTCCAGAGAGTGCAACAGTAGGGAAAGCGTTGGATAGCGCAGGGGTAAAAATTACTATTCCCACTCCAGAGAGTGCAACAGTAGGGAAAGCGTTGGATAGCGTAGAGGTAAAAATTACTATTCCCACTCCAAAGAGTGCAACAGTAGGGAAAGCGTTGGATAGCGTAGGGTTAAAAATTACTATTCCCACTCCAGATAGTGCAACAGTAGGGAAAGCGTTGGATAGCGTAGGGGTAAATATTACAATTCCCACTCCAGAGAGTGCAGCAGTAGGGAAAGCGTTGGATAGCGTAGGGGTAAAAATTACTATTAGCACTCCAAAGAGTGCAACAGTAGGGAAAGCGTTGGATAGCATAGGGGTAAAAATTACTATTCCCACTCCAGAGAGTGCAACAGTAGGGAAAGCGTTGGATAGCGTAGGGGGAAAAATTACTATTCCCACTCCAGAGAGTGCAACAGTAGGGAAAGCGTTGGATAGCGCAGGGGTAAAAATTACTATTCCCACTCCAGAGAGTGCAACAGTAGGGAAAGCGTTGGATAGCGTAGAGGTAAAAATTACTATTCCCACTCCAGAGAGTGCAACAGTAGGGAAAGCATTGGATAGCGTAGGGGTAAAAATTACTATTCCCACTCCAAAGAGTGCAACAGTAGGGAAAGCGTTGGATAGCGTAGGGGTAAAAATTACTATTCCAACTCCAGAGAGTGCAACAGTAGAGAAAGCGTTGGATAGCGTAGGGGTAAAAGTTACTATTCCCACTCCAGAGAGTGCAACAGTAGGGAAAGCGTTGGATAGCGTAGGAGTAAAAATTACTATTCCCACTCCAGAGAGGGCAACAGTAGGGAAAGCGTTGGATAGCGTAGGGGTAAAAATTACTATTCCCACTCCAGAGAGTGCAACAGTAGGGAAAGCGTTGGATAGCGCAGGGGTAAAAATTACTATTCCCACTCCAGAGAGTGCAACAGTAGGGAAAGCGTTGGATAGCGTAGAGGTAAAAATTACTATTCCCACTCCAAAGAGTGCAACAGTAGGGAAAGCGTTGGATAGCGTAGGGGTAAAAATTACTATTCCCACTCCAGATAGTGCAACAGTAGGGAAAGCGTTGGATAGCGTAGGGGTAAATATTACAATTCCCACTCCAGAGAGTGCAACAGTAGGGAAAGCGTTGGATAGCGTAGGGGTAAAAATTACTATTAGCACTCCAAAGAGTGCAACAGTAGGGAAAGCGTTGGATAGCGTAGGGGTAAAAATTACTATTCCCACTCCAGATAGTGCAACAGTAGGGAAAGCGTTGGATAGCGTAGGGGTAAAAATTACAATTCCCACTCCAGAGAGTGCAACAGTAGGGAAAGCGTTGGATAGCGTAGGGGTAAAAATTACTATTCCCACTCCAAAGAGTGCAACAGTAGGGAAAGCGTTGGATAGTGTAGGGGTAATAATTACTATTCCCACTCCAGAGAGTACAACAGTAGGGAAAGCGTTGGATAGCGTAGGGGTAAAAGTTACTATTCCCACTCCAGAGAGTGCAACAGTAGGGAAAGCGTTGGATAGCGCAGGGGTAAAAATTACTATTCCCACTCCAGAGAGTGCAATAGTAGGGAAAACGTTGGATAGCGTAGAGGTAAAAATTACTATTCCCACTCCAAAGAGTGCAACAGTAGGGAAAGCGTTGGATAGCGTAGGGGTAAAAATTACTGTTCCCACTCCAGATAGTGCAACAGTAGGGAAAGCGTTGGATAGCGTAGGGGTAAAAATTACAATTCCCACTCCAGAGAGTGCAACAGTAGGGAAAGCGTTAGATAGCGTAGGGGTAAAAATTACTATTCCCACTCCAAAGAGTGCAACAGTAGGGAAAGCGTTGGATAGCGTGGGGGTAAAAATTACTATTCCCACTCCAGAGAGTGCAACAGTAGGGAAAGCGTTGGATAGCGTAGGGGTAAAAGTTACTATTCCCACTCCAGATAGTGCAACAGTAGGGAAAGCGTTGGATAGCGTAGGGGTAAAAATTACAATTCCCACTCCAGAGAGTGCAACAGTAGGGAAAGCGTTGGATAGCGTAGGGGTAAAAATTACTATTCCCACTCCAAAGAGTGCAACAGTAGGGAAAGCGTTGGATAGCGTAGGGGTAAAAATTACTATTCCCACTCCAGATAGTGCAACAATAGGAAAAGCGTTGGATACCTTAGGGGTAAAAATTACTATTCCCACTCCAAAGAGTGCAACAGTAGGGAAAGCTTTGGATAGCGTAGGGGTAAAAATTACTATTCCCACTCCAGAGAGTGCAACAGTAGGGAAAGTGTTGGATAGCGTAGGGGTAAAAATTACTATTCCCACTCCAAAGAGTGCAACAGTAGGGAAAGCGTTGGATAGCGTAGGGGTAAACATTACTATTCCCACTCCAGAGAGTGCAACAGTAGGGAAAGCGTTGGATAGCAAAGGGGTAAAAGTTACTATTCCCACTCCAGATAGTGCAACAGTAGGGAAAGCGTTGGATAGCGTAGGGGTAAAAATTACAATTCCCACTCCAGAGAGTGCAACAGTAGGGAAAGCATTGGATAGCGTAGGGGTAAAAATTACTATTCCCACTCCAAAGAGTGCAACAGTAGGGAAAGCGTTGGATAGCGTAGGGGTAAAAATTACTATTCCCACTCCAGATAGTGCAACAGTAGGGAAAGGGTTGGATAGCGTAGGGGGAAAAATTACTATTCCCACTCCAGAGAGTGCAACAGTAGGGAAAGCGTTGGATAGCGCAGGGGTAAAAATTACTATTCCCACTCCAGAGAGTGCAACAGTAGGGAAAGCGTTGGATAGCGTAGAGGTAAAAATTACTATTCCCACTCCAAAGAGTGCAACAGTAGGGAAAGCGTTGGATAGCGTAGGGGTAAAAATTACTATTCCCACTCCAGATAGTGCAACAGTAGGGAAAGCGTTGGATAGCGTAGGGGTAAAAATTACAATTCCCACTCCAGAGAGTGCAACAGTAGGGAAAGCGTTGGATAGCGTAGGGGTAAAAATTACTATTCCCACTCCAAAGAGTGCAACAGTAGGGAAAGCGTTGGATAGCGTGGGGGTAAAAATTACTATTCCCACTCCAGAGAGTGCAACAGTAGGGAAAGCGTTGGATAGCGTAGGGGTAAAAGTTACTATTCCCACTCCAGATAGTGCAACAGTAGGGAAAGCGTTGGATAGCGTAGGGGTAAAAATTACAATTCCCACTCCAGAGAGTGCAACAGTAGGGAAAGCGTTGGATAGCGTAGGGGTAAAAATTACTATTCCCACTCCAAAAAGTGCAACAGTAGGGAAAGCGTTGGATAGCGTAGGGGTAAAAATTACTATTCCCACTCCAGATAGTGCAACAGTAGGAAAAGCGTTGGATACCATAGGGGTAAAAATTACTATTCCCACTCCAAAGAGTGCAACAGTAGGGAAAGCTTTGGATAGCGTAGGGGTAAAAATGACTATTCCCACTCCAGAGAGTGCAACAGTAGGGAAAGCGTTGGATAGCGTAGGGGTAAAAGTTACTATTCCCACTCCTGAGAGTGCAACAGTAGGGAAAGCGTTGGATAGCGTAGGAGTAAAAATTACTATTCCCACTCCAGAGAGTGCAACAGTAGGGAAAGCGTTGGATAGCGTAGGGGGAAAAATTACTATTCCCACTCCAGAGAGTGCAACAGTAGGGAAAGCGTTGGATAGCGCAGGGGTAAAAATTACTATTCCCACTCCAGAGAGTGCAACAGTAGGGAAAGCGTTGGATAGCGTAGAGGTAAAAATTACTATTCCCACTCCAGAGAGTGCAACAGTAGGGAAAGCGTTGGATAGCGTAGGGGTAAAAATTACTATTCCCACTCCAAAGAGTGCAACAGTAGGGAAAGCGTTGGATAGCGTAGGGGTAAAAATTACTATTCCCACTCCAGAGAGTGCAACAGTAGAGAAAGCGTTGGATAGCGTAGGGGTAAAAGTTACTATTCCCACTCCAGAGAGTGCAACAGTAGGGAAAGCGTTGGATAGCGTAGGAGTAAAAATTACTATTCCCACTCCAGAGAGGGCAACAGTAGGGAAAGCGTTGGATAGCGTAGGGGTAAAAATTACTATTCCCACTCCAGAGAGTGCAACAGTAGGGAAAGCGTTGGATAGCGCAGGGGTAAAAATTACTATTCCCACTCCAGAGAGTGCAACAGTAGGGAAAGCGTTGGATAGCGTAGAGGTAAAAATTACTATTCCCACTCCAAAGAGTGCAACAGTAGGGAAAGCGTTGGATAGCGTAGGGTTAAAAATTACTATTCCCACTCCAGATAGTGCAACAGTAGGGAAAGCGTTGGATAGCGTAGGGGTAAATATTACAATTCCCACTCCAGAGAGTGCAGCAGTAGGGAAAGCGTTTGATAGCGTAGGGGTAAAAATTACTATTAGCACTCCAAAGAGTGCAACAGTAGGGAAAGCGTTGGATAGCATAGGGGTAAAAATTACTATTCCCACTCCAGAGAGTGCAACAGTAGGGAAAGCGTTGGATAGCGTAGGGGGAAAAATTACTATTCCCACTCCAGAGAGTGCAACAGTAGGGAAAGCGTTGGATAGCGCAGGGGTAAAAATTACTATTCCCACTCCAGAGAGTGCAACAGTAGGGAAAGCGTTGGATAGCGTAGAGGTAAAAATTACTATTCCCACACCAGAGAGTGCAACAGTAGGGAAAGCGTTGGATAGCGTAGGGGTAAAAATTACTATTCCCACTCCAAAGAGTGCAACAGTAGGGAAAGCGTTGGATAGCGTAGGGGTAAAAATTACTATTCCCACTCCAAAGAGTGCAACAGTAGGGAAAGCGTTGGATAGCGTAGGGGTAAAAATTACTATTCCCACTCCAGAGAGTGCAACAGTAGAGAAAGCGTTGGATAGCGTAGGGGTAAAAG
This sequence comes from Lissotriton helveticus, assembly GCF_964261635.1. Lineage (NCBI taxonomy): Eukaryota > Metazoa > Chordata > Amphibia > Caudata > Salamandridae > Lissotriton > Lissotriton helveticus. Next base: position 436,366,488 of record NC_136070.1, on the reverse strand, counting down.
TTACCATTCCCACTCCAGAGAGTGCAACAGTAGGGAAAGCGTTGGATAGCGTAGGAGTAAAAACTTACTATTCCCACTCCAGAGAGGGCAACAGTAGGGAAAGCGTTGGATAGCGTAGGGGTAAAAATTACTATTCCCACTCCAGAGAGTGCAACAGTAGGGAAAGTGTTGGATAGCGCAGGGGTAAAAATTACTATTCCCACTCCAGAGAGTGCAACAGTAGGGAAAGCGTTGGATAGCGTAGAGGTAAAAATTACTATTCCCACTCCAAAGAGTGCAACAGTAGGGAAAGCGTTGGATAGCGTAGGGGTAAAAATTACTATTCCCACTCCAGATAGTGCAACAGTAGGGAAAGCGTTGGATAGCGTAGGGGTAAATATTACAATTCCCACTCCAGAGAGTGCAACAGTAGGGAAAGCGTTGGATAGCGTAGGGGTAAAAATTACTATTAGCACTCCAAAGAGTGCAACAGTAGGGAAAGCGTTGGATAGCGTAGGGGTAAAAATTACTATTCCCACTCCAGATAGTGCAACAGTAGGGAAAGCGTTGGATAGCGTAGGGGTAAAAATTACAATTCCCACTCCAGAGAGTGCAACAGTAGGGAAAGCGTTGGATAGCGTAGGGGTAAAAATTACTATTCCCACTCCAAAGAGTGCAACAGTAGGGAAAGCGTTGGATAGCGTAGGGGTAATAATTACTATTCCCACTCCAGAGAGTGCAACAGTAGGGAAAGCGTTGGATAGCGTAGGGGTAAAAGTTACTATTCCCACTCCAGAGAGTGCAACAGTAGGGAAAGCGTTGGATAGCGCAGGGGTAAAAATTACTATTCCCACTCCAGAGAGTGCAACAGTAGGGAAAGCGTTGGATAGCGTAGGGGTAAAAATTACTATTCCCACTCCAAAGAGTGCAACAGTAGGGAAAGCGTTGGATAGCGTGGGGGTAAAAATTACTATTCCCACTCCAGAGAGTGCAACAGTAGGGAAAGCGTTGGCTAGCGTAGGGGTAAAAGTTACTATTCCCACTCCAGATAGTGCAACAGTAGGGAAAGCGTTGGATAGCGTAGGGGTAAAAATTACAATTCCCACTCCAGAGAGTGCAACAGTAGGGAAAGCGTTGGATAGCGTAGGGGTAAAAACTTACTATTCCCACTCCAAAGAGTGCAACAGTAGGGAAAGCGTTGGATAGCGTAGGGGTAAAAATTACTATTCCCACTCCAGATAGTGCAACAATAGGAAAAGCGTTGGATACCGTAGGGGTAAAAATTACTATTCCCACTCCAAAGAGTGCAACAGTAGGGAAAGCTTTGGATAGCGTAGGGGTAAAAATTACTATTCCCACTCCAGAGAGTGCAACAGTAGGGAAAGTGTTGGATAGCGTAGGGGTAAAAATTACTATTCCCACTCCAAAGAGTGCAACAGTAGGGAAAGCGTTGGATAGCGTAGGGGTAAAAATTACTATTCCCACTCCAAAGAGTGCAACAGTAGGGAAAGCGTTGGATAGCGTAGGGGTAAACATTACTATTCCCACTCCAGAGAGTGCAACAGTAGGGAAAGCGTTGGATAGCAAAGGGGTAAAAGTTACTATTCCCACTCCAGATAGTGCAACAGTAGGGAAAGCGTTGGATAGCGTAGGGGTAAAAATTACAATTCCCACTCCAGAGAGTGCAACAGTAGGGAAAGCATTGGATAGCGTAGGGGTAAAAATTACTATTCCCACTCCAAAGAGTGCAACAGTAGGGAAAGCGTTGGATAGCGTAGGGGTAAAAATTACTATTCCCACTCCAGATAGTGCAACAGTAGGGAAAGGGTTGGATAGCGTAGGGGGAAAAATTACTATTCCCACTCCAGAGAGTGCAACAGTAGGGAAAGCGTTGGATAGCGCAGGGGTAAAAATTACTATTCCCACTCCAGAGAGTGCAACAGTAGGGAAAGCGTTGGATAGCGTAGAGGTAAAAATTACTATTCCCACTCCAAAGAGTGCAACAGTAGGGAAAGCGTTGGATAGCGTAGGGGTAAACATTACTATTCCCACTCCAGAGAGTGCAACAGTAGGGAAAGCGTTGGATAGCGTAGGGGTAAAAGTTACTATTCCCACTCCAGAGAGTGCAACAGTAGGGAAAGCGTTGGATAGCGTAGGAGTAAAAATTACTATTCCCACTCCAGAGAGGGCAACAGTAGGGAAAGCGTTGGATAGCGTAGGGGTAAAAATTACTATTCCCACTCCAGAGAGTGCAACAGTAGGGAAAGCGTTGGATAGCGCAGGGGTAAAAATTACTATTCCCACTCCAGAGAGTGCAACAGTAGGGAAAGCGTTGGATAGCGTAGAGGTAAAAATTACTATTCCCACTCCAAAGAGTGCAACAGTAGGGAAAGCGTTGGATAGCGTAGGGTTAAAAATTACTATTCCCACTCCAGATAGTGCAACAGTAGGGAAAGCGTTGGATAGCGTAGGGGTAAATATTACAATTCCCACTCCAGAGAGTGCAGCAGTAGGGAAAGCGTTGGATAGCGTAGGGGTAAAAATTACTATTAGCACTCCAAAGAGTGCAACAGTAGGGAAAGCGTTGGATAGCATAGGGGTAAAAATTACTATTCCCACTCCAGAGAGTGCAACAGTAGGGAAAGCGTTGGATAGCGTAGGGGGAAAAATTACTATTCCCACTCCAGAGAGTGCAACAGTAGGGAAAGCGTTGGATAGCGCAGGGGTAAAAATTACTATTCCCACTCCAGAGAGTGCAACAGTAGGGAAAGCGTTGGATAGCGTAGAGGTAAAAATTACTATTCCCACTCCAGAGAGTGCAACAGTAGGGAAAGCGTTGGATAGCGTAGGGGTAAAAATTACTATTCCCACTCCAAAGAGTGCAACAGTAGGGAAAGCGTTCCAAAAACACCTGGGCACGGAACTGGAATAGATTAGATTACCCCTCCTTGACCTCCATGCTACACGACTCTACTCCTATCCTTACTGGCTTAACATCTACCTCTCAAGCCGAAGCCATTAACATCTGGCTGGCGGATGGCTGCGACTCTGTGGCGCCCTTACGCCGCATCTCCATCCGCCGACCTAAGGACTGTAATAGATGGTTCAATGACCATCTAAAAGACCTTAAATTGAGCGCCCGACAAGCTGAAAGGCAATGGAGGAAAAACTACGATCCCCTATTAAAAACCCACTACTTATCAGCTCTGGACAAATATAAAACAGCGATCTTGGCTGCTAAGTCCACCTACTTTTCATTTAAAATTACCTCCGCCGAAAACAAACCCAGGGAAATTTTTAGAACAGTGAATGACCTGGCATTCTCAGACCGTACCTCGCCCAATATCCTTCCCTCCCAACTTCTCTGCGACCAGCTCAATACCTATTTTTTGGACAAAATAGCAACCATTAAGGTCAATATCCCTCCACCCTCCTCTGCCTTCGTCGACCCCGCCCCCCCTCCCCTCCCTTACCTGCTTACTTCTATTCCTCCCCTCACGCAGGATTCCTTCCTGGAGATACTCCCTAAAGTGAAGTCGGGATCTCCCGCGGACGTCTGCCCAGCACGAGTCCTGCAGCAAATCTACTCCAGCTGCCCCGACCCCCCCATTGCCTTCCTCAACAGCTCCCTGGCACAAGGCGTAGTACCCTATCCACTTAAGGCAGCTACCATAGTGCCCATCTTGAAGAAATCTGGCGCTGACTCCTCTATCTCGGCCAACTATCGCCCTATCTCCTTGCTACCCTTCCTGGGCAAGGTGATGGAACGCCATGTCACCGCGGTGCTCAGCGCCCATGTTGAGGCAAATGGGAGTTTGGCCTCCCGCCAAGCTGGGTTTCGTCCCAGGCACTCGACCGAGTCAGTCGTGGTCTCAGTCTTGGACAAACTCAGAAAAGGTATGGACGAAAATAAACACCAGGCACTGGTCCTCCTTGATCTTTCCGCCGCCTTTGACACGGTGGACCACACCATCCTACTCACCCGTGTCAAGGCGGCTGGCATCGGGGGATCAGCTCTGATCTGGCTCTCCTCCTTTCTGAGGGAACGCACTCAGGCGGTCCGACTAGGCAACTTCACGGCTACTCCCCTCCCTGTCACTTGCGGTGTTCCCCAGGGTTCCTCGCTTTCCCCTTTACTTTTCAACCTTTATATCTTTCCTCTCATCTTTGCACTACAGCGGCTGGAGGTCACTGTCTATAACTACGCGGATGACCTCCAGCTCATCTTTGATCTGTCCCCCTCTCCTCTTTCGGTCTCCAATTTCCAGTCAACTATGACATTCATCAGGGACTGGATGAACCACAACCACCTTAAATTGAACCCGGATAAAACCGAGCTGGTCCTCACCGGTGGTTCATCCAGTCCCTGGAACTCTCTCTTCTGGCCCCCTTCTCTTGGCTCTGCACCGACCCCCTCCACCACGGTCAAAACACTTGGGGTCAAAATTAACAGCCAACTCACTCTTCATTCACAAATTAGCTCTGTGGTGTCCTCTTGTTTCCTTTCTCTCCGCACTATCCGCACTGTTTCTCGCTTCTTTTCCCCCCAGGCACTCAGGATCATCATGGCCGCACTTGTAATATCCAAATTGGACTACGCAAACGCTCTTTACCACGGCATCCCTGCTTATAGTTTGCGTAGACTCCAGACCGTTCAGAATCAAGCGGCCCGGCTTGTGTACGGCCTCCCTCGATATCACCATTCCACCCCCCTTCTCAGGGAGCTCCACTGGCTCCCCATAAAGGAACGGGCTCTATTCAAGATCGGGTGCATGGTTTTCCAGGCCCGTCAGGGCTCTGCCCCTGCCTTCATCTCCTCACTAATCAAGTCCTATGTACCTGCAAGAGAACTTCGGTCTTCCTCCAGGTCCCTCCTCCAGATCCCTCGCTTCACTCGCAAAAAGTGGGGCGGGGCTAATTTCTCCACCCTAGCCCCAACCTTCTGGAACTCACTTCCTGACCACCTCCGCTCTGCTACTCAGTATCTCCCTTTTCGCAGAGAACTAAAAACGTTTCTTTTTAGTCAGGCTTTCCCCACTTAAAAACTCCCTCAATATTTTTTTTTTCATCTCTCCCTGGTCCCTCTTCATCTCAGTTGCCGATCCCCCCAGCGCCAAGAAACCGCAAGGTGTACGCTGCGCTCTACAAGTATTTTAAATTAGAAATTAGAAATTAGCGTTGGATAGCGTAGGGGTAAAAATTACTATTCCCACTCCAGAGAGTGCAACAGTAGAGAAAGCGTTGGATAGCGTAGGGGTAAAAGTTACTATTCCCACTCCAGAGAGTGCAACAGTAGGGAAAGCGTTGGATAGCGTAGGAGTAAAAACTTACTATTCCCACTCCAGAGAGGGCAACAGTAGGGAAAGCGTTGGATAGCGTAGGGGTAAAAATTACTATTCCCACTCCAGAGAGTGCAACAGTAGGGAAAGTGTTGGATAGCGCAGGGGTAAAAATTACTATTCCCACTCCAGAGAGTGCAACAGTAGGGAAAGCGTTGGATAGCGTAGAGGTAAAAATTACTATTCCCACTCCAAAGAGTGCAACAGTAGGGAAAGCGTTGGATAGCGTAGGGGTAAAAATTACTATTCCCACTCCAGATAGTGCAACAGTAGGGAAAGCGTTGGATAGCGTAGGGGTAAATATTACAATTCCCACTCCAGAGAGTGCAACAGTAGGGAAAGCGTTGGATAGCGTAGGGGTAAAAATTACTATTAGCACTCCAAAGAGTGCAACAGTAGGGAAAGCGTTGGATAGCGTAGGGGTAAAAATTACTATTCCCACTCCAGATAGTGCAACAGTAGGGAAAGCGTTGGATAGCGTAGGGGTAAAAATTACAATTCCCACTCCAGAGAGTGCAACAGTAGGGAAAGCGTTGGATAGCGTAGGGGTAAAAATTACTATTCCCACTCCAAAGAGTGCAACAGTAGGGAAAGCGTTGGATAGCGTAGGGGTAATAATTACTATTCCCACTCCAGAGAGTGCAACAGTAGGGAAAGCGTTGGATAGCGTAGGGGTAAAAGTTACTATTCCCACTCCAGAGAGTGCAACAGTAGGGAAAGCGTTGGATAGCGCAGGGGTAAAAATTACTATTCCCACTCCAGAGAGTGCAACAGTAGGGAAAGCGTTGGATAGCGTAGGGGTAAAAATTACTATTCCCACTCCAAAGAGTGCAACAGTAGGGAAAGCGTTGGATAGCGTGGGGGTAAAAATTACTATTCCCACTCCAGAGAGTGCAACAGTAGGGAAAGCGTTGGCTAGCGTAGGGGTAAAAGTTACTATTCCCACTCCAGATAGTGCAACAGTAGGGAAAGCGTTGGATAGCGTAGGGGTAAAAATTACAATTCCCACTCCAGAGAGTGCAACAGTAGGGAAAGCGTTGGATAGCGTAGGGGTAAAAACTTACTATTCCCACTCCAAAGAGTGCAACAGTAGGGAAAGCGTTGGATAGCGTAGGGGTAAAAATTACTATTCCCACTCCAGATAGTGCAACAATAGGAAAAGCGTTGGATACCGTAGGGGTAAAAATTACTATTCCCACTCCAAAGAGTGCAACAGTAGGGAAAGCTTTGGATAGCGTAGGGGTAAAAATTACTATTCCCACTCCAGAGAGTGCAACAGTAGGGAAAGTGTTGGATAGCGTAGGGGTAAAAATTACTATTCCCACTCCAAAGAGTGCAACAGTAGGGAAAGCGTTGGATAGCGTAGGGGTAAAAATTACTATTCCCACTCCAAAGAGTGCAACAGTAGGGAAAGCGTTGGATAGCGTAGGGGTAAACATTACTATTCCCACTCCAGAGAGTGCAACAGTAGGGAAAGCGTTGGATAGCAAAGGGGTAAAAGTTACTATTCCCACTCCAGATAGTGCAACAGTAGGGAAAGCGTTGGATAGCGTAGGGGTAAAAATTACAATTCCCACTCCAGAGAGTGCAACAGTAGGGAAAGCATTGGATAGCGTAGGGGTAAAAATTACTATTCCCACTCCAAAGAGTGCAACAGTAGGGAAAGCGTTGGATAGCGTAGGGGTAAAAATTACTATTCCCACTCCAGATAGTGCAACAGTAGGGAAAGGGTTGGATAGCGTAGGGGGAAAAATTACTATTCCCACTCCAGAGAGTGCAACAGTAGGGAAAGCGTTGGATAGCGCAGGGGTAAAAATTACTATTCCCACTCCAGAGAGTGCAACAGTAGGGAAAGCGTTGGATAGCGTAGAGGTAAAAATTACTATTCCCACTCCAAAGAGTGCAACAGTAGGGAAAGCGTTGGATAGCGTAGGGGTAAAAATTACTATTCCCACTCCAGATAGTGCAACAGTAGGGAAAGCGTTGGATAGCGTAGGGGTAAAAATTACAATTCCCACTCCAGAGAGTGCAACAGTAGGGAAAGCGTTGGATAGCGTAGGGGTAAAAATTACTATTCCCACTCCAAAGAGTGCAACAGTAGGGAAAGCGTTGGATAGCGTGGGGGTAAAAATTACTATTCCCACTCCAGAGAGTGCAACAGTAGGGAAAGCGTTGGATAGCGTAGGGGTAAAAGTTACTATTCCCACTCCAGATAGTGCAACAGTAGGGAAAGCGTTGGATAGCGTAGGGGTAAAAATTACAATTCCCACTCCAGAGAGTGCAACAGTAGGGAAAGCGTTGGATAGCGTAGGGGTAAAAATTACTATTCCCACTCCAAAGAGTGCAACAGTAGGGAAAGCGTTGGATAGCGTAGGGGTAAAAATTACTATTCCCACTCCAGATAGTGCAACAGTAGGAAAAGCGTTGGATACCGTAGGGGTAAAAATTACTATTCCCACTCCAAAGAGTGCAACAGTAGGGAAAGCTTTGGATAGCGTAGGGGTAAAAATTACTATTCCCACTCCAGAGAGTGCAACAGTAGGGAAAGTGTTGGATAGCGTAGGGGTAAAAATTACTATTCCCACTCCAAAGAGTGCAACAGTAGGGAAAGCGTTGGATAGCGTAGGGGTAAAAATTACTATTCCCACTCCAAAGAGTGCAACAGTAGGGAAAGCGTTGGATAGCGTAGGGGTAAACATTACTATTCCCACTCCAGAGAGTGCAACAGTAGGGAAAGAGTTGGATAGCAAAGGGGTAAAAGTTACTATTCCCACTCCAGATAGTGCAACAGTAGGGAAAGCGTTGGATAGCGTAGGGGTACAAATTACAATTCCCACTCCAGAGAGTGCAACAGTAGGGAAAGCATTGGATAGCGTAGGGGTAAAAATTACTATTCCCACTCCAAAGAGTGCAACAGTAGGGAAAGCGTTGGATAGCGTAGGGGTAAAAATTACTATTCCCACCCAGATAGTGCAACAGTAGGGAAAGGGTTGGATAGCGTAGGGGGAAAAAATACTATTCCCACTCCAGAGAGTGCAACAGTAGGGAAAGCGTTGGATAGCGCAGGGGTAAAAATTACTATTCCCACTCCAGAGAGTGCAACAGTAGGGAAAGCGTTGGACAGCGTAGAGGTAAAAATTACTATTCCCACTCCAAAGAGTGCAACAGTAGGGAAAGCGTTGGATAGCGTAGGGGTAAAAATTACTATTCCCACTCCAGATAGTGCAACAGTAGGGAAAGCGCTGGATAGCGTAGGGGTAAAAATTACAATTCCCACTCCAGAGAGTGCAACAGTAGGGAAAGCGTTGGATAGCGTAGGGGTAAAAATTACTATTCCCACTCCAAAGAGTGCAACAGTAGGGAAAGCGATGGATAGCGTGGGGGTAAAAATTACTATTCCCACTCCAGAGAGTGCAACAGTAGGGAAAGCGTTGGATAGCGTAGTAGTAAAAGTTACTATTCCCACTCCAGATAGTGCAACAGTAGGGAAAGCGTTGGATAGCGTAGGGGTAAAAATTACAATTCCCACTCCAGAGAGTGCAACAGTAGGGAAAGCGTTGGATAGCGTAGGGGTAAAAATTACTATTCCCACTCCAAAGAGTGCAACAGTAGGGAAAGCGTTGGATAGCGTAAGGGTAAAAATACTATTCCCACTCCAGATAGTGCAACAGTAGGAAAAGCGTTGGATAGCGTAGGGGTAAAAATTACTATTCCCACTCCAAAGAGTGCAACAGTAGGGAAAGCGTTGGATAGCGTAGGGGTAAAAATTACTATTCCCACTCCAGAGAGTGCAACAGTAGGGAAAGTGTTGGATAGCGTAGGGGTAAAAATTACTATTCCCACTCCAAAGAGTGCAACAGTAGGGAAAGCGTTGGATAGCGTAGGGGTAAAAATTACTATTCCCACTCCAAGGAGTGCAATAGTAGGGAAAGCGTTGGATAGCGTAGGGGTAAAAATTACTATTCCCACTCCAGAGAGTGCAACAGTAGGGAAAGCTTTGGATAGCAAAGGGGTAAAAGTTACTATTCCCACTCCAGATAGTGCAACAGTAGGGAAAGCGTTGGATAGCGTAGGGGTAAAAATTACAATTCCCACTCCAGAGAGTGCAACAGTAGGGAAAGCATTGGATAGCGTAGGGGTAAAAATTACTATTCCCACTCCAAAGAGTGCAACAGTAGGGAAAGCGTTGGATAGCGTAGGGGTAAAAATTACTATTCCCACTCCAGATAGTGCAACAGTAGGGAAAGCGTTGGATAGCGTAGGGGTAAAAATTACAATTCCCACTCCAGAGAGTGCAACAATAGGGAAAGCGTTGGATAGCGTAGGGGTAAAAATTACTATTCCCACGCCAAAGAGTGCAACAGTTGGGAAAGCGTTGGATAGGGTAGGGGTAAAAATTACTATTCCCACTCCAGAGAGTGCAACAGTAGGGAAAGCGTTGGATAGCGTAGGGGTAAAAGTTACTATTCCCACTCCAGAGAGTGCAACAGTAGGGAAAGCGTTGGATAGCGTAGGAGTAAAAATTACTATTCCCACTCCAGAGAGTGCAACAGTAGGGAAAGCGTTGGATAGCGTAGGGGTAAAAATTACTATTCCCACTCCAGAGAGTGCAACAGTAGTGCAACAGTAGGGAAAGCGTTGGATAGCGCAGGGGTAAAATTACTATTCCCACTCCAGAGAGTGCAACAGTAGGGAAAGCGTTGGATAGCGTAGGGGTAAAAATTACTATTCCCACTCCAAAGAGTGCAACAGTAGGGAAAGCGTTGGATAGCGTAGGGGTAAAAATTACTATTCCCACTCCAGAGAGTGCAACAGTAGGGAAAGCGTTGGATAGCGTAGGGGTAAAAATTACTATTCCCACTCCAAAGAGTGCAACAGTAGGGAAAGCGTTGGATAGCAAAGGGGTAAAAGTTACTATTCCCACTCCAGATAGTGCAACAGTAGGGAAAGCGTTGGATAGCGTAGGGGTAAAAATTACAATTCCCACTCCAGAGAGTGCAACAGTAGGGAAAGCATTGGATAGCGTAGGGGTAAAAATTACAATTCCCACTCCAGAGAGTGCAACAGTAGGGAAAGCGTTGGATAGCGTAGGGGTAAAAATTACTATTCCCACTCCAAAGAGTGCAACAGTAGGGAAAGCGTTGGATAGCGTAGGGGTAAAAATTACTATTCCCACTCCAAAGAGTGCAACAGTAGGGAAAGCGTTGGATAGCGTAGGGGTAAAAATTACTATTCCCACTCCAAAGAGTGCAACAGTAGGGAAAGCGTTGGATAGCGTAGGGGTAAAAATTACTATTCCCACTCCAGAGAGTGCAACAGTAGGGAAAGCGTTGGATAGCAAAGGGGTAAAAGTTACTATTCCCACTCCAAGGAGTGCAACAGTAGGGAAAGCGTTGGATAGCGTGGGGGTAAAAATTACTATTCCCACTCCAGAGAGTGCAACAGTAGGGAAAGAGTTGGATAGCGTAGTAGTAAAAGTTACTATTCCCACTCCAGATAGTGCAACAGTAGGGAAAGCGTTGGATAGCGTAGGGGTAAAAATTACTATTCCCACTCCAGAGAGTGCAACAGTAGGGAAAGCGTTGGATAGCGTAGGGGTAAAAATTACTATTCCCACTCCAAAGAGTGCAACAGTAGGGAAAGCGTTGGATAGCAAAGGGGTAAAAGTTACTATTCCCACTCCAGATAGTGCAACAGTAGGGAAAGCGTTGGATAGCGTAGGGGTAAAAATTACAATTCCCACTCCAGAGAGTGCAACAGTAGGGAAAGCATTGGATAGCGTAGGGGTAAAAATTACAATTCCCACTCCAGAGAGTGCAACAGTAGGGAAAGCGTTGGATAGCGTAGGGGTAAAAATTACTATTCCCACTCCAAAGAGTGCAACAGTAGGGAAAGCGTTGGATAGCGTAGGGGTAAAAATTACTATTCCCACTCCAAAGAGTGCAACAGTAGGGAAAGCGTTGGATAGCGTAGGGGTAAAAATTACTATTCCCACTCCAAAGAGTGCAACAGTAGGGAAAGCGTTGGATAGCGTAGGGGTAAAAATTACTATTCCCACTCCAGAGAGTGCAACAGTAGGGAAAGCGTTGGATAGCAAAGGGGTAAAAGTTACTATTCCCACTCCAGATAGTGCAACAGTGGGGAAAGCGTTGGATAGCGTAGGGGTAAAAATTACAATTCCCACTCCAGAGAGTGCAACAGTAGGGAAAGCATTGGATAGCGTAGGGGTAAACATTACTATTCCCACTCCAAAGAGTGCAACAGTAGGGAAAGCGTTGGATAGCGTAGGGGTAAACATTACTATTCCCACTCCAAAGAGTGCAACAGTAGGGAAAGCGTTGGATAGCGTAGGGGTAAAAATTACAATTCCCACTCCAGAGAGTGCAACAGTAGGGAAAGCATTGGATAGCGTAGGGGTAAAAATTACTATTCCCACTCCAAAGAGTGCAACAGTAGGGAAAGCGTTGGATAGCGTGGGGGTAAAAATTACTATTCCCACTCCAGAGAGTGCAACAGTAGGGAAAGAGTTGGATAGCGTAGTAGTAAAAGTTACTATTCCCACTCCAGATAGTGCAACAGTAGGGAAAGCGTTGGATAGCGTAGGGGTAAAAATTACAATTCCCACTCCAGAGAGTGCAACAGTAGGGAAAGCGTTGGATAGCGTAGGGGTAAAAATTACTATTCCCACTCCAAAGAGTGCAACAGTAGGGAAAGCGTTGGATAGCGTAGGGGTAAAAATACTATTCCCACTCCAGATAGTGCAACAGTAGGAAAAGCGTTGGATAGCGTAGGGGTAAAAATTACTATTCCCACTCCAAAGAGTGCAACAGTAGGGAAAGCGTTGGATAGCGTAGGGGTAAAAATTACTATTCCCACTCCAGAGAGTGCAACAGTAAGGAAATTGTTGGATAGCGTAGGGGTAAAAATTACTATTCCCACTCCAAAGAGTGCAACAGTAGGGAAAGCGTTGGATAGCGTAGGGGTAAAAATTACTATTCCCACTCCAAGGAGTGCAACAGTAGGGAAAGCGTTGGATAGCGTAGGGGTAAAAATTACTATTCCCACTCCAGAGAGTGCAACAGTAGGGAAAGCGTTGGATAGCAAAGGGGTAAAAGTTACTATTCCCACTCCAGATAGTGCAACAGTAGGGAAAGCATTGGATAGCGTAGGGGTAAAAATTACAATTCCCACTCCAGAGAGTGCAACAGTAGGGAAAGCATTGGATAGCGTAGGGGTAAAAATTACTATTCCCACTCCAAAGAGTGCAACAGTAGGGAAAGCGTTGGATAGCGTAGGGGTAAAAATTACTATTCCCACTCCAGAGAGTGCAACTGTAGGGAAAGCGTTGGATAGCGTAGGGGTAAAAATTACAATTCCCACTCCAGAGAGTGCAACAGTAGGGAAAGCATTGGATAGCGTAGGGGTAAAAATTACTATTCCCACTCCAAAGAGTGCAACAGTAGGGAAAGCGTTGGATAGCGTAGGGGTAAAAATTACTATTCCCACTCCAGAGAGTGCAACAGTTTGGAAAGCGTTGGATAGCGTAGGGGTAAAAGTTACTATTCCCACTCCAGAGAGTGCAACAGTAGGGAAAGCGTTGGATAGCGTAGGAGTAAAAATTACTATTCCCACTCCAGAGAGTGCAACAGTAGGGAAAGCGTTGGATAGCATAGGGGTAAAAATAACTATTCCCACTCCAAAGAGTGCAACAGTAGGGAAAGCGTTGGATAGCGTAGGGGTAAAAATTACTATTCCCACTCCAGATAGTGCAACAGTAGGGAAAGCGTTGGATAGCGTAGGGGTAAAAACTTACAATTCCCACTCCAGAGAGTGCAACAGTAGGGAAAGCGTTGGATAGCGTAGGGGTAAAAATTACTATTCCCACTCCAAAGAGTGCAACAGTAGGGAAAGCGTTGGATAGCGTAGGGGTAAAAGTTACTATTCCCACTCCAGATAGTGCAACAGTAGGGAAAGCGTTGGATAGCGTAGGGGTAAAAATTACAATTCCCACTCCAGAGAGTGCAACAGTAGGGAAAGCGTTGGATAGCGTAGGGGTAAAAATTACTATTCCCACTCCAAAGAGTGCAACAGTAGGGAAAGCGTTGGATAGCGTAGGGGTAAAAATTACTATTCCCACTCCAGATAGTGCAACAGTAGGAAAAGCGTTGGATACCGTAGGGGTAAAAATTACTATTCCCACTCCAAAGAGTGCAACAGTAGGGAAAGCTTTGGATAGCGTAGGGGTAAAAATTACTATTCCCACTCCAGAGAGTGCAACAGTAGGGAAAGTGTTGGATAGCGTAGGGGTAAAAATTACTATTCCCACTCCAAAGAGTGCAACAGTAGGGAAAGCGTTGGATAGCGTAGGGGTAAAAATTACTATTCCCACTCCAAAGAGTGCAACAGTAGGGAAAGCGTTGGATAGCGTAGGGGTAAACATTACTATTCCCACTCCAGAGAGTGCAACAGTAGGGAAAGCGTTGGATAGCGTAGAGGTAAAAATTACTATTCCCACTCCAAAGAGTGCAACAGTAGGGAAAGCGTTGGATAGCGTAGGGGTAAAAATTACTATTCCCACTCCAGACAGTGCAACAGTAGGGAAAGCGTTGGATAGCGTAGGGGTAAAAATTACAATTCCCACTCCAGAGAGTGCAACAGTAGGGAAAGCGTTGGATAGCGTAGGGGTAATAATTACTATTCCCACTCCAGAGAGTGCAACAGTAGGGAAAGCGTTGGATAGCGTAGGGGTAAAAGTTACTATTCCCACTCCAGAGAGTGCAACAGTAGGGAAAGCGTTGGATAGCGTAGGAGTAAAAATTACTATTCCCACTCCAGAGAGTGCAACAGTAGGGAAAGCGTTGGATAGCGTAGGGGGAAAAATTACTATTCCCACTCCAGAGAGTGCAACAGTAGGGAAAGCGTTGGATAGCGCAGGGGTAAAAATTACTATTCCCACTCCAGAGAGTGCAACAGTAGGGAAAGCGTTGGATAGCGTAGAGGTAAAAATTACTATTCCCACTCCAGAGAGTGCAACAGTAGGGAAAGCGTTGGATAGCGTAGGGGTAAAAATTACTATTCCCACTCCAAAGAGTGCAACAGTAGGGAAAGCGTTGGATAGCGTAGGGGTAAAAATTACTATTCCCACTCCAGAGAGTGCAACAGTAGAGAAAGCGTTGGATAGCGTAGGGGTAAAAGTTACTATTCCCACTCCAGAGAGTGCAACAGTAGGGAAAGCGTTGGATAGCGTAGGAGTAAAAATTACTATTCCCACTCCAGAGAGGGCAACAGTAGGGAAAGCGTTGGATAGCGTAGGGGTAAAAATTACTATTCCCACTCCAGAGAGTGCAACAGTAGGGAAAGCGTTGGATAGCGCAGGGGTAAAAATTACTATTCCCACTCCAGAGAGTGCAACAGTAGGGAAAGCGTTGGATAGCGTAGAGGTAAAAATTACTATTCCCACTCCAAAGAGTGCAACAGTAGGGAAAGCGTTGGATAGCGTAGGGTTAAAAATTACTATTCCCACTCCAGATAGTGCAACAGTAGGGAAAGCGTTGGATAGCGTAGGGGTAAATATTACAATTCCCACTCCAGAGAGTGCAGCAGTAGGGAAAGCGTTGGATAGCGTAGGGGTAAAAATTACTATTAGCACTCCAAAGAGTGCAACAGTAGGGAAAGTGTTGGATAGCATAGGGGTAAAAATTACTATTCCCACTCCAGAGAGTGCAACAGTAGGGAAAGCGTTGGATAGCGTAGGGGGAAAAATTACTATTCCCACTCCAGAGAGTGCAACAGTAGGGAAAGCGTTGGATAGCGCAGGGGTAAAAATTACTATTCCCACTCCAGAGAGTGCAACAGTAGGGAAAGCGTTGGATAGCGTAGAGGTAAAAATTACTATTCCCACTCCAGAGAGTGCAACAGTAGGGAAAGCGTTGGATAGCGTAGGGGTAAAAATTACTATTCCCACTCCAAAGAGTGCAACAGTAGGGAAAGCGTTGGATAGCGTAGGGGTAAAAATTACTATTCCCACTCCAGAGAGTGCAACAGTAGAGAAGGCGTTGGATAGCGTAGGGGTAAAAGTTACTATTCCCACTCCAGAGAGTGCAACAGTAGGGAAAGCGTTGGATAGCGTAGGAGTAAAAACTTACTATTCCCACTCCAGAGAGGGCAACAGTAGGGAAAGCGTTGGATAGCGTAGGGGTAAAAATTACTATTCCCACTCCAGAGAGTGCAACAGTAGGGAAAGCGTTGGATAGCGCAGGGGTAAAAATTACTATTCCCACTCCACAGAGTGCAACAGTAGGGAAAGCGTTGCATAGCGTAGAGGTAAAAATTACTATTCCCACTCCAAAGAGTGCAACAGTAGGGAAAGCGTTGGATAGCGTAGGGGTAAAAATTACTATTCCCACTCCAGATAGTGCAACAGTAGGGAAAGCGTTGGATAGCGTAGGGGTAAATATTACAATTCCCACTCCAGAGAGTGCAACAGTAGGGAAAGCGTTGGATAGCGTAGGGGTAAAAATTACTATTAGCACTCCAAAGAGTGCAACAGTAGGGAAAGCGTTGGATAGCGTAGGGGTAAAAATTACTATTCCCACTCCAAAGAGTGCAACAGTAGGGAAAGCGTTGGATAGCGTAGGGGTAAACATTACTATTCCCACTCCAGAGAGTCCAACAGTAGGGAAAGCGTTGGATAGCGTAGAGGTAAAAATTACTATTCCCACTCCAAAGAGTGCAACAGTAGGGAAAGCGTTGGATAGCGTAGGGGTAAAAATTACTATTCCCACTCCAGATAGTGCAACAGTAGGGAAAGCGTTGGATAGCGTAGGGGTAAAAATTACAATTCCCACTCCAGAGAGTGCAACAGTAGGGAAAGCGTTGGATAGCGTAGGGGTAATAATTACTATTCCCACTCCAGAGAGTGCAACAGTAGGGAAAGCGTTGGATAGCGTAGGGGTAAAAGTTACTATTCCCACTCCATAGAGTGCAACAGTAGGGAAAGCGTTGGATAGCGTAGGAGTAAAAATTACTATTCCCACTCCAGAGAGTGCAACAGTAGGGAAAGCGTTGGATAGCGTAGGGGGAAAAATTACTATTCCCACTCCAGAGAGTGCAACAGTAGGGAAAGCGTTGGATAGCGCAGGGGTAAAAATTACTATTCCCACTCCAGCGAGTGCAACAGTAGGGAAAGCGTTGGATAGCGTAGAGGTAAAAATTACTATTCCCACTCCAGAGAGTGCAACAGTAGGGAAAGCGTTGGATAGCGTAGGGGTAAAAATTACTATTCCCACTCCAAAGAGTGCAACAGTAGGGAAAGCGTTGGATAGCGTAGGGGTAAAAATTACTATTCCCACTCCAGAGAGTGCAACAGTAGAGGAAGCGTTGGATAGTGTAGGGGTAAAAGTTACTATTCCCACTCCAGAGAGTGCAACAGTAGGGAAAGCGTTGGATAGCGTAGGAGTAAAAATTACTATTCCCACTCCAGAGAGGGCAACAGTAGGGAAAGCGTTGGATAGCGTAGGGGTAAAAATTACTATTCCCACTCCAGAGAGTGCAACAGTAGGGAAAGCGTTGGATAGCGCAGGGGTAAAAATTACTATTCCCACTCCAGAGAGTGCAACAGTAGGGAAAGCGTTGGATAACGTAGAGGTAAAAATTACTATTCCCACTCCAAAGAGTGCAACAGTAGGGAAAGCGTTGGATAGCGTAGGGTTAAAAATTACTATTCCCACTCCAGATAGTGCAACAGTAGGGAAAGCGTTGGATAGCGTAGGGGTAAATATTACAATTCCCACTCCAGAGAGTGCAGCAGTAGGGAAAGCGTTGGATAGCGTAGGGGTAAAAATTACTATTAGCACTCCAAAGAGTGCAACAGTAGGGAAAGCGTTGGATAGCATAGGGGTAAAAATTACTATTCCCACTCCAGAGAGTGCAACAGTAGGGAAAGCGTTGGATAGCGTAGGGGGAAAAATTACTATTCCCACTCCAGAGAGTGCAACAGTAGGGAAAGCGTTGGATAGCGCAGGGGTAAAAATTACTATTCCCACTCCAGAGAGTGCAACAGTAGGGAAAGCGTTGGATAGCGTAGAGGTAAAAAATACTATTCCCACTCCAGAGAGTGCAACAGTAGGGAAAGCGTTGGATAGCGTAGGGGTAAAAATTACTATTCCCACTCCAAAGAGTGCAACAGTAGGGAAAGCGTTGGATAGCATAGGGGTAAAAATTACTATTCCCACTCCAGAGAGTGCAACAGTAGAGAAGGCGTTGGATAGCGTAGGGGTAAAAGTTACTATTCCCACTCCAGAGAGTGCAACAGTAGGGAAAGCGTTGGATAGCGTAGGAGTAAAAACTTACTATTCCCACTCCAGAGAGGGCAACAGTAGGGAAAGCGTTGGATAGCGTAGGGGGAAAAATTACTATTCCCACTCCAGAGAGTGCAACAGTAGGGAAAGCGTTGGATAGCGCAGGGGTAAAAATTACTATTCCCACTCCAGAGAGTGCAACAGTAGGGAAAGCGTTGGATAGCGTAGAGGTAAAAATTACTATTCCCACTCCAGAGAGTGCAACAGTAGGGAAAGCGTTGGATAGCGTAGGGGTAAAAATTACTATTCCCACTCCAAAGAGTGCAACAGTAGGGAAAGCGTTGGATAGCGTAGGGGTAAAAATTACTATTCCCACTCCAGAGAGTGCAACAGTAGAGAAGGCGTTGGATAGCGTAGGGGTAAAAGTTACTATTCCCACTCCAGAGAGTGCAACAGTAGGGAAAGCGTTGGATAGCGTAGGAGTAAAAACTTACTATTCCCACTCCAGAGAGGGCAACAGTAGGGAAAGCGTTGGATAGCGTAGGGGTAAAAATTACTATTCCCACTCCAGAGAGTGCAACAGTAGGGAAAGCGTTGGATAGCGCAGGGGTAAAAATTACTATTCCCACTCCACAGAGTGCAACAGTAGGGAAAGCGTTGCATAGCGTAGAGGTAAAAATTACTATTCCCACTCCAAAGAGTGCAACAGTAGGGAAAGCGTTGGATAGCGTAGGGGTAAAAATTACTATTCCCACTCCAGATAGTGCAACAGTAGGGAAAGCGTTGGATAGCGTAGGGGTAAATATTACAATTCCCACTCCAGAGAGTGCAACAGTAGGGAAAGCGTTGGATAGCGTAGGGGTAAAAATTACTATTAGCACTCCAAAGAGTGCAACAGTAGGGAAAGCGTTGGATAGCGTAGGGGTAAAAATTACTATTCCCACTCCAAAGAGTGCAACAGTAGGGAAAGCGTTGGATAGCGTAGGGGTAAACATTACTATTCCCACTCCAGAGAGTCCAACAGTAGGGAAAGCGTTGGATAGCGTAGAGGTAAAAATTACTATTCCCACTCCAAAGAGTGCAACAGTAGGGAAAGCGTTGGATAGCGTAGGGGTAAAAATTACTATTCCCACTCCAGATAGTGCAACAGTAGGGAAAGCGTTGGATAGCGTAGGGGTAAAAATTACAATTCCCACTCCAGAGAGTGCAACAGTAGGGAAAGCGTTGGATAGCGTAGGGGTAATAATTACTATTCCCACTCCAGAGAGTGCAACAGTAGGGAAAGCGTTGGATAGCGTAGGGGTAAAAGTTACTATTCCCACTCCAGAGAGTGCAACAGTAGGGAAAGCGTTGGATAGCGTAGGAGTAAAAATTACTATTCCCACTCCAGAGAGTGCAACAGTAGGGAAAGCGTTGGATAGCGTAGGGGGAAAAATTACTATTCCCACTCCAGAGAGTGCAACAGTAGGGAAAGCGTTGGATAGCGCAGGGGTAAAAACTTACTATTCCCACTCCAGCGAGTGCAACAGTAGGGAAAGCGTTGGATAGCGTAGAGGTAAAAATTACTATTCCCACTCCAGAGAGTGCAACAGTAGGGAAAGCGTTGGATAGCGTAGGGGTAAAAATTACTATTCCCACTCCAAAGAGTGCAACAGTAGGGAAAGCGTTGGATAGCGTAGGGGTAAAAATTACTATTCCCACTCCAGAGAGTGCAACAGTAGAGAAAGCGTTGGATAGCGTAGGGGTAAAAGTTACTATTCCCACTCCAGAGAGTGCAACAGTAGGGAAAGCGTTGGATAGCGTAGGAGTAAAAATTACTATTCCCACTCCAGAGAGGGCAACAGTAGGGAAAGCGTTGGATAGCGTAGGGGTAAAAATTACTATTCCCACTCCAGAGAGTGCAACAGTAGGGAAAGCGTTGGATAGCGCAGGGGTAAAAATTACTATTCCCACTCCAGAGAGTGCAACAGTAGGGAAAGCGTTGGATAGCGTAGAGGTAAAAATTACTATTCCCACTCCAAAGAGTGCAACAGTAGGGAAAGCGTTGGATAGCGTAGGGTTAAAAATTACTATTCCCACTCCAGATAGTGCAACAGTAGGGAAAGCGTTGGATAGCGTAGGGGTAAATATTACAATTCCCACTCCAGAGAGTGCAGCAGTAGGGAAAGCGTTGGATAGCGTAGGGGTAAAAATTACTATTAGCACTCCAAAGAGTGCAACAGTAGGGAAAGCGTTGGATAGCATAGGGGTAAAAATTACTATTCCCACTCCAGAGAGTGCAACAGTAGGGAAAGCGTTGGATAGCGTAGGGGGAAAAATTACTATTCCCACTCCAGAGAGTGCAACAGTAGGGAAAGCGTTGGATAGCGCAGGGGTAAAAATTACTATTCCCACTCCAGAGAGTGCAACAGTAGGGAAAGCGTTGGATAGCGTAGAGGTAAAAATTACTATTCCCACTCCAGAGAGTGCAACAGTAGGGAAAGCGTTGGATAGCGTAGGGGTAAAAATTACTATTCCCACTCCAAAGAGTGCAACAGTAGGGAAAGCGTTGGATAGCGTAGGGGTAAAAATTACTATTCCCACTCCAGAGAGTGCAACAGTAGAGAAGGCGTTGGATAGCGTAGGGGTAAAAGTTACTATTCCCACTCCAGAGAGTGCAACAGTAGGGAAAGCGTTGGATAGCGTAGGAGTAAAAACTTACTATTCCCACTCCAGAGAGGGCAACAGTAGGGAAAGCGTTGGATAGCGTAGGGGTAAAAATTACTATTCCCACTCCAGAGAGTGCAACAGTAGGGAAAGCGTTGGATAGCGCAGGGGTAAAAATTACTATTCCCACTCCACAGAGTGCAACAGTAGGGAAAGCGTTGCATAGCGTAGAGGTAAAAATTACTATTCCCACTCCAAAGAGTGCAACAGTAGGGAAAGCGTTGGATAGCGTAGGGGTAAAAATTACTATTCCCACTCCAGATAGTGCAACAGTAGGGAAAGCGTTGGATAGCGTAGGGGTAAATATTACAATTCCCACTCCAGAGAGTGCAACAGTAGGGAAAGCGTTGGATAGCGTAGGGGTAAAAATTACTATTAGCACTCCAAAGAGTGCAACAGTAGGGAAAGCGTTGGATAGCGTAGGGGTAAAAATTACTATTCCCACTCCAGATAGTGCAACAGTAGGGAAAGCGTTGGATAGCGTAGGGGTAAAAATTACAATTCCCACTCCAGAGAGTGCAACAGTAGGGAAAGCGTTGGATAGCGTAGGGGTAAAAATTACTATTCCCACTCCAAAGAGTGCAACAGTAGGGAAAGCGTTGGATAGCGTAGGGGTAATAATTACTATTCCCACTCCAGAGAGTGCAACAGTAGGGAAAGCGTTGGATAGCGTAGGGGTAAAAGTTACTATTCCCACTCCAGAGAGTGCAACAGTAGGGAAAGCGTTGGATAGCGCAGGGGTAAAAATTACTATTCCCACTCCAGAGAGTGCAACAGTAGGGAAAGCGTTGGATAGCGTAGGGGTAAAAATTACTATTCCCACTCCAAAGAGTGCAACAGTAGGGAAAGCGTTGGATAGCGTGGGGGTAAAAATTACTATTCCCACTCCAGAGAGTGCAACAGTAGGGAAAGCGTTGGATAGCGTAGGGGTAAAAGTTACTATTCCCACTCCAGATAGTGCAACAGTAGGGAAAGTGTTGGATAGCGTAGGGGTAAAAATTACAATTCCCACTCCAGAGAGTGCAACAGTAGGGAAAGCGTTGGATAGCGTAGGGGTAAAAATTACTATTCCCACTCCAAAGAGTGCAACAGTAGGGAAAGCGTTGGATAGCGTAGGGGTAAAAATTACTATTCCCACTCCAGATAGTGCAACAATAGGAAAAGCGTTGGATACCGTAGGGGTAAAAATTACTATTCCCACTCCAAAGAGTGCAACAGTAGGGAAAGCTTTGGATAGCGTAGGGGTAAAAATTACTATTCCCACTCCAGAGAGTGCAACAGTAGGGAAAGTGTTGGATAGCGTAGGGGTAAAAATTACTATTCCCACTCCAAAGAGTGCAACAGTAGGGAAAGCGTTGGATAGCGTAGGGGTAAAAATTACTATTCCCACTCCAAAGAGTGCAACAGTAGGGAAAGCGTTGGATAGCGTAGGGGTAAACATTACTATTCCCACTCCAGAGAGTGCAACAGTAGGGAAAGCGTTGGATAGCAAAGGGGTAAAAGTTACTATTCCCACTCCAGATAGTGCAACAGTAGGGAAAGCGTTGGATAGCGTAGGGGTAAAAATTACAATTCCCACTCCAGAGAGTGCAACAGTAGGGAAAGCATTGGATAGCGTAGGGGTAAAAATTACTATTCCCACTCCAAAGAGTGCAACAGTAGGGAAAGCGTTGGATAGCGTAGGGGTAAAAATTACTATTCCCACTCCAGATAGTGCAACAGTAGGGAAAGCGTTGGATAGCGTAGGGGTAAATATTACAATTCCCACTCCAGAGAGTGCAACAGTAGGGAAAGCGTTGGATAGCGTAGGGGTAAAAATTACTATTAGCACTCCAAAGAGTGCAACAGTAGGGAAAGCGTTGGATAGCGTAGGGGTAAAAATTACTATTCCCACTCCAAAGAGTGCAACAGTAGGGAAAGCGTTGGATAGCGTAGGGGTAAACATTACTATTCCCACTCCAGAGAGTCCAACAGTAGGGAAAGCGTTGGATAGCGTAGGGGTAAAAATTACTATTCCCACTCCAAAGAGTGCAACAGTAGGGAAAGCGTTGGATAGCGTAGGGGTAAAAGTTACTATTCCCACTCCAGAGAGTGCAACAGTAGGGAAAGCGTTGGATAGCGCAGGGGTAAAAATTACTATTCCCACTCCAGAGAGTGCAACAGTAGGGAAAGCGTTGGATAGCGTAGGGGTGAAAATTACTATTCCCACTCCAAAGAGTGCAACAGTAGGGAAAGCGTTGGATAGCGTGGGGGTAAAAATTACTATTCCCACTCCAGAGAGTGCAACAGTAGGGAAAGCGTTGGATAGCGTAGGGGTAAAAGTTACTATTCCCACTCCAGATAGTGCAACAGTAGGGAAAGTGTTGGATAGTGTAGGGGTAAAAATTACAATTCCCACTCCAGAGAGTGCAACAGTAGGGAAAGCGTTGGATAGCGTAGGGGTAAAAATTACTATTCCCACTCCAAAGAGTGCAACAGTAGGGAAAGCGTTGGATAGCGTAGGGGTAAAAATTACTATTCCCACTCCAGATAGTGCAACAATAGGAAAAGCGTTGGATACCGTAGGGGTAAAAATTACTATTCCCACTCCAAAGAGTGCAACAGTAGGGAAAGCTTTGGATAGCGTAGGGGTAAAAATTACTATTCCCACTCCAGAGAGTGCAACAGTAGGGAAAGTGTTGGATAGCGTAGGGGTAAAAATTACTATTCCCACTCCAAAGAGTGCAACAGTAGGGAAAGCGTTGGATAGCGTAGGGGTAAAAATTACTATTCCCACTCCAAAGAGTGCAACAGTAGGGAAAGCGTTGGATAGCGTAGGGGTAAACATTACTATTCCCACTCCAGAGAGTGCAACAGTAGGGAAAGCGTTGGATAGCAAAGGGGTAAAAGTTACTATTCCCACTCCAGATAGTGCAACAGTAGGGAAAGCGTTGGATAGCGTAGGGGTAAAAATTACAATTCCCACTCCAGAGAGTGCAACAGTAGGGAAAGCATTGGATAGCGTAGGGGTAAAAATTACTATTCCCACTCCAAAGAGTGCAACAGTAGGGAAAGCGTTGGATAGCGTAGGGGTAAAAATTACTATTCCCACTCCAGATAGTGCAACAGTAGGGAAAGCGTTGGATAGCGTAGGGGTAAATATTACAATTCCCACTCCAGAGAGTGCAACAGTAGGGAAAGCGTTGGATAGCGTAGGGGTAAAAATTACTATTAGCACTCCAAAGAGTGCAACAGTAGGGAAAGCGTTGGATAGCGTAGGGGTAAAAATTACTATTCCCACTCCAAAGAGTGCAACAGTAGGGAAAGCGTTGGATAGCGTAGGGGTAAACATTACTATTCCCACTCCAGAGAGTCCAACAGTAGGGAAAGCGTTGGATAGCGTAGAGGTAAAAATTACTATTCCCACTCCAAAGAGTGCAACAGTAGGGAAAGCGTTGGATAGCGTAGGGGTAAAAATTACTATTCCCACTCCAGATAGTGCAACAGTAGGGAAAGCGTTGGATAGCGTAGGGGTAAAAATTACAATTCCCACTCCAGAGAGTGCAACAGTAGGGAAAGCGTTGGATAGCGTAGGGGTAATAATTACTATTCCCACTCCAGAGAGTGCAACAGTAGGGAAAGCGTTGGATAGCGTAGGGGTAAAAGTTACTATTCCCACTCCAGAGAGTGCAACAGTAGGGAAAGCGTTGGATAGCGTAGGAGTAAAAATTACTATTCCCACTCCAGAGAGTGCAACAGTAGGGAAAGCGTTGGATAGCGTAGGGGGAAAAATTACTATTCCCACTCCAGAGAGTGCAACAGTAGGGAAAGCGTTGGATAGCGCAGGGGTAAAAATTACTATTCCCACTCCAGCGAGTGCAACAGTAGGGAAAGCGTTGGATAGCGTAGAGGTAAAAATTACTATTCCCACTCCAGAGAGTGCAACAGTAGGGAAAGCGTTGGATAGCGTAGGGGTAAAAATTACTATTCCCACTCCAAAGAGTGCAACAGTAGGGAAAGCGTTGGATAGCGTAGGGGTAAAAATTACTATTCCCACTCCAGAGAGTGCAACAGTAGAGAAAGCGTTGGATAGCGTAGGGGTAAAAGTTACTATTCCCACTCCAGAGAGTGCAACAGTAGGGAAAGCGTTGGATAGCGTAGGAGTAAAAATTACTATTCCCACTCCAGAGAGGGCAACAGTAGGGAAAGCGTTGGATAGCGGAGGGGTAAAAATTACTATTCCCACTCCAGAGAGTGCAACAGTAGGGAAAGCGTTGGATAGCGCAGGGGTAAAAATTACTATTCCCACTCCAGAGAGTGCAACAGTAGGGAAAGCGTTGGATAGCGTAGAGGTAAAAATTACTATTCCCACTCCAAAGAGTGCAACAGTAGGGAAAGCGTTGGATAGCGTAGGGTTAAAAATTACTATTCCCACTCCAGATAGTGCAACAGTAGGGAAAGCGTTGGATAGCGTAGGGGTAAATATTACAATTCCCACTCCAGAGAGTGCAGCAGTAGGGAAAGCGTTGGATAGCGTAGGGGTAAAAATTACTATTAGCACTCCAAAGAGTGCAACAGTAGGGAAAGCGTTGGATAGCATAGGGGTAAAAATTACTATTCCCACTCCAGAGAGTGCAACAGTAGGGAAAGCGTTGGATAGCGTAGGGGGAAAAATTACTATTCCCACTCCAGAGAGTGCAACAGTAGGGAAAGCGTTGGATAGCGCAGGGGTAAAAATTACTATTCCCACTCCAGAGAGTGCAACAGTAGGGAAAGCGTTGGATAGCGTAGAGGTAAAAATTACTATTCCCACTCCAGAGAGTGCAACAGTAGGGAAAGCGTTGGATAGCGTAGGGGTAAAAATTACTATTCCCACTCCAAAGAGTGCAACAGTAGGGAAAGCGTTGGATAGCGTAGGGGTAAAAATTACTATTCCCACTCCAGAGAGTGCAACAGTAGAGAAGGCGTTGGATAGCGTAGGGGTAAAAGTTACTATTCCCACTCCAGAGAGTGCAACAGTAGGGAAAGCGTTGGATAGCGTAGGAGTAAAAACTTACTATTCCCACTCCAGAGAGGGCAACAGTAGGGAAAGCGTTGGATAGCGTAGGGGTAAAAATTACTATTCCCACTCCAGAGAGTGCAACAGTAGGGAAAGCGTTGGATAGCGCAGGGGTAAAAATTACTATTCCCACTCCACAGAGTGCAACAGTAGGGAAAGCGTTGCATAGCGTAGAGGTAAAAATTACTATTCCCACTCCAAAGAGTGCAACAGTAGGGAAAGCGTTGGATAGCGTAGGGGTAAAAATTACTATTCCCACTCCAGATAGTGCAACAGTAGGGAAAGCGTTGGATAGCGTAGGGGTAAATATTACAATTCCCACTCCAGAGAGTGCAACAGTAGGGAAAGCGTTGGATAGCGTAGGGGTAAAAATTACTATTAGCACTCCAAAGAGTGCAACAGTAGGGAAAGCGTTGGATAGCGTAGGGGTAAAAATTACTATTCCCACTCCAGATAGTGCAACAGTAGGGAAAGCGTTGGATAGCGTAGGGGTAAAAATTACAATTCCCACTCCAGAGAGTGCAACAGTAGGGAAAGCGTTGGATAGCGTAGGGGTAAAAATTACTATTCCCACTCCAAAGAGTGCAACAGTAGGGAAAGCGTTGGATAGCGTAGGGGTAAAAATTACTATTCCCACTCCAGATAGTGCAACAATAGGAAAAGCGTTGGATACCGTAGGGGTAAAAATTACTATTCCCACTCCAAAGAGTGCAACAGTAGGGAAAGCTTTGGATAGCGTAGGGGTAAAAATTACTATTCCCACTCCAGAGAGTGCAACAGTAGGGAAAGTGTTGGATAGCGTAGGGGTAAAAATTACTATTCCCACTCCAAAGAGTGCAACAGTAGGGAAAGCGTTGGATAGCGTAGGGGTAAAAATTACTATTCCCACTCCAAAGAGTGCAACAGTAGGGAAAGCGTTGGATAGCGTAGGGGTAAACATTACTATTCCCACTCCAGAGAGTGCAACAGTAGGGAAAGCGTTGGATAGCAAAGGGGTAAAAGTTACTATTCCCACTCCAGATAGTGCAACAGTAGGGAAAGCGTTGGATAGCGTAGGGGTAAAAATTACAATTCCCACTCCAGAGAGTGCAACAGTAGGGAAAGCATTGGATAGCGTAGGGGTAAAAATTACTATTCCCACTCCAAAGAGTGCAACAGTAGGGAAAGCGTTGGATAGCGTAGGGGTAAAAATTACTATTCCCACTCCAGATAGTGCAACAGTAGGGAAAGGGTTGGATAGCGTAGGGGGAAAAATTACTATTCCCACTCCAGAGAGTGCAACAGTAGGGAAAGCGTTGGATAGCGCAGGGGTAAAAATTACTATTCCCACTCCAGAGAGTGCAACAGTAGGGAAAGCGTTGGATAGCGTAGAGGTAAAAATTACTATTCCCACTCCAAAGAGTGCAACAGTAGGGAAAGCGTTGGATAGCGTAGGGGTAAAAATTACTATTCCCACTCCAGATAGTGCAACAGTAGGGAAAGCGTTGGATAGCGTAGGGGTAAAAATTACAATTCCCACTCCAGAGAGTGCAACAGTAGGGAAAGCGTTGGATAGCGTAGGGGTAAAAATTACTATTCCCACTCCAAAGAGTGCAACAGTAGGGAAAGCGTTGGATAGCGTGGGGGTAAAAATTACTATTCCCACTCCAGAGAGTGCAACAGTAGGGAAAGCGTTGGATAGCGTAGGGGTAAAAGTTACTATTCCCACTCCAGATAGTGCAACAGTAGGGAAAGCGTTGGATAGCGTGGGGGTAAAAATTACAATTCCCACTCCAGAGAGTGCAACAGTAGGGAAAGCGTTGGATAGCGTAGGGGTAAAAATTACTATTCCCACTCCAAAGAGTGCAACAGTAGGGAAAGCGTTGGATAGCGTAGGGGTAAAAATTACTATTCCCACTCCAGATAGTGCAACAGTAGGAAAAGCGTTGGATACCGTAGGGGTAAAAATTACTATTCCCACTCCAAAGAGTGCAACAGTAGGGAAAGCTTTGGATAGCGTAGGGGTAAAAATTACTATTCCCACTCCAGAGAGTGCAACAGTAGGGAAAGTGTTGGATAGCGTAGGGGTAAAAATTACTATTCCCACTCCAAAGAGTGCAACAGTAGGGAAAGCGTTGGATAGCGTAGGGGTAAAAATTACTATTCCCACTCCAAAGAGTGCAACAGTAGGGAAAGCGTTGGATAGCGTAGGGGTAAACATTACTATTCCCACTCCAGAGAGTGCAACAGTAGGGAAAGAGTTGGATAGCAAAGGGGTAAAAGTTACTATTCCCACTCCAGATAGTGCAACAGTAGGGAAAGCGTTGGATAGCGTAGGGGTACAAATTACAATTCCCACTCCAGAGAGTGCAACAGTAGGGAAAGCATTGGATAGCGTAGGGGTAAAAATTACTATTCCCACTCCAAAGAGTGCAACAGTAGGGAAAGCGTTGGATAGCGTAGGGGTAAAAATTACTATTCCCACTCCAGATAGTGCAACAGTAGGGAAAGGGTTGGATAGCGTAGGGGGAAAAATTACTATTCCCACTCCAGAGAGTGCAACAGTAGGGAAAGCGTTGGATAGCGCAGGGGTAAAAATTTACTATTCCCACTCCAGAGAGTGCAACAGTAGGGAAAGCGTTGGATAGCGTAGAGGTAAAAATTACTATTCCCACTCCAAAGAGTGCAACAGTAGGGAAAGCGTTGGATAGCGTAGGGGTAAAAATTACTATTCCCACTCCAGATAGTGCAACAGTAGGGAAAGCGTTGGATAGCGTAGGGGTAAAAATTACAATTCCCACTCCAAAGAGTGCAACAGTAGGGAAAGCGTTGGATAGCGTAGGGGTAAAAATTACTATTCCCACTCCAAAGAGTGCAACAGTAGGGAAAGCGATGGATAGCGTGGGGGTAAAAATTACTATTCCCACTCCAGAGAGTGCAACAGTAGGGAAAGCGTTGGATAGCGTAGTAGTAAAAGTTACTATTCCCACTCCAGATAGTGCAACAGTAGGGAAAGCGTTGGATAGCGTAGGGGTAAAAATTACAATTCCCACTCCAGAGAGTGCAACAGTAGGGAAAGCATTGGATAGCGTAGGGGTAAAAA
This sequence comes from Lissotriton helveticus, assembly GCF_964261635.1. Taxonomy (NCBI): domain Eukaryota; kingdom Metazoa; phylum Chordata; class Amphibia; order Caudata; family Salamandridae; genus Lissotriton; species Lissotriton helveticus. The sequence continues at coordinate 436,338,045 of NC_136070.1, read as the reverse complement.
TTACTATTCCCACTCCAAAGAGTGCAACAGTAGGGAAAGCGTTGGATAGCGTAGGGGTAAAAATTACTATTCCCACTCCAGAGAGTGCAACAGTAGGGAAAGTGTTGGATAGCGTAGGGGTAAAAATTACTATTCCCACTCCAAAGAGTGCAACAGTAGGGAAAGCGTTGGATAGCGTAGGGGTAAAAATTACTATTCCCACTCCAGGGAGTGCAACAGTAGGGAAAGCGTTGGATAGCGTAGGGGTAAAAATTACTATTCCCACTCCAGAGAGTGCAACAGTAGGGAAAGCTTTGGATAGCAAAGGGGTAAAAGTTACTATTCCCACTCCAGATAGTGCAACAGTAGGGAAAGCGTTGGATAGCGTAGGGGTAAAAATTACAATTCCCACTCCAGAGAGTGCAACAGTAGGGAAAGCATTGGATAGCGTAGGGGTAAAAATTACTATTCCCACTCCAAAGAGTGCAACAGTAGGGAAAGCGTTGGATAGCGTAGGGGTAAAAATTACTATTCCCACTCCAGATAGTGCAACAGTAGGGAAAGCGTTGGATAGCGTAGGGGTAAAAATTACAATTCCCACTCCAGAGAGTGCAACAGTAGGGAAAGCGTTGGATAGCGTAGGGGTAAAAATTACTATTCCCACGCCAAAGAGTGCAACAGTTGGGAAAGCGTTGGATAGGGTAGGGGTAAAAATTACTATTCCCACTCCAGAGAGTGCAACAGTAGGGAAAGCGTTGGATAGCGTAGGGGTAAAAGTTACTATTCCCACTCCAGAGAGTGCAACAGTAGGGAAAGCGTTGGATAGCGTAGGAGTAAAAATTACTATTCCCACTCCAGATAGTGCAACAGTAGGGAAAGCGTTGGATAGCGTAGGGGTAAAAATTACAATTCCCACTCCAGAGAGTGCAACAGTAGGGAAAGCATTGGATAGCGTAGGGGTAAAAATTACAATTCCCACTCCAGAGAGTGCAACAGTAGGGAAAGCGTTGGATAGCGTAGGGGTAAAAATTACTATTCCCACTCCAAAGAGTGCAACAGTAGGGAAAGCGTTGGATAGCGTAGGGGTAAAAATTACTATTCCCACTCCAAAGAGTGCAGCAGTAGGGAAAGCGTTGGATAGCGTAGGGGTAAAAATTACTATTCCCACTCCAAAGAGTGCAACAGTAGGGAAAGCGTTGGATAGCGTAGGGGTAAAAATTACTATTCCCACTCCAGAGAGTGCAACAGTAGGGAAAGCGTTGGATAGCAAAGGGGTAAAAGTTACTATTCCCACTCCAGATAGTGCAACAGTAGGGAAAGCGTTGGATAGCGTAGGGGTAAAAATTACAATTCCCACTCCAGAGAGTGCAATAGTAGGGAAAGCATTGGATAGCGTAGGGGTAAACATTACTATTCCCACTCCAAAGAGTGCAACAGTAGGGAAAGCGTTGGATAGCGTAGGGGTAAACATTACTATTCCCACTCCAAAGAGTGCAACAGTAGGGAAAGCGTTGGATAGCGTAGGGGTAAAAATTACAATTCCCACTCCAGAGAGTGCAACAGTAGGGAAAGCGTTGGATAGCGTAGGGGTAAAAATTACTATTCCCACTCCAAAGAGTGCAACAGTAGGGAAAGCGTTGGATAGCGTGGGGGTAAAAATTACTATTCCCACTCCAGAGAGTGCAACAGTAGGGAAAGAGATGGATAGCGTAGTAGTAAAAGTTACTATTCCCACTCCAGATAGTGCAACAGTAGGGAAAGCGTTGGATAGCGTAGGGGTAAAAATTACAATTCCCACTCCAGAGAGTGCAACAGTAGGGAAAGCGTTGGATAGCGTAGGGGTAAAAATTACTATTCCCACTCCAAAGAGTGCAACAGTAGGGAAAGCGTTGGATAGCGTAGGGGTAAAAATACTATTCCCACTCCAGATAGTGCAACAGTAGGAAAAGCGTTGGATAGCGTAGGGGTAAAAATTACTATTCCCACTCCAAAGAGTGCAACAGTAGGGAAAGCGTTGGATAGCGTAGGGGTAAAAATTACTATTCCCACTCCAGAGAGTGCAACAGTAGGGAAATTGTTGGATAGCGTAGGGGTAAAAATTACTATTCCCACTCCAAAGAGTGCAACAGTAGGGAAAGCGTTGGATAGCGTAGGGGTAAAAATTACTATTCCCACTCCAAGGAGTGCAACAGTAGGGAAAGCGTTGGATAGCGTAGGGGTAAAAATTACTATTCCCACTCCAGAGAGTGCAACAGTAGGGAAAGCGTTGGATAGCAAAGGGGTAAAAGTTACTATTCCCACTCCAGATAGTGCAACAGTAGGGAAAGCGTTGGATAGCGTAGGGGTAAAAATTACAATTCCCACTCCAGAGAGTGCAACAGTAGGGAAAGCATTGGATAGCGTAGGGGTAAAAATTACTATTCCCACTCCAAAGAGTGCAACAGTAGGGAAAGCGTTGGATAGCGTAGGGGTAAAAATTACTATTCCCACTCCAGATAGTGCAACAGTAGGGAAAGCGTTGGATAGCGTAGGGGTAAAAATTACAATTCCCACTCCAGAGAGTGCAACAGTAGGGAAAGCATTGGATAGCGTAGGGGTAAAAATTACTATTCCCACTCCAAAGAGTGCAACAGTAGGGAAAGCGTTGGATAGCGTAGGGGTAAAAATTACTATTCCCACTCCAGAGAGTGCAACAGTAGGGAAAGCGTTGGATAGCGTAGGGGTAAAAGTTACTATTCCCACTCCAGAGAGTGCAACAGTAGGGAAAGCGTTGGATAGCGTAGGAGTAAAAATTACTATTCCCACTCCAGAGAGTGCAACAGTAGGGAAAGCGTTGGATAGCGTAGGGGTAAAAATAACTATTCCCACTCCAAAGAGTGCAACAGTAGGGAAAGCGTTGGATAGCGTAGGGGTAAAAATTACTATTCCCACTCCAGATAGTGCAACAGTAGGGAAAGCGTTGGATAGCGTAGGGGTAAAAATTACAATTCCCACTCCAGAGAGTGCAACAGTAGGGAAAGCGTTGGATAGCGTAGGGGTAAAAATTACTATTCCCACTCCAAAGAGTGCAACAGTAGGGAAAGCGTTGGATAGCGTAGGAGTAAAAATTACAATTCCCACTCCAGAGAGTGCAACAGTAGGGAAAGCATTGGATAGCGTAGGGGTAAAAATTACTATTCCCACTCCAAAGAGTGCAACAGTAGGGAAAGCGTTGGATAGCGTAGGGGTAAAAATTACTATTCCCACTCCAGATAGTGCAACAGTAGGGAAAGCGTAGGATAGCGGAGGGGTAAAAATTACAATTCCCACTCCAGAGAGTGCAACAGTAGGGAAAGCGTTGGATAGCGTAGGGGTAAAAATTACTATTCCCACTCCAAAGAGTGCAACAGTTGGGAAAGCGTTGGATAGCGTAGGGGTAAAAATTACTATTCCCACTCCAGAGAGTGCAACAGTAGGGAAAGCGTTGGATAGCGTAGGGGTAAAAGTTACTATTCCCACTCCAGAGAGTGCAACAGTAGGGAAAGCGTTGGATTGCGTAGCAGTAAAAATTACTATTCCCACTCCAGAGAGTGCAACAGTAGGGAAAGCGTTGGATAGCGTAGGGGTAAAAATTACTATTCCCGCTCCAGAGAGTGCAACAGTAGTGCAACAGTAGGGAAAGCGTTGGATAGCGCAGGGGTAAAATTACTATTCCCACTCCAGAGAGTGCAACAGTAGGGAAAGCGTTGGATAGAGTGGGGGTAAAAATTACTATTCCCACTCCAAAGAGTGCAACAGTAGGGAAAGCGTTGGATAGCGTAGGGGTAAAAATTACTATTCCCACTCCAGAGAGTGCATCAGTAGGGAAAGCGTTGGATAGCGTAGGGGTAAAAATTACTATTCCCACTCCAAAGAGTGCAACAGTAGGGAAAGCGTTGGATAGCAAAGGGGTAAAAGTTACTATTCCCACTCCAGATAGTGCAACAGTAGGGAAAGCGTTGGATAGCGTAGGGGTAAAAATTACAATTCCCACTCCAGAGAGTGCAACAGTAGGGAAAGCATTGGATAGCGTAGGGGTAAAAATTACAATTCCCACTCCAGAGAGTGCAACAGTAGGGAAAGCGTTGGATAGCGTAGGGGTAAAAATTACTATTCCCACTCTAAAGAGTGCAACAGTAGGGAAAGCGTTGGATAGCGTAGGGGTAAAGATTACTATTCCCACTCCAGATAGTGCAACAGTAGGAAAAGCGTTGGATACCGTAGGGGTAAAAATTACTATTCCCACTCCAAAGAGTGCAACAGTAGGGAAAGCTTTGGATAGCGTAGGGGTAAAAATTACTATTCCCACTCCAGAGAGTGCAACAGTAGGGAAAGTGTTGGATAGTGTAGGGGTAAAAATTACTATTCCCACTCCAAAGAGTGCAACAGTAGGGAAAGCGTTGCATAGCGTAGGGGTAAAAATTACTATTCCCACTCCAAAGAGTGCAACAGTAGGGAAAGCGTTGGATAGCGTAGGGGTAAAAATTACTATTCCCACTCCAGAGAGTGCAACAGTAGGGAAAGCGTTGGATAGCAAAGGGGTAAAAGTTACTATTCCCACTCCAGATAGTGCAACAGTAGGGAAAGCGTTGGATAGCGTAGGGGTAAAAATTACAATTCCCACTCCAGAGAGTGCAACAGTAGGGAAAGCATTGGATAGCGTAGGGGTAAAAATTACTATTCCCACTCCAAAGAGTGCAACAGTAGGGAAAGCGTTGGATAGCGTAGGGGTAAAAATTACTATTCCCACTCCAGATAGTGCAACAGTAGGGAAAGGGTTGGATAGCGTAGGGGGAAAAATTACTATTCCCACTCCAGAGAGTGCAACAGTAGGGAAAGCGTTGGATAGCGCAGGGGTAAAAATTACTATTCCCACTCCAGAGAGTGCAACAGTAGGGAAAGCGTTGGATAGCGTAGAGGTAAAAATTACTATTCCCACTCCAAAGAGTGCAACAGTAGGGAAAGCGTTGGATAGCGTAGGGGTAAAAATTACTATTCCCACTCCAGATAGTGCAACAGTAGGGAAAGCGTTGGATAGCGTAGGGGTAAAAATTACAATTCCCACTCCAGAGAGTGCAACAGTAGGGAAAGCGTTGGATAGCGTAGGGGTAAAAATTACTATTCCCACTCCAAAGAGTGCAACAGTAGGGAAAGCGTTGGATAGCGTGGGGGTAAAAATTACTATTCCCACTCCAGAGAGTGCAACAGTAGGGAAAGCGTTGGATAGCGTAGTAGTAAAAGTTACTATTCCCACTCCAGATAGTGCAACAGTAGGGAAAGCGTTGGATAGCGTAGGGGTAAAAATTACAATTCCCACTCCAGAGAGTGCAACAGTAGGGAAAGCGTTGGATAGCGTAGGGGTAAAAATTACTATTCCCACTCCAAAGAGTGCAACAGTAGGGAAAGCGTTGGATAGCGTAGGGGTAAAAATACTATTCCCACTCCAGATAGTGCAACAGTAGGAAAAGCGTTGGATAGCGTAGGGGTAAAAATTACTATTCCCACTCCAAAGAGTGCAACAGTAGGGAAAGCGTTGGATAGCGTAGGGGTAAAAATTACTATTCCCACTCCAGAGAGTGCAACAGTAGGGAAAGTGTTGGATAGCGTAGGGGTAAAAATTACTATTTCCACTCCATAGAGTGCAACAGTAGGGAAAGCGTTGGATAGCGTAGGGGTAAAAATTACTATTCCCACTCCAAGGAGTGCAACAGTAGGGAAAGCGTTGGATAGCGTAGGGGTAATAATTACTATTCCCACTCCAGAGAGTGCAACAGTAGGGAAAGCGTTGGATAGCAAAGGGGTAAAAGTTACTATTCCCACTCCAGATAGTGCAACAGTAGGGAAAGCGTTGGATAGCGAAGGGGTAAAAATTACGATTCCCACTCCAGAGAGTGCAACAGTAGGGAAAGCATTGGATAGCGTAGGGGTAAAAATTACTATTCCCACTCCAAAGAGTGCAACAGTAGGGAAAGCGTTGGATAGCGTAGGGGTAAAAATTACTATTCCCACTCCAGATAGTGCAACAGTAGGGAAAGCGTTGGATAGCGTAGGGGTAAAAATTACAATTCCCACTCCAGAGAGTGCAACAGTAGGGAAAGCGTTGGATAGCGTAGGGGTAAAAATTACTATTCCCACTCCAAAGAGTGCAACAGTAGGGAAAGCGTTGGATAGCGTAGGGGTAAAAATTACTATTCCCACTCCAGAGAGTGCAACAGTAGGGAAAGCGTTGGATAGCGTAGGGGTAAAAGTTACTATTCCCACTCCAGAGAGTGCAACAGTAGGGAAAGCGTTGGATAGCGTAGGAGTAAAAATTACTATTCCCACTCCAGAGAGTGCAACAGTAGGGAAAGCGTTGGATAGCGTAGGGGTAAAAATTACTATTCCCACTCCAGAGAGTGCAACAGTAGGGAAAGCGTTGGATAGCGCAGGGGTAAAATTACTATTCCCACTCCAGAGAGTGCAACAGTAGGGAAAGCGTTGGATAGCGTAGGGGTAAAAATTACTATTCCCACTCCAGAGAGTGCAACAGTAGGGAAAGCGTTGGATAGCGCAGGGGTAAAATTACTATTCCCACTCCAGAGAGTGCAACAGTAGGGAAAGCGTTGGATAGCGTAGGGGTAAAAATTACTATTCCCACTCCAAAGAGTGCAACAGTAGGGAAAGCGTTGGATAGCGTAGGGGTAAAAATTACTATTCCCACTCCAGAGAGTGCAACAGTAGGGAAAGCGTTGGATAGCGTAGGGGTAAAAATTACTATTCCCACTCCAAAGAGTGCAACAGTAGGGAAAGCGTTGGATAGCGTAGGGGTAAAAATTACTATTCCCACTCCAAAGAGTGCAACAGTAGGGAAAGCGTTGGATAGCGTAGGGGTAAAAACTACTATTCCCACTCCAGAGAGTGCAACAGTAGGGAAAGCGTTGGATAGCGTAGGGGTAATAATTACTATTCCCACTCCAGAGAGTGCAACAGTAGGGAAAGCGTTGGATAGCGTAGGGGTAAAAATGACTATTCCTACTCCAGAGAGTGCAACAGTAGGGAAAGCGTTGGATAGCATAGGGGTAAATTTTACTATTCCCACTCTAGTGAAAATAAATTAATATAATTCACATAATTATCAATTAATCAATTAATTAAAATTAATTATCAATTAAGAATTAATTAATTACCAATTAAAAATTAATTAACAATTTAATCAAATTAAATACCAATTAATTAATTAACATATTCAATTAATTAAACTTAAATTACTTCCCACCCTATTCCCCTATAAACCCACAACCCACTACAGAAAATAAATTAATTTAATTCACATAATTATCAATTAATCAATTAATAAAAAATAATCATTGAAGAATTAATTAATTACCAATTAAAAATGTATTAACAATTTAATCAAAATAAATACCAATTAATTAATTAACATATTTAATAATTATAATTAAATTACTTCCCACCCTATTCCCCTATCAACCCACAACCCGCTACAGAATTAAATTACACAATAATTACATAACATAAAATTAATTACTTAAAATAAATTACAAAAATATATACACTTTTCACACATATACTAACATAAAAAACACTTTAAAAAATTAGATATTATTAAAAATTAGATATTTTTAACAAACTATATTATGTACTTCGATATTTTGACTGTCTATATTTTTAAAATCGATATTACATTACTTACCTTTAAAACGATATTTTTTATGTCTATATTCTGTCCATTCGATATTTTGTCCATTCTATATTTTGGACTCGATATTTTGGTTTGTCTATATTTTGGAATCGATATTTTGACCATTTACCGGCATGGACATGTGCGTAGTGAATATTTACGGTCCAAACTTTGACTACCCGGACTTTTACACTGCATTAACTGCGAAGCTCATGCCACACACTGAGAAATTGACTTGCTGGGGTTGGGACTTTATTTGACGCGATACCCGGGGCTGGACAGGTCGGACGGCCCGGCCCGATTACCATAGGCCTCTGCTCGGGTGCTGACTGCGCAACTTGCTAATCTGGGCATGACGGACGTCTAGAGACATAGGCACCCCACACTGGGTGGGTTCACGCACTATTCAGCCCCACATAATATTCACATGAGAATTGATTACTGGTTTATTACATCCTAGTTCCTTTCTAACATACAGTCCTGCACTGTCTTGCCACGCACATATTTGGACCACTCTCCTATACTGATGGCTTTCATCATGCCCACGCGGAGGATCCCGCCCTTTGCATGGCGCTTCCCGCCGTTTTCCCTGCTTGATGCCCTCTTCAAGGAGGAACTGTTGACGGCTACTGTTACCTTCTTTGAGGCCAAAGTGGGCTCTGTCGACTCTTTTCAATCTGTCTGGGAGGCGTTTAAACTTTTCGTCAGGGGTTGATTAGGGGCAGACTACAAACCTTAGAATCCAAGCTCAGGGAGCTGGAGCTCTGCGGCTGCAGTCGCGTGACGACACACTGACCCGGGCTATAGCTGAGCTCCTGCAGGAATATAATGAGAAAGCGGATGCCGAGGTCAAGCATCTGGGCAAATATGCTACTGCTAGGACATATTGTGAGGGAGAGCATCCGGGTTATGTTCTTGCATGCCTCGCCAAACGTAGCAGAGATAGGACAGGTATCCCTGTGTTGAGATCTGAAACGACGGGCGATCCCCTCGCGAACACCCAAGTAGCGGAGCGCTTCCAAGTATATTATTCACAGCTATATGCTTCCCATGGCCCTGCTCCGGAGGAAAGCATTACCGATTATCTTTCCCATCTCGAGTTGCCGTGGCTTTCTAATTTGCACCGCGAATTTCTGGCTCGGCTATTCGACCGGGAGGAAGTTGTACTTGCGCTATCCGCTATGAAGGGGGGGACCGCGCCTGGCAGTGATGGCCTCACGGTAGCCTTTTATAAGGCATTTTCGGACCTCTTGATTCCTCATCTACTCGCTTTGTTTGATGACATGGCTAACTCGGGGACAATGCCGCCCACAATGAGAGAGGCGATTATCGTAGCGATTCTTAAACCCGGCAAGGGCCCGGGGGAGTGTGCGTCGTATCGCCCCATGCCTCTCATGAATGTAGACGCGAAGCTATTTGCCAAACCCGTCTCCAACCTCTGGTCACCACGTTGGTGGCACCAGAATAGGCTGGATTTGTTCCCACTCGTAACCTCACCTACAATATCGGAACGGTTTTTGCGGCTTTTCAACATACGCGCCCGGAGGTATCGGCAGTGGCCGTTTTCTTGGACATGGAAAAGGCCTTCGACTCTGTTGAGTGGCCTTTCCTCCACCAGGTCCTGGGTCGGATGGGGGTGGGACAGTTGTTTCTGCAGCTTTTGGCAGTGCTATATACACCCCCTACCAGGAAACTGATCCACTACCGACTGACCCGGTTACTCCTGGTACCGCGGATTCTAACCATTGAAGCGCGGCCCAACTGAATTGAGCCCGATTGTGGGCTGCTTTCCCAGGCCACCAAATCCTTAGCCTTTGCACGCACCGACCGGGTTAATTCTATCCCGCATTAGAGGCTTATAATGTTTAAGGCAATTACTAAACTGTCCTGATGATGGTCCCCATGACTAAATAGTGGGACCGAAACGCCGTCGACTTGTTGTACACCGTATACAAATACTTGATTTATATGTTATATGTAATGGTGTTTATTTGATATTTCTGTACACTCAAATCTCTACAGAAATCGCTGCTTTTGCCTTGAAAAGCCCTGTTTTTGTCCTCTGTCTACCTTTTGTACTGATCTAACTGTGTCTGGGTACAGGCTTGTGCCCCACACTGGTAATTTGTTGAAGGTATTCCTTATGTATAAAACTTTCAATTGAGTAAAAATTTAAGACCTCTGTCTGGCTGGACATGTCGCTCTAAATATAGAACTGATTCCGTCTATATTCATTGTTTCGCATATAATTCTTATGCATGGACCGTTGTTGTTTCATAAAATATACACCCCCTATGGCTCGAATTCGTATTGGTTCGCTTATTACTGACCCCATTGAGATTGGTCGGGGGATGAGGCAAGGCTGCCCCCTTTCCCCAATCCTCTATGCGCTAGCGGCTGAGCCCCTTGCTTGTGCCTTATGAGAATACCACAGCTGTAGAGGCATCCGTTTCCCTACATATAATCTGATTGTCTCCACCTATGCGGATGACACTCTATTATACGTCCGGGACCCAGAGACGCATCGATCTCCAGTCCTCCGCGAGGTGGTCCTATTCGGTTCCCTCTCGGGTATATCTGTTAAATGGGATAAATCTATTATGTTTCCTTTGACGCCTGCTAAGGAGCGATTTGATCCAGAGTACCCACTGCAGTGGACTACGGAAACGGTGCGATATCTTGGGATCCGTCTCCACACGGATTCTAAGATCGTCATGAGGGAAAACTATGGCAGGGCTATGTCCAAATTGGAGGACGATGTCGAGAAATGGATTGCTCTCCTGTTGTCGCTCTTGGGACGCAATTCGCTTATGAAAATGATAGTCCGCCCGCGTTTTTTATTCTTGCTTTGCAATGTTCCGATGGTTTTATCGTCTCATTTCTTCCGGCGGTTGCGGGCGCTGATGGTCCATCTTGCATGGGCGGGTAAGCAACCTAGGGTCGCATGGAGCATTTTAATTTGTCCGTATGCGGCAGGGGGCCTCAACGCCCCGGATATGGAACTCTACTACCGTGTTGAGCAGAGCGCCCATGCCTATTATTGGATACACGGACACCAATGAATGTTCCGCACGTGCGCAATGAAATGATTGTCGCAAACCCGACCCCGCTGCCTGTTCTATTGGCGAGACTTAGGGATCGCCGTACGGGGATTATAGACTCCTTGACTTCTGTCACGCACGCTTGGCATTATATGATGGACGCCCAGGCGTGCTCTCTGTTATATGCTCCGAAGGCGGTGATAGAGTGGTGTTCCTGGTTCTCACCGTGTAGGAGAAGGGAGTGCTGTCGTCAATGCACCTGTTGAACATACACACCATGGGAGATCTGTTTGTGGGGGAACAGCGCGTACTTGGGAGGGGATTGTGTCCGGTGACACACCATTTCCGATGCTTGCTCGCTTCCAGTTCCATAGGGTGAGACATGCACTAAGGGACCTTCTGGGGGATGATATGGAGGAGCCCCCGACGGTCATGGCATATGACTATGTGGTCAATGCTAAGTCCCCTGTTAAATTAATAACCAACTTATACCGTATCGTCATCTCAGAGAGAACTACGGACTACGCGAAGCCGAGACTGGCGTGGCAACTTGATTTGCAAATTGAGCTTCGGGAGGAGATGTGGCAGTATTGCTGCACTAGCACCAGAAAGATATCCCTAAATGGGCGACACGGGCACCTGCACTTTAAGTTCTTGAACAGCACTTATTATACCCCGGAGAGACTATACCGGTATAAGCTGCGGGACTCCCCTAATTGTGAGAGGTGCCATGAGCAGGTCGCTGATTTTTTGCATGTTGCCTGGTCCTGCCCTACAGTCTTGTCATTTTGGCACGCGGTCTACCGGAAGATCAACAGAATCGTGCAGTTGACATTGGTTCCGGACCCACTCTTAGCCATATTGGGTTATTCGAAGCCCCTACATCCTGCGCATAGGCGTTCAATTGACATGGCCTTCCTTATAGCTAAATGGTGCATTGTGCGCGCTTGGATGAGAGGCCCCCCCCACTCTCAAGCCTTGGACAAGGGAACTGACTTACTGCTGTACGCAATCCGAGCTTTACAGCGACTTGATGCCCCCGCGTAACAGACCCAAGAATTTCTGGTCCTTGATGTTGGATGACGCGCTGACTCGTGACGAGACGGCTAGGGGTGAGGAGACTGCGGAGGCTGACATGGATAGTAGTGTGGAGTTGCCGAGCGAATTACCGGGCACTGCGACTGAGCAGTGCTCTGAGTGAGGTGCCTGGGTAGTGTGATGGGGCTGATCCTGTGTTTCGAGTGAGACGGTGCTCTTCCATATATAGGATGACCCAACTCCTATTACAATGGCCCGAGGTGTGGGACCTTGGATGTCTCTGGGCACTATGCCTGGTCTCGTTCCTCTGTACTGGTATGATTTATGTTAGATGTGCACCTATTAATGTCGCTGTGTTTTCCTTGCCTAATATTTGCTGTCAGAGTATATTGCCAATGCTTATAATGCTTTTTCCTTGGTTTGTCTTTGTTTCTCTTTTGAAATGCCAATAAAATCAACAATAAAAAAAAAAGAAATCTCTTAATCCAGGGACTGAACAAAGTCAAAAGCATACCTCTCTTAAGTAACTTGTGAAGTAATAATAAGCTGTGGGCCTTTGTTTCCCCTCCATTGCATTTGCATCTAGGTGTGATTCTCCAGATAGTTCCTAGCCAGGATACTTGGAAAAAAAGGAAGCCTGGTGATCCATTAAATTTGGAATTTTTTTTCGGCACAACTGGAATTTAAAATTAAAAAAACCCTCGCCGGCATGCACGTTGTTGCTCTGAACAAACACAGACAATGTGCAGGAGCTGCTGAATGTGTCCCGGTGTCTAAAAATTACACCAAGATGAGTTCAGCGTATTTCAGTGAGGCCTAACTTCTTATCAGGGTAGACAGAGTACAGAGTAGACAGAAAAGAGTGGCTATAAACCGCCTTCCCGCGTGTACCTTGGACTTGTGCCCTGCTTAGCATTATAATTGTAAACGGTGCACATGAGCTTTGGTGTCTACAGTTAAAAGGCGATACATTTGCTCAAATGCTCCGTCCATCATCCCCTATTGTATCGCTTTGTTCGCCATAAGTGTGGCTGGGTATGCTCAGACGTGAGTCCCTTGTTCACTTGGCCACTGGATTCAAGATAGCCTGGCTGATGAGGATTATGAATCCGAAACCGGTCCCAGGATGCTTTTTTCCGGTCCAGGGAAGACATGGCTTGGCAGTTCGGGCTGGACTGTTCCCATGAGGCACAGGGTCAGACTGATTTGCATATGGCCATGTCTGAACTGGGGTGGCTAAGTGGGCTAAAGAATGGTGATGGATTAAACCCAGATCAGTTGACTGGGGGTGAGTGTTCGATTTGCTCAAACGCTCCGTCCATCATCCCCTTTTGTATCGCTTTGTTTGCCCTAAGTGTGGCAGGGTATGCTCAGACGTGAGTCCCTTGCCACTTGGCCACTGGATTCAAGGTAGCCTGGCTGATGAGGATTATGAATCCGAAACCGTTCCCAGGATGCTTGTTCCCGGTCCGGGGAAGACATGGCTTGGCAGTTCGGGCTGGACTGTTCCCATGAGGCACAGGGTCAGACTGATTTGCATATGGCCATGTCTGAACTGGGGTGGCTGAGTGGGCTAAAGAAGGGTGATGGATTAAACCCAGATCAGTTGACTGGGGGTGAGTGTTTGATTTGCTCAAACGCTCCGTCCATCATCCCCTTTTGTATCGCTTTGTTCGCCCTAAGTGTGGCAGGGTATGCTCAGACGTGAGTCCCTTGCTCACTTGGCCACTGGATTCAAGATAGCCTGGCTGATGAGGATTATGAATCCGAAACCGGTCCCAGGATGCTTGTTTCCGGTCCAGGGAAGACATGGCTTGGCAGTTCGGGCTGGACTGTTCCCATGAGGCACAGGGTCAGACTGATTTGCATATGGCCATGTCTGAACTTGGGTGGCTGAGTGGGCTAAAGAATGGTGATGGATTAAACCCAGATCAGTTGACTGGGGGTGAGTGTTTGATTTGCTCAAACGCTCCGTCCATCATCCCCTTTTGTATCGCTTTGTTCGCCCTACGTGTGGCAGGGTATGCTCAGACGTGAGTCCCTTGCTCACTTGGCCACTGGATTCAAGATAGCCTGGCTGATGAGGATTATGAATCCGAAACCGGTCCCAGGATGCTTGTTTCCGGTCCAGGGAAGACATGGCTTGGCAGTTCGGGCTGGACTGTTCCCATGAGGCAGAGGGTCAGACTGATTTGCACATGGCCATGTCTGAACTGGGGTGGCTGAGTGGGCTAAAGAATGGTGATGGATTAAACCCAGATCAGTTGACTGGGGGTGAGTGTTTGATTTGCTCAAACGCTCCGTCCATCATCCCCTTTTGTATCGCTTTGTTCGCCCTAAGTGTGGCAGGGTATGCTCAGACGTGAGTCCCTTGCTCACTTTGCCACTGGATTCAAGATAGCCTGGCTGATGAGGATTATGAATCCGAAACCAGTCCCAGAATGCTTGTTTCCGGTCCAGGGAAGACATGGCTTGGCAGTTCGGGCTGGACTGTTCCCATGAGGCACAGGGTCAGACTTATTTGCATATGGCCATGTCTGAACTGGGGTGGCTGAGTGGGCTAAATAATGGTGATGGATTAAACCCAGATCAGTTGACTGGGGGTGAGTGTGTGATTTGCTCAAACGCTCCGTCCATCATCCCCTTTTGTATCGCTTTGTTCGCCCTAAGTGTGGCAGGGTATGCTCAGACGTGAGTCCCATGCTCACTTGGCCACTGGATTCAAGATAGCCTGGCTGATGAGGATTATGAATCCGAAACCAGTCCCAGAATGCTTGTTTCCGGTCCAGGGAAGACATGGCTTGGCAGTTCGGGCTGGACTGTTCCCATGAGGCACAGGGTCAGACTGATTTGCATATGGCCATGTCTGAACTGGGGTGGCTGAGTGGGCTAAATAATGGTGATGGATTAAACCCAGATCAGTTGACTGGGGGTGAGTGTGTGATTTGCTCAAACGCTCCGTCCATCATCCCCTTTTGTATCGCTTTGTTCGCCCTAAGTGTGGCAGGGTATGCTCAGACGTGAGTCCCATGCTCACTTGGCCACTGGATTCAAGATAGCCTGGCTGATAAGGATTATGAATCCGAAACCGGTCCCAGGATGCTTGTTTCCGGTCCAGGGAAGACATGGCTTGGCAGTTCGGGCTGGACTGTTCCCATGAGGCACAGGGTCAGACTGATTTGCATATGGCCATGTCTGAACTGGGGTGGCTGAGTGGGCTAAAGAATGGTGATGGATTAAACCCAGATCAGTTGACTGGGGGTGAGTGTTTGATTTGCTCAAACGCTCCGTCCATCATCCCCTTTTGTATCGCTACAGTTAAAAGGCAGCAAAATGTTTCTTTTTCATCATGAAGGTGGAACCGTGCATTCAGGTATACAATGGCACAAATATACCATTGTCCTTCAAAAAATGACCACATGAACTTCAAAAACACTTTTTAAAAGGTTGGTGAAGGATAAAAGATCTGAGTTTGATGCATCTATTCCTTTCCCAATATTTTTTCCTTTGGACGGGAGATTTACCTGTATTTTTACCTTTTGGAATCTGTTCAGGGTTCCTAATCTTATGGAACCAATACAAACCTAAGATCTGGTGCACCATGAGGACACCATTAATTTGCCATAAGTTAGGATCTCCACGCCCTGTTCCGCACGACCCCTTTGTCCTGGTTCTGGCACAGTATTCAGCTGCGGATGGCATTTTCTAAATTTGAGGCACAGTAACTGCACCCAGGATAAATACCTACTGACCTCCCCATTTAAAACAAGTCCGATAATATGGGGCATTGTTTGAAAATGTTATGTCTTATGTTCATAACTTCTGCAGTTACGATAAAGAAACATGAGACGGGATCACATTTGACTGCCCTTAGATAAAGAGGAACATATTTGTGGTTTATAATGGTGAGCACAAGATGAAGGATGGTGGCTGCCCACAGAGGAACAACAAAGAGAGCCCCCTCACTCCTTATTTCTCTGCACATCCTTCACCGCCAGACCTTTCCTTAGGCGAATACTCAAGGTTTCTCACAAGAGAAGGCTCCAGGATATTTTAACTGTCTGGGTTACATACGCAAAATAACAAATGATGGATGGAATGCTGAGCAAATCAAACATTGAACCCCAGTCACTGATCTGGGTTTAATCCATTATTTTTGTGTTCACCACACCACCCCAGTTTGGACCCAGCCTCCAGCAAATCACCCTTGACCCTACTTCAATGAAACAGCCCAGCCTGAACTGCCAGACCTGGCCCTCCCTGGACTAGATGCAAGCATCTTGAGACTGGTTTCAGGATATCACCCCTCATCAGCCAGGCTAGCTTGAATCCAGTGGCACAGTGAGCACGAGACCCACGTCCAGAGTCCAGAACAGTCCAGCCCGAACTGTCTAGCCAGGTCTTCTCTGGACCGGAAACAAGCATCCTTGGACCTGTTTCTGGGTAACACCCCTCATCAGCGATGGCTAGCATGAATCTTATGGCAAAGTGAGCCAGGAACCTATGTCTGGGCATACCCTGCCAACTTAGGATGAACTTAGGATGAACAAAGCAAACACAAGGAGATGATGTGAAACTTTCCAGACACTCCCCCAGTCAGATATCTGGGTTTAATCCATCATCGTTCTTTAGCTCATTTTGCCTCCCCATTTCAGTTCCAGCCATATGCACATAGTCTGGCTATGTTCCTCACAGGAACAGTCCAGCCCAAACTGCAAAGCCAGATCTGCCCTGGCCTGGAAACAAGCCTCCTGGAAACGGTTTTTGGGGTTACAGTCCAGCCTGAAGTGCCAACCCAGGTCTTCTCTGGACTGGAAGCAAGCATCCTTGGACCGGATTCTGGGTAACACCCCTCATCAGCCAAGCCAGAATGAATCCAGTAGCAAAGTGAGCAAGGGACCCACATCTTGGCATTCCTTGCCAACTTAGGGTGAACACAGCAAACACAAGGAGATGATGGACGGAGCGCAGACACTTTTTAGACACTCACTCTCAGTCACAGATCTGGATTGAATCCATCATTTTTCTTTAGCTGACTTCCCCACCCCAGTTCAGACCCAGCCGTATGCAAATCAGTCTTGACGCTGTTCCTCATTGGAACAGGCTCGCTGTGCAGTAGAGAGACTTAAATTACATATGATGTAGTTTGGCTGTCAAAAGACAAAATAGGCACATCGAAGGACGTACTTCTTGATGAACGTGTGACTACAGAGGGTGTCCTCTTCTGCTGCAGTTGGGTATATTATTCCAACATTAATGTGTTAATACACACTTTCTACCTCCAAGGTAAGACACCGGCTGTGGCGATCCGCCCGCCATAACTCCCCGCCCGCCATTTACCCCCCGCCATATTACCCCCCTACAGTGCCATACGCAAGGTGGCAGGCACTGCACGGTGCCTGTCACGTTGTGCATGGCAATGCACAACATGCCTATTTAACATTGCGGCGGGTGCTGCTGACAGCACCGCCCGCCGCAACGTTAAAGTCCAGAATGCGCCCGCCAGTGCGGAGGGCGCATCCTAATTGGCCTTGCGGGACCGCCGTACCTCTGGCAGCCGGTCCTGTTTTTGGTTACGGTGGCGGGCGGAAATTCGTAATGGGGCCCTTAGATTGTCTCATTTTTGTGTGGTTTGTTACTGTGTGATGTCTTATCCTGGAAATGGTTGAAAAAGTGACTTTCGGGAGGCTGAATTGGCATTGATAATGTAGCATCCATACTGTTTGAAAAGATGTTTCCTCTTATCTCAATTATTCTTCCAGTGTGATTGGCTGCAGAATTTCCAATATTTGGCAACATCAATGGAAGCCAGCATTCGGATGAAGGCTTTCTATTAAATTTGAAGAAATACGTATCCTTATTGAGAGCAGCATCAATACTTTTGGGAGATTATTATTTTTCTTTTTACCCTCATTCTAGGTATCCCTATACATTTATGCACTGCTTAATTTATTGTGTCTAAAACTTTATTTTGTGAACATTATTTTCAAAGCATACTCCTTTCTTTCAATTGTAGTAGTGTTTTTATGACGCATTTAAATTTGTAATGTTTATGCATGAAATAGTATTTCATAAATGAAATGAAATTTGTAACTCAATAAATAATTAGACCTATCAAGTTCACTTAGAAGTAGTACATGGGATAATGTCGCTGGTCCTGAGGAAAAGCCTAAGGGGTTAGGCTTGAAACATGTAGACCAGGAGATAAACATCCATTATAGTGTGAAATTCCCCCGCCCCTTTTTAGTAGTACCAGCTACAGGACTTAATAAAAATTATACTCCACATAGCCAGGTACTTTTTAATAATACACACTTGCTTTAAACTCCCATCCCTTCATAGTCAACACCCTACAAAGTGCTCCCATTTCTCCGTCATTCGTAGCATACCCTGTCCCGCAGCGGGGCTGGAAGAACCAGATGATGAAACATGCCACCATGTGTCACTTTGGTGGGTGAGGGATATTTTAAGAAAACTCATCGTTTTCTCTAAACCATCAACTACAATAGATGTAGGGTTTCACACAGAGCCTGGATCATGCATGTTGTTAAGGAACAATTTAAGTTTTCCAACCAGATGAGACGAATGTTCACCACCTCTATGTGGTCCATGCCTATTTAATTTGAATGCTTCAAAGCATACAATTAATTTGTTTGTCTAATTGTATTCTAGCAAGTATTCAAGATTGCAAGAAGTCAATTTTAGTTTGGCACAGTCTGTTACTGATGATGAGATCATTTTTATAGCAAATCTTGCATATAGGAAGGGTCCAGACAGATCTTTTCAGAAACACTTAGTGGCATTCCTTTGTTGAATGTTTAGGATGTCAATCACGATTTATAGTTGAGGCAAATGTAGGTACATGTGCAATAATGAAACTTGGATTATTTGAATGTAAGGAACATAAGGATTTTACATGGAAGCAGCAAAGTTGGTGGCTTTAATGAGATTTGCACAATATGTAGTGATTGGTTACATGGAATATATGGCATGGCTTACAGTTAGTTAACCATAGGAAAATTAACCAAATGAAAAGTCAGCAGGTAGGTAGCTATATGATGCAGGTAAAAACTGCGCATGGCTAGCGTAGAGTAATTGAATGTAAATGATTAAGAGATCGTTGAATCGGGCAGACAATGACCAATGGTTGTGCTCAGCTCATACACCATGTATATTATATCTGAGCAGACAGAAGCAAGTATGGGAGCTAGATGCCTCCAGTCAACAGACACATTCTCAATTTTGTTTCAGAAAGCCATGTGAGAGATTTGTGCATGGGTGTTGGAGGAAGGGTGTTAAAAATGTAGAAATAAGATCAGAAAAAAAAAAAAATTCCCTCATGAATTTTCCCAATGCAGGTAGATAATGATTAGCTGAAAAGGATTGAAAAGATTGAGATGAAGTACAAGAAGCCAAGTGACTTTGCTGGAAAGGCATTGCAAAGGTTCTCCAAAACAAGTGTTTGGCTATCGGTAACAAATGCAGGTTTGTCAAATTGCCAGTGACAGCTGCGTGGCTTTGAATGTCCAGTGGAAGGTGTGCTTTGCACCGTTTGGCATTAGCTCACCAGACGGAAGCTAGCCTCTGTCCAGACACAAGGAATTAGTATTGTGAGTCAACATAAAATGATTGTCTGAATCCTGCTATAAAGGTAAGAATGTGGCAGTAAGTGAATAATCTTCAGTACCCTCTATATGTACAATGAGCTAATGGAAGTTGCGTTTTGACTTTAATTACAAAAGAAAGTGTGGGTGAGTGAATCATCCTCCATCCTGATCAAGACACCGCTCTTGCAGTAATGGAAATGGGTTTGGAGACTATTAAGTGTTTGATTGAAGCCCAATAATTAATTAATCTGTAGTTATCTACATAGGCATTTAAAGAAAGGTCAAGCAAGCAGATGCATCTTACTGAAGGGCCAACAATATATTACAAAGAAGATCACTCCACATTAGGAGCTTGAAAGAAAAGCAGACTGGAGGAAAATTAGTGACCTGCGAGCGGCCAGAAAGAGGAGAGGTCGAGGAGATTCACCTCGCACCACCAGCCGTAATCTCTAGCTTGATAAACTGGAAAGAAAGGTGAGCTGGTAGACAGTATCAAACGTAGTCAAGAAATTTAAGAGAATCAAGGGAGATTTCTCTTTGGTCAGTGGCCAACATACGTTGATCTAGAATGGAGACCATTACAATGTCAGTTTCTTGAGAAGGGCAGACATCTACCTGAGCTTGGTCAAAAATATTATTGTAAATACAGAGGAAAGCTGACGACTAATCTTCTACCTAGGATCTTCGCAGGGAACAGAATAATTGTGACATATAGGAAGTTACTTCAAACCGTGAGATCAGCCGATGTGTGTATGTGCACGTTTCCAGTCATTAGGAACAGAGAGCGAGGTGATGTGCTGGTTGCAGAGGTGTGTGGAGACAGATGCAACTTTATCCGAAGCTGGACACGGATTGAGTGGGAACCCTATTTAATGGAAAGCATTATGACTGTTAGAGGGTCAGTCAGTCAGTCAGCCAAGAAACTTTATTTTGCATCAATTAAAAGACATAAAAGTACAATAAATAAATAAAACATTTTGTTACAAGGACACAATTTCTAAAAGTAAAACAAAAAATATTTCAAAACAAATCTGCTTAACAAAATTCACTGGGCTCCCAAGAATGTGCAATGAATAAACAGTACCCTAGCAAGCAGCTTCTTACAGTCAAAAGTGTAATTCATTTGTATCCTGTCTCATTCGGATTCAGAGCTATAAAATATTATTAGCGTCTAAGACCTGCGTTTTCTCTAGTCAGTTAAAATTCTACGCCATCCCATTATAATAGACTGTTTGCAAGACTGACAGGGCTAAAAAATACTTATCCTAGTGAGAATCATCATGACTATAACAATCGCCGGCGTTTAATAAGTGCCCAGAGAAAATGAGCAATGGTGTACATACGTAAACATCGTCTAGTTGCTGAATAAGAGATAGAGCTGGCAGACAAAATCATATTTGTGTAACAAGAGAACAATCATTTTTTTTCTTTCGAAGGTATATAAGAGCAAAAAAAAAATGCATAATTGTTTGGGTAGATTTTCCATCACAGGGACAGTGTGACAACTGATTCAGTGAATATGTATTTTCAGGGAAACCAATCATAAGTAGAATACCATTTCAACGGAATTGTATCAACAGATGCTGTAAGTTTTGAACAAAGCCAAGATATGAAAGTGCGCTATGCTTTATGGGAGGTAGCTTCTGATACAAAAATGATTGTGTTTTTATATTTGTTTTTGACTGCTCTATCATTTGCTGCCTTAGCCAAGAACAATTCCTTTTAGTTTACGCTTCGGGAAGGTGACACCCAATGATGGGGTATCATGCAACTCACGATGGCCTAATAATGCCAAAGTGGTCTTTATATAACTTAGACATGGAATTGTAAGTGCATTGTCCATTTTTAAAATATATGTTAACACTGATTGGTTCAGTTGAGCGACCGCTGAGCCCACTTCCAGGCGAGGTCGCCCCCACTCACCGCTGCTCCCGCAGACTCCTGCCTCGCTTTTTTGCTGCTTTGCCGCTCCTGCCTCGCTGCTGCCTAGGACGCCCCAGCCGCCGCTGAGCTGCCACTTTCCCGCCGCTGACTCCCGGCGGCCCGGCCCCCCTCCTGCCCATTCGCCGCCCGCTCCCGCCACCCAGCTGCTAATCCCTCCCGGCTCCTTAC
The DNA here is from genome assembly GCF_964261635.1 of Lissotriton helveticus. Lineage (NCBI taxonomy): Eukaryota > Metazoa > Chordata > Amphibia > Caudata > Salamandridae > Lissotriton > Lissotriton helveticus. The sequence continues at coordinate 436,316,569 of NC_136070.1, read as the reverse complement.
TTATGCCGCCCACACGCACGCGCAGCGGGCGCGCCGATTGTGCGCCGAAGGCGCGCCAAAGGCAAGCCCGTCTGCGCCCGTCTGCGCCCGTCTGCGCCCGTCCGCGCCTGGACCGCGCCCAGTGCCAGGACCCCTGGCCCCCGCCGATGCAAGACGACCCGACAGACCTACGACGCCGCCGCCCTCAACGCACTCAATGCCGGACGGAACCCCGCCTGCTGCCGGGCCACCCCGAAACGCATCCACAGACCCTTCACCTGCAAAACCTGCAAGTTCACCTGCCTCCGAACCTGCACCGCACCCGCCAAGCCAAGCACCAGCATCAACCACCTCAAGTGCATCCTGCTCAACACCCGCTCCGTCCACAGACACGCCGTGGAACTCTGGAACCTCCTCGACACAACATCACCAGACATCGCCTTCCTCACAGAAACCTGGATGAACGTCTCCTCAGCCCCCGACATCGCCATCGCCATCCCGGACGGGTACAAGATCATCAGGAGGGACCGCGTCAACCAGACCGGGGGAGGCATCGCCATCGTCCACAAGAACACCATCCGCATCACGACCGACTCCAACGACACCTTCGCCGCCGCCGAGCACTTCCACTTCCAGATTCACACCGACCCAAAGACGACCCTCAGAGGCACCCTCGTCTACAGACCCCCGGGACCACGCACACAATTCAGCGAAGACATCACGGACTTCATCAGCCCGCACGCCCTCCCCTCCGCCGACTACATCCTCCTAGGGGACCTCAACTTCCACCTGGAGAACAACAAGGACCGCAACACCGCCGCCCTGCTGGACAACCTCGCCAACCTCGGACTCAAGCAACTGGTGAACACCCCCACCCACTACGCCGGCCACACGCTTGATCCCATCTTCTCATCCAGCAAGCACATCACCTTCAGCCACTCCACCGGACTCCACTGGACCGACCACAGCTGCGTCCACTTCAGCTTCAGAAGAACCACGTCCCACCACCACCCGCAACAGGTTCCCCACAGGAGCTGGAGCAAGATCACCGCCGACCAGCTCACCACCTCCCTCAGCCAGAACCCTCCCGCCAGCACAACGGACCCCAACGAAGCAGCCCGCAACTTCACGCAGTGGCTGACCGCCTGCGCCGACAACCTCTCACCACTGAAGAACCCTCCCTGCAGACCCAGAAGCAAGAAGGCCTCCTGGTTCACCGACGAACTCAAGAACTCCAAGAAGACCTGCCGCACCCTCGAGAAAGCCTGGCTCCTCGACCAGACCACTGACAACATGACCGCCCTCAAACACGCCACCCGCAAGCACCACCAGCTTATCCGCACCACCAAGAAGAAATCACTGAAGGAACGACTGGACAACAACGCCCACGACAGCAAGGAACTCTTCAGCATCGTCAAGGAGTTCTCCAACCCCAGCACTGGCAACAACGACATCACTCCTTCACAAGATCTCTGCGACTCTCTCGCCTCGTTCTTCCACCGCAAGATCGCCGACATCCACAACAGCTTCGGCGCACCATCCACGCACCCAACCATCGAACCAACGCCCCCCACCGCCACCCTCCGCACCGGGACCACGGTGACCACCGAAGACACAGCCCGCACGATGAACACCATCTACTCCGGATCTCCAACCGACCCCTGCCCCCACCACGTCTTCAACAAGGCCGACTCCACCATCGCACCCCAACTCCGGAACATCATCAACACCTCCTTCAACACCGCCACCTTCCCGGAGAGCTGGAAGCATGCCGAGCTCAGCGCCCTACTGAAGAAACCAACAGCGGACCCCACCGACCTCAAAAACTTTCGCCCCATCTCGCTCCTACCTTTTCCTGCTAAAGTCATCGAGAAGATCGTCAACAGACAGCTTGCCGCCTTCCTCGAAACGAACGGATCCCTCGACCCCTCGCAGTCCGGTTTCAGAGCCAACCACAGCACCGAGACTGCCCTCATCGCAGCCACCGACGACATCCGAGCCCTGCTCGACAACGGGGAAACAGCGGCACTCATCCTCCTGGACCTCTCTGCAGCGTTCGACACTGTCTGCCACCTCACCCTAGTTCAACGCCTCAGCAACATCGGCATCCAAGAGAAGGCACTGGAGTGGATCATCTCGTTCCTCGCCGGAAGAACACAGAGAGTCCGCCTCCCCCCGTTTCGATCCGAGGCCACCGAAGTCATCTGCGGCCTACCGCAAGGATCATCAATCAGCCCCACCCTCTTCAACGCCTACATGAGACCTCTTGCAGCCATCGCACGCCAACACAACCTCAACATCATCTCCTACGCCGACGACACCCAGCTGATCCTCTCCCTCACCAGAGACCCAGACACCGCCAGAACCAGCCTACACGAAGGGATGAAAGATGTCGCCGAGTGGATGAAGAACAGCCGCCTGAAACTGAACTCAGACAAGACAAAAGTCCTCATCCTGGGACCATCGCCCTCCGCCTGGGACGACTCCTGGTGGCCCCCCGCCCTGGGCACCACTCCCAAGCCAACAGACCACGCACGCAACCTGGGTTTCATCCTGGACTCCTCCCTCTCGATGACCAGACAAGTCAACGCCGTCTCCTCATCATGCTTTCACACCCTACGCATGCTTCGCAAGATCTTCCGATGGATCCCGACCGAAACCAGGAAGACGGTCACCCAGGCACTCGTCACCAGCCGACTGGACTACGGAAACACCCTCTACGCCGGAACCACAGCCAAGCTACAGAAAAGACTCCAACGCATCCAGAACGCCTCCGCCCGACTCATCCTGGACATTCCCCGACGCAGCCACATCTCCGGCCACCCGAGAGACCTGCACTGGCTCCCCGTCAACAAAAGGATCACGTTCAGGCTCCTCACCCACGCACACAAGTCTTTCCACGACCTGGGACCCAAGTACCTCAACGACCGCCTGACCTTCTACATGCCCACCCGCCAGCTACGGTCTACTAGCCTCGCCCTCGCCGCCGTACCACGCATCCGAAGAGCCACCGCCGGAGGCAGATCCTTCTCCTACCTGGCGGCCAAGACTTGGAACTCCCTTCCTTCCACCTTCGGCTGACCCAGGACCATCTCGCCTTCAGGAGACAACTCAAGACCTGGCTGTTCGAGCAGTAGCGGACCCCTTCCCCCAAGCGCCTTGAGACCCTTCCAGGTGAGTAGTGCGCTATACAAGTATTATGATTGATTGATTGATTGAGTTGACACTTTCCCTTTTCCATATTGAGTGCCACAATAGTGTACGGACCAGTTTAATCACATCACTGATGAAAGGTAAAGCTGCTTCAGTGTGGCAGATGAAATTCGAGCAAGCACAGGGGGTAGATAATACTCTTTTACAAAAAGCGTCCTGCACGTGCTGCAGCTCTCCAACTTCCTCCATGCCCCAAATTGCAGCCCCACATGTCGCAATAGCCTTTGCTTAGCTGAATAAATCTTAAGCATCTCAATACTTTTTGCCAGGATATTGGCTCTGTTTGTCACCATGTCCTTCCATTTTAGTTTGCAATCAAAAAGAACTCCCAGATAAGAGAACGCATAAACCACTTTTCATCTTCTGTTACCTATGTGGAATCTCAGGGATTTCTTAGAGCACGCCCCTGCAAAGACTAATGTTTTAGCCTTATTGACATATAGATCCAAGCTTGCCATAAAGCGTATGTATTACTCTTTGAGTCTCTGCCGCGCCCTTGGAGTTCTAGCCAAGAGCACTCCATCATCTGCATAGAGGAGTATTGGGAGGGGGACTCTACTTATGGGATTTCCTTTGCGCTCTCAGCCAATACCAATTCCAATGTATTTGTATAAAGGGAAATAAAAAAGGGGCTAGGACACAGCCTTGTCTCATGCCCTTTTCGATATTAAAGGTTCCCCTTGTTTCCCACACCTCACGCTTGCCATGGCTCACCCGTACAGCTGTCTTATGAAAGTGATTATCCGTTCCTCTATGCTCAAGGACTTCATGATGGCCCAAAGCTTTCTATGGGCTACGCAGTCAAACGTGGTGGAGATCGACTGTAGTAGGTTGTATCTTGACCTTGAGTGTGTACTCAGAATCATTGGCTTTGCAGGAAGCAGGGAGAACTAGGAGACTCAATTGGACTTAGAGTAGATGGTGGCTTATTGATATTTGTTTATTCCCACCATAGTGCAATTTGATCGGGTAGACAAATTGTAGTAGGTTGTACCATGAGCATGGGTGTGTACTTAGAATATATGGCTCGTAGTAATCTGGGACAACTAGGAGGCTCCACTTGAATTAGAGCTGATTGTGGCTTTTTGATAATGATAACACCGAATGTGGGAAATATTTCTTAATATAGTACCTGTGCGAAAATGAAGGAATTGAGCTAATGCTCAACATGTTTCTTTAGCATACATAGATGTGTAATAAATGGTAGATTGGTGATATGATAATCTATATTGGTTGCTGCTATGTGTGTCTTTGTACATATACACTGTGGACGGTGGGTCGATTTAGCCATCCTCATTATGATATATATACATTTTTTCAGGATTTAAACGACACCACATTAATCATTAGCTTGGAGTACTATATAAACTGCAGACAGTATCGAGCAACTCATCAAGATTACCTCTCTATCGAGTTTGTATTGTGACTCAACTCCGATTTGAATGGGACTTTTTAATGGTGCTGGTGTGTACCGACAACAATTCTAATATGGCGACACTACTTTCTCCCAAATCATGCGTCCCTTCCTCAATATAAAAAACAATCTTGTAAGGCAATTTCGTCTTTCTATGAGTGATGCAGAATGCATCACTGTAAGAAAGTGGGTTATTTGTTGAGGGAAGTGGAAACCCAGGACCAGCAACAATGGAAATCCTTGGCCGAGTGAACCACAAAAGTCACTAACTTAACTTGTGCTTAACCATCTGGTAGCTTGGCATTAAAGCAGTCAACTTAGAGGCATTCTGTAAAGTATTTATGCAGTACACAAACTGAAATGAACACAAGAAAGATCACATACCAATTTAGAAAAATTGAGTCAATTTTAATAAATACAATGAACCAAAATGAATTAAATCCAATCAGTAGAAGCAGACTTGTGTAATTTCAAAGTTTTAGGTAGATAGAGCACATAAAAGCATACAATTCCACTTGCAGTCATCTGGTTGGGTTAGACTGGGGAAAACCACATGTTCAGGCCAACAATGATGGGGCCTGGGCAACATACAGGGACCAGGTTAGTCCAGGTGAAAATGTTACCTTCTCAACATTTAGTTGGTGGTAGGGGTGGCTGCAATGAGCAAGGAGAGCACTGCTTTAGCACGAAGACCAGTCCTTGTATCGTGGGGGGGGTCACCTCTTCAGCACGAAGATCCAGTCAGGCGTCACGGAGGATTGTTGCCAGAGCTGTGCATTACTGTTTACTGTGGGATGTTGTTGCTTTCGTGTGAAGTGCAGATCTCACGTTGCCGGTAGTCACTGGTGGTTGCTGTAGCAGGAAGAATCAGGTTCACCGGAGGTTTACACTGGCAGTCATAATGGGTGTCAGGGTCTGAAGATCACAACATTTCAAGATTTATCTTTTTCTTAGGAAATAAGGTAGTTCTACTTTTGTAGTGTTCACAGGTCAAGGAGTATATTGATGAATGGCTCAGGAGGACCAATATTTATACCTGATGCAAGCCTTTAAAGCGGGGGAACACAATGGCCTATCCCCACATCCGGTTTTGGAAAGTTCTTCCCTTCCCCTGCCAAGGGTTTAAGAAGTATGGGGTGACAAAAGCCCAGGGTCAGGTTCCTTTGGGTGTGTGTTGGAGGTAGCCCTTTGAAGTGTTAGTGGGGCATGGAAAAGTTCTGCCCTCTGCCATCCTGGCTGGATGGCCCATCCTGGCTGGATGGCCCATCCTGCCACCATGTAGTCCCCCTTTGTCTCACTGTCTTGGAGGAGTACACAAAGACCAACAGCAGAGCCAGTCATAGTCATGTCACCCAGGGCACTAGCAGCAGGCACCAAATAATTAGGGCAGAAAAATAGCAACTTCTAAAAGTGAAATTTTGAGTCCAAACATGACATTTTCCCAATCAAAGGTTAGCACTTATTAAATGTAATAAGGAAACCCAATGTTATCAAATGGGAGAGAGAGGCCTTGCGGTAGTGGAAAACAAATTTAGGAGTTTTTCACTACCAGGACAAATACAAATTAATCCCACATGTCCTGCCTTTTAAATACAATGCACCCGGCTTTATGTTATGTTATGTTAAATGAATTTATTATGCGCACGGCTACTCATAAGTGTCCCGGCGCGAGACCACCGGGGTGCATCAGTGGGTTTCAAGTGAATAGATGTGTTTTCAATTTTTTTTATAATGCAACTGGATCCTGGATGGTACGCAGGGCCAGCGGGAGAGCATTCCATGCAGCCATTGCTTTAACTGAAAACGAGCTGCCCCCCATCGTCTGACGCTTGAAACGTGGGACTTGTGCAAGGCATAGGGACGGGGAGTGCAAGGAGCGCGCAGGGGCATAGAAGGAAACACGCCTCTGCAAATACATGGGCCATGATCAATAATTTGAATTTCACTCTGGCTGCTAAGGGCAGCCAGTGATATAGGCGCAACTGATTATGGACACTGTCCCTGGCTGACAGACCCGATAACAATCTGGCTACGGTGTTCTGGACCACCTGTAACTTTTTCAACAGGTAGCCCCCACCAAAAAGGGCATTAGAATAATCCAGCCAGGACAGGATCAACGCACACATGATCGTTTGTCTCGCCGCAGCTGGTAGAAGAGGAAAAAATCTTCTAAACGATTTAAGCAAGCCGAAGCAGCCGCCAGCCAACTTTTTGGTGTGTACTGCAAAAGAAAGCTCTTCGTCAAACCAAACCCCAAGATTTTTTGCTGGCTTGCCAGTAGAGGTCGGACGTGGGTAATCGGAGGCCAGAGCTGCTCTCTGAAATTCGAGTGAAATGTGCCAAACAGCAGAATCTCCGATTTCCCTTCATTGCATTTGAGCTGTGCATCCGGCAGCCATTTAAAAACTGATGAGAGGCCAGGTTGGGCCTGAAATACGGAGCCCACACCTTTAGCCCAGGTGAAGAGCACCTGGGTGTCATCCGCGTACGCCATCACCTTAGCCCCCAACTCCTCTGCTAGATATATCAGAGGAGTCATATAGATGTTAAATAGGAGGGGACTAGGGGCAGAACCCTGCGGGACACCCATTGTGACCAGCTGAGGAGAGGAGGAGGAGCAGAGCCAGCCCCAAACAGTACCCAACGGACCAATCCTGGCCAGCCGAGACAGAAGCAATGGGTGCGGGACCGTGTCAAACGCATCTGTGAGGTTGAGAAAGATTAGCGCTGCCCTCCCGCCTGCATCCAGACAGTCCTGTATAGCCTCTTCCACCTCAACCAGCACTGTTTCAGTGCTGTGTGACAGGTGAAACCCAGATTGCACTGGATGTAGAAGAGCCTCCTTTTCCACAAAATCGGTCAGCTGTTTATTTACCGCCTTCTCACATACCTTTGCCAATGCAGGGAGGAGGGAGATAGGCCAGCAATTCCCTGGACAAAGGGGGTCTAGTGACTGCTTTTTAAGGAGAGGCCGGATCTTCGCCTCCTTCCAAGCCAAAGGGACCACCGCTTTCTGAAGGGAAAGATTGATAATGGCGGTCACTTCTGCATTAACAACCTCAGCTGCCGCTACCAGCGTCCTAGCCAGACACGGGTCAGAAGGTGAACCTGATTTTAAAGCTTTAAGAATTTTAAGACATTCCAGTGGGACAATTGGCCTAAATTCAGACAATGAGCATCCAATATCTTCTGGGGGACACACCAGAGCATCCTGCGAGTGGATACTGAGAGGAGTGAAAGTTGATTGAATACCTAAAGTCTTTTCTCTGAAAAAGCGAGAAAGAGTGTTGCACCACGAAGGTGAAGATGGCATTACACTAGCTTGGGCCACAGGAGACATGGAACTCTGAACAATCGCATACATTTCCCTAGAGTTGTTGGCAGCTTCAATACAGGCTGAGTAGAATTGCCCTTTGGCCAAATTAATCGATGCATAATAAGACTTATGTTTATCTCTAAGCTTCCTCTTGTCAGCTGGGCAGTAGCCACCCCTCCTCCACTCCCGTTCAAGAATTTTACAGTCGTGCTTCAAGCCTTTAAGCAAGGAATTAAACCAGGGTTTAGACGGTGATTCTCTAGCCAGCCTGGTTGAACGCGGGGGGGCCACCGTCCCAACTGCAGATGAGACCCAGTTAGAAAACCCTATATGCACTATATAGGGCCTACCTTAGGGATTACTTATATGTGTTAAAAAAGAAGGCTTTGGCCTGGCAGAAGGTTTATTTTTCCAATTTGAATTGGCAGTTAGCACTTCACTACAGGCTGCAACTGCATCCTGAGACTTGTTTTAAAGGGCAGCTTTAGTGGGTGGCACAATGAGTGCTGCAGGCCCACTAGTAGCATTTAATTTACAGGCTCTTAGTACAAGTAGTACCATATACTAGGGACTTATAAGTAAATTAAATGTTCCAATTACATGTAAGCCAATTTGACCATGTTTTATGGAGAGAGCGCAAGCAGTTTCACATGTTTTATGGAGAGAGCTCAAGCTGTTTAGCAAAAACATATTAAAAAAACAGTAGGGGTGAGTTTGCTATCACACTTCCCAGATTTTAGTAAAGCCATTATGAAGCTGTAGAGTTCTTAATGACTAGCTCCCAGACCATATACTCTTTATGGCTTTACTAGACTTACAATGTCTAAGAATGGACTTAGACACTGTAGGGGTACAGGGGGTCATGTCACTGTGCCCTTTACCTGAGGGCTAGTGTACCCTGCTGGAGGGGTGGCTTACCTAGGCCTCAGGTTGTAGACATGTCACACAGGAATGTGTGCCATGTCGACTCTTCACTTTTCTCTGCACCAAAACAAGTACCCTGCAATGGCAGTGTGTGGGTGTTAAGGTACAGGGCTCCTAAGGGTGGCAGCCCTTAGAGGCCTTCCCTGGTCACAGGGCTCTTGGTACGCATGGTACCTTTTACATGGGGCTTACCTGGTGCCAGATATGGGCCAATTGTGGGTACAGAAGTACAGCTTTAGACAAGAAGACATGCCCTGGGATCCTGATTGGCATAAAAGGGGGTGGTGATGGACGGAGCATCTGAGCCAATCAAACACTCACACCCAGTCAAAGGTTCTGGGTTTGATCCATCACCGTTCTTTAGCCCACTCTGCCACCCCAGTTCAGACATGGCTATATGCAAATCAGTCTGACCCTGTGCCTCATGGGAACAGTACAGCCCGAACTGCCAAGCCATGTCTTCCCTGGACCGGAAACAAGCTTCCGAGGACCGGTTTCTGGCATTCCAGCCGTCTTCAGCCCGGCTTGCTTGAATCCAGTGGCAAAGTGAGCAAGGGACTCACGTCTGAGCATACCCTGCCACACTTATGGCGGCCAAAGCGGTACAAAAGGGGGTAGTGATGGACGGAGCATCTGAGCCAATCAAACACTCACACCCAGTCAAAAGATCTGGGTTTGATCCATCACCGTTTTTTAGCCCACTCTGCCACCCCAGTTCAGACATGGCTATATGCAAATCAGTCTGACCCTGTGCCTCATGGGAACAGTACAGCCCGAACTGCCAAGCCATGTCTTCCCTGGACCGGAAACAAGCTTCCGAGGACCGGTTTCTGGCATTCCAGCCGTCTTCAGCCCGGCTTGCTTGAATCCAGTGGCAAAGTGAGCAAGGGACTCACGTCTGAGCATACCCTGCCACACTTATGGCGGCCAAAGCGGTACAAAAGGGGGTGGTGATGGACGGAGCATCTGAGCCAATCAAACACTCACACCCAGTCAAAGGATCTGGGTTTGATCCATCACCGTTCTTTAGCCCACTCTGCCACCCCAGTTCAGACATGGCTATATGCAAATCAGTCTGACCCTGTGCCTCATGGGAACAGTACAGATCGAACTGCCAAGCTATGTCTTCCCTGGAGCGGAAATAAGCTTCCGAGGACCGGTTTCTGGCATTCCAGTCGTCTTCAGCCCGGCTTGCTTGAATCCAGTGGCAAAGTGAGCAAGGGACTCACGTCTGAGCATACCCTGCCACACTTATGGCGGCCAAAGCAGTACAAAAGGGGGTGGTGATGGACGGAGCATCTGAGCCAATCAAACACTCACACCCAATCAAAGGATCTGGGTTTGATCCATCACCGTTCTTTAGCCCACTCTGCCACCCCAGTTCAGACATGGCTATATGCAAATCAGTCTGACCCTGTGCCTCATGGGAACAGTACAGCCCGAACTGCCAAGCCATGTCTTCCCTGGACCGGAAACAAGCTTCCGAGGACCGGTTTCTGGCATTCCAGCCGTCTTCAGCCCGGCTTGCTTGAATCCAGTGGCAAAGTGAGCAAGGGACTCACGTCTGAGCATACCCTGCCACACTTATGGCGGCCAAAGCGGTACAAAAGGGGGTGGTGATGGACGGAGCATCTGAGCCAATCAAACACTCACACCCAGTCAAAAGATCTGGGTTTGATCCGTCACCGTTCTTTAGCTCACTCTGCCACCCCAGTTCAGACATGGCTATATGCAAATCAGTCTGACCCTGTGCCTCATGGGAACAGTACAGCCCGAACTGCCAAGCCATGTCTTCCCTTGCCAGGAAACAAGCTTCCGAGGACCGGTTTCTGGCATTCCAGCCGTCTTCAGCCAGGCTTGCTTGAATCCAGTTGCAAAGTGAGCAAGGGACTCACGTCTGAGCATACCCTGCCACACTTATGGCGGCCAAAGCGGTACAAAAGGGGGTGGTGATGGACGGAGCATCTGAGCCAATCAAACACTCACACCCAGTCAAAGGATCTGGGTTTGATCCATCACCGTTCTTTAGCCCACTCTGCCACCCCAGTTCAGACATGGCTATATGCAAATCAGTCTGAGTCTGGAGTCAAGCTATCCAGGCTGATGAAGGCTGATAGCCAGAAACCGGTCCTTGGATGCTTGATTCCGGTCTGGGAAAGACATGGCTTGGTAGTTCGGACTGGACTGTTCCCATGAGGCACAGGGTCAGAGCTGATTTGCATATAGCCAGTGTCTAACCCAGGGTGGTGTGGAGTGCAAAAAAACGATGGATTTAGGCCCAGATCCTTGTACTGGTGTGAATGTATGACATTGTTCTACATTCTGTCCATCAACTGTGTTTTTTGCAATTTTCACCCCGAGTGGGCTGGGTATGCTCAGACGTGAGTCCCAGGCTCTCCACACCACTGGAGTCAAGCTATCCAGGCTGATGAAGGCTGATAGCCAGAAACCGGTCCTTGGATGCTTGATTCCGGTCTGGGAAAGACATGGCTTGGTAGTTCGGACTGGACTGTTCCCATGAGGCACAGGGTCAGAGCTGATTTGCATATAGCCAGTGTCTAACCCAGGGTGGTGTGGAGTGCAAAAAAACGATGGATTTAGGCCCAGATCCTTGTACTGGGGTGAATGTATGACATTGTTCTACATTCTGTCCATCAACTGTGTTTTTTGCAATTTTCACCCCGAGTGGGCTGGGTATGCTCAGACGTGAGTCCCAGGCTCTCCACACCACTGGAGTCAAGCTATCCAGGCTGATGAAGGCTGATAGCCAGAAACCGGTCCTTGGATGCTTGATTCCGGTCTGGGAAAGACATGGCTTGGTAGTTCGGACTGGACTGTTCCCATGAGGCACAGGGTCAGAGCTGATTTGCATATAGCCAGTGTCTAACCCAGGGTGGTGTGGAGTGCAAAAAACGATGGATTTAGGCCCAGATCCTTGTACTGGGGTGAATGTATGACATTGTTCTACATTCTGTCCATCAACTGTGTTTTCTGGGATCCTGATTGGCAGGGACCCAGGGTACACCAAGTCAAAAGTGCGTCATGTGTCAGGAAAAACGTGGGCGGTAACCATGCAAAAAAGGGGCACTTTCCTACACATGTAACCTCTTCTTCACCTCCAGGAAGTATTTACAAAGCTCCTGCACTTTCTGAGTGTAGTTAGAATAGACTGCAATCGTTTGATTTTCATATTGCAGAATGGATGTTTCTCTAGCAGCTCTCAAAATCGCATCTCTATCCCTGTAATTCAGGATTTTAGCAAGGAGGACCCTCGGCGTGCCCGGTGGAGAGGCAGGCATCAGTGTGCTGTCCTCCCTTTCAATGGCAAGTCAAAGAAGTCCCTAGGGTGCAGTGTGTACCTCAAAGGTTTTTCCAAGAATCTTTCTGCCGACTGGCTCTCCACCCTCTCGGGGAAGCCCAACAGGCACACATTATTACAGCGTGAACAACCCTCAGTGTCCTCCACTCGATTTTCCAAGGTGTTAGAGAACACAGATGGTTGGGAGACCTGTTGTTTAAGCTCACGCACCACTGCTAGCAGTGATGTTATATTGGTTTCCACATTCTCCACATTGGCTGCCACTTTACCAAGATCAGTTCACAGCAAGTTCACCTCAATGGAGACTCCCACTATTTTTCCCTTAAGAGCTGCTGCAGCGCCCTGTATATCCTCCATGAGGGCCGCTCGAGAGGATTCCTCTGGTCCCTCAGGCACACGCTCCGGGGTCCGCGAGTTCTCCTGGTGAGTGAGTCTATGGATGGGATGACTTGGGTTGGTATACACTGTGATAGTAGTTCCCTGTTGGTGCTGCTGAGGTCTATCTTTCCCCATGATGTGGCTGAGGAAGAGAAAACTGCACCTGCAGGTCCCCAACACAGTCTGTGGCGCAAGGTCGCCTGAGTAAGTTCCTACCATGAAGTTGCAGCGAAGACAAGATACTGGTGTAGGGCGTGCAGAGGAACAAGACAGGGTGATTGCTTCCAAGGGGTCCTTGCCAAGATCAGCAGGTGTATGGCGACCAGCCACATGTTGAGGTGAATGCTGGCATGGCAACTGTCAATGTGAGCAGCTGCAGCAAAGCATTGGGAGACTCGAAACAGTGACAACAATCCAAGCGCCAGCCCCCAGCTTCGGTTCCAGAATGGTGACTGCCCCCCATATCCAAAGGGAATGATCAGGTTTTCAGAAGAGGTTGGGGGTCCAGTACTTCTCACCATCGCCTCCTCCTCTGGTAGATGCCACTAGTTGGCTGACCCCCCAGGGTCCTCAGGCAAGAAGGCAGCCAGCCCCACCTCACTATCCGAAGGGAACCCCAGGTTGGGCCCAAAGCGTGTAGATCCCCAGAGCACCTCCACTCTTGTCACCCTGACGGGAGACCTACCGGTCGTGGGTACTGTCCAATAGTCCTGATCCCAGTGCTTAATTTGTGCCGATGCTTTTCGGTACTTACCACCAGCACCGTTTTTTATCAAGGCCAGTTTTACAATTTACATCAACTGCACATCTGCACTGCAATCTATACGTCATGTGTCAAAGAGTAAATTAAATATATTTGCCTTACTGCAGTGTTCACTTCACACTCTGACAGACAGTCTCCGGAGTGAGACCGTCGGTGAAGAAGAGTGTTCTGTGCAGTGTTGAGAGAGCGAGCCCATCAGTCCGATAATAAATTCATCTCCATGATGCCAATCTGAATCAATTTGCTCTCAGTGTTGCTGGTGGGCGGACAGAAGATTGGGCTGTATTTGGTTCTACTATGGGGGGTAGGGGGCTGTTTCAGCGTGCCGTGCGTAACCTTTATTTATTCCAGGGACCATGGACCACACCCATCCCCAGCACACATACACCTATGCACGAGTAACCAGCATGGCAGCACCAGTTAGCAGAAAGTGAAGCAGCAGCAGGCCTCTTAATAAGGCGGTCCTGCTGTCCTGGCAGTGCCACCATGCAGTGAGTAATAAAAGAAAATGCTGCTTTTACTGGCGCGTGTTGACGGTCACCAGAGCTGAGTCAGAGCCTCAAAGGCCTAAGCAGTGAGGTCCCAGCAATCATGCCACCGGCGTCGGGTTGGGCACCGTGTGCAGTGCAATGCTTCAAGGCAGCCAGAAGGTCATGGCCTTGCCCGGCTTTTGCTTCATTTATTTTAACCCCTGTCTGTCTGTTCTAAAGAGATTCTGACGTACTTGCTCAAAAGAAACTAAATCTATCATGAAGGCCAAAGCGCGTGTGGCATTAAATAAGGTGTGGTAATCTTTCTGTAAATCATCATCACGTGATTTGCACGGTGTGGGAAGTGCCACCAGGCCAGAAGTAATGCTCGGGCCTGTGCATCCTTCTTATCCATAGAAGGCGGTTCCTGCTGGTTCGGGAGCCCCAGTTTTATGTGCTTCTTAGGTACTAAAACACAACACTGCAAATTGCGTTTACCATACAGGGACGGCAGCAGCAGAAATAGAGATATCTCATCTGGCGGCAGCTGTCAATCCCGGCGACCTTGAGGCCCAGCGCTTGGACAGGCAGAGTACCGCATTATTTGCTGTTATTCTTGTTTTCGGATATATTTTCCCACCTCCTCCTTGGAGCTGAGCTGTTGTTTCCCGAAGCTCAGCAGTGACCGCGCCAGGACTCGGGTGCCTTCTGATACACATTAAGAATAACCCTGGGCGGGCAACTTCGCTACGCCCACAAAGTGGGCGTAGTGTTGCCTACTTTGCCCTTTGCAAAGTAGGCGAAGCAGGCAACACTACGCCCACTTCGTGGGTGTAGCGAAGTTGCCCGCCACCCGCCTTCCTCCCGCCCTCCCTAAATGCTTACATTAATATATAAATGAATTATAAAACCACTTACCTTGTCCGCCGCGTCCCCGGGGCTCCCGCTCATCATCGCGCCGCCGCCGTCTTAGATACTAATGCGCATGCGCGGCCGCCCGCGCATGCGCATTTCTCACGAGAAATGCGCATGCGCGGGCGGCCGCGCATGCGTATTAGTATTCAAGACGCGCGCGCCGGCGGCGCAATGACGAGCGGGAGCCCCGGGGACGCGGCAGGACAAGGTAAGTGGTTTTATAATTCATTTATATATTAATGTAAGCATTTAGGGAGGGTGGGAGGGAGGCAGGTGGCGCGTAGTGGGGCTACGCGAAGTGCGTGGGTGGGCGTAGTTTTTTGCCCACTTTGCGTAGCTTCGGGAAACCCCACTACGCCCACTACGCCCAGGGTTAATTAAGAATTATCCAAGTGTCCTTGGAGAGCTTTTGTTTCTAGCGTGGACCTACCCTCTGACAATCAGTGCAACTGACAGCTTGTTGACAGGCTGTAAATGGGCCTCTGTGCCAGGGAAGTTGTCAGCTCGCGGGCACAATGGCTCGTGAACACATTGCACCAATGCCTTCAACCAGGGTTACCCATCATAGGTCGAGGAGAAACAAGTCCATCCCAATTTTTTTCAAAATAGTCACATACTGCTATGCACCTGATTTTAATATAAATTCAGTCTCTGAAATTTACCTTCAGTGTGATATTCTAAAAATCAGGATTGGAGTCTGCCCTCGTAAACCTACATTGATCACCCCTGCATGAGGCGCACCAAGGACCAATTTACAGCAATCTTTCCAGGATCACACCACGCGCTGTTGAATCTTTTACCAATTTGGGACCTGGAGATGTTGCTAATAATAAAACGAATGCAAGGCATTCCATTGCAATAAGAAAACATGCCAGTAGCAACTTTAAAATAGATCGTGAGTAAATAATTCTGTGATTTTATACCAATGTACTGTCTGGATTCAAGTGTTTCTGGATTTTTGCCCTTCATCAGCATATTATAACATGTCGGTTTTGGGGGAAGCTTAGAAATGCCGCCCAAAGACTTCATAGACCGCTCCAAGAGCACAGGTAAATGCAAAGGGCTTATCAGACCAACGATTAATTCAAACTAGTGGTTTACGGTGCCAGTCCCAGTACTTAATTGCCTGGTGAGGCACTAAATTGCCGGAACCTGCACTTATAACTGCTGCCACATGGTGGCACTGTTTGTGTAATACTTTGGTGGCCTCAAACAATCTGAAATGTCACACTTGTAGGAGTGTGATGGTTACTAGTTGTGTAAGTACAGTGGCCATGTGTGGGGCAAACTGTGGTGGCCTTCTGACGAGAGCCCCGGCACTTTTATTTTTACAAATTTAGTACTGCCTGCTCGTCCAAGGGGGCCACACCACCAACCCAGGCGATCCTCCTCCCGGCCCCTGGAGATCCAATATAAGCCCCGCAGTTATCTGACGAGCAGTCAAGTGTTGATGGAGGTCACATCGGGACGGATCCACTCCTTTCACTGCCGTCGCTGAGCTCCCCAACACGATAAAGCAGAGCTGCAATTTGGGGCCTCCTGCTTCCTCCACAGCACCTCCAGCAGATTACAGGCCTCACCTGTGCCCCACACTGGCAGAGGTGCCAACATGGCACCAGAAGGACCAGGCACCATGCCGCAGAGCATTCAGGAGCCAGCCGGGTGGGTCCCAACTCCGGACCACCAGTCTCCACCCCTCCAGGCAATCACGTTCTCATTGCCACATAGGGGGGGCTACTGGTCCGATGCATTGCTCGAGGGGGAGCGCCGGTGCAAGGGGACCATTTCGGCCTTTAACGGAGCCCACACCCAGACCCCAGGACTCTGAGAATAGGCAAGATATCATTGATGGCCTCTCCACCATTTGCAGAGCCTGCCATCCATGTCACAGTGGCCCATGATCAGGACCACCAAGAACCACTGCTGGCATCCCCTGACAGGCTGCAGCAGCGGAGAGGGCGGTAGTATCACCAGGTCCAAGCCAACTCATCTGGCAGGCCCCCAGGCACACTCCATTCCCAGTGCAACAGGAGCGACCGTGAGCCGGTGAAACACCCCTCAACGGCAATCACCGAGCATGTAAAGGCAATGCCACAGGTGGATGTTGCTAGCTGCGGCTATTCGATTCCGCAAGATTGATCAGTGGGGAGGTGGAATTCCGTGAGGGCACATTCTGTCAGTCGTCTTTCCTGCCCATGCTTATAACTGTCTGGTCATCTCTGACTCCAAAACAGATATCCTTATCATTGCTCCAAATTATCTCATTAATAATGTGCCACCTCCAATGCCCTCTATTTTCTTACCTCATATCTACCCTGTCTCCCTGGAAATAAAGCACGGATTTATCTTTTCTAGGCACATATCCTCACTCACAGTATCTGGTACCAAAGCAGGTCCTTAGCAATGCAAACACTGAATAACTCAGTTCCAAACTACTGCAATGACCAACTTAAAATATACTTAAAAGAACCACTTGTCTTCACATACAACCAATACCATTATGAATAAAGTAATTGGATGATGGGGAAAGAAGAACCTAGGCCTACACCAGTTGTCTGATGAAAACAAAAAAGTGGTTGTCAGTATGCTTGCATCAATGCTAGACTCTTTTAATTGCTTGGGCCACCTTTCAGTTCATCTTTTTTTACTCACCTACAATAGTAACTAGCTATATGCTAATCCGCCTTAATCCTGCTTCAGAAGGAATAGTCCAGCCCAAACTACTTTTCAGATCTCCTTTGAACTGTAGCATTAGTAATCTATGTCTCGGTTACACCATTGAAACCACTACAGTAGTTGGGCTGAGGACAGAAGCACAGTGCAGCATCTGCCCTACAGGGACAATTTACCACATTCACAAAGTCAGGTTCAGGCCTTCCCCTACCTTACGCTGCTCCCTTACCACCACACATTGACTCCAGTCAACCCTCCCAGTGACACTTTTCTTCTGGTCTCAGCCATAAATACATAGAAAATTAACTGATATTCCGGTACTCTGTAGTTATTCCCCATGCTGGGGGCAAAGTGTATAATTGCCAGAAGTAAGTGCAAAATGCTGGCCGGAGTCACAGATCTCAACCCCACCTCCTTCCAATATCCTTGCACCAATTTAGGGCCGATATTGCTTGTAGTCCACCGGAATACATTAATAAGTGATAGAGCCTTTTCATCTTTTGCCAGAAGACACGAAAACACTGTGGTCAAATGTGCCAACTCTTGAATCTTGGCCCCTCCTAGAATAAGAACAGAATATTGATAAGCTGCACCTCCCAATCAAAGTGGAATCTACATGTGCAGGAGACTGTGTCTGAGATGAGTAGAATTTGCACCATTTACAGAAATAACATTGTGAGATGGTGTCATACGTTTATTTATTATTTATGAAAAAATTTAATAAACAATTTATAGCACTCAAACTAACCAGTGGATATTGGGAAGCTGTACTTGTAACCACGTTTAATATGACTAGAACTAGACAGATAGGTAGTGGGAGCCACAAGTTAGGAGGACTGCAACAGTGATTGTTGTTTGATACCTTAACAGACCCAACAAGCTTATATCATTAGATAACATTTTTTAGCAAGAACTTCTTAAACACCTTATGCAAGGTGAGGAGTGTACAAGAGCATCTATTGTTTCCTCGTTGACAGTTCCACAGTTTGGGGCAATATCTGGAAATGAATGAATCTCCATTTTTGGTTAGGTTTCCTTTGGGATTTAGCTTTACTTGTTGATCATGCTCCTAATGTGATGGTGAGTTTTCCTTGGAACTTGGATGGCTTTTGGCGGTGGTTGGCTCCATGTCTAACAGAAAGACCTTTGTGAGTCTAGATTTGAGGGGCAGCAAAGATAGGTGTACCAGGAGTTTGGAAAGACTGCCAAAGATATTGGCTATTATCATTTGGAGTAGAGTGGCAAACAGTTTCAAGAGGAGCCAGAGTTTATTGAGGCGGTCCTGCGAGCAGAACAATTGCGCCATCTAGATGGATAGCACCATGGCCTGTAAAAGCAGGTGAAATTCTTTGAACAAAACAATGAAGACACTAACCAACAACCCTATCAGTGTCCTCTTTTCAGAATGTATGGATGAACTCAGGCCATAAGCACAATTTAAAAAACCAACTAAAAGTATATTGCCATGTATATTTTCTTTCTGCTATCACCCAACCCCACAATTACCATCATTCCAACTACTTCAATCACTGACTGTCTTATTCTGTATAATGTTCATAATGTCTTTTCTTAATTTGATGTGCAGCTGGTACAACTGAAATGTATCTAAATCAGCACTAAGACACGAATTAATTTTTATTTAATATTGGTGAAATGAATGAGTACTGAAGAAATGTCTAGGATTTGAACTTTAAAATGAGCTGCATGTCATCTGTCTACATAGATGCATGCATATTGTTTGATTTGCAATTTTGGTGGCAAAGAACATGTTACTCTATTGAAAAAATAATCAACAATAAAATGTCATCAGTGTAAAATGCCATCCAATATTTATTTATTTATTTATTTATTTGCTTGTATAGCGCAGGACTCGACCCCCGAAGGGGTATCTCCGCGCTTATGCTCTTACCAAAATAACCTAATCATGATCATGGACTGTGAAGGAGTCAATGTGTTGATAAATTAGCAGGCAGGAAATAAATACGTTTTTAAAGTCTTTTTAAAGGACTGAAGATTATTGTTTAGTTTCAGGGTTGAGGTGAGTGAATTCCATAAAGTAGGGCCTTTGTAGGAGAGGGCACGACCTCCCTGTCTAGATTTTTTAATCCTAGGAACTTGGAGCAGTTGCTGACTGCTGGAACGCAGAGTGCGCCCGGACTATATGGGATGAATTTTTCTTTCAAATATTTAGGTCCAGTACCAAACAGACATTTATGTATTATGCAGCAGATTTTAAATTTTATACGCTGCCTGATTGGCAGCCAGTGAAGTTTGTCCAGGAGAGGACGTGAAGCTGTCCTAGGTAGGGCATTGAGAACAAGTCTCGCTGCGGTGTTCTGGACTACTTGTAGTCTTTGCAGTTGTTCCTCATTGGCCGAGATGAACAGGCCATTGCAGTAATCCAGCTTACTAATTACCAGCGTCTGGACAAGTGTTTTCCTATAGATGTCTGATAGGAATGGAAAGACATGTCGTAGCAGTCCGATGATACGAAAACAAGATCCTGCTACTTGATTTGTGTGTTCTTTAAACAAAAGTGCCTTATCAAGCCGCACACCGAGATTTTTTACGGTCTGTTTAGGAATTGGTACTGGTCCCAAATCCGGAGGCCACCATTCTGGAGACCACAAGAGGGTGGCCTCTCCAAACAACATGACCTCCGTCTTGCCTACATTGCACTGGAGGCAATTTAATGCCATCCAGTCCGATACTGCCCTCATTCCGTCCGCAAAAGATTTTTGAATTGCGGGCTTGAGGGTCTGAAAGGGGAACAAAAGCTGAGTGTCATCAGCATACGACACTGGGGTGAACCCATGTGCTCTTACAATGTCTGCCAAGGGGGCCACATACACATTAAACAGTGTAGGGCTTAGGCATGAGCCCTGTGTCACTCCCTTGGTGAGCTCCCTAAAGATGGAATAATGGGAGCCCAATCTGACTCCTTGTGAGCGGCCCGAAAGAAAGCTCTCCAACCAGGACAGAGCTACGCCTCCTATACCCATCTCCCTCAAACGACCGAGAAGTATCTCATGTGACACCGTGTCGAAGGCAGCGGATAAATCTAACAGCACCAGAATCATGGAGCCCCCGCCATCCAGTGACATCCTGATGTTATCGGTCACTGAGAGGAGGGCGGATTCGGTGCTGTGATTTGGCCTAAACCCAGATTGAGAAGAGTCCAGACCCTCCGCTGCCTCGATGTACTTGGACAGATGGGTGTTCACATGTCTCTCGGTCATTTTGCTAAGGTAGGGCAGGAGGGAGATGGGTCGGAGGTTTGAGAGGTCCGTCCATGGGAGCGCCGCGTTCTTTCGGATAGGGTTCACCACTGCTTTTTTTCACTCCGTAGGCACAAGTCCTTCCCTGAGAGAATGGTTTATTACTGCTTGGATATGAGGTCCAAGCAAAGTGCTCAGGGAGGCAACTATTTTGGCGGGCGGAAAATCGTCAGGAGAGCCCGATTTTATGTGACTCATAAGGGGGAGTAGATCCATATCACTAACTGCTGGAAATGCCACAAGTGAAACATCTCTCTGGGCAGGAGGAGTAAGCGAAATGGAGGTGTTACTCTTTTTGCTGGAAGCCACCATGATTTTCTCATAAATCAAATTTATTTTATTATCAAAAAACAAAGAAATTTCATCACATAATGATTGAGAAAAATCATCTGGGCTTTCGCATGTGACTGGTTTTACAAATGCGTGTAGAATTTTAAATAATTCCTTAGAGGAATTACCCGCCTCTGCGAGTTGCTGAGCAAGGGGAGAGGAGTTAGCCTAACGGCTAAGGCGCTCGACCTCGGACCTGGGGATCTGGATTCGAGTCTTGGTAACGACGCCAAAAACCTCCTGTGATTATGAGCAAATCACTTAATCTCCCCGTGCCTAAAAAAAAAAAAAAAAATGGAAGTGTGTCCTCATGTAAAACGTAACTTGTGCTATGTAAAGCGCTCTGATACCTGATTCGGTTCGGGTCTAGTTCGTGCTATATAAAACTACAAAAAAAAAAAAGGCTATTCTTCCGTGCCAATTTAATATTTTCATAATAACTAGATTGGGCATCGTGATATGCTTTCTTGCTTTCCTCTGTTCGCATTTTCCTCCATTTCTTTTCTTTCTTCCTGCATCCCTGCTTCTCTATTCTGAGAGCTTTAGAATACCATACTTCCTGCTTGGAAGGAGGGTATTGTTTATGTAATTTCAGAGGGGCAAGTTTGTCAATTGCCTCTATGAGAGATTTATTACATTTGAATAGTGCGGACTCTACAGTGTCCTCCTCTAGAGGAATAGGCTGCTTCCATACCCTCTGTAATTCCTCCACCGTTGCTTTATGCCACTGTCGACGCCAGATCGGTGGAAGAATATTCTTTTGGGAAGATTTATCCACTCCTAATAGAGAAAATTCTACTATAAAGTGGTCAGTCCAATTTATTTGAACAGAGGGTGAGCATCGTACTTTAGAACAATTAGAGAAAAGCAGATCTATGGGAATCAAGAGAACCCAGAGAAGGAAATCTCTGGCAACCTAAAGGAACACAACACAAAACATGCCTTACCCTACCATACCGTACCATGCCACGACCAATTCACACTAATGAGCACTAATTTAGTTCTACTTCATGTACTTTTAAATGAAGTGGCAATATTCAAGAAATGTTTATTTTCAGTTAGTGAAAATATGTCTGTGCTCTCTTTCCACTTTTACTAATAGGGAGTTGGAAATTTAGGCCCATTCAAAAAAACATTAGTATAGGAAAAAGGCTTCTCCTGCAGTGGTGTAGGACTTAAACAAAAACTAACTAGACACTCTTATTTGAGTTTCATTCATCTGGAATGTTGCAATAAGAATTCATTCATGCAAACATGTATTTTCCGTTTCAGCAGACCTCATCAGCATAATGTAACAAAGTGTTGGTGTTTTGCAGGGCTTTGTAAAGACTGTTCACCACAGAGCTTGCATGGAGTGCCTGAGAGCGTTTCTGATGACTACAAGAAAGTGCTCATATTCAAAGGAAAAGGATGTCACCAGTGTGTTTATAAAGGAAGGAAATCAACTGCAAAAGCTTTTTCAGAAACGTTTGGTAAGTCCAGAGTTTTGAATGGGGCATGGCCAAAGAAGTGTAATTACGGGTCCTTTTTTAAAAGACCTAGCCGGTGGGCCTGACTCACAAAAGTAAAATCACACTTTTGTGCAAGTTTACTATTTTTTTGCTATTCACAAACTATGAGTTAGTATGTTATTTCACCCAAGCAAATCACACATCAACAATCAAATGAATGAAACAAGACAACTCTATTGACTTTGCCAGTGCCTCTTGGCAATAGCAGATTAATGAGTATCAACATTGATTTTGTTGGAAATATTAACAATTGGAAATGGTTCAAAACACAACTCTAAACTAAACATTACTAAGGTCTCTTGAAGGGGTAGTCATCTTCCAGATACCTCAATCACTCCCTTTCTCCCCTTCACACCACTTTTCCCTATTAGACACTTACTCCCGTTTTCTCTGGACATATTTCTCAAATCCCCAACCTGTAAATCTTCAACATCATCTTCCACTTCATCACTATTTTTTCACTCCGTCCTTCTGCATGTACTCCCTTCCCTACACCATACACACACAAACGTGTACACACCATTATCGCTGTCTCTTTGTAATCACCTATTAACTTGACATGGATTACCTTTAGGGTTTTTGCAGTCATTGCTTAGAAATAGATCAGTGTTTATTCCTGTATATTTCCATTATCTTTATTTATCCATTATCTTTATTATCAGTAATCTAGCCTAAAAGTCGATCAGCAATCACCAGTAAGCATTTAATGTACCACCGGTTTAAAGCATTCCCTTACTTGTGCCTTGATACAATATTTGATGTTTGAAGTAGGAGTATGAGTTGGTCTGCTCTCTCGTCATTGGGGTTTACCAGTACGAATGGGAAGCACCTGGGCTAACTGCAACCCCACTGCACTATTGGTGCCCAATCACATTGCCCTTGTGTGGGCCTGGTCTTGTACCTCTAAGGTAGTTCTGTGCCATGTACACCCACTCATTTTACACATAGCCTTGTGCTGTAATCTGCTAGAATTGCACCCTCCTGCCCTGCTCAAATGTAGCAGGCTCCCTGATGGTATTTTATCACTTGGAGGGGTTGGGACCAGGTATAGGCCCAACCCATGGCTGGGCTACATATAAGCTGGCAGATCCATGGTGGATGAAATGAATTCTGGCAGCAGGGCACTCTGGAGGCTGAAATCCAGTCCCAGCTCTGACACTGGCATGCGAACGTCCCAACAACTAATTAAATCAGTTACATATACTGCAGCCTGGACTCCAAGTCTCAGGACAAACCAAGGTGCAGCCAGAACAACCCTTCCAAGCCCCACACAAAGACAATTAAAATAAACATATTTATTCTATGAAGATTTGGGGGGAGGGCTTTTGCCTGCAGGAGGTTGTTTGGTTTTCTGCTCCAGGGCAGCCCAGGGAGCCATATGATTTTCTTCTCCTCTTCTGGGTAGGGGGCGCTGTACTTGTGATGTGGTCCATTTATTGATGCCAGGCTAGCACAGGCCAAGTTGGGGAGGGTGAGATTGTAGTTTGGACCCTGGAAAAGGAGGATGCCAGCAGTGTGCCGGTATCAGCTACTGGTTGGGTTGCCTCACTAATGTAGTCCCTGGATCAAGACTGGCTTCAGCTAGAAGTAGGCAAAAGGCGGGTCTTCCGGTTTAATTAAGTACTGTCATGGGTGGGAAGGACAAAGGACAGGCTTGCAGCCCAGACGTTGTGTGTGTCTTGAGAGGGGGTGCTCTTTAAGACAGGAGCATCACACCATTGGTGAGAGTTTGCTTACAGGATTTTCATTCACTGTGTTCACTGTGAAGAGGAGAAGGTGTTAAGGAGACTTCCTGCATGGATTTGGGGTTTTCTGATGTGCCAATGCTGAGGAAAGGACCTGCTGTTGGTCTTTTTAGTTTGCTGTCACAGAGCTCGAGATGGTGTGAGGAAATCCTAGCTCATCTGTGGCCTGCAGTACAACACATGTATCTCAGTCTCCTCTCCAGCTGGTGAAGACACTGACTGACCTGCCCCACACACCAAGCCTGGATGCCCACTGTGTATTGATTCCAGAATACAGGCAGACTGTAGTTGCTAACCTGAGTACAAAGAGATTTTAAAACCATTCTTTTTGCCATCTGGTTTGGTATACCCTGTGAATAGTCAGTGAGTATCCAGGTGGGTGAGCTTCGTTTTGGAGGGATTGTTCATCCACCAATGGTTAGTGAACGTAGCTGGACCTTGCCCCAAAGAACCATTTATGACATATTTTATAGTTGTATCTTTTATTTTCTGGGGGTCACCCATCTCATAAATTAGTTATATTTTAGGACTGTTACTTTTCTAAACCCTCCACTCTGGCCCCACAGAAATTCACAGGTATTGAGGGTGTCTTCATGTTATTTCATGCAGGTTGCTGATTGGAGGGCACAGATACTGTTTCATCTCATGTAGCACAGAGCTCTTTTACCCTTTGTAAATCTGGCCCCTAAGTCCCTAGGCACCTTCATTCTTACTTGGTAGGGTAGTGCACAGGAGATTTCTTTTAACTTCCAAAAAAGTGTTCTCCCACACCAACTGAGGCATGACCTCAGCTTCCGGAAAGAGAGCTGAGGGCCAAGCACCAGAATGTTTCACAGGGATCAATGACATAATGTCGAGGGAAACCCTATTGAATTACAAAAATATGGGAATATAAACATTGTTTACAAAAAGAACACCTTCCTCTACTTAACTAATAAATACACAATCATTGATAACCAAAACATAGCTGTGCCAAATATCTATTTTTACTTATTGCAATAACGAGAATGATGGAAACAAAACTTTTAAAATAAATATATAAAATGTCAAAAATAACGAAACCCACACTATCTTCTAAATTAATATTGCAAAAAATAAAGCCACACAATTAAAAAATACTATATTAGCTTTATTATCCGTCATCTAACAACATTATATTAATTTTATAATACCAAAAAAACTTTCAACACGAAACAAAATACACATCAGCACTTCAAATTATCATGAAACTAAAAATACTTACAACTAATCAAATATAACAATTAAACAAAAATAAATTAAAATGTATACATAAATCAGACACCCAAAATAACACGTCCACCATAAAAGCAATAACTGATTGAAAAAAATTCACATTAAACTAACACAAACCAATGAAAACAACTGTAAAACAAACTAACTAATAAAAACATATAATTATTTAAAAATACAGTATAAAAGGAGCACAAAATTCAACCACTTACCACACCAAAAAGACTAAGGGGGTGATTATGATAGTGGTGAATCCACCACCGGCAGCCTGCTGGTGGCAGGTTCACCACCATCGTACGGCCATTCTCCACCCGTCAGATAAGGATGCAAACACAAGGAGATGGCGGATAGAGTGCTGAACCTTTTCAGACACTCCCCCCCAGTCCCAGATCTGGGTTGATTCCATCATCGTTCTTTAGCTCACTTTTCCACCTCAGTTCAGACCCAGCTATATGCAAATTAGCCTTGTCCCTGTACCTCATGGGTAAGGTCCAGCCCGAACTGCCAAGCCAGGTCTTTCCTGAACCGGAAACAGGCATGTAGGGACCGGTTTCAGGGTGACACCCCTCATCAGCCAGGCTAGCTTGAATCCACTGGCAAAGTGAGCAAGGGACCCATGGCTGGGCATACCCTGCCAACTTAGAGCGAACAAACTAAACTCAAGGAGATGATGAACGGAGGGCTGACACTTTTAAGACACTCACCTCCAGTCAACAGATCTGGGTTGAATCCGTCATCATTCTTTAGCTCGCTTTGCCACCTCAGTTCAGAGCCAGCTATATTAAAATCAGTCTTGACCCTGTGCCTCGTGGGAAC
Source organism: Lissotriton helveticus (assembly GCF_964261635.1). NCBI lineage: Eukaryota > Metazoa > Chordata > Amphibia > Caudata > Salamandridae > Lissotriton > Lissotriton helveticus. The sequence continues at coordinate 436,290,274 of NC_136070.1, read as the reverse complement.
AGTCCAACCGTGATGCTTGTTTCCTGTTCAGGGAAGGCCTGGCTTGGCAGTTCGGGTTTCCTCACCGCCACACTTTTCATGGCAAGCTTACCACCATGAAAACTTTAACGGTGAGGTAACTCATAATATGCTTGGTGGTTCCACAGCAGCACTGCCAGCATATTGCTGCTGCAAGACCTCCAGGGATCGCAGATCCCATGGCGGTCCGACCGACAACTGCTTTACCGCCACCGTGGTTTTGCCAGAGCATCGTACCGCCAAAGTCCTAATCAGGCCCTAAAGCTGCAAAACAACAAAACTCTGCCAGATTTCCAACAGAAAAGCATACAAGAAAAGTGGAAGAAAACATACAACTACCTTCACAAGTAAGTAAAACATTTATTTAAACATACTTAAAAGTAATTAAAAAAAATATATATACAAATAACTAACATAATGAGGAACCTTTCCTACTACATGTCAACCTTAATAATGACAAATGGATTATTATATTTATACAGCAGATAACTTATTAAGACTAAGCCAATGTCAAACTTGGATGATGGATGTAACACTCAAAATGTGCTCCAAACCACATACTCAGATTTAAACCACACAGAGTGAATATCAAAACAACATTATACCCCTCATACACACCTTGCTGCCTGAAAAAAACAGCACTAAATGCAAACTAAAAAACAACTACTCCCCACCATGAAATAATAATTGACATAGAGAAACCAATGATGCAAATAAAACTTAAGGTTGGGTTACGAGTTTGGTGGTCTGACCATGCGAATGCCATGTCCGCGGTCGCCAGTGGACCACAGCAATGGTGGTCTTCGGATCACTGTATTACAATTTTACCACAATGCTGACGGTGGGGCTTCGGAGATCTTGTGGTGGTGGTCATTATTTTTCCATATGTATCAATGCAGTGTGAACATTTTTACTGCTTATCTGTCATATGCATACGTATGCATGATACATGTGGTAATATACCATCTTCCCATTGGCAGAGTCTGACCCATATTTGGGCAGTCCTGGAAATGGGTTGATGGCACAAAAGGACTCACCTGTATAGTGCTGCAATTAGGGTCATAATCGTTGGGGTGAAGATGCTGCTGTGAAGGGGGGAACCTAAAGAAAGAGATCCACGTCGAACTCTGATGGGAAGAACAGGAAAGGGGTGAGTACGCTCCTCAAATTCTTCGTCCTCGCCAACTTTTAGCTGGCAGCCCCAATGCCGCGGTCAGCTTGTCGGAAAGCCAACTCGTAATACAGACAACAGTTAAAGCGTTCTGTACCGTCCTATGGCAGCTGCTTTTCCCCGACCATGACCCTGGTGGGCTGTAGTTTGCTGGCGGTGTCAGCTGTTCAGCTGTGGTCTTTGCAACAGCAATCCGCCCAACTCATAATATGGCAGGTGGGCCACAAAGCACGTGGCAGTCCGACCGCGGGTACGGCGGTCCATGGACCGCGGGTACGTTGGTCCATGGACTGCCAAATTCGTAAGGCCCTTAAACTATACCCACACACAGCCAAACAAGGCTGTTAGTACCATTTTATTCAAAGCATTTGAAGAGATCGCCAGTAATCTGCACTAAGGGGACGATTAGGATGGCGGACGCACTATCGTCCGTCCGCCACCCCTGAGTAGGAGGGACCGTCCGCATGGGCAGCGGCGGTCCCTCCATGGCAATTAGGATGTGACCGCCACCCTGGCGGTCACATCCTGTATGTTTTACATTGCGGCGGGTGCTGCTTGAAGCAGCACCCGCCGCAATGTAAAAAACGAAAGCTGTGCATTTGCATGCACGAAGCGGCAGGCACCGCGCGGTGCCTGCCGCTTCGTGCACGCAAAGGCAGGGGGGTACCATAGGTACCCCCCATGTGCACCCCCCACGCAACCTTCACCCAGGGGGCCCGCAACGGGCCCCCAAAGTGATTGTCCGTATGCTTTTCCAGGGCGGAAAAGCCGCCGCGGAAAAGCATTACTTTCCCTACATCCTAATATGGCTGGCGGTGTCTGATAGACACCGCCAGCCATGTTAGTGCTTTTCCGCCGTGGTCGCCTTCCGACCGCGGCGGAAAAGCGGCAGACACATTGTGAGACCCGCCAGCCATCCTGATTTGGCGGTGGGTCTTTCAGGCCTCCTCGGCAGATTTCCCGCATACTCCGGGCCGGCGGTGGCTTCCGCCGGCCCGGAGTATGCGGAAAATCCGCCATCATAATGACCCCCTAAGTGTGGAATTTGCGACATACAGCAAATTTGCCTTTGAAATAAAAAAAGTATTGCATTAGCTAATGTCCCTGTAACAGAGATAGCTAATCCCTACAACTTACATATATAACGTTTTATAGAAAGTCTCATATAAAGTCCATTGTACCAAGCAAAACAAACATAAACTACTTTCAAGATGCTTGGGTTGGCAGACTGTACCCCTCTGAACACAGATGGCGACCCAAATTCCACATACCATGATGGAATGTCTACAACAACACCATGGCTCAAGAAGCTCAATCCAAAAATGCACAATGCCTTCCAAGTCACTCTATGGAAAACCCAGCTTACACCATACAAATTCATAGAAGCTATACAAAAAGAACAAAGCTACCTACAGCTAAGGATGCAGAAATCAGTAACTCAAAATAATCCTACAGTAAGAAAACAAACAAGTAGAATCTACTTCATGCTACAATGTAAAGTTAGACTCTTAATTAACAACAAAGGAGTGCATTTCTTAGAATCAACAGCAAAATCCCCATTATAAAATACCAAACTACCTGCACAGTAACCAACAAACCTTAACATACTTACACACCACCATAACTAAAATATTTGTAACTAAATATTAAACAAGTTATTTTTATGCATCAGTCAAAACAACCTAGAAAAAACAGAATAACAGACTGATTCATAAAAATAATATGTTTATTAATTAACAAAAAATCAGCACATCACCCACTACAAAGCACACCATTAGAAATAAAAACAAATTGAACCAAGTAAACGCCACACAGAAATGTAAAATAACACATTGCAATTACAGCAATTACACATACATAATATGATGTTACATTTCCCACTCACAGTTAACTTAAAAAGGAATAGTTCTGTAATTGTAAATCTTTGCCCATATCCATTTTGTCACATTTTGTCACAATGTAATCCAACAAAAGTTTAAAGATTATATCCAGAAAAGCCCAAAAGAAATGCAAAAATGAAGTAGGTCCAAATAAAATCAAACAAAGCAATCCAACATAAGAATAAATAATAAAAAATTAAATATTGTTTACAAAAAAATACGCTCCTTGAAATCTGAAAAATTAAAGGACCAACATTACCCACCTACAAAAAAACGCTGTTTTCAAAGGACATACAATACCCAGCTACAAAAAACACTGTTTTTAAATGTGACATTACATTACAAGCATACCAAACACAAAAGATAGTATAATATTATCCAAAATAACTAGATGCTAGTACTAATCTATAACTGGGCCTAACGCAGAACAGTAGTGAACCAAATTACACAAACTATGACTAAAAAGTCCTCAAGAAAACATAAAAAAGAATGGGATTATGACATACAAATAGTTTTAAAATGTTTTTAAAATGTATAAAAAATTGATAACAGTGTTAAACATGTCAATAAATGTTTCATGAAAATACAAAAGTTATTAAAAGTATACAATGAATAATACTATAAAAACAAAACATGAAGGGCCTCATTTGGATGTCAGTCGGAAAGCCTCCGACCAACATCCATGGTTTAAATTCCAACTGCCTTATTACGAAGAAGGTGGTTGGATTTTAAACCGGCCGGTCAAACCGACTGGCTTCCGACTGGCTCAAGGAGCCAGTTGGCCAGTCGGAAAACGATCATAATACCTAATGGATGGCGTTTCCACCGGCGGGACTATGATTTCAGTTTCCGACAGGCTTTCCATGTCGGGCTATCAGAAAGCGGCTTTTGAGGTCCCTAGCAGGGCCCCCTTCCCTATGTGGCCTCCAGTTGTTGGCCTGGGGGCACCTAAGGTGCCCCCATGTAAACCCCTGCACTGTGTGCCACACAGTGCAGGGATTTACAGTAACTCCCATTTCTCTATGGGAGCTTGTGCTGCTGAAATAGGAGTTTGCGACCGCACAAGATGTCGGTCTGAGGCAACTGCGACTGACATCATAATCAGGTCAAAATTTTATAATAACTATAATATTATACTTACAAAAGTATATGAAAGGTGTTAGACAAACTGCATGTATAACAAATGTATATGGATAAAACAATATACCATATTTACAGAAATAATGAAAAAAATGTAATAGTCAAACTGTTAAAACAAATATAAAGCATGTTTTGTATTTCTAAAATATATTTTAAAACTTAAAAAGACTAAAATATTTTTTATATGTTTAAAACCGTATGTTTAGGTTAAATGTAAGCATATACATTAAATTAAATTTGAAACAAAAATAAAAATTGCAAACTGTCAGGTATGTTTATTATTTTAAAAAAAACAATAATGATAATGTATGTGAAAAATGCAGTCATTAAATTGTTACATCAAAATACCCTTAAATAAAAAAAAGTTACAATAAACATGTTATACACTAAAACATTACATTAACTACTCCCACTGTAATTGAAACCATTATGGTGAATATTTTTTACATTAAAGAATTTTTACACAAAATTACTATTTCCACTCCAATCTAAGGGCCTGATTAAGATATTGGTACACGGGTTACTCCATCACAACGGGAACGGGTATCCTGTCTGTCGAAATTAAAATAATATCATATAGGATTTATATTTTGGTGGAAGGGATATCCGTCACTGTGAGACTTGGCCCTTTTTGGCTAAAGTTCGCTAAACTTTTTGTTTTTCCCCTAGACCTTTTTTCTGACATGTGTTACCAACTTAGTTGCTTTGGACACTTTGCAACTGCTAAACAGTGTCAAAATGCAAGGTCTCCCTGTGTAGAGTGTAATGGAGATTGGCTGTCCATTATTGGTATGATTGCTTTACTAGTAAAGTCCCTAGTAAAGTACACTATGTGTGCCAGGGCTTGTAATGCAAATGCTACTGGTGGGCCTGCAGCACTTATAGTGTCACCCGCTCAAGTAGCCTGGAGGATGCCTGCAGAAGGCCATTGCAAGGCCTGCACGCAGTTTCCTAAACTGCCATCTTGCTCTGGTAAGTGCACACACTTACCAGACCCTGCCCTTCCCTTTCCATACACATCAGGCACCCCTATGGTAGGTCTAGGGTACTCCCTGGACAGGGTGCAGTGCATGTGAAAGGAAGGACATGTACCAAGGTGTGTACCATATCCTGGCAGTGAAATAATCTCTATTTCATTTTCAGCGCTGAAAGGCCATCCTGCCCATTAGAATAGAATGGAAAGGCTGTGTAATGTGTTTGCCAGCCTATCTTCCCAAAGTAAGTCTGAACACACCCTGCAATAAAACATCTTTTTATAAAGATGATTTTTGCATTATGTGTATGTAAGCCACTCTTTCAGAAGTGGCTGGGTTTTTGTGCTTTAAACATTTCTGTGTGTCTCTGCCTGGTTGTGGATTGACTTGCAGGATTTGAAAGCAATAGGATCTGGGTAATGTTTTAACCCAGGGGAGGAGGTGAGACAGCACAGGCTGACCTGCATCTGGAGTGTGCCTAGAGGTGAAGAGCCCTGGGCTGCTGCTATAAAACAATTGTCCCATCTCCTGCTGAGTGATTGAGAATCCAGACCCCCACTAATCAAAGGAAGAAGGTGTCACTGGTAGGGAGGCACCCAGAACTGGTTTAAGCAGGGGTCAGTGCCCCCTGTAACTCAATGACTTCAAAGCCATTGAGGGGTATAACTATGCCAGCTGAAACCCCTGAACTTTGGAGAATGGCTTTATCAAGTATGAACAAGACTGGAGCTACTTTGTGGATCAAGAGGTACCTTTGCCAAGGAAGAAGCAACTGAAGAGACTGCTGGATAGGACTGCTCTAGCTGTGTGATCTGGGGCTGGCCTGCAGTTTGCTGTTTCAACTAAGGAAAGGCTGTATGGACTTTGCTGTGTGCTGTGTCCCCCTGCTTGAAGGACTGTGCTGTGTATTGTGTCTTGAAGTAACTATCCCCTAGGGCCCGAGGTGAGCTGGCTCTCTGTTTGGAAACACAGGAACACAAAAGTTTCCAGAGAAGACTCTCTGATACTCTGTGGGTGTGTGTGCTCTGTCTAGCCTGAGACCTTCGCAAGTCATGCCCTGTGATCTTGGACACCTGGAGTTCCAAACAAGACTCAGAGACGGGGTGTGCGTGTGCTCTGTCTAGCCTTAGTCGTTCGAGAGGATCGTCCTGTGAACGTGTGTACCGGGGAGACAAGTAAGTCTCAGCGACGCAGTGTGCGTGTGCTTGGGGGTAGCCTTAGAGTTTTGTGTGGATTGGCCCTTATTCGTGTACCTCAGAAGAACATATGTGTCTCAGCGACATTGTGTGCTTGTGCTGTTTGCAGCCTGAGACCCCTGCTGGAGGTGCCCTGTGATCGGGGGCACCAGAAGATAAATTGTGTCTCAGCTACGCTGTTTGCGTGTACCTTCTAGCGGCTGAGACCTGTGCAAGAGGTGCCCTGTGATTGGGGGCACCGGATGATAAAGTGTGTTCCAGCGATGCTGTGTGTCTGTACCTTCTACTGGCTGAGACCTGCGCAAGTGGTGACCTGTGATCGTGGGCACTAGAAGATCAAGTGTCTCTCAGTGATGCTGCGTGCATGTGCTGTGCACAGCCTGATACCCTCTTGAGTAGTTGTCTGGTTATCGTGCACCCGGAGTTCCAATGAGTCTCACTGACTCTGAGTGCAGGTGTAGTGTGCACACAGGGATCTTCCCATTGCCCGGAAATTCTGAGAAATTGAATCAGAGGCTCAAGTCGCTGGAGGAGGAGAGGAGAGTGGGTTCACCCACCCCAGGTAACTTGTGTCGACTCCTGGGGCTGGGCGCGGGCTTGGAGGGAGACGCTCTTGGCCTCTCTCTGTCCTGCAGGGCGAACCTCTGCTTTGGCTCGGATGGAGGCCTGTGTGCCAAGGGAGTGGAAGCACCAGCGCAAAGCTGCATTTACTGTGTTCTATCTTACCCCTGGGGGGGGGCAACCATGGCTGGAGACTAACCGCAAGCCAGCACGAGTCCCTGAGAGACAGCCGGAGGCACCGTGAATGGTGCCGGAGTAACTTACGTATTGCATTACTTCTGCATACCGGTGTATCTGATGATTGTATAACGCATTGCTTTATTCCTGCGCAACGGACTGCCTGTTTTGTTGTATTGCCCATTGCATTAGTTTGCTTAACAAACTGCCTGATAGGTGTGTTACGCATTGCACTAGGTTGGCATAAGGAAATGCCTGATAGATGTGTTACACCTTGTCTTAGTCCTGCATCACGATCTGCCGGATTGTCATATTACACATTGCATTAGTGTTGCATACCGAACTGCTGGATATATGTGTTCTGCATTGCATTAGTTTCACATTCAAAACCGTCTATAACTGTATTACACATTGGATTGCTTTTTCCTGACAGAGTACCAGAAAGGGGACCGTACTCATTGCTTTACGGGGCCATAGCAGTTTACCACGTTGTTGCTTTACACATTGCATTACAGTGACAGTACAAATCGCCAGACAGCCATATTATGATCTGCATTATTCTTATGTTGTGAAGCACCTGATCCTTGCATAACGAACTGCATATTACGACATTAGGATTACGTAGAATTGTTTAGTTTAGCTCAATAACAATAGGCCAGGGGGAGTACTACCCCGACGCAAATGTTCGTTTAGTATTGTGTGGTCGCATCATATATCTTTTTTATAAACATATACATGTTTTTCTATGAAACTTGTTCGGAGTCTATTTGTGGTGTCATTATTAGATTGCTGTGAGTATAATTGCAAATACGTTACACCTTGGCCTTGGAGATAAGCCTGGCTGCTTGTGCCAAGCTACCAAGGGGGTGGAGTGGGGGCAATCTCTAGAGGCGACCTGTCTTTTTTCTAACGTTGGGACTCGCGGTCCCTGTTTGGCCTACAGTACCTACCTCAGCCAACCAGGAATCCTGGGAAGTCTAACAGTCACTGTTGTGACGGAGTTACCCATCCGCCTATATCTAAATCACCCATTGCCATTTAACCAAGGGTTTTCTAAACTAAAGGGGTAAGATTTACTGTTGCCATTTAAATGTAAGGCATTTATAGGAAGGTGTTGGACACTAAAGGGGTGACGTTTACTATTCCCAATCCAATTTAATACTTTTAGGAGAAGGTTTGGGACAGTAAAGGAGTAACCTTTACTATTCCCACTTCAATCTAAGCCATTTAAGGGAAGATGCTGGACACTAAAGAGGTGACATTGAGGGGGCGATTCCGATATCGGTCGGAAGGGCTCTGAATCGGGTTCGGCATTAGCGGGTCGGAATCGGAGACTGAATTTCCGTCCGGTTCGTACACGGGTCCGGACTTCAAAGTATGATGCAAACAAGCGTGAAATCTCCCTCCATACGTCTCGGCGGTAAGCTCACTGTGGCGCGCAATGGAGGCGAATTCCGACCGAGCCAGTACGATGCTCGATTCGGACAGCCGGATGGAGTCGGAGCTTCCGGCTCGCAATAGCTCCCAGAGCTCGACTTTGGGGATCCACATCGGACCCCCTGTTACCCGCAGCCTTAGGGCTCGGACACAGGGGGAGACCCATGGGTCTCCCCAACACAGGCATGTACGATGCGGATGGCACCGACACGTACCCACTGTAGGGGGGGTGCACTTGTCCTCAACGTACCCATTCAGTCAAAGGGAGCCCATGCACGCGTTGTACGACGGCTCCCATTGACTTCAATTGGAGTCCGACCGAAACGAGTCCGACAGCATAAGGCCGCATCATACTCGCTCGGTCAGACTGCAGGAGTCCGGATCGGTCGGAAAACACCCTGGATCCGGCTCGGTTGGAGTGCTTTCCGACCCGATCGGAATTGGCCCCTTAATATTTCCACTCCAGTCTAAGCCATTTTAGGCAAGGTGTTGGACACTAAAGGGGTAAGATTTACTATTTCCATTCAATTCGGAGCCATTTATAGGAAGGTGAAGGACACTAAAGCAGTGATGCTTACAATTTCCAAAGCAATGTAATACATTTAAGGAAAGGTTCTGGACAGTGAAGGGGAACATTTACTATTCCACCTCTTAGCCATTTAGGGGAAGGTGTTGGGCACTAAATATGTAACATTAACTGTTTCGAATCCAGTCTAAGCCATTTAAAGACACTAAAGAGATAACATTTACTATGTGCACTCTCACCTAATAAAACCTTTTCATGTAATTAACACTAAAAATAGCACAACATATAAAGACAAATTTGTAAACATATATATATTCATCCTTTCCCTAGGTTCTCAGTTACCGGGTCATGCAGCGCTCTTTGTGGGTTTGTTTCCCTGGGGCGGAACCAAGCCACTCCATATGTCAACTCCAAATCCCTCGCACCGGAGAGATAAAAACGGGACGAACTCTTGTGTCTCTTACTTTTTGCACTTTTTATTCCTTCAACATGTGGCTAGTAGGCAAAGTATGATCAACGCGTTTTTCGGAATACCCGGATTCCTTGCTCACGATCAACCTGACCTTTGGCCACACCCATACAAATGTTCAAATGGCTATTGCATCATTTCCTGCCATAACATGGTGCACCCCAGTGCCTTCTGGAGGATGTAGTTTTTTCTTTTTTAAATTAAAACGTGAAAGTGAAAAATAGCATGCAAAGTGAACCTTTTTCAGTCTTTTTGATATATAATCCAATCCCATCAATAAACAAGTCCATTGTTCTGCATTTTCTCCTCTTTTTGTCTTTTTTGAGAGGAAGGAAGCACATCTTTCACTTTTTAGACCCTCCAGTGGGGATAGCACGATTCAAAGTTTTTACTTTCTTCTTCTTTTTAGTGCTTATTTCTTTTTAACATTTCTTGTTTATTCCTTTGTGTTTTTAGTGCATTTTCCTTTCCATTCCTTTAAGGACCATTTTCATTTTATTTACTGTGTGTCTTTTTTTATTGTGTTTTTTTCTCCTTCCAACTTTATTGATTCTTTTTTTCTTCCAATTTTCACAATCACCTTGAGAAGCTGTCCATCATTATAGATGAATGTAAAGTTCTTCCGATTGATTAAGTCCATGGGGATGCAGGGTTTGTAATTTCATTATATAACGTGATTCTTTCTGGCGCAGTTGTTTTTCACGATCACCACCCTGTTCTTTCTTTGGGATAGTGTCAATAGCATAAAATCATAGCTGTTTCCAATCTCCTTGGTGATGTTGCTCCATATGTTTCGCTACAGCGTTTGTTCTGTCCTTATGTATTGTGGCCCTTACGTGTTCCAGAATCCGCTTCTTTAATTCACAGATGGTGCTCCCTACGTATCTTAAGGGGCACGGACATTCCACGATGTACACTGTGTACTGCGTTTTGCATGTTATTAATTGGCGGATTTGCCATCCCCTGTTGTCAGACATTTTGATTTCTTTTGTTTGTTTCTCTATTTGACACACTTTACACGCGACATTTCACAAATCCCTTGGTATTCAGCCATGTACCCTCTTTTGTCTTTCCTTTGAAATGGATGTGAATGAGATGGTCTCTTAGGTTTTTGGCTCTTCTGTATGTCACTGTTGTATGTTTCCCCACTATCTCTTTCGCAGTGCTGTCTAGCTGTAAGATATTCCATTTTATTCTTAGAAATTTCTCAAATTGTTTACTCCCCAGTGAGTAATCTGTTATCAGTCAGATTGGTTCTTTTTCTGCCACTTCTTCCTTTTGCTTCAGGCCCAAGCATTCTTCTCGCGATTTACTGTTGGTTCGTTACCAACACTTCTGGACCGTTTTGGCACTGCATTTTCTTCTCTTAAATCGCTGAATCGTATTGTCTCCATGCTTTCTCCATTCTGTTTCCTCACTGCAAATTCGCCTAATCCTTAATAATTCCCCATATGGGATACCTGAGATCAGGGATTCCTGGTGGAAGCTTGTAGCTTCCAGGGTAGCATTGGTGGCCGTGCTTTTCCTGTGAAGGGTGGTTTGCAGTTGTCCATCTTGGATGTAAATGTCTGTATCCAGGAATACTACTCGTTCCTTACTCACTTCATAAGTGAATTTCAAGTGTGTTCTGCTGTTATTTAGCACTTCAAAGGATTCCTGGAATTCTTCCACTGTACCATCCCATATAATAAGGAGGTCATCAATAAATCGTTTCCAACTGATGATTTTATTCAACATTCTGTCATTTTCTGCACTCCACGCTACTTCTTTCTCCCAGTATCCCATAGCCAAACAGGCGTAGCTGGGGCTAAAAGAAAACCCCATCGCGGTACCATTATTTTGGCTATACACTTCTTCACCAAAGAAAAAGAAGTTTCTGTTGAGGCAAATTGTTATCATTTCTAGAAGCATGACGTTGTGATCATTATATTTCATATTATGCTCTTGTAGAAAGAAACAATCTTTATCTCCATCGCAGGGTTCTAACGAGGGAACGAGCGGCGTAAAGACTGACTAGCAATAGTTACACAAAACCCCAGTCGTGTCGGAAAGCACTTATAAAGAAAATCATTGAATACAACAAAAGGGCTTATGTTAAAAGGCAAAGAGGATGCAGAAACGAGAAGCAAAGCGTAATGAACTGTTAAGTTCCATGTTTGAAAAAGGCAATAGAGATAAAGATGCAGGACCAACTAATACCACAGCAAAAACGGATACCAAGTCAAAACTGCACACATGGGAGAAATTGAGTCGCAAAGTAATAAATAAATCCTGGGAATTGATCACGCTCAAAAAATATTTGGAAGTACAAAGATTACCTAGGGGGCTGAGAATCATGCTAATGCCCAGTCACCAAGATACATCCAATGAGCACCTACAGGAGTGGGGCGACTTCATTTTGAAATCATCTTTGGGTTTGATTGAAATTCTGGTGAAACACATCGAGATTAGCCTGGATAAAATAAAAGAAGTGCTACATGAAACAGAAAAAGAATTATCAACAATTAAAATGACAAGTGAGATGACTAAATTCAAGGAAGAATTGGAAGTACAAATAGAAAAGCATGAGGATGTGGTCAGAGAACGCAAGCACTCGAAGTTCATAAGAGATTCAAATGATTATGCGGAAGGCCGCATATTCAATTTTGCGTGAAAATTTGATGTAAAAGAACAAATTACATGGAGTAGCACTACAAGTATTTCGAGCAACACACCGTCCCTATTATCCAATGATGAAGCGGAACAGGCGATAGGGGGAAACGAAGGAAAGTTATCCTTTTTCGGGGATATGCGTTTAGTGCTGCAACAGAGACAGTGGGAGTAGAGCCGGCCCACGTACCAACAACAAGGACAACAAGGCCGAAGAGGAAGAGGGCGTCAATGGACACAAAGAAACCAAAGAGAAGGGGAAAAAGGCGCAATTACAATTACGGAGAAAGTAGGAACAGAAACGAGGAACATGCGTCAGAGGAAGAAATAACGGATGAACTTCAGGTGCTGAATCTATTGAGCCGACCCATATCAGAAACAGAAATATCACTTTTAAAAAGAGGCATAAACTTCTGCCCTACAAGGAGAATGGATCTGGCACAAGTGCGTATAGATTTATACCTATATGTCCGGAAAATAAAATTAGCAAAATTATTTTTGGAGAAACATCAAAAGACAAAAAAGAATACAACTGAGGAACAATCAACTGGCCTAAAAGTTAAAGACTCAATGAGTTTTCTTACTTTATTGAATTTAGAAACAGTGGTTGGTGAGGAGATTCCACTTAATAGAGCCTGCGAACAGGGAGGTGCAGGCCTAAGTGGGAATACATCTAAATCAAACTTCTATTTGCAATTGGCACCTGGTAATAAAATAGATCTGTTCCAGGAAGCTGTTATTGAAGATCTATACAAATTAAAAGGCATGAACTATAAGGATAATCTGACTAAACAAGAAAGAGAGGCACTGATAAATCTAACATCCGACACTCAGATTGAAATAAAAATGGCGGACAAGGGTGGAAACATTGTCATATTGGAAACGGGAGAATATGTCTTGGAAGCACTTCTCCAATTATGGAATGACACCTATTATGAAAAATTGAAGAAGAATCCAACCTTGGAAATAAAGGAAATGGTTGATGAAAAATTGCAAGAATGGACTGGGAAATGTCTTATAAACGAAGATGAACACAAATACCTGACAGTGACCCACCCGATAACTGCCACAATTTATTTTTTACCCAAATTGCACAAAGATTAAAATAGACTTCCGGGCAGACCTATCTTGTCTGCGAAAGGATCTTTGTTAGACCCCATAGCGAATTTTATTGACTACTTCCTAATGCCGTATGTGACCCAACTGAGTTCCTACTTAAAAGACACATACGATTTACTAAGGCTATTACAGAACACACCCTGGCAGGAAACATATCTACTAATAACGATGGATGTCATATCCCTTTACACCACCATAGGGAATGATTATGGACTGGAGGCTTGTAATTTCTTTCTACAAGAGTGTGATATGAAATATAATGATCACAACATCATGCTTCTAGAAATGATAACAATTTGCCTCAACAGACACATCTTTTTCTTTGGTGAAGAAGTGTATCGCCAAAAGAATGGTACCGTGATGGGGTTTTCTTTTAGCCCCAGCAACACCTGTTTGGCTATGGGATACTGGGAGAAAGAAGTAGCGTGGACTGCGGAAAATGACAGAATGTTGAATAAAATCATCAGTTGGAAACGATTTATCGATGACCTCCTGATTATATGGGATGGTACAGTGGAAGAATTCCAGGAATACTTTGAAGTGTTACATAACAGCAGAACACACTTGAAATTCACTTATGAAGTGAATAAGGAATGAGTAGTATTCCTGGATACAGAAATTTACATCCAAGATGGACAACTGCAAACCACCCTTCACAGGAAAAGCATGGCCACCAATGCTATCCTGGAAGTTACAAGCTTCCACCAGGAATCCCTGATCTCAAGTATCCCATATGGGGAATTGTTGAGGATTACGCGAATTTGCAGTGAGGAAACAGAATGGAGAAAATATGGACACAATATGATTCAGCGATTTGAAGAGGAGAAAATACAATGCCAAAACGGTTCAGAAGTGTTGGTAACGACCCAATAGTAAATCGCGAGAAGAATGCTTGGCCCTGAAGCAAAAGGAAGAAGGGGCAGAAAAATAACCAATCCGACTGATACAGATTACTCACTGGGGAGTAAACAATTTGTGAAAATTCTAAGAAAAAAATGGAAAATCTTACAGCTGGACAGCACTGCGAAAGAGATAGTGGGGAAACATCCAACAGTGACATACAGAAGAGCCAAAAACCTAAGAGACCATCTCATTCACAGCCATTTCAAAGGAAAGACGAAAGAGGGTACATGGCTGAATACAAGGGATTTGTGAAATGTCACGTGTAAAGTGTGTCAAATAGCGAAACAAACAAAAGAAATCAAAATGTCTGACAACAGGGGATGGCAAATCCGCCAATTAATAACATGCAAAACACAGTACACAGTGTACATCGTGTAATGTCCGTGCCCCTTAAGATACGTAGGGAGCTCCATCTGTGAATTAAAGAAGCGGATTCTGGAACACGTAAGGGCCACAATACATAAGGACAGAGCAAACGCTGTAGCAAAACATATGGAGCAACATCACCAAGGAGATTGGAAACAGCTACGATTTTATGTCATTGACACGATCCCAATGAAAAAACGGGGTGGTGATCGTGAAATACAACTGCGCCAGAAAGAATTACGTTATATAATGAAATTACAAACCCTGCCCCCATGGACTTAATCAATCGGAAGAACTTTACATTCATCTATAATGAAGGACAGCTTCTCAAGGTGAGTGTGAAAATTGGAAGAAAAATAGAATCAATAAAGTTGGAAGGAGAAAAAAACACAATAAAAAAGACACACAGTAAATAAAATGAAAAGGGTCCATAAAGGAATGGAAAGGAAAATGCACTAAAAACAGAAACGAATAAACAAGAAATGTTAAAAAGAAATAAACCCTAAAAAGAAGAAGAAAGTAAAAACTTTGAATCGTGCTATCCCCATTGGAGGGTCTAAAAAGTGAAAGATGTGCTTTCTTCCTCTCCAAAAAGACAAAAAGAGGGGAAAATGCAGAACAATCAACTTGTTTATTGATGGGATTGGATTATATATCAAAAAGACTAAAAAAGATTAATTTGCATGCTCTTTTACACTTTCACATTTTAATTTAAAAAAGAAAAAACAACCTCCTCCAGAAGGTAGTGGGGCACACCATGTTATGGCAGGAAATGATGCAATAGCCATTTGAATATTTGTATGGGTGTGCCCAAAGGTCAGGTTGATCGTGAGCAAGGAATCTGGGTATTCCGAAACACGTTGATCATACTTTGCCTACTAGTCGCATGTTGAAGGAATAAAAAGTGCAAAAAGTAAGAGGCACGAGAGTTCGTCCCATTTTTATTTCTCCGGTGCGAGGGATTTGGAGTTGGCATATATATATTTATAGAGTTTTAAAATGATTCATAAAACATTGTTAATAAATAATGTATATATTTTAGGTCAAATAAAAGAGTTAAGTAAACTGTTGCAAAACTAACGTATGCATCAACTAATATTAATTTGTATATTATAATTGTTTAAAATATGGAAAATACAGCAATAGTATTCATTATTTAAATACAATTAGTATGTGTTTTTTCCACAACATTCGTAGATACAAAGTCAATCAAATAAACACATAAAATAGTAAAATAGTAATATCTATATTAAATTATGACAACTTTAGCAAACATTTTAAAAACATGTAAAGAATACAAATTAAGTATTCATATAACATAATTTCTTTTAGATTTCAACACCTAAAACTTGTATTTTTTTATTATTTTATGTCATGAATACAATTCTAAACAAGATTTTATAAAAAAAATCAAATAAAATAAATCTTTAAAATATTGCCAACACAAATATACACACATTTAATTTGTAATATATTAATGTAAATTGTTTATAAAAATCATCATAACAATTAATAGAATATTACAATATAGGTAGAAATTAATATAAAACATTAAAAAATAAAATAAAAATTCAAAGCATTATAATAAATATTTTATCATACCATTTAAAAAAGTAAAATACATTATTAATCATACAAACAAATGAATTCTAACTTTTGTAAACATCTCATCCTATCTCCTATAAACCAAACATTCCATTCCTATAACATAATAACATATATAAAATCAAATAAATTATGCAAAATAATATTTACAAACTACATAAAATATATATGAAATCTAAATATTAACACAAACAGCATACACAAATCATTAAATACTACAACACATAAATTAGCCATAAACAAATTTGAGAAAGCAATATTTTTTCAAACAATATTCAAAACAACACTTAAAATGATTTTCTTACCTTCATTATTCCCGTCCATGATATTTTTGACACCCCAATATTCTTGACACGGAAATTATGTAACACAATATTTTTTATTCAATATTTTGGACAAACCATTTCACAGTCCTAAAATGGTTCAGTTTTACATCAGATTACACCCTACCATATTTCAGCCTAAACCTCTGTAAATTTTCTGCTACAGACATTTGCTACATGCAGTGTATTCCACCACTAGGGGGCTCCATTTTTAAAGGTACTTTCTCAGATTGCATTGTAGAGGTGGTCAGAGTTTTAGGACGATTGCCAGAAACTGCATTTAATTTCAAACATGTCACCTATGAAATAAACTTTGTTAATGACCTTTTACAAACAGCTACAAGAAGTGCACAAAAGACAAACTTTTCCTTCAGATGCCATGATCTTCTTC
The DNA here is from genome assembly GCF_964261635.1 of Lissotriton helveticus. Classification (NCBI taxonomy): domain Eukaryota; kingdom Metazoa; phylum Chordata; class Amphibia; order Caudata; family Salamandridae; genus Lissotriton; species Lissotriton helveticus. The sequence continues at coordinate 436,273,369 of NC_136070.1, read as the reverse complement.
CCATGTTGTCCTAGGAATATCCATAATTAAAATTTTCTTGGAACTAAGGGGGTGATTATGATGGTAGACAGACTTAAGTCCGTCCACCATCATCCCGGGAATCTGGACTGCCCGCCCATATGGCGGTGGTCCCACACATGCCATTATAATGCGACTGCCACTGTGCGGTCGCATCATGCATGTTTATCATTGCGGCAGGTGCTGCTGGCTACAGCATCCGCCGCAATGGGAAAAATTTATGTTGTGCATTTCCCTGCTCTACGTGGCAGGCACCACGCAGTGCCTGCCACCTGGTGCAGGGAACTGTAGGGGCACCATAGGTGCCCCAAGTGCACAATTCCCATGCCCTTGCAAAAGGGGGGCCCGCAACAGGCCCCCAAAGTACATCCCCACCAGCCTTTGATTGGCTGGCTTGAAGCAGCATCCTAATCGGGCGGACTGTGCCTGCTAGGTACTGCCACCATTCTAGGTATGCTGGCCGGGCCTGACAGGCAATCGTAACGATTGCCTGTGTCAGACCTGAGGCGGATGGGCTTTTTGCCCACCAGCACACCGCCGCCATCCTTATCTGGCGGGCGGTATTTGGCTGCACGATGGCGGTGAACCTACCACCGGCAGGCTGATGGTGGCCTGGTTCACCGATAACATAATGACCCCCCTAAGTTTCAAGAATGTGTGGGTTTTCTTAAATAACTCCTTAGTATATCCTGTTCAGCTATATATGCTGAAGGTAGAAACTATAGTAGTGTTACCACCATAAGCGTTAACCCTTTTTTGAGAATTAAGGCTGATAAGGCACTATCTGGAGTTTTCCTAGCTCATTATTTAAAGTACTTTAGTTCTATTCTGCACTTACTGCTACAGTATTTCAGAGAAGTATGTCATCCACTTAATATGTTGCAGACAGATATTATCTGCCATGTTTTGAGGGGAAATATGCTCTCACTAGTGTTTTGTAAAGAGAAGGGAAAAAGGAAGCGATGGAATAAGCCATCCTTAGCTCCAGTAACACAAAACGACTCGTAATCATCTTTGCAACCTGCCCTTATGGTGGCCCACCTAACACTGAATCAGAATTGCCAATCAGAATTTACAAGCGGCTTCGTGAACCTAGAAGCGTGTTCCAATGAGACACTCATCAATCATTACAGAGATGTCCACAAACACACAATGCAGTCGCAGTACACTCCTCATCTCATCAAATAACTTTTAGCTAGTGCAACAAGAGCTTTTTACCTTGCGTATCGTGGGCATCCCCTTCCTATTCTGAGCTAGGATGAACATATTATGTCATTATTGTCTAACAAAGGCAATATTTCTTCATGTAATGCTCTCAAATATTTGTGAACATGGGCACGTTAATACAAAAATCCAACAGACGTTCTGAGAACCAAAGGTGTGGAACTATATTATCATCTTTTATATATTGACCTGCAACAATGTTGCTTGCAAAATATCGACTTGCACAATATTGTCATGGTAAGTAGATATGGAGTTAGAATGGTACGGGGCTGATTACGAGCCAGGCGAATATGTGAGCAGAGATACTATATGGCTGGAATTTAAATTTCCTGCTGTACTCTCCACATAAACAATTGCCTGTTATGAGTCTAACCCCTTGAAAAGCAGAATACCCATGCAGACCCAGTTTTATGGGCAAGGATTCTATTACAGGACCGGAGGCTTCGGATTATGCTTCTCTTTCTTATATTTGCCACTCACAGCAGCCAATGAAAAACGTTTTGTATGCAATAAAAACTACATTTCCCATGATGCTTGTACATACATCACATCCTGTATAGCCCCATAAGAGCTGCTGCATCCTGTGTCTCCTCCTCTTTCTTTGCTGCTCACGCAGCCAGTTAAGTGCTCTCTACTTTATGATATGATTAATGTCTTGGTTGACTAACGGATTTATTTGAGGTTAATGCCAGTGATTTTGCGCTCATTGCGCACTGTATTACATGCCTTGCGTTTAGTTCGCTTGATGTTGCAATGCTTTGCGCCTATATCGCGCTATGTTTCATGCTTGTGGCGTGATTGTGGTTTGTGGGAGCTGGAAGCGCACGTGTTACGTGCAGGCATGGTGCTTAACGAACGGCTCTCCCTAAATTCAAGACTGCTTGCTGGCGGCGCTCTGGATATACCACAGTATCGATGTTGTCCTCGCATGGCAAAGGGTCCTAGGGTATGTGTTGGTGATTTACGCTGCATTTCATGTTTTTCTTGCGTTGGCGCTCGCAGGCGCCATGGTTTGTTTTACCGCCTTGGAGGGCGGAGCGGCTCCCGCTGGGAGCAGCGTACTCAAGGACGCTTTTATTCGTTACTTGGCCTGCGGGCATTACCGCGTTCTTGCAGGGGCTGTGTGCGGCGCCGGATGTGGCGCCTCCTCCTGCAGCGGAGTCCGTCACTTTACCGCTACATCTCCGCAGAGCTTCAGGGCTCGCCTCAATAAAGGCAGGCGCGTCGCCTCCTTGCCACGTCCTGGGACTGTGGGTACGGTGATGTTTCCTCTACGCGGGCCCCCCCCCCCCTTTTTTGAAAGGCGCTCTGTGCCCCCGCTGATCAGCGCATGCCGCGCTTCCCTGCCGGGGTCTTCAGGTTTGATCAGCTTCGTGTGGATCGGTCTACACGTGGCCTCGGGGCAAGGTCTGCTGCCTTTGATTTCCATGGGCAGGGTTCGATCCCGGGTGCCCCGAGTCATGTCCGTGTTTTCTATAATGTTTTGATTTGTGTTTTCTCAACGAAAGCCAGTGGCGCACGCTATACGTGCAGCCATGGATTCAAATGGACAGCATAACCCTGGGTTCGAGACTGCCTCCAACAGTTTAGAACTTCAATATGTAGGAAGTCACTAAATTGTGCTATTTATTAAGGGATGTGTTTCGCTGTTTATACTGGACGACAGTAGGCACTTGGCAGTTTTTTGGTAGCGCTGATGCAACTTTCAATGGCTCCTGCGGGAGTGGTGAGGTCGCTCTGCTTATGCCGGCGAGATTAATCCTCATGAGGGGCCTAGACGGCCGCAAACTGAATCAAACACTCCTCCTGGAGCTGGAATTCGGCGCTTGAGTGCGCCATGATGTATTAGGTGAATGTGTTTGTGTCTTGATTTGTTGCTCCTGGACTACATTCCAACGGTGCTCTTTTACACGTGGCGTAAGTTTCCGGTCGCTTCCATGGGGTTGTTCGAATTATTGCGCGGTCACGCGCTGTCTCCGCCAAAGGCTTTCCCTAGTAGCCGAGTGCGGTTATGGAGTCATAACGCTCCGGTGTGCGTAACCCATTTGGGCACAATTTGGGCTTACTTTGGGCACTTTGGCCTACGCACGTCGCAGGCGTCCCTTGTTTGTTTGTTTGAGGTCTCAGTGCCTCCTGCTTACCTGGGCGGATTCCTGGTAGCCGCCAGGCTTTAACAAGTGGCTGGCCCTCGGAGTGCGCACACGCTCCTTGTATTTTCCGAAGACTCCCGACGCCCTCTGGGCTGGTATAATGACTACAGCTTTGCTGAGGAGCCGATGCATTATTAATTTCTCTGTTTTAGTGTGCACAGGGTTGGCTCCCCCTCGACTCCTCCATTGCACTGTGCCTTGCACTTCATATATATAGAACACAGATGTCCCTTGAGGATGATGTTGGAATATATGTATGTATATATATATATTTCTATATAGGAGGATGACAACTACTGATAGGAGCGCGAGAGCCTCCTGAACGGATTATGTTGACAACCAGGTTCTTCCCGTTCTTGGGTGGTCAACAGGGCCTCATGTTTGACGTTACCTACCTCAGGGTGACAGGGCTTGATTGACGCCCATTTTGTTCTGCTACCACAATCCCTTCAAGAGCCCAAGTAGCGCATGCGTTCGTTTTTGTCTATTACTTATTATTTTTACGTTGTTAGTTATTGCCTTTATTCTTTTCCATAGTGTTTCAGCAGTTCCTGGCGTATAGCGTTCAGGAGAGAGTCGGGTTCTCTCCTTCCCGGCAAGGGCGGTTGTTCCGATGGTGGTACTAATGGTTGATGCGAGGGATAGGCTATCCCTCCTCAGTTCCCTCTTACCGTCCGAGTGCTGTGTTGTGCTCTCTCAGGTTCATTGGTTACTTAGAAGTATGGTTGATCTATCGTGACAGGCCTTGGCCTCCCAGTTCCAGACATCGGCGGATTGATGTGTTGGGATTGCTCGGTTATAACCTTCATGCATTTGGGCCTTTACTTTAGGTTCCGAGTTTATCTTACTCCTATGCGGCTCAGTGGCTTATCCCCACTTTACAATGCGAGGATGAATTTCCGATGGTCTTAGTACGAGAGTTTCCCTTTGGGTGGATGCCTCGGTAGTGGTGTGTTGGGCACCGTCATGCTGTCAGCTTTTCCGACCCCTCCAGTTATTCGGGCTCTTTGTCGTGCACGCCTCTGGTGGCTTGCTGTTCAGCATGCACATTGTCTCGACTGCGAGTACGATCAGCGGATATGGGCATATAGGTCATCTTCATAGTGGACTAATTCCAGGACTCAGGTCGTCTTGCCGACGATTTTCATATTCAGCTGGTTGTGGTATAACTCCTTAGCCTACATGGCAGTAAAGGTTGGTTCCATCTGGTTTCCTGGTATTCTGACGACTGGTCGCATCTTTCGTGCAAGGAGGACTCCATTTTGGAATCCCAATGCCCCTGGGTTGGCGGAGGACGGCTCGTTCTCCCGCCTTTTTCTTGCAATTTTCTCCTTTTTCTAATGTAGTGACATTCAAGTAAATCAAGGCAGATGCCTTATGGTTCACCAGAGAGCTACGGCCCGCAGATTCATCGTTGCCATTTAGTAGGCGGGTCCGGGTTGACACATGGCAATGTGGTACGAACAGTTTTCCCTAGGTGTATGTATTCCGACTTTGCTTATTGCCATCAAGTTTCCGGTATCTACGTTACCTTCTTGGTTCTCGAACGCGTTCTTTTCGTATTTCTGGACCTTTCATTCCCTGCAGACGTTTCAGCGATAGAGGATAGCTTGTGGATATATCCACCATTGGCGGCTTTGTGAGGACTGTTTTCTTCTGGTGGATTACTTTCCAAATGTGTACGGGAACTTCTGTAACGTTCTCCTTATAACGTCCATTTGGCCGTTTTCCTGCGGCTCTTCTCGGTTCAGGGCAGGTTGCTGACCTGGAGTCGGGTTTCTTTCCAATTCTTTTGGTGGCCTGCGTTTACAAACGGGACGTTTACTATTGTCAGGCTGTGTTACGAAGTATTCCACCTTCGGGGGTTCCTATGGCGAGGCGAGCCCGCGTTTTACAGGTATAGTATGTACTATTAATTGCCCTGTCGGCGAGGTCTGACATGCAGGTGGTCGGGGCCTTGTCACACGACTTTGCACTTTATGGGTGTTTCTTCCGATACCTCATGGCTTACGACGATGGTTCTCGGAATTGCAATCTGATATGATTTTCGACTATATGTTCATATGGTTGTTGATGATTGTTATCATTTTCTATGTGAGCACGAGGCTATTACAGCCGATGGTTGAGGGCCTTTGGCCGGAATGGGTGTTGGACCAATGATGATACGCAGTTTGCTCAAGTACAATACTTATCATTCTTGTTTGGATAATTCTCATTGTTGTGCAAGTTTTAACTTTTCTGATGGAGTTTCTCAGACTCTATTTAAACTGTATTATGTACCGGTGGGAGATTTAAGACTGTAGTTATGTTACTAAGCGTTAAACTAGCATAATCCGAAGCCTCCGGTCCTGTAATAGAATCAAAAATTAGCTAGCATTCGCGCCAAGAATTTTCAATTCTATTAAGGACACGGAGGCGAGGATTATCCCACCCGGTTTATTACAGTATTGGTAATAATTACCCACCCGAATGTACTTGATATTCTGTATCAGCAGAAGTTACGGGTTTTTCCTGTCTCATTCCTTTCAGCTTCGAGTAAAGAAGAAGGAGCAGGTGTTCTTCTGGCTTAAGAGACGTGATTCGTCCAGTTAACGATGGTGCGCCATGTTGAAGGATGTTTCTTGAGATTCCTATCCGGGAAAAGGACTGGATTTCTTACTGTTTGTTCTCCATGTTGAAGGATGTTTATTGTGACTCTTATTCCGTAAAATGGACTGGATTTATTAATGTGTGGACTGTGTATGTTCGAGCAAAGAAAGAGGAGGAGACACAGGATGCAGCAGCTCTTATGGGGCTATACAGGATGTGATGTATGTACAAGCATCATGGGAAATGTAGTTTTTATTGCATACAAAACGTTTTTCATTGGCTGCTGTGAGTGGCAAATATAAGAAAGAGAAGCATAATCCTCGCCTCCGTGTCCTTAATAGAATTGAAAATTCTTGGCGCGAATGCTAGCTAATTTTTGATTCCACAGAGGATATCCAGTTCCCTGGAGTTTAATCCTCACATTTACCACTAGTAGGCTAGTGGCTGAGGGAAGGGCGATGTTGCTAGCAGTGGGGAACATTACATGCCCATTTCTAAAGAGATTTTACCATGAAGACGTTTTGGCTGAAACAATTTGGTCCGTATTCCCACATTTGGAAAATTGTGCAAGAATCCTGGTCACTTATTATTGAGTACAATGCTATAATGGGATATTGCTGTTCTCATATTGCAATCAGTCCTTAAATCAACACCCCCTATGTGTGCTTACCTTGATGATATCTCAAAGTCTGTTTTGTACGCTGATATTTTTATATTCGATATTGTGACAACCAACGGAAGGAACCAAAATTATCCTTTTTGGGTATAGAGACCTATCCATCCACCTATTAATCCTATTACAACATATACATTAATCATATTACAAATTATACATATGCAATATGTGGTACTATTTTTTAGCTGCAATAATGGTTCATAAAAGAGCGTGGGGTAATAGGTGAGCCCACTTTAGTCATTGTCTCTCTTCACAGTGTGATGGCATTTGTTTTCCTGATCACATGTTCACATCCACATTCAAATTACTTAATTCAGTGTCAGGGCTGGTAGGCCAATATCTGCAATCATTTCTCCTTTTATTTTATTTTGTAATTTATTTTAGTAAGGTCATATTTCATAATCCTTTAGAAATATATGCACACCACCTTTGGAAGGAAGCATTTTTTTCATTACTTTTACACTTTTAATACATGTTCTATGTGTTTAAAAAATAAATAAATAAATAAACATTGCAGCTTCATACAGAGCAAAGAGAACTATGGCAGGGCAGTCACCAAACTTGAGGAGGATGTGGAACGTTGGGCCCTCTGTCCCTCCTTGGCCGTATATCACTGATGAAGATGGTGATACTCCCCAGGTTCTTGTTCCTGTGTTTAAATATACCAATGGTCCTCCCGTCACATTCTTTTAAATCCATAAGATCAACGCTGACAAAACTGAAATGGGCGGGGAGACAACCGCGTGTCCAATGGGGAATTCTCACCCTTCCCTATGCTCTGGGGGGGCTAGGGCCCCAGATCTGGAACTTTGTTATAGAGTTGCACAAAGTTCACACGCCTACCATTGGATACATCAGCAGCTGGATCCCCCTCACCTACTTATAGAGAAGATAGCTGCCTCCCCGTCACACTCTCCTTTAGATTATTTCATGCTCCCAATCGCAGAACTGGTATTCCTGACTCGGTCAACGCCACGGTCCATGCGTGGCATGACCTGTTGAAGAGACAAGCGTGTACCGTATTATTTTCCCCGCTAACCCCGGTAGAGTGGTGCGACTGGCTGCCCGTTGCTGGAGACAGGGAAGTGATTAACCCCTTCCATGCTCATGACAAGGTCAGCTCGTCATGAGGCACACTGGAGCTGTGCTAATGACGAGCTGACCTTGTCATGAACAATGGGAATTGGAAAATATCAGCACCCAGCGGGAATTGCCTTAGCACCAATGTGGTTAAGGCATTAAAGCCTATTAATAACACTAAAATTGGTGACCTTTTCCTTGATGAAAGTGTACATAATTGGGCTGAGACAGGAGTAGAAAATCAAGATGTTACAACGTTAGTGCGATTTCACTTCCACACAGTACGGCATGCCCTGAGGGAACTCCTTGGGGAAGACATTGCGTAGCCGCCTGGTGTCACTCCCTTCTCTACTACTGCTTAAGTCTGAATCACCTATCAGACTGGTGTCTAGCATCTATGGCACGGTTCAGTGTTACCGCAAGAATTTTAACACTAAATCACAGCTAGAGCGGCAGTCGGATCTAGATATAACTATTGATGATGACACTTGGAGCTACTGCTGAAAGGCAACGCAGCGTATCCCATTGAATGGGAGACATAGGATTGTCCACTTTAAATTCTTGCACAGGGTGTTCTATACTCCCGCCCGCTTGCATAGATATGGACTGCGAGAAATGGCACAGTGTGATAGATGTAGAGCCTCCCCTGCTGATTTTGTACATGCAGCCTGGCTATGTCCAGGTATAGCAACTTTCAGGGGCCTGATTTTCTAAGAACTGAGCGGAATTGCAGAAACATCAATATAACTGGACCCACTACTAGTCCTTCTGGGCTATCGAAACAGATAAAGAAAGACATTCGAAGCCTGGTAGAGATGGGGTTACTGATTGCAAAGTGTAGAGTTGCGGCACGTTGGATGCAAGGTCCCCTCCTACCCTTGCGTAATGGTCAAGAGATATGCTCTATTGCAACACACAAACAGAGGTATACAGCAAACTACTTCCTCCCCAGAGTCGCCCCAAAACATTTTGGGGACTTTATCAAAATTATTTAGCAGGGAAAGTATCAAATGCCCCTGAAAAGATTATTGGCACTATAGACATGAATCTCTCAGAACTGTAGTTTTTTTTCCCATACGATTACATTGGTTCATCCCCATTGTATCAGAATACTCGATCCTAGCTGACTCCTAGTAGAGATTGTAACTGGGTTTCCACAGGTTATGTAAGTGCCTCATGAGCCAGACACTGTTACCTGATGCTATGTATGCCTATAGGCATGTATGAGGTCTACTGTAGGTGCAATTTACTGGCGTGTTTGAGGGATGATGTTATGGTCACGGAAGTAGTTCTTTCGTGCTTTCTTTTGCTGCTTTTTTGTTTGTTTTTTATTTATATATATATATATATTTTTTTTTTTTTCAAGCGTAACTGTTATATCCCCTATGATACAGCATTGATGTCGCTTGATATGTTTGTATAATATGGTATAAACTTTAATTATTAAAAATATTTTAAAAATAAATAAACATTGCGGCTTGCCATTGGCACATTTATTGGCTTCCGCAAAGCTTGTTTTACAGTGTTAACACCTTAGTAATTGGGCTTGCTTGTAATTTACTGATTTGTCAGGAATGTGCTGAAGACTAACCAAGACTGGTAGAATCTTTGTTAACTTTGTTTTCTTACTCCCAATAATAATGTTCATATATTGCTTTTCTAGGGGCCATCAACTGCTCCATTGATTAATCCATTTGAATCAATTGCTGCCATTCTGCAATCTAAAGACTTTGAGGCAATGAAATCTTCTGTTGTATACTTCATAAACATTCACTCTGATGTGAGGTAAGCAATGTCAATTGTATGTGAGAATATTTCCGGCAAAAATATTGTCTGATGTAAGCATTGTGTCCTAAATATGTATATAGAAAGAATATTGTGTCACTGTGATGTAGATTTTCTCTTATAACTCCATTGGGGCAATCATTTTGTAAAGGTTTTTAGGAGACAATATGTTTGTCAGACAATAATTGGTCCATGATATTCTGGTACCATACCATTAAACCTGATCTTTTTTAGTGAATTTTGTGAGAAGTTTGCCAACTTTAAAGCAGTCTTGTGGGTAATTTTTAATTAACACAGAGTTTATCGAATACCATGTTTAAAACAAGCTCACTGTTTTTGGAGGTTATTCATTCACGCATTCACAACCCCGTTCAGAGGGCCACGGGGCAAGTAGGACCTACTGGGCCTGCCCTGGGGTTCTGGCCTTTTACTCCTGATGTCCCAGGCCCAACCTACAATGGATCCTGAGCAACTGGTCAAGTACGGTTTTGATTCTCCCTGGTAGAGCAGGTCGAGCAGTACATTCTGCTTGGGAAGAGGTAGATACAGGGGTTGAACGGAGAGCCATGACTCAAAATAGTGCTGCAGCAATAAATGATTGTCCAGTCAAATACCTGTTTTTATGGTAGAAGAAGTATTTATATATGACCACAAATTAAAATATGACATTCACAAACAATACACACAGTCATGTGAGGTCTGGGCTCTAGTGTTTTATAGGTGGGTTTCCGAGTCACATTTCCCTCCGAATAGTGATTGTGGTTATTCCTAATACATTATGGGTGACATTCAGGGTATACCTCACTAGTAGTCCGAGTCTCAGGAGTCCTATTCCAGCTTTTGATTAAAGTCAAAAGTGTTCCAGCACAAAAACGCTATTTGGCAAGATAATTCCCACAGGGCTGTCGGGCCAAAAATCAATCTTACCTGCACCAGAAGGAACCAAGCGACCAGAGTCTCTGAGGGTGCCCAAAGCAAACACAAAGAGATTATGGATGGAGTGTTGACACTTTTCAGACACCCACAGTCACAGATTTGTGGGTACTGAAGCTGCAGCAGCTGCCTTTCACATGTGGCTCGGAGGGCTGGTGTTGGCTGTCCTTGAGTTCCTCACACACAGTTCTGCAGTGGTAGGTGGAGTTCTTGATGCTTCTCTGATGCTTGGTAAGTTTCTCAAGTTCCCTCCCACACGCTTCTTGCTTTGTCCCAGTGGCCCCCCTGGCATATGAGGTCACCATTCCTTCTATGCGCATGAGCTGTGGCCTGATGGGTACAGCAGCAATCTTCAGGGAGTCCCCACTTGGCATACAGGGTTGCTGGCTTGGTACTGTCGAAGGGATTCTGCACATACACAGAACTATGTGCAGGCAAACTTGACCTCTGTGTATAGGAGTTGTACCTTCCTACCACCTTAGTACCCACAATCCAAATAACAACTAGCTATAGTGTCTCATTCATTCTCCTACATAATCACGAAGCTATAAATGATTAGACAACCCAGTACACAATACTCCCGACTCTCTCATAAATCACGGTAGCAAGACATACCCTTTTGCTCACTCACTTGTACTTGTCCACAATAAGAATGGTCAGAGTCACTGTAATAGTTCAAAATGTTTATTTGAACTATCGTGCTCTATAATGCAGTATATGAGCCACTACAAGCAGCAAAATGCATAAACTCAGAACAATTAGCATTGTTACAATTCCATATAATATAAAGGGGGATGTCATCATATACAGACAGTGGAAAAAGGACAATAAGGCCTAACCACCCTCCCCTTGGTAATGTCAAGTTTATTATATAAAGGAAGATCTCTGGGCTTTGTCAGCAAACCCCATACCTTAGTGCCTAGATGGAGGATTTACATCATAGCAACAGCATAGCTCTTCTCCCTGGAAAATTCTCTCTCCAAGTGTGTGTTTGAACGACATGCACCCCTGTAATATTAAAGCATGAGTTACCATCAGTGCAGTTGTGTTAGCATGTTATGTCTAGGTGCTAGGGACTGACCAGAACAGAATAAAAAGGGGCATTGTTTATCGACCTTGCACATCATGTTCGGACTGAACTCCAGGAACTAAGAGAGAACGCGAAAAGCAGACAGTTCTCATGTGAAAGGCATAAACAGAGTCTTGCAAAATTAAGTCATGTAGTAAAGTGCGCAAAAGCAGCATCATGGCTGCAGAGCTCAGGCTAACTTAGCAATGTCGACAATGACCCTAATGGCCATATAACAGTGCTGCACACGGGCTACGGCCCAATCGGCATGGCAGCAATCTTCACAGCAGCCCAACCTCTCATGAACTATTCTGTACCGCAACCGTCATGGCTCACTTCACAGTAGCCTTCCTCTGGCATACTGGGGTCACCAACTTTTCCTGCTCACAGGCAACAACCCAATTGGTGCAGCTCTTGTCTTCTCACACCTCGCTACAGAGATTTACTTACTAAGATCCCACCATTGCTATTCCTGTCCCTCACAGGGCACACTGGTCTTGACATGCAAGCTGGCATTGATGTTCCAGGCTCCAGGGGCAGGTGTTCTTGGATTTCCTGAGTGATGTCACCTCACCCAGCAGGGAGACTAGCAAGCCTTGGCGTCCAGTCCTGGTCAAAGGCAGAAGTGTTGCAGAGCTGCTCCTCCTTGCACAGGCCAGCTGGCTGCTTGACAGTTGATCATTATTAGGTTCTCAAGCTCCTCTTCTTATAAAACTTTTCCAGACGCCAACTATGTAGGCAGGGTTGATATTTCTGTTATGTTAGAGTAATCTTGCAGAATTTCTTGAATTTTGTATTATGCTTGGTAGGCAAAATACCGCAAATTACATGATTAGGCCAAATATTTGCAGTAACAATGCTAATGACAATGACAGGAACAATGCTAATGACAATTTGGACGAAAAGTGTTCTCTTGTCCAAAATGGACAGGAGGACTCATTTTTGCTAAAATATAGCTTTAAATGCCAGTTTTGCATTTCATGTAATTTTGCTTCATTTTTGCCGAATTACAAATAATTACATAAATGATGCTAATTTTGCACCACCCTAGTACCAACATCAGGCTGAAGTGTTGGCGATCAGGAGACTGCTATCAAGCCAGCGGCATCCTGCCCGCTTTATTATAACATGACTGCTGTGACTGTGGCCGTCTGTCAGCTGCAGCATGCTCAGGCTCACTATGTGAGCCTGAAGGCAATGCCGCTGTGGTGCAGCGCCTGCACTGCTGTGCGCACACTGTTACCATGCACCATGTCAGGCATGGCACAGAGTGCTCGCACAGCAGTGTATGCAGAGGGGAGGCACAACATGTGCCCCCATGCACTACCCCCCTAGGCAAAATAGTCTGAGGGTCCTGTTTGCAGCCCCCTCTTCAAGTTTCCGACATCATTTACATATGGCCGGTTTGCCGCCATGTAAAGGATGTTGGAAAGGGATGTCATAATCGCAATGGTGGAGCCTGCCTCGGCGCGGCCACCATTCACTTGCCCTGACACCACCGATGCTCAGTCAGGATCCAATATCTTGGCGGTGGTGGCAGTGTTGTGTCAGGCAACTTTCAGTCCAACCACCAGTGTCCCTAATGCCGTGGTCGTACCGATGGGTTGTCGGCGGTCGGACCGCTGGCAACGTAAACAGGTCCTTAATGTGAATGGGGTAAATTCTCTTGCTGAGAGGATTAGACCTGCGCATTTTTTAAGAAAGAAAAGGCAGAAAGGGTTCAGAAAGCATACTTAATGCACAGAGTAAAATGAGGGGTTAAATACTATTTCTCAATACGTTTGGATTTAGCATGCAAGAAAAAGAAGTCAACAAATAGGCGTGGTAGGCAGTAATGCAAGGTAGGGCACCTAATCATTGTGGCGATACATGCCCTTAACTTGAGGTGAGGTCCAATTTTGTTTGAAGCTGATGTGCAGAATTTGTGGAAGGGCATCTGACTGTAGTGGCAGACTTTAACCACTTAAGGCAATCCATGTTATATAGGCCAGGTGGGAGCAAGGACTTAATGAATGTGGCCTCAAAGAAATTAGGAAATCAATGCAAGACCTTGGGTTATCAGACATGTAGATGTTACTGTGCCAGGAAGAAAAGGATTTTATTTTTTTCTCTCATGTCCATTACTTTTACCTGAGACCCAGCCAGATGCCCCTGTTAGGCCACCTTGTAGGTAAAAAAAGGGGGTGGTGATGGACGGAGCATCTGAACCAATCAAACACTCACACCCAGTCAACAGATCTGTTTTTTTTTATGCATCACCTTTCTTTAGCCCACTCTGCCATCCCAGTTCAGATGTGGCCATATGCAAATCAGTCTGACCCTGTGCCTCATGGGAACAGTCCAGCCTGAACCACCATGCCATGCCTTCCCTGGACCGGAAACAAGCCCCCCAGGGACCGGTCTCCGGCACTTTAGCCGTTCTCAGCCAGGCATGCCTGAATCCAGTGGCAAAGTGAGCAAGGGACTCACGTCTGAGCATACCCTGCCAACTTATGGCGAACAAAGCGGTACAAATTAACGATGGATTAAACCCAGATCTGTGACTGGGGGTGAATGTTTTGCCATTGTGTAACATTCCGTCCATCATCTTGTGTGTTTTGCTGTTCACCCTATGTGGGAAGGGTATGCCCAGACGTGGGTCCCGTGCTCACTAAGCCACTGGAGTCAAGCTATCCTGGCTGAAGACGGCTGATAGCCAGAAACCGGTCCTAGGATGCTTGATTCCAGTCCAGGGAAGACATGGCTTGGCAGTACGGGCTGGACTGTCCCCATGAGGCACAGGGTCAAGACTGATTTGCATATGGCCATGTCTGAACTGGGGTGGCTTGGTGAGCAAAATAACGATGGATTAAATCCAGATCTGTGACTGGGGTGAATGTTTTGCCATTGTGCAACATTCCATTTATCATCTTGTGTGTTTTGCTGTTCACCCTATGTGGGAAGGGTATACCCAAACGTGGGTCCCGTGCTCACTAAGCCACTGGAGTCAAGCTATCCTGGCTGAAGATGGCTGATAGCCAGAAACCGGTCCTAGGATGCTTGATTCGGGTCCAGGGAAGACATGGCTTGGCAGTTCGGGCTGGACTGTTCCCATGAGGCACAGGGTCAGACTGATTTGCATATGGCCATGTCTGAACTGGGGTGGCAGAGTGGGCTAAAGAATGGTGATGGATTAAACCCAGATCTGTTGATTGGGTGGGAGTGTTTGATTGGTTCAGATGCTCCGTCCATCACCACCCCCTTTAGCACTGCTTTGTTCGCCATAAGTTGGCAGGGTATGCTTAGACGTGAGTCCCTTGCTCACTTTGCCACTGGATTCAAGCAAGCCTGGCTGAAGACGGCCGAAATGCCAGAAACTGGTCCTAGGAAGCTTGTTTCCGGTCCAGGGAAGGCATGGCTTGGCAGTTCGGGCTGGACTGTTCCCATGAGGCACAGGGTCAGACTGGGGTGGCAGAGTGGGCTAAAGAACGGTGATGGATTAAACCCAGATCTGTTGACTGGGTGTGAGTGTTTGATTGGTTCAGATGCTCCGTCCATCACCACCCCCTTTTGTACCACCTTGTAGGTAAGGCACAAGGAGGGTCAAGTGCAATGTCAGGCCATGCCCCAGTCTTGATGATGCTGTCAGGAATAGCTTGTAAAGTAAGGGATATGATATGGAGGATGGGTCAATATCTGTAACAGGATGCCAACAACAGGGCTGAAATTGTAACAGTAATCGGAAAATATTAAGAGAGGAAAACTATTATGATGGATTTCCTATTCATGTTATGGGACGAATGAAGGCTGTGATCTGGGGCAGGCTGATTGACCTAGCATCTGCTTACTGGTAAAAAGAGAAAGGTCAGGCTGGAAGGTCAGTTGAAAGTGACTGAAAATGAATACTAACTATCCACGTACAAACATATTAAAGTGAAATTATCAAGATAAAGATGACATTTATAAGATATTATTAATTAAAAATAGGTCAAAGGGGTCATTGTTGACTCTGAAACAAAAGGTCAATTTGGAGAACAGAAATATCGCCTCATATAAACATAATGTCCTAAATATCATTTACAAAAATCTCATATTGGGTACAGATTTTCTATTATTAACTCCATATATTTTTGTAAACTATATTTAGGACACAATATTTAGGTCAGATGGTATTCTGGCAATGATATTCTGGTACCACACTATGGACAACATACAGGCTCTTGGTCTAGAAAGTAAATGGTAGATTAAAATGTTCAGGCACTTTTACTGTTCTTGGCACTCTGAGGGAGATTAATTCTTCTTAGGACAAGATGACTTTCTAAACAAGTTGCCATTTCCAGTGACTGTGTAGCCAGTGGGAGTTACTGGGATCCCTGATACAGAGGAAAACTGTGCAGAGCGATTTCAGGGGTAAGATGTTGAACAAGGACTCAAGCCCAGATGACTTTGAGTGTGAGTTCTGTCAGACTTTCCACCCTCTGTTGGCCCGTATATTGATGCAGTGGATGTTTTTTTCCTAGAGACAGAGATAGACATCTATCTCCATTATAAGTAAGGCAGATATCAATTTGCAAAGCTCGACAAGATGAAGTACTCTACTGAGTACAAACAAGTCCTGTGCACACGTAACGAAAAGTTTGTCTTTTAAAGGTTTTCAAAGGTAAAGCAAGCAAAGAAATAATCAATGAAATAAGATGGACTCATAAAGATGGCTTGTTTCAAAAGAAATGTATTAAGCCTCCCATTCTGGAGGGGTGACATCAAGACAAAAGCAACCAGCCGACACGTGTTTCGTCAAGCGAGTAAGTAGCTCGTGACTCTTCAGGGCTGCTGGTGATATAGAGTATAACAGTTTTCGTAGCCGGTGATATTTCCAACCCGGCATGAACGGGAGAAATGTGCAGTGTAGCTTATGATGGGAATCAAGGAAAAGGATGACGAACGGGTACATCCGTCGTACTGGCAACCTGTGTGGAGCGCCAGCGGGGGTAGAACCGTGGTGTCTCTCTTCCGTGTTAGAGAAACCTAACTCACCGCCCACCGCAATTTTTAACATTGCGGTGGCCGGTGCTGTAAGCAGCACCCGCCGCAATGTCAAAAATGTATTTTGTGTTTTTGTATGCACAACGTGACAGGCACCGCGCGGTGCCTGCCACATTGTGCATGCAAATGTAGGGGCGTACCATAGGTTCCCCCCATGTGCACCCCCCCAACACGAGGGGACCCACTACGGGCCACCAACAGCAAAGATCACAAGCCTCCGCCACGGAAAGGCTGCTCAATGACCGCATCATAATATCGATGGCAGTGTCTTGCAGACATCGCCACCATATTATACAGGTTTTCCATCCGCCGCGGACCCCCATCCATCCTAATGTGGCGGGTGTCATTCATGGCAGGATGGCGGGCGGATCGCCTCTGCCGGGCAGGCGGGGGCTATGCCCGGCCAGGCGGGTGCGATCCGCCCGCCATCCTAATGGGCCCCTAAATTCTCAACACACACACTTATGCCACCTGACCACATGGTGGCACTGTTTGTCTATTTTTAAGGTTAGTATGTCAACAGTGTATAATGATTTCATATACATTCAAATTTGTTAATACCGGCCGTCCAGGCTATTTTAGAGCTTTAGAGCTTTGGGATGGTATAGAATTGTCCACATTGTCACACTTGTAGAAGTGTGATGGTTAGTAGTTTTGTTGGGACTGGCATTGGCAGCGCTGGCAAGGGCTCTGGCACGTACATTTTTACAAATACAGCACTGCGAGGTAGGAATCCGACCTATCAAAGTATTTTCTTGATGGTCAGAGGAATAATGGTGTCCACCTCCTAAACTTGGTAAAGGGGGAGCTTCATTCTCACATAAGGATAGTTGTGTCACAGAATACTGACCATAAAAATATTGAGCTACAAAAATATTGTAGCAATAATATTGATAACAAAACTATTGTGACTGTAATTTAATATAAGTAAATAGAGACTTACCATCCTAAACTCCATATCTACGTATCTTGAATTGATATATATTTTACGTATCTTGAATTTATATATATATATATATATATATATATATATATATATATATATTCACTCCACCACACATCAAAAACATTTTTTGATGAAAACGGGACACCCAGGGCTGCAGTGTACAAAAATGTATTCAGCAGATGAGGAAAGTACTGCGACGCGTTTCGCCATTACGGCTTGGTCACGCAAATTTAATGGTGACAGAGTAGTCTGAGGGAAGGTATCTTTTAAGCAGTATTGACTCTGCATATGGCCATGTCTGAACTGGGGTGGCTTGGTGAGCAAAATAACGATGGATTAAATCCAGATCTGTGACTGGGGTGAATGTTTTGCCATTGTGCAACATTCCATTTATCATCTTGTGTGTTTTGCTGTTCACCCTATGTGGGAAGGGTATACCCAAACGTGGGTCCCGTGCTCACTAAGCCACTGGAGTCAAGCTATCCTGGCTGAAGATGGCTGATAGCCAGAAACCGGTCCTAGGATGCTTGATTCGGGTCCAGGGAAGACATGGCTTGGCAGTTCGGGCTGGACTGTTCCCATGAGGCACAGGGTCAGACTGATTTGCATATGGCCATGTCTGAACTACATATATATATGTATGAAAACTCCTTTTTGCTCAGCTGTCGCTGAGTCACGCCATGCTCCGGCCACTTAACGACGGCGGTTCGTGTGTGGGTCGCGAACCCATAAATCAACTCAAAAATCCTGTCGCTTGAAAATTTCAGCAGCAGTAAACACACAAACTTCTCCTTTGCAAAAGGTAGCCTTTATTCCAAGTATAACGGCAAACACTCTACGCGTTTCGGGAATCCTCTTCCCTTGCTCACGAGTGATAGTGAACAGTTTGTGATAGGCTTTTAAATAAACATGTTACAAGTTACACCAAAAAGATAGAAAGCAGACTCAAACTGCTGTGACATAATGTAAACAAAATAAACATAACATTACTGCGGTGTTCATGAAATATTTGCATTCAGCATTCCTTCTATTTCTTTTTATACAGGGAGGTAAATGAAGTCACAACCAATAATTGTAACGTTTCCCTGGCGATTCCATAGCTTTTATCTAATCGCCTCTTTCTGTTTCTTTGTGTTTACAAAACTTTATCGAAGGGCTTTTTTTGACAATCGGCAAGTCTTTCAATTTACAATTTACCTTTGTAGGTAATCGTGTTTTCTTCACAGCACTCGATCGGATGCTTAATTAATATATCCTGCCCCAGTGGGCAAACAATATAATATAGCCGCTATTTCAGATAGTCAGTCAGTCAAAATACTTTATTTCGATAAATCAATATCATAAAAAGACAATAGCACTATACATATATTCACAACAAAAGAGTACATAGTTAATGATTAAAAATACAAGATAAAAATCATGATTCAGTAACACATCCAATATATTTACAAATAGAATACAAAAATATTTTCTATTATAAAAACATGTTAAAATAGGTTAAAATGCCGTAAAAAGAGGTCATTAAAATCAGTCATCCTAATCTCATGGTATTTACAAAATCTCATTGTGTTTACAAAAACATGAAAACAGATCATGAAGTGGACTTTTCCTCTGATATAGTTAATACAATTTAACATTCATTACAGTACCATGACGGAAGAGTTATTAATCATATTCCTCTTCTTTATCCTAACAGCCCCCACTAGGAAATTGGCAACATGGAACATAGCCCTTGGGGTCTGCAATGACTGTAGGAACATAAGAGCTGGTCTGACCTGAATAAACCCTACCTCCTTTAAAATAGGGATCAGGTATTTTGTTCTTACTGTCGTGTAGTGATCACAGAACATCAAGAAGTGTAATGTGTTCTGGGTCGAAAAATTATCACAAGTACACGGAGCCGCATTTTCTGGGGTACTCCAAATTGGAAAGTGTCCGAGGAGCAAATGGATAAAATTAAAACGAAAACGAGTTAAAAGAAAACGGTGATAAGGTTTATTTACAGTCGTTAAATACAATTCTGGGCCAGCCTGAGTACTCAAAATAATGCTAGCCCTCACCGTTGGTTTCTCTAATTCCATTCATTCCCTCTCCAATCTTAGCAGATCGCCCATCATACCTTTAATCAAAGCAATATCCCTAGTTGTTATAGAATCCGGGGAAAAGAAGAGCTCTGGTCTCCCTATCTTAACAAGACTGTCTTTTATATAGGCTAACCAAGGAATTTTATTAACTCTGTCTAGCTGCATACAGTCTTTTAATATACTATGGTTGAGGGGGATTTCTTGGTTCAACCAAGTCTTTAACCATGTTAAAACCGGAGCCACTTTAATCTGGTCTTTAATATATCCTACTCCTAATTCAATATGGATTGTATATGTTGGAGTGGACTGAGGAACTGAAAGAACAGCTCTTAAGAATTTGTTCTCAGTAATCTGGATGTTATCAGGGGAACAATATCCCCAAATTGCACTCCCATAAGTGGCCACAGCAAGACATTTTGCATTGTAAATTTTTAACAATGTTGCTATAGGCCTAGCTCCCAGTTTTTTCGCAAATCCCTGTAAAGCGGAGGCTGATCTAGCGAGGGAAATATTTCTATTTTTTAACTGAGGACCCCAAGTACCTCTCTCGTCAAAAGTTATCCCCAGATATGGGAAAGTGGCTACTCTACATAGCTCTTGCTTACCACAAGTAAATGTTTTCGAAATTTTGTTTTTATTTCCCTTTCCCATTATCATAATTTGGGACTTCCTTACATTTATTTTTAGGTCCAACAATCCCATGAAGACTTCAAAGGAATCCAGGAGGCGTTGGAGTCCAACACCAGTCCGTGAAAGCAAAACGGCGTCATCCGCGTATAGAAGGACTGGTATTCCAAGTTCTCCTACACGAGGGACGTCAAGAGTTGCCTCCTTTAGGGCTGGTTCTAGGCCATTTATGTAGATGGTGAAAAGGAGGGGAGCCAATATGCACCCCTGCCTCACCCCCCTTTCAGATTTAAAATGGCTCGTGCATCGTCCCTCCGAGGTAACTCTGACGGATGCTATAAGGTCAGTATGTAAGTCCGCTAAAAGATTAACCAGTGCCCTATATAGACCCATCTTTATTAGAATTTGCCACAATTTCGTGCGATTTACTAGGTCAAAAGCAGACGAGAGGTCCATGAACCCCAGGTACATGGACCCCTCCTTGGCCCTAGTATATTTATCTATCAATAGGTGTAGATAAAGTCCTTGGTCTATCGTGCTCCTTTTTGGTCTAAAACCATACTGAACGTTTGATAAAACCCCCTTTTCATTTAGCCAATCATTCAGTTTAAATAAAATAACCCGGCCCAATATTTTCACTGAAGAGTCAATCAGGGAAATCGGTCTATAACAGGAGGGGTCTTGCCTGTTACCTTTTTTAAAGACCGGTATGATGATAGATTTTTTCCAGGTGGCCGGGATATTATCCTGTTTCAGAGCATTAAAAACATTACATAAAACTTTAGACCAAAATTTCGGGGCATATCTAAAGACATCTCCAGGTACCCCATCAGGGCCCGGTGCCTTGTTTTTCATAGTCATCTCTATTGCCCTCTCCACCTCTACTGCCTCAAAATTAATGGCAAGAGCCTCTTTGGTTTGTAATTCCCCTCTCCTACTTCATAGGTGACTATTGGGACATCAGCACTGCTAATTTCAGCATAGATCTGTTCAAAATGATTAATCCAGCCCTCATCTGGGATATTAGCGTCAAGGGGAGTGTTCTCATCCTCGGAAAAAAGTGGCTGGTTTATAATTTTCCAAAATAAGCCACTGTTTTTTAGTGTTCCAGGGTCAAGAAGTTGATCCCATGCTGTATTTTTCAAATCCCTTTTTCTTTCAGAGATAGCTTTTTTGTATACAGTCCTTGCATCAATTATATTAACACGATTTTTAGGCGTAGCCTTCAGTGCTTTAAGTAAATCCCTATGCGCCTTCGTGCATCTTTTGTCGAACCATCTTTTACCCATATGTGGCCTCAGCCTGGAGTCACTCTGTAAACTATGATTTATTTCTGAACAGATGTTATCAAATTCCACTATAACCTCTTTCTTCTGAGTTCGGTTTACTAAGCAGATGGCAACTTCATCCTCCACTCTAGACAGGACCTCTGGAAGAAATGTTTCAGGGATTATTTTTGTCCATTTCAACCTACGCTTTTGGTCTCTAGTGGCAACATTTACCCCCCCCCCTATGGGTCACCGTTATAAGTGAAAGTAGGTCTGTATGCTTCACTTCAAGTAAAACAGGATTGTGATCACTGAACACTGAAACCTCTGTATAATAAATTATCACAATATTCAACAAAAAAGAAGACATAAAAATATAATCTATGATGGTGCCATCATCATTTCCTTTAAAAGTAGGGGACCTTGTTGTACCCTTCCCACAGCCTGTCTCGTATAGGTTCCATCTTGCAAGGAAAATTTCAAGTAACTCTCCTCGCCTAGTGTGTTCCATGTGAGTTGGTAAGGAGAGGGGAGGACCTTTAACATCCTGACTCATACATGGCTGGCCATGTGAGTTGGTAAGGTCAGTCATTAAGCTCTTATTCTGACCAATTATCATCGCCACTGTGGGCTACTCTTCAAAATTATCCAATAGAAGACAGCTTTTACTTTTAACATATCTTCATCTCCGCAGTTTCTTATACGTTCTAAAAGAAATATACAAATATAGAAAAACCCATAGGCAATAACTCAATACACCACTAGTGATTAAAATCTTAGTAAAATTCGAGACATTCAATGTGTCATTATGTCTAAGCATTTATATCGAATAAGAGTCTTTATATGGTCTAAACATTGGTAGCCCTAAAAACTTGAAACAATGTATTAATCATATTCTGGTCATGCAATACAACTTCAACTTCCTACAATCTGTCATCTTGTATCTTGATCTAACCTAAATGGACTTCTAGTTCCTTGTCGCAATTATGACCGATAGGAGCTAATGTCTGGTACCTTATAATAAATCTTGATTCCAATCTACGTAACCGCTGTACTCTATTGCCCCCTCTTTTGTCATGTTTTATCATGTCAAGCACACAAAAACTAAGCAAATTTGCATTTTGGTTGTGATGGCTTTGAAAATGTCTGGCAATCGGATATGCTTTATCCCCCTTTTTTAGTGCCCTAAGGTGTTCCACTATCCTAATCTTTGCTTTGTGAATTGTGCTGCCTATGTATGCTTTCTCACATGGGCAGAACAATGCATAAACTGCAAATTCTGTATTGCATGATGTGTGCTCCTGTATTTTGAATGGTTGTGTATTGGGCGACAATCTGACTTCCTTGTAATTCCTATTATTCTTGCAGGCTTTACAATTTCTACATGTGTAGAAGCCTTGTATTCCTGCTATTCTGTCTCAAGCTTGAATAAGTTTTGGCCAGTATTAAAAACATATCCCGAGATTGCAGAATACGTAGAAGCCTTCCCACAAATGACTTTCAAAAGAGCTAAATCGCTCAAGGATCAGTTATGTAGTGCAGTGGAACCTGTAAGAGACAGTGTTAGCCGTTATAATTGGAATAAAGGCTACCTTTTGCAAAGGAGAAGTTCGT
Organism: Lissotriton helveticus; assembly: GCF_964261635.1. Classification (NCBI taxonomy): domain Eukaryota; kingdom Metazoa; phylum Chordata; class Amphibia; order Caudata; family Salamandridae; genus Lissotriton; species Lissotriton helveticus. The sequence goes on along the minus strand of NC_136070.1, from coordinate 436,250,284 downwards.
GTGGTTACTGCTGCTGAAATTTTCAAGCGACAGGATTTATGAGTTGATATATATATATATATATATTTATATATATATATATATATATATGTAGTCAATTTACATGTATATGAAGTTAAGTGTGGTAAACCTAGACCTACCTATATATACTTACGTTCTCTTTCTATTATTGTTGTTGTTAATATACTTGCTACTATATGTATGTATCCTAGATTTTTAAGAGTCAATACTGCTTAAAAGATACCTTCCCTCAGACTACTCTGTCACCATTAAATTTGGAATACTGTACTGTGTTCTAGAAAAATTATACTTCATTGAATCTGCCATTGACAATAGGACATTTTTGAGGAAAATACTTAAAATGATCTTGAATTAATTAAACTCTTGTAATGCAATTTTGGAAAGAATGAAAACACTTTTTGAAAGATATAGTCCATTGATTTGAGCCTACCAGGAATGACAGTGACAGAGTTTTCCAGTTTAATAATCGTCACACATGGCTCCCAACAACATTGCACATATTTGTTTTGTTAACAAACCTATTCTTGTAATTATATTATTACAGGCAACACACAGCAGTGCACTGAATAGGGTGTCAGCACAAACTAGTTGTCTGTAAATAAATGAACATTGTTGGTGCTCAACCAGTTTTTTATAACCTTACCAAGCGCACGCCAACGCTTTGGACTGGGAGCTGTGTAGTCCCTATATGGACATTGGTGCTGCCCGAGTGGATCTGCCTATATTTCTTGTGATCTCAATTCAATAGCAACTGTGATATTCTCAGTTAGAATTACAGATACAGGTCAGAATTTTAAAGAATTTACATAAAAAACTATTAGGCAAAAATACAAGAAATATATTATTAGAATGCTTGGCAGTAAAGAATACAGATCATAAGTACAAAGAAAGTAGTAAAGTTTAATGAAAGATACAGCATAGATTCATCTTACAAAAGTGGGAAATGAGGGTCTTAGTTACAGAGGAAAAGTACATCCTGGTGTAGGATTTTAGACAAAGGATTTCATACATTACTGCACAGGTACATGGTTCTCAGAATATGCACCAATGAGGAACAAGCAAGAAGAAACATTTTACTACAGAATACATTTGAAGATTTTCCCATAATACTATTGCATTGAATTCAGTTGCTATCAATTTTTTTATCAAGCACAATAATCATCACGTTGTATTAACGATAGTCTGAGACAGTTGTGATGTCCTTGGTAAGGTACAGCGTGGTGGGAAGCTTCTGGGAACACTCAGTGCAAAGCTTGCAATTCCTTATTTAGAGTCGGGAAACAACAAGAACAACAATGATCATGTGGTTAGCTGCCACATCATTTCAAAATGGAGTAAAACATAAGCTTGGTTCAGTTTCTAAAACGTTTAATGCTAAATAGAGTAAACAGCTCCCACACATGACAAGCAGGGAGAGTATTGAGGTCAGGCTCTCAAAGTGCTGGGTCCTTCGGAGTACATCATAAAATAAAAGTGAAGAAACCAACACGTGTGCAAGAATGTACACAACAAAAAAATACTAGTCAGAACTTCAATGCCCTTTCAAAGGTTATATACAAATGTTGGCAGTGGTTTCAAGAAAATAGCCAGCACCTCTGTTGAGTTTGCAAACGTAATCTAACTCAGTCTTAGGGTGTGCTCAATGTAAACACTGTGCCACCAACAGTGTTACCCAGTACATGGAGAAAGCTTTCTCCAGAACCTCAAATTGAGAATTTAAACAACAGACCACAGCTCAATAAACAGTTCCAATTGACTATTTCGTCAGTAAACAATTTAATTTCAAAATTTGCAATAAAAAAAAAAACGGTATAACAAATTCTTGACCATGACTGGATCAGGTCCTGATATGTTGACACATAGATGAAGCATACACATAGCAGACACGTGTTTCGTCATTTGACGACTTTCTCAAGGCTCAGAATTAGTGTCCAAATAAAGAAAATGTAATCGATTTGAACACCCTTTACTTCTGTCTAGAAGGGGTTCAGGGATATTACTCCATTCCATAAGTATCCATGAGATGCAAAAATTAGCTTGCCAAAGTGCAGCGTATAGTCACTCCTAGCAGCAGTAGAGATAGAAGACTCGTTCAAAAAGCCGAGCAGAGGGTGTGTGCCAAGCCTCTAGGAAGACAGTCGTCTACCGTAGTAGTCCATATGCATGTCGGACCATCACGGAAGACGACACGCATGATATTGCTTTAGTCAATAGCTGACATACAACCACATCGATATGATACAGTAATGTCAAGTTTTCCCCCACAATATCATAGCAAACATTTCAATGACCAAGCTATCAACGGTGCGCAGTAAAAATATCGATTTCTTTATATCGACCTTCAGTAATATCGATTTTTTAATATCGTAGGGACACAATATCGATGTCAAGAATATTGGTGACCAGAATATCGACCTTAAAGTAAGTAATATCATTTATTTTTTAATCGAAGTAAGTAATATCGAAGTAAGTAATATCATTGGCAAAAATATTGTTGTTAATAATATCGATATTTATATTAGTGTTATGTATTTTAGTATGTATTTTATATGTATGTTTAACATTTTTCGTAATGTGTTTTAATTATTATTAAATATATGTATTAAATGTTTAAAAATGTGCAATTTTTTTTAAAGTACATTTTGCTTTTTAGTATCAGAGCTGGTTGTGGGTTTATAGGGGAATAAGGTGGGTTTATAATTAATACATTATTTTTGTTTTTATTTATTGTTATTGATTATTAATTTATTGGTTATTAATTAATAATTGGCAGTTAATTTGTATTAATTGATTAATGTATCATTATATTCATTATAATTAATGTATTACTTTTTTATTTATTGTTATTGTTGATTAAATAAAACTTGGTAAATAATTGATACATTTTTAATTACATTAATTATGTTATTTTTTATGTGTAGCAGGTTGTGGGTTTGTAGGGGAATTGGGTGGGAAGTAATTTAATTATAATTAATTATTATGTTTTTATTTATTGTTATTGAATATTAATGTATTGTTAATTAATTACTAATTGGTAATTTATTTTTATTATTGATTAATTTATAATTATATTAATTATAAAAACAAGTATTACGTTTTATTTATTGTTATTGTGATTTAATGTATTGTACATTTATTATTATTTGGTAGTTAATTTTTATTAATTGATTAATTGATAAATAAATTAATTGTGTAATTTGTTTTATGTGTAGCGGGTTGTGTGTTAATGGGGGAATAGGGTGGGAAGCAATTTAATGTTATTTAAATGTTAATTTAATTTTATTGATCTTTATTATAACTTTTTTGTTGTTAATTAATTATTAATATGTTACTTATTTTCCAAAAATTATTTAATTAATAAGTATGTTAATTTAACCCCTACGCTATCCTACATTTTCCACACTGTTACACTCATTGGAGTTGGAATAGTAATTTTAACCCCTACGCTATCCAACACTTCCCTACTGTTGCACTCACTGGAGTGGGAATAGTAATTTTTACCCCTACGCTATCCAACACTTTCCTTACTGTTGCACTCCCTGGAGTGGGAGTAGTAATTTTTACCCCAATGCTATCCAACACTTTCCTTACTGTTGCACTCACTGGAGCGGGAATAGTATTTTTTACCCCAACACTATCTCCCATTTTCCCTACTGTTGCACTCCCTGAAGTGGGAATAGTAATGTTCACCCCTACGCTATCCAACATTTTCCCTACTGTTGCACTCACTGGAGTGTGAATAGTAATTTTTACACCTACTCTATCCAACCCTTTCCCTACTGTTGCACTGTTTGGAGTTGGAATAGTATTTTTATTCCCTCTGCTATCTAATATTGTTGTATTATTTCAGTTAATGTAGTATATAATTAATTTGAAAAAGATTAACAATAATTTTTTTTTAAAAATGTGTTATATATATATGTATTTCATTTTTATTCATATTATTGATTATGTGTATAGATATATTTATAATTTATCAAATATGTTTTCACAATTTGTTATTAAAATAATCATTAAAAATATTAATAAGTAAGTATATATTATATGCATATGTTTCATTTATTTTTATATTATATACATATATATTTATATATTACTTATCATTTTTAAACATTTTGAAATAATTTTAACTATGTTTAGTTTAAGTATATGTATTATTTACTTTATTGTGCCTTATTTTCTTTACTTAAATAAAAAAGAAACAATATTTTTAACAACATTTATTTTTGATATCGATATCTTAAGCCGGCTGCCATCAGCCTCTTTCCCACATGTTATATCCCTCATATGTTGCTCCTCTACCTGTACCAACTGAGCCATCAGTTTCTCATGCTCTTCTCTGGCTTCTTTCCTCAACCTAGCAGAGAGGCTGATCGTCTCCCCTCTCAATGCCGCCTTAAAAGAATCCCAAACGCTATTTCGGGAAGCACTATACCTATTTATATCGAAACAGTTTTGGGCCCAGCTTTTTAGATGGTCCTAAAGTTAGTAATCTTATCACTTTCAAAAACAAAAATTAATGGGCTATGGTCGGAGATCACTTTTGGTAATTTTTATAATACCTACTCTCCCCACCTCCGAAGAAGATATAAGAAAGTAGTCCATTTTAGTGTACTTCCTAAAGGGGCAGGAAAAATAGGTAAAACCTGGATTATGAGGTTCTTTACACCCCCACACATCCAACAAACTATGTGAATTAATTAAAGAGCACAAGGCTCTAAAAACCTTGGGTTTACGACCGGCATAATTAACATTATTAACGAGATCTGTAAGATCTGCAGATATATTGAAGTCACCACACACTACGAGGGGACAAGGCCAGTTCAATAATTCTACCTCAAATTTATCGAACATCTCTGGTTCATCCTGGTTGGAGCCATAGATTGTGCACAGTGTAAACCCCACCTCAAGTTCCACAATTGCCCACCTGCCCAAAGTGTCTGCCAGGGAGCGTCTAGCGCCACCAAAAACAGATTTGGCCAAAATTGCTACCCCCCTAACAGTAGACATCTGTGTGGAACAAACCAATAAATCAAACCCTTTAATACTTAGCAAATGTTTTTTAGCCCAGGGTAGGTGAGTCTCCTGTAGATAAATCATGTCCAATTGATTTGACCTCACGAAGTTCCCCAGTTTTTGCCTCTTGCTCCAATCATTCAAGCCCCCTATATTTATCGAACATATCTTAACTTTCCCCATGATTCTGTAATAAGAAAACCCCTGATGGATGACTCAACAAAAAACTATTATTCACAAACAATACATAAACCCAAACAAAAGCAACAAAGCACAAGGTACAATCCAATTTTCCCCCTTTTTATCCCACCCTTCGCCGTGATATCCCATCCACCACACCCTTTTCCCCACCAACCCCCCTCCATTTGTGACCCCCTTCCACCCCACCCCCCAGCTTGTTTCGCCCCACCACCCCATAAGGACGCTCAGACCATAGTCTGTGCATGTGATGTGCGCAGTACTAGTGGACAGTGGATCCTACGAACAGATCCATAACTGACTTACACTAGACCCTTATACCTACTAAGAAAAGAAACGATTTCTCACACCACTCCATTTCTGAAAAGCTAAAACATTTCTCCACCTCTCCTATCCTAAAACCTCCCCCCACTTTTCTTTATATACACCAGTGACCAGAAAACCATCCCCTTGCCCCCCCCAACAATGAGAAGCAACAACCAGATTTATTTGCCCAGGGAGTCCAAATACTCCTTTGCTTTTATCTCTGAAGAGAAATATTGTGTGACCCCCTGATTGATGACCTTTAGTTGTGCCGGATTAACCAGATAAGCCTGGATCTTTTTGTTCTGAAAAGGTTTCAAAAGCTGCCTTAACCTCCAATGCCTTTCTACCGTTATATGGCAGAAGTCGGGCCGTACAAAAAATGAGACCCCACCACTTGATCTTTTAGCATCCGGTCTTGCTTTATCAGAAATAGATTGCCGCAGGAGGAAGTTCCTAGAAAAAAACAAGTATAGCCCATGGTCTATCATGCTGGTGCTCGCAGTTTGAACGGAATACAATACGCTCTTTGGATTTATGTCGCCCAATTCCACTCAGACAGTTCAGGAAAAGCTGCCTTAAAAAGGTCAATGATGTAACTCCTAGTATCCGACTCTACTAAGCCCTCCTGAACCCCCAGAATTCTGAGATTGTTTCTTCTTTGTCTGTTTTCAGACTCTTCTAGTTTCCATTGCATGTCTTTATTTGAGCATCATGGGCTTCCACCAGAGTTACAGCATTAGTTGCATCCACCTCCATAGCCACAACTCTCCTCCAAATTCGCCACTCTCTCCCATATTTGAGAATGCCTTAGAGAGCTTCCTAACAACCCCCTGCATTTTTCTCATCCCCGCCTGATCTTTCCTGCTATCTTGACGGGTTTCCTCTCTATGAGCCAGAATAGCTTGATGTATAATATCCAGCGGGGGAGGGGGGGATTGTGGGGTGGGGTACCGTCCACTAGCACCGGAGTTTTTCTTGCAGAGGACCCCGGAAGTGGAGTGGCTGACGAATAGTCCCATCATAGATCTTTCCTTCCTCTACTTTGCATACCATTTTGCCCTGTGGATTTCTTAGCTGTTAAGGGGCGATCCTCAGGGTCTGATTCTAGGCTACTAGCCCCCTGTGATATGCTCAAAATGTCATCCGACCATTCCTCTCCCTCTGAGACAGAAAAGAAACAGTCGGTGGGGTCTTTCTCAGCTTCAGCCCTACTTTTATCTGCTAACAGCTCTCCCGCAACAATCGATTTATTACTTTCTGTCACAACGGCCATGAGCTGCCTGCTAGTTTGATTCTCCACTTCTTCCCGAGGCCGGAATGGACCGACCATTTGCTTATTGAATGTCCCATTCCCTTTACGCCGATCACCTTGCTGCCTGAGTTACCTTTTATGCCAGAGTCCTCAAGTGACCCAGCATTAGCTGGATGTTCGGGGGGGGGGGCACCGTAGCTACAACAACCAGAGCGGGATCACTCACGTGAGGCAATGCCATGCCGCCCCCATCACCACACTTGTCTCCAGCGCTGAAAGTCAGACCAGTGTTCATCAGACTCACTCCCTCTGGGACAACTTGGATCACCACTCCGGTAGATGCCAGACTCACCTCCTTGTCACCGTTTCTTCTCCCGGGGCTGTTTTCGCCGCTTTTGCCATTTTCAGCCACAACACCTGCCTCCCCACCAGCAGACGGCTCATTAGCTTGCTGCAATAGCTTCACTACAGAGGGACCCGCCGGACGATTCTTTACGGCTCCTCTGTCAGTTACTCCACCTCTTCCTCTCCTTGGTGTCAGTGGATCCGGCAAGCACAGCTGGTGCGGGCGTCTGGGGGAGCTTCATATGGGAGCAGGGTCTGCCGCGTGCCTGGCCTCACTGCGAGCCTTACGGGCGGCTGCTGCCGCAGTTGCCTTGGACGCAGCTCCGCCCGTCGCAACCTTCGGGGCCATACCAAAACCTTCTCTGGCCAGCCGATGCAACAGTCGCACCAGGTAATCTTCCACGTAGTGCCTAATTAATAGAGGCGCCGCTCCGGGTTGATGTGTCCACAGGGACTTACAGGAGCACAGCATCCGAGGCAGGGGGGGGAGATCATAACAGGACCTAAAGGAGTGGGTTCCCGCATTCCTAATCGTACAGCAAAACGGACCCACACTGCCAGCTAGCACCGCTAACGACCTCCTAGGCGGCCGCCATCTTGCCTCACGCTCCGTGCAGGCAGAATTATATAAGTGCTTAGCACAGAGAAGCACCAATGACTATCAGACACACAGGGGTAGGATGTACGAGAGGGGAGATCAGGCAGGTAGGCTCCTACCATTAAGGATTAGGCAGGGCTTTAGCAGAAATACTATAGTGAAAGTTCATGAGGGCAACCAGGAGTATACGGAGCTAGAAGATATCAGAAAGGTCTTTAAGGACTTTTATCAAAATCTGTATCAGGAAGTGGACAGGGTGGAGTTTGCCAGTCGAGCATTTGAAGACTTCCACCGCAATCTGGATAGAGTGGCATTGGGTAATGAGCTGGCACTGAGTGAAGTGGTAGTAGCATTGCAGGATTTAGCAGCAGGGAAGGCCACAGGGCCAGATAGTATCCCACTTGAAGTATACAAATGCCTGCAGGCAGTGATAGCCCCCCTTTTGTTGGATTTATTGAAGGGCATAATCTGTTTGGGGGAAATTCCCGACTCCTGGAAGCAAACGAATATTATTGTCTTCCACAAAAAGGGCAAGCCTAAGGAGGATCCAGGGTTGTACCATCCAAAAGCCCTCATAAATACGGACACTAAAATCTACACTAAGGTCCTGGCCAATAGGCTGGGAAAGGTCATTGGCGGTTTGGTTTCCCCGTGGCAGCATGGGTTTATCCCAGGTTGAGGGACTGGCCATTTAAGGCGGACCATCGCGTTGTTCAATGTGCAGGCTGTCATGGTGGTTGGATCGCCATGATCCTTCTAGATGCGGAAAAGGCCTTTGATCGCGTCACATGGAACTATTTGTGGGGAATATTGGAACAGAGGGGCTTTGGCCCTAAAATAATGAAGGCTATTAAAGCTATGTATGCTGATCCAATAGCCAGAATTCAATTAATGGGTGGTAGCTCAGATAAAATATATATCTCTTGGGGGACCCGACAAGGGTGCCCCTGTTCACCAATTTTATTTGCCCTTTATATTGATCCTCTGGTACGAAGAATATTAGGGTGTGAGGGTATTAAGCCAGTGGTGTGTAATGGATTTGAAACCAAGCTGCTGGCTTATGCCGATGATTTTGCCATAACAACTATTGAACCAGATACGGCTATGACTGCCCTTATAGGAATAACTACAGAGTTTGGTCGGTGCTCGGGGTATCTTCTTAATGAGAACAAGACCCAGATAATCTGCTCGAATAAGATTATAAAGCAGGATGGAAGATACACGGATTCAGCAGTTTACCTTGGGGTTAGGATCAGCCCTGTAATGGAGACAATTATTAAAGAGAACTTTGTGCCACTTGTTAACTCAATGTCAACAGAGTTAAAAGGATAGACTCCATACATCTGTCTATAATAGGGAGAGCCAATGTGCTCAAGATGACTATGCTCCCGAAAGTAATTTATCTTTTCCACTCAATCCCGCTTATGGTGGGGGATAGTGTGTTAAAATCTATTGAGACAGTATTTATAAACTTCATATGGCAGTATGGGAAAACAAGACGTTCTTTGACATTTCTGCCTTTGCCACAAGATAGAGGAGGGCTAGCTGTCCATAATATTCAATTTTATCTTTTCCTTGTCTTTTTAGCCAGTTGCGATACTATTAGACTGTACCACAAATATGCCATCCATTTTTTAATTGCTTTTAGGTAGGGAAGCCATGGGGCTCTTATTGCGTAAGACAGACAGACGCTTCTACAACAAAAAAAGGTATAAAATATTGGATAGCGTCTGGAGGGTTTGGAAAGTTAGTATTGATAGGTTGTGGAGATCTTGGGAGTCTCAAGGAATCAGAAGAGTAGAGGATCTCTGTGAGGGGAATAACTTGATGAGTTTTGAAGACGTGCAGCGGAAATTTGGAATTTCGCTGAGTCAAGGCTTCAAGTTTGTACAAATCTTTCAAACCCTATCAAGTATTAGGCCACGGATTACACCAGGAGGTAAAATTAATATGCTCGAGTATGGTTTTTTTAGGGGGGGGGGGGCACTAAGATTAGCATGATTTATAAAGTATTAATCTCAACAATCCAAGATGACCTGGATAAGGTTAAGGCCTCATGGATGTTGAAATTAGGGGATTCAGATGTGGATGTAGATAAGGCGCTACAACTGGCAAGGAATCTGTTTCACTACACTACACTACAAAACACTGTATAACCTATATTTCACTCCAGCCAAGTTATTAGAGTGGGGAAAAGTGATGACGATAAAAGCCCGAGGTGTCATCAGGGGCCTGCGAACATGGTGCATATTTTTTATGATTGTAGTATCTTAAGTAAGATCTGTGCTGAGATTGAACATTTTGGGGAGGGGCTGCTAGGTGTTAAGATCAACCTACCCCCTACCCTTATGATATTGGGAAAAGATTGCAACCTGGGTTTGAAGAAGAAGGAGGAAGCCTTTGTTTTTATATGTGTGGCGGTTCTTTGAATATTGCTGGCTGCTGGCTGGAAGGATTCCATGGCTCGTTCCTTCCAGATGTGGCTGTCTAAACTTTTGGGGATCCATAACATCGAATCCTCTCTGTATTCTCGGAGGGGTAGGAGATTGAGGGAGATGGGGCAGAACATCTGGGCCCCCCTCAAGGGCTGGAGGGATTCCGGCATATAAGTAGGCCTTCTGCCAGGATATTATGGTTTCCCTGAGGCTGATTCGTGTGTAGTAAGGATGTGCTTATGTCTGGTTCTTGCTGTTTTAAAACAAAACCCTAGTAATGAAACCCTGATCTCTGTTTACTGATATATTGACTGATATTTATTGTTTGTAAAATGTAATGTTTTCTAAATGAAGTATCTATGTATTGTATTGATTGCTGATTGCACCAGGTATCTATAAAAAATATATATTTAAAAAATAATAAATTTTTGACATCAATATGTTTTTTCTCGATATTTTTGTATTTACCATAATGTAAATAGGATGTCGATATTCTTTACTTCGATATTCTTGTGTCAATATTTCTGCAGGTCGATATTCTGTCCCTCGATATTCTGTTAGTGATTCACTATTAACAGGGTAACTTTAATTATGTATAGGTAAGTACATGTGTACTATATCTAACTGCAAATATATGTGCCTTGACAATATTTATAGGTTCAAGGTACTTAGATATGAAGTTAAGAATAGTAAATCTATACTTACTACTGTATACTTATCTCCATGAAGTGTTGAATGTTGATGTTTTTGCTATGGCATTCTTGCAGTGTAATATTTCTGCAATTGAAATTCTGACATATAGCCAACTGCATGAACAAGAAGATGCCCAGTGTCTGCTCTCCTTAACACCATTTTTCTAATCCACAGTCACATAAACACTTGCCAGCCAGTATGCAGTGTCTTTGGTCTCTGGCATAAACCTAACTGTATTCTATTAATTTCTACTTATCTTTTGGGGTTATGAATTCTGGGCCACCTATACCTTATCTTAACTTTTATCTATTTTTCTAATCCTAGATGACTATGTTATTTTCAATAAATTTTTTCCAATTTCATCATCCAGACGAGTGGTTCTCAACCTTTTGACTTATTTGGACTCCCCCTTAATCGTTACAGGAACCATTGGACCCTCACTGAGTAATTTTAGGAATCCTGGGACCCCCACTGAGTCATAACTGAAATTCAGGTACCCCGCCCTAAACGTTTTCGATGATTTCAAAACAATTTATAATATTATAGAAACAAGCATTAATCAAACAACTACACAAGTTAAATATTTTATTTAATTCTCAAACAAATATAAAAAAATCAAATTTTTAGTTTTAATAGGAAAGTTTGAGCATTTTTATATTCAATTGAAGCCACTCATCATCCACACTATATTCTTTTTTATGTACTTGCACTGCTCCCACAAATCAATCTGAGGGTATTAACTTCATTTTTAGCCTCCAGTTTCAAATTCCTTCATGTGTACAGAACTTTTTAAAATCGTCAGTTGTACATTTTGCTTCTTTATTTATATAACTTAATCCATTAATACTATTTAATTTTCTTAGCAGTCGCGTAAGCCCAGAGTAGGCTTTAAGGACCACAGGTTAAGAACCACTGATCCAGACAATTTGATTTGTGTGTGAACTCCAGCAAATACAATGGCTCCTCACAGCTTATTAGTGGTATGTCCCTCACACTGGGCTTTAAACATATTTCTATGCTCCACATACATACAGAGAAGGTTTAGTTGATTGCTCAGTATCACCACTGAATGGTCAATCCTCTATGCTATTATTTTGAATGAGTTGAAAACAATTTTCACTTCTTCTAAACGGATCATATTTCTAAAACAAAGGGTGTTGCTACAACCTGCAACCAAGGTGTTGCTACCACCTGCAAACAATGATATCTAGTCACAGACTTTTCAATGACCAGCTAAACATTTGCTAGCTTAGCCCAGAATCTCATAGAATGGAGAGAAAACAAAAATATTTGACTACAAAAATATAAACCACTCTTAATCCTAAAATAATGCCGTTGGGAGCTTGGAATGCTATACAACTGTAGTATATAAAACAAGGAACTCTATATATCAGCACCAAGTAACCACCTAAATTAGAGTTAACAGGAGGTCCTAAAAATTCTAAAAACCTTTCCCCCATCTAAGACTACACCTTCTTTAAACTGTAGTTCTCAAGGGACTTGTGAGTATATTATGAACATCTACTGCCTAAAATAAATTATACCTTTATTTATCTCCCCATTTCCATTTTTGTACTTAAACAAATGATCAATTACTGGGATCAATTTGATTTGAAATTTTTGCAACAAGATTGTCTAACATTGGCTATTGCCGGACATTTAGCGCAGCCATTGACTGCTCACATTAGTTACAGTTCTGTATTTTGTATTTAAATAAATAAAAAATTATATCATGAAAATCTGGCATGGATAACGCCAAAGGACCAACTGTGGACACCCCTGACATACTAGGTAACGTATTCTGTTTTCTTTATATGTCGTAGTTATTAGTATACCTATGTGCACAAATGTAGTGTCTATTGATACATCACAGTTGCAGTTTGCCCCATTCACGTCTGTAACTTCAGGTGACAATCTCTCTACAATTTTAAAAACATTTCAAGAAAGGCCCCCTGCTTGTGCATGCAAAGCAGCCTTTTTGGAATGTTTTTGCATTAAGAAAAATATTCCAAGAAGGCCGACATGCATATAGATACAGAGCAGCTATCTTGGTTTTTTCTTAAAGCAAAATAAAAGCATTCCAAGATGGCCTCCGCGAATGTCTTAGAAACTTTAAAAAAGGGAAACCATATTAAGATGAGCTGGCCAAAATGCAGCTATTTTAGAATTATTTTTCCTTAAAGCGAAGGCATTCCGAGATGGCCATTATACATTCTCACACATGACGCACATTAGAAAGAAAGAGCATTGGCAAAGCCAATAGATTTGCACCCAGCTGTCACTGGCGAGTCCTATTGCCTTTCTCAATGCTTGTTACTTAAGTTGTTTCAACTGTCTTTTTGGCTCTACCATGCTTTCTTGTATATTTAGGTTTGTCCATTATGTGTTATAAATGTCCATACTTTACCTGTGGAGTCTATTAACTCTGTATTCTTTTTTAAGGGACGAACACCTCCACGCCATCATGGATCTCAAAGGATGTGTCAAGCGAAAAGAAAGAAAAACCATCTTGCAACTGTTACAGAATGGGAGTCCATCCACTGAAGAAGCACGTTTTCTCTTTTTTGATGATATCACACTGGGGAGACGAAAGCTTGGTCTTTGCTGCTGCTAGTTTGGCACATTATACGAACCCTAGAATCCTGTACATTTTGCAATTGTTTGAAAAAATAATGGAAGGAGAAGATCCTGCTCTTCAAAAAGACCCTTTGCTTCTCGTATGCTGCTGCTCTGACAGAGACACCCTCAGTAGTGCTGAGGTAGTCCCAGAGTCTATATTATATCAGAACAGTTGCCCGTGCCAAATGCTCTGGTTAAGTCAGTTGCAACATCTGACACAACAGGGATAATAATTGGGTTCCGGTTTGGTGAAACCTTCTATGGACAATGTTGTATGCACACAATTCGGAACCTGATAACAGATGACCACATTAAATCTGCTGTTTTACATACAGCTAAACATTTGAGACAGGCACAGCTATAGGTAAGTCATGAGGCAGGTAAAAAAAGATAATCTGGAAAGATGTAATGGACCCGCGCAGATATTTTGACATATGTTAAATAATAAACTATAAGGATATGAAAGATTAGTAAAATGTTGCCATCAAAGGCCCAATCGCCGCCACTTACTACTCCCTTGGACATGTAACCTGAGCCCAAAGCCTGAATATCTACTACTAATCTTACCTGACACCAGAGCACAGACCACGCTATTCCCTAACCCTTTAGGAAGCCAACTTTGAACGTCTAATTCTATTTTTTGGTTGGGACTTTTGTAGGATGGCTCATATTTGACACATTAGCCCATATGCTTTGTTTAGGGGCATGTCAGAACATGCAACATTCACCATGGTGTTTTCAAGTCAGCCACCTGAGTTCTTGGGGGTGACTACTCCAGTAAGTGTCTGATTCAAGCGCTTTGTGGCACGAGTATGCACTGAAACCAACATGATGTATTCCCTTGTTGTTGTTTGACAGCTACACCAGCTATCTACAATGAAATGGAAATTTACCAGAGTGCAGGTTCAGCACAGCCCCCGCTATTGAGCACGTCAGAAGATGGTTGTCCTGTGGGACTTCTTTAACCCCAGAAACATCTACCACCCCTTGGTGGAGACACCTTCTGCCATTAAAACACCTTTCTCCCACTTTATTCACCCACTAGCCTCTATTTTTGACGCTCTCCACTCAGCATAACTGGCTGAAGCTCTCAAAGCATCTCCAAGCCATGTTGGGTACCACATTTGAGTGCAGAGAGAGAGAGCTGCCTTGCTAGCCCTCTGCCGATAATCATTCGATAAGTTGAGAATGCCTGCGTTTTCCTTTGATTTGAGTGCATCTTACAGCAGAGCTCTTTTAACAATACATTATGAAGGAACAGAGTTATATTACAAGATTGTGCGAGGGCACAATTCATGACTGGAGAATCACGATGTACATAGAGTTGAGAAAATCTGAAGGAAGAAGAGTAAAATGAAAGCAATTGCTGAGTAATGAGTGTTTGAGAAACGTTTCCAATTTCTCGCTAAACAGTAAATACATTTTTTTTTTTAAACTCAAGCTTTATTGACACAGGTAAGATAACACAGCCGGGTGCCTACATCCCTTCGGGCCGGCGCAGTGGTATATTACATTCCATGCATAAGATAGTGGGGTATGCATACACAGCAAGTCGCCTACAACCCAGAGGGTGGGCCGTGTTAGGTAAACAAGTAAAGCAGACAGCAGTCAATGTTGGTCGTTAAAAAGGTAACAAAAATTTCCATCCCCCCAAAACATAATCCCTGCAAATGTCAGCAGTCACAGGAAGCCACGTTTCAATCCTATATCTTTAGTTTGGTTGCTCCTCAGGCCACTATGCAATTGTGTATGGTCCAGGATTTCTACTCCCCCCGTACCCCACCCTCTGCTCCAATGTCCCACTCTAGGATCTCATGAGCCCCCACCCGATGATTCTTCCTCTGTATCAGCATGTTCCAGAAGATGTGCCCTAAGAGGACCCCAAATGTCCTTAGGGCGTGAGGAAGGTGGCGTTAGGCCTGCATAAATATCCAGCTGTTCCTGGCATCGGTAAACAGTAAATCATAACTTAATCTTAGGTAAAAAATAAAATTAAAGATACCTTTAAGCAGCACATAGATTGGTAGGCAGGGCATTCTCAGAAAACTGTACTTACATGTGGATCATATTAGGGGATCAAGGCCTAAACATGTTTCTGCTAAGCCTCTCCGTACATATGTGTAGGACTGGTCAGTTGAGATGAAGACCATTTCACTACCCTAACATGCAATGACTTAGCGAAGTCATGATCCTATACCACCATATAAAATGTCCTGTAATTGTCCAAAAAATAAACTGCTGGATTGCCTAATCTGAACATTAGGTTTGTCAAAGCTAATTTTGTCTGTTTACTGCACAATCTGTGGGCTTTATCCCCACCTCAAACTACTGGCATCCTTGTGTGAACCCCCTTTCATTATTGGCTGGAGACATTGTCAATCACACCTTGGATACACCCAGTGGAGTATTTTAGTCTCACCGTCTTTCTCTTGAGTATTTGTGTGTATCCTTCACCTTCTAAGAAATGCTTCCCACGAGAAGCATGAGAGACTATTTTACATTTGCAAAGTACTCTCAATTTTCACACTTTTTGTCATGTTCAATTCTTATTGCATGCATACATTGTATGCAAAAAGCAAACGTTTTATTTTTCTCTCAGTAAAATACAGTGGTTCACTTTATGGAAAACCAAGTGAATTGCTAGGAACTCCAAAACAACATTCCTCTGATGGCTTTCAATTTAAAATAACCCTGTGTAGTCCCCAGCAACCACATTCAGCTACTAGGCCACTGATATGATGAAGAGCACCCAGCAACGTGCCTGTTCCTGCCATTGGGTTAATGCTGAAATACAAATTCAGAGTGCACACTGGCTTTGGCAGATCTAATTGGCCTACCTTATGGAAAATGCAAACCCAATGTTCTGGCTTTGCCAGTGCTTGTTCATATTGCAATTAATCGTTTAAATAGAAATTCGGGAGAAGAGGCGCAGGTAGGTCCAGCATACAGCCCCCAATATACACAATGTATCAACAAAGGAGTATGCAGTTCCTGAAGGGCGGGGAGGAGTGAGAAGGAGCCTAGGTAGGTCAACACCCTTACTCAGAAATAGAGTATGGGTATCTCCCAGTTCGGGAAGTGGGGCCCTCACACACCCTTTCGAGTGTCATGCTTCCTTGTAGGGCTTGCTCCTCATCAGGCCGGCTCTGCATGCCTGACAGACACCCTATGAGGGGCTCTTTATCGGAGATCTTTTACCCAAGCCGTATTGGTGGAGTATTTGTGAGGGGCCTAGTGGTGTAAATGTGAAGTTGTGTGAGGAAAGATAAAATGAGGTGAGGTTGTGCTACTAACTGAACTTTAATCTGTGAGCCCACTTGTCTCAATTAAAATTAGGGAGACGTCGCCAATTGCAATGGTTGGGGGTGTCTGTGTATGTGGTCAACATGTTTCTTGCCTTAATGTGTGAAAATCACTTGGCAATTCTTCAGGACCTTAAGTGATGCACTATCTACACGGGTGGTTGGTTATAAAAATTAACCAATCTCTCAGTTGACTTTTCAGTGAGGTACCTTAATTCTTCAACTTATATGACCAACCCAATTCCATATTTATGCCTCATGAATAATTAGGCAGAGCAATATATGTTACAGTAGTTAACATTATAAGTTTCTCTGGAAACAAGTGCCAGAACCTGCCCCTCGCTCTGCCTCATTGGGAGGCGTCTTCCTGATTTTAATTGAGATGAGTGGGCTCACAGATTAAAGTTTGATTTGTCGCACCACCTTGCCTCATTTTATCTTTCCTCACACAGCTTCACATCTACACCACTAGGCCCCTCACACACACTTCACCTAGACGGCTTGGGTAAAAGATCTCCGATAAAGAGCCCCTCATAGGGTGCCCATCAGCCATTGCAGTGCCGGCCTGACGAGGAGCAAGCCCTATAATGAAGCATGACACCCGAAAAGGTGTGTGAGGGCCCCACTTCCCAAATTGGGAGACGCCCACACTCTATTTCTGAGTAAGCAGGTTGACCTGCTTAGCCTCCTTCTCACTCCTCCTCGCCCTTCAGGAACTGCATACCCCTTTGTTGATACGTTGTGTATATTGGGGGCTCTATGCTGGACCTACCTGCGCCCCTTCTCCCTAATTTCTATTTAAACGATTAAATGCAACATGAACAAGCACTGGCAAAGCCAGAACATCTGGTTTGCATTTTCCAGATGGTATGCCAAATAGATCTGCCAAAGCCAGTGAGCACACTGAATTTGTATTTCAGCATTAGCCCAATGGCAGGAACAGGGATGTTGCTGGGTCCTCCCTCCCCTACACCTACAGGAACTGCATACTCCTGCATGTAATCATTTGCCTGATACTTTCGCGTTTAGGCATCTTACAAATTGAAATGACTTGACTTGAATTACTTAAAATTTGCTGTTTTAGGATTTAAAAAATCTGTTGCACCATTAGTCTCAGGGAAACCTGTATAAATGTCAGTGTTACATGGTATGTGCAGTTGAAGACATGAGCCATGCAATAACCCAGTGGCGGACAACACAAACAAAGGGTGATGAGGCTGGTGGAGGGATTGCGGGAGCAGTCGCAGGGGGTGAGGGTATCGTGCAGGGGAGGTGTTAGAAATACTATATTAAAAGAAAAGCCATCAGCGGACTCCAGCGTTGCCGTGCAGTGCCTCTACTCTTCCAGCCCAGTCCCAGCAGCCCCTGGGACAAACTCCCATCCAATCCCCATGCTGCAGAGCAGCACAGGGATTGGCCTGAGTGGGCTAGAAAGATGCTCCGCTCAGGCCAGGGAGTCTGTAGGGGTTTCTCCAGCCCAGCTAATCAATTCAGCCAGGCTGGAGAAAACCTAAGTGCACGTGTGTGTTTTTGTCAGCCTGAGATGGCCGGCCAAACACACATGAGCACTTTGGGAGTGCACGTAGCACTCCTCCTCCCTCCTCCGAAGCATCAGCCTCGGCCCTCCCTACAGCTCTGGCCAAGAGCTGGCAAATGCAAAATAAAACAATGCTAGAACATCATTTTATTTTTCATTTGCTTGCTCTGAGCTAGGCAGTGGGGAGACGCACCTCCACCATTGCAGAGGAGCCGCTGCTGCAATAATCTGCAAACTATTCCCAGATATTGAGGTATTTTCCTCTAATGAAGACAATAAAACTCTGTGTGCATGTACGTTTCCTGTTCACTACAGTGTGGTTTGTTTCTTTTGTGTACTTGAGATACTACTGAGGTTGTCTATTGTCTACTAAGGAGTAATTAAAACATGCCAGTTTCCTTCCTAGCAGTAGTAATGTGTAGGCCATATTGTAGATGTTGATAAGATATCGATTCTGATGAGATGTATGTGAATTTTAATATTGTTTTAATGCTATTTCATTGCTGCTGTGTGAACTGTATTTAATAAAATATAAAGAAAGATAAATAAAAGAAAATTATTAGCATCTTATCTTCTTCTGGTCCTGCAGAGTTCTGAAAATCTGTGGCTACGATGGTGTAAAATAATTAATGGGAATGTTCCTCCTAATCCTCCAAGAAAACCTTGCACACCTATTCACAGGGATCCAGCAGTTTTGCCTTACCTGAGTTAATTCCTCACACCTGCTCTTTGGTCCTGAGAAGAAACTACACTTGTGTTTTTTTCACTTCCCGATCCCTTAGCAACTGACACCTCCCTGTTCTTGAGCAGGACCTTCTCATGGGACTCTCTTCCATCACTACAAGTTGCACTGTAATACATATAACTTGTCTTTTATATAATACTTCACACCACATGTACGCCACTTCTAAGCACTATGATAGGTCTTACTATTCCCCACTTCAATGGTACCCAGTTAACTGACCTCTGAATAATGAAAGGCTGAGTCCTTCCATTTCAGGAGGAACTGAAGTTATTATAACCATACTGAACCAAGCTGCATCTCTATTAGGGACCTCATGAAGCTGCTGGTCTACCTGGGGGTTAGAGAGGTAAATGGCATTTGCACTAGCCTACTTCAACCCCTCCCTGCAAGAGCACTTGGAACACCAGAGGACCTACTCCCTTCAGATGTTCAGTAATTGTGTTGAAGTCTGGCTTTGCCATGAAAGCGTCTTTTCGCTACAGGTTGTTCTCCCCCTGTACTGCGCTCTGCACTTTTCTGTCTGACCCATCTTCCCACAATTGCAGAGTGTTACTGAGGAGCCTAAAGTTCTTGCTATGTGTTCCATATGTCGTCCACTCTTACTCCGTATCTCCGGTTCTACAGCACTCAACAGCTCTCCTCCTGCGTGGCTCTCGAGGTAAGCCTTGCTTTTGGGAACAGGGGGCCATGCCTGGCAGAGCCTGGGTCCTGAGATCCAATCTCACTACCCACCTCTCCCAGCTAAAGAGGGGATGGGAAGCAAGTATATTTGAAATGCACCAAACGTACATCCCATAGATAGGGTTGGACTGGCAAACTGGGCAATCAGGCAGTGCCTGATGGGCCAGTCTGACAGGCCGGAGTGTGGGCCTGTTTCATCGTCTGCTTGGCTGATTTCTACTGATAATGCCACACAAGACGGTGCAAAACTTGAAACTAAATTTATCAAGCCACTCAAGGCCACCCTGAGTGGTCCTCCGTCGCTTGGTAGACCTAGTGTAACGCAAGGCAGCGCAAGTCGCTTCCTTGTATTAAACTGCGTGGTCTGGAAGTTACATGGGTGGAGAGTGGATGTTCCCATGCATCTACCCATGTATTCTGACGAATTCCCAGCTTTAATAAGAGTGGTCGACCTGGGAATACATCAGAAATGTATGCCAACCACCAAAGACGCAACAAGTTGAAATATCTTGATTTCTCCTCATTGTTTCCTCTAGCAAAGTGTACTGCATTCTGCAACATACTTAGAATGAGGAAAATGCCTCTAAATATTGTTTTTGTGCAGGAAAGTCCCTTTTCCTACATAAAAAACAATCCATGGTGCAAGGGTGCCTGCGTTGGTGCTAGGCAGCACATTGTGCACCAGCACAGGCAGAGAGCAGGAATGCACCCTATAATGTTAAATACGGCGCATTCCTGTCCTCTCCCTTTCATGCAGCAAAGCAAGGTGGTTTGTTGTTTTGCACTGTGGGAAAGTTTGTTAAATATGTCCCTAAGTTTATAGAGGAAGTAGCCTGTTGCACTGGGTAAACAACCTTTACAACGCAACTTTTACCACGCAGTGCCTTTACAACGCAACTGTTACAACGCAAACCATTACAACGCATTGCGCTGGGGGGCGCTCTAGGATAGGGAATAGGTTTAATGTACTATCCAACACCTTCCCTACTATCCACGGGGACTGGAGTTGGAATAGTAAATTAAACAATTCACTATCCAGCGCCTAAAAGCACTATGCGTTGTAATGGTATGCGTTGTAAAAACCGTGTTGTAAAAGCATGCGATGTAAATGCATGCGTCGTAATGTCATACATCCGTTGCACTGCACTGTGCCCTAACTCACTATAGTACTATAATATGCTGCATCCTGTGGAGTCAGCCCATTATATTGCACTGCATCCCAGTGACACTGACAAACAACACTGTGCTAGATCCTAGCAGCATCAGCCCACCACATAGATGGTCTCCGCAGATACTAACCCAGAGCATATGCACCTTAGCAATACTGTTCCACTATAATAAATCAGGTAGGCACTAGCCCGCGACACTGCATTGTACTCAAACAACATTAATCCACCAAAATACTTTGCATCCAAGGGACACAAACTCACTATACTGCATTCTGTCTACACCATCTCACCGCAGTCCACTCTAGTCTAGTTTGCACAACTGACAATAGTGGACAGCATCTCAAGGATACAAACTCACCCCACTGCACTACACCCAACCACTCATACAACATGGCATTCTAGGAATACTAACACAGCACTGTACCCTAGCAATACTAATTAACAACACTGCATTAACCCTTGGTGGTGGGTCTTGGTCCTAGGGACCAAGACCCACCACCACAGTGTCATCAACTCAAGACCATGAAAACCATCATAGTGATTTAGACCAAAGGTTGCAGTCTAAGATCAGTAATCAACGCTCAAAAACAGCATCTCAAGGGTCACATTAGGCTACCAGCCTGGGCAGCATGCCAGGGACAATAACTCAGCCCACTGAACACAAACCCTCCAGACTACATTAAATCCCAGTAACATTAACACACCTCACTGAAAAGACCATTAGGGACACTAAACTAGCACACTGCCCTGCATCCTATAAGCAACTACTCAACACACTGGATTGCATCACTGATGTACTGACCCACCCTCGTGCACTAACCACTCGCACTACATTGCACCCAAGGAACACTGACCAATCACACTGCGCTGGATGCTAGGGACCAATGGTAACAAACCTCACCACACTACAAAGTAGTGATTATAATAAACCTAAATGGACCTCGAGTTGCATCCTTTTGTCTCCACCCTTTTATGTATGAACAGGCCACATATATATTTACACATGGCCTCATATATTCAAGTGACTTAATATCATTAACATTATTTGGTGCACTGAACAGCTACAGAAAGTGCATTTACGGTATAATCTTGACACTTAAACAAGTGATCATTCTAATGTTTTCCTTGCAGTGACATCGAATTTAAGTTTTCATATATATCTGCATTTGTGTGGTTTGATTCATTTTATTAACTCTTATATAATCATGTTTATATCTGAATAGTACTCTCCATCTATAGTGTAACCGTATATGTATCTGTAATCAAGCATTTAAACATGTATTGAGATGCTTGCCACGTTAACTTGACCAAAGGCTCTAAGCATTTGGATTTCTTAATATTTAAACTTCAATGTGAACATTTGCTTTGGATGCAATGTTTTTCTCTCCTCTACAGGAGCAGTGATATGGTCTTATGAATAAAAAAGGTACATTGTGTGAGAGAGCTAGTGAGATTTGGGAGGAGTACTTTTGGCAAGGATGAGAAGCCTTAACGAACAAAGGGAGGACTACTGTCCGAGGGTAATGGTGAGACGGGAGGAATCCAAGGACGTTCTGATGTGATGACCATAGTAAAGGAGTTTCAAGTGTAGTCGCTAAGTTTTACAGTGTGGATGCGGAAAATAATGAGACATGTGATATGGGATTCTCCAATGTTCTTTTTGTGGGTATAATTGGTGATCACACTTCAGCTAGAATCAGCTTCAGGTTAGACATAGAGAGGTACAGACCTGATCACGAGATTAGTGTTGTGTGGCTTTGTGCTATGCAATACTTTTATTCTAGAGAACCTCTACATCTGCAATGCTGACAACGTCCTACTTTATTGGATCTAAAAAAGGTTTCTCCAATCAGTTCTACATAGAGTAGGCTTAGATCAGGTAACTTAGATTTACTCGTGCCTAGACAAGAGTAGCGCAAATCATATACATAATCATCATTTCTTTCTTTTCTGCTTTGAATTCCTAGTATTCTTTGAGTTAATGAAACAACATTTTGTCAGACGATTCGATCTGCCAGTAGTTATTCTGTACTGTTACAATATATTCTTGAGACTTGTGTACATCAGTCTGGCTTTGAATTTGTAATAAATACATACTTAACCTCATTTACCAACTTTGGGTCTTCCCTGTGTGACCACATTGGTTACACTATAAATTGAGTTTCTGGAAAATGGTAACTTCTCTTTATTCCTCAGGCACTTAAAAAGATGAATTGCAGGGAAATGTGGATATTTGGCCCAGTACCCTGCCAAACCTCATGCTATTGATGTCGCTAGAGCCACTCTCCCCGTACAACACACTGGATCCTAGGGATGGCAGCCCAATATTTTGGGTTGCATGCTTTGGATTGTTTTTGTTGTAGCAATTATGTTTTATTGGCATAAATAACGTACTGAAAAATAACAGCAAAGACAGTGACATGCAAGTCCAGTATGGACCAATATTGAGATACAAATGTTGATTGCGATACATGAACCAATAACAAACAATCCTAATATATAAAATAGGGAGAAAAGAAAGAGAGGGGTAAGAAAATAGGCTAGCACAGGAGGAACGTAAAGAGAGAAGGGAGGAAGGACAGAAAGAAGAGAAGGGAGGGAAGACGGAACTACAAAGCCTGGGAGAGAAGGCTGGTCATGCGAAGCCCAAGTATATGAATGCAGGGGTGTAGAAAAAGTGGGGGATTCAATGATTCAATGATAATTAGAGGGGGGCACCCTGCAGAAAGGGAGACTATGAGAGAAGAAAAATATCTGCTTTGTCCATTAAATTGTAAATTACCTTTTCATAGGACGCATTCTTGTACATATCCGTGAGCCCTATCTCGTGTGACGGCATTTGTTGAGAACGTCAATGTCACAGAATACAGATCTTGGCAGCTGTAAGGGCAGTGACGAGCAAGTGATGAGCATGGTGGGTCAGCTCGGAAAGATCCGAGAAGTCAGGGAGGAGATTTAGGGGGTCTGAAAGTGACAAGGGAAAATCCATTGTTTCCCGGAGTATAGACCCCAGTACCGTCAGTAAGGGGGAATGACAGGACAATCCAGTAAGATATGAACAATATCACAGGGTGCGTGATCGCGTTGCTAGCAGGCAGAGTGAGGGAGCAACCCTGCAACTTGAAGCCATGCCGGGGTCCAGTGCCAGACCTGTAGGATCATAAAAAGACTGAGCTTCATCCATGCCTCCTGGACTTCCCATTCCACGGCCTCCAAAAGTTCTGCCCATTCCTCCTCATCATATTTCACCTGCAGGCAAGCCTGACAGGTTGTCCTTAGGCTAGCCAATTGTGGATGGGAGTAAAGGTAGCAAATCAGGATATTGTAGAATCCAGACATCACACCACTAAACTGACCTCATGTATCGAAGTAAAAGCTCAGCAGGTGATTACGTAGTTGTGTATAGCACCACTGTTCAGTATGCAAGTGGCTAAATTTGTCCTGTAGCATCTCAAAGGTCTTGAGTTTATCACCGGAGATGAGGTGTGTAAGAGTCAGGATCCCAACTCTGCGCCAGGTCCCCCAATCAAGTGTGGCCCCCCATGCAGATAAGTATTTCTACAAAGGGGATCTTTGTCATGAAGATGCACGGCCACAGAAAAGAGATTGTGAGCCCGCATCCAGGCGTTATACAGGGCTTTCAGCATGGGGTTGGCGGACCCGGTGGTGGTGAAGCCTGTAGTACCAACGAGGCCTCCTGGAATCTGCGTTCGATCACAACTCATAACGTGGGGACTTGGACCCGTGGATGCATAGATGCCATTTTTGCCAAATGTAGGGCTGGACAGTAATGCTCCACAGAAGGCAAGACCAGTGCCTCTGCTGATCTACGGGTAATAAGTGTCCGAATTACAAGGCGAGGTCTCGCTGAACCCCAAATGAATCTATCTGAAGGAGGATCGAGAGGGGTATTAATTGGGGAAGCATGGCCAACACATACATGAATTTATGGAGGGTAACCATTTTTATCACTTGACTCTGTCCCCAGAGAGAGAGGTTCCGGTGGGACCACGTCACGAAGTCCAGTCGCATTCGCTATATAAGTGGGTCCAGGTTATCCACCCCCATACGCTCTAGGCCTCTGTTAACTAGGATGCCCAGATACCTGAGGCAGGAATTCTTCCACTGGAATGGGTAACAGGTGATGGTGGTGCAGGTGGTGGTCTGTGACAGTGGCAAGGCCTTGCTTGTTCCTTAGTTCACCTTGTAGCTGGATATTGCCTCAAAATCATCAATGGTCTCCAGCACCGCGGGGATGGAGGAGAGTAAGGCTGATAAAGTGAGTAAGATGTTATCTGCCTATAGATACAGTGTTGAGGGACCTCCGGGTGTAGGAATACATATGATTTGATACGATTGGCACGGGGTTGCCGCTAAAGGCTCCATCACAAGGAGAAATAGCAGGGGGGAGAGTGGGAAACCCTGATGGGTACCCCTGCGGACCCGGAAGGGTCTCGAGTAAGATGTTATCTGCCTATAGATACAGTGTTGAGGGACCTCCGGGTGTAGGAATACATATGATTTGATACGATTGGCACGGGGTTGCCGCTAAAGGCTCCATCACAAGGAGAAATAGCAGGGGGGAGAGTGGGAAACCCTGATGGGTACCCCTGCGGACCCGGAAGGGTCTCAAAGAATGTGCCTGCACCAATTGGGAGTTGTAGAGCCATCTCTCTCTGGAGATCAAGTCATCACCAAGGCCAAATATCTGGAGCGCGGCACACAGGTAGTCCCATTCTATCCTGTCAAAGGCCTACTTGGCGTCCAATGACAGTGCCAAGGCCTCATTAATAGGACCCGCTGCTAGCTAGACTGCATGAGCTAACGTGGGAAGATGATTGTGTGATAAGCCGCCTGGGACAACCCCCACTTGCAGACAATGAATAAGAGAGGGGAGAACTCATTTTAGCAGCTAGAATATTGGCCAGTATCTTGACATCTCAATTGAGCAGGGATATTGGGCAATAACTGCCATGAAGGAGAGGGTCCTTTCCTGGTTTGGGGACAGTAAACCCAAGGAGCCCGAGCAATCAGCCTCAGCGAAGGCCTCATAGAGAAGATCCACCACCTTGGATGTGGTCCATTTGTAGAACTCTGCCAGTAAGCCATCCTCACCTGGGGATTTGTGATAGGGTAGATCCAAGATGGCCTGCTCTAGGTACTCCTTGGTGATCGCACCCTGAAGCAGCTGTCTACTGTCCTCTCAGTTGCATGATAGGCGAATAACATCCACGAAGGCATTCATCTGCATTGGGCCCTGGACAATTTCCGGGGAGTAGAGGACCCTGTACTCAAAAAGAACAACGGTGAGGGTACAAGAACTGTAGCACAGCAAATAACCAAATTTGAAAGTGTAATCCACAATAAATTGTCTTATCTTGATCTGATTGTCCGCTCGAAACCCCAGACGGATCCACCGTTTGAAGATCCACAAATTGACCAATGCAACTCCAATGATTCGAGGGAGCGGATTCCAATTAATATAAATATCACTGGGTCAAAGTTCGTTGATTCCCAAATTCATGCTTTATTCAAGTCTCAGTCACAAAAATGACGACAGATTCCAAATCCCACTTCAATATTTCCAAATCAATCCAAACTAATCACAACATCAGACAGCCGACGCGTTTCGTCCGGTGACGAACATCATCAGGGCTGTAGAAAAAATGAATCAAACAAAGAAAAATACATTACATTCATTGTGACCACAATATAATCCATTCCTCAATTCACAGTGCTTCATGGAAATCTCTATCGAATAAATATACATTCCATTCCACCTGCCTACTTAACAATCTAACATGCATTAAATTTTATACATTTAAATTAAACAACTTCAAAAGCATATTTCCAGACCTCACAGGATTTATCCCAAGTTTTAAGGTGCTAAACTTTTCAAATGCCTACCTCCAAATGACTATTCACAGACACAGTTCACTTTAGCCAGTGTATATCCAACCAAATAGCAACAATATGCAAAACCTGTAATGGAAACATCAAATCAATATACATATATATGGTACACGTCCCATACACCAATTGTTGTAGATTATAATAGACTCTCAAGCCCTCCTGTTTCTGTATTTACAAGGTTGCAGCTACTTGAAAACTCATTGTCGTCCTAAGCACTTGGCCGCATTAGGGGAAACTGTTGAGTATGAGTAAATATGAGAACACTAGCACCTATGCCCTGATATTATACTTACTCTAACTGCAAACCTGCACTCTCTGCTTATTGTTAAAGCACCCAACTTTTAATTCCTACCAAGTATCATCATTATACCTGTATTGCTCAACAATTAGATAAAGTCTCACCTATATCCTCAATTTGGTTCATGAAAGGACCTCAACTTCCCTTCCTTCCTTCAACGTGTCTTATTATGTCTTCTGAAAAAAGACATTCAGTAAATATAAACATCATCAAGATCGTGTACCATAAAATCTCTAGGTGTGCCCACCCATAACGGCTTACCACTGAAACTATTAAATAGTTCCAATCCAACGTTCACGTTCCTCTAAATGACTCAAGTTCTATTCATGGATTCTGCATCTGTGAAAAAAATATGCATACCAAACAATATAAATATATTGTGCGTATCAAATATCTAAAGGACATGCTCGAAACTACACTAGTGCTATCATGATTTGATACATTTTTAATCTCACCTGATCACAACAAATTCCACTCTTCTCATTAAGTTCTGTTGTAGACAAAAACTAAAAAAATATACATAAAAATAACTTAGTTAATATCAATCCTCTAAAGAAACCCTTCGCAAAGAGTCATGCTATTCTATCACTACACCCCCATTTACCTGAATCCTTTCTCTAAAAGTCTTATCTGTATAAAAGTTACTATTAGTGAGCAACACATGCACCCTCAGCTAGAAATAATGATTTTTAAATTCACTCTCACCAATCATATAACCTGGAAAGGTGCTTTGGTATACCGACCTCCAGGACCCACTACGAATTTTGCTCTTCATCTTCAAGAAATCTTAGCCCCTCACATTAAATCTAAAGAAGATTTTCTTCTTCTGGGAGACTTTAATACACATGTTGATCTACCCACACATTCTGATGCCACTGCCCTGATTACAGACCTTTCTAACTTAGGTCTGGAATTACAAAATCATGGACCCACCCATAAAGGAGGACATACGCTAGATTTACTTTTTTGTAATTGTGCTAAAGTAATCTGTTCCCCGGCAAAAGAAATAGCATGGACAGACCACTCCATGCTTGAATTTCTTTTGGTAACCCCTGTAAGAACTGTTAAGAGTGCTCCTCTTCCCCCTACTTGGCGACGAGAGTGGCATAAAGTCACTGCCAATAAAATCCAGGAATTCTGGACAAATCCGGAAATTTCAGCAACTGACACCGCTGATATGGCCTTAACTAAGCTCAATGTCTCTATTAAGCAAGCTATTGACATTGTAGCCCCATTAAAAAAACACAAACAGTATCCTGTGCTCAAACAAGATAGCTGGTATACCCACGAATTGAGGGTAGCAAAGCAAAACTGCAGACGAGCTGAGAAAGCTTGGAGGAAAGGGAAGACCGAGAGCAGTAGAGTAGCTTTCTTAGACACTCAATCCAAGTATTATAAAAACATCAAGCAAGCCAGGAAACAACATCTAACGCAGCAGATAGCACAGGCTGGCAACTGCTCTAAGGAGCTTTTTAACATTCTGCAGAATTTTATTAAGCCGACTGCTTGCGACAGCTCTGAGGACTTCTCACAAGACTTATGTGATGAAGTCTCGAGATATTTTGAGGATAAAATAAACAACATCTATGAAAAAATAGTAGCAGCCAATGACGCTATAAAAATTACTAACATAGGCCACCCCCTTCCTCAAATATTGGTATCTAGCAACAAACCCACCCTTTCATCTTTTCCTCCGATTACCAACACAGAGCTGCTTTCCTTCTGCAGCCACATTAAATCCGGGTCGCCAAATGACCTTATTCCAACTAAAATGGTCGGCCCCATGATTTCTTTTTTGGGACCGCACATGCTGGATGTGATTAACATCTCCCTAACAAAAGGCCAGGTTCCTGCAGACTGGAAAAGGGCGGTGGTGAACCCGATCAGAAAAAAGGCATCTTCTCCTTGGACAGACCTCTCCAATTTACGACCTATCTCCCTCCTGCCTTACCTGGGCAAGGTTACTGAGAGGCACGTGAACACCTATCTTTCTCAACATCTGGAAGCGACGGATGGCCTGGACTACTCACAATCTGGTTTCAGGCCAAACCACAGCACAGAATCAGCCCTTCAGACAGTGACCAACAACATCAGAATGGCACTGGATGATGGCAGCTCTATGATTCTGGTGCTGTTGG
Source organism: Lissotriton helveticus (assembly GCF_964261635.1). Taxonomy (NCBI): domain Eukaryota; kingdom Metazoa; phylum Chordata; class Amphibia; order Caudata; family Salamandridae; genus Lissotriton; species Lissotriton helveticus. The sequence goes on along the minus strand of NC_136070.1, from coordinate 436,221,018 downwards.
ACCTTTCCGCCGCTTTCGATACGGTGTCTCACACGGTGCTTCTTGACCGCCTAGGTGAGGTGGGTGTGGAGGGAGAGGCTCTGACATGGATGAAGAGCTTTTTGACTGGTCGTGTCCAAGAAGTTAGGCTGGGCTCCCACAAATCCACGCTAAGGGAGCTCAATAAGGGAGTGCCACAAGGCTCATGCCTTAGTCCTACACTCTTTAATGTGTATGTGGCCCCCCTAGCCAACTTAGCTAGATCTTTCGGGTTCACCCCGGTGTCGTATGCTGACGACACCCAACTCCTTTTCCCTTTTAAAACTCTCACATCTGCAATAAAAAGATCTTTTGCAGATGGCATGAGAGCCATTGCAGACTGGATGTCAACTAACTGTCTGCAGTGTAATGTGGGGAAAACGGAGGTTATGTGTTTTGGACAAGCGGCAACATATTGGTCATCTGACTGGTGGCCCGTGGAGCTAGGTCCTGTCCCCACCCCCAAGAGTTCTGTCAGGAACCTGGGAGTGCTCTTTGATCAGCAACTTACCTTTAAGGGACATGTTAATCAGGTTGCTGGTACCTGCTTCCGGGCTATTGGGATGTTGAGACGAGTCTTCCCCTACATACCAGACCATCACAGAAAAACGCTCGTGCAGGCTTTGGTCATCAGCAGGGTGGATTACTGCAATGGGCTGCTCCTCGGAGCTAACGAGGAGCAGCTCAGTAAATTGCAAGTAATCCAAAATACAGCAGCAAGGATTGTCCTGAATGTTCCAGCAAGGACTCCTTCCAGTCCCCTGCTGGTGAGACTCCACTGGCTTCCAGTGAGGAAGCGAGTCCAATTCAAAACTCTATGCACTATTCATAAGAGCATGATAGGGGAGGGCCCTGAATACATGACTAAGATCTTTCAGTCCTACATCCCTGGGCGATTTCTGCGCTCCAGTCATCAGCAGCTCTTGCAGATACCAAGAGTAAAAAAGGCCAGACAAGGTGGCCGTGCATTAGCTTATGCCGGACCAGCACTCTGGAATTCTTTGCCTCCAGAACTCAGATCAATTCCCAGTCATCTGAGTTTCCGGAAGACTTTAAAAACGTATTTGTATCCTGACAAATAATTGCTTTCCAGCTTCTGCACCCTTCTATTGGACACACTCTCGGAATTAGCACACTCTCGTGGTGCAGCAATAGCGCGGAGATACCCCTCCGGGGGTCTAGTCTGGCGCTTTATAAGAATATAAAATAAATAAATAAATAAAATAAATATCCACGGGAAGTCTTCTGTTCGTGGCGACGGGCCGGTCCTTTAGCCTGCATGCAATTTCTTCTCTCAAGTTCCCGCTATTTAAACCCTAATGTAACCAATCACTGACTTCCCTGTTCCGCGCTCAATTTTAATTGTGTTCCCACTCAGGTCCGTTCTAGGTTACTTCCGCTAAGACCGTATACTGGCCGTCCATTCCCATCACATATTTCCGGTTCCCTTTCACCGTTCGTGCTACAACTAATCACCTGCATTTCTCTAAAGCGATTAATCCTGTACGTGTTCCCTATCTGGTCCGTACCGAGTTGTTTCCGCTATAACATCATAATAGCTGCCCCTTGCAATCTAGTATTTCCGGTTTCCTTCCCCAGCCAATCACCATCGTGACCTAAGCCTGAACCAAGCGCCCTCTCTGGTCCGAGTCTAGTTATCTGCTGCAAACCCTGTGCACATCGTCTTTCTCCCTATTTTGAATATTGCCAATTACTATATCAACAATCCCTTCATGGAAGATTCCGTAACCTATTAGTACCAAGTGGCTTCCTCTGAGACATCATAATGGCCGCCCTTTTCCATCTAGTATTTCCGGTTCCCTTCCCGGCCAATCCCCATCGTGACCTCAGCCTGAACCAAGTGCGCCTCTCTGGTCCGAGCCTGGTTATTCACCGCAAAACCAGGTGTACATCATCTTCTCCCTATCTCAATATCCCTGATTACTTTATCAACAATCCCATCATGGAAAACGGGTTTGACTAAATCTATCGCTACCTATATGCTATATCTCTGTTAATCACGTCAAGTTGAAGACTGCCCTTCAGACCTCAATAACATTCTCTCCGATGGAGAGAATTTTCTCAACAGAACCCATCAATCATTATAGCGCTTCTGATTTCGCGCGACTTAACCATATGTGTCCCCATATTCAATACCAAATCCAATTACCAACTATTTATCCAATACACAATCATTACAGTTGGGGAAATCTAATCTTTGTTAAAGCCGTTCTAGCATGTCCTAGTCATATAAACATCCCCTATAGCTCAATGAACACTATACAAAGAGACTACGCTCACTCAATATTACCCATTGATAACTCAGAGAAAGTGGTGTAGCTCATGCTCAGTATTGCGCCCACATTGCACTGCCCTGCAACGACTGATCCACCTGGATTCCTGCTGTCGTAATCGCAAAACCCAATCTCCTCCTCTCTTCGAAGGCATTACTTTTTGTAAACCATGAAATCTAATTTGAGTCTTCAAGCAATGGTGTGTTTTAATATGTTGAAAAATGGGTGACTTATCATCTCGATTCTGTATTGATCTAACATGTTCCTGTATTCGTAGTTTAAGTTTTCTTTTAGTGCTCCCAGTGTATACTTTGTTACAGTCGCATAGAATCGCGTAAACAACACCCTCACTATTGCAGTTAATGAATTCTTTAATCATGTGCACTTGCTCGGTGTTAAATCTGAAGCTCTTAGTCTTATTCAGGCCAAATCCACATATGTTGCAAAAACCGCAAGTATAAAAACCCGCAGGAGTCTGAGATAGCCAGTCTGCTTGTCTTTTCTTCATGGGTTCTAAATAGTTTCTGGTAATCATTTGCTTTACCGTGGGGCTTCTCCTGTAAATTACTACAGGCCGCTCCCCCAACGATGATCCTAATTGCGGGACACTCTTAAGAAGATGCCAATTTTTATTGAGTGCTTTCAGTAAATCTGCTCTGTTCTCCCAATACTTAGAAATGAAAGCCACTCGACCCCTGGAAACTTGACTCCTCGTTTTCTGAGTCAGTGTCAGTTTCCTATCTGCTCCCAATATCCTGTTCCTTGCTCTGCTAATCTCTTGTTTGTTATACCCTCTCTGAGTTAACCTATTCTGCAAGGCATCCAGTTCTGATAAGAAATCACTGTCCTTGCTACAGTTTCTCCTCGTCCTCACCATTTCCCCATAAGGAATTCCTCGAATCACTGCTTTCGAATGGTGACTGTCAGCCCTAAGAATTGAATTGGTTGCAGTAGGTTTTCTGTACAATTTACTAATGATCTTATCTTTTTCTACAATTAACTCCACATCCAAAAACACTATATGTGTTTGGCTGTATTCCAATGTGAAAGCCACATTGAAATCATTTTGGTTCAAGTATTGAAAATACTCTTGTAAATCAGTAATCGTTCCTCTCCAAATCATCAGGACATCATCAATAAATCGAGTCCAAAATAAAATGTTGTCTATCCATTTATGTGCTCCTCTGCTCCAGGCATGCTCCCTCTCGAACCAACCCATGAAAAGGTTCGCGTAAGAGGGAGCAAACCTGGAGCCCATAACTGTCCCTCTAATTTGGTGATACCATAGATCTTCGAACACAAAATAATTGTTCGTCAATATTAAACTGGCCATTTCGACCAACATATTGGAATGCTCCCTCAAGCTCACATTCCTACTGCCCAAAAAATGTTTCAATCCTGCCAAACCATTATCCATACGTATACAGGTATGCAATCCTACTACGTCCATGGTAACCAGAATATATCCCTCCTCCCATGTCACATCCTCCAACGTATTCAGGACGTCCATGGTGTCCCTGATATATGAGGGAAGATTAGTCACCAAAGGCTTTAAAAAAGAATCTACAAACTCCGATAAGTGTTCTGTCATGCTGCCCATCCCAGATACTATGGGCCTACCCGGTAGGTGCGTGCTAGATTTATGCACCTTAGGTAAGATGTAAATAAAAGGATAGGAGGGTTTACTGATGCTCAAGTACTTGTGTTCTGCTTCATCAAGCATCCCTTCCTCTTTCCAAGTTTACAATCTCTCATTGATCTCATGTGCCGCCCCTATAATAGGATTTGTCATCAATTTAACATAACAGGTCCCATCCCCCAGTTGCCATCTAATTTCTCCGCTATAGTCCACCCTATTCATAATAACAATGTTTCCCCCTTTGTCAGAGGGCTGTATAACAATGCTATTGTCTGATCTTAAATATCTGAGGGCAACGCGTTCCCCTGTTGTCAAATTATCTTTGGTCTTTTTCCTTATTTTCCAATTCAAATCTTGTGTCTTGTGTAGCTCTTCCAAGGTTTTCCTCACATACAAATCAATCGCCATGAACTGTCCCCCTTGTGGTACAAACTTAGATTTGGGTTTGAGTCCACTAGAACAACTATAGTCAGTTGATACATTTAACATCCCAGCCACATCCTCCTCTCCCAAATCCTCCCCTTCAGTAATGGATAACAGCAAGTGATTATTACGTAAATCATTGATAGTCATCTCACAATTTTTATTAGATGCTGCATTAACATTCACAGGCCTGTCATGTTCTGCAAAGAAACATTTCAACTTCAATTTGCGGGAAAAATGAAACAAATCAATCTCTAAATCTGTGTAATCACATTTGTATATTGGGCAAAAAGACAATCCCCTCTTCAAAACTGACAATTCATCATTACTCAAACATCTATTGGACAGATTCATGACCTGCAATTCGCCTTGCTCATCTCTAGATGGCACACCCACTATTTCTTCAAAACATTCTGGCTCCTTGTGTCCATTCTTGTACCTCCTGTGTTTCCTGCCCCTCCTGCTGCCCCTGGGTTTTTCTTTCTCCCCTTTCTGATGCGAGTGATCTCGTCCAAAAAAGATGAACTGGACGGTTGGGCAGCAGTAGCTGTCCCTCCACCAGTCTAGGACCCTCTAGTAAGATGCAAATGTGCCTGCGATTTTTTGCAGCTAGGTGACCAGTGCCCTGGAATCAATGATGATAGCAGGAATTGCCATTCCCGCCTCCCTCTGTCTGCGCCACGCTGCCAGTAGCTGTCCACCTTCTCTCCCTGTTCATAGTGCTGGTACTTCAACTTCTGAAGTGCATACTCAGCTTTGGAGATAAAGAGGGTACTGAAGTCCATGCACGCCTGGTAATAGTTGAAGGGTGGGCTGTGTAAGAGAGCTTGAGGCAGGCTATATCCACTTCCAGTGGCTTCAGACATTCTTCCTCCTACCTGTTGGACAGGCCAGCGCCCCTCATTAGCTGCACCCTCATGGCCATCTTCACCGCTGCCCACAAGGTTAGGGCAGAGTCAACGAACTGTCAATGTGCTCCTGATAGTTATGCACGTGTGTTTTGAGCTTGTTCTTGCCCACCGGGTGATTGTAGCGGGACAAGTGGAGACGCCAGGGCTTGCAAATTGGCCTTGACAAACACAAATCAGCCTGTAGTGCTATAGGGGAGAGGTCCGAAAGTGCATTCTCTAGTATTAAAGTTTTGCAGAGAGCCGGAACCAAGAGCTGGGCCTTCAGTAAAAAATTCAACTGTGATTGCGTGCCATGAACCGGGGATATGTATGTGTATTCCTGGTCCGTTGGATGCAAGGACCACCATACGTTGCAAAGGCTATGATCAGCCCCAATATCTCCTAGGAGGGTTCTGAGTACATTTTTGAATATGTCAATTGGACCGGGGTGGTCTAAGACCACAATTCGGGACAGGTTTCAGTCCCCACCTATCGGGATGTTGGCGGTATCTATCTCCGTTAAGACATGGGTGAGTTGAAGAAGGAAGGCGCACTTCGGACCCATGGAGGCATACACCTAACCTACGCATAGTACCTTTGGTTTGGAGAACACATAGCGACCCTCCGGATCAACCCAGGTATTTATCAACACATGGGGCATAGTCTTTTGACTTGAGATGGCTACTCCATGTTTCCAGGGCTCCGTTAAGTCATCTACTACTCGCAGAGGACAGCAACTGTGTATCTCTTTGCCCACCCAATCCTGCTGGAGCTTCTCAGCTTCTGTCTCAGTGAGGTGCGTCTCCTTGAGGAGAGCTATGTTGGTATGTTTGGCATTGAGATAGGAGAGCACTCTTTACGCTTGATGTAATGTGTAAGACTGTTGACATTCCAGGAAAGAATGCATAAGGACTTGTGCTTGGAACATGAAGTTCGCGGGAGCCAAGGGGGGGGAGCCTAAGGGTTGTGAACGCTGTAGGGCAGGCGGAGAGGTTAGCTAGATCCCTCAGGCAGTCCACGGGATGTTGAAAGGGCTGACGAGAACAGATAGGAGGAGGGCGGGATAAGCAATAGAAAGAGCATGCAAAAAAGAGAAGGAACCTAAGCGAATACCCAAGAGAGATGTAAAAAAGAAAGAGAAAACCGAAAAGATGAGGAGGGAGAAAAGAACAAGTATTCAGGAGGGAAAAAAGAACAATGCACAAATAAACAATATGCTATGAAAACCACAAACCAGTTATGCAATCAGGTGCACTGCACTGCGTGTCCTATCAACTGTAGTCAGCAGGTCTAGACCTGGGGGACCATTGCATCTGGAAGGCCATAGGGACAAGTGGTCATCAGGAAATGTGGGTGGTTGGGACAAGCTCCCACCCCCGCAAAACAATTCAGGACATTGGCTATGGCAAAGATCAGAGGATGGGTGAGCAATGACATGAAAGAGAGAGGCCTGCTCCAATGCCTGCAAGCTAAGTGGAAGGGTAATTGATGAGAAGACAAGACATACTGTGTCTGAGCACTTTAATGCAGCCATGTGGACCATAACCACATAGGCCATACCTTTGGGGGGTGATGGAGGGGTGTTTGAGTAGAGTTTTTTGTGTCATAACTACACTCGTAGAAGTAATAGACAACATAAGACTTTCTCTAGATGAGGGAAATGCATCAATGCTGCTTTTATTAGATCTATTGGCTGCTTTCAACACCATCTCCCACACAATCCTAACACAAAGGTTAGAGGAGATTAGTGTCGGAGGAAAAGCCCTCAACTGGCTGATGAACATCCAGTAGCTGAGAAGGGAGTCCCTCAGGTGTTGGCACTCAGCCCATGCTATTCAACATTTACGTTGCAATGCTGGCAAGGGTAATCAGATCATATGGGTTTGATGTTATCTCGTATGCAGATGATAGCCAATTGGTAATAACCGGTCAGGAGGAAAATATCTACTACTCCACAATAGGGCATTAACTGTTAGAAATGGTGGCAGACCATTTTCCCACTTAACCCCTCAATTGTGGAACCAGCTCCCTATACACCTTTGGGCCATTACGGACCATAGATTATTCAAAAAAGGGTTAAGAACCTCGATATTCTAATTATTCCTAACTCTGTTGTTAATATCTGCCAGAGCTCTTGCAGCAGTGCCATGGGACCCTAACAGGATGGTATGTCTGCGCTTAATAAGAGCCATTATTAATAATAATAATACTAATAAGAATAATCACCTGTAAAGATTGCCAACAAGTGGAGCATAACATAGCATGGTATTCTGCGGGAGGGGAGGTGAGGGGAAGTGGATGTTTGTTTTTGCTCGAGTATCAAACTTTTAATAATGAACAACAATGAACAAATGAGTCAAAGACAGCCAGGGAGAAAGATGACCCCATCAGTCACAAACATGAAATGAAATGTAATTTGGCTTCAGAAGCCATCACAGTACAGAAGCCGCACTCATAGTGGCATCTGAGAATATAAGAGCATCCATAGATAGAGGAGAAAACGCTGTGCTAAGATTGTTAGACCTCTCTGCATCATTCGGCACAATCAATCACACTATTCTGATTGACTGCCTCTTTTCACTAGGAATCAGAGGATCCGCCATGACCTTCCTAATGTCCTTTCGATCCCAATGGGAATAATATGTAGCTTTGGAAGATTTTGTCTACAATACAATCACCCTTCCATGTGTAGTCCCCCAAGGGGTTTCTCTAAATCCCACCATTTTTAATCTCTATATCACACCACTGACCAAACTAGTAAAATCCTTTGGGTTGACAGTTGTATCATACGCTGATGACACCCAAGTTGTGGTCTCGGTCTCAGACAACCCAGTCCACGTGCAATCAGTTTCCAAAACCTTATAGCACACATCGGTGACTGGATGAATAAAAATTGCTTAAAATTCAACTCAGGAAAAACAGAAATTGTCCTTTTTGGTAACTGCTTTCTGGTCACCTAGTTGGTGGGCCAAAGATTTGGGAACTCTACCCTAACCAGTAGAAAAAGTGAGAAACCTAGATGTCATCTTCGATAATAGGCAGACTTTTAACAGCCAAGTCAACCAAATAGCCTCTTCAGTCTTCTACACACTAAAAATAAACCTCTCCTGGTTTATCCCTAATAGATCACTACGATCCTTAACAGTAAAGAATGTTATTGTCCCAAATTTTAAAAATCTCTTTGGGGGGGGCAAAAGATTTGTGGTTGAAACAGTCAAACTATGGACTGCTCTTCCACATGATTTGGAATATGCACTTAATATTCTCCCTTAAAACATGGCTCTTTATTCAGAAAACCTAAACTTTCTTTACTTCAGTTTTCAGGCTTTTCCAATCTCGCCCTCTTGTCCCAAGACAGTGTTAAGACACCTTAGGGTATATGAGTGCTTTATAAATAAAAGAAAAAAATAAAATATTTGAATGTGTCCATCTGTAAGCAACTGGTGCTCATAAAGGTGCTCTGATACATTCGGGTCAAGTTTGCGCTAAATAAAACTCTGGAGAAAAAAAACAACATCATAACGATCTACTTTACACCGGGCCTGATTTAGATCTTTGCGGATGGGTTACTCATTCACAATGGTGACAGATATCCTGTCCCCAAAATATACATTCGAAAACATTCTATGGGATTTATATTTCGGCAGATGGAATATCCGTCACCGTTGTGACAGAGTAACCTATCTGCCAAGATCTAAATCAGGCCCTTGGTCTGCAGGCCGGATGAATCCTGAGGGATCAATATTGGTATCCAATACAGCAGCCATCAGACTGCAGGCAGGTTCGACCTGCCTGCAGTGTTGAGTGGGATTAGTAGTTCCCTGCGTCCTGCATGTGTTCTGCCATTACTTTTAATATATTCTCCTTGTCATGTTTGCATGCAATGATTTTTGTACTGGTGCCTAGGCGCCTGTGAAGGTGTTTCAGAGCTCCACAGGACAAGAGGATCCCCCTCCATGGCAGAGAGATCAGGAGGGCCTTGGGAAATGTCAATGGCTCCTTCATGTAGTCCATATAAAAAGGCCTGCAATCCCTCTTGATCAAAAAAGTTCTTGAATTTGCCTTCCATGGTAATCCACATGCATGCCGGCTCGAAGAGGTCAAATTTGATGTCACATTTGCAAAGGAGTGGGCGGAGGGAGACTAAAGACTTTCTCTGATGACTTGTCTCTTTGGTAAAGTCTGTGCCACCTGGATTTTGTGACCATCAAAGTCATAGGGCCCATAAACCCTTCCAGCTATCAGGATCAGATGTTCCTGCTCATGTCAGAGGAAGTAGGTTATAATAAATCTCAGAGCAGATGAGATCGAGGCTATCCGTGGCCTTATTCAATGCGCTCTTTGCATCTCAAGCAGAGAAGCAAAAAGGCAATCTCAATAAGGGTTGGCAAGAAGTCATGAAGAAAGCCTTTGACAGCTGTGCCTTCTGCTTTCTCAGAGATCCCGTCGAAGAACACATTATCCCTGCGGTTTCGGTTCTCACTGTCCACAATTTTGTAGCACAGAGCGCGAAGTTCCAGGTCCCTGTCTGGCAGGAGCCCGGTCCTGGATTCGAGAGAGCACAAGCGGTGGTCCAGCATCTCCACCTTGTCATGGAAACCAGAGATCTCTGCACAGATCGACTTCATTTCATTGGTGAGGTCCGTAATTTTTGCGTCCATCGTCTCCAGTCTATGACCCACCAAAGTTACCTCTTTAAGGATCAAGTCCAATGTGGTCTCCAAAGGTCCTTGCGGAGGGGATGAAGGTCTAGTGTGGGAGACCACCTCTGGGATGAACAGCTGCCTCGATTTCCCAGACACCATCCTGGGTTGGTGTGCAGTTGACCCCTGGTAACGGACAATATCCAGATGTGGACAGTCTGTATCTCCATCTCTTCAGTGGGGGACGTCAGGGAATGTCAATTTAGTGCAGGTCTCTTTGACGTTGTCCAAACTTTGCCTGAAAGAGCAGACCTGGGATGGACTGGGATAGCAGGGCCTATCGACAATACCTTGGAAGGAGCAAGTCATGTGCTGGTGGATACTAGGAGCCAGCAGTTGCTTAGGAGCAGAGAATCTGTGTCCCACTCTGGGGAGTTATGCAGCGTTATGAAAAAGAGGCAGGCTGCATCCAGCTGTGAGCGCTCACTTCCAAAGTGTCCCCTCAGGTATAAACTGCGGCCGCTGCTGCTAGGCCTTTCAGAGGAGAAGAGCCAGCTGTGGGTGCAGGTGGCTAGGAAGCCCAAGCAGCCTGTGCCTCCATGGAGTGAATGTCAAAAGCTGTTATGTCAGGCCCTCGGTGTGTTGAAAGGGGCAGACTGCATACAGCTCTCACTCTGTCAGGGGACCAGCTACATACCACATAGTGAATAGTTCCTTTGTGCACTCACTAGCTCAGTTTTTAGAGATTTTTGCTCACTGAGGTGTGACTGTGATGCAAGGGGTGGTGAAATAGCGTGGTGTAATCTCTCTTTCTAGCCCTTGGGGTTGGCAGTTTGCTGCTACTACTGACTTCTGCTCGAGCAACTGTGGAATGAAAGAGACAGAGTTCTGCATCCTCTCACATGCTGACGATCAGTCGATGGCCTTCACTCAGCACAGACCCTGGGTCCTGACTTGTGCAGCCGCTCAGACGCAGTATAAGGTCAGACCTATGGAACGCCCATCTGGGTATTAGTGTGTCAGTGTCTCTTCATCAATGCCCTTGGAATGTCTTCTCTGTAAACATTGATGTCTCTGGTTCATTGCTAGCCCAAGCTCTCTGTTCTCCTACAGCTCCAAACCCAGGCTTTACAGCGTAATGTATTGATGAGGGACACGTCACTGTTGTCTTCCTCTTCTGTTGCGCTGTTATACAAACTCTCGGCCAGGAACAGTTGGAGATGCGATAGTACCATTAAGTTCAAGGCCACTGTGGTGTCGGGCCTCAGGCCCACATGACGTGAGTAACTGAGACGGACACCAGGAGATTCGGTGCAGTAACTGGCCACGAGCACGTGCGCTCGGGCCCTTTTATTACCCGAGTCACGTCACTCTTGACGTCGGTGGTGGATGGGTGTGGGGTGTGTGTGCCCACTCCCATAGGGGGAGTGGTGGTTAAACCAGTGCCTGGCGAGACACTAGAACGTGTCTCGCAGGACACTACATTCCTTTCCAACTTTATTAAAGAACAAACAAAATGTTAGTCCAACCTGTGGGGACAAAACAGTTAACTAAAACACCACAGGGTCCATCAGTCCTCTGTGACAGGTGTCGGGAAGACGCCAGACGTGGGATGATGACTCTGCCTGCAGCGGGACCTTCTCAGTTGGCACTCGTAGTTTAACCCAGAAGGGTTCAGGACATGACTGCTGGCTTGGAGATGTCCGCTGCATAGCGACATTTCACTTGTGATGACATGTCTTGCATGACTTCCCTTTTGTTGATGTCGGTGATGGTCTGTGGTGAATTCAAACAGTTTTCCAATGGGATGCGTCATGAGCATGGATGGAGTTCATGATGACGGTTTGTGGAGGTGTTGCCTGATCACTTGTCTCTGTGGACCCTTTTGGCTGCAACCGATGACCCGTCGGTGGGGCAAAGTCTCTTTTCATTCTCCCGCCTGGAGAGGCCCGTTGCCGGGGTTGCTGCGGGACTGCAGGAAGGCTATGCTGGGGCCACTTGTGTGCCGACTGGGGCAGCTGCACGCACAACCCACTAAGATGGAGGTGTCTTGACCGATGCTTGCTCTCGCTACCGCGGTTCAGGGGTGTGGCCGGTTCACAAGTAGCCTCTGATTTCTTCTGTCGGCTGGTGTAGCAACAGCGTGTGACTCCAGTCCATCGATACTCTGGGAGTGGTGTTGGACGCATGTGGTGATGGCTGGCGTGATGGCGGTTGCGAGTCATGTGGTGACTCAGGATGACAGGTGGTGGTGACGTACTGGGAGAGTTGGATGTCAGGAGGGACTTGGTAGCCCTGTGCCTCCGCCTTGCTGAGGCTGAGTTTCAGTGACGGCGTGACACGTAGTGTGTGGTTCCTCTCTTGCCTGGCTTGGGGCCACTGCCGAATCTGTCTTGAGGCGGTGTGAGGAAAGACTCTTGATACCGATCTTCACCCATGGCATCTACAGTCAGGAGCAGGGATGCCGTTTGACTTCGACTGCTGACACTCTGGGGTGGACGGTCGTGTGGGGACACGTTGGGATAACACACGGTTTGCGTTTGCTGCAGCTTATGTACGGCTCTCCCTTGAGACTGTATCCAGGGACGCCGGTTGACGCTCACCTGGGGACGCATTGGGATGAGACTCAGTTTGCACTTGCTGCGACTTACTCTTGGTTCTCCCTTGATGCTGTATCCAAGGACGCCGATTGACGCTCACCTGGGGAGGCGTTGGGATGAGACTCGGTTTGCGATTGCTGCGGCTCACGTGTGGTTCTCCCTTGGTGCTGTCGCCAGGGCCGTCGGTCCGCCTTGGTGTCTGTCTGGTGTCTTTGGAGGTGTTCTTGGGTTGTGTTGTTACTTGTCCTTGGGCTTCTCCTCTTGTTAGTCTGTTCGGCCCACCTGTGTTCATCCAGCCGGGGTGACAGGGCTGTCACTCTTTTTTTTCTTCGAGGGTGTGGCGATTGGACCTCAAGGTGGTGCTGCCCTGGCGCTGGCTTCTGTCTCTGCTTCAGCGTGCTTGTCCAGGCTGGTCAGTTGGGGTGACGTGCTCCTTGCTTGCTGGGCAACGTGACATCCGGGCACGTGTCCCCAGTTGTTGGAACGTACGTTGTGGTGGCAGCTTGCCACGCGGAGTGTGCGACTCTCTTCTTGCCTGTCTTGGGTCATTGGCGACTCCGTCTTAAGGCAGTGTGAGGGAGAACACTGTGCTGACTTTTGCCCACTACGGGGCATCACTGGAACAGTGAAGATGTAGAGGATCGCCCTTCTGTCTTCAGCAGTGCTTCTCTTGGTGGAGATGTCTCTCTCTTCTAGGCGCCTGCCCGTGCTGGCAGGTTCACTGGTGCTCTCTTCTGTGCGCAACTGACATAGTGCGCTTTGTCTTCTTCTGGGGCACTCTCTTCTGGCACTTGGCGTGCTTGTTCCTTGTTCTTGTGATGGTGGCCATTCCCCATTAGGGGTGGGCGGCACAAACTTCTCTGTTTGTTGTGCCTTCAGTAGCAACTGGGGGTTGTGTGTGCTCAGCGCATGTTCTCCCTGTGCCCCTTCATGGGGCTTGGTTTCTTTTCGGTACTATCACTTTCACTGGACCTTGCTTGGTCCCTTGATGCTTCTCTTGGCATTGTCCTGGGTGCTCTGTGTAGAGCATTGGATGTGTTGGGGCAGCTTTGAGCGTCTTGTGGCTTCGTGCGGGGGTAATGGCCTCCCCCTTCCTAGCAGCAACTGATGGGCAGCTGTGAGTGTCTTGTGGTGCTCTTTGTTTAGTTTATCTTCCCTTGTATAGGCATCATTAGGCTGCTGTCCTGATGCCTGCTAACTCGGGACAGAGACTCTGGATGGCTCGCAGGGGCCTTTCCTCTGATTCTACCATTGGGGCAGTGTGCATTTCCTTCAGTGGTGTCCCACCTACCGACTCGCTCTCCTCCAAATGACAGTCTGATCAGAGGGGGTGTTTTTTAGTCTTCACCCACTGACATGGATGCAGAGTTGAGGCTGGGACTGGAGTCACTCAGTGTTTGAGAATGTGGCTGCCCTACATTATCGAATCTGTACGCCCATGCTTACAATGTTGGGGTGCAGTACTCCCGATGGCCACTAGCTGGCAGTGCAGTATTTGGTATCACAGACCCCGGCAGTCTTTCCTTGAATTGCGGACGTCTGCTGACATGGGGAAATGCAGGTCTGTGTGCTGTTGAAGTGTCATTATCCTGATGCTCAGCCCTTGGCAGTTATGTACTTCACTGGGGGCGTGGCTCGCCTACACATGCTTGTAGCAGCAACAGGCTTCTCAAGTTAACAATTGCAGACTTCACCAGCGGCTAACTTTTCTTTTGGGGGTTTGCTGACAAAACCAACGCAGTGTTGGGGCTGCTGGTGCAGTTTTCTTCAGTGCGAGCGTATTGTAGCCACACGGCCATCAGGTGGTGCTGCAGGCCGACCTGCACCGGCAGCAGCAGTCTTTGGCCTCTACGGCCATGAGAATGCTGGTGTTGGGTTAAGTGCTGCACTGTTGCGGTTGCAGTCTTTCGAGCTGGTGCGGTCTCGTATCAGCAGGGCACTCAGTGGGACACTTCCCTCAAGGCCACAACACATCTTCCTGCGCAGACCCTTCTACAGGACCTGGTGATTTGCATTTGGGCATTAAAAGTTTAATACGGTGCCGCATTCCCTTTGCTTTCAGGCTCCTCACACTAGGAATACTGCTATGGCCCTTATCGCTCTGGTTAGGCTTTCCGCTTCTTCCCTCAGGCCTTTTTAGGTCAGAGGTTCGTCTTATACAGTCCACCTACACTGCCGGGCCGCATTGCTTTGTGTTACGCAGTTCGCGGGAGGGGCGGGGGTTGCCGCTCCGATGCTCTCCTCCTCTCTCCACGCAGCTCAGACTGCCACATAGGGGGGTTGGATAGTGCTGGTGCTTACTTTAAGTGCTGAGGCGGCTGTGTATTGTAGCCCCGGGAGCCGTTCCTGCGGGCACTTTGGCCGCTCCACTACAGCTGCAGTCTCTTCTTCCGTTGCTGCTCGCCCAGCATGCGCGTTTTGGGTTCGGGAGTGGGGGTCCACCTCTCGCGGTACGGGTCACTCCTTGCGCGCTGGGTTGGTAGTGTGTAGGCACCTCAAGCATCGAGGGCCTACGTCGCTAGCTGCGGCACCATCTCACCTCCCAATCTCTATCCCCAGAGCCGGTTGGCACGGCGGGGCTGCATGGTATGTAGGCGGAGGTACCGGACCTTGTTGGTGGATGTCAGGATGCTCACTCGCCAAGAGGCTTTAGTCTCACCCAGCACCAGTTGATGTCGGGCTGGCACTCCATGCGGGTATGCCAGATGATCTGGCTACTCTTCTCCCCACCACTAACAGCTGCAAGTACACACGTGGGCCGTCCCACTCGTCGCCATTGTGGTGTCGGGCCTCAGGCCCACATGACATGAGTAACTGAGACGGACACCAGGAGATTCGGTGCAGTAACTGGCCATGAGCACGTGCGCTCGGGCCCTTTGATATGATATGATATGATAGGCATTTGTATAGCGCGCTACCACTCCAAGGAGCATCTTGGCGCTTGGATTCATATGCTAAGGATGGTAATATTTGTTGTTCTCAGTTGTCAGATAAAAGATTTAAGCAAGTTTTAAACAAGTGTGTTACAGACTGAGTCTGCCAGTCTATAAATCCATGTTTTAAGGAATTTCCTAAACTCCAGTTCAGAAGTGGTTGCGCGAAGTTGATGGGGTAGTTTGTTCCACGCCCTAGCCCCCATAACTGCCAAGGATTTTCCTCCTTTTGTTGACAATCTGAATTTTGGGACAATCATCAGATTGGCTGTTGCGGATCTAAGTGCTCGAGTGGGAAGGTATCGGTTGAAGTTTTTATACAAATACCGTGGGCCATGCTTGTGGAAGGCCCTAAAGGTGAGCGTTAGGACCTTGAATAGGATACGTTTCTGAATAGGAAGCCAGTGGAGGGCATCCAACGCAGCAGAGGCCGATGATTTTCTTGACCATCTGAAAACCAGTCTTGCTGCCGCGTGCTGGACCATCTGCAGTCTATGCAGGGCAGATTTATTT
The DNA here is from genome assembly GCF_964261635.1 of Lissotriton helveticus. Taxonomy (NCBI): domain Eukaryota; kingdom Metazoa; phylum Chordata; class Amphibia; order Caudata; family Salamandridae; genus Lissotriton; species Lissotriton helveticus. Next base: position 436,205,065 of record NC_136070.1, on the reverse strand, counting down.
GCCTCTGCATATAAACTATTGCAATAATCCAGTCTGGATGTGATCAGCGCCACTGCGACAGTGCGTCTGGCTGATAAGGGCAGGAGATCAAAAAATTTCCTGAGGCCCTTAATGATGTTAAAGCATGAGCCAGCCGCTTCTCTTGCCTGCTGTTTAAAAGAGAGGGTCTCATCAAATGTAATTCCTTTTATTACCCGGGTCACGTCACTCGTGACGCCGGTGGTGGATGGGTGTGGGGTGTGTGTGCCCACTCCCATAGGGGGAGTGGGGTTTAAACCAGTGCCTGGCGAGACACTAGAACGTGTCTCGCAGGACACTACAGCCACCTGTGGAAATTGTACTCACGGGCCAACTGACAGGCCTTGAGGATAGCCTGCAGAAATGGAGGGTTTGCAGGGGCTGAGAGCAGCTGTTCTGTATAAAGCACACTAATGTCTTTCAGGTGTAGCAGTGCCCGAGAAAAAAGTTAAATAAACAAACAGATAGGTAAATACATTAATTGATGTGTTTGCTACCACCGTTGTCCAGCTGTTAATTGATTCGAGTTTCTTAATAAAGGAAAAATATATTTTATCTTTTGGCTCCCTCTTGTGGTTACTTATATATATACATACAGGGAATATTTTAACATTGCTTTGGATATTAACAAACCATGCTGTACAGGCACTAACCAATCAAACTACTTGATTGCTCTGCATTCTAGGGATCTTTAACACCAAACCTCAATGCATTCCAGGTGCTTTTACAAATCCAGCAAAACGATACCACATTCCTAAGAACATGTTTCCACCATACTTAAATGGATTCTTTGGATAGCGGCCAAAATACTGTACTACAACTTAAGGAGACTATCTCACTACACTACTTCATAACCACCCAGCGTCACTCCCTGCACACTAGGAATCTTAACTAATGACATTGCATTGCATCCTCAGTACACTAACCACCCACATTCTCTGCGCCTTAAAATAACATTCTATGTTGTGTACCATAAACTCTAACCTATTTCGGTGCTCTGCATTCTCTGAACTTTAATCCAACACACTGCATTTACATTCTAAGGGCAATCACCTACCACATTGCACCACATCATAGAAACACGAAGGCACCACACTGTTATATTATGTTATGTTGATTTGTATAGCACACTATTCACCTTGGAGGGTATCCAGGTGCTTGACTGTGCTGAAGGTACATAAACCAGAGCACCACACTGCAATACATCAGGTGGATTATAATACATTGCATTCTACTGCTTTCTAGAGACTCTGATGGACTACACTGCATACTTAGAACACTAAGCCAACACGCTACACTACACTGTATGGTCACTGACCCAACACACTTCACTGTAACATGGAGATACAAACCAATGACACTGCTTTCCATGCTAGGGACACCTAACTACCATATTGTTATATACCCTGGCGACAACAATCAACCACACTGAACTACATACTAAGGTCTCTAACCCATCTCACAGAAGTGTGTTCGAGGGAGATATTAACTCACTGAACTGCACCGCATCTATGAAAATGTGGAAGGGTAAACATTTTTTGCAATGCTAAGTGTTGCATCACAACGCAGAGACAAGCGAGAGTTGTCTTGCATGAGAGTTACACTTAAAGGGAACATTCCAGTACTGTCCATGTGTAAACCACCCAATAATTGTCATTTTGCAGAAATGACACATATTGCACTTTGAAAAAGAAAACAATTTTTCCTTTCCCATTGTTTGCAGCGGATTTCATTATGTGCTTGCTCTTCACACAGACCTGGTCGCTCCATATTAGTTGCTATGGAATCCTAGGGCAGTTGGCAGTGTCCCGTCCTGTCATACCCCCTTTGCATGCATTAAGGGATGCTGGTGTTACATTCCGCAAAGCCATTTCACAGTGTTTCTACATCACCTTTTAACTTAACAACGTTTGTTAATCACATTAGCTGTATATGTTGCTTTGCATCACCTAGGTCCACTGTGCATTATCAGTCGGGCTCCCGGTCAGATAACCTCCCCCCCTAAAACGGCCGATTGGGCCATTCAGAGGCCGCATTTCTGGACAAATAATTACGATTTGTCTGTAGTATTCCCGCCTTGTGAGTCTGAAATGAAAAAGATTGAAGGGCTAAGAGCCTCGCAAAATCCTAGGGCTGAAATCTTTGTTTTGGGCCAATCACACCAATGGAGCATGGTCAGTGAGCAGGAAAAGGATGAGATCCAACAAGTAATACTGAAGTGCTTCCATGGCCAACTTAATAGCTTAACAGTCCTTCTCAATAGTAGATTGGTGATTTTCCTGCAAGAGTTTTCTGCAAACTTACACCAGTGGAGGTAACACCCCTTTCACATCCGACTGAGATGATAACACAGCTACCAGACCACTACCTGAAGCGTCAGTCTGCAGTACAAAAGGTTTTTTGAAAATCAGGGTGCTGCAAAACTGGGAGCCGGCACAAAATGTTTTTAAGAAGTTCAAAATGTTGTAGCTGAGTTGCGGACCATACATTAATCCTGACAGGTTCGGTATGCTCAAGGAACTATGGGCCAGATGTAGGTAATTTTAATTTACCACCTCTTAAATACCAAATCATACCAAATCGGTATTTAAGAGGTGGTAAAATAGAGGGGGGGAGATGTAGGTATTTCAGATACGGTAAATACCGAATGGTTAAGATTCGGTATTTACCGATTCTGTAAATACCGATTCGGTATTGCCCATTGATTCCTATGGGCCTTGCAGCCCATAGGAATCAATGGGCAATACCGATTCTGTAATTACAGAATCGGTAAATACCGATTTTAGCAAGGGTGCAGGGGGTGTCACTTTGACACCCTCTGGCACCCCAAAAATAGGCATGTGCGCCATGTGGCACACAGACATGCCCTAAGGGCATGTCTATGTGTCACATGGCACAGGTGTACATGCACACATGTGCATGCACACCTGGATTCGGTATTTTACCACCCAATTGGATTGGGTGGTAAAATACCGATTCTTAAAGCCCTGTGGCACTCTGACATGTGCCAGCTACATCTGCATTTACAGAATCGGTATTTTACCGAGTCTGTATTTACCGATTCGGTAATTTTACCGAATCGGTAAATACAGATTCGGTAAAATACCGATTCTGTAAATGCATGCCCTACATCTCAAAATCCAATTACCGGTCGGTAACGGCCGAATTCGGCCGTTACCGACCGGTAATTGGCCACCTACATCTGGCCCTATATCAAGTTAGTGGGACTAACTCTGAAAACGGAAGAATAAATCTCCTGTAATATGCAACCAATCCTAAAAAGGATTAAATATCTTTCTTTGTAGAATGTCGCAGGATATTTCCAATCACCATGACTTTATCAACTTGGGGACGAACAGTTCCCACCTATATTTGATATCCTAAGTACTGAATCGTGTATGTAACTAATGTATTTTTTGGGGGGTTGACTGTAATCCGAGCCTCCTGGAGGGTGGCAAGGAGAGAACATAAATGATGAATGTGTAGTTCCCAGATAGGATTGAAAATTGCAATTTCATCCAAATATGCAGCCGAATATTGTCAATGCGGTCATAAAATATGATCTATTTGCCTTTGGCAGTGGCGGCTCCTCCGCTAAGGTGGAGGAGCATTGCCTCACTGCTCAAAAGGAAAAATAAAATGGGCGGGGCTAGCCAGAGCAGGGGGAGGGGTTTTGCTCTCCTTAAGTGCTCATGACTGTTTGGCCAGCCCTCTTGAGCAGGCCCAACTGTCCTGACAGCCTGGGTGAGGAACATTCACAGGCTCCCTGTCCCCATCTGAGCACCAAACCCCATTGCTTAAACCGATCATGAAGCTGCATCGCAGCATTGTGAATAGATATGGGGAGCCTGTGTGCCCATGTGCTTCCTGCTGCCGGCCGGGACTGGAGACGGAAACATGAAGAGGAAGAGGACGAAGGAGAGGCGATAGCCAGCCATTCCAGGTAAGTCCTTTTCTTTTTTTTTTATTCACCCCCCCACCTTGCCCCACCACCCCAATCTGGTAGCAGTCAATACTGACTTTTGGGAAGTAGCAGGGGCCCCATTAGGTCTAAAAGGAAAATCCTTAAACTGATACAGAACCAAAGTTTTCAGCTTTGGATTTTTTCCTTTTAATCATACCCATTTCTATCTCTTCTTTCTGGAAGGGAGCTTCAGTCATCTAATTCGACTCTGGCTTCTTCAACTCTTCTGACAGTAATAGTTGATTAAACTTTGGATGATTCAGGCCAATTATTACATCCTCAACCAAACTGGGGATGACACCTACCCTGGTAATCCCTACCTCCCCATCTATGGCTTGGTTTACCTGAGCTGTGGGATAGATCTTTTTATCCTCATGCACACAAGTGATAGTGACCTTTTTTAGTTTCAGTATCTTTTATGGCTCTATCCACCTTTGGTTTACCACAGTAAAAAGGCATCATGAATCTAATAATAAGTTAACTTGCAGCCTGTTCACAAATAACTGCCTCCTATAGGCTTCGAAACGGATGTCCCATGCACAAGACCTGTCCTTTAGTAAATCCAATCTCCATGGGTTCTGTTACATGCAATTTCTGGGGGCTATTTCTTGCAATGTGTCTTCTTTCAGCACAACGAAAACACTTGCATAGTCCCTCCTCCTAATGGTTTCATTTGAGTCTTACTTTCAGGGACCAAATATAGTCTCGGTTTAAATGGGATTTTCAAGAAGAATGAGGACAGGGGACCGCTGATATGAAAAAACTAGTTCGATAGCCACATTCACAGTTAAATTCGGATATGGTCAAATCCATATCCAAGTTGCACTATTTATGACAACTGGCCCTTTAATCTTAGGTGGTGATTTCAACTTGGTTTTTGACCAAAAATTAGATAGAACTTCTAAGGCGAAATACCATGCTCCCTTAAAATCACTTGCCATCTTAGACGTCCTAATGAAAGATTTCACTCTAGCAGACGTTTGGAGAAAAAAATACAAAAATAAATTAGGCTTCACTTTTTATAGCAAAAAATACAAGAATTACTCCAGAATAGATCATCTTCTAGTAGATCAGCACTTACTTAAGGACATCAATTACCTTTCCTTTACACCTACAGGCTTATCAGACCATGCTGTACTGGAAGTGGTAATTGAATTGAATATAACTTCATTAAAACCTAGGTGGACACTGGAGAGATCACTTCTATTAGATAATCAATTAAAAGAAGAAGTTAATGAAAAAACATCAGAGTTCTTCGCGATGAATTTAGGATCTGCCTCCCCCCAGGTTGTTTGGGAAACATATAAAGCCTATTTGAGGGGAGTTCTAAGTTCCCTAATGAGTTATAAGAGAAAGAGCATAAAAATAAAAAGAAGGGAAGATTTGGCAGTAATAACAAGAAAAGATCAAGAATTACAGAATGCAATTTTAGAGAACTCCAGCAGAGTACACTTGATAGAGAAGGAACTCATCGATTTACAGCTTCAATTAAAAGTATCGGAGGAGAGAATTCTTAAAGAAAAATGGGAGTCTAGTAGATTAAAAAATTTTGAGTACGGAGAAAAATGTGGAGCTCTTTTAGCCTGGAAAGCCAAAGAAGAGAGAACTAGAAATAACGTCAAAGTCCTATTACAAAGACAGACAGGAGAATTATTGGAAACAGACGTAGAAATCAGAGAAGAAGCAAGATCTTTTATGAGAAGTCTCTATACTGAGGATAAAGATCCTAAGGGGGAAGAGTTAGAATCCTGGCTGATAACAAAACATTTGCCGCAACTACCTGAAACAGATAAGGTGTACCTGGATAGTGAGATAACAGAAGGGGAAATCCTGAGTCAATTGAAGAAAATGAAAAAAGGGAAAGCGGCAGGCTCAGATGGGTTGCCAGTGGAGATCTATTTGGATAATAAAGACCAATTAGTGTCTCCATTAAAGGAACTTTTCAACCTTTTATTGATTCAGGGTTTCTCAGCACCTCCCTCATGGGGAGAAGCCATTATAACGCTCATACCAAAACCAAATAAGGATGTCAAAAGAATAGAGTCTTACAGACCTATTTCTCTGCTGAATACAGACATGAAGATTTACTCTGGTATTTTAGCAACTAGACTATCGAAGGTTATTAAGTCTATAATTCATCCTGATCAGAGAGGTTTTATCCCAGGGAGACAGTTAAATGAACTAACTTTTCAAGCAATAGGAGCTATAGACTACGCCAACGTTAAAAATCTCCCACTGGCCCTGGTCGCCATAGATGCTGCTAAGGCCTTTGATCAGGTCAATTGGAAGTATCTTTGGGCCTCTATGGCGGCTTTCGGGTTCCCTCAATTGTTCATAAAGGCGGTTAGATCCCTATATTACAACCCAAAGGCTAAGGTTTTAGTTAATGGAATTCTATCTGAATGGTTCGATATATCCCGTGGTACCAGACAGGGTTGTCCCTTATCCCCTCTCCTGTTCGATGTTTATATGGAGCCTTTTGTTTGTGGGATTAGAGAGGACAATATTATCCAACCTTTTTTGCTCGGAAATCTGTCCTTGAAGGTGGCGTTATACGCAGATGATCTTCTTTTATATACCTCCGACCATTTAGTAGCAATACCAAGGTTATTTTATTTATCAGAAGAATTTGGGAAACTGTCAGGTTACCAGATAAATAAGGAGAAAACTGAGATCATGGGATGGAATAACAACGTACCTATATTAGGCGCTAATCAGAAAATGAGGTACCTGGGAATTTATTTAACCCAATCATTAAAAGACATTACATCACTCAGTTGGAATATGGTGGTTAAAGATATTAATAAAACATTGATAAGATGGGGAAACTTGCCCCTGAATATATACGGTCGAGTTAACCTCATTAAAATGACTATTCTCCCAAAAGTGACTTTCCTATTCAACTGCATCCCCTTATCATTCTCACTGAAAGATATTAATACCTTGCAGGGTAAAATTGGATCATTTATATGGGCCTGTAAGTCTGCAAGAATCGCATGGAAGAAACTGAGGAGGGGTTTAAGTTTAGGAGGGCTTGCCCTCCCAGATCTCCTGTCATATTGTCACGCATTTCATTTCAGAAATTTTAGGATTCTTGCAAATAAGTTAGATGCATCATCACAGGGCCGCTTGTTTCAAGCCTTATTAACTGACTTACCCTATGACCACGATTATTTTTTGTTTAAATTTGGAGACCAGAATTTTTTTTTAAAAATTTGCCTTAAAATCCTATCGACCGCACTAAAAAACTGGGGGTTCATCAGGAAGATATTTGATATCCCATATTACCATACATATACCCCAATTTGGGACTCTCCTGGTACACCTTTATGCCTCCAAGATCATCTGTCACAACCTTTGAGAAATGCTGGGTTAAAAATATGGGGTGATCTTAGGAGGGATTCGGGCCTGGTGGACTGGAATTCTTTAGCACAACTTACTGATGGGCAGTTAACTAGGTTCAAATACTATCAACTATCTTCCTGGTGGTCCAGTCAAAATATGCAAAAAGAGAAAGACACAGATATTTTTGACTATATAGGAAGGAGGGGGAAATGGGTAAAAGAACTCTCATTTTGGTATAAACTGTTGATCAAAGAAGAAGAGAGTAAAACCAATTCAGAGGTTATAAATTTATGGGGTCATTGTATACCGGACACTCCTGATGAAGTTAACAAAGTATGGTTAGATTCCTTTTTGTTGTCATCGAGGCTAATTAAGCCAGCAAATTTAAGACGTAACCATATATTTACGGCCTATAGAGTATATTGGACTCCGGCCAAACTGAACAAGATCACACGAAAAAACTATTATTGCCCCCGATGTAAACATAATGCAGCTGACGATATTCATATCTTTTTAGAATGTCCAGCCATTCAAGACTTTTGGAAAGCGGTTATGGATTTTTTGTCTGATGTACTATTAACGACTATTATTTGTTCCCGTAGACTTGTTTTTTTCGGTTTATCGAAAGATTATGATATCAATAGTCCGGACTCACAGTTTATTTTTTATATAATAATCATTGCTAGGAGACAAATTTGTATGGAGTGGAAGTCAGTGTCTCCTCCTCGCTTTGCAGAATGCCTGAAGTATATAATGGAAGTCTGTAAAATGGATTTGGCTGGTCGAATAGAGAACATTGAGAATGTTTGGTCTAAACTGGTGGTCTGGATAAATAGGTGAACGGTCCTGTGATTATGCCAGAGGTTGAGTCGGTCTTGTCCTCCACCAGGCCTAGGGCGCCCAATATAGGCTTGGAGGAGTGGGATAAGGAAAGCAGCCTACCTCTGGGACTTCTCTGTATGCTATGATACTGTCTCCATGGCGGACTCGATAAATGACAGTAGAAGAGGCATCGGTGAGACCCATCTAGAGCAAATATATTCTGGTGGCAAATATGAGGACAAAAAAAAAAATAAAAAAAAAAAAAAAATCCATGTCCAAGTGAACCCCGGTAATTCATGTAGCAATTGTTCTATTTTGGAAGCAGTTGGTTGTAACCTCCTGTTTCACAGATCCTGTATTCGATAAAATAAGCCCTGAAGAGTATCATCAGTTCCTCCTCTCTCCTGTCAGAATTTGCTTCTGTAAAACTCTGTATCATACGCCAAGCATTCCACAATAGATTTTTTTATGTCAGAATAAGGAGTAATTCCCGAAGGGCTTTGCCAGCTGATAAGCCAACGGAAGCCCCCCCCGATAACAGTTGAGCTATACATTGGTCCCAATGTTCCAGGGGCCTAGCAGCGATGGAAGTAACACCACCAACTCATCTGTACCGCCAAAAAGACCTCCTTCAAAGAACTCATTGACAACAACACACACAACAGCAAAGTGCTCTTCAACATCGTAAAGGAACTCTCCAACCCCAGCTCCAACTCTAACGACATACCGCCATTACAAGACCTCTGCAACTCCCTAGCCACCTTCCTCCACCGCAAGATCGCAGACATCCACGACAGCTTCAGCAACCAGGCCCCCCCCCCCGACAGACACCTCAGACTCACAGCCCCCTAGCCACATCGACATCGACTCCCTGCTTTCCTGGACCCACGTCAACAACGAAGACACCACCAAAATCATGAACACCATCCACTCCGGTTCTCCATCTGACCCCTGCCCACCCCACATCTTCAACAAAGCAAGCTCCACCAACGCACCCCATCTCTGCAAGATCATCAACAGCTCCTTCGAAACCGCCACCTTCCCGGAAAGCTGGAAGCACGCTGAGATCAACGCCCTACTCAAGAAACCCAAAGCTGACCACAAGGACCTCAAGAACTTCCGGCCCATCTCCCTCCTCCTGTTCCCGGCAAACGTCATTGAGAAGATCGTCAACAGGCAACTGACCTCCTTCCTCGAAAAGAACAACATCCTGGACCTGTCTCAATCTGGATTCCGCAGCAACCACAGCGTCGAAACAGCCCTCATCGCAGCAACCGACGACATCAGGGTCATGATGGACAATGGAGAACCTGTGGCCCTCAACCCCCTGGACCTCTCAGCCGCCTTCGACACGGTCTGCCACCACACCCTCCGCACACGCCTCCACAACGCAGGGATCTGCGACAAAGCACTGGACTGGACCACCTCCGTCCTCACCGGCAGAACTCAGAGTGTCTGCCTCCCCCATTCCACTCTAAAAACACCCCTCAGGGCCTTGAGACCCTCGCGGGTGAGTTGTGCACTCTACAAATGTACTGGTTGATTGATGATTGAAGGGACTCTCTCGAAGTTAGGAAAAAAAAGCCAGGGTCTTCTCCCACCTGATATTTTTGTAAAACGATACTAGTCACATTGGAATGTACTTTTGCATCTGGTATTGCATCTGTTTTTCGTAATGGACCTGTATCTTGTACTTGCTGTTTAGTATCAATGAGGGTGGCTTGGGTTTTTAAGGCAGACTGTACAATTTCTCTATCCTGCTGTGCTGTCTGAGCCTTCTGCTTCACAATTAATTATAAGTTATGTTGACCCTCAGCCAGTTGCTTGATTTTATTGAAGAACCCGATTAACCCACTTACTGGGTCTCATCGGCGGGGGAACCGCCCAAGCCTTCCATACCCTTCATACGTAGTAAAAGGAGACACAGGAGCCTTCGTCTGCAGGAGGAACCCAGATTTATTCAAATAGCCCGGGCTATGGAACAGAGTCCCAAGCTCATCAGAAACAAGACAGAGGAGGCTGCTGCTTTACTCCGCAGGTTACAAGCCTTTTTATACTTTTTCATTCTGATCTTTTGGGTGTTAGTTCATTGTTCAATCAGGGCAGTGTTTGCAGTTGATAACCAGATCTAGACGATGTTTGTAGATGGTGACATGGTCAAGGCTTGGTACACAAATCATTGTTCACTCAGTTTGATCAAAGCCCGGTCTTTCAGATCATTGTATAATCACACTGATCAAGGCCCAGCAGTCAGACCATTGTCCAGATAACCTGATCACGGTGTCAAGGATGTTTACCAGGCTGGGAGCAGAAGATGGAAAACAAATCATATACACAGGGTGTGAGTGTCTCATGTCTTTCTGGTGAACTGCAAAGAACGGGGGGGGTTGGGTGTGCGACAGTTCCTGAGCAGAAATGCAGGCTGCAAGATGGTTGTTGTCGTGTTAGTTAGATTTTCCTCAGGCATCAGCAGAAACGACCAGGTGGGTCGTGTGGAAGTGTTTGACACGAGATGGCAATGAAAAAGCAATGGAGTCCCGGTACAAATGATGCCGCTCAGAAGAACACTTATCCTCAAACCCTCCTTTTGCCATTGAGTGGCAAATACTTTAAGAAATGTCAATGTTCATAAGGCCATCGGTTTCTTGTTGGAGCATCATCATCATATTGGTGTTGTGAATGTTAGAGGGTGGAGGCTTGATGGTCTGGACACACATTGTACAGAGCACTGGCAGACACTAAAAGCACAAACAGCAGGAGACCAGGACAGTTACTCCCAAGGCAAGGAAGATGAGGATCCTCCACCCCCACTGGGAAAGGAGGCCCCAGATCCAGCCTGTGAGGGACCAGTTGCCTTCATCCAGATGAATTTCGGAAGAAAGGCGATGTAGACGTTGGATGGCATCGTACACTGCAGGTGCGTTGTTTGGGATGTACACACAGCAGCTGGAGCTGATCAATTTACACACACCACCATGATCAGCAAGGATGACATCTAGGACCATTCTTTTCTGGAGCATTATGAGGCAGTGCGCCTGCAGCTCTGCAGTGATGTTACTGTGATGGTGGCTTTAAGGACCCTGGTCAGTCCTCGTACAGCCCGACTGTTGGCCATGGGGTCCCAGAAAGGAAGGAAACCTTTAAAGAAGTCCCCGGTTTCCTGACCTGCTGTATCCTCGGCTGATATGACGCCCCTACGTGAGCGGCGCAGAGCGCCCTTCATTGACAGGTGATAACCTCCATGGGTAGAATACGTTGGTGGAAGGAGGAAGGCCAGGTAGCGGGTACCAGACCAGTTACGGGGGAGCCAAGTGTAGGCGGCAGTGCCACAGATGAAATAGGTGTTGGGGGATGCCACTAGCCTCGGAGGAGATGTAGAGTTTAAAGCTTTTGTGATATCACACGTACTGGTACCAACTTTTTAGTCCCTAGGCCATGAATGCAGACACAGCCTTGCACATTTATGACATTCACAGTGTCTCGTTCATCAGGCAGTATCCTTCTTGTGCGGAATCTGGAAAATGTTTGTCGATTAGTTTAAATGAATACTATCACCTCACCGAGTTCATCGGGGGATAGTAGCGTTGTGGATGAGCTGGTCAGGCAAAAAGGAGCATTGATATGGCCAGATCTGTTCCGCCAGAAGTCATCCCGAAATGTTCCAAGGGCAGAATTGGCAGTACCATTGACAGTGTAGGCCTCCTGTATCAACATCCACCATGCAAGACAAGACCCAGAGATGGAAAAGGGGTAGGGAAAGAATGGGACAGGGTGTATCATGGAATGCGGCATCAGTCCACAAACCCAGCAGTTGGAAGTGTTCATGATCAGCTGGTGATGATGCAACATTTGGATGAAGGTGTTATTGAAGAATTCTGCACGGCGGGGTAATTTGTGGGCTGGTAGCGTGAAATACTGGTGTTCTGCAGGAGTCGGGGTAGGAGTTGGTGAGGTAACAGGGTGGTAGATCAGTAACAGCCAACCAAGGATAGACAGTATGAGGGAGACAAACAGTGTTACCACGGTGGCCATGAAGCATTTACTATGTCGGAGACTAACATATTGTTTCTGGATTCTGGTGTTTTGAGCGGCAGCCATTGTGCTAAGCCAGGGACCTCTAGTGGCTGTCTGTGATTGGTGGTTGCTTCACTGGGCGCAGGAGCCAAGGGCCCTATGGCGTACCTTGGTCTGATACACCAGCACTACTCTCAGCTGGGGAATATCACAGCCATACAGCCTATAGGCACTTTTCGAAGTCAAGGGCAAGCCTTCCCTCGGGGGCGCAAGTTATATCGGTCAGAAGTAGGGACAGTATGGTGGGGAAACAATTGTTCTTGGTGTTTGAGCAGAGTTAAGGGAGGGTTCCACCCTTCCTTTCAGTATGCTGTCACTCTGCTTCCGTAGATGTAGAATGCAGTCTGGCATCGCTGAATGGGACAAACATCGGGACTGTTTCTGTTTCTGAGTCTCCTTGCCCTTCCCTCACCCACTGATCATAGGGGAGGGGCTGAGGCACACGCCTGCAGTGCGACAAATGCACCCAATTCTTCCGACCTTCTACTTTCACGGCGGTGCGGGTGGCCAGCAAAACCTGACAGGGCTGTGTCCAGCAGGGCTCGAGGCTCTTAGTCCGTTGAAAGTTCCGGATCAGGACCCAGTCACCAGGTTGGATAACGTGTCCTGGGCCCTCGCTTTTGTCAGGTATGGCCTCATGCACCTGGTGATAAAGAGTATGAAAGGTATTAGTCAGACTTACAGATAATCAGTTAATACAGGGTATTCAACATCAGACAGTTTCTTAGGCCATGGGACACCCCATACATTGGCAGGCCTTCCGAACACAATTTCATGGGGGGATAGTTCTATCCTGGTGTGGTCCGTTGTTCTTTTGGACAGTAGGGCTAAGGGCAGAACATCAACCCAAGTGACACCTGTCTCTGCTACTATTTTGGCTATTATAGTTTTTAGGATGCCATTGTACACCTCCACTAGACCTGCTGACTGGGGGTGGTTAGCTGCATGACATTTTTGTTTTATACCCAATGCTGTACAGACATATTCCATAATTTGAGCCGTAAAGTGTGTCCCCTTGTCACTCCAGACCAAGCGGGGCAAACCAAATTGTGGGAGGTAATCTTTTAATAGCACTTTGGCGGTAGTGATAGCGATGCAGTCTTTGACGGGGTAGGCCTCCACCCATCTGCTGAAGGTACAGACCACCACTAGTACATATTTCAAATTGTTACATCGGTCCATCTGGATGTAATCCATTTGGAGGACTTCAAAAGGGAAGGTAGGAGGAGAGAGTCCTCCCTTAGGAGTAACTGTGCCTTTTCAAGGGTTATACATTAGGCAAATCATGCATGTTTTAACCAGCTTTTCAACATAAGCTGGTATCTTAGAGTTGTAACAGTTTACATATCCCTTTTGCACTAATGTGAGCAGGACCATGGGCCATTGTAACTACTGGTAGCACGTGACTGTCAGGTAACATCCATTGTCTTTCCATAGTTGTACGGACCCAACAACCATAAATTCCCTCCTTTGCTAATTGCTACTTCCACACCCTTAGTTCTTCAGGAGTAGTATGGGACTGAATATCAATCACACTCTGTACTGTGTTTTCAACCATGCCCTCCTCTGCCACCCACCTAGCGGGACCTCCTATATACATTCCTTCCCTTTTCCTAAGAGCTGTTTGTCTGGCCGTCTGGTCAGCCAGGGCATTGCCTTTCCCAACATCATCTGTCACTTTCTTATCGGCCTTACATTTTATAATGGCCACCTTTCTGGGGAGTGTCAGGGAGTCTAACAATCGGTGAATTAGGGGGCCATGTTGAATCTTGGTCCCATGGGAAGTAAGGAAATTCCTTTCTTTCCATAACCTCCCGAAGTAGTGAGCCACCCCGAAGGAATATTGGCTGTCAGTATAAATATTTACCGTCATCCCTTTGCTTAACTCACAAGCTCTAGTGAGGGCCACTAATTCTGCTGCTTGAGCAGAGCACTGCAGAATCTGAGCTGTTTCTACTACTCGCTCTAATGTCGTGAGGGCGTAGGCGGCTAAGGTGTTACCATCTGGCCCTCTGAGACATGATCCGTCCACATACAGTTTACCTTCTTGTTCTGCTATCGGGGTGTCCTGTAAGTCAACTCATCCCTTCGTCTCCTCCTCTGTCCTTAATATGCAGTCATGTGGGTCTAAGCAGGCATCTTGAGCATCCAGTGGGAGTAATGTGGCGGGGTTTAGTACAGTGCATCTTTTGATGTTAATGTGGCTGGCACAGAGTGTCAGTTCATATCCTGTGAGTCATGCGCTAGTGAGGTACTGTGTCTTGGTGTTATTAAGGAGGGTATCTACAGAATGGGGGACCATCAGAGTCAGGGGGAGTTCATGACGATCCCCGCACTCTGACGGACCATGAGGGCGGCCGCAGCGGTCGCCCGTAGGCATCTTGTGAGAGCCCTTGCAACAGGATCTAAGGTGGCTGAAAAAAAGGCACATGGCTGATGGTGACCTCCGAACATCTGGGTCAAGACAGCGCATGCACAGCCATCTGTCTCGTGTACAAAAAGAAAAAAGAAATCTTTATAATCAGGAGTACAGAGGACTGGAGCAGTACACAGAGCCTTTTTTAAATCTTGGAAGGCTTGTGCATGCTCTCTAGTTCATGGAAAGGAACTGTCTGATATGTCTTTAGTGGTGAGGGCAAGAAGAGGTTTGACCATGGCCGAAAAATTGGAAATCGACTGTCTACAGTATGAGGTTAGGCCTATGAAGGCTTGCACCTGCTTTTGTGTTCGTGGGGCCGTCATAGCATTGATAATGGCTACACGATCAGCGGTGAGCTGCCTTCCCTCCTTCGAGAGGAGATGACCTAAATAGGTCACCTTCTCTTGACAAAACTGAAGCTTTTTCAAAGAGACTTTGTGATTATGGAGGGCAAGGTGGCGTAACAAACAGAGAGTAGCTTCTTTACATGCTGGGGCAGAATTTGCAGCAATGAGGAGGTCATCTACATATTGTAATAGTGTGGAATTATCAGGGAGTTCCAAGGAATCTAGTTGACTTTTTAGGGCTTGACTATATATACTGGGGCTCTCGGTGAATCCTTGAGGGGCGCGGCAGAATCTAAAGCTCCACCCACCAAGGGAAAAACCCCAAAAAATGTCTGCTGTCAGTATGTATAGGAATGCTGAAAAAAGCATTCTTCAGGTCTATGACAGAGAAGTGCGTTGCGTCAGAAGGGACCATCGTTAAGAGGGCTGTAATGTCAGGGACAACAGGATATTGGAATATTGTTATTTTGTTAAGGGCTCTCTGGCCAATCACGAATCGGTATATTTTAGGGGAGAGAGCATCTCCATTTGTCTTTTTAAGAACGGGAATAATGGGACTATTACAGATATTGCCACGTGTTTCCTCCACTACGCCCTTGTCCATTAATTCAGATATTATTGTTAAAAGGGCCATTTCTCCTTTCGCGGGCGGTCGATACGGCCGGAGACGGGGGAGTAGTGTACCTGGCTGGATGCGTACCACCTGAGGGGTATGCTGAGACACCTACATCAGTGTCTGATGATGCCCAGAGGGAGGATGGTAAAGACTGCAACTCTGGTGGGAGGGGACCGGACAGATACATATAGGAAGCTGCGGTGGGAGAAATTGTTAGGGATACACCTTGGGGACTACATTATATGGTCGCATACAGAGCTTTCAGTAAATCCACGCCTAACAAGTTTTCACTGCAAACTGTAGTAAGGACCAAGGGAGCATCAACATGTGCAGGGCGAATATCGAGGGGAAGGGGTTCAGAGACAGGGCTGGTCACAGGTGTTCCTGCAAAACCCACGGAGACATTCATATTGCCAGAAAGGCGTGCCTCCGGGACTGACAGACGTGCAATAGAAGACCTGGTGGTCCCAGTATCCAAAAGAAAATTCTGATCGTTCCCCACAACTGATATTTGAACATACGGGCCCCTTTGATCCACTGTAATTTGCACTCTGGTAATACCCCTTTCCTGGCTGTCCTATGCTTGGTAGGACCCTGTCTCATCAACTTCATCATAATCATCATTGTTATAAGTGCGTGTTGATTCGTACCCATCAAACATATTGGCCGGGCGCTGCTGGATGGGAGCGTCATCCCTGGGCCTGCGTTCTTTATCCTGTGGATGGGGCGGGCCATGGTCCCTAGTCGGCCTCCCCTCATGGGAGCGCGAGGCCGAGTCTTCCCGTATCGGATGTTTTCAGCTAACACAGGACACTCATCTATCCAATGGCCGTACCCCTTACAATAAGCACACTGATCTGTTTGGAGGGCTCCCGTACGTTGAGGGCTGGTGGGGGTAGACTGGCGAGCCCTCGGAGGGGGTTGGGGTTGAGGTCTGAAATTCCCACGGGCATTGGGACCTGGGGGAGGGTAAGCCTGCTGCAGAAGTGCCTTAGTCTTAAGATCGCTAACCTTCTTACTTTCCTTGTCTCTATCTTCATTCTCCCTATTCTTGTGATATTTTGCCATATCCAAGATACCGGTCATAGTTTGGGCAGACCACGTACTTTCAACTTTCTTAAGCCTGGCGGAGATCTCAGGAAGCAAGTTTCTGACAAACTTATCGACAAATACTGGGCCAGAACCTGGGGTCCGGAGATCCAAACCACTATGTCCCTTGTATTCTGTCTCAAAACGGGTAAAAAAGTCAGCCACATTCTCATCTTTTCACTGCCTACAGACGTTTATTTTATCCCAGTTAATGACAGTTTCCGGCAAAAGTGTTTTAATAAACGTTATTATTTTACCGGACAAAGTCAGGATGGCAGCTTCTAGTTTAGTCCCTCCTACCCTTGCTTCTTCCATAGCCTCTAGGTCAGCCCATTTACCTCCCAACGCTACTTCATGGTCAGTATGTCGAATTTTGTCCCAAATATCAGTGGGGACAACTGTACCAAAAAGTAAATCCATATCCTCAAGAACGAGAGTACCTACAGATATAATCTGACCTAATTCTCTGTAAAAGGCAGCCGGATTCTTCCGGGGATCTCGTAATTGTCCTTTAAACTGCATTACTTCTGACCTTTTCCAAGAAACATGAACCCAAAGCCTGCGCCAGTGTGCCTCAACTGCCCCTCGGCCATTATTTTGGGCATTGGTAAGTGCATTAACAAAGACAGGGGCCGCCTCTCTCATTGGCATAGCTGTTTCTAGAGGGGTGTTGGGAAAAGCGGTCATATCATGGTAAGCCATTAAAGAAGACATAGTGCCAAACATCCCCTCTCCCTGAACATCGCCTCTTTTTATTTGCGACCTAATGTCCATTAATCCGGTGGGTATCTGCATGAGCGCATTCTCAAATCTTTGCATGACCAGGTTACACATGTATTCAGCCCAGGTGGTCTGTTCCATAATCGTCCACTGGGAAAAGGTGGACCATATTTTTTTAAAGGCATACATATTACTGTTACTTATCAAACATTCACACTGTTGTCTCTGTAGGTCATTTTCTCGAAGGGATGAAAAGCTGACTGCAGAGCGCAAGGAGGCCAGTCAGGGGGAATTCAACAATTTATATAAATTATGCTTAACTGTAGACCACAGGGAAGTAGGAAAAGGGCGTGTAGAGGTAAAGCCGCAGGGGTTGGGCGGATGGAGACTTGTCATTCCCGCAATAAGGACAGGGTTAGCGGGCGTGGTCGGTGTCATAGGAAAAATCAAGAGGGTTGGTGTGACAGGGAGAACAGTAAGAGGGGCAGTGGGGGCAGGAGTGGGCTGTGGCGGGGGGACATGCGGGGTGTGAGGCATCAGGGCAGGGTACATTGGGGCATATGCAGGAGGGCTTTCTAGCATGGTATCAAGCAAGGAATCACCTTCTTCTCCCCCTTCCATATGGCCCTTTCCTTTCTCCTCACGAGCTGGATAACACTTTTGTACCGGAGCCCCATGCTCCCTATCGGCTATTTCTACCGATTTTGTCATTTTAAAATGTAAATTTTCTCTGGTGTGGTCGCCCATTGACATACGTTCCAGTTTTCTTTCTTGAGCCTTCTGCTTTCTAGCTCTCTGCTCTATCTCTTTCCTACAAAATCGGACAGATTCAAACATAGACGGGCGCGTTTTTCTTTTCATTAATTGTTCCTCTAAGTTGGCAAGAACTTGGGAATTAAAGGAGCCATAAAGTGGCCACCGTAATTCCGCGTTACTCTGTTTCGTATATTTTACCCAGAATGAGGAAAACATTATGGCAGAAGGGCCATGTTTAACATACATCGTATGGCCAGGGGTCCCTTCTGGAGGAAGCGGACAAGCCGCCTCCAGCTGGGAGTCCTGCTTACACATACAACAACATAATCTCTTGAACTTACTACTGACTGGCATTCTTAAAAACAGATAACAGACACCAGCGGGTTTTAAAACTCACCTCGCTTGCTTGGCTTTTGCAAAAGTCAATAACAGCAGAATCCTACAGAACAGACACCAGCGGGTTTTAAAAAACTCACCTAGCTTGCTTGGCTTTTGCAAAAGTCAATACCAGCTTGGCTTTTGAAGAAGTCAATAACAGAATCATACAGACTTGGTGGGTGATCAGTCCACCCTTACCTTACAGGGTAGTTCTCTTCTGCAGATGTAGGGCTGTGTCCTGCTCCAGAAATTATTTTCTAGGGGACTCCAGCGAGAACGCGGTCATGTGGCCCAGACCAGGTAGGGAGGAACAGCGGGCGAGTCATTCGGCTTACCGGATTGCAAGAATCCCTTGGGTAGTCTACCTCCGTCGGAGTCTCTCCGTGCACCTCCTCACATCCACCGCGCCTGACCTTCGTGCTCGTGGAGTCCCTGTTCAGGTGCCATTTGAGGAGCCGGATTAACCCACTTACTGGGTCACAGCGGATGGGGAACTGCACAAGTCTTCTATACCCATCATACGTAGTAAAAGGAGACACAGGAGCCTTCATCTGCAGGAGGAACCCAGATTTATTCAAATAGCCCGGGCTATGGAACAGAGTCCCAAGCTCGTCAGAAACAAGACAGAGGAGGCTACTGCTTTACTCCGCAGCTTACAAGCCTTTTGTACTTTTTCATTCTGGTATTTTGGCTGTTAGTTTATTGTTTAATCAGGGCAGTGTTTGCAGTTGATAACCAGATCCAGACGATGTTTGTAGATGGTGACCTGGTCAAGGCTTGGTACACAAATCATTGTTCACTCAGTTTGATCAAAGCTCGGTCTTTAAGGTCATTGTCCACTCAGCTTAATCAAAGCCCGGTCTTTCAGGTCATTGTTTAATCACCCTGATCAAGGCCCAGCAGTCAGACCATTGTCCAGATAACCAGATCACGGTATCAAGGATGTTTACCAGGCTGGGAGCAGGAGATGGAAAACAAATAATTTACACAGGGTGTGAGTGTCTCGTGGTTTTCTGGTGAACTGCAAAGAACGGGGGGGGGGTTGGGTGTGCGACAGTTCCTGAGCAGAAATGCAGGCTGCAAGATGGTTGTTGTTGTGTTAGTTAGATTTTCCTCAGGCATCAGCAGAAACGACCAGGTGGGTCGTGTGGAAGTGTTTGACACGAGATGGCAATGAAAAAGCAATGGAGTCCCAGTACAAATGATGCCGATCAGAAGAACACTTTTCCTCATTATCCTCCACTGTTATGGGTTGTGTCATTACTGCAGCCTCAGGAAAATCCCACTTCTGCCACCACTGTAACAGGCTGCAAACTGCGAACACCCCACAGCTCTTAAGTATTAATGTTTATTAGCTTTATGTTGGGAAAATATAGTCAAAGTCTGAAAGAGTTCCACCTTGAGCTTCCTGTTTCCTGTGGTCTTGCTCTATCTTCGTGGTTATCTTCCCATTGAACTTTTGTTGAAAGTAGCGGCCCCCAGGAGAAAAAAAACACGAGTCTGTGTATTTCTCGTATGGTTGTGCAAACTGTTCATCGTCACCAGGTGCCCTTGTCACCATATCAAACTCCATGAGTGTTTAGGTGGTTAGGGGCAGCACAGTTTCCACTGTCTTTTTTTATTTATTTTTTTACAGAGTTTCATATAATGCGAACTTGACCCGAATCGATTATCAGAGCGCTTAACATAGCACCAGTTGCATTATATGAGGACACATTCATTTTTGTTAGGCACGTCTGTCTGTGCTGAGCAGTGCAACCCTTTTCAGCCTATAGTGCCTCTCCCATCCCTCCTAAGCCCAACATTGTCAAACTTTCCAACCTCTCCACCCACCCAGTGGACGTTATGATGGTCACTTGCGTGTGGCTACCTCCCTGGGTTAGGGCCGTGGCAGTTGGGACCTCAGGGCCTTCCTCCTTAAGGTCGCCGATGGTGTGTTATGTTTCTAGGTTCCTGATGACCTCCTGCCATGTCCTCAGTCTCTGTATCAGCTCTCTCTCTGTCCTAGGGGTGGTCCTGAAACCTTCTGGAATCTGTCACTCCACTCTCCTCTGCGTTCGTCACTCCACTTGCTGCTGCATCCGTCACTCTACTTTCCTCTACGTTTCTCCTTCCTTGTAGCCATTGTGGTCTCCGGTGTTTCCATCCTCCCTCTTCCTGTTGGCCCCTCCAATAAAACGCTGTAGGGAGGCTGCTTCTTGTCTTCTATACATGGCCAACGGCTAGAGTGATGCACTGTTTTTGTCTTGTCCTCTTAACATGGGCCATGTTGGATCTTAGCAGGGGACTGTTTGGCTCCCGGTCACAGACATCATCCCACCATGGGAAGATCTAAATGAGAAGCATTTCAGTAATCAGTTGAGAGATGAACTGTTCAGCAATGCTGTTTCTATATTATGGCCACTGTAGGAATATGCATTTTGATTGCAACACAAGAGGTCCCAAGATGGTGTCTGACCACAGCAAATTGCTTCCAAAACTGACCAAGTTGCTTGGTAGGTAAATGTGGCACATGGCAAACTCTGATTTTGACTGGGGCTCTGAAACAGCTTGCACCAGAGCTGCTGTATAAACTCTCCTGTTATTGATCCCCAGGCTGGACAGTGTACATATGTAACAGAGCAGATGGGTGAATATTTGTATTCGACCGGACTCTAAACTTCCTAGCCCCTGCTTTAGCTAAATCCACAGTTCTCTAAGGTGGCATGGGTTGCTTAATACCCCTAAGTAAGATTGTAAACATAGCAAGTGTGTTTTAACAAAGTTGCTTGGATTTTAACCTGCAGCTGAGGGGGGCTATAAGAGCCTTACTACTTCATTACTGGAAAGCTGATGTACTGACAGAGATAATGATGCACCCTTTGAGATCCACAAGACAGTTTTGGGCAAACTAAGACTTGAAGAATGCTACATGGAGGGGGAAAAAGCGTGCAGCTCCACCTCCACAAAGAATGGCCTGCTACTGGTGTCAACCTCTGAGCTGGCATGTAAAAACCTTTTTGACGCAAAGTCTGGTCTGTCTAGTTGATTAGAATTTGCCTGAAAACCTATGGGTGTTTGTGTTGATCCGCCCCAGTAACACCTTCTTGGTCCAGACAATGAAAAATGGATTCAACCGTGTGAATATGTCCTCTTTCAAGAGCAAATCAATTTTGTGCTCTCATATAGTTCAGACATGGCCATATGCAAATCAGTCTGACCCTGTGCCTCATGGGAACAGTCCAGCCCGAACTGCCAAGCCATGCCTTCCCTGGACCGGAAACAAGCTTCCGGGGACCGGTTTCTGGCATTTCAGCCGTCTTCAGCCGGCTTGCTTGAATTCAGTGGCAAAGTGAGCAAGGGACTCACGTCTGAGCATACCCTGCCAACTTATGGCGGCCAAAGTGGTACAAAAGGGGGAGGTGATGGACGGAGCACCTGAACCAATCAAACACTCACACCCACTCAACAGATCTGGGTTTAATCCATCACCGTTCTTTAGCCCACTCTGCCACCCCAGTTCAGAGATGCAAATCAGACTGAAATCAGACTGACCCTGTGCCTCATGGGAACAGTCCAGTCCGAACTGCCAAGCCATGCCTTCCCTGGACCGGAAAAAAGCTTCCGGGGACCGGTTTCTGGCATTTCAGCCGTCTTCAGCCCGGCTTGCTTGAATCCAGTGGCAAAGTGAGCAAGGGACTCACGTCTGAGCATACCCTGCCAAGTTATGGCGACGAAAGTGGTACAAAAGGGGGTGGTGATGGACGGAGCATCGGAACCAATCAAACACTCACACCTACTCAACAGATCTGGGTTTAATCCATCACCGTTCTTTAGCCATCTCTGCCACCCCAGTTCGGACATGGCCATATGCAAACCAGTCTGACCCTGTGCCTCATGGAAACAGTCCAGCCCGGACTGGCAAGCCATGCCTTCCCTGGACCAGAAACAAGCTTCCGGGGACCGGTTTCTGGCATTTCAGCCGTCTTCAGCCCGGCTTGCTTGAATCCAGTGGCAAACTGATTTGCATATGGCCGTGTCTGAACTGGGGTGGCAGAATGGGCTAAAGAACGGTGAATGATTAAACCCAGATCTGTTGACTGGGTGTGAGTGTTTGATTGGTTCAGATGCTCCGTCCATCACCACCCCCTTTTGTACCGCTTTGTTCGCCATAAGTTGGCAGGGTTGCTCAGACGTGAGTACCTTGCTCACTTTGCCACTGGATTCAAGCAATCCTGGCTGAAGATGGCTGTAATGCCAGAAACCGGTCCTAGGAAGCTTGAGTCCAGTCCAGGGATGGCATGGCTTGGCAGTTTGGGCTGGACTGTTCCCATGAGGCACAGAGTCTGACTGATTTGCATATGGCCTTGTCTGAACTGGGGCAGCAAACAAATGATGGACGGAATGCTGACAATGCAAACATTCTCCCCAGTCAAAAGATCTGGGTTAAATCCATTGTTCTTTTGTCCATTAAGCCACCCCAGTTTGGGCCCAGCCATATGCAAATCAGTCTTGACCCTGTGCCTCATGGTAACAGTCCAGACCAAACTGCCAGGCCAGGTCCTCGATAGACCGGAAACAAGCATCCTGGGACCAGTTTCGGGGTATGTCACCCTTATTCAGCCAGGTTAGCTTGAATCCAGTGGCTCAGTGACCAAGGGACCCACGTCTGGGCATACCCATCCCACTTAGGGTGAAAAGTGTTACAGCAAACAAATGATGGACGGAATGCTGACATTGCAAATATTCCTTCCATCATTTGTTTGCTGTAACACTCTTATAGCTTACAGCAGTCTCTTTGCAGCCCCTTTGGTTGCACCCACGCCGACTCAAAGCATTGATAAATATGGACTTTTCCATCCAGAGGAGAAGCACTGTGAAGAGTGTTCCTGGCACTGGAACTTTCATTGTTATCTTGGCAAATGCACCACAGAGAAAGAAGCTGTAACACATGTTGTGGTATCGTCTTAATAGAGAATACTATTTTTGATCTTTCTGGACCAGAATCCAGCAGCCCAAAGCAAAAGAGCAATAATTGTACTGCATCAAAAAAAAGAGTCTCTTTGCCAGAAAATATCAACATCTCTGTGGTGTCCTGCCAAACTCTAAATACAAGGTGGGGGTAAAGTCTTTGCCATGTGCAAACAGTTCGCAAAGGGATCAAAATTCTGAGTGAGGCAATAATTACAGTAACCAACAACTTTTCCTTGGCAAATTTTAAAAAGTCAAATCTTCCAAAATATACTGGGGAAATTTGTGTTAAGTTCTGATACTGCATGTTATTACTGATTTCCCAGAGAAATTCTCAAAATGAGAGATATTTACTGCACTCAGCAAAATGCCACACTCTGGGGTGTCAGCATTTACTTGCTGTAGTAAAGACTTCGCCCGTTATTCCCCACCTCGTCGTAATCAGGGCCAGAGTCAACCCTGGAGGGCGTGCTAACTACGGGGATTCCATTCCTTTACTTTTCCGCTAAAGGATTGTTTACTGTTGCGATATTGTGTTTCCCTTGTAGATCAGGTGACTGGAGAAAGTAGTGTTGGTCCTTCTTAAGTCTGGTTTGACAGCGCAGATGTCTGCAAGATGTATTATTACCTCTATGTTTCTCGTCCTCTACCTAGTCATAACAACATGAGGTAGTATCCAACCACAGACAGGCTAATAATGCATGAAACGCTTATTGACCCAACTCTGCCTTCTGCTAGTGGCTATAATAATTTAGCCTTAACTTATCACTTCGTCTTTTGTTTCCTGTCTACGGCAGGATACCGGGGACACAGAGATGACTGCCGGGCTTTCACCTCACATGAAGTTGTTGCAGGCTTTCTCCGTTTTCCTGGGCTGTGGTGGCACCTGCGACCATTGTGGGAGCAGCAGGAGTTGGGACGCCTGTATAGTCTCTTTAGACTCAAGGTGGTAGATTTACAAGCCCCTTGCGCCACTTTTGCGTCACTTTTCCCATGTTAAAAATGACACAAAAGTGACGCAAGCAGCTTGTAAATTTGCCCCAAGGTATGTGGAAAATAATTCTTGGGAATATGTTTTCTCATGCTGTCATGCCACTGGAAGAACTGCCCTGATGGGCTCACATTGTTTCCCTGGTGCGGCTTGTATAAATATTTTAGGAGCTTCACTCTGCTTTGTTTCTTTCGGCAAGCGGCTTGATGAGCACAGTGTGTAAGCCGTGCTGGTAATGCAAAGCGTGACCCAGAGGCTTCACCAAGGTGGTGGGACCCCTGCTGGCTCACCTTCATCTTTAGGGGATCTCAGTGTTTCCCTACCTGGATGGCTGGCTACTCCAGACACCATCTCTTCAGGTAATGCAGCAACATTTGAACTTGACCATACTTACACTAAAGAGCCATGGCTTTCTTTTGAATGTTCGCAAATGCAAGCTCCAGCCCTCGACAAGGAGAACATTCACAGGGGCAGAATTTGACTGCTCTGTGCAAAGTGTGTTCCTGCCACAGTCCAGGATCCAGAGTCTACAATACCTATTGACATCTATTTTGTAAACAGCATTTGTGAATGTCTGTATTTACATGCTTTGGCAAATTAAAGCTATAACTATTGTCTTTGCCAATGTTGTAACAATAAAAGAGCTTTAAACATAGATACAATTGTAAATGATCAGTATTTTTTTTTTTTTTAACGAAACATATTTATTTTTCCCAGGTACTAATCAAGCCCGACCAAGCTTACCTTCTAAAAGCAGACGGAATAGGGTGGATTTAGGGTGGTACGGCCGTAAGCGAAATACAAAAAATACTTTTAAGATAAAGTAGTTTTTTTTGGTGATGACTGCAATCTTTGTCTACTCCCATTGGAGTGCTGGCAGCTTCTTCAAGGCCCTTAATAACCTATGACAGCCAAAGACTGAGATTTGCAAAACTGCAAGGTGTGTGCGCGCGGGCGTTTGTTTAGTGCAGACATGTGTGGTTGTTAAAAAATAGTATTTGAATTTGAAATAATGATGTAACTTGTCTTTTTACCATTTTACAATATCTGATCAGTAGGTGGCAGCACTGTCTTAAAAACGAAAGCGCTATAGCTAACTTTTCCACGTACATTGTTTCATGTTTTTTTTGTATGAGTAGACGAGTGGGTGCGCTTCACCGTTATCGTTATTATTCCATGTTTCAGTGGAAGGAAAAACAGGCATTACATATATTCAACTTTATAGGGATTGACTGGCTCCCTTGCAGAAGCCAGGATCAAATTCAAGATTCTCGGCCCTACTGTGGCCTAATGGGCTAGCTGCCATGCAAGCATGCTTTGAGATGTGTCACATCTTAATTGCTCATCAAGGCTGCAAACGCCATAGATCGTAAATGCCTACCCAACGTCTAAATGTCTAACCATATACTGTACGCCAACTGTAACCCCAACGGCGTTATAACATGGCCAGTATTGCCTTCATTCTCTCTGTACTGATTATGTAAAAAAAATTCTAATAAAAATCGTTTGAAATAAAAAAAGAATTATATGGTATTGAAGTGCAAGGGCCATAGTAGCACACATTATAGCTTGAGTGAATCGAATAATGAATGAATGGGATAATATATGTAGCACACTCTTCAAAATTGCTTTGCTGGGGCAGATAAAAAAAATACACAGAAAGAGAGCACATTTTAGTGTTTTCTGAAAGTTATAATAAGCATTGGGTTCTGATCTGAGTAGGGTTTTGAACAGCATTAGAGGACAAGACCAATAGGAAGGCAAATTCACAGCGCTTTTTGTAGAGCGGAGAGTCAAAGCAGGGTCGGATTGGTAACCAGGGCACTCTGGAAATGGCCGAAGGGCCTTCCCACTTAGGACGACATGTGCAAAAGGAATAATCGATGGACAGAATGTTGGACAATGCAAACATTCACCCCCCAGCCACAAGGATCTGGGTAAAATCCATCATTCTTTTGCTCACCACACCACCCATGTTAGGTCCCCCCAAGGGATGTATGTCATTAGATTGCATACCAATACCACGCTTGCCATTACAACACGGGTATTACTACGCGATGTAATGACAACGACATGTCATTACCTCGCATACATTTACCACGGCTATTCTTTTACCAACCATGCCATTACAACGCAAAAGCATGCGTGGTAAAGCTATAGTCGTGGTAAAAGTTTGCAAGGTAAGGGGCCCACAGCACTGGCCTCCGGAGATGGGTCCTCTTCCTACTCCAACTACGAATGCTCGTAATCTTGGAGTCCTCCTCGACAACCAACTGTCCTTTAAGCAGCATGTAGTGAAAGTATCCGCCACCTGTACCAACATCATTAGGTGGCTGAGGAAAATTAGGTGGATGCTGCCTGCTGACACCCTGAGGACGGTAGTCCAGGCGCTTGTCATCTCACGCCTGGACTACGGGAACATCTTACTCTTGGGTGCCAGTAAGGAGGTAACTAGGAAATACCAGGTGGTACAAAATATGGCGGTTCGCCTTATTTGTAACCTTCCTGTTAGAACTTCGACCTCGTCTCACATGCGCAACCTGCATTGGCTGCGTATTGAGAACAGGACTAAATTTAAGGCGTTGTGTCTCATGCACAAAATCTTGACTGGAACAGCCCCCAACTATCTATCTGTTTTAGTGCAGCGTTATGTTCCATCTCGCGCACTCAGGTCCTCTACCCAAAATAAAGTGAAAGTACCGCGAATCAGGAGAGCCAAAATGGGTGGTCGGTCTTTTTCTTTGCTAGCCCCCTCTCTTTGGAACTCCTTACCTTTATTTCTTCGATCGGAAAGGTGTTTTCTGACCTTCCGTAAGGGTATCAAGACCTGGCTATTTGATATGTAAGCTTCTGCCTTTCTGTCTCCTTACCTTGTGTTTACTTTAGCGCCGGGAAACCTCCGGGTAGCTGCGCGCTTAATCAAGTGTAATTATAAATAAATAAATAAGGGACTCTACTCTACCCTACCCTACACACTAATATAGTACCCGTACACAACCCTTCCCCGACCCCAGTCCTCTCCCTACAATAACACTACACTACCCTACACGGCCCCGACACTACCCTAAAACACTACACACATACACTGCAACACTACCCTAAATCCTAATGCACAACACTACTCAAACACTACAACACTATCCTAAAACACAATACACAAACTCTACAACATTACCCTAAACCTTAAACACTACAACACTACCCTAAACACTAAAACACTACACTACGCAAACACTACTAAACTACACTAAAACCTAAAACACTACACTACCCTAAACCCTAAAACACTACACTACACAAACACTACACTACCCTAAACCCTAAAAAACTGCACTACACAAACACTACTACACTACCCTAAACCCTAAAACACTACACAAACACTACTACACTAACCTAAAACACTACTATACTACACTAAACCCTAAAACACTACACTACCCTAAACCCTAAAACACTACACTACACAAACACTACAACACTACCCTAAACCCTAAAACACTACACTACACAAACACTACAACACTACTCTAAACACTAAAACACTACACTACACAAACACTACTATACTACACTAAAACCTAAAACACTACACTAAACAAACACTACAACACTACACTACACTACACAAACACTACTATACTACACTAAAACCAAAAATACTACACTACCCTAAACCCTAATACACTAAACAAACGCTACAACACTACACTACACAACAAAAAGACACACTAAAACGTTTAAAAAAAACACACAAACATTACAACACTACTTTGACACTACCTTAAACCCTAAAAAAGTAACCCCCACCCCAAGCTCAAACCCCCTTACCTCTCTCCTCTCCAGCGTCGCCGTCTCTGCTCCCGGTTCCTGCTTCCTCCTTACTGCTTGGCACACGTCGTTGTGCCGCAGTTTCCTCACAACGACATGGATAGCTGCCGCCGCAGCCATTACACATTACATCACATGCGTTGTAAAAGCGCATGTGATGTAATGGTATGCGTGGTTTTTATCACGCATTGCAACATCGCATGCCTTGTCCCCTTACACTGCGCTGGCACATAAATTGCTACCTAGCACCAATGCAGGCACCCTTGCACCATGGTGCAAGGGTGCCTGCATTGAAGTCAGGTTGTTTTTGTGCGGGAAGGGACACATTTACACCCAGTGCTTACTTTGAGCTAGTGTTTTCTGGTGCTCAGCACTGGCACTTAATCATCAACACCTGCTCTTGAGCACCAGTTAAGGCCACATTCATTTATGGTGGGCAAGAGGGGATTAAGTGATTTGACCAGAATCACAGGATGTTGAGCCGACGCCAAGACTCCAACCTGGTTCCCCAGCTGCGAAGTCTGCAGCTCTTTCCATACTTTCATTGTTAGTACTTGGTTCTGTTTTAGGTAGCGCTCACAGGAGAAATCGGCTGGTGCAAGCTGCCTACTTAAAACCTGTGGCTGTTTTTTGTTACTGACCAGTAGAGCGCAGCAGAGAGCTGCGAACGCCAGACGCCAGTGAGAGCACAGGTAGCGTTCGTGCTCGGAGGAAAGCAGAGCGGAGATTACCGGAGGTTGTGGCGGCACCCCCCTTCTCACCCCCGCCCCCCCCCCTTTTACCCTTGCAGTTTCGGTGCTCCGGACCCTCGGTGTGTGCCGCGGAGGAGCCGCAGCCGAGTTTTAGAGAGGTCGGGTGGTCCGAGTCGGGGCGAGAGGAGGAGCCCCCGCGGATGAGACCTGAGAGCCGAGGTGGGACTGCAGTGGTAGCTGACAGAGTGAGCGGTGAGCTGGGCGCCACAGTAGCCGCCACGGGAGCCGCAACGCGGGCCAGATACCAGCTGCCAGTGATTTGCCAGCGATTTGCCACCCGGGTGCGGACCGGTTGCCAGAAAGTTGCCACCAAAAGAGTGGCATGGCGCCTCTGCCCAGCGCCTGTCGCTCCTGAGTGGAGAGGAGAGGAGTGGAGAGCTCTGCAGCGCGGAAGTGGTGTTTGAAGTGGCGCTTGGAGCCGAGTTGAGCGGGTTGAAGCGGCTCCCCTGCTCCCTCACAATTGTAGCAGGTGCAGGTGAGGACAAGTGACAGGTGAGCGAAGGGGTTGGAGCTGGTGCTCGCAGGCGGGGTCGTCGCAGCCTGTGTTCCCCGAGCCACCATTTGTCCTGTAACAACGGAAGTGCGGGCAGGTGGAGAGGTGTAGAGGAAAGAGGAAAGCGGACCCACCGTCACTTGGGAACATCCCCTCAAGGTGATTGGCTAGAGCTGGACATTTTTCTTTGCCAGGATACTTTGGTTAGGAAGGAAGCAATAGGGGATCACTGAGGGTGACGGTAGTGGGCAGTGGGGAGTGAGCCGTGAGAGCCCTCGTGCAAGAGTCTTGGGTGGACGGAGCAGAGCGGAGCACGGAGGAGGACAACGCGGCGTGCAGCATTGCAGTATTGCAGTATTGCGGCAAACCTGCTCACCCGACAGGACTTGTCAGGTGGGAATCGATCCCCTAGGGCCCCCACGGAACCCACGAAGGGCAGAGAAAGCAGGCGGGGGCCGCACTAGCTGCATCGGAGCGGAGCAGAATGGGGCGGAGCCGGAGGTGAGCCACAGTGGTTAAGGCTTCAGGTTCACCTGTGAACAACAGGAGCAGTGCTGCCCCCAGGACCCGGCAGGAACCATAGGGCACTGTTGAGTTGAGTGCCTTTCAGGACGGTGAGTTGCCTGGCTCTGCCACAGGAGTAGGGGACAATTTGCTCGGCCCACGTGTGGGCCCATCGTTGGCCCTTTACAGCAGAAGGAGCAGAAGGAGCCAAAAAAATAGCACCGAGCACCGGTAGATTGGGAGTTATAGAGGTAAGAGGCTCGGGCCCTCGCATGCTGGTGGCGAGGAGCTCAGAACATTCATTAACAAACTGTGACCTAGTGACCAAGTTGGGACAGCAGGGCGGGAGCAGCAGCGAGCCCGGTAAGAGAAAAAGCAGGGCCCATTAGGGTAGTGGTATACATACAACAGAAGTAGCTCTGAGGAACTCAGAACTATGAGATCGGGGAAAATTAGACAAACGACGACAACTAAAAGATCAAAAAAAGTCAAAACAAGGAAATCCTTTGAAGCAGCCCCATACACAAGCCTGAAGGGAGTAGATTCAAAAGTAAGAGCGAGACTAGTTTCAGTATCCACTCCACATATAACAGTAGTGAGTCCAGACAGGAAACACGGGATTCAAAAATTCTTTTTCTTAAAAGACCCAATGGCAGCAATCTATGCTTCAACAGCAGAGGCCGCCAAACTCCCTAGCCCTATCCTCCCAGACAGACAAAATGCTCCTGCAATCCTTGAAGACGGAAAGCAAACCATTATGAACTCAATGTCGGATCAGCCAGTGAGTAACCTTGTTACGGTAACAGCGCAGGTCCATCGGAGTAAATGTATCGCAACTACAAGGGAAATGAACAAAAGTGATCAACACAAGGGAACTAAGGGATCTAACGTGGAACATATGGAGGTACAAATAAAACGTAAAAAACAGCCCAGTAACTTAAACCCTGGAGGAAACTTAAATGAAATGGAATTTGGGGACGACTCCAAGGATGGTCCTTTAAAATTAAGCGATTTGCAAAAGCAGAGAGTAGCAGGGGCAGACCCTTGGCTAAACTCTTTCTCCATATCCAACGATGCAAATCTACTTGAAATTATGGAAATAAACACACACAAAAAGAAACCAAAAGGAATTGCACGCCACCAGACAACCATCCAGGAGCACAACAGAGCAGGCTGGGAATGGCGGCATCAACCCCACGAACACACGAACCCAGCATCGACCCACATGGGATAACATTAAACGACAGTATTACCCCAGTGCCGAAAGCAATCCAACTGAATTCGTCAGCACCAATAACAATATCATCAGTCAGCATCATAGATCATGTACCAGGGGAATCAGGGAATTGTAGTGAACCACTCCCCAGCATGCAGTGGAGCTAGTCTTTGCTCGGCTCATTAGATCGAGCAATAAAGGCATTGAACTTTCAATCCGACAAAATGGATGTACAAATAGACCTTATAAACCTCATTGCCACGCACATTTCCAGCATTAATTCCAAAATGGATTTGATTACATCCCTATTAAAACAAATGGGAATCTCGGACCAACAAAGAAATACAGATAAACAACACCCCGACTGCGGATGTGGGAAAATAATAGAGAAACTGGCAAGTCTCCCCAATATTTTGATGGACATTTTAGAGGTGGTAAAATCAACAAAATTAACTAGTAATAAAAAAAAAAAACAGAATACGGAAATTGTAGACGGGACAGACACGAAGGAACCCAGAACATGTAATAACGTAAACCTAAGCCTAGACAGTGAAGGCAAAGGAAATCACGAGCAAGCGGAACTCGATGACCAAGTAGACATTACAGTAATACCACTGGAAACAACACAGAATGCCTTTGAGATTTCTCCGTCCATGAAACTCACAAAAAGGCAGAGAAAACGTGCAAGGAAGGCCAGGTTGAAGCATAAAAAGCAAGAAATACCGATTTCAGGAAAAACATTTCCAATTTTTGCAATCAAAACATCTCGAACGAGAAAAAATGTTTCGTTGGAATCATCACCGGGCGGGCTTGTTACAATTAATTCAGCTCAAGTGAAGCCCTCTGAAGAACTTAATAGTGAGGAGGAAAGTTCTCGCATCACCGTTTATTCCACCTCTAATTTGCATATAAATAAAAAAAAGTTAAAGCATTGCCCGGTTACAGAAGTAGAAAGACCTGACATCACGGGAATAGACCAGAACAATGCTCCCTGTAGCAAAAAACATCGAAACACAGATAGAGGAGACAAAGTTACACCTCTGGAAGAGGAAAGTATCACCAGGAACAATCAAGGAAACAGGGCCGAACCAAAAAGCAAGAGGTGGACACAGGAAATAAAAAATAGCCCCCACTCCGAGCATAACTTGATAAAGGTCATTACAAGAGGAATGGAACGAAAATGTATGCTCTCCACCACGGAACTGGAACTCGACCCAACAGGGAAAAGGACACTAGATAACCCAGATATGATTGCTAAGAGGGCTCACGGAAATTACTTGAACCATGTCCCCAACAGAGTACATAATTCACTGACAATTAATCACTCGTTATCTCCGAAAGAAGAAATCGCACAAGTTCCCAAGTATTCTCAAACGGAATCAGATGCATTTGAACTAAAATTGACATTTGTGCCGGAATATGCAACCAAGGGAAGGCAAGACATTTTGAACCGAGGTAACCTGCTAAAGCTGTTTAAAGCCGTTCCAGAATTAAACGGAATCACCTCGCAAGATTTAACAGCTCTCGAATTTCAACAACAAGGGTCAAACCCTGATATTGAACACTCAGTGACAACATGGTCTTCAAAGGAAATAGTGGACAAGATATTCGCAGTAAAAACAAGATTCGGAGCCTGGGGAATCACACTGATGCCGCATAAATGTCCAAGATATCCCTACCCCCTCCTAGACAGTTCAAAACACACAAAAAAGGAGGACTCACTCGGGAAGCACCAGGACACACGCATACGAGGAGCACGATCTACTACACCAGTCATAACATTGTCAGTGAAGGGGGCCACAACATCAGCAAACGCGCACGAGAAGAGAAGCAGAATATTGGACAGGTTGGACTGGTCATGGCTGCCAATGGTACTAAATAATAAACATACCTAACCAAGAGGCAACACTAAACGTAAGAGAAGAGAAGCTGGTTGTTACCACGGAGGGAACAAAGCATGACAAACTTTCGATCTGTTCCTGGAACGTTCACGGGTTCAAAGATATGGACCAGGACCACGAAACACTAGCTTTTTATCAACAATTAGATATAATCATGCTTCAGGAAACCTGGAACCTAACTCCAGTTGCAATCCCTGGATTCAAGGAACACCATATCCTCGCTGAAAGATTTTCAAACTTTGGTCACCCGCGAGGAGGCCTGTCACTATACACCTCACAAAAGTATATGTGGTTAACCAAAGAACTGGACGTGGGGGCCAATTGGGTACAGGTGATTAAAATCTCTGGAATATCTACTTCAAATAACCCAAAGTGGGAACTCCTACTAATGAACGTTTATGTACACCCTGAGAGAAAGACCCAGCAAGAAAGATACTCCATTTTAATGGCCCTGATTAAAACTTTGCAAAGATCTTATGCACACTGCCCTATGTTCATCTCTGGAGACTTTAACAGCAATCTCTTAAGCAAAGATCAAATAAAAGGAAGGAGGTTAGGGAACCAGGAAGGCCGAACACTAAGGAAAAAGATAAAAGATCTGGGACTGTCCATCTTGAATGGAAAAGCAACGGGGGATACTCCTGCGGCAATAACATATTCGAGTGGTAACGTTCGATCAAAAATAGACTTCACCATCGTCAGTAACGAGTTACTCACTTGCATTGACTCCTTTTGTATCACCCAGCGCACAGAAAGCGATCATTTTCCTCAAATAACAATAATGTCTAATTCCATCACATGGGCCAAAAAAATTAACTCCCTTATACAACCCTCCGAAAGGTTTAACTTGCGGAAACTGAAATGGCGAGGGGGAAACCTGAAAATTATACAAGAGACGGTAAGGGAGCTTGTGAGCAAATTGGGGTTACAACTAGACGAAGATCGTGTAAAAAACTGGGAACATTTGGTCCACGCAATTACCAGACAATTTCCAGCACCATCTGGCAGTCAAAGAAGATCCAATTCCAGGAGGGATCCCTGGTTCAGTAACAATCTGAGAGATCTAAAGAGCAGGATCTCAAGAGAGGTACGAATTCAAACCCAAGTGACAAGACTAGGCAATAAACCAATTAAAAGTAAATTGAAAGAACTAAGGAGCCATTACAAGAAAACATTGAGGCACGCTAAAATGGCTTACAAGGAATCGATTTGGTCAAACTTACTGTATGCAAGTAAATTGCCAAGTAGCAGGGACTTTTGGGGCATCATAAATAACCTGAATAAGGGAGCAAGACTCCGACAAGAACCCGGAATTGGAGCCGAAGCGTGGATTGAGCATGTGGGGGTTATGTATTCCAGTACGGCAATAGGGCCCATTGAAGGGTCGCAAGGATCAACTTTGGTAATGGAAGAAAGGAAAGTAAAATCGAAGCGGGGAAACCTGGCTCCGCAAAACCCATTACAGGCAGAAAATGGCAGTGATCAAAACACCCTGACGACCACAAAACAATTACGCGATATCATACTAAGGCTCAAAACCGAAGGAGCGGCAGGTCCAAATGGTCTCCCCAATGCATTCTTTAAGGATGACCCAGATTATTGGTCGACGAACCTAACTCCACTCTTCAACCGCATCTTTACACACAGCGAAGTCCCTGACTCATGGAAAGGGACCATAATACATCCTATATTTAAACAAGGTGACCGTCGAAATCCAAGTAATTACAGGCTCATATCCTTAATTGATGTTGAGGCCAAGCTCTACGCCTCCTACCTCCTCGCCCAGCTGCAGGAGTGGACGGACGACAACAATATAATTGCATACTTTCAAACAGGTTTTAGACAAGGGATGGGCACTATAACAAACCTGGCAATCCTTGCAATCCTAACTGAAAAGGCGCAAAAAAGGAGAACGCGATTGTACGCATGTTTTATTGACATAAAATCTGCCTTCGATCGAGTAAATAGAGGGAGACTCTGGAAAAAGCTAAAGGCATGGGGTTTACCGAATCAGTTATTAAATGCGATTACTGCCCTACACAGCGACACCTGGGCGAGAGTAAAATTGGGCGAAGGTCACCGTACGACAGCGAGCATCGACACGCAGCAAGGATTAAAACAAGGATGCGTGTTAGCACCAATCCTATTTAATTTGTTCCTCTCAGACCTTGGTAAACACATGGTAGTAGCTGACTGCCACCCACCGATAATGGCCAATAAGCAGATTCCCGTCTTACAGTATGCGGATGATATTGTTTTATTAAGCAAAACTCCCATCGGCCTTCAAAGAGCTATCAACAACTTAGTATCCTACCTGGACCAAGAAAATCTGGAACTTAATAAAGGAAAAACAAAGGTTGTCCGTTTGGTGGATTCACACAAAATTAAGTTCAAATGGACAGTAAAAGGGATGAAGGTTGAAGAGCAAGGTTCATATAAATACCTCGGTATCACAATAGGACAGGGTACATCCTATAAGGAGCATAAACTTGTTACCAAAGCAAAAGCACAGTCTCTAATCTTTGCTTACCAGCAACTAAAAACTAAATTGGACTGCCCAAATAATAATCATCTTCTAAAAGTAATGTCAGCACAAAGTATGCCTACTTTGTCATACGGCTTAGTCACCTGGTGTGGTAAAGAGGTGGAGCTACTCAATGATCTCCAGACAAGGATCTATAAAGCCGTTTTTAATTTGCCAAAGTCAGCCTCTCCATCTCAAGTCCGGCTGGAATTCGGCCTTCTAAATCAAAAATTTCGGAGCATGAGCGGGTTCCTAAAGCTCTGCAACAAATTCCGATCTGCAGAACCAGATTCAATGGACAGACTATGTTGAGAGGAAATTAAGCCCCAGACAGGTCTGGACCCATCAAACTTATGGGGAAGTTACCTGAGAACCTGCCTGGCTGTCCTTGAAATACAAGCAGATTGGGAAAAAAGTCAAGAAAAAACAACTTTTAGTAAGGTGATAAATGACGCAGCAAAAAAGAAATCCTTTCTGGAGGACAAAATTGCAACATCTAAACGTAGGCACGGTTGGACAATTATTTCTTCCTACAAAGTATTGAAACCTCAAGCCTACCTAACATCCCACTTTAGCTGGCACCTAAAGAAGTCTTACATAAACTACAGGATGGGTTTGCACGCTTCGAAAGATCTACGGCCGTCTTGGAAACAACCCAAACAAACACCCCAGTGTCGCCTGTGCAGCTACCAAAATGAATCCCTAACTCACCTTTTTTGCGTTTGTCCAGCAGTTACGGCTTGGAGGAGATATTACCTAAGACCTATCTTTATTGAACTCCAAATTCGCACATGTAGGCAAGCCGTTATACGCTGGATGGACGGCTCTTCTATTATCCTGGCCTGTCGAGGAGTGAAATACCTGACAGAAGTTAAAAAACTGTTACTCAAAGCTGATCAGGAGGGGATTAGAGAGGTCTGAGCAACTGGATATAGTCTTATTTGAAATAAGTTGTGCAATAAAAGGACTAAAAACTAGACCTCCTTAGTAAAGCAGGACTAAACTTTAATTGTAAATTAGTCCTACTCAGTAATGCTGGACTAAATTTCATCTATTGTACCTTTTTTATTTTTATTTTTTAAATATTTTATGTGTTGGTAGAATCCTCACATTGTAATAATAGGATATAGTATTAATGTAGCATGGTTTTAATTGTGGATGTAATGATATTCAACTGTTTTAGATATTTGTAATGATTTTAATTAATCATACAATAAACTTGAAACTCACTCACTCTGTGGCTGTGTAGAGTGAGAACGCCAAGTGCAACACCCATGGCATGCCTCCCTGAGGCAGTGTGAGCCAACGCGGTCACTAGCGCTGCGTTTCCTTACACCATATCTTTGAGGCCATGAAAAGCTACACAGGGTGGCTTTCCGTGGGCTTGTAGTTTTGGGTTTGCACTGAGCCCTGCCCAAACGTCAGTAAAAGTGAAGTTATGCGGGACACAGGACTTGTAAATAAGTCCCTTAATTTTTTTATATTTTGGTCGTCACTGTTTTGGATATGATATT
This sequence comes from Lissotriton helveticus, assembly GCF_964261635.1. Classification (NCBI taxonomy): domain Eukaryota; kingdom Metazoa; phylum Chordata; class Amphibia; order Caudata; family Salamandridae; genus Lissotriton; species Lissotriton helveticus. Next base: position 436,167,841 of record NC_136070.1, on the reverse strand, counting down.
TCTGTAGTATGTTATTCTTGAAGTTGATATTCTGACATACACCTGTCACAAATCACTAACCTTGTAATCTGAATACAATAGGAATAGTGCACTTTTACACACCCCACCACACACATCACTGGCCACACTAAATAATATATTTGACATGAGTAGAAATGGGAAACGGGGAGTAGTATAAGAGAGAAAACATACACACTACCTATTAACACTTTGCATAGTTACTCTGCTCTGAAGCTCATTTTATCAGTCAATAAATACGTTAAATATATCTCTATGTAACCAACTCCCTATGTTCTTGGTATGAAACTGACTTTCTTGACACTGAAGCATAACAAAATGTAAATGACTTCTTAAGTGCTCACAATGGTCCTTGTTTATTAGCAAGATAATTACCTTAAGCTTTGTGTGACTCCTGGTGGTAATGTATTGCTGCCTTGTTTCTTATGCAACTGGAAAATAATAAACAATTATTAATATTCTGTGATTTCATAGCAACACATGTCACTTTCTCCATACCACTTGTACCTGAATTGTATATTCATATAAACAGGCTGTTTGGATGGAAATATTCCCAGCATCATAAACAAGCATGTACTCCTGCATTGATGGCCTGACTGAATATGAATCTGATATCCAGCCTTTTTGTTTGGCCCTAGCGTCATGCTAACCTAGCAGGGATGCAGTGGCATTAACCTGACTCTGATAATGCAAGGTCCAGAACCGGTGCTGCTACCTGGAGAGATACACCAAGCATGCCCTTGTGGGGAACATAGCCCTACTGTCCATGGCTAGGGTGAATTGCATAAATTGCTGGTGCAGAGTACCGAGTATTGTGAATGATTAATGTGATCAGACCTCATTCTGTGTGTCAAGGAGAGTGCAGGCTACTGGTACCTCTTGTGTAAAGTTCTGCTGCTTTGTGAACCCCAGCTCCTTGTGCGGACACACCATTAACATGTTGAGTGAGTGTAAGTGCAGTGAGTATGTGACATGTATGGTAGTAGGACCTTATGTGCATTGAAAGTCGAGAAACTTGGACCAGTTGGGTCCATTTTGGATAACCCCTGGAGGGTGGGTACCACTTTCAGAGACAGTAGGAGTATATTGACTACATTCCTGTGGCTGGAGGGTGGAGACACTGACAATGAAGTGAAGGGGAACAGAGACAAGGCTCGCCTGAGAAATTCAATTGAGGGCCTTGTGGGAAAATAGCTGCTGATTAACTCTTACTGAGTGCTAACATTTGATAGATGGCAGGAGTGGGGGGTTGGACTCCAGTTTCTGTTAAAGTTAAAGAAGTTCCTGGGTAGAGTCTGCCTTTTGTCGGTACCTAATTACTGCTTGAGGAAGGCTGATGACAGCCATGTGCAGAGACCTCATCCTTAATTGTGAACTTGTATTAGATACTCCTGCTTGGAGCCACGATCATTTCTGCCTGCTGTGAGAACAATCACCTTGCACAAAGGCTGTGTCTGAGGAACAGCCAGAAAATGACATTCAACAACCTAAACTGGTCCTGACACTTAAGACAGGGGATCCGCATCTCCTGTCTGGATAATGTGTATAAAAGTGGGATCCAAACCACCCAACTTGGTTCCAGTTCAAAATTCTTCATGACCAATGGCACTTGTGCTGAGCAGTGTGCTTAAACAACTACTGTATGACAAGGGATGGTGTCTGCACGAAAGCCAGTCTCAGAGATGAGGAGACATCACCTGAAGTTGGCGCTTTCTGTGAGAGGAGCTGAGGGTCTGCCTAGAGCCTAGATGCTTGCCTGCCCTCTGAGAGGTGGAAGGAGTGTGCACGGCCCTGAAGGAAGCGAAACTGTCTAAAAGGAGAAGCCCAGTATGTTTCTAGCATGGGAATAGCCAGAGAAAGTAAGCAATAACAAGGAAGTGAAGCCAGGCGGGGCCCATGTGTGGAGGGGTATCTTGCTCTCTCTGAGCATTCTTGTCATGAACTTCTTCAACATTTCACCAAGTTGGGAGCGTTGTGTGGGATTGGCAGGTCACTGTGAGACTAAGAGACTGGTGCTTCATCTGCTGACATCGGAATCAGAATGCTGTGCTGCAGCCAAGGTGGGAGCCCTCATCAGTCCAGCAGCCACGCCTGCGGAAGGCATTCACATGACTAAGATTGGGCTGGAGGCTGCAACTGCCACCCGGCAATCCTTCTGCACCTGGCCTAGGAAGGCCCTGTCATGGATATAATACATAAAGTGGCGGTGACAGCATACAGTGTTTTTAGAAGAGATCAATACTGTCAGCAGGTCTTTTAATCTTTGTCACAGGGAGTGAGGCTTGCTCTCCCATTTGTGTAAATTTCCACTGTTATTTGTATGCCCATAGCCTTGCACTTATGTCCCATTTTTAATTTTGTATTTTTTTTATTTTACCGAGTTTTATATAGCACAAGCTTGACCCGAAGGTATCGGGTATCAGAGCTCTTTACATAGCACCAGTTGTGTTACATGTGGACACATTCATTTTTTTGCTAGGCATGGGGAGGGGACATCCTTTACAACGTGGATTTTACTCCGCAAGGCTTTCACAACGCGTACGTTACAACTCAAGTCGTAACCACGACTTGCGCTGGAGGGCGCTAGAGGATTAAGAATAGTATATTTACTATTCCAACTCCTTCCCTAGTGTCCACGGGGACTGGTATTAGAATAGTAAATTATACTATTCTCAATCCGCGCCCCCAATGCAAGTCGTGGTAATGACTTGCGTTGTAAGGGACGCGTTGTTAAAGCACGCGTTGTTATGGTACGCGTCGTAACGTCATACATCCCACGGAGAGATTACGTGATTTGCCCAGAATCACAGGATGTTCAGCGTCGTTGCTGAGACTCGAACCCAGTTCCCCAGATTCGAGGTCGCCCTCCCTAGCTGTTAGGCCAACTCGTCTCCCCATGTGTATAAAGTGTGTACATGTATAGTGTAACATGTGGTCCATACAGTTTGTGTATGAGTGATCTTGAGTAATGGAGGCCAGTGTCATCCATTTTGGATGCCCTTGGTCTGGCCTAGCCTAAGCTGTAGGGTGATGACTGTGGCCCCAGAGTTGGAAGTGTGATGCCTGCATTTCTGTAGTGGGAGGAAGGATATCCACACACTGAAGTGAGGAGGCTGGAGACAGGGCTACCTTTAGAATCCCTTGAATCATTTTCTTAGCAAGAAGCTGCTGATTAGTCTTCTTGAGTCCTGCCATGTGGTGCATGGTAAGCATTTGCGTAGCAAGGGGGGGTGGCAGCCTCCCCCACTCTTACCTGCGGCTTCTGTGGGAATCACCAGTACCCCCTTACCTGCAGCTGCTGCGATTGCAGGAATTGCCAGCACCCCCCACCCAGCTCTTGCATGCCACGCCCCAGGCTCCATATGGTCTAGCTATGCCACTGATGGTAGGGGTGAGGAACAGAACTGAAGATTCTGTTTTGAGAGATGAGGCAATTTTTAGGTGAGGCCCTGTCCTTTTGTCTGTCGCTGATTACTCTTTCAGTTAGGCTGATGAGAGTCAAGTGTAGAAAAATCACACCTCTCTTGTAGGTGTTCTAGGTTGTAGACAGCCACAGTGCTAGGTGCTGTGAGAAGCATCACTCAACACAAATGTTGTGTCTGGAGAGCAGCCTTGAGGAGAACACTTGAAAGAAAAGTACCCCCAAACTGGTTCTACAGTTTGAGTCAGTGGATTCAAAACCCCTGTCTAGAAGTTGTGCATAACTGAGGAATGCAAACCATTCCTCATGTTCTATTAACAAGCCCTTTATGAAACAAGTATTCAAACCACAGCTCATGTCTGCCAGACAATCAATCTCTCAGAGGTGAGAGAACATACCCTGAAGTCTGTGCATTCTATTGCTGGATCTAAGGCTGTGCCCTTAAGCACCTAGAAGCCTACTTGCTGAGAGGTGGAAGGATTCTGACTGACACTGCAGAAGAGACTGCCTTGGAGGAGAGACCCCCCGCATGTTCCTGGTGAATGTGGGATGTCCAGTGAGGGCTGCTAGCATAAAAGTGAACCAGGGAGGACTATTGTTTCCTGTGGGTTTTCCCAGTCTCTCATCTTGGTTTCTGGTGGGAACTGCAATGCTGTGCTCATTGTTGGGCAATTCGGGGTTGCAACTGTGTGCCTGCCATATCCAGGAGAAGGGCTGCACCTGCATGATTTCCAAAGGTCCAGACAAGGCCTGCAACTGAATGATTGCCAAAGGTTCAGTGAGGGCTGCAACTGCATGATTGTTGTAGACCCAGATGAAGGCTGCAACGGCAAGTGGGTCAGAGGCCCGGGTGAGGCTGCAGCTGCCTGACTGTTGTAGGCCCGGGCAAGGCTGCATCTATAGTCGGTTCGATCAGGACCACGACTGCTATGACCACCCAAGCACAACTTGGGTGGCATCCGTCATCGGCCTAGATGAGGTCGCATCACCACAATATCTGAAGGCTGCTATGATGGCCTGTGCCTGCATTGGCCTCAGCTTCATGGTTCCACAGTTTGAGGCAGGGCAGGTAAACTGACAGATGAGCCCATGCCTGCCTCTAACATTCTGCATTGGTCTTTTTGGTTCTGCATGGCTGCCAGGATACTCAGGGGGATGCTGCTCATAACAGGTGGTGAACTATGACTCTAAATACGCCATCCACCCTGAGAAGGGGTAAGACTAAAAAGATGAAGCGTGCATTTGACTGTGGGCATAATACTTCACCTGAGCTTGATTCACGCTAGTTGCTGACTCTTACAAGTGAGGGGACACAGGGCTGGGGTATACTACGCAGAAGGAAATAGCACAGGGAGCAGAGTGGGTGTAGTGCCTGGGGAGAATTATTCTCAGAGACAGTGACTTATATGATCATTGGATTTATGTACTATTTTATGTACCTGTGTGAGAAAAGTACTCTGTTAGTGGGGGAGGGTATCAAAAAATGTAGCACCTCAAGCTATATTGCAAACATTGCAAATGATACGTCTGTATCTGAATTCCCTAATTGCCCTGTGTAGTATTTCATTATGCTGTGTGATTTAAATACTTTCTTTTTATCAAAAAGATTAGGACAGGGCTAGACAATAAGTTATTGCGTCTATTAGTTGACTGTTGCTTTCTAAGCTCTTGCACCCAGCACTAGCTTTCCGTGGAGCTTTGACTGCCCTCGCTACCCTGAGAGTCAAGAGGGGAAAGGACGTATAGTTTGCAGAGACATAACAGGACAGATCCCAGGACCCCAATGGCAAATGACCTCAACCACCGAGTTTGGGCCTGCCTACCCAAAGGTCGCCCGAATGAGGTCATAATCCATCGTATCTTGGTGCAAGAAACAATACGTGTCTCCACAAAAAATCCCAATGTTTAAGAAATGTAATAAATCTTTAAAATGTTCAAAGTAAATTATCTAACACAACTTGATTTCTGGATGTGTTTCTGAATTTAAAATGCTCTTCATCAAATTCTCAAGGATGTAACAATTCTCCCAACAGGAATCACAAATCCAAAAGCACTGGTCCTGGCTGCAGCAACAAGTTACACATAATGCAAGATGGCTGCCATCTTGTAAGCTCGTGAGAGTTCAAGGATTTCTGGAAAATGTTGTGTCATAGTCTGTCGCTGTCCCTTAGTTCATTCTTCAAATGTATGAAACGTTTCATCAGGCTTCACATACATTTTAAAAATACCACCAGCCTCTCCTCCGAACAAATAAGGGGAAGTTTAGAATATATTGCCCCTGCGCTGTTGAGTCAGCATCGCAAGCCTTGTGCCCTTATCTGCTTCCTGGCAACACCCTGCAGTAAAATAAAAAACAATAGAGACCGTTGATTTTTATTATGTGCTGCTGCCTTTATTTAATTAAGGTTGTTGTATTCCTGCTGACAAGTCTGTGCTAGTAAGCTTACTCCCTTTTCTGTGGCAGAGCCTGCCACTAAACAGGTTCAGAGGTAATTGGGACACCTAAGCCATCCTCCTCTTGGAAGGGATGGCCTGGGTAAGGATGACAATCAGGAGGACTTCTTTTTTTTTGTTTATTGAAAAGCTTGCAAGTACAATACATAAGCTCCACAGGGGAGCCATCAGCATCGCATCACATAGATCAAGGCAAGCATTTTGTAATTCCAAAAATTGTATCAACAATATGTAATACGAGACATAACAACCAGCCCCTGAAAAGCAAAAAAAAAACAAAACACTCCCCCGGCACTGCAAGGATGTGACATCATACAATCAAAGGACCTTGACTACTTTAGGCACACATGGAAGATAGCATGAATACATAATTTCAATTGCATTAAGCCCCAATGAGGCAGAGAAAAGAGTATGTGACGCCTCACAAGTCAGGATGACTCAGTAGATAGAGCGTCAGTAGCGCCCAGAAGTCTTTGGGCTGATATGACTCAGTGAGATCCTCCGCATAGGCCTCCAACTGCGCCCTGCAGTAAGTTAAATCTCGGATCCATTTAGAAACAGTGGGCGAACCCTTTGCGCCCCAACATTCTGCCACAATTCGCTTGACCATTAATGTCGCCACAGCAACCAGTTACAAGGTTTCACGGACTTCACATTACCCATCAGGAATATCTCAGGTATACATCGCACCCATTCCAGCAAAACATCCGTCAGCACACTCGCAACCCTGGACCAAAAGGCAGCAATCCCTGCACCTGCCATGAGAAGTGTAAAAAATCTGCGTCAGCTTTTCCACACCGCACACAGCAAGCCGTATCACGCAGTCCAAATCTATGCAATTGCATTGGAGTGTAATATAGCTGGTGTAAAAATTTATAGTGAATGATACGAAGATTACAGTTAGTAGTGAGGTGCCTAGTTAGTGTACTACAGAATTTCCAATGCTCAGGGGACAATGTGTATCCCAAACGCTGCATTCCATTTAAGGTAAGAAGGATGTTCCTCCGGCTCCCTCTCACGTAGGGACTCAGCATACAAGTTAGTATTCAGACTCTTACGCTCCTCTCCAGCCAGCACCGCCTGCAGTGCTCGCAATGTGTGAGGCTCAGCCGCATAGTTGGGGTAAATAGCCCTGACCGCTTGTCGCACCCTCACATATGTGAAGCACAGCATCGAACCGTGAGTCTGGACCGCCTGCACGTCCGGCAGCGAGCAGAACGGACCCTGTTTGTATAGGTCACCCATCCGCGTAACCCTGACCACCTGTGGTACACGCAAAGCGGAGCGCTCTTGTGCTGCCGAGACATCGGGATGCGCCTCTATTGATAACTTTGGAGCATAAAGATAATCCAGCTGTGCCCGTCTAGCAAGGGCCTGCCAGGCCCAGGCAGGGCAGGGCACTGCACTGGATTAGTTCCTGTCCTGGGGCCTCCACCACCACCCAAGAGTGCTGCCGCCACAAGCGGCAGTGGGAGTATTGCATTAGCCTCGATCGCTGTATGGGGTAGAAACCGTTGCTGAAAAAACAATAATGAGCTCATTGCGCCTGAGTGCATAAATAGTAAAGGTGCCTCAAAGCCGCCACCATCAAATGGTTGTACCAGAGTATCCCAGCTACAGCGAGGCTTCTTGCCCCCCCCAGACAAACAACACTAGGGCTGATTGCGGCACCTTAAAGGTAGAGATATTCAGACGAAAAGGAATATTTACAAACAAATATAATAATTTGGGCACAATAGACATTTTTGTCACTGCAATGCGATCCGCAAGCGAAAGTGGCAGCCGGGCCTAACGCTCAGCCCTATCCGTAATCTGAGTGATAGTACGACCATAGTTCATGGAGAGTACCTGCTCAGGGTCCCTGTGCAACCAAACACCCAAGTATTTCACTGGGTCCTGGGTCCAAGACAGGGGGAAGTCCAATTCAACCTCGTGAGTGCCATCTGTCAATGGAAACACCGTGGACCAATTTATCCCTAAACGGGAGAAGCATTCGAATTTAACGTACTCGTGAAGCAATTCCGGTAGATAGGTTGCGGGCTCATGGACATATAATAGCATGTCATCTGCATAAAGCGAGACCACTAGTGGTCGCTGCCTGTAACGCAATGCTGCAGATGCATGCAGCTGGCGCAACTTGCAAGCGAGAGGCTCCAATGCCAATGCAAAATGCATCGGTGACAGGGGGCAATCCTGCTGTATGCCCCTACCAATAGGAAAACAATCAGGAGGATATAACAGATGATTTGCCTCGGCATGTCACAGGTGCGGTCCCCGAAACTGCTCAATCACCTGTGTTTTATTTTCAGCCTTCATCAGAGCAAGGTCATGCAACCTCGAGAGGGACAACAGGAAGTCCCTCCTCCCTTTTTGTCCACCAGAATTGGGAGGAGCACACATGTGAAACATTTAGACTGGGCCTGTTAGACCTGCCACCTTTTGGCGTGGTCTCCCTTGAGTTTTTGGCTTACGACCTCCTGTTTGGATCATGTGCTGCTGGTTTAGGACTTTGAGCGCTTTACCACGGCCATGCAGTGCCAAAACGCTGTGTTTGTCATATACATACTGGTGATAAGTGTATACATGATTGGCTGACTTGAGTTAGCTGTAATCCCTTGTTCAGTGGTAAGACGTACCTAGGGCATGTAACTCAAATGCTACTCCCTGGGCCTGCAGCACTGATTATGCACCCACTGAGGTAGCTCTTCAAACATACCACAGGCTTGCCATAGTGGGGCCAGTGTGTGCACTTTACTGTTACTCAGCTTGGCATTTAAATGCTTCTTGCCAAAGTTCTGCATGTCTCTCACTACATCTGAGTACTCCCTAGGGGCAGGGTGAGGTGTAAGGCAGTAAGAGGACATGAGCAAGTACGTTCTACCTGCCCTAGTAGTAAAGTAAATTGGATGGTATGTTCAGTACTGTGAGGCCTGCTTCTCGCATTGATTAACATGGGGGATCTGTGGAAACACTATTGAACTGTTTTTCCTATGTGCAGAAGAGCAGCAGTATCTTGTCTGGTACTGATGGATTAGTAATGGCAAATCCTCTCAGATAGTGATTGTGGATTTGACATTACTGATGTGGAAATGCCATTTTGGGCAAAGTGGGCATTTTTATGCTTGTTGCTCTGTGTGCCTGTCTGCCTGTCTCCCATCCAAATCTGGGTGTTCCGGGGACAGCTACATCTGTGCATTCCTGACAGGTGGCCGTAAACTAGGGGCACTCAAGGGAAACTGCAAACCTCTGGCTTTGAGGTGCCTGCCTGGGACAGATAAGAGGGGGTGAAATTGGCACCTGCATTCCAAGGAACAATGTCCTTTCCCCACTAAAGATATTGCTCAAGCCTGCCAGGGTAGGATGGCTGACAGTACTAAATTTAGAGGGGTCTGTGTATTTCAAAGGTGGACTTTTGAACTGATCTCATCTTCAAAGGCCATTGTGGGTATAACTACTAGGGCTCTTTCCCCAGGAGTTTAGAGACGCTTTTGGGATTGGAACCTGTTGGACCTGCGATGGGCAAGCCCAGCACAAAGGGGGTAGCTTGGCTCAAGTGACAAGGCAAGTGAAGGCTGTAGTGTTAAGCCGGCTCTGACCCAATAATAACTCCTTGTTCATCCACACCAAAGAGAAGGACACCACACCACTGCTGTAGAAAAATACGATTCCTTTATATAAACGTTCTTTGTTGTAAATAGGGTTGACTGGGAAAGCACATATACATTTCTTTTGGTCATACAGTTCTGGTAATAAATAGTATTAATAAATAGAATAACTTCAGGGATGAGTATCACAATAAATATCAGAATAAATATCAGGATAAATATCAGAATAAATATCAGAATAAATATTGGTTCATTTAAATAAACAACCACATGTTTCTTCTGGTATCGCTGCCACCAATTAAATACTTTAGAATCATTACAATACGCTTCAAATGGGAAAGATAACTCTTACAGTTTATGCTGTTTTCAATGACCGTGTATACGGCTTCTCTGAGCACAAAATAAGGTTTGGGACTCTTTAATAATCACTCAGGGCGTATGCGCGTATATCTAAAAGGCAAGGTGGTGAGGGGACTCTCAGAAGCAGACGGGTCTAACACGCGTCCCCCCCAGCTGAAAGTGGGGAGAGCTATCCAACCCCTTGGGAGTCCTCAACACTAAGGCGGAAATACCTGGAGAGACCGTCTGCATTGGCGTGGTCAACTCCGGGCCGGTGTTCCACCCGAAAGTCCATTCCCTGTAGGGAGATAGACCACCTCAACAGTTTGGGATTTTCCCCCTTCATTTGCATGAGCCAACGAAGGGGTCGGTGGTCTGTCTGAACAAGGAAGTGTGAACCAAACAAATATGGTCGCAGCTTCTTCAGTGCCCAGACCACCGCAAAGGCTTCCCGCTAGATGGTACTCCACCTCTGTTCCCGGGGAAGCAGTCTCCGTGACAGAAAGACCACGGGTTGATCCAGACCCTCTTCATTGAGTTGCGATAGCACCGCCTCAATGCCAATGTCGGATGCATCTGTCTGGACAATGAACTCTTTTGAAAAATCTGGAGCCTTCAGGACTGGAGCTTTACACAATGCTTGTTTCAGAGTGTCGAAGGCTCGCTGGCAAGCCTCCGTCCAAATGACTCTCCTGGGTTGCTTTTTGGCCGTGAGTTCTGTAAGGGGTGCCACGATAGTGCCATACCCCTTCACGAATCGTCTGTAGTAACCTGTGAGGCCCAGGAAGGCTCGGACCTCAGTGTGGGTCTTGGGGGGTTTCCAGGCCATGATTGCCTCAATCTTCGCCTGAAGGGGCTGCACCGTTCCCCGGCCCACCAAGTGTCCTAAGTACACTACCGACCCCTGTCCAATCTGACATTTGCTGGCCTTGATCGTCAAGCCAGCCCGTTCCAGGGCCTGGAGAACGGCTTGCAAGTGCTGCAAGTGATCCTCCCAGCTGCTACTGAAGACAGCGATGTCATCCAAGTAAGCAGCAGAGAATGACTCCATCCCGGTGAGGATCGTGTTCACCAGCCGCTGAAAAGTGGCAGGAGCGTTCTTGAGCCCAAAGGGCATGACGCAAAACTGGTAGTGTCCATCAGGTGTGGAGAAGGCTGACCTTTCCTTGGCTCCATTAGACATGGGAATCTGCCAGTACCCTGCAGTGAGGTCAATGGTACTGAGATATTGGGCAGCTCCCAACCGGTCAATCAATTCATTCGCCCGAGGGATCGGATGAGCATCCGTTGTGGTTACCGAATTTAGTCCTCGGTAGTCCACACAGAATCTCAATTCTGGTGTGGTACCAGGTGGGGCAGCTTTAGGAACTAACACCACCGGGCTAGACCAAGGGCTACTTGAAGGTTCGATGACTCCTAGCTCCAGCATCTTAGCTACTTTGCTTTGGATACTGGCCTTCACCTTGTCAGACAGCCGGTAAGACTTTGACTTCACAGGTGGGCTGTCCCCTGTGTCCACGTCATGGGTACACAGGTGGGTCTTACCCGGGACAAGGGAGAACAGAGGAGCGAATGACCCCAAGACCTGGCGACATTCCTCCTGCTGCTCAGGAGTCAGGGTTGGCGAGAGTTTCACTCCCTCCACTGACCCATCCTTTTCTTGAGACGCAAAAAGGTCAGGGAGAGGCTCCGTGTCCTCTTCCTCTGATCCGTCAGTCACCATAACCAACATGACTTCGGGCCTCTCGTAGTGGGGCTTGAGGCGATTGGCATGTAACACCCGATGCGGATGCCGAGGGGTCTTTACGTCCACCAGATAGGTAGACTTGCCCTTCTTCTCCAATACCTCATAGGAGCCTGTCCAACGGTCCTGGAGGGCCCTCAGCTCTCCAGGCTCCATCACCCACACCTTCTGGCCAGGCTCCAACTCCACTGGGTGAGCGTTGTGGTCATACCACGCTTTCATAACTGCCTGACTGGCTTCCAAGTTGTCAGAAGCTTGCTTCCACAACTTAGCCATTTGGCTACGGAAGGCCAGCATGTAGCTCACCACATCCTGGGGAACTTTCCGGGGAGACTTTTCCCAGGAGACCCTCACCAGGCTGAGAGGTCCACGTACAGGGTGCCCGTACAAAAGCTCGATGGGGCTGAAGCCCACTCCCTTTTGCGGCACTTCCCTGTAGGAAAAGAGCAAACAGGGTAGGAGGACGTCCCATTTCCTCCGCAGGCTTTCGGGTAGACTTCTGATCATACCCTTCAAGGTTTGGTTGAACCTTTCCACAAGACCATTGGTCTGTGGGTGATAAGGAGTGGTGAACCTGTAAGTCACTCCACACTCCTTCCACATGGCCCGCATATATGCTGACAGAAAGTTGGTCCCCCTGTCAGACACAACTTCCTTGGGGAATCCCACTCGAGTAAAGATCCCCATCAGGGCCTTGGCCACTACTGGTGCAGTAATGGTTCTCAGAGGAATTGCCTCTGGATACCTTGTGGCGTGATCCACCAGGACCAGGATAAACCTGTGACCGGATGATGTAGGTGGATCTAGGGGCCCAGCAATGTCGATGCCCACCCTTTCAAAGGGGGTGCCAACGACGGGAAGTGGTTCCAGGGGAGCCTTCAGCTTCGTCCCTGTTTTCCCACTGGCTTGGCATGACACGCACGACCGACAGTATGTGTCGGACTCCACCCTCATTCGAGGCCAATAAAAGTGGGGGACAAGCCGGGCAAAGGTCTTGTCCTGACCCAAGTGTCCTGCCAAGGGAATCTCATGAGCCAACTCTAATAGGATGGCTCGGTAACACTGTGGGACTACCAGGGCCCGTGACAATCCGTGCACTGGCGCCCTGGGTTCACTGTAGAGGAGACCATCCTCCCAGTAAACACGATAGTTCCCAGACTCGTTACCTGCTGCCTGGGCTTCAGCCTGTTGCCTCAGACCCTCGAGGGTGGGACATTCCCTTTGTCCCTTGCTCAGTTCCTCCCGGGATGGTCCTCCTTCCACTCGCCACTCAGCGGGGATAGGCAAGTCCTCCAACGGAACCATGTCCTCCTCCGCGGACTCCGGGTCCACCTCCACAGGTGGCCTATCCGTCTCACGGGGCATGGACATCGAGGCAGGCTCCTCCTGTCCTCGAAATTTTCCCTCATCAGCAGCTGGGTGGGCCATTGTTTCAGGCTCCAACCCACGTGACTTCTCCTCCCGAGCAGCCGCAGACCTGGTACTCACACAGGCCCAATCAGGTGTACCCAGCATCTCAGTATGAGTCCGGTATTCCACCCCCTTCCAAGCATTGTGCTCCATATCATTGCCCAGCAGACAATCGACTGGCACGGCGGGGCTTACGGCAATTCGAAGTGAACCTGCAACCCTTCCCCACTCAAAGGGAACCTCGGCCACAGGATAGTGGCCCATTCTGCCGTCAGCCATCGCGGCTGGATGAAGTACGCCTGGAATCACCTGCTCTGAGGACACCAGATGACTCCTTACCATAGTCATACTGGCTCCTGTATCTCTCAGAGCTTCCCCTCTATGGCCATTGATGGTGACCCATTGCCCATACTTGGTAGTATTTGAGGGCACCTGGATCTTTGGAACCACCTCCCGATCACCCAGGGACACTAAGGTGACACCCGCCCACTCCCCCCCCCTTAACTAAGGGCATCTCCTCCCCGAGCGCTACACTAGCGACTCCCGGGGCCTTTCCTCCAGTGGGAGGGGGTGGTCTCTTTGGGCATTTCACGTCTCCCTTATAATGTCCAATACCACCGCACTCATAGCAATGGATAACCCTTGGCTGCTGACTCTGGCCAGGATTAGGGTTCTTCTGCGGGTTAGCCTTAGAAGTGGAGAAGAAACTTTTTCCCTTAAAGGTATTTTGGGGGCCTTTGGAGAACTCCTGCTTCTTGTTATCTCCCCCCTCTTTCTTCTGGGGAGCGCCCTGTCCGGACTTCTGAGAATCTCCTCCCCTCCCCTTCGTGGACACTCGGGTACTTGCCCAATTGTCCGCCTCCTCAGCAAGCTTACGGGGGCAAGTAAGTTTGCTGTCTACCAGGTGTTGCCTCAGCTCGGGAAGACATTTCTTGAGTAGATGTTCCTTGAGTATCAGGTCGTACAACCCTCGATAGTCCTCCACCTCATTACCTTGGACCCACCCATCCAGGGCTTTCTTAGCAAAATCCAGGAAGTCAACCCAATTCTGTGAGCTCAGCTTGTGGCTGCCCCTAAACCTTTGCCGGTATTTCTCGGGGGTCAACCCAAACTTCCTGATGAGCGCCACCTTCATGGCGGGGTAATTAACCTGTTCCTCCCGGTCTAGGGCCAATAGGGCATCCCTACCTGTCGGAGGCATGTACCGGTATAATCCACCACCCCAATGCTTCTCATGGATCCCATGGGCTCTTAAGGAGACCTCATAGGCTGCCAGCCACTTGGCTATGTCGTCTCCAGCGGTATAACTGGCGACTACGTCCTTGGGTAAATGGGGCCTGGGCTCCCTGGCAAATTCCTTTGACTCGACACCCTTCGGAGTGATGTTAGGGACCTGGAATTCGAGTTCTCGTAGCTTGAACTCGTGTTCCATCCTTTTCCTTTCCATCTCCAGCTTGGACTCATGTTCCAACCTCCTCCCCTCCCTCCTTTCTTCCAACTCCATTTTTGCTATTTCCCACCTTAACAGTCTTTCCTCTCTCCTGTCAGCTAACTCGGTTTCTGACAACCCTCTCGATGACACACTGCTGCCCTCCCGTGAGGTTGCCTTGGGGCTGATTGACATCTCACCCACCCCCGGGGGACATTCCGCAGTCCTATCAATGACAGTACCTCTGTCCGATTCCTCCTCCTCCACCGTTCCCTCCCTGTGTGCTTCCACCCATGCTGGCAGACTAGTACGGAGCTCCTCTCTTTTGGCCCCTCGCCTGACAAACACTCCCCTCTCCTGACAGAAATCCTTGAGCTGTGCCACAGTATAGGTCTCCAGCTCTGACATTTCGAATTCCATTTTGTCAGTGAAAAGTGTGGACAACTACCCCGAAGTAGGTGACCAGGATAAGAACTTTGAGGGTCACTTCCACCCACCTCCAGGAAAGAATTTGGAAAAAGAAAAACGTTGAATTGGAGGGCCGCTAGGAGAAAACTCTGGGTGTGTACCTTTGGTGCACACTGAATTATTATGGGGTTCAAAACAAGCACGGCTCGCAATCCCACCCGCTGAGCACCAATTTTATGTTGGACCTGCGATGGGCAAGCCCAGCACAAAGGGGGTAGCTTGGCTCAAGTGACAAGGCAAGTGAAGGCTGTAGTGTTAAGCCGGCTCTGACCCAATAATAACTCCTTGTTCATCCACACCAAAGAGAAGGACACCACACCACTGCTGTAGAAAAATACGATTCCTTTATATAAAAGTTCTTTGTTGTAAATAGGGTTGACTGGGAAAGCACATATACATTTCTTTTGGTCATACAGTTCTGGTAATAAATAGTATTAATAAATAGAATAACTTCAGGGATGAGTATCACAATAAATATCAGAATAAATATCAGGATAAATATCAGAATAAATATCAGAATAAATATTGGTTCATTTAAATAAACAACCACATGTTTCTTCTGGTATCGCTGCCACCAATTAAATACTTTAGAATCATTACAATACGCTTTAAATGGGAAAGATAACTCTTACAGTTTATGCTGTTTTCAATGACCGGGTATACGGCTTCTCTGAGCACAAAATAAGTTTTGGGACTCTTTAATAATCACTCAGGGCGTATGCGCGTATATCTAAAAGGCAAGGAAACACAGTAAATACATCATTTGCTCTCGGCGGTCACCGGGATAGGATCTCTGCTTTGCCGGTGAAGTCTATGCGCGCCTACGGGCTTTAGCACCACTTGGGCACAGGCGACACCAGTTCAGAGTCTTTAAACTGACGAACGGGCTGCCGGAGAGGTCACACAACCTTCGCGCACAGTCAAATGAATGCCGGTTCACAGTTCCTTCACAACGCTGCATTCACTATGAAGAAACGGGCCCACCTCACATCGGCTGCAATCAAAATACGATTCAGTCGGGCACAGCACTTCTCTCGTTAGCGACGGGGCTCTCAGGGGCTCCACGGACCTCCCTCCGACTTCCGCATACAGGGGGGTTCCCGCCCACAGCTACAGCTCCCGGGTCACTGGGGAGTGGCAGAGACGCTAGTCCCGCCCAACGAAGGCCGGCCTTTCCCCGCCCCGGCGCACCACCTCACCTTCAATCTGCGCAGGAAGCGCTCTACGCTGGTGGGGCTCGGAGACGTCCGAGCTCCCCTCTAGAGGCACCTGTCGCGAAGGGGCACAGCTGACGATCGCGGTCGCGGCGAACTTGCTCTCGCCTCGCGACTCGATAAATCGATCACAGTTCACCACCGGGGGGCGGGGAGGCACACGAATCTGGCCACAGTCTTTGGGGGCAATGAGGTACTCGCTGGGCAGGCGCTGTAGGCGCTAGATCACTTCTCACGTAGCTGACTGGAACGCCAGTCAGACACAACGCCAGCAACCCTTTGCTGCTCTACTGCCTGCGCTACCAGCCACCTCAGGGGTCAACAGGGCAGGTGTCAATCTGGTGTCAAGTCTGGAATCTCTTAATCTCCTCTTCTCTAGTCTGAACAATCTTCATCTACATCTCAAATCTAAAATGGCCGCCAGGGACTGGGCCTTATATAGCCAGTGCCCTGGGGTACTGGCACGAGCCAGAAGGTTCTAGAACCTTCTCTGGCTGTGACAATGACAAGGCACTCTTGAGGGGTATTTAGGACACTCACAGCCACCGTACTGGGGTTCTAGAGCAGCCATTTTGTGTACCTGAGGAAAACAAAGGAATTCCTGTCAGAAATGCGCGCCAAACAAAGGGCGCCAAAACCTCAAAAGGCCAGGGTTCATGAAGGCTCCAATGGGAGTCACTTCACATGAGGAAAAAGGGTGTCCACCATTTTAGGTTCATTTATACAGGTTGACAACCCCAGTTTGTAATGCCACAGGTTTGGGCCAGGCACCTTGTAAATAGGTGCCACAAACCTTGTGAGCAACTGGGCGTCAAGGAACATCTAACCCCATGAGACAACACATAAAAAGTCCTGGTAGACAAATAAAAAGCGACACATTTTGGGAGGTACAGGGGAACAAAAGAAATCATAGTGGTGAGGGGACTCTCAGAAGCAGACGGGTCTAACAGAACCATACTACTCTAGTTTGACGCTGGGAAATCGACGAGAGGAACCACTGGAGCTAATTGGCAACTGTTGTGGCCCGGGTCCCTAAGCAACCTCCAAGGGCTGGTTGGCTGGGCTCCTGTCCACGAGATCCCAATGACAGAAAGTATCTCCCTGTTTCCACGAGATCATAAGGACCACACAGGGTATGGCGGAAACGGATTGAAGTTATCGTTGGTCTGGACACAGACCGTCCTGAGGCATGCAGTAATCACACTGTGCAGAGGAATCTGCTAGTAAAGATCAGCGGCCCATTTGGGGTTCCATAACGTGAGGAGTTTGAGGAGTGCTAGAAAGGTCTGCTGAGTCTGAGGCATCAAAGCTTGCAACTGGAATCGTGTGCTAGCTCGCACTTTGTAGCGTGTGGTGTTAGGGGTGTTAGGGAACTTTTGCCATGTCTGCAATACACAAGCCGGAAGCCTGGACTGTCTCCGATCTCCAGATCGCGAGGATGACAGTGCCTAACATAGTGGCCTCAGTCCGAGGTCGCCAACTCCCTCTCCCTGGAAACACATCGCAAGGTACTCTGTTGTTGGTAACATTGTGATTGGATCTAAGGGATCTTGTCGTGCCTTGTGTGCACCTGTGGCTGGCTGCCTGGAGTAACTGCAGCTAGCACCTCCAATTGGGGGGAAACATTTCTCCAAATTGTAAGCGTGCCAGCTTCCGGTGTCAGTCTTTTTCCTGTGGGGGAGTGGATAGCGATCATGTACTCGTGAAGGGGCAACTGGGTGTCTTGATGGCCTAATCTGGATAGACAAAACCAAGTAACTTCTGCTTTAGGTGGTCCTGACAATTTAATTAATGTGTCGCCAGCTGGTGCAACGTGTATCTTTGGCTGGTGTAGTGTGAGTGGCTGAGGGGCTGGATCACGAGGTGCAGTCAAAACCTGTGATTTCTTGACTGTTACAACTGTATGGGGTATGTGCTAATGGGAATGTTGTAGTT
Organism: Lissotriton helveticus; assembly: GCF_964261635.1. Taxonomy (NCBI): domain Eukaryota; kingdom Metazoa; phylum Chordata; class Amphibia; order Caudata; family Salamandridae; genus Lissotriton; species Lissotriton helveticus. The sequence goes on along the minus strand of NC_136070.1, from coordinate 436,149,804 downwards.
TATGCTATTGTGATTGTGGGAAAATGGAATACCTCTGAACATCCTGTATATATGTTCCTGTTATTTTTGATGTGGGAGGGATCGCTTTGACCGGCAATACCTTGGAGGAGTACACACATGGATTTATGTTGCTTATTAGACTGAGCGGATAACGGGGCAAGTAGATACCTATAACTGGTACATATATGTTCCTGACGTTCTGCTGCTAATGGTAACGTTCAACAATTGCATTTAGCTGTAAAGCATACATGAGATGTGTATGTTGTTTTGATTTTAGTATGTGTAATACAAAGACCCGTTTTTTTATACATAAGTTGTGGAGTCTTTTGTAGTGTAATAAGTGTGTTGCTAGGGCGGTGCTGTGCCAATTCTTTACACTTTGGACCTGGGGATAAGCCTGACTGCTCTGGACCATGCTATCAAAGGGTGAGCACAGGTTATCTGATGAGTGTATCATACTCATCCTATCTGGGATGATGGCTTCTGCCTGGCTTCGGTGCACCCCGGCCATCCAGAAACCGCAAGGTCTAACAGGACCTCTTTAAGAGGGAGGTGAAGGCGTGACAGGGAGAGACCTTAGTGGGAAATTTAATGTTTGCCTCATCAACACCAGAGGAGACTAGATAGGGTGTTGAAACAGTGCCACTGGAACGAAGGAATGACAGGATGGGTGACGGAGCCGTGTGGCTGGAGTCGTGGTACGGTGAGAGATACACTGGAGCAAGGTAGAAGCACAGAGGGCACCGGCAAGATGCTGTGCCCTGCCACGCTCCGTGGGTTGTGGGGCTCTCTCAGGTGCACACTCGCTTCCTCTGCAGATACGGGTAGCGGGAGGGGGCCAGGATGGGGCTGGTTGGGACAGCCGACATTTAGTCTGCATGGCCTGTGTTCCCTTATCTCTGATACAAATAGTGCATGGTGATTGGACAGTGCTGCCCATGTGCATTAGTACTCAAGTAGCATACAAAGCTGCCTGAATAGGAATCTTCATATTGCACGGGGTTGATGGACGTATAGTCACGTTGATGCAATTCGAGCTACTAAAATTCCCAGGACAAAGTGAAGAACGCATGAGCTCGCAAGTAGAGCCTCTCTTTTGATTTCTTATTGGTGAATATTTCTTTGTCTTCTGATACCCTGGGTGATGGTGATGGTTTCATGAGCCACGGACAGGCAAACATCCCTCACTAAACCCAAACCTTGACTTACGGGGAAAATCCCTAAGAATGCTTAGCTGTGGTATTTCTCCTTCCTACGAGGAGCGAGGACCTTACCGGTGGACCAGACCTCCAACCAACTACAAGAGAGAAGAGGAGACAAGAGAACATTGTAACCATATCATGCTCTGCAAAACCGATCAAATTAAAAAGCAACCTAACAGTTGTGCTCGGAGTAATAACACCCGCTTGCGGGACACAATCTTGAAAGATTTCTGAGCACAAAAGCTACTTCTCACATTTGCCTGCCAATGGGGACCCTTCATACTGCCTTCTTTGAAGGAAAGTGATCGCATAAAGACATAGGAGAAGCCACAGTGAGTAGATTGTAGTATGTTTATCTAGGGACCTGTATCGATACTCCTATTTCTGACCCTTGTCCGGTTATAATTCAGTAATATCCATACAACGGCACAGAAACCCGTTTTCAGATTAGTCATAGCGCATGCTGTCACATTGAGCCAGCACTATTCCTCCAGCCCCCTAGAAAGCACACGAGTTCTCTAAACAAACCAAGCCTCCAGCAAACCTGGGAAATCCCCGCTGCTATTGTTTTGATTTCGTTCGAGAACTCCTGTAAAGAATGTAAGAACGACCAGTTCTTAATGACATCCTTATTGACGTCTTATGTCCATCCTTACGTCAAACCCGGCACCTTTCAGGTATAAATATACCGACGCTGCCCTAAGTAAAGACACGGTGGTGATGAGCTTGGAGCAGCGACTACTTGCCGGAGAGCCCAGCTGATGCAGAGAGCCCACGGACGCTGCCCCTCCCTTTTTGACGCGCTGAGGAAGACGCTGCCTTTTCCTCTTGCCGAGGAATCCAGCCTCCAGCGTTTCCAGCTTGCCCTCGCGGGTAACTGGGATACCGAGTCCTGAGAAAGAGATACCAGCCCTCCTGCCTTCTAAATCCCAGGTACTGAACTGACTAACCCCTTACAGAGAATTCTTGAGTCAGATTCTTGGCAAAACAAACTTAACTTAAACTGCTACTTACTTACTCCCTCCCATGTATTAGGCCTAGGTCAGGTACACCGGGGTAGGCGTAGTTAGAAGCAACAGTTGAGTACGATTAGTCAATGTATATATGTATGTATATCTTTTATCCATTTTAAAGTATCATATGGCTAAGAAACCATATCAATGCTTTTACAGTATTATTTTATAATCCTGCTTTTACTGTATGCACTTTACTTAACTATAAGTATTGCAATTGTAGCGATTCATTTCTCTTGTATGAGAAAAGAGACTGATCAATAAATAACACCTTTTATTGAAAACACCCTTCTCTTCTTTTCTCTACAATCTGGTGAAACTAAGTATGCACGTATTGACTGAGTAAAATAGCTGTCTTTTGTTTTCACACGACTCTAGAGATATACTCTTGATCAGGGAGAGCAAAGTTGTCATGTTCTATGGTTGTCAGAAACTAAATCCCTTCTTGTCTATCCAGGGAGGTTAAACTCCTCCTCGCCTATTCGAGAAAGTTTCTAGTGAACTCTGAGCTAGCTGGCACACAAAACTTAAGTCTAATATCGTCAGTAGAAGACCTAGTTAACCTCTGTCCTACGTCTATACTATTGAAGATATTATTCCAATGCGCAGAGCCTATTGGGATAATAGGAACTACACTACATGGCGCCCAACTGTTTGGTAAGGCGATAAATCTAACGCAAGGCATTAGAGTAACTCAGTCGTGCTTTTTTACACAGACCCTTTCTCCCATAAAAACTCCAAAGACGTCTGGAGTGGGTCAAAGGTTAAAAATCTGCCAAACTTAGTAGGAGGCGACTCCTATGTATGGTTTTTGGTTTATTCAACGTTGAAGGATACAGTGTTCCAAAATATTGTGCACCTAATCTTTGTTTCCTTGAAAACCTGATCTGCAACAAAAAAACCTTCCTGTCAGTAAAATGTCAGACAGCGAAGGAGAAAGGGAGGCGGCTAGAATAGCAGCTCAACTCCTAGCAGATGACACAAGTATCCTGCAAACTGACCCGGACGCAATACTCATCCCGGTCAACATAAGAAAAACTATAACTCTTAAACTAATAGAAAATGGACTGACATCGAGAGGTGGTACAGTCATATTCGTAATTGAGGCACATGAATATCGGCAGACAGAGGTATTCTATTCATGGATAAACTTTCCAGCAGCAAACGCTGTAACAAAGGAATTCCACTATTACAAAATAGAGGAACCTCCGGAAGAGTACACTCCTTTCGAGGAGGTGGAAATACCACTAAAATACCAAGAGCACCTGCTCTGGTTTAACGGCGCCCTAAAACATAATAACCATATCACCAGGCTCGGTCCACTAGGTAGACCAGGAGCAACGTGGCCGGTTCTAGCCAGCTACACACCACATCCAGACATTGAGAAAATGTCTATACCAGAACTTTTAACACAGCTTAAAATACTGTTTAAAATACATAGACAACTAGTCCAATATGTAATGCGGACTTCAACAGTCCAACCAACTATTAATGTTCCACAGCTGACCCCTCATCAGGGGAACACAAATAAAATCACACCACAGAACATACAGTCCTGTCTAGGCAAAGTACCCATTTAACGGGAACAAATTCCATTCTGGTTAGCACAAAAAATCACTCAAATAGAGGTAGTATTTCCGGATACTACCCCTGTTGAGAAACACAGAATTCTGACTATCTGTCTTCCAATGGGGATCGCACCACATGTGGAGGACTGTGACACTTGGGGCACAGTCTTTGCTTCCATTTACACAAAAACACATGGTGTTCCGTCCATGGCGGTAATACCAGATGTGCTAAAACAGATTCAAAATGAATACGGTCCAGAGCCTGCTTTAACTCTGGGTATGAAATTACTGAAAGACTTCAAGCAGGTCTCAGCTTTATTGTTATCCAACATAAAAGGAGAAGCAGCATCTGTGGCGATCCGCCAGAAGTTGAAAGAAACAGATATAGCAGAACAACCATTTGAACTTGCCAGAATCATAGAAAAATCCTATGAAGAACTAGGAAGAGATAGTTTGGGTGGGAAACCAGTGAAACCCCAACTAACTGAAAATCCTGAAAAGGTATTTATTAAACATAATCTGAACACTCCAAAAAAGAGCTGGGATGGAAACAAACAATCCACTCCCAAAGAAAAAAGATTCCAGTCCAGAGGAAGGTCTCCTCGGCGGAGAGAAAGATCTCCGGACCAAGGACACAAGTCTCCCCAAAGGGAGCCCTCTGAGAAAAGATACAACCTTAGAAATAGGGATAATTTGAAGAAACCTGATAGATATCAAGATATTGATACACGTCCCTCTCGATCTTTTCAGACTTCCTCGCAGAAATCGGAAAGAAGAGGACGGTCAGAACACAGTGAAGAGCAGGTCAAGTCCAAAGACAAAGAACCTGCTCATCAAAGTAAAAAGTTACAATTTCCAAAGAAGAAGGTAGCCAGTATTAAAGTAATCAAACATGCCGAGGATACTGAGGACACAGCTGAAAAACGGAGAGTGGGCACAGACAATGCTAGACAGCGCAGCAGAAGTGAGCATAGCTCGCAAGATCCTGATGAATCATCTGGAGACAGTGGACACGAATGAATACATTCAGGTGGAAACTGCAGATACCAGAGTTAGCAAACCTCATAAAATATATGAAATAACATTGCATATAGAGGGAGATAAGACTAGGAAAATACGGGGTCTATTTTGGGATAATCTCTCCAAAGGCTATGACATCCTTTTAGCTGAAAAAGACTGGCCACCGGAGTTTGTCAGGGAGTGCCCTCATGGCGAAGAAATGATTATGCCTGCCTTCTCAAATTACATTCCAATTCATAAAAAATATACACTTGCAAGAAAGTAGGCAGTAGCCCAAGCTCCTGCATTATATAAAAACCATGTGGGATGGGATGAGGACTCTCCTTCTCACAAAATCCAGTTAAAATCTCAACCAACTGCACAGAGGCAGTACCTAATTAAGCAAGAAGCTAAAAAACAGGTCAGGGAGATCTTAGATCAACTTGAATACCAGGGGGTGATTGAAACTTGCACCTCACAAATGAACAATCCTTTCTTTCCTGTCTCCAAACCAGATGATTCATATCGTCTAGTTTTGGACTACAGACACCTAAACTCATGTTGCAAAACTTTTGCAGTACAAAACTCACACAGTGCAGCACTAATGAATAGCATAGTGCGCAAAAAATACAAAACAACATTAGACATCTCTAATGGATTCTTTTGTCAAAATATAGCACCCGAAAGCAGATATTTGACCGCTTTCTCAATAAATGGCTCGCAGAAAAATTTCTGTTGTTTGCCACAGGGGTTCAAGAACAGCCCAGGATTATTCTCAGCGAGAGTAACAGAGTTACTACAAATATATGATGATGAGGCATTATCTTATGTCGATGACATCTATCTAACAGATGATGACTTGGATACACACTTGAAAAGAGTGAACACCATAATACTTGGGTTCGCAGAAGAGGGTTACAAATTCAACTTCAAAAAGTCAAGAATTGCCCATCTAACTGTCCTGTTTTTAGGATATGAATTATCAAGTGAAGGCAAAAGCCTGGCTGACAATCTCCTAGAGAAATGTGCTGTAATCCAAGCACCAAGAACGCTGAAAAACTTACAATCAATTCTAGGTTTCCTGAATTTCGGAAGAACTTACATTCTAAATTATGCAGAGAGAGTTAAACCTCTCTATGACCTAATAAAACCAGATTTTAAAGGAATCAATTGGACTCAAAAACACACAGAAATGTTGAGATCTTTACAAACAGACATGTTAGTTAAAACAAAGCTGCAAACACGCGATAACACACGCAACCTTGTAATCCGAGTCATCCCAGGAAGATGCGGATTCACATACCTAACCTCTAATGAGGGAGAAACGGTACCAATAGCATACAAATCTCATTTGTACACAGAAGCTGAAAAAACATTCAGTATAAAGGAAAACATTGTACATGCGGTTCAAACAGCTATAGCAAAGGAAAGAGCCCAGGCCCAAGGCAGACAGATTACTGTTATAACAGCAGAATCAGCCTTTGAGGCATTAACAAGCCCGTGTAATCTAACTACCGTGGCACTAAATCCAAAATGGATACAATGGGAAAATTCCCTTGCTACAGACAAAGTGAAATACTATTTTGATCCGGAAATGAAAAAATTTAAAAATCTAGAATATGAAAGAGAATACCCTCTGCCAATCGACATTCTGCCCATACTACAATACACCTGTGTAATATATACAGACGGACATGCTCAACCTTCAGTTTGGGGAAAACTAGCCTATAACGCCACATGCGAGATTGTAAAAAACGTGTGGCGCGGAGGTAAATTGAGACCTCTGGTAACAAAATCACACTCGGTAGAAAATAATTCAGAACAACAAACTGAAATAATAGCGTTAAAAATGGCGCTAGATAATGCTGATCGCGAATTCCCGACACTAATAGTGTGCGATTCGTATTACTGCGTCAAATCATACAATAACGATTTACAGAAATTGATTCAAAACGGTTACAAAGATGACACAGGTGCCACAATCAAGCAAAAATCGCTTTGGGAACAAGTAGTTCTTTTACAGAAAGAACTACCAAAGACTCACATGATACACTCACTGAGTCATCAGCGTGATGGCGTTCATGCTGCCGGGAATTCATTGGCTGAGACAGCCACAACGGAAGCAACTAAATCGACTTCCGTAGCTACAAAAAAGCGTTCAGAAAAATACATTGACGGGGAAACAATGCTGGCGGTGAAAACGTCCTCAAAAGGCGACTGCTCAGCGCTACCCATCAACTATCCACTCAATTATACATACATAATCGATGCAAACTCCGTTCCTTTTGCTCTAATCCCTGGAGTGGGGGATAGGGTAATTCCGAACAGGAGAGTCTTGTTAATAGCAGACGCACATATGGGTGAGGGTCTTAGACACCTTAGGCTTAAGGATTCTCTGGAAGAATTACAATCAATATACTGGTGGCCAGGAATGAGCCTGGAACATCACATATTTGCAAAAAACTGCCCAGACTGCAACAGAGATCGCAGTGGCGACCGAGACGGTATATTACCATGGCGTTTCGCTCCAGATTGGATTAAACAATAAATATAAATTAAAAAAAACCAGTATGAATAATGCGTCATATTAACATGTAGAGACTATTTTCACTTATAATGTAGACCCCAGCGCTAGGCTGACGTCTGAACTGTTATGAAAAGATTTGCGAGTCTATAATGGCATATACGCTAGGAGCATGCTACATTCTGACCAATGTCTTGCCTTTAGCTCTCGAGCTTATAGGGGGAGCATGGCCAGCATGGGCATTGCATTGCGGGACTCTTCTCACTTCCTTCCTGAGGGAAACGGGATGGTGTAAAGAAAAAACCAAGGCATAAAGCAATCTATAATGGCAAAGGTATTAGGTTCAGGAGCTGGGTGGGTAATATATTTAATAAGTGTCCAACGTAGTCTTAATAATCTGCCAAGAAATTCTCTGAGAGGTCTCAGTCCGTACGAACTATTGTTTGGGACAAGAATGTTGATCCAGGACCTCGATAGTCAAACTTCAGTGGTTAAAGAAAAATGCTTTGATATCAAAGATCGTTTGGCTATTTTACAGGACTTAAACGAAAAAAGAAAAGACCTGAGCAACATAAAGTTGAAACAACAGCCAGCAACCACTGAAGAGAAACCACCTGTCCCAGCAAGGCCTGTCTGGATTCCAAAAATCGGGGATCTGGTCAGAGAGAAGATCGCGGTAAAGAAGGAATTTGGGCCTTCTTACAGAAAAGCAGTACCTGTCTTGGCTATCAACGGGACAAGATCAGTAGTATTACCGCCCCTTGCTGGTAAAAAGGAGAACCGAGTTGTATCCATCGACCTGGTTAAACCACAATCATGTGGCCGATAATAAGTAGTAGGCCAAGTGGACTCCCAAGAAGTAGTAGAACACCAAAGTTTGCTACAAACACAGAGGTTCAAACTGAGAGACTAATCACATTTGATAAACCTACAGTGAATCAACAAGGACTATGCAACAAAGCCATGGAACTTAAACCTCTTGAAACCCAAATCCAAACCTTACATCAAGAAACACCAATCTACAATGATGTAACCACTGACTATGCTAATAAAACAAAGCAAATTCCAAGAGCAAAAAGGAATCCAGAAGCAATTGAAACAATTGACAGAACAGCATCAAGCTACTTCATGAACTTCGATGATTTTTCTGAGGATCCAAGTGAACCTGAGGAACAGCCAACAACATCAAAAACTTTTAAAGACAAAGCAAAGGAACTCATTCATCAACTACAAGAAACCTATCTGATTTCTCCATGGATTGAATTTTGGGTGGCACAAGGTATATTAGTCCTCATACTTTGGCTCATCATGGTACTATGCTTGGGACATTTTATTGAAGGAAAATATGTTACAATGGACACAGCAAGTCAGAAAATCAACTTGGTCCTGAAACCACACAAGTCTTCACACATCGAGAAAAGAGAACTTTCTTCAGTAAACTTCACAGCCAATCCTATACCCGGTGGGGTAGCATGGGACAAAACTGATTACGAAATCTATGGCCCGGTCGAGCTCCTGAAGTATCCTCATCAATTCAAGATTTCATTAAGTGACTTTGTGAAACCAAGCACATTCGCTGATGATTGGGACTTTGAAAGTATTAATGATATGATGTCAGATCTAGTGATGTCAGCTAAATTTACAGAACATGATTATTTGCAAGGTTCATCTAATTATGACCAGATGTATTGTTACAACCACTATGGTGACCATTATCTGCATAAATCTGCTCAACCTAGAAATGTTTTTAATTTCAATCAATGGGAACATTGTGCAACTCCACCAAAACGCAGTTCAAAAACATTTTATGATAAATTTTCATACTTCTCAGAGTTTAACACAAGTAATGCAGAAACATTTTATTTTAGAATGTTAAATAAAACAGGAATGAAAACCATGCTTACGAACACAAAATTAATCTATTCAGAGACATTTTTTGAAAAAATGAAAACATTCAGTTTTGATTTCTGGAACAATAATATTGAAACGAAAACAATCTGGGGTACAAAAGATTGGCAAGTGCAAGGTATAAAATCATTATTTAGAGCCTGCATGATCCCAGAACAAATTATATTTTTGAATGATACAATTCAACAGACTACCTGTCTTGGCCTAGCCAAAATTAAAGACTTGAACAAACCGTCTATTTCGAAACCAACACCAGACAGTAATCGCACTGAAGATGTTGAAATAGACGTTTCCCATATTTTAAACCAAAACAGAACACATCCTGATTGGAAAAAAATGGTTGATCTGGCCCACAGACACAAATAATTGTCAAGATAGATCCCTGAACAAAATACAGGGGTTCAAATTGACCAGGCCAGACCCTAGATACTCCCAGAGACAACATCCAGGGATTATAACAACTTACAGTGTAGGGAAACTCTGCCTCGAATGGCTACAAACATCCACACTGGTTGAAATTAAGCAACACTTGACTTTACTTAAAGAAGGTGCTGACTTGCGTGATTTCGTTATGGGACCACGCAAACAGCGTCAAAAACGTTTCATAGCGGCCTCTATATATGCAGCTTACAACGAAGCTTGGAAAGAAACTCAAATTGAAACAGCAGAGAAAATACGGGAAATTGACCGTGTTAATTTGGAAAAATCACTTTCTGTTGTGGACAATGGGTTAATGACTCTGTCTTCCAGAATATATTCACTAGACAGTATCTTATCATCTGCAATCGATATAATAGAGCAAGACTTACTGATGTTGCAACACGGTCAGTCCCAATTGCGTTCTATTGTACAGCTTGGCTGGACGTTACAAAATCTGCGTTCAGGCTACGTGCCTTGGCGTTTAATCAACACAACGTCATTATTCAGTATCTTTAACCTTACTGATACACAAATCAGCTTGGCACAAAAGGGTGCAGAATATACAATTCTGAGCATTGAAAAACTTGAGAGATTAGCATTGACAATGTCAGAACGACCTGTCATTGAATGGATAGTGCATGGAATCATAACTATTCCGAGAACGACTTTCCAATTTCGATACTGCCAAAAATATATACAGGCAGGCCAGTATGAAAGGTTGGGTAAAGGATACATTAAGTCAACATGGAACTTACCTTATACACACACATGTTATAGTAATACAGGACGGAGTGTATTTCTTAGTGGTAATAATTGTGAAAAATCACTAAGTGGTATACTTCTGTGTCAGGGTATAAGTTTACATGGGGCCTGTGAAGGGACTTCAAATAACCTTTCATGTCACCAGCTCGGCACACCTGCAACGCAAATAGAACCATTCTTTAGAAGACTTTCTAACGGGAGTTACATTCTAATTGTAGATCACAGATGTTGTGGCTTACTGCCAGGAAAACCTTATCTAGTAAGCGTGAGCTCCATGGTCACTTGCTGTGAGCGAGTATTGTTTCCGAATGACACTCCAGACAGGGAGGGAAAAATTTGGCCCAGTTTGAATATCTCTTCTATTCGAATTGATACTTTAAGCAGAATGAAGACTGTGCTCCTACAGACGCCAGTACACTTGACGTCATCAAAAGAAACATATGATCTCCAAGTTGCAAGGACAACGGCAGAGATACACACATTATTATCAACAAATTGCCCCCTACACTTCGCAGAAATGCTAAGCGAAATCTTAAATATTTCTGATACAAATGGTATCGCGAGTGTATTTAAGACCGTTTTTTCGGGACTGTTAACTCCATTCAAAGCAGTCCTGGGAATATTTCCCAATTTTGTCCATTCTGTCTTTGGCAGACTTCCACTCCTGTTGGGACTCGTAGCAGGCATCCTAATTTTGCTACTCTTGCTTCGTTATGGCAAGCCATGTCACAGACAAGACACCAGCAACAATGGAAGAAACGATCCTAGCTATACGCTATCGGGACCGCATAACTATAGTCCTTGGATTAGCCCGGCTAAGAGATCTGAATATGACCTGGTTTCTTTCGTTCAGACCCATATGGCAGGATTGTGTCTTACCTGTATTGAGATGCATGCTATGCGACGAAGAATGCGTGTTGGACACCTGTCTTACACTACAATCAGAAGTACCATTGGATGCAGATACTTTGTTGGGTCCAGTAAAGGCGCATGCATTGTGCTGTCCCCAGTGGCTACCTATCCTGATGACGGCATTCGTGGAGACTTCACCACTACGATAGAAGGGTAGTGAAGTACAGGATGAGAGCAGCATCAACCAGGTACGACCTTCTGTAAGCAATGCTTCACTGAAAGCGAACATGCGCACGACTGCATGATAGCGACATTTTCCAACTTGGTCGAACTTTCACCTGAGGCAGTAGACTGTTTTTTTGAGAGTCTGTCTGAAATGATGTTTTCACCAGAACAGAGAGAGTGACTTTAAGCAAACGTGCACACAGCGTTCCCTGAACTCTGAATTTGGCCTTCAGCTTTAAAAACAAAGCTACTGAGAACTTTTTTTCCTTCTTCCCCTGAAAACGAAAACTTTTTTCCCAAATCCAAAATATTTACCTTTTTGGCACTTATCTTCTGCTTAAAGTAAAACTATTCTTAGAGAACAGAGCTTCTATTTTTAGGAACTCTAGAGACATTACATTACCTCAACCTCTAGCTTATTTACAAGTAATTGTATTTATATGTGATGAAGTGGTCTCGCACTTTTTCTTCTGTATTAAGAGCCATTTCATGTGTTATTTTCGCAAATCATTCATGCTGATATAAATGTGCATCTTTTCTTGAATGATTACAATGCTTGAATGCATACAGTACCTATACTCCTTTTCGTGTATTTCGCAATGCCATTTTTTCAAATGCAAAAAATGTATTTTTGGATGCTTCGGTATACACATGCACTATTAGTTATGTTTACTATTGCTTGGTTAGTAAATATGGACATAAATGCGTGGAGTGGGTGTAGTATGTTTATCTAGGGACCTGTCTCGATACTCCTATTTCTGACCCTTGTCCGGTTATAATTCACTAATATCCATACAACGGCACAGAAACCCGTTTTCAGAGTAGTCATAGCGCATGCTGTCACATTGAGCAAGCACTATTCCTCCAGCCCCCTAGAAAGCACACCGAGTTCTCTAAACAAACCAAGCCTCCAGCAAACCTGGGAAATCCCCGTTGCTATTGTTTTGATTTCGTTCGAGAACTCCTGTAAAGAATGTAAGAACGACCAGTTCTTAATGACATCCTTATTGACGTCTTATGTCCATCCTTACGTCAAACCCGGCACCTTTCAGGTATAAATATACCGACGCTGCCCTAAGTAAAGACACGGTGGTGATGAGCTTGGAGCAGCGACTACTTGCCGGAGAGCCCAGCTGATGCAGAGAGCCCACGGATGCTGCCCCTCCCTTTTTGACGCGCTGAGGAAGACGCTGCCTTTTCCTCTTGCCGAGGAATCCAGCCTCCAGCGTTTCCAGCTTGCCCTCGCGGGTAACTGGGATACCGAGTCCTGAGAAAGAGATACCAGCCCTCCTGCCTTCTAAATCCCAGGTACTGAACTGACTAACCCCTTACAGAGAATTCTTGAGTCAGATTCTTGGCAAAACAAACTTAACTTAAACTGCTACTTACTTACTCCCTCCCATGTATTAGGCTTAGGTCAGGTACACCGGGGTAGGCGTAGTTAGAAGCAACAGTTGAGTATGATTAGTCAATGTATATATGTATGTATATCTTTTATCCATTTTAAAGTATGATATGGCTAAGAAACCATATCAATGCTTTTACAGTATTATTTTATAATCCTGCTTTTACTGTATGCACTTTACTTAACTATAAGTATTGCAATTGTAGCGATTCATTTCTCTTGTATGAGAAAAGAGACTGATCAATAAATAACACCTTTTATTGGAAACGCCCTTCTCTTCTTTTCTCTACAATCTGCTGAAACTAAGTATGCACGTATTGACTGAGTAAAATAGCTGTCTTTTGTTTTCACACAACTCTAGAGATATACTCTTGATCAGGGAGAGCAAAGTTGTCATGTTCTATGGTTGTCAGAAACTAAATCCCTTCTTGTCTATCCAGGGAGGTTAAACTCCTCCTCGCCTATTCGAGAAAGTTTCTAGTGAACTCTGAGCTAGCTGGCACACAAAACTTAAGTCTAATATCGTCAGTAGAAGACCTAGTTAACCTCTGTCCTACGTCTATACTATTGAAGATATTATTCCAATGCGCAGAGCCTATTGGGATAATAGGAACTACACTACAAGATCTGCCCACATTGGGTATTTTCCTTTGATCCTCTGAAGATGGAAAAACTGGCTTTGGAAAGCGTTTGGACAAAAAGGGAAAGAAATCTCAGGATCAAATTTACCATTTTAAAGATTTCTGTTGCACGCCGAATCCTGTAATACAATTGGCCGTAAAGTGCCTACTTGAGGCAGGAGCTGTGATACAGTGTAGGAGAGCCTGAAAGAGGTAATTGTGACACCTTTAGTATGACCTTCTTTATTGGCCATCACAAGTCTCTTCTCGGACCCTTTTAAGAATTGCTGTTCAGAAACTTTCTTGGGAAGAGTTGAATGGGAAAGTAAAAAAGACAAGAAGTCATTTTCTGGAAGAATTCCATCAACCTGAAGAAGGACTGTGGAGACTGTGTTCTGGTTCATCTCAATACTGTCGAGCTGAAAGTCTTCAACTGTGTTCTGCTTAATCGCAATACTTTCGACCTGAGAGTCTTCAATTAGGGCTTAGGTAGTTTCCCTCTTGCTGACCCACAGGGAGAAAAGAGTCCATGTTGTATTGGGCAGAAACCTGACTGTTGTGCAGCTTCTAAGGCGTGAAAAAAAAAAAAATAATAGAGACAGCTGAATTTTCCTGGAAGAAAACTAGCAGGACCAGTTGGACTTTTGAATGTGGACTTCACTGACAGACGGAAAGCACATTTTCCTGCTCAAGCCTGTTGTCTGATTTTAAGGAGTTTAGAGTATATCTTGAAAGTTTGGGGAAGAATTTTAATTCCCTGCCCTGAAGATCTGGATATTTTTTCATCATTAGCTACTTTTAAACAAGAACATTGCCTGGAAGAAGTGAATGAAAATATGATTTTGAAGGACACGTGTCCGCAAAACTATTCTCTTTTATACTGGGAGGGTGGGGGCACTGTGTTAGTTCAGTGTCAAAAGTAAATGTACTGCTGCCCTCTGGAGCTCTTTTGTCTTAAGCCACTGCCAACACATTTGTGTGTTTACATTTTTACTTTCAACACTTGCTTTTTATTAAAAAAACATTTACCAATTATTTTTATAAGCCTTTATCACAAGAACAGATTTCCTTAGTTTCTGTATCATTTTAGGCGTCATTTTTAGTTATTTTTAACTAAATTTGGTTTGGAAATTTGAACTAGCTTTGTTAACCAGTGAATAATTGGAGCCAGTGTTTGCATGTGGGGCCCATCGGCACTCATTTATGTAGACCGGTACTTATTTTTCCTCATCAGACTGTAACCCATAGCAAGTGAGAGAAAAATGCAAAAGGGAGAATAAAGGAGAAAGAGAAAGGCTGAAAAACAGTGGCAATAAAGGAAAGCAAGGATGAAAAAGAGCATCCAAGACAGTGAGATAAACCTGCATGAAGGGTCTGATGGTGAATTAAAGAGGAATGATGTGTAATCAAGACTGCACCGCTTTGGTATTCGGCGCTGGCTGCGGGTTTATGAGCGAAACGTTGGGCCCTGGAATTTATTCTTCTGCAAATTCAGTAAGTAAGTAAGTAAATTTATTGTATATAGTTAAGTAAAACCTTTACAATTATTATACAAAAAGAATCTTCGAACTGGCATTTAAAAAAAATAAGAAAAAAAGATATGAGCAATCTATGCAATCATATATATATTTTTTTAATTGACGTACTGTTTTTACCAGTAATGTTTTCTGGGTTTGGGCGTTTATCTATCACGTTACATTTTCCCTGAGAAAGGCCATTCTGTGTGTGCCAAGCGTCTAATTAGAAGCTACAGATTCCTCCTAAAACAGGTTTATCTGTTAGGAATTAGATTGTTTTGACTTTTTTAAGACTGAGGCCTTTCTCTTCATAGTTTAGCAGCCAGTTTTCCTACAACTGAGGAATGGATGAGTTAGTGCCGTGATAGATGAATGTACATATGCATGTGGGGTTTGTGTAGTGCAAAGCCACCCAAAAGGTAGCAGAGGACTGTACAGGGTCAGAGGCAAAGATATAGTCAAATATTGATTAGAGCGGAAGCTGGCTTCTTAGACTAGGGATGCATATGTGGACGGATGAATGGGTGAGCAAAATGATGACCTGACGAATGGATGAATAAGGGAGTGAGTGCATGGGTAGATGAGTGAGTGCTAGCAAAAAAGAGGCTGGAGCCTGGGATGGGCTGGTATAAATACATGGCCCCAGACCGTCAGGCACCAGAAAAGCATGGGAGAGTGGCACCGGAACAGGGGGGTTCCCACAGGGGCCCAAAAGGCTGGAACGTGGGTGATAGTGCCAAATGCAAGGGTTTAGGAGGGTGCCTTGCGAGTGCCACGGGCAGCCGCAGATGTTGTGGCTCCAGATCTGAATCTAATAGCAGTTCATGAGCTAAAATCTAGCTGGTGTCTCTTGCTCCCTGCACCCCTCTGCAAGTAGAACACCTCCTCCGGCCACCCTTTAACTCAGATCCACCCACAACTTTAATTTGTTATGCCCGTTACCAAACATGTTGGGTGGGGAATGGTGCAAACCAGGAATGAAGCTGAACATGAACTTCAATTCACCAAAAGGCCAGGGGTAGCAGAAGTGACATCACATGCCATTTGACCTTCAAGTTCATTCACACATACACATGCTTGCACATAAACACACAATCAAACATGCACACGCTCTATCTCACATAAATATATTCTCACCTGCTCGCATGCACACATCATACATTTATAAGCACTTTTTTACTTACTACTGCTGCCAGGGAGGGTCATATTCCAAATAATTGTAGTCCATGTTTTATTACACTAAGGGGTCAATTCCGATCCCGTAAAAAGCTCTCCGAATCGTCGTACGGAGCACTTTTTTCCGTACGAATCGTACCCGTAACCGTCCCCGTACGAATGACGTAGTACGATCCACACCCGATGCAGCTATCCTTACGATTCGTACCAGGGACCGTACGAATGAAATTCCCTTATGAATCGCCCTCGGAACCCGCTGTACACGACGTTTATACGGTTCGCAGGCTGCTTTTTACGACCCGGCAAGTACGATCCGTGTTGGGTACGCTCCGTACGACCCTTTTTCTACGGGAGCTGGAAACTGCCGTAAAATCAGAGTTTGCCCCGAAACAGGTACGGAACGCCCCCCCGGGTACAGCGCGTACACCCCATGATCGCAGGGGTACGGCCGTACCCCGGCGATCATGGGGGGTACGTGCCGTACACCCAGCGTACATGGGGTACGTGCCGTACCCCATGTACGCTGGGTGTACGGCACGTACCCATGATCGCATGGGTACGGCGCGTACCCCCATGATTGCAGGGGTACGGCGCGTACCCCTGTGATCATGGGGTGTACGCGCCGTACGTTGTGTATGTGATTGTGCGCTTTTCCGTACGAATCGCCCTTACCTGACGTGGACCGTATGACTCGGTAGCCCGGTCGGGATCGTAATCGTCGGGTCGTACGGCGTGCGTACGAGTCGTACGGTAACGGCTCCGGATGCGAGTCGTATGGACTGTGATTTTAACGGATCGAAATCGACCCCTAATAGTGAATACTATCATATTATTCACTATTAATGTAATAAAATAATTGACAAAAAAGAAAGAGATTGGAAAACAAACCGATGTCCATAAATAAGAACGAGCTGCCACTGCATTCCTGGCACTGATTTTGTTATCTCTAAAGTCAGGGGTCGCAAATGCAGTGCAAGGGGTCGTAATGGACAAGCCAGGGGTCGCAGCTGTGATCCCTAGCGACCCCTAAATGACATCCATGATTCTGTAGTGTCAATTGTTGCTACTCCCGTGCAGCACAGACCCCCACCAGCCTCGCCTTACACACCCAGCAAACTTAATTTTAAAACTACCTGCTTTGGGAGTACAGACACGGCAGCCCACCACACCCTGTGCCCAATGCAGCCATCATACATATGCAGGCTGTTGTCTCTCAATCATTCACAGGCACTGGGTTGCATGCAGCATATTATACAAGTCCCACACTTACCTCTCACTTCCGCTTTGGTCCTGCCTGCTACCCGACATGTTGCAGTGAGGCCCGAGCTGAAAGCTGGGCGGGTCTAAGAGAAAGGCTATGATGCGCAGCTGCACATACTACAAAATGAAGTAGGACCCTTTAACTCTGCTACAGAGGCTGGTTTTCTTAACAGAGCTTTTCCTAATTCCATCCCTGGGGAAGGTGGCCGTTGTGTTGGGGAGCGACGGGACATGGCTGCCTGGATAGGCCTTGGCCTCCCATTCTCGCCCGGTGTCAGTGGTGATAGTGGCAGCGTTGGGTCCTGGCAGTGGTGAGGGCTCCCAAGCTCAACAGCCTGTTTAAGGGGAAGATAAATTTGCTGTTCTGGGAGGGGAAGAACTGCAGCTGCTTCCTTTATGAATGAGTGCATTTGAATCCTTTTATAAAACAAGAGTGCAAAAGTGTGCCCCTATGCAGGCTCACGTGCCTACTGTACCAATGAAACGGACGCTGCAGACACAACAGTTTATAAGACATGGGTGACAATTTCAGCCATCCAGTGGTAGATGATGTTAGCTGATAAATAAGAGGATGGCATTAACAACATCAAATGGCTATCCCTATGGACGTCTCTCTATAAATATGGATTGCAAGAGCAGAGATCCAACACCAGGGGAAATGGTTCCAAGTGGGCATCCATTGATTAAGTTATAAAATTGTGGTTGCAAGCATTTACTTCTTTTCATTTCAGGGTAACATTAAAGTAGAACTCAGGAGATGTCGGCAATCTGCTTAACTTGCACCAGAAAATTCACACTTACCATGGTTTTATAGGTAACATCCTCAAAGGAATTCCTGGACCCCCCCCTAGAAAATAAGGTGGTAATGTAAAACCATGAGTAATTTCTAAAACGTGCATTTGTGCTAGTTTTAGTACATTTTCACATTAAAAGACAACAGAAATTGCATTTTCTCAAGCATTGTAGGGCATTTGGTGCTAAATTCCTGTAAAAACAGCATGCAAGGGTATTAATACATCAAAAAAATATATATCTGTTTGCACATACCGTAATTGGTTGGCACCCATGTGAACAACATCTAATGTCAATGTTAATTGTTATTTTTGCCAGTGTTTTTATGATCGCTAAAAAGAAATGGCAAAGCCAATCTGTGTAGCTTTGACAATGCTTGTTCGTTGCCATTATTGACCGGACCAATGCTTGTATGATGGCAGAGCAATTATTGGCAAAGTCTTTAGTAGCAAGCAGCCATTTTAGATTGTTATTTCTTATACTTCCATGACGGCCATCATCTAGGCGGCCCCATTCGAAAAAGCTGTCTGAAGTGAGACTGTAAAAATGATCTATTGCATTCCAATAAATGCAAAATCCTTTGTACATTTTATTTGGCATTATATGCCAGATAGGCTATCATCAGTATCAAAACATATGTAAATACAGGTGCAAATGCAGTGTGCGTTTTGGTGCTTTTGCACCAGATTGAATTGCAGTGTAAATGACACCGATGATAGAAGACCAGGAAAAAATGATAAATTTTCCAAAAAGACTAAAAAGAAATTAGGGGAATTCCCTACAATGAAGTCACTGGGAGTGTGGAAAAAAGATTATAATTCACATTCACTGTGAGCAAATGTATTTCTGAAAATGATGGTTATTTCCAAGGAGCAGACCATAACAATTAATAAAAGTAAATTAATAATCATGCACATCCTTGGAAGCTAAAATATAAAAAAGTCCCTTGTTAATTCATAACAAACATCTATTAGAGAGTTAAAATGCACAATAGCAAAGCAGAGTCGTCATGAGTCAGAGAGCGAGCCAAGGCTTGGGAATAGTATAGCAGTGTATTGGTCAGGAAACAGACGCCATATGCAGAGCTCAGGGAAATTCCTACCTTTTTTTGGGCTTCAGTCTTCTTTGATCTCAACGGCGGAATTTCCCGGAAGGTTTATGCTCGCTTTCCCTGCACGGTTAAGCTGTGTTCGCTGGTGAACCGCAGCCTCAGCAGAGGCAGGTTCGGATCCGCTGTGGGTGCAGTTGCATCACCCTAGTTATCCGGTTTAACGTGATTGTTTCATGTAGTGCTCGGAGGGGGGAGAGGGTTATAAATAATTGGCTTTTGTGTAGCACATGTGCACACACGAACACATTTAGCAAACGTGTACACACTTATGACAGCATGCACAAAGACCATGGTCTTGGACTGCCGGTCACCTCCCCCCTTGAACACCGACTGAATTACCCAATTCAACCAGTCAACACATGGGGGTCTTTGGAAGTCAAGGGGGGGGTACGGGGCCCCCCCCCCTGGCCGTATTTATTAAAATATAAAAACAAATCAAAAATTTTAATCAAATAAACATTTCTGACAATTATTAAAATGCACACTTTTCAGAATATTAGATTGACATCCGTTTTGACATGGTATGATGGGCTAACCTTAACAAATAGCTAATACAGCGTGTCTCCTAACGTAATCTAATCATCCTGAAAATTAAACTGCATTCTAATATTTCCAATACTTTTTAATAACTTTTTTAATACCTTTTTAATAACTTTAATAAAGGCCTACGGCAAGGTCGCCAACCGGTGTCAGATCCTTTGACAGCTGCGCTCTCGCGTTGAAGATGCGCATGCGCAACCCAGGGCACGTTACACCCACGTGCGCTCCCCGAACTCCATTTAACCATAACAGGAGGGCCCAGACACTCGCGCACCTTAGTGACGTCATAGTGTTGTGAGGGGTGGCTACCAGCCTGAGGAAAGCGTAGACTCCCTCCCCCGCACCCTTTAAATTAATGGAGACCATCTCCTGCCCCTGAAGTTCTGAGAGAGACCAAATGGCCCCTCCCGCGGGCGGCCCCTTTCGTGAATGGGTCCGCCCCCCCCGTAAGGACCTTAAAATGCTGCTCACCGATTAATGACCTTACCGCCAGACACATATAATAAATACGACAATGCTATTCTAAAGGGAAAAAGGCCTAAGGATAAAAATTGTTAACACACAGCAAAGCATAAACATCTACATATATAGTTACTCCTGTAAGCGGGAAAAAGGGGCCTAAGGAAAGAATTTGTTAAAATCACGGCACTGCAACAACGTTTAACTTCTGTACTTCTTTCCAGTAAACAGGAAATTCAAGGCCCACTGGATCAAGTCCCCCTTACATCTATGTTCCGGCATACTGACAAACCTGATACTCACCATTTGCCAAGCCCCAAGGTCTGCCAATAAGGGATGGTGGGTGGGGAAAATTAAACGGCCCCACGGTGGGGCGAGGAGCGAGCCTGGGGAGCGCGGGCACAAAGAGGCCGCTTCCCGCGCTCCCCAGGCTCTTAACCCCTTTGCCACCGCGACCCCGCCCCCTCGCCCCGGAAGCACACCAGTACTTCCGGGGCGAGGGGGCGGGGAACGCGGCCCCAAAGGGGACGGGTTATGGGAGGGACCGGGCCCCGCCATGCTTGCGTGGGGGCCTATTGGCCCCCCCTTGTATCATGGTCTTGGACTGCCGGTCACCTCCCCCCTTGAACACCGACTGAATTACCCAATTCAACCAGTCAACACATGGGGGTCTTTGGAAGTCAAGGGGGGGGTACGGGGCCCCCCCCCCTGGCCGTATTTATTAAAATATAAAAACAAATCAAAAATTTTAATCAAATAAACATTTCTGACAATTATTAAAATGCACACTTTTCAGAATATTAGATTGACATCCGTTTTGACATGGTATGATGGGCTAACCTTAACAAATAGCTAATACAGCGTGTCTCCTAACGTAATCTAATCATCCTGAAAATTAAACTGCATTCTAATATTTCCAATACTTTTTAATAACTTTTTTAATACCTTTTTAATAACTTTAATAAAGGCCTACGGCAAGGTCGCCAACCGGTGTCAGATCCTTTGACAGCTGCGCTCTCGCGTTGAAGATGCGCATGCGCAACCCAGGGCACGTTACACCCACGTGCGCTCCCCGAACTCCATTTAACCATAACAGGAGGGCCCAGACACTCGCGCACCTTAGTGACGTCATAGTGTTGTGAGGGGTGGCTACCAGCCTGAGGAAAGCGTAGACTCCCTCCCCCGCACCCTTTAAATTAATGGAGACCATCTCCTGCCCCTGAAGTTCTGAGAGAGACCAAATGGCCCCTCCCGCGGGCGGCCCCTTTCGTGAATGGGTCCGCCCCCCCCGTAAGGACCTTAAAATGCTGCTCACCGATTAATGACCTTACCGCCACAGGCCAGGTAGTTAACCGACTATCTGGCCCCCCCCCAGAACTCCCCCCTTCTAGAAAGGTCATACTCCTCCCGCAAAAATTTCCACCCATGCCAGGATGTTTCTTATAAAAAGGGCGTTCCCTTCCTCTGTTAAGTGCACCCCATCCCGCAAGTAGAAGTGTTCCCCCCAAATGCAACCGTGAGGGATGGACTGTAAGACCGGCGTCCTAAATAACCTGTCCAGCTTGTTGTTGACCCTCTTTAACGAGCTGTTCAACGCGCTGACTGAGTTTCCCCCCCTCCATTGCATCCTTGGTATCAGTTGTGACCATACTACAACACTACCTGGTAACCGCTTTGCTAGCCAACCCGCTGCAGATATAATTTCTTCCAGGAGGACCCTTCTGCCCAGACCTGCCAGATCATTCCCCCCTAAGTGAAGTATTACCGCCGAGGGTGGTGTAGTATGTCGCGCTAGTAAGTCCGACATATAGTCCCTGAACTGATTGAGGCGGAGCCCCCCCCTGCCATGGAAGGAGACCCTGCACCCCCTACTTTCCACCCTTTGTTTGCCTGAACCTGCAAGAAAAATTTTGTTAGCACGTTTGACATATGAATGCCCCACTACCCAAATGACCACGGTCTTCTGTCTGTCCTCCTGGTCCCTCCATGCTGTAGTAAAGTTGCCTTGATGCTCCATGGGTAGTTTCCGTCCTGCGTCACAGGCCCGTGAAACTGTAAATAACCAGAAAAACAGCAGGTATTAGCAATACTCCACATGGCGGCAGCTCTCACAACATGTGCAACCGCACGTAGCGTTTATAAGCGCTTGAGGACCATCTCCCAATCCTTTGTACACTCTTTGTGGTCAAACCCCTAGCTGTTGCTTCTGTGGCTGCCCCTATCCGGAAGGAGTGTGTCCCAAACTCTTTGTGGTTATAACCAGCTTTTGCCATGCTCATGGCTAGTACCCTCTGGAACTGAAACCTGGTAAGAGGAGTCCCATCCCCATGCATCAGCAGTGACCCCACACACTCCTGTGCCCGCTGTCTTATTAGTTCCTCCACATGTGTCACCGGGCAGCAGGGATTGTTCCTTGCCCGATGTAACGCCAAACTTTGGCCCCTAGCGTCCTGATCAGTTTTAGATTTCCTGATGCTGATCCACATAGTGTCGCCCTTTATGCTGATATCCTGCAGCTGAAGGCCGCCTATCTTATCACCTTTGTTGGCCGCAACGAGTTCACCTACCCTGAATGCCCCATAGAAGGCTAAAGAGAAAGCCGCTTTAAATAGGCCCACCTCAGATGTAGAGCTACATGTATCCGGCAGCGCGAGGAGAACAGCTGACAGACGTTCAAAACCTATGGGTTTCCTGGAATCTATGGAGGGGGGCTGCATGCGCCGCCATCCCTTTAATGCCCTGTGGGCCTGGAAGCTGTGTGTAGGGTCCCTGCCCCCCCGTGCCCGTGCGAAAAAGGAGATAGCGGCCTTGTGCCTGTTGGCTGTTGCCACCGTGCGCCCTTCCTTGTGTAGGCTGCCTAAATACTCATTGAAGCTAGCCTCCATAGTCCAACTACTCTCCCAGCCCTGTCCCAGAAAGTGACAGTAAGACCTGAACGCCCCTTCGTATGCCGTCCTGGTCTTGGGTGCTAGGCTGGCTGCCACGAGGTCATGTAGTTGGGGGCACCAATTTGCCAAAGAATCGCCAGGAATTGGGCTGGCGCTGTCTCTGCCTCCGGCAAGTGATCCCTGAACACCTGCATCTTAAAGCGAGAAAGGGCATCAGCTGCATTGTTTAACACCCCTGGGACATGTTTTGCTCTGAAAAGTACATTCCTTGTCATGCAACACAGTACAATCTCTTTTATCAAGCGTAAAATGAGTGGACACCTTGCAGCTTGTTGGTTGATGCATTCAACCACTGACATATTATCTGACCAGAATATTACCGATCTGTTGGCCAGCTCCTCTGGCCAGACTTTCAGTGCCACCCAGATTGGGAAGAGCTCGAGGAAACCAATGTTCACCGTCAGCCCGTTCTCCTCCCACCAGGCGGGCCACTTCTGCGCCACCCATTTCTTGACAAGGATGGCCCCAAACCCGACACTGCCCGCCGCATCTGTCCATAAACCCATGTCCTCCGAAGACACCGTGGGTGCACCCCACAGCACTCTTCCATTGAAATCCGCCAGGAATGCCATCCATATCCGCATGTCCTGGCGCACCTCAGCAGACAGCCGTGTCCGGTGATGTTTTTCACGAAGACCCCTCATGGCCTGTGCAATTGAGCGTGAAAATGGGCGAGCCATAGGAATTACTCTCAACGCAAAATTCAACTGTCCCACTGTCTGCTGCAACAGCCCTAAATTCACCTTCCTCGCTTGTAAGCACAGTCCTAGAGTCTGTTTGAATTTTTGGATCTTTTCTGCTGGTAATCTAAAACACCCCTCAACAGAATCCAGTTCAATGCCTAAAAATTCCAGGCATGTCACTGGTCCAACTGTCTTCCCCTGTGCCAACGGGACCCCGAAAGAGCGCATGAGCACGCAAAATTCCTGCAATGCCGACGCACACTCCCGTGAACCCGCCGGGCCCAGAAAAAGAAAGTCATCCAGGTAGTGCATCACCCACTGGTGACCCGTATGTTGTCTTAATGCCCATTCCAAAAAGGAGCTAAACTGTTCAAAATAAGCACATGAAATTGAGCAACCCATGGGCATACACTTATCCATGTAGTACTTTCCCTTAAAGGAGAAACCCAGCAGGTGCTGGTCCTGTGGGTGAACCGGGAGTAGTCTAAAGGCTGACTCAATGTCTGACTTAGCCATCAGTGTACCTGCTCCCAAACTCCTCAGCATGCCCGCTGCCTGATCGAAGGACGCATACTTCACTGAGCAAATTGTATCATCAATAGCATCGTTTAATGATGCCCCCCTTGGTGCGGATAAGTTGTGGATGAGCCTAAATTCCCCTAGTTCTTTCTTAGGCACCACCCCCAGAGGAGAGCACACAAAATTCTGCGTGGGAATGACGTGAAATGGTCCTGCTACCCTCCCCAAACGCACTTCTTTAGCTATTTTTGTTGACACCACTGTTGGATTGGCAAAGACTGATAGCTGATTCCTACACTGTGGTCTCCCGACATACCCCCCAGCAGGAATTCGAAAACCATGTGTGAAACCCTCTTGTAATAATCTAGCCGACGTGTGATTCGGGTACCTGTTCAACCAGGGGATCAAAGCTGACAGCTGGATGGGTGAATGTGCTATTAGCGGGTGGATCTTACTATTCAGGTTTCCTCCTGCCCCTGCTTCCTGCACCACTATTTTTATTTCGGCATGTTGTTTCGGGGTGGGAAGTGTGGCCACATACGCTACATGCGTGCCTGAACTTACAGGTACCTGGTGCCCTGTTGCATGTCCGCCTATTGAAGTCCCAGCATACCCCCTTCGCCCCTCCATTCGCTTTCTGCTTTTGGGCCGTCTCCCCTCCCGGTGCAGATCGAAAGGGCTGTTGAAACGCCTGCTGCGGCCTGGGGAAATACCCCCTACCCGCATTTGTGCTTGTGCTCGCCCCCTGACCCTTCTCGAATTGATTGTGCCATGAGATAGAGTCTACCTTGTCCCATGATAAAGTTTTATCAAATTCTTTGGACTTTCTGAAAGCAACATCATATTCCTTCCATACATCCCCTGCATGATTCTCATGGAACATTGCTATCCTACTTTGGTAGCAGTTCATGGCTGGTTGCATCCCCTTAAAACGTTCGCCCATTACTGCGCCGAACACTGCAAAAGCCCTCAGCCAGTTGATGAGGTTTTCTTCCACCCTAAACTTGTACAACTTCGCTCTCCATTCACTGGGCAAGAACATTTCCTTCTGTGATTTTGCATATTCCCACTCCCTGTTGTCTATCAGCAAAGAAAACATGTTCACATACTTGTCGGCCCATATCATTTCCTTTACACACTGTGACACATGCTGTGCTAAGCACTCACCCCTAGAGGGCAATGTTCCTTCGCCCAGCAAAGGCAGGGCAATCTCCTTACCATTCCCATTGTCGTTGGGTAAAATTGCTTCCGCAGTCTTGGCACTGCCTCCATCATTCGCTGGACCTGTTTGGGGAGAAACCGGTGCAGGCGGCGTTGCGCCCCTACCACTAGCCAACAATATCTGCGTCACCAATGTTTGTTGCTCCGTTGTCAGAGCAGTATTGACCGGCAACGCACCCCCCCCTAACCAAGGCAGAATAGCCGCCACCTGAGCTGCCAGGTCTATTGGCACGGGCCCCGGCGCGGGAGTGGGAGTAGGGCCCGCACCTAGGGGCACCGGAGGCTGTGGTGGCGCGACGGGTGGCACCGGTGCCGCCGCCGGTATTACTGGCACATTTGGTACTGCCACTGGCAACTGGGGCACCGGGCCTGGAACGGGCACCGGGACCTGAAGTGGCGGGAGTGGGGCAGCTGGGGGTACCTGTGGTGGTAGAATTGGTCCAGCAGGAGGTAGGATGGGAGTAATATTCTGTGGCTGCCCCCTCACTCTCTTATTTCTTGCTCGCCTGGGTGGTGACACAAAGACGCCCCTTGGCTTGGGCGGTACTATAGTCCGCTTGGGTCTACCAGATGGACCGGCCTGGGCATCTACTTTGGCCCCTAGAACCGCTAAAGCCTTATCCATTTTATCAACCTTCCCCAGTCTCTTATCCATTGCAGACATTCTGTGCATCATTTTTTGTAACATTACACCCACATTTGGATTGACACGCCCCCTTCTTTGAGACATATTTATGAGCACACCGTGCTCCGTACCTGACCCTGTTGAAGGTGCCCGAGCTGGATCACACAGACTTAGGTCCCAAGCTTGTCCCCCTGAAATTAGAAAGTACGTTATTTCTTATTCAAACACGCAAATACAGGTAATCAGATCACCTTTCTCGGCAGTACAAATCAAGGTATCAACACAGGAAATGCCCCTTTTCTGTAAACATTCAGTTCTACCAATTATTTGGCAATAAATCCCCACGTAAACCGGCAGGACCCCTTTAGCGTGCTAATTTAGTTAACCTACCAAGCAGTAAAAAAGAGGCAATAAATCATCTTTAGCGTGCCAATTCAGTTACATATCAAACAGTGAGAAGCGTGCAACAGATCACAGCAGAACCAGGCTGCTTTTACTAGCAGGTATATTTGGTCTGCTAAAATATACCCAGTGACACAACAGTGCAATGAATTACAGCACAATCAGCTCTATTCTGCTTTGTCTCGCTTCTGCCCGCTGCCCTAGCTGTCCCTGCTTAACCTTGTCTGAAATCTCGATTGATGCACAGATAAACAACACACCCCCGCAAACACAGTGTGCGCTGGACTCGTTTCCACCGCTTTTTAAAATTTATTTGCCCGTACGATTTCGGAACACGCTAACTAATTGGCCCGAGTGAAATCAGGAGATCCGGAGCCCTGTTCCCTGCCCGGTCTCTCCAGACGCTTCACCCGCTGCGAGTAAAACCGAGACAACAGATTACCTTTAACGTGCGTTTCTCGTGCACGTTCACTGAGCCTCTGCCCAGCCCCCGCCTGCCCCACAAAATACCTCGTGTCCGATGCTCGATCACCTCGCCCGCCTGCTCCGCCTTCCCGACCTGGGTCGCCCTGGGATCCTGTAAAACACCGCGGTCCTCCGACCCTGGGACTGCTGTGCCTGCCCGAAAAACGATCCTCCCGGTCCGCCTCAGAACACGCGTTGGGGGGTCTATCGTCCAGAATCCTCCGCAATCCTCGCTGCTACCGGTGCACACCTGCAAATCGCGACCGCCGCTCTCTGTGTCCGCGTCCCCGAACCACCGCAATCTGCAACGCCGGAAACCGCACGACACCTGAAAAATAAAGAAGAGAAAATTAAACGGCCCCACGGTGGGGCGAGGAGCGAGCCTGGGGAGCGCGGGCACAAAGAGGCCGCTTCCCGCGCTCCCCAGGCTCTTAACCCCTTTGCCACCGCGACCCCGCCCCCTCGCCCCGGAAGCACACCAGTACTTCCGGGGCGAGGGGGCGGGGAACGCGGCCCCAAAGGGGACGGGTTATGGGAGGGACCGGGCCCCGCCATGCTTGCGTGGGGGCCTATTGGCCCCCCCTTGTATAACTCACCTGCAGCCACCTTCTCACGCGGACATATGAACAGTCATGAAGAGAGATAACCAGTGGATGAAGTGGGTGGGGTCTATTTGGAACGATGCCCCAATCATTTTCAATTTTACACTAACTTCTAATACCATACTTCTAACAGCACATGACTCCAACTTAGACAGCTTTGGAGCATCACACAATTGATTCTGGAACAAGTGCTCAAAACAGTGGGGCATTGGATAAGGTTTCCACTCTAGATGTATTGTATTTTTTGCACATGCTGTTTTTCTCCTACTTTTTTGTCATTGCTTAATAAACTTAAACTTAAAAAAAGTGGCGGTGCGTCCATTAGGGGCGTTGGGGCGTTGCCCCACTAGCCTGGACGACCGCACTGTGACTGAATGAAAATGAAATGTTATACGTATTTAAAATTCATTTTCCATCGTTGCCGAGCGCCAGGAAAAGCCCGACAGGATCGAGACTGTATATGGGAAGTGGGCCGGCGGCGTGGGGGGCAGGGCTGCGTCAGAGTGACAGCCAGGCAGGCAGGCAGCGCACAGGCAGAGAGGGGTGCGCATGCAAAAGGCCGGAGTAGTCGAGATTTCGACTGTCCCGCGCATGCGCACATTTGAGACCTCCACCCCCCCTCCCCTCTGCCAGTAGTGTTTTACATTGGCATGGACCGGGCCCCGGGTGTAAAAATGGGCAAATATCAGTCTGCTCTTGAGCCAATCCTGGCGCAGTGGCGCTGCTAACGCTGCGCCAGGATTGGCTACTCCAGCAGATGGTACCGCGTGTGGGTGTTGGCTGCTCTAAGGCATTTGTCACCGGTGATTGGCTACACTGCGCGTGCTGGAATCCTGGCACGAGGCCCACGACAACAAGCAGTCAAAGTGAAAGTGGAAGTGATGATGTGATGAGTCATACTAGTCAGTGGGCGCGTGACTGTTGTTGTCGGACTCGTCAGGCCATTGAACATCAGTACGGCGGGAATCCGAACTTGGGAGTCTCAGAGTCCGAACGATAAGTTTACTTTATTTTATTTTTTTCCATTAAACCCCTCCCGCCTCCCTACCATCCCTTCCACAGCTCGACGACCCCACGACCCCATTTCCACCCGCCCGTAATGCCGGCCGCGGGACCGGGTAGTCGGGTACGTTTTCTTTGATTATATCTTTTAATTTTAAACTTCCCCGGCGGCATCCCAACTCTCCAGCGAGTATTGCTAATCTAATGTGGCCGGGGTCAGAAAAGCAGCGGGTGGCGTGAGTGGCCTGCTCCTGACATTTATAGCATATAGTTTAAAAAAAAACGCAAATAGCATGAAGATGCGCGCACTTGTCCGAGTCCTTCCAAAATTCAAGCCCAAATAATACACAAATAATCCTAATCCTTCCTCTGAAGTCTTGTGTGTTGTGTTTAAAGCAGAGGCTTGCAGGGAGCCAGGCCAGCGCTGCAGCAAAGGGGGGCACCAAGCGCAGGGATCACAGGACAGGGTCTTACAGAAGACAGATTGCCGTCCTGCAAGTTTCAAGAAAGAAGGCTCGAGCGGTGTTATTTCTGGTAGGCATTCCGGTCCGTAGAGTGTTGGATTTGCTTTCCACCAGTTATGACATAGTTTAAAACCTGAGCTTGGGTTTTATAAACGGGAACTGGAATATAAACCCACCACCCGCCATTGCCGCTGTGTTTTCTCGGTAATGTTTTTTCAAGCTGTTTGCTGCTTGTTTCACCTTAACTGTGTGTGCATACTATGCTTTAAAGGCTGCACATGGCAATATTCGGTTCATGCATGGGGTCTTGTTTAAAAGGCAAGTTGGTTTGTCTTTTGTTTTCTTTCCTTGTGTCTGTAAAAGGGTGCAACGTTAGCCTAAGTTGTATCCAAATCGCATCCAGATGTGAATAGTTTTCCACTAGATTTGTAGCTCGCAGAAGTGTCTATCAGCTCACCATGTCAGCACTAAATAAGTGTTTCTTAAATAACAAGACATGACCGGGACGAATTAGTGATTACAATATTTTTAGGCACAGGCTTGGAAAATGTAGCTGTCAAGTAGGAGTGTTTAATTGGAAAGCTTTGCAGTTTGGCATGTTAAACCTATTTTCAGTGAGTTCCTCAGGCAACCTCGTGTGTCAGCAGACTTCTTCCGAGCCCTTAAAGCTGTTTGATGTCCTTTTGCTTTAAGGTAGACAATTAGACTTTGCACAAACAATTCAAGCATGAGGATGATCCATTCCCCTGAACTTAGTTTTTGATCATAAAGCGTTGATGTGCTCATGAACATATACAGTTAGTAATAATTTCCATTCCCAGGGATGCTCGGTTTCTTTGCCACTTGTCCTCACCCTCTGCCGCATACCTTCTCTCTAACACATTCCCACACCCAATAAATCTCCTTCAGCTATTTTGCCACGTTCCCTTTCTCCGACCCTTGTCTATCCTCGTTCTCTGTCACTCCTCCTATGTGTGCTTAACATCTCACCCACCGCATTCTTCTTTTTAATACCTCTCAGAAGTGCACCTCTGAGTCTGGACCTGAGGTAACGGGTTTTTAGGAACCCGCTGGTGTCAGGGGATAACACCCGAAGACCTCTGAGTTCTCCCTTGTTCCGGACCACAGAAACACGGAGTCTTCTAGTCGCAGTCAAAGATCAAGTTTTATTGGTAGCTACCAAGTAACACGTGTCCCAGAAGTACACCACACGGAGAGTAGGTTCTTGGGAGACTGTTCGTTTTTACAGAACCAGCCTTCTCCTTATATACCAGATACATGGCTTCAAGCAAGAATTCTTGAGTTTATGGTATGGCAATATACATATTTCTACAATAATACAAAGAGCGAAGTCATGTAAGCAAGCCCATATTTTAGATGTCCAGTTCGTTGATAGATTACCCAGTTAGGCCTGGAACTCCCATCAGATATCGATGAAACCTCAATAAAGAAAGGTGTAACCAAGTCATAAACCTGGCCATAAACAAGGAACGTGGACAGGTGCATGTTTGCAGAAAGCATGGTCTGTATGTAGTGAATGGTTCGTGGAATGTTATGCGTAGATGCTATCGCATTCGGCCACTGGGCGAGGAGCTGCCTAAACAGGTTTGGCCGAAGACAGTGGAGTCAGTTGGGACAGGTCAGGGGAAAGTCACGAAAGGTGGACGTGTCTATTTGGATCAAGCTCGACCTTTAATTGACTTATCATGAGGGCAAGATGCAAGATGGATGCCGTTCACAAAATGGAGTTTAAGGGATGGGACGGAAACTGTGATTTAGGGGTGTTGGCAACCCTCGATTGTAACGCAAATACATAGGAATGATGTCCTAATCATTATCGGTTCGTAGACACAAAAATCGTCTCGGTACGTTGAGGTTTCGTGACACGGGTATTAGACCTCGATATCGGGAGAACAACGGGGTCCGGATTTTGAGAACCACAGACCACTCTCCCTACATCGAACCCACTGCCCTGGTCTCTCTGTTCTATTTATTAGTGCAACCCCCTTCTCTCTCTCTCCACCTCTGCAACTCTCCCTTCTTTTCTCGTCCTCCTTTTTTCCCTTCCGTCAGTCTGCCATTCCGCCTATATCCTCTTGTTTCTCTCTTTGTTTTTGCAAATTTTCCGTCTAAATCCCATGCCTGTCTCTCCTGTCTCCCATCTCTAACAGCGTGTTTTCCACGTCTTTCTGACATTGTCTCAATCTAATTCTTGCTCCGTCTTTAATTTTTCTTTCCTCTCGCTGTGCCTTGTGCCATCGTAATTCTGTCTGATTTCTATCGACCTGGTCCTCTGCCGTAATCACTTTGACATCACTTCTCTGACCTCACTTTCTTTTCATTCTGCGCCTCTTCGGTTTAAGTTGTAGTTGTTGCATCTCGGCTCATCCCCAGCAGAGCGATCTGTGAGGTAGGGGTTAAACATAAAGGAAAACACAATGGTGTCAACAGCTGGTGGCGGTGAGACTGCACCAGTCTTTATTTGGCCAGCTGAGCTTTAGAGCGGGCAGTGGATCTGGGGGTCATTGTGACTCCTCTGCTAGGTGTGAAGGGAGGAAGGTGCAGGAGAGACAAACCAGTAATGTGAGTTACTAAAAGCTTTTGATTCTGAGGTCACATGCATGTATTCCTTGGCCCTTATGGTGGATTCTTGAAATTGTTATTTATGAATTTTATATCTATATAATACAAGTGTATGAATGTGTAAATACTTTATAAATATGTGGTTTTACTACATGCACACCACACTATTCATTGACAAGAGACGTGGGTGGCTCGAAAGTTGCACTGCAATAGGTTATTGAACAAACTGCTTTATCACGAGTATAATAAGTACGATATTACACCGTCTTCTGTTTGCGAAAATTGTTTATCCAATGTATGTACCAAACAGGGAAAAAAATATATATAGGCAATATTGCCAATTTCTTAAATGATAAATAATTAAATCGTATTGCTTTATTAACCTTCCTGCTTCCTCAAATTTGCGTGAAAACGCATCATTTAGCCACTCTATTTTTAAAAATGTTGAATCCCCCTGTTGGTTGTTCAGGCTCGCTACGCTCGCTCGCAGCCGTGTAGTATGGCAAAAAATTTACGCCCCACCAC
The DNA here is from genome assembly GCF_964261635.1 of Lissotriton helveticus. Lineage (NCBI taxonomy): Eukaryota > Metazoa > Chordata > Amphibia > Caudata > Salamandridae > Lissotriton > Lissotriton helveticus. Next base: position 436,117,412 of record NC_136070.1, on the reverse strand, counting down.
TTTCAAATGTCATCATCCGCCCAGTAGTGCAGTCACTCGTCCTCGCTAGACTAGACTATGGAATTGCCCTTCTCTCGGGCATTCCCAAAGTTCACCTCGGCCCACTGAGAGCAACTCTGCATGCTGCAGCATGCTTCGTTCTCGGTCTCAAGAGGTTTGAATACATTTCCCCAGCCCTGCTAACACTCCACTGGCTCCCCATTGAAGCACGGGCCCAATTCAAAATTGCTGGCATTATGTGCAGAGTGCTGCACACTTCCTCACCCTCTTATCTCTAGGAGAAATTGTAAATCTCTGGAGCAAATAGGGGTTTCTGAAATGCCCAGTCCCTGAAATTTATCAGACATTTTCTGAAAGTGCCATTAGAATGTGAAACTTTTTGCCTCCCTCCGTCTAACCACCTGCCTAGTAACCTTCAAAAAGGACGTCACACTCCTCCTTTTTGACAGACATCTTGGTAATCCACCCTCAACCAGACTTATGTACTCGCTGCACGGCATTCTGACCTGCCTTTGTGAGTTCACCCCACCATCTAAATTGATGCTGTAATTGTGTACTTCCTCTGCCCAATGCTGTAGCTGTTTCTTGTGGTTATTCCTGCACATATCCACTGACGTAATCGTTTGAGTTTAATTACCAGTAATGTAACCCGCTGTAACCCTTACATATTGCTTGTTGTAAAGTGCTCTGATGCCTCCGGGGCATGTCCGCGCTATATAAAATTGCGAAAATAAAAATAAATAAATATTGTACTCATCATAGTTCTCATACTTTTTAGGTTGAGCCTGCAGGCCGCACGCATGCGCTGTCGCTTGGTGACCTTTGTGTCTTAAAAACTTCTACAAGAGGCTTTTTGCATACCTGTTACTTACCTATTGTTAGCATCATTATCATTTCTTCTTTGTTGCTTTCTAATTCTCAGGTGTCACTCCCTGTGTCACTTCCTTTTCTTTCAGTGGGGCGTTGACCAAGTACATATTGACTTATCTATTTAGTGTCCATTCACTGCTCGCGCTGTGATTGAGGTACTAAAGACAACGCGAACTGTGACGCAATACTGTGATCTGCTGCCAGCTGGTATGCTAGCTGAGTGGAAACATTTAGGCTGAAGGGGTTCACATCATGCTACTGTGACTTTAAGTTTAGAGTGATGGACTGAGACAGATTTATTTCTGTTACAAACTGGAACTGGTCACTTGGATCTTACTGAATCTACCTAAGGGCTTGTATGAGGCTTAGCTGATTTTCGATTGATCCGATTGCTATACATTATCTACAGTCTCACTCGGCATAGGAAGATTTTCCCTTTCATCTCTGGATCTCACAGAGTCTGATATAGTTTTATTAAACCTATTTAGCAGAATTTGAGATTATATGCTATTTATTTTAATGTTCTTTACCCACGAATGAAATACTAAAACTTTCAGATTTAAAACTGAACTCGGCTGATTCTATCTCATTATTCACTTGTGGGAAAAATGTTTGATTGATGTATTTTAAAGTCTGTGCTTAAACTTCCCTAAACTTTGAGTAATAACTAATTCAGTGTAGAAATTGCCTTATTCCTGGTCCTCATTTGATAATTGCCCATCCCCTGAATATCCAGTCCCTTTAAGCACAAAACAAGATCCATTGGAGGACTAAGTGAGTATGGTGATGGCAAAAGGTGAAATGACTGAATAATATAACACACTAGACAGTCAATGGGGAAAACTTTCTAGGGCCGGGTGTGCAATGCTACAGCATATGTTTTGTTGACCTACCCTGCACTTGCAAAGGAATAGCGCTATTAGATAGTTTGTAGAGCTTACATTTTGCAGAAATAATCCATCTAGAGATAGTGACTATGAAAGGATGAGATATGTGAAAAACAAGGGCCCCCTGAATAGAGATAACGATTCCTAGGACAGGGAAATAAACAAATGTGCAAAACTTCCTAGGCAATCATAATAAGGGAACTAATGCAAGGAGGGACGGACAACTAGGTAAATGCACATACATTCATGTATTATTTATTTATCAAACAGAATTTTATATACACATAATAAAAAAATACAGTTTATATATCACAATTACATACAAAATTAAAAGAAAAATTAAAATGATGATACAATCACCAACATTTAAGGAGAAAACAGCAATTAATATTTTAAAGCAAAATGTGGCAAGTTTATATTTATCGACGCGCGTTTCGGCGTTCAAGACAACGCCTTCTTCAGGAGCCACACAAATTTTAAAAACAGAGACAGGGTATGTCTATCTTTGAGCCTTCACTGGATATGGCTACAATCTTTAGCGTACACTGCAGGATTTTCAAGAGGGCTATGGCAATCCCTACATCAGTAATATAAGCACCTTTTAAAACATTTCCAGAATCCCACGTTAAAAACGTCTAGCCGATAGGGCACGGCGCAGTGTGACACACAGACAATTCGTGTCACAAATATAAGACAGTGATTTCGTCAGTAAAAGAGACGGTAAGGTCTTTAAGGAATTCAGTGAGTTCAGAAAGCCGAGACCATGTTTCATAACAAGCTTTCTGTTTTAGTATATAACGGAGCCGTATTCTTTTCTTCTCTTTATGTTTATGCGTTGCTCCAAACAGGATAGTGTCGAGCATACGAGTCAACAGAGGATAAGTTGTGTAGATTCTGCTACCGTCTAGCGTCCGGTGCGGTGATAACTCAAGGGATGAGAGCCTTTATTGGAAACCCCCAAAATAAAATGTAGAGAGTCCACCTGTTGAAAAGGTCCTTTCAAAGTAAATGGACAAAGCTCTGTGGAGACTTAAATTGTGAAGCTCTTCCTCCTCTGCCGAGGTGAGTGCTGGGGAAAAGTCGAGAGATCAGTGTCTCCACAGTGGCTCAGGAAGAGGGGACACATAGCCCCTCCTCTTTTGTTAAAATACGGTCCTAATGGCTGGGGTCATTGGGGCCTAATAAAGGCTCCAGGGGGCAGCGCACCCTCTCCCCTTTACATTTAAGCTGTGGCCCGGGGTGTAATGTTTTGAACTAAAAAAACACAGAAATACACCAGTTATAATTACATAGCTAACAATAATTTGCTAATTTGCACCCCCACCGTGCCCCAGGAGGCCCCCCCCCCATTTTGTAACATTTTTGCTCCGGGGATGGGCTCCCTGGGCCTTTTTAAGGCTCTTGGAGGTGGGCCATACAGCCCCTCTCCCCGTTATGAATACAGCATTAGAGGTGCCCTCCCTAAGGCAAATGGTCAGGAAATGTGGCAGGGCTGCCATTTTTTTTTCCTACAGGAGTCCCGCGGGATTACAGCATTTTCCACATTTTTTTTCTTTTTGGCTGCAGGGTGGGGGGTTAGGGGGAAGTTCCTCTGGGTTTCCCCCATGAGGCCTAGCGGGTCACGGTATCCCTACTCTACTCTGTTCAGGACGGGACTAAGTCCCTGAGTCCTTAATTGGCTGCCAGCAACATTTTCCTCATGTTGCTGAAAGCCAATCAGAGTGCTCGCTCCCAGGGGGGAGTCTGACTCCCACCGGACCGAGGTGGCCCAAGGGAAATAAAGCTCCCTCGCCCAATTAGAGCCCTCTATTTTTAAACTCTCTAGAGATTCTCGCAGACTCAACCGTCCATCGATACAATTATTTTTCAAGCTTAATTTCTGAAAAACTAGTGAATGGATTTACACCAAATAACAAAAAGCACAAACTGTGGACCATGATCTAGCTTACTGGCAAATTTGGTGTAATTCTGTTAAGCAGTTTTTGCGGTAGTCTGTCTTAAAGAAGCCTATGGAAAATGCATGGAGATTTTGCGTTTTGCAACCCCCTTTTTTCACAGCCCACACTTGACGGATCGCTTTGAAACTGTTCATGCACAAACTAGTTAAAAAGCTGCACCTTTTTGGAAAGTTTTGTGGAGATTCCTCCAACGGTGTCAAAGTTATTAGCAATGCATAAACGCTTTTCGTATTGAAAATCAGTCCTAACTATAACTACCTAATGGTGACTGCCACTAGGAAATACATATATGTGTGTGTATACCTCGCTGAAGCGCCTACCGGCCAGTCTCTGTAGCATTATCCTTACAAGATCAGGTGATTTGAACAGCTTAGACCTTGGTGCATCTTACCAACACCAAAGTTGGAGCCAGTCGTCATAGCTTGGATATATCCCCAAGATAAACAGCAACAGCAGGATTGCGTTCGTCTAGTCAACCCTACCTGTGCGTCTGACCTATGCCTTTTCCAATTAGGAAAACTCCAATAGCTCCGCATAACATTCTAGAAGACGAAATTGTGATGTTTATAAGCACATACGGGTCAGAAAGCTGGACTCTGGTGTTCCGTTGCCCCCTATTTTAGAATAGTCAGATTCATTAGAAATATTGGTACCATCAGTAAAGAACCTGAGCATAGGGTTCAGGAGGTCCTCTGGTCACCGAACTGCCTACATTGCCCCTTCGGCTTTCACAAGTGCTTGTGTTGTCATTTGTGCTCCACTTTGCATCACCCCTCTTTCCTCCAAGGTGCCATCTCCTATGGTTCGGAGTTGTAATATAAGGGGTGGATTAAATGTCTTCAGCTGCGCGATGATTAGGTGACAAGTGACATATGCCATGCACATTTTATTTATTTATAAGTTTTATATAGTGCTAGCTAGACCCAAAGGTATCAGAGCACTTACATATAATGCAAGATCATTTGATTGAAGTTCATACATATATACAGACAAAGAAAATCGTTAGGCAGTCAAGGTAGTTACAATATGCGGACATTAGACTAGCATAAGTCAATGGCGTAAATGACCTAGTAGTCAGCTGAAACAGTCAATCGACCACCACAACTGCAAGTTGGTAAGAAGTGAGCCCAATATGGACTTGCATCAGCATCTTGGCTTCACTTGTATTCATATCGGATTGGGGCAAATCGCAGACAATGGGTTGACATTTGTGGCTATTTTCCAGGGGTCTTAGCCCTGCCTTCAAAAACACTCCAGTGCTGGATGTCAGCCCCTGGGACCACGTATCAATGTAAATATTAAGCAGGATGCAGAACATCACGATTAGAACAGAGCTTATTTTGTAACCAGAAAAAGAGTGTACTAGTCACCAAGTGCCCTGCTCTGGCAGTCCATCCCCACCCCTCCCCGTACCAGGAGGGGATGGGTGGGGCAAGGGTCTGCGACTCGGAAGGGCCAGAAACATAGGGATTGAGGGGATAGCACAGCGAACTCCAAGCACTATTTTATTTTTTTAATACGTTTCTACGCGATTCTGCATTGGACACCCACACAAGTGAGGTATAATTTTTTATCCGGAGACCAAGGGGAATGCTGGGTTGTAGGACATTTGTGCCGGTACAGTGATCCCAAACAATAATGTAAGCAAAAGTTATTTTTTAGGCTAAATCTGAGGTTTACAGGGGATTCTGGGTAGGAAAACGTTGGGGGATCCATGTAAGTCACACCTCCCTGCACTCCCCAGGTATCTAGTTTTCAGAAATGTGTGGCTTTGGTAGGTTTTGAAACCCAGCCTGGGTCAGAAAACGCTGGTGCCCTTCTTCCAAAACCAGGTCATTTTGTGATAGATCATTTTTGTGTCCCCGCAATACTTTTTGGGCCCTTTCCTGCCACGGGTACTTGCAGCACCCACACAAGCTCGGTTCCATTTTTATCAGGAGACGCAGCTCAGTTATTGGCTCTGGGTACCTTGGTTTCAACGTGAATCTATAAGTGTTATATTTCTCGCAACCAGAGGGTCCAGCGGACGTCTCTGTATATTGTTTTAAAAATGTGCCATACTTAGAAGTTACAGGTTAAAACGTTAGCACAAACGGCTGTTTTTTCCAACTCAATTTCAATATTTTTTTACTTCACTTGTTAGTTTCTATAGAAAAACCTTGAAGGAGCTACACAAATGACCCCTTGCTGAATTTAGAATGTTGTCTACTTTTCAGAAATGTATAGGTCTCCATGAACTATTATTGCATTCACACTTATTTCTTATTTCTGTAAGGAGGTTGAAGGCACAAAAAATAGGAAAAGTAGGCTATGTCCCAGTAAAATGCCCAAATCTGTGCAGAAAATGTTTGTTTTCTGCCTGTTCCTGAAATGTGGAAAGATGGTGATTTTAGCACCACAAACCCTTTGCTGATACATTTTGAAGGGAAAAAACAGATGATTTCTTATGCAGCACTTTTTTCCCATTTTTCAGAAAAAAAAAAAAAATTAGCTGTATTTTGACCAATTTCTCGGTGCCCTCCAGGGGAATCCACAACCCTGGGTACCTTTAGAATCCTCAAGATGTTGGAAGAAAAGGATCCAAGTTTGGCATGGATGCCTTATGTGGACAAAAGGTTACAGTGGCCTAAGCGCAAACTACCCCAAATAGCCAAAAATGGCTTAGCACAGGGGAAAAGGCCTAGCAGCAAAGGGTTAATTGAATACAGTGTGGACTTTGTGCAGTGTTTCTATTGCCAATGGAAATTCCGCCAGGTGCACTGCCCCACCTGATTAAATAGCGCTGCAGTTGGATGTGGTGAAATTAGGGGCGGTTCCTCAATTAGGGTGGAGGAGCATCACCCCACTGATTTCTTGCAGTGAGAGAAGTGGGAAGATAAAATGTTTGTTTAAATAACATTTTATGTTTCTGCTTCGCACACTGCGAGAAAGGAGAAGGGTATGCCTGGTTGGGGAGGGCTGGTGGGCAGGTCAGGGAGGAGTGAGCAGAAGGGTATGCCTGGTTGGGGGTGGGAGAGCCAGAGAGGAGTGGCTTGCCCAATGCTTTGGGCCCTCACTGTTTGGTCAGCCCTCTGTGGCCGACCAAACAAGTCATGCAAACTCTCCATTTACTCTATGTAGGCTGCATGCAGCGTATATAGAGAAAGAGGCCTCCCCATAGGCGCCCGGCTGGGCGCTGTCCCCACCAATCACAACGCTGCCATTTCAGCGTTGGGATTGGCTTAGGGGAGGGAGGCTGAGTGTGGCTGCTTCCTGTTGGAAAAACGCAGGACCCGTCCAGGAGCTGAGGCGGCGCGGGACCCAATAAGGTAAGTTTTTTAAAATGGTAATTAAATCCCACTCCTCCACCCTGCGAACTTGCGTGACCCCCCACCCTCCTCTCACCCGCGAGTCATGCTGACCACGACTGAGTGAAAGGCCAGTGGGAGGGGTGAGGAGTACGGGGACATCTCCTCTGAAAAAGAAGAAAACAGCAATCACTGCGGGATGTAGTAAGTAGATTGCAGTCGTTTTCCTGCAGTAGAGATAATTTATTGGGAGGAGGAACAACTGTCAACCCAACGCCTGCTGGCCAAGTACAAACTGACTCTTACAAGATTCCAACATGAGTCAGCGCCAACAGCGTTCTGGAACATATAAATGTGACATAGAGAAACAGGGATCATAGAGTTAGAGGTACAAGCAGTATACAACACGGGACAAAAACCGGTGTCAAGAGGTCTGCCAATCAGACATGGCGATTGTAGGAGATGGTGCCAAAGAAATACCTAAATATTTCTGACAAATTGAACAGGCTCAGAAGAAATGTGTTTCTAGCCTTCCATCCAGAGCACATGGATTAGCCTGTTGGGCTCAGTTCAATATTTGAACCGAAATTATGTTTTTAGGACAATATTTGAACGATTTAAGGACATTTTACTGTTGGGCAAACACCATTCACTCGTAAATTTAATATTTACCCGGAGCCTCGTTTCTGACCACAAGTAAAACCCAGAAAATACAACAATCACTGGTACACCCAATAGGTCTTGGCCTCAAAAAGACCGAACTATTCGCTTTGTCAGTGCTCCTCTAGTGCATAATCAACAGCAGAGCATTATCTTTTTCTAAGAAATGTGGGTGGGTTAAATACTTTGCTAAATTGTGAAACGTACCCATATGTGATTCTCTGAAAAAGATGGACGTAAACATCGCGGACCTGTGGAGTAGGGTGCCACATCAATGCCTGTATTGATGCCGTAGTTTGCATTTTACAGTGAAGGGACACAGCGCCTTGACAAGCGCCCAGTGACAGTGTGTGTAACGGATGTACGTCAGTACAACGCGATCTTTTAGATCGCGGTACTTTACAACGCTGCCATTACAACGCAAGTCGTTACAACGACTTGCGTTGGTGTGCGTGGATTGAGGATTATTATAATTTTAGATTCCAACACCAGCCCACGTAACAGTAGGGAAGGTGTTGGAATATAAAATTACAATATTACTTATCCAACAGCGCCATCCAGCGCAAGTCGTAGTAGCGACTTGCGTTGTAATGGCATCGTTGTAAAGGTAGTGCGGTGTAAAACCGCATTATAAACGATGTTTCCCCGTGTGGATGTACGTCAGTACAACGCGATCTTTTAGATTGCGGTACTTAACAACGCTGCCATTACAACACAAGTCGTTACAACGACTTGCGTTGGTGTGCGTAGATTGAGGATTATTATAATTTTATATTCCAACACCAGCCCACGTAACAGTAGGGAAGGTGTTGGAATATAAAATTACAATATTCCTTATCCAACAGCGCCATCCAGCGCAAGTCGTAGTAACGACTTGCGTTGTAATGGCATTGTTGTAAAGGTAGTGCGGTGTAAACACCGTGTTGTAAACGATGTTTCCCCGTGTGGATGTACGTCAGTACAACGCAATCTTTTAGATCGCGGTACTTTACAACGCTGCCATTACAACGCAAGTCATTACAACGACTTGCGTTGGTGTGCGTGGATTGAGGATTATTATAATTTTATATTTCAACACCAGCCCACGTAACAGTAGGAAGGTGTTGGAATATAAAATTACAATATTCCTTATCCAACAGCGCCATCCAGCGCAAGTCGTAGTAACGACTTGCGTTGTAATGGCATCGTTGCAAAGGTAATGCGGTGTAAACACCGCGTTGTAAACGATGTTTCCCTGTGTAACACGCAATAAATGCGCTGCCATTACATGCAAGCCGTGTATCCTCAGATTGCTGGATTCGTCCATGGCCCAGTGTCCCGCACCTCCCCTCGTCCTCTTACAGCAGCAGCTGGTGAGCCATGCTGTACTGCAGTGGTGCAGACTCCAGCACGAAGATTCGCACCCCAGTAGGCACCGGGCAGCGGTATCACAGCCTCTCCAAATGGAGAGAGGGAAGTCAGCTTACCTTCGCTTTAAAGCACACACACGCACACACACGCACACACACACTTGCATGCACAAACACATACACACACTGTACTCCAGGAGAGACAATGGGAGAGGGTGCGAGCCCCATGTGAGGCCTCACATAACTTCTTTTAAATTCAGTGATGCACAGATTAACACCAAGAAAGATGCGCCCGTACTGTAAGCCTGTGTTAAAAATATCACACGTTTGGTCAAAGGCTTCATCCACATTGTGTTGAAAACTATTTCCTTGCACAATTATTCATAATTGAACTTGGATAACCATGAATATTTAAAAATAGTGATGTTACGACTCACAATTGCCAAAGTAATGATATATTATGAATCATACATGCATGCAGTGCACAGAGCACTGTAAGTGGATTTCTTGGCGCTACCCTAATCGTGAAACCAGGGCTATAACGCACGTGGCCGCCACTAATCTAGAGTTTTCTAGTCCTATTGCCTTTGAACTTTAGTGGGTTGGCCTGACTGTGCGGATTTTTAGGAAATCTTCACCAAATTTCGTAAGAGCCCTCTCATCTTATGTTAAACAGGCAAATATTTGAGGCTTGTGTACAAACAACCAGGAAAGTTGTGAGACACAATATGAGTGTGGTGGTGGGGGGGGGGGGGGGGGCGCTCAGAGGACCTTATTTCCAAACAGTGCAGACACCTGCCTCCACATTGCATGTACCTTTGTGGCGTGTTACATTTTCACATTTCACCACATTCCTCACCTTCCTGCTTCCGTTTTCTCGATTTCATATCGACTGCCTTTCTCCGAGCGGATGCGCCATTTTCTTCAGAGCTGTGTAAACAGAAGACTTGTTTTAGGTTGTGTGCTTTTTATAAGTGAACTAAGGCATGGCCGCTTTCTATCGCTGCTTCTGAGTATGGTTCATGGTTTGTCACTTAACCGCAGGCCACACATACTGCACCCCTGCCAAAATAAATATTTAATAGTGCCAACAGTCATGCAATGAACTTTGCTAACGGCGTTAAGCACACACCACATCTATAAAGGGGCGTAACTTCCATTGGAGCAGCACTTGAAGTGGCACTGGGCCCAGAGGCCTGAGGGCCCACTGAACCCTGATTATTGCTGTATTTTAGAATTTAAATAGAAGCCGTCAGGGCCGGCTCTAGGCTCATGGTGGCCCTGGGCAAGAAGCGTAGGTAGGGGGCCCGGAAGAGGGGGCCTGGGGGGGCGGAGCGCGCAGGCCAGTAAAGAGGGGAGGGGGTCAGGGTGTTTAGAAGTGGAACACAGCCGGAAGCCGCCAAATCCCTGCCAGGGGCCACCACGCAAATATGCATCCATCCTCAGAGGATTAATATATTAAGGATATATATTGGCGTGGTGGCCTCTGGGGTTTGGTGACCCTGTGCAGGTGCACAGCTTGCACATGCCTAAAGCCGGCCCTGAAGCCGTGGAGGGCATTTTAGTGCATCTGGGCCTATGGCAACCCTACTGCATCTGTAAATAGATTTCGATTAAATTAAGTCATGGGTGATGACAGGACAGGAAAATGGGGTATAGTGTGCATCCTTTTTTATAACGAACTGTGTAGCACGCGCTCTTATTTCTGCAACTAAAAGGCAAATCAACACACACTTAGGGCCTTATGTAGAGTGGTTTACTCCATCAAAGAGAATATGGCTTACTCCATCAAAGCAAATGGCTTACTCCATCAAAGGGTGATAGTTGCAGGAACCTCGGCTGCAATCCGGAAGAGACATCAGCGCATTCAGAACGCCTCCGCACGCCTCATCATCGGACTCCCCCGCCACAGCCACATCACCACCCACCTCTGAGACCTGCGTTGGCTCCCGGTCAACTAAAGAATCACTTTCAAACTCCTAACCCACGCACACAAAGCACTCCACAACGCCAGACCAGCATACCTCAACGAACGACTGTCCTTCTACACCCCGAACTGACAGCTTTGCTCCACCAACATCGCCCTCGCCACTGTCCCATGCATCCGCCGAACGACCACCGGCAGCAGATCATTCTCCCACTTTGCAGCCAAGTCATGGAACACCCTCCCCACCCACCTGCGTCATACCCAGGAACTGCTGACCTTCAGGAGACTTCTCAAGACCTGGCTGTTTGACCAGTAGCTGCCTCCCCCACCCCCTCAGCGCCTTGAGAACCTCACGGGTGAGTAGCGCGCTCTACAAATGTGTTGATTGATTGATTGATATGACGTCCGTCATATTGCAAGTGCCATAGCCAGAATGCACTTGTAATAATACGAAGGGCTGGACACCTGTCACTTTTGTGATGGACTATCCCAATCGGTAGAGTCTAATTAAGGCCCCTAGATTCATGCCTGTGGATATTGGAGGAGTCTTCAAAATTAGGGGGATATTCTCAATGAAGTGGCAGTGGGAGGCGTTAACCTCCTTGGCTTCACCCTCTCACTGCCACTTCGTAAATGCAAGGCTGTACCCTATTCACAAGAATGTGGTGCAGTCTGGCGTTTCCCCCTGCGATGGCGCTAAGTTTCACGACTTAGCGCCGACGCAGGCACCCTTGCACCAGATTGCAAGGGTGTCTGTGTGCAGGGGAGGGTTGTTCATGTACAGGAAGGTGCCCCTTTCTGCACATGAACATTCCTGAAATACTAGTTTGCTTTTTAGATGTGTGCTGCATAAGGCAGCATACATGAAAAAAACAAAAACGAGGAGAAATGAAGCATTTCTCCTCGTTTCCCCAATTTTAGACCAGTTTTTTCCGTGGCGATAGGGGCTTGAGAATATGCCCCTTATTGTGCATGGCTGGGAAAGAACTTACATTATTCGGTGGGCTTATTATCTGAAGTATGTCACGACCTGGTCTCTAGTGACAGAAGCTGACAACTACAAAAGATCATAACCATTATATGACTTGTCAATAGTTAAACCAGGCATATTTACTATTGTAACGTTTAGCTAATTAGGGTTCTGAAGCCGCATTAGGGTGGCAACTGAGGCGTTGGTCATGGTTGATGTAATTGTCACTGTACAGCATGGCCAATGAGCTTGCATTGCAGTTTAAAGTGCACCTTTACTTCATGGGCATCCATTGTAAGCATCTTGACTAATGTCATAGGGTTCAACTTCTAGACCGGTTGGAGAATAATGAACCCTCTTAACAGGGTGTGTTTCTCGATTATGGAGAGTTAGAAAGAAGGATTTGCCAACATAGATGAACATTTGAAATCTATAGAAGTGGCCCATATGCAGATGAATGGTGAGACTGAACTGAGGGGCTTTATTTGTTGATTTCATTCAAATGATTTAAACACCACACACTTTTGTCCCTAGGCACGACCCCAATACAGGTGATGGAGGGAGATGTTACCTAAGTCATACTGTAAGTTAGGTACAAAGGATGATTTAAAAGCCTTTTTGGGTCTGGCTACAGACCCGGTTTGAATAAACAGATGTCATCAGCTAAACAAAAAGCATACAAGTTACCTGTGAGCTCTGCAGGGAGTTCCAGGGCCAGATTTAAAAATTATAGTTGGTAGCTCCTAATGAGCTCAGGGGGTTTACAAGTTAAACTCCCTGGAACGGGAAAAATTGACCAGAACCAGAAGTTGCAGATTATTTCCCATGATTCAGTGAGTTGAAGGCTTATAGTTACAACATGGTCCGAGCTGGTGGCAAATAAACTTTGGGGGAGAGTTGGCCACTGCAGGGGGCATTTTTCATTTCTGGGGTGCTCATTGCCTGCTCCGCACTTGGTGCTGAAGGTGGCAGGCATGGGCTGTGACTCTGTCTGCAATCCCTGTCCCTCTCATCCAATGATTTTATCAGGTAAAACAAGGTCTGGTGTTTCTGGACCCAATAATTGTCAATATGGAAATAGTAGACCACTTGTAGTAGTATGGAATGGCATTGCGTCCATGAAACACAAGCCTTATGCCCCTATCAGGACCCTCAGGTCAGGAAACAAATCGCTTCTCTTAGTCCCCTGGGTCAGGAAAACTATGCAAGGCAGGAAATCCTTTTCCTACCTCGCTCCCCTCTACTGGAACAAGCTCCCCACTCACCTGAGACAATGTCTTGACTATCTGCACTTTAGGAAACTTCTTAAGACTGCTTTATTTTAATAATGTCCATCTGCCAGTCTAGCAGCACAGCCCAAAGTGCAGAGATACCCCTTCGGGGGTGATTCAGGTGTTTTATAAAACCTATAAATAAATAAATTAAAATAGCACTGTTCATACAGTTCATAATCGGGGTCAGACAGTTCATAATCCGGGCCAGAGAGGGGCTTAAGCTTGTCCCCTGAACCCATTAGTTTAAATGAGTGAATCTCCACCAGCCATTGTTTGAAGAGTGTAATTCACATTTTGGATAAGGTGGGAGAATTAATTCAGTCTCATTGTTAGCAATTGTCTATTAGATGTGTAAGGGCACCTGCCTAAAGAATGAAATGTTCTGTCCAATCAGAACAATGGAGGCACATTATTCAGCTAAATTTTTTCAATGCTGCGGAAGTCCCTTTATCAATGCTGATTTGCTACGCAATGTGATTTTGCACCTACATTTATTTTGCTCCTAAAACTGATTTATGCTCCTAAAAGTGTTTTCAACACCCCTGCTGATGTTGCACCAAAGGTTATTTTGCACCTAAATGTGATTTTGCTCCTAAATGTGATTTTATCCCAAATGTGCTAACTTACTTTGTACCAAGGATGATTTTGCATTTAAAAGTGTGTACCTAACAAGGATTTTATACCTATATATGAAAAGGAGAAATATATATCCAAATTATTCTGTTTATTTCACATAATCTCCTGGTAATTACAGTGAAGTCATTAGGAAATTATGTACAATAGTCTGAAGCACAGTTTCAACTGATCAGCTTGTGTGAATTTTGTTTCATGAACAGTAGGGATTATCTTACTAATGCTTCTTCTAAATCCAATAGTTTCCCATTTGTTGTGTTTTAGTCTCACACTGTTTGGTGCACATTTTCAAATGCCCTACAACCTGTTGTCTGATGTGGAAAGCTGCACCACATCTAGTTCTTGAATGATCTATGTTATTTTATGACACATCTTCCCTAACAATCCAGCCCCTGTTCAATCAATCAATGAATCAGGGATCTTCAAGCGTGCTACTCACCCATGAGGGTCTCAAGGCGCTAGGGAGGAGGGGGGCAGCTCCATTCAATCGAAGAGCCAGGTCTTGAGGGTCTTGAGTGCGTGGTTGACGGTCTTCCTTGACTTCGGGGGGATCCATTTGAAGATCTTTCGGAGGATGCAGAGGGTGTTGAAGCAGGTGGAGGCGACAGCGTTGACCTGTTGGGTCATGGAGAGGGAGGAGTAAAGTACGATGCCAAGGTTTCAGGCATGGCACATGGGGGTAGGGGGGCTGCAGAGGGCAGTGGGCCACCAGGTGTTATCCCATGCAGAGGGGGAGGGTCTGAGGACGAGGACCTCTGTCTTCTCCGAGTTGAGCTTAAGGCAGCTGCTGCTCATCTAGGATGCAACGTCCTTCGTTCCTTCCTGGAAGTTGAGTCTGGTGGTGATGGGGTCTTTGGTGAGGGAGAAGATGAGATGGGTGTCGTTGGCGTAGGATTGTATTGCTGACTGTTTTACTTAATGTTTACTTGTTGTTCTTTTTCTAGTATATTGTTGAACCACATTGTTGCACTTCCTTCCGTCTTTCCTGTCGTCTCCTCCCGCATCCTCCCTCTATTTATATCTCTCCATCCCTCCTCTCTTAATGTATTGAGACCGAACTATTTTGTCTGTTGCCCGATGGAGCTACCTGGTTTAGCTATAGGGGAGATGGGCCGTGAATTCCCTCCTTGGTCGTCACCTACCCAGTCGGTCTTTAGACAGACTTCCTTTTGTCTCTACGGTTTTCTCTTCCCTTATCCTCACTTTCCCTCCTCCCCTACGCCCCACTACTTTCTCTCTTTTTTTTTTCTCTCTTCTCCCCTAATTTTATTGCTGATTTTGATTTAATGTTTACTTGTTGATCTTCTTCTAGTATATTGTTTAACCGCATTGTTGCACTTCCTGTCGTCTCCTACTGCATCCTCCCTCTATTTATGTCTCTCCCTCCCTCCTCTCTCAATTGTTTTGAGACTGAACTATTTTGTTTGATGCCTGATGGAGCTACTTAGTTTAGCTATAGGGGAGATGGGCTGTGGATTACCTCCTTGGTCGTCACCTACCCAGTCGGTCTTTAGACAGACTTCTTTTCGTCTCTCCTTATTGTCTCTTCCCTAGCTCCTATCCTCTCTCCCGTGAATCTCTCCCCTTGCCTGCTACTCTGCCTACCCCCTATCCTTTGTGCTCTTTGACTAAGCACTCATTCTCCCCTTATTGGGGAAAGATCCAATATTTATATTCTGGAGTCTCAGCGAACCTGCTGAGTGAGTCCACTGCGCCTAGGGAGCCACTCACACTTGAGGTTTGGTATGGCGCCCCTTGCCAAAGCACTCCCTCTCCCCTTTTTTGGGGAAGGATCCAGTATATAGGCCTTGGAGTCTAAGAGACCCCTCTGAGAGAGTCCACTGCGTAAAGGGAACCTCTTGCAATAGAGATAGGGAAGGGATACCACTTGCCCTGGGATCACAGCCTACTGGACTTTGGACATTGCCTTGACTCGTCTACTGGTTTGTGTCCCCATCACCTTTCCCCTCCTCTCCCCATGCTGTGTCTCTCACCCTCCCCTCCTCTTTCCACCTTCATTATCTATATACTTCCCCGACTCCAACCCCCTCCCCTGAATCTCTCCCCTTGCCTTCTTTTCCCGTTACGTATTTGTGCTTATTGTTTATCTCGACCTTACAAGTAACTATGTTGCCATGCTCTAAGAACTGTGTAACCTTTGTAACGATGTAACCTGTAACCGTGATCTGATGCTCATGTAAAGCGCTCTGATACCTCCGGGTCTAGCCAGCGCTATATAAAACTTTTTAAATAAATACAATAAATAAATAAATAAATACAATGCTGAGTCTGTGTTGTCTGATGATGGCAACGAGGGGGGCATGTGGATATAGAAGAGCATGGGGCTGAGCGATGATCCTTGGGGAAGGAATGGAGCCAGTCGAGGGCGGTTCACTGTATGCCGGCGTCATGGAGTCTGGCAGTGAGTGTGCGATGGGAGATGGTGTTGAAGGCTGCAGAGAGGTCAAGTAGGACAAGGACCTCGGTGTGTCCTCTGTGGAGGAGAGGGCGGATGTCATCTGTGGCGGCGAGTTGAGCAGTCTTGTGCTGTGGTTGCTGCGGAATCCGGATTGGAAGGGGTTGAGGATGGAGTTTTCTTGGATGAATTGTGTTAGTTGGACATTGACGGTCTTCTCGGTGACCTTGGCCATGAAGGGGAGGAGGGAGATGGGTTGGTAGTTCTTGAGGTCCGTGGGATCTGCAGATGGCTTCTTTAGTAGGGGGTCTGACTTCTGCGCATTTCCAGCTGTCTGGGTAGATGCCGGTTTTGAAGGTGGCATTGATGGTGCATTGTAATTCTGTAGTGATAGTGGCGGTGGCTCTGTGGAAGGTGTGCTGGGGCAGGGGTCCGTGGGGGCTCCTGAGTGGATGACTTTCATGGTTGATGAGGTGTCTTCGGTGGTGACCGGGGACCAGGAGGATATGGTGGGCTGGCTGGCGCTGCTAGAGGAAGGAGTGGTTTTGGAGCCAGGTGCCTGGTCGTTGACGTTTTTGTAGATGCTCTTGATTTTCAGGTGGAAGTAGGAACCAAGCTTGTTGCAGAGGTCCTGGTAGGGGGTGATGTCCGAGGTTTAGCTGGGGGGTTTGGTGAATTCCTGGATGACGCTGAAGAGTCCCTTGGAGTTGCTGGAGTTGGTGAGGATCTTGTTCTAGATGAAGGTCCTTTTGGTGGATCTGATGCATTGGTGGTATTCCGTCATGGCGTTCTTGTAGTGGTGCGGTCCTCCGATGATTTGCTGTTGCTCCAGTTCTTTTTGAGGTATCTACAGGTTTATCTGGCTTCTTGGAGATCGGAGGTGAACCAGGTGGCCTTTCTAGGGCATTGTCTGTCGGTGTTACATAGGGGTGCGAGCTTGTCTGCGCAGGCGGTGATTCATCTGTGGAATTCTTTGGAGGCGAGGTTGGTGTTGGTCGAGGTGGTGGGGGCATCACAGTTGAGGGTGGAGTTGAGCTGCTCCTCGGTGACCTTGCTCCAGTTTCTTCATGGAGGGTGGGGTGCAGTTTTGGGCGGCGTGTGTTTGTTGATGAGGAAGTGTACGGACTGGTGGTCCATCCATGGGGGTTGCGTGGTGTGGCAGAAGCAGATGTTGTTGCCACCTGCGAAGATGGGGTTGAGTGTGTGTCCAGCCTTGTGGGTAGGGGTGGTGAATAGCTGATTAAGTCTGTTGTTGGCGAGGGTGTCCAGGAGGGTGGCGGAGTTGGGGTCGCTGGGGTTGGTGAGGTTGATGAGTATGTAGTCCGTGGAGGCGATAATGTGGGGTGCAATGAGGTAAGCAATGGTAGTGGGTGAATGAAGCATGAGGTCTGGGGAGCTGTAGGCAAGGGTGCCGCGAAGTGTGGTTTTAGGGCTGGCCTGGATCTGGAAGTGAAGGTGTTCAGTGGTGGAGGAGGAATTGCTCGTGGTGGAGGCAGAGAGTCGGAGTGAGCTCTTGTATGTGAAGGCGAGTCCTCCTCCTGGGCAGTTAGGGCGGTCCTTCTTGTATCCGTCAGGGATGATGTTGGCGATGTCGGGGGCGGAGGAGGTGTTTGTTGAGATTTCTGTGAAGAAGGCGACATCTGACGAGAGGGTGGAGTGTGGTCGGAGATCCAGGGTCCCTGGCGCTGGTTGCGGTCGGTTCGCGGACGGACGGGCTTGCCTTTGGAGCGCCCGCTGCGCGACTGCCCAGCGGCTGCCATTTAATAGGGAAAGGGGAGGGAAGCACAGCTGGGTGGCGGGAACGGGAAAGGAGCAACTATGGCTTGAATATAATATTGAAAAAGCTTCCACTTAAAGCCGTGGTGACACCTTCTGCTCCTGAGTTTCAAAAAGATAAGGGAAATCCGGAGAGAAAATGACTCTCTTTAAAGGATTTCTCTTCCCCTACAACGCTCTCCTGGCATGACGTCATGCCATAACTTCTCCACTAGTGAGAAGTGAGCAGTGTGAGCTGACATGATGTTAGCCCCCAATGCGCCTCTCTTACTACTCCAAAGAACCACCAATGGCCGTTTCCGCACATCGGTCCACTGACAATAGCGGTTGACCTCCGTGCCCATATTTAAATACCGCTCTCGGTAAATCCTGTGTGACCCACGCCCCACGTTAGTCGCGCTTACGTAACTACGTCAAAGGCCGTGGATCAGGGAATAGGTGACTAGAGGGCTAACCTCCACCCTCCTTCGGGGATTTTGCAGCGGCCATGTTAAAATTCCTGACACTAGTCAGTGTCACTCATCGACTTATAGACCTTTCAAGAGGCCCTGGGAAATGTTAAAACCGCTTTCGCAATTTTCAATCTGATTGGACAAGTGACCCCATCTGCACGGGTACAATTGGCACAGGATTTGAATGTCCAAACGAACTCCAAATTTTACAGGAAGTAAATTATATTTTCTCAGTCATCCGATATACACTTCCTCCTTTTGCTTCTCTTGTTTAACCTTGTAGTCATCCCGTTGGAGGGCTTCACAACGGAGAAATTTGCCTCCTCCTTCCTAGGTGGACACTACTTTGTCATTTCTAGTCCTTCTCTCTTGAGTGAGTTAGCAGTTTTGGTAGGAGAGTTATAGAAGGCTCATTCCCTTGTCTCTTCCTTTTGTGAGATAGGATGAACATACTGCTACCTGACAAACTGTGATTGGGAGGAAACTTGTTTTCATTCTGTAATGATGTTAAAATAATCAGCATATTAAAAAAAAAATAATGTCAAGTATAATTATCCAGGAGGACCTCACTGGCCATCTTAATTTCTAAAATATTCTGGCCCTCTGAATCTAAAGGTCATTCTGTACGGCCACAACTTTGTGAGTCTACCGCTCATACGAGGGATCGGATTATTATTATTATTATTACTAGTAAGATTTGTATTGCGCATAGCTGCCCCAGCAACGGGGCGTCCCAGCGCCGCCAAAGGCCATAGACACGAACCAAGGGAAGAAAATGAAAAGTTAAACAGGGAAAAGCCAGGTCTTTATGGCTTTTCGAAAGGCCAGGTGGTTCTGGATTGCTCTGATGGAAGCAGGGAGTGAATTCCAGAGTTTCGCAGCCAAACTGTGAAACGAATGGCTTTCAGAACTCGAGGGATGCAGACCAACGCTTGGTCAGCAGATCTAAGAGGACACCGTAGAACGTAAAACCCAAAAAATTGGCCAGCCCCAAAGGTGCCTGTAGGGTCAGGATCCTGTGCGACACACAAAGAGACTTAAACTGAATGCGCTTCTCAACAGGCAGCCAATGAAGTTTAGGGAGCACATGAGAAACTGAGCAGGATTTCGGAAGTGCCACCAACATGCGAGCCGCTGCATTCTGTACTCTCTGGAGATGCTTAATGATGGCCTTGTTAGCGCCCAGGTAGAGGGACTTGCCATTGTCCAGTCTGGATAGGATTGACGCCTGGACAATGGTTTGACGCACTTTGGGAGGAAAGAAACCCAGTAGCGGTTTCAAGACTCGCAGAAGCCCAAAACAAGCCCCTTTCACTACTTTTGATTGAGTGTCAAAAGTCAGGCCACTGTTGAACCACACGCCCAGGTTCTTCACAGCCTCCTTGGGCAAGGGGGCAGGTTTAAGACGATACGGCCAACACTACTCGGACCACAACTCCCGGTCCTTACCGAACAATCAGATCTTGGGCTTAGTGGCGTTCAATTGCAAGCAGTTTACCGCCATCCAGTCCGCGACCGCTAAAAGGTCCTCTTTGAACTTGTCTAGATTGGTATAACATTTCTTAGAGAAAGCGATCAGCAATTGGGTCTCGTCGTCAGCATACGACACCAATGACAATCCCCTACCTTTGGCTACCGCGGCCAGGGGTCGGACATAGATGTTGAACAATAAGGGGCTCAAGACTGAGCCCTGCGGCACCCCCTGATGAAAAGCGAACTCCTGTGAGTGAAAAGGTGGCACCGAGACTTGGAAAGACCTCCCCTCCAGAAAAGACCGAAACCAGTACAAAGTCACATCCATGATACCAATTTCCTGTAGGTGTTTTAGAAGTATCGCGTGAGAGACGGTATCAAACGCGGTGCTTAAGTGCAAAAGGACTAAGGCCGCAGAATCACCGACATCTAAGCTCCCAGGATTGCTTCAGTCACTACCAGGAGAGTGGACGCGGTGCTGTGACGTGCTCGGAAACCATGCTGTGACGGGTCCTGGATGGCGCTCTGCTCGATAAATTTAGAGAGAGTGGAATTCACATGGGATTCAACCAGCTTCGCCAGAAAAGACAGCTGGGAAATAGGCCGGTAGTTTCCCAACTCAGCAGGATCCAAGGAAGGTTTTTTAAGCAGCGGAATAACTTTAGCATGTTTCCACGCTCCCGGTATTGTAATATAGCGATCAGTTTACCTCAACTGAAATGGTGCAAAAAACAATGTTTTCCCTATCTGCTAAGAAAACAGGAATTTTCTGGTGGCTTTCTTGCAATTTGGCGAAATTTTGTGGGCGCCATAAGACAGAAACCATGTTAAAACGTATGGATTTCAAATGGACTTTGATGTGACGAATTTGTTTAAGCAAGGAGTTAGCAGCTGCTTTGTAAGGCTTTAAATCTTATTAGGATTAAACACACGCAGACTCAAATGAGGTGATAATATGTATCCTTATCACTTTTTCCAATTAAGCAAAAATACTCAAACTCAAACAGAGCTGCAATTAAAAGCTGTCCAAAAAAAACTTAGTCGAGGTAGAAATACAGTGAACAGGCCCCAATCTGTCTTGCTTATCACACAATCCTTGCAATACCTACTGCACAAGTAGAACGATCCTGGGCCACTGTGCAAATTATTTGCGACAGGTAGGATCCGATCATCATGGCAAAGTACAGCACGCACAAAACAACTGTTTTACTGCCACGTGTGATTGAAGCCTACAGAAAATGTCCTGCAAAGACACACCGATATCAATCATGACGTTTAACAACGTAGTCCTGGCTTTTTAGTCAATAACACATGCATTCCAGCACATTTCATGTTAGTTTTACCATTGTAAGCAGGGCAGAATAGATCCTAACACACAAAATGCCTTTGACTATAAAAAGCTAGGAGAGGCAGAAGGTGTCACACATGGAATGAGGCTCGTTGGCAAGTACAAGTGCGCCATGTACTTAAGTATTTTGTATACATTCATTTTGAAATAGACTAACTGATGTTAGACAAAATTAAAGCAGATCCTTACCACACAAGTAAAGCTCTTATACAAATGTAGTGATTTAGGAATATCGTAGATGAGAGCTAGCTGATAAAATGCAGGAATTCCATTCCCTTATTACATTGCATTGGAGTCAAGCATGTTTTAAGAGGGAGAAACCAAATTTTATACAATTCAGTGGACTATCTTCCACCTAAATTGGGAGCGTTGGCATAAGTCATGAGCCCTATAGCAGGGACGATCAAAATAGCAAACAAAACTTAAAAGACATGTAATCAGAATATGAAAATTAGAAGTTAAGGAGGAACCCGGTGACTTTTTATAAGACAAACAATTCAAATGAAAATACAAACCTAATTTACAGATGCACTATGTGAATTAATTTAAGTATTCCTGGATTTAAAAAAAGATATGGTGTATTGCAAACCATAGGAAATTGGATACATGATGGAAAATCACAACCATACCTCAGAAGAATAGCTTTAGAGTTTCTTGGCAGCAAGTACTTCCACATGGTCCTTGTGGGTTAAAAAGGAAACTGAAAGTTTCTAGGTTCAAGGAACTTCAGCTCAGAGAAACATCTTAAGCAACCGTTTTTCTTCTCTGACAAATTTCTTGTCAGCACAGGCCCAAACCTGGAGAAAGGGAGGTTTCTCACTTTCTAACCACTTCCTGTCTATCTGCATTTGGAAATTAATCACAGACCTGGTGACATCAGAAGTACTGACTCTGGGGAACAGCGATTCATTTGCCCCACTCTTGGAACGTCTCTGTCAGACATCAATAGATGGTCCTGAAACACTCCCAGTCTTCCCTCAGAGACGGAACTCTCAGCTTGATCCCAGACACTCTCATTTTACCATTAGAGGCTGTTGGATATATAACAAACAAACACAGCTTCAACAGCTCATGGCACTAAGGTTCAATCTGAAACCATGGACATGTACTCAGATTCTTTGTGAGAGTCATTGGTGGTCCCTCCGCCAGGGCCGTCTAAACAGCATTATAGGCCCCTGGGCAAGCAGTGTACTGGGCCCTGCCTACATAACCACTCACAGGAATAAAACTGGAAAATGGAAAATGAGTGTTAAATTCTAGTCTGCATGGTGCCCCTAAGCACTTGGGGCATCTGTTTTTCAATACCAAGATACCCTTGGGTGACCGTGCGCTTTCCAAATACATGAGGCCTCTCACAGCCACGCAAAGTGTGATGTTAAGATCAAGCCTTCATACACTTCCATTTGGTCCTTAGATACCCTAGCAAGCCCTTAATCCACATTCACCCCCAGCTAATCATTACACATTATCAGATGTTCCTCAGAAACACTTGGCACACCTACTGCAAACAAGCACTCTGAAACTCTCAGTCAGTATTTTAACAATCCAATTGACAAGTGTAAACCCCCTGTCATCCCTTAACCAGTCCCTTCAAACACCTCAACCTAGTTATTATACACAACCAGATGTTCCACAAAACCTCTCAGCATACCCTCAGACATTGCAAAAAGAAGAAAAGCCCTACTGGTTGTATCCAAGTTATAGTCTAACCTAAGGAGGCATGCAATAAAGTATGTGTATTCAATTACTGTCATTCCAGATGGCATCCCTTACCTTAAAATTAATCCTCATTTCCACTTCTGTATAATTCCATCTTTATTTGAAATTAAAACAAAGACTGCCAATATGTGTTTTAATTATGTTGCTACTATGTGGATCTACCTCTATTTTGCACAAATATTAGCACACTTTAATCAATTAATAATATTAAGACTGTAGACAGATTGTTATTGCTTACTTAGGGTGACATATTTTATTGTATTGTGTATTTGTCATTGTCTTTTTTATGGTGTACTTTTATGATCCGTAGAGATGGAAATAAAGTCTTTTGAATTAAATTGAGTTTTAAGGGTAAGACCCTATTCTTCAGGGCTGATCATTCACACAAGTTACTGAATCTACAGAATTCTCTTATCACAAATCATTTTCTAAAATATTTTGTTTCTCAAACCATTGATTATCCCATGCAGGTATCAGCAATCACATTGCATCAGCAATCCCAACTCAATATTCCAGCTTGAAATATGGAGTAGAGAGCGTTGAGGCTGTGTAATTACTGACACCTGAATGGGGAAATCAATGATTTGAGAAAATATTTATTTTAGAAAATGATTTTGTGATGTGAGAATTCTGTGGATTCAACAATTTATATGAATGATCAGCCCTGAAGAAGAGGGTCTGATCCCTCGAAACACATATTGGCTGGTTGTGTAGTAATTTCAAATAAAGATTGATATGTACAAAATTACGTAGAAAGTAGTAATAAGGATTAAGTTTAAAATAAGGAATGCCAAATGGAATTACAGTAATTGAATAAACTGAGATTATTTCCTACCTCCTTATGTTGGACTATACCTTCGGACACTGCTAGCAGGTCCAGAGAGCCTTAAGAGACCCTCAAACTACCATCAGGTATCCCCAACGCATACTCAGTCACCACTTAGAGACAGTTGGTCTGCACAAGACACCCCCAGAAGACAATTAAAAGCCCTCAGCTGGGCAGTTGTAACCTTTGTCTGCATCTAGATATTCCTGCGTTGCTCTTTCAGCAGTGTCAGATGGCCCTCAGAGACTCTTTGCATTTTAGCAGAGATACTCACCTTCTCCTCTGTTCCTTATGACTTTTACTTAATCACCACAGGTCTGCCCTCAGAGTGTTAGTGTGACCATAGAAACCTCCACCAGGCCCTCAGAGAATACCAGCACCCATTTAGAGAAGATCTTCACCATGCCCCAAGTCACCTCCAGCTGGGCATTAAACACCCTTGGCTGCCGTTCGAGGGCCTTAGTTGGCTGGAACAAAATCACTTCTAGCAGGATCTTAAAGACCATCAGAATGTCTCAGAAACCTCATCTCGCCTTCAGGCACCCATTGCTGACTATGAATAATTTTCCACTAACCTTCAGATGCAGAAGTCTTCCCCTTAGAGGCCCTCAGAAAGCCTTGATACAGCCACAGTTGTTTGCAGGCACAGCCGGTACAGGTAAGAGTGGTGAGGCGGGGCAGTGGAGGCAGGGGGAAGTCGACATACGATGGGATAGGGAAAATAAAGTAAATAAATAAAACCACTTACATTGTTTTTTTTTTCAAAATTCTGTTTATTATTTTCAGGTTACAAAGAACAACATCAGCATCAATGTACGCAGTAATAAGTACAGTTGGGGTCCAGCTACATTCATAGTACACGTATTATTAGGTTCCCGCTCATATCCCAATAAGGCACAACACTAAGTCAATCAAGCAACAAAGGGCATTTGGGCAGTTTTTTGCATAATGTCAAACAGGTATATAATCAATCTACATTCCTATCACTTCTTTTTTTGAGTCTTCACGTATTTACATGCTGAGACAGTCCACTCCTAAGACAAGCAAAAATACACACGGCAAGGCATCCACCGTGTCATCACCGGTATATATGGTGCCATCTTCACCTCCCAGTGACCCATTCTCTTGTCTTTCCACTGCATAGATATGCTGCCCCAGAGACATCCACCCTCCTCCTAGCCATGAGCAGCGCCAGGGCAACATTTTGCGGTGCTCTGCCCGCAGGGGCTTGACATAGCCTAGCAGAGCCATCAGTGGGGTAGGCTCCACGCGCGTATTTATCATCAATGTCAGAGCGTTGAAGACCTGTTCCCAGAAGTCATTCACCCCCGGGCACTCCCACGCCAAATGCAGAAAGTCTGCATCTTCTGCGCGAAACCTATCACATCTGTCCGAATCTCTTAATTTATATTTGTTCATCCTGGCTGGGGTGTAATACAGCCTATGCAGGAACTTATCATGTATTATACGGAGCCTGCTGCTGGCCGATACACATTCAGTCTGCAAACAACAGAACTCCCAGTGATTGTCCATCAGGTCAAAACCCAGCTCCTCCCCCCACCTCGTGCGAGACATTGTAGCCGGCCATCCCCTCTGCGTGTGCACCATTCTATATATCAGGGAGACTAGGCGTTTAGCCGTGGTGGTCTGTAGTATCAGCTCTAATGGCGCCAGTGCTTGCAGTTCAGCTGGGAAATTCGGGGTAAGAGATCTTATCCCCTGTCTAAGTCGGATGAATAGAAAAACATCAAGTGGGGTCTGCTGTGTGCCCTGAAATACATGCGCGATAGTGCGGAATAGGCCATCATAATATAAGTCCCCCCACGTACGGTTTGTACTCTTTTTGAAGTTATGAAAAATGGCCTCTTGGAGAAGGGGCATGCTCGGGTGGTAAGTGAGAGGCAACAGCGGAGAGTAGAGCATGGGGACATTCAACAGGCACCTTATGCGTTGCCATGCCGCCACCGTGCACGTGAGGGCGGTCGGCGTCCTGTCTCTAGTCCAACAGGTTCATATATGACACCATCTATTGGGATGGGGTGTGCGAGCCAATGTTCCACTGCAACTTGCGGCATATACTGTGGCTGCTCCACCCAAAACCATGCATAATGTCTTGCTTATCACACAATCCTTGCAATATCTACTGCACAAGTAGATCGATCCTGGCCCACTGTGCAAATTACTTGTGACAGGTAAGATCGATCATCATGGCAAAGTACGGCACGCAAAAACAACTCCTTTACCGCCACGTGTGAATGAAGCCTACAGAAAATGTCCTGCAAAGACACACCGATATCAATCATGGCGTTTAACAACTTAGGGGCAGATTTATGAAGGCCTTGCGCCGCCGGTGCGTCACTTTATTTGACGCAACGGCGGCGCAAACAATGCGCCCTATTTACAACGTGACGCATCTAGGAGATGCGTCACGTTGTAAAGCCCTGCGCCATAAGGAGGCGTTCCTGCGCAGGGGGGGGGCGTTCCTGCGCAGGAACGCCTTCTAAAAGTGGCTGAGTGAAATCTATGAGATTTCACTCAGTCACTTTCAGGACAATGCTGCGTCAAAACCCTGCGCCTGCTTGAAGCAGGCGTAGGTCTTGACGCAGCATTGTGGAGATGGGGCACCCTCGAGCCTTGCTGGAGCAGCGTCGCGCTTGCTGGAGCAGCGTCGCGCTTGCGACGCAGCTCCAGCAATGCGCCACTTTTACGGCACAGATGCGTCACGCATCTGTGCCGTTTTTGCCCCATGGTGCGCCGCATTATAAATGCGGCGCACCATGGGTGGCGGAGCGGCGGCGCAGGATGACTGGCGCATCCCTGGGGATGCGCCAGTCATCATAAATCTGCCCCTCAGTCCTGGCCTTTTGGTCAATAACAAATGCATTCCAGCACATTTCATGTAAGTTTTACCATTTTAAGCAGGGCAGAATAGATCCTAGCACACAAAATGCCTTTGACTATAAAAAGCTAGGAAAGGCAGAAGGTGTCACACATGCAATGTGGCTCCTTGGCAAGTACGAGTGTGCCATGTACTTAAGTATTTTGTATACATTCTTTTTGAAATAGACTAACTGATGTTAGACAAAATTAAAGCAGATCATTACCACACAAGTAAAGCTCTTATACAAATGTAGTGATTTATGAACATCTTAGATAAGAGCTAGCTGATAAAATGCAGGAATTCCATTCCCTTATTACCTTGCATTGGAGTCAAGCATGGTTTAAGACGGAGAAACCAAATATATACAATTCAGTGGACTATCATCCACCTAAATTGGGAGCGTTGGCATAAGTCATGAGCCCTATCGCAGGGACGATCAAAATAGCAAATAAAAGACATGTAATCAGAATATGAAAATCAGAAGTTGAGGAGGAACCCGGCGACTTTTTAAAAGCACAAACAATTCAAATGAAAATACAAACCTAACTTAGAGATGCACTATGTGAATTCACTTAAGTATTCGTGGATTTAAAAAAAGATATGGTGTATTGCAAACCATTGGGAATTGGGTACATGATGGAAAATCACAACCATAACTTGGAAGAGTAGCTGCAGAGTTTCTAGGCAGCAAGTTTTTCCACATGGTCCTTGTGGGCTAAAAAGGAAACTGAAAGTTTCTAGGTTCAAGGAACTTCAGCTCAGAGAAACATCTTAAGCAACCGTTTTTCTTCTCTGACACATTTCTTGTCAACACAGGCCCAAACCTGGAGAAAGGGAGGTTTCTCAGGTTCTAACCACTTCCTGTCTATCTGCATTTGGAAATTAATCACAGACCTGGTGACATCAGAAGTACTGACTCTGGGGAACAGCGATTCATTTGCCCCACTCTTGGAACGTCTCTGTCAGACATCAATAGATGGTCCTGAAACACTCCCAGTCTTCCCTCAGAGAGGTAACTCTCAGCTTGATCTCAGACACTCTCATTTTACCATTAGAGGCTGTTGGATATATAACAAAAAAACACAGCTTCAACATCTCATGGCACTAAGGTTCAATCTGAAACCATTGACATGTACTCTGATTCTTTGTATGATTCATTGGAGGTCCCTCAGCCAGGGCCGTCTTAACCTCATTATAGGCCCCATGGCAAGTAGTGTACTGGGCCCTGCCTACATAACCACTCACAGAAATAAAACTGGAAAATGGAAAATGAGTGTTAAATTCTGGTCTGCATGGTGCCCCTTAAGCAATTGGGCCCCTGGGCAACTGTCCAGCGTGCTTATGCGTTAAGAAACCACTGCCCTCAGCCGGTCCCTAGATACCCTCTTTCTGACTGCAGACATCCCTTGCAACTATAAAACATTCCTGGACCATTATCAGACACTCCAGATTAGCTCTTGAAGAGATTCAGTACACCATGGTTTACAGGCTTAGTGGGCTAATGCATCCAGTGTAGGGGCCTGTGTTTGACCGCATGGTCACATGTTTAAATTCCAGAGGGTCCACTCAGCCTATCATCCTTCTGAGGTCAATAAAATGACTACCATTGAGTTGAGTAACAATACACATCTGTTTTTCAATGCCAAGATAGCCTTGGATGAACGTGCACTTTCCAAATACATGAGGTCACTTACAGCCACGCAAAGTGTTATGTTAAGATCAAGCCTTCATACACTCCCATTTGGTCCTTAGATACCCTAGCAAGACCTTAATCCACATTCACCCCTCAGCTAATCATTGCACATTACCAGATGTCCCTCAGAAACTCTTGGCACACCTACTGCAAACAAGCACTGTGAAACTCCCAGTCAGTATTCTGACAATCCAATTGACAAGTGTAAACCCCCAGTCATCCCTTAACCAGTCCCTTCAAACACCTCAACCTAGTTATTATACACAACCAGATGTTCCACAAAAACTCTCAGAATATCTTCAGACATTGCAAAAAGAAGAAAAGCCCTACTGGTTGTATCCAAGTTATAGTCTAACCTAAGGAGGAATACGATAAAACCTGTGTATTCAATTACTGTCATTCCAGTTGGCATCCCTTACCCTAAAATTAATCCTCATTTCCACTTCTGTATAATTCCATCTTTATTTGAAATTAATACATAGACAGCCAATATGTGTTTTAATTATGTTGCTACTATGTGGATCTACTTCTATTTTGCACAAATATTAGCACACTTTAATCAATTAATAATATTAAGACTGTAGACAGATTGTTAATGCTTACTTAGGGTGACTTATTTTATTGTATTGTGTGTTTGTCATTGGTTTTTTATGGTGTACTTTTATGATCCGTAGAGATTGAAATAAAGTATTTTGAATTAAATAGAATTTTAAGGGTAAGACCCTCTTCTTCAGGGCTGATCATTCACACAAGTTACTGAATCTACAGAATTCTCATATCAGAAATCATTTTCTAAAATATTTTGTTTCTCAAAACATTTATTATCCCATGCAGGTATCAGCAATCACATTGCATCAGTGATCCCAACTTCATATTCCAGCTTGAAATATGGAGAAGAGATCGTTGAGGCTGTGTAATTACTGATACCTGAATGGGGAAATCAATGATTTGAGAAAATATTTATTTTAGAAAATTATTTTGTGGTGTGAGAATTCTGTGGATTCAACAATTTATATGAATGATCAGCCCCGAAGAAGAGGGTCTGATCCCTCGAAACACATATTGGCTGGTTCTGTAGTAATTTAGAATAAAGATTGATGTGTACAAAATTACATAGAAAGTAGTAATAAGGATTAGGTTTAAAATAAGGAATGCCAAATGGAATTACAGTAATTGAATACACTGAGATTATTTCCTACCTCCTCAGGTCGGACTATACCTTCAGACACTGCTAGCAGTTCCAGAGACCCTCAAGAGACCCTCAAACTACCATTAGGTATCTCCAATTCGTACTTAGACACCACTTAGAGACAGTTGGTCTGCATTTGACACTCCCAAAAGACAATTAAAGGCCCTCAGCTGGGCAGTTGGGATCCTTTGCCTGCATCTAGATATTCCTGCATTGCCCTTTTGACATTGGCAGATGGCACGCAGAGGCTCTTTGCATTTTAGCAGAGATACTCACCTTGTCCTCTGTTCCTTATGACTGTTACTTCATCACCACAGGCCTGCCCTCAGAGTGTCAGTGTGACCATAGAAACCTCCACCAGGCCCTCAGAGAATACTAGCACCCATTTAGAGAAGATCTTCACCATGCCCCAAATCACCTCCAGCTGGGCATTAAACACCCTTGGCTGCCCTTCGAGGGCCTTAGTTGGCTGGAACAAAAGCACCTCTAGCAGGATCTTAAAGACCATCGGAATGTCTCAGAAACCTCATCTAGCCTTCAGGCACCCATTGCTGACTGTGAATAATTTTCCACTAACCTTCAGATGCAGAAGTCTACCCCTTAGAGGCCCTCAGAAAGCCTTGATACAGCCACAGTTGTTTGCAGGCACAGCCGGTACGGGTAAGAGTGGTGAGGCGGGGCAGTGGAGGCAAGGGGAAGTCAACATACGACAGGATAGGGAAAATAAAATAAATAAATAAAACCAATTACATTGGGTTTTTTTTTATTCTGTTTATTATTTTCAGGTTACAAAGAACAACATCAGCATTAATGTATGCAGTAATAAGTACAGTTGGGGTCCAGCTACATTCATAGTACAATTATTATTAGGTTCCCGCTCATATCCCAATAAGGCACAACACTAAGTAAATCACGCAACAAAGGGCATTTGGGCAAATTTTTTGCATAATGTCAAACAGGTATATAATCAATCTACATTCATATCACTTCTTTTTTTGAGTCTTCTCGTATTTACATGCTTGGACAGTCCACTCCTAAGACAAGCAAAAATACACACGGCAAGGCATCCACAGTGTCATCCCCGGTATGTATGGTGCCATCTCCACCTCCCAGTGACCCATTCTCTTGCCTTTCCACTGCATATATATGTCTGTGTCGAGCTATGGCGACCCTCGTGGGTGTGCGAGTAGATAACACGTCAAAGGGGCCCATATATCCCTGGGTCTGGAGGCAGTAGGTAGCAGTTCAGCATACGTTGTGAGACGCTCCCGGCAGTGCACTAGATCGTCAATCCAGCTCTTGAAGTTGGGCGCCCGTCCCCTGCCCCAGTGACATGCCACCGTCCTCTTAGCCATGAGCAGCGCCAGGGCAACATATTTGCGGTGCTCTGCCCGCAGGGGCTTGACATAGCCTAGCAGAGCCATCAGTGGGGTAGGCTCCACGTGCGTATTTATCATCAATGTCAGAGCGTTGAAGACCTGTTCACAGAAGTCATTCACCCCTGGGCACTCCCACGCCAAATGCAGAAAGTCTGCATCTTCTGCGTGACACCTATCACATCTGTCCGAATCTCTTCGTTTATATTTGTTCATCCTGGCTGGGGTGTAATACAGTCTATGCAGGAACTTATCATGTATTATACGGAGCCTGCTGCTGGCCGATACACGTCAGGTCTGCAAACAACAGAACTCCCAGTGATCGTCCATTAGGTCAAAACCCAGCTTCTCCCCCCACCTCGTGCGAGACATTGTAGCCGGCCATCCCCTCTGCGTGTGCACCGTTCTATATATCAGGGAGACTAGGCGTTTAGCCGTGGTGGTCTGTAGTATCAACTGTAATGGCGCCAGTGCTTGCATTTCAGCTGGGAAATTCGGGGTAAGAGATCTTATCCCCTGTCTAAGTCGGATGAATAGAAAAACATCAAGTGTGGTCTGCTGTGTGCCCTGAAATACATGCTCGAAAGTGCGGAATAGGCCATCATAATATAAGTCCCCCCAGGTACAGATGTCGGTACGCTTTGTTAAAGTTATGAAAAATGGCCTCTTGTAGAAGGGGCATGCTCGGGTGATAAGTGAGAGGCAACAGCGGAGAGTAGAGCATGGGGACATTCAATGTGCACCTTATGAGTTGCCATGCCACCACCGTGCACGTGACGGCGGTCGGCATCATGTCTCTAGTTCCAACAGGTTCATATATGACACCATCTATTAGGATGGGGTGTGCGAGCCAGTGTTCCGCCGCAACCTGCGGCATATACAGTGGCTGCTCCACCCAAAACCATGCATAATGTCTTGCTTATCACAGAATCCTTGCAATACCTACTGCACAAGTAGATCGATCCTGGCCCACTGTGCAGATTACTTGTGACAGGTAAGATCCAATCATCATGGCAAAGTACAGCACGCAAAAAACAACTCTTTAACCCCCACGTGTAAATGAAGCCTACAGAAAATGTCCTGCAAAGACACACCAATATCAATCATGACGTTTACCAACTTAGTCATGGCTTTTTAGTCAATAACGCTGCATTCCAGCACATTTCATGTAAGTTTTACCATTGTAAGCAGGGCTGAATAGATCCTAGCACACAAAATGCTTTTGACTATAAAAAGCTAGGAAAGGCAGAAGGTGTCACACATAGAATGAGGCTCCTTGGCAAGTACGAGTGCGCCATGTACTTAAGTATTTTCTATACATTCTTTTTGAAATAGACTAACTGATGTTAGACAAAATTAAAGCAGATCATTGCCACACAAGTAAAGCTCTTATACAAATGTAGTGATTTAGGAACAGCATAGATGAGAGCTAGCTGATAAAATGCAGGAATTCCATTCCCTTATTACATTGCATTGGAGTCAAGCATGTTTTAAGAGGGAGAAACCAAATTTTATACAATTCAGTGGACTATCTTCCACCTAAATTTGGAGCGTTGGCTTAAGTCATGAGCCCTATCGCAGGGACGATCAAAATAGAAAATAAAAGACATGTAATCAGAATATGAAAATCAGAAGTTAAGGAGGAACCCGGCGACTTTTTAAAAGCACAAACAATTCAAATGAAAATACAAACCTAACTTACAGAGGCACTATGTGATTTCACTTAAGTATTCGTGGATTTACAAAAAGATATGGTGTATTGCAAACCATAGAGAATTGGGTACATGATGGAAAATCACAACCATAACTTAGAAGAGTAGCTGCAGAGTTTCTAGGCAGCAAGTGCTTCCACATGGTCCTTGTGGGTTATAAAGGAAACTGAAAGCTCCTAGGTTCAAAGAACTTCAGCTCAGAGGAACATCTTAAGCAACCGTTTTTCTTCACTGACAAATTTCTTGTCAGCACAGGCCCAAACCTGGAGAAAGGGCGGTTTATTACTTTCTAACCACTTCCTGTCTATCTGCATTTGGAAATTAATCACAGACCTGGTGAAATCAGAAGTACTGACTCTGGGGAACAGCGATTCATTTGCCCCACTCTTGGAACGTCTCGGTCAGACATCAATAGCTGGTCCTTAAACACTCCAACTCTTCCCTCAGAGAGGGAACTCTCAGCTTGATCTCAGGCAGCATCAGATAACCCTCATCTTACCATTATAGGCTGTTGGATATACATAAAAAAACACAGCTTCAACACCTCATGGCACTAAGGTTCATCAGAAACCCTTGACATGTGCTCGGATTCTTTGTGAGTCAATGGAGGTCCCTCAGCCAGGGCCGTCTCAACAGCATTATAGGCCAGCGGGCAAAGCAGTGTACTGGGACCTGCCCACAACACCAGTCATAGGAATAAAACTGGAAAATGGAAAATGAGTGTTAAATTCTGGTCTGCATAGTGCCCCTAAGCACTTGGGGCCCCTGGGCAACTGCCCAGCGTGCTAATGTGTTAAGACGACACTGCCCTCAGCCGGTCCCTAGATACACTCTTTATGACTCCAGAATTCCCTTACAACTATAAAACATTTCTGGACCACTTTCAGACACTCCAGATCAGTTCTTTTAAAAAGATTCACTATGCCATGTTTTAGAGGCTTAGTGGGCTAATGCATCCAGTGTAGGGAACTGTGTTTGACCGCATGTTTACATGTTTTAATTCCAGCGGGTCCACTCAGCCTATCATCCTTCTGAGGTTGATAAAATGACTACCATTGAGTTGAGTAACAATACACATCTGTTTTTCAATGAAAACATACCCTTGGGTGAACGTGCGCTTTCCAAATACATGAGGCCACTCACAGCCACGCAAAGTGGTATGCTAAGATCAACCTTCAGACACTTCCATTTGGTCTTTAGATAGCTCAGCAAGCCTTAATCCACATTCACCCCACAGCTAATCATTACACATTACCAGATGTTCCTCGGAAACTCTCGGGGCACCTACTGCAAACAAGCACTCTGAAACTCTCAGTCAGTATTCTGACAATCCAATCGACAAGTGTAAACCCCCAGTTATACCTTAACCAGTCAGCCAGCACAAATTCCCCTTTAAATACCTCAACCTAGGTATTATACTCAACCAGATGTTCCACAAAAACTCTCAGCATACCTTCAGACATTGCAAAAAGAAGAAAAGCCCTACTGGTTTTATTCAAGTTATAGTCTAACCTAAGGAGGAATGCAATATAGTCTGTTTATTCAATTACTGTCATTCCATTTG
This sequence comes from Lissotriton helveticus, assembly GCF_964261635.1. NCBI lineage: Eukaryota > Metazoa > Chordata > Amphibia > Caudata > Salamandridae > Lissotriton > Lissotriton helveticus. The sequence continues at coordinate 436,083,172 of NC_136070.1, read as the reverse complement.
CATCCCTTACCTTATAATTAATCCTCATTCCCACTTCTGTAACATTTTCCATCTTTATTTCAAATTAATACATAGACAGCCAATATGTGTTTCAAGGGTAAGACCCTGTTCTTCAGGGCTGATCAGTCACGTAAGTTGCTGAATCTATAGAATTCTCATATCACAAAATCATTTTCTAAAATAAATATTGTCTCAAACCATTGATTATCCCTCGCTTCCCCTACACCCACTTTACACCCACCACCGCCACCCTGCTGGCATCACTCTGGCCGTTGGTCACACCAAAAATCAAACTGTTCGGCCCCGGGAAAATGTTTCTGAGTACCCATGGTCTATTCAAACTCCACTTTATATACATAGTTTAATGAGTCTTTCTGTCATCCACTCACAAGGAAAATATCCTTACCGCCCTACAAGCTGTACCATTCACCCAACTGATTGTATCCTTTCTTGGCAAACATCACTTGTCTTTGCATATGCACTGTTTTTGACACCCACCTATTGGCCAGACATATTTTGCTGCAGCATCTTCAAAGCTATAAGTCAATATCTTAACACAGTTGTATAATGTTTCACGAATTTACACATCACTACCGTCACAGAAACAATTCATATTAGTCAAAGTGCTTTAAATGGGCCGATACTGCAGTACTGTGTGCCTGCACTTCTTTGAGAGGTAGAGTACCTGCACTTCTCAGCATAGGTGCAATGCTTTTAATTGGAGAGTACTGTCACTTCTCAGATGGAAGTAGGTACTCTAGTGTAGAGTACCTACAGTTCTGTTTTTCAATGAGGTACTTCAACATTCTATGTAAAGCCATGAGATTAGTCTCATGGATTTAATGGCAATCTTTAACACCTGAAGTTTGTTTGCAGTTACTTGTGTATAATCGCCAACTCTATACCCTGGACGAACACCCCATCGATGGTGTATCACCCAAAATGAACAGACCAACACATTATCAGTGTAGCAAAAAAGGTCACTTTATTTAGATCAGGTAAACTCTCTAAAACTAGAAATACTCTTTATTTCACTACGTATACACAATTTGGTAAAATGGGCCAAAACCTTACACTTCTTACTTAAATGTTGAACTTTCTGACCAAAACCATCAATATATATATATATATATTTGTACCTTTTTCAAAAACCTTGTTTTATTACCTTTCCTTCAATCCAAAAGGATGGGTAAGCCCGCTCCAGACTTACCCACCCCCCCAAAAAAATTGCCCTCAGGCCCGTCTCCCATAGTCACCTGTCTAATAGTGGCATTAAAAACGTGTTTTTTTGGGGGGGTTTTGGGTGGGCGGGTGGGATTTCGCCACCTAAACCACTCTCCCACCCTCCAGCCTGTCTCTTCAAAAGGTAACTCGCACCTAATGCGCAGCTACCAACCTTTTCCCCACGCGCGCTGGCCCACCGCACCTCCCGCCAATCATTAGCCGGCCGGTTCCATTTGGGCGAAAAACCCCAGCGGGAGACTGCTCCCGCTACGCTCCCCCTGGAGCCCCGATTTAGCATCGAAATCACTTCAACTGGAGAGCCGCGGAACACCCCCCCCCCCTCTGCCCGACCAGCACCCCCCCTTCTCATACCCCGACACCTGAGAGTGGTTAACAATAGCACAGAGAGTGCACACATCTCAACATATGGTGTCTCCAAGGCGGGTAAAATGGAGTGGTTTTGGGGTGATTCAATTGTAATCAAAGGAGATAAAAATACCTTGGAGGGTGGAGAAGACGTGCAGGGTGAGTGATCCCACGGAAGTCTATTGGAGGAGTTGTTCCTGTTTTGAGGGTGTAGATGAGACCAAGGAGGGGTACACCGTCTGGTGGGGGGGGGGGGGGGGGTGATGGAGAGGTATGAGAGAAGGCGGCCTAAACGTTTAACAGGTTCATGACAGACCAATAATTGGAAGGGGCAGCTCTCTAAACAACACACATTCTACTGTCATGTATTTACTGTAAATCGTTTCACCTGCTATGACTGAAAATACTAACCCTGTGTCAATAAAGAGATTAGATTCAAATTGCATTCCCGCCTACTCTATTTTGCAGCAATCTGTTGTTATTCTGTCAACACGATAACCACGGTTAAAAAGGCGTGTTTCATGTGCAGAATTCCTTTCGGGGACTTTCCCTTTGCCATTTATTTATATTAACACCGGGACATTTGTTTTTATATTACTTTAATAAAGAGAGTCCGGTGTTAGGTGGATTATTGTTCATATGTCGTCATACTGAATCGTTGTGCAAGGTCGCTCAGCTGAAAAATCAACAAGTACATCATAAATTAACTTCCCAGAAGGAAACTCCTTAATTCCCCATGCTGCGCGTGGCTGCTCGTGTGTGCTGCTGGTATTTTTCATCGGAGGGGTTCGGTTTATGGACTGTGCAGTAGTTCGCACTCAGATAAACTCATTCGTCACCCACCAAAAGCTCTTGTGAATGAATGATGTGACTTCCAGCCGGAAGCAGCGCTGTTCTTTCCTGCCCGGAAATTCCAGGTGTCCAGTTACAAACGGTTTGTTTCTACTGGAAGTAGTGAGTGTCTCAGCGACTTTTGGACGGTCACTGAAAAGCCTTCCAGAACATTCAAATCAACTGTAGTAAAAATGCTTGAACTGGTTATCATTCGCCTCATGTTGTCTATTGATTTACTATTTCGTTTTTATTGAACTAGCAGAAACTTCTGAGAATCATTGTCCCACTCTCAGCGCCCATTTTTTACCTCAAGCACTGAAAATATTTTCACAATTGCAGAGTTGTTTGTTGAAGAGGGTTCCTTCGTTTGCTAATGAATGACTATGGATGAACTGAAAGCAATTTCTCAATGAACATGAGACTTCATAAATGAAATTTGTACATAAGGTGCACATATGTAAATGTATTTTGGGCATGTTTGTTGCTTGATTTGTGCCCTCCCACATCAGGAAAATCTGTCTTTGGATCCCTGTATTTTTAGGTGTGGCTAAAAGGCAGCTTCAGCTATTTCATCAGCTTCATACAATCAAAATCTTCTTAAATAAAAAGTATATACGTTTATACATACATAGAGGATGTTTGGGCCAGTCGTCTTTATCTCTTTTTCTGTTCAACTGTCATTCTCATTTCTCTTCTACCCACCACAGTATGCAGCATGGGGCAGTGTCTCAGTTCACTTAAGCCATTGACTCTCTTGCATTGTGCACATGCTTGCAATAACAAGATTACAAAAACAAAAATAATCATTGCACCAGCTTGCCAAGGTCAGACTTGTTGGCTTTGCCAATACATTTTTATGTACGTCCAGTGGTTAAAAATTGCGAATCTACTCAAAATCTGTTAATGCTAACTCTAGTGTGGAGCTGCCCTAATACAATGTATGTTGACTGCTCAGTTCCCCATTAGCACCAGTGTTTTTAGATTCTGCATATTTAGTAATATTTTGTGCGCATGCGGTAACCTCTTGTGCATCTGTGAATATGTTTTATGCACAGGCATTTAATATGTAGCACACTGAAAAACTGCATAGTAATGAAAGCAACTTATGCACGTGTGTTTTTGGTGCAAAAGGTGCTCCTAAGATGCGCACAAAAGAAATTTCCAAAAGTGGATATTTCCTTGGTATTATGGGGAAATTATTTTAATTGTCCTTTTGGTTAATTACCTATATAACGAGATAAAAATAAATCATATACAACTGATTTTTCATGTGCTTCCCAGTCATTGTAAGCTACACATATATGTATAAGTGATTAGTGTTAGAATACTTAGACACAATTATGAGCTGGTACTGTAAATGTAGTTGAAAGGAATGAGCTGTTAATACATTAAATGTAGCCTTTCGCCTGGCACATTTAGATCTAGGGGCATGATTGAAAGTTTGGCGGATGTGTTACTCCATCACAAAAGTGACGGATATCCAATCCACCTTATTAGAAGTGTCATAAGGATATAAGGCACTTCTAATAATGTAGACGGGATATCTGTCACATTTTTGACAAAGTAATCTGTCCGCCAATCTCTAAATCAGGCCTAAAGTCCCTGATTACGAGTACCCTGAAAGGGTATTCAGTATTTATTGCACCTGATAAAATCCAACAATAAAGCGGTTGGAAGTTATCTAGTGCAATAAGTCAATCAATCAAGCAATCAGGATTTGAAGTCTGCCTTGCTGCTTGAATCCAGGACTACCGAAGTGGCCCCAAAGGCTAGTTGGATGGACTCCTGTTCTGGGCTACAGTGACCCAAAATGCTCCAACAACTTGAACCCTGCACCTGGACCCTGCCTGAAGTGAGCCCAGCCCTCCAAGTGATGCCCACCCAGTACTGGACCCTCGGAAGTGGTACTAAAAGTGCCCAAACAGCCAAAACCTCAAACTTGCTACTTGGAATTTTTTTACTCAAAAAGCACTCGAGAACCAATAGGAGACCAGGACCTACCTGCTCGCCAATCTTCCCAAGGTGCATCGCAGGTCTGCCTGACTTTGTGGTTGCTCTTGCTATGTTCTTCTCTGCAGCAGAAAATCATGTTTAGCGACTCCTCACAGAAGGAGTACCTGGCCTCGTGGAGACGTATTCGGCTACAGCCTGCAGCTTTGTCCTGCTGGGGATTTTCGAATTCCAAAATAGTGACAAAGTCAAAATGTAAAAATCTTTGAGAGACTTGGTCAAGCAGCTTCCCCTCAGAGATCTCCAGCTGCCTTGCCACAGGGAACTTTACCTTCTCAGACATTTTCCCTCAAAATTTCGTCTAAGTCCGAATGTAAACCAAGACCTGGCCCAATTCCACATTGTGTATCTGAACTGCCCAAGATCGCGGTTAATCATAACTTTCAACATTGCCCAAGTCTGGCGCTGCTATATGCCCATGGTTGGCTCTCTGATCTTTTAGGTGTTAGTTTTTTTTATCGTTAAAAATGTATAACTCTGGTTCTACTGATCGGATATGTGCCAAATAATGTAACATTTTCTCTATTTTTCTAACTTGGTGTGGGAGTTTTCTGGTGGTGTGTATTCACTTTATTACTTTGAATGCTGCATAAATAATTTGCACATTACCTGTAAGTTAAGCCTGACTGCTTTTTTGCCAAGCTACCAGAGGGTTAAGCACAGATTAATTTGGTGACTTTTGTGGTTCACCCTGACAAGGTTTGTGGTTGTTGCTTGACAAGAGTTCACACCCCCTTCAATCAAAATCCTACATTGGAGCTCAATGTTGGGATCCAGTACTTGTGTTTGAGCAGTTCCATACAGTGATTTGTGTGACACTCTGCCCGCGCTGTGCCGCCTGGAGGCACCGGGAGTCAAAGTAAGGCTTGCGCTCTGATAAAAGGATACTCCCATGCTGTGATTAAGATGAAGCTCTTCGCCTCAGACCACTCTGTGCAGACCGCTGACTCGCTCCGACCCTGCTGTCTTTGCTGCGAATCGTGCTTCGCACTTGGGATTGGAGAGCGGCTAGGCAGTCACCTAAATAACCCCTGCCTGTGGAGCTGGGGAGAGCCCCCACTGCCCTCATCTTCTCGCCTTCTCTTTACAAAGTGCTGCCGGTGGCCTGGGGGAAGAGGCCTAACTACAGGGATCAGAGCACCTAGGCCAGTGCCTGGATGGCGTAGACTATTCTCATTTGCTCTGTGGCAGTGGCTGTCACTGTCTTCTCTGGGGGACACTGTTTAGCCCACAGGTGGGCTTCTATAATACTTCTACACACCCTTATTGCAGATTGGAAGCCCGCTCCACAATGTAATGGCTTCAGAATGGCAGCACGTGCTGCACTGCATATAACAGGGCTGTTGCTGGTGTAAGCATGCCCTGTGCGCCATTGCCTCTACTGTTCCTTCCTCTGTGCCAAACTGCACAGCACACCTCTTTGGGAAACTGCCCTCATTGCCCTCACTACTTACCTTCCTGCTAATTTAATTGTGGAACATTAATGGTTATGCCCACCGCCATGCAAACTGGGCGGTAAACAACATTTACCACTAAACTTTTTCCCCGCAGGGAATTACAACACTGTCGTTACAACAACAGTATTTTAATTCTGAATACCATTACTCCGCAAGTTGGAACAACTGACCTAGAAAATAGGTAACCACTGCACCAATCAAGATGGCTCTAAAACCTGGTGGAAGGAGGGATGGTGCCCTTCTCAGGCTGGCGGAGAGATGACAACCACGGGGCACAGAGAAACGGAAGGAGTGAACAATGAAACAAGGTAAGGGACAGAGATAAAGAAAGAAGCGGGAAAGGAGAAGATGGAAGGTGTGGGTAAAAGAGGGGAATAAGAGAAAGTATATAGAAAAGAAAGCAAAATGAGTGAAAAGAGGACAGGGAAAAGGAAAAGGAACATGAGGGGTATACAGTGATAGGAGGGGAAGAAGTGGGAGTAAAATGGAAAATAGGAAAGGGGAGGTGTACAGAAAAAGTGGGTAAAGAAGAAAAAATGGGGAAGAGAGATTAGAGGGAAGGAAGGAAGAGGAAGAAGAGGGAGTGCGTGAAATAAGGGAGGGTTATGGACACGACGTAAAGAATAAATAAAGGGAAATGAGGTAGGAAAAATGCGGATAAGAGGGGAGTAAGGAAGAGATAGAAAAAAGTACAGTGAAGACTAGAGAAAATAAGAGAAAGAAGTTAGGTTGAACAGAAGCACAGAGACAATAGAGATGAGGAAGGTGAGTTGAATGAAATGTGAGGGGCAGGTGGGGAAAAGAGGCGAAAGACGACTCATGACAAGACTGAGGACCAGTAGAGAAAAAAGATGAGATACTTTGTGAAATGAGGGGAGGAGGCAGTCAAAATAGATGAAGGTTATGGGTTACAGAGGAATACGGAAGTGGAGAAGGATATATAAAAAGGATGAAAAAAATGGGACAGAGTAGAAATAGAGATGGAGAAAGATAAACCGAACAGAGAATGAGAGTTAAAAGTGAGTAAGAATTTACAACAGAGAAAAAAATCAACAAAGGAGAGAAGAGTGGAACAAGGAGAAGAGATATGAGGAGAAGCGGAAAAACACATACAGAGAAGGGCAAGATACGAAATCGAGGGAATGAAAAGTGGTACGGGCTAAAAGAGAAAGTGGATGTGGGGACACGGAAAATATGTGTCTGGGAGCAGGGGAGAACTCGGTAGAGGTACCGATCGCTCACAATTACGTGAAAAATAACGCATGCACATTTCGTATTTATTTTCTTTTAATGCTTGGCAGAATGATGTCCCCCGTGGACAGAATAAAATGCAGAATTATTCAATAGTGTTTTGCTGACATAGCCTCACAGTTTCACAGGGCTGTAAATACTGCTGCTGCTTTTCATCTCTATTGTACTAATTTTACAGACCTTGGAATGATGAAAGGCTGAGCTAACTTTCCAGGATTCAAGCCTGTGAGCGAAACGAGAGGGAGCAGACTGCATGGAATTTGGCGAGGCTTCGGAGGGAGGGCACACAGTCGCGGCTCGCAATACTCGCAGGGGGTCGCGCGGTGGTGGGGTGCCGCGGCCGCCTCTTGTCCCCACACGGAGCTCCATCTGGGCCCCACTTAATCCTGTCATGATCTGGCGACCCTGAGCCCCATCGACACCTCACATGATCCTGAAGGCTATGCGGAGGACTTGAGAGGCTCAGTAAATCCCTCAGGTATCCCTCGACCAGGAGAAGCCGACTTCTGCAGATTATTCCTGGCAGCCGCCTCCCTCCACAGTGAATAAAGCAAAGGCAAACAAGAGGCATCTCCTGACCTCTGGGGCCTGCAAGCAGTGGCGCTAGGCAGCGGACGTGGCTCGGTCGTGGGTTTGACCCCTTTCCCGTGGCCAATAGTTGATCGTGACTCAAGCCGCTGCCAAAGCACTGAGCCTGTGCTGCTGCTGGAGGCAGATGGAAAAACAAGCATTGGAAATGCAATAGGTCTCGCACCATTAGAGTTAGTGCTTTTAGAATTGTTTATGGTTTTTTTTGTAAATGTTTAGCATTTTTGTTTCCTGTAGCCAATGCTAAAGAATTACAAATAAAAAAAGCCATAAACATTTCTTAAAGCTCTAACTGAAATGGTCTGAGACCTATTGCACTGTGTGAGGGTGAGGGGTTGAGGATGAGTGAGGGTGAGGGTGAGAGTGGGTGAGGGTGAGTGAGGGTGAGGGGTTGAGGGTGAGTGAGGGTGAGGGGTTGAGGGTGAGTGAGAGTGAGGGTGAGTGAGGGTGAGTGAGGGTGAGTGAGGGTGAGGGGTTGAGGGTGAGTGAGAGTGAGGGTGAGTGAGGGTGAGGGGTTGAGGTTGAGGGTGAGGTGTTGAGGGTGAGTGAGGGTGAGGGTGAGTGAGGGTGAGGGTGAGTGAGGTGTTGAGGGTGAGTGAGGGTGAGGGTGAGTTAGGGTGAGGGGTTGAGGGTGAGTGAGAGTAGTTGAGGCTGAGTGAGGGTGAGTGAGAGTGAGGGTGAGTGAGGGGTTGAGGGTGAAGGTTTGAGGGTGAGGGTGAGCACACAAGCTTAGGAGTATGTCTTAGCACAACTTGCCCTCACCAATCACCTTTCACTTCTCAGGGCCTATGGACTTTCAAGGCTACAGATAGCATCTGCCATGTGCCTTAGAGGAACATTTATGTTTTAAAAATGTATTTGACAAATAATTATCGATCCATAGTTCAGCGCCGGCGAGATTATGCATTTTTGATATTTTTTGTTGCTGCACAGGCACTCGTGAGCATCATCTTTACCAGACTATACTATGGGTGGGCCGAGAGTTAGGCAGTCCAGGATCTGGGTGTTGCCATTTTAGAATGGCCCCTTACTTGCCAACTGATGGAGAATTGTTGGGTGGTCTCACTACTACTCGCTGATCTTGTAATTCATGCTCTAATACAAATGAACACTAAATAGCTTTTTATTCACCATCTCAGCAAGAGGCCAACAATTGAATAAGCAGAGTGTGAACCCTTCAGTGAACAGCACCAGTGTAAGTTGTGGATGACTTGAGGATTGTCGCTCATATTTTAACAGATTCGTAACTATTTCACATACATCTTTTTAGTACGAAAGATTCGCTGTTTTTTATTTTCTCATCTCTGATGCATTTTACTTGTTTCTTTTCATTCCTGCATAAACCATAGAGCCAACTCGGCACAAACGTGTTATAATGTGGTCAGAGGGAGGGGCACTAGATGACGAGATGTGGACTACCGCCACATTATGCAAGCTTGCCAGAGCCTCTGTGCCTTGTGGTAAACTACAGCTGTTCTTGAAGTGCTCAGAGCTGCTTCTTCATTCAACGTAAGCCATCGCTTCACTCCAATGAGAGCATCTGAGCATCCTGAAATTGACGTCCTTTGCATAATAAAAGTGTTTACATACCTCAAGCTTCTTTCTCTAGGATTCTTTCTGTAGGATTTCCTTCTGTTTCCTGCTCAATGGTTTCTTCAATGAAATGTTCTTAATTGCTTGTTTCTTTGCTGATTTTTTGGAGAGCAGAACTAGAGCACAGCTTGTAGCTACTCCTTTCAGTCTTTCGTCATATTTCAGTTACTGGTGCGTGTACTGCATCATTGAGGCACACGGCCCTGGTGCTGGGTGTGCAGGGTCGATTTTTACATTGACACAAACATGGGAAATAAGTGGTGCAAATTGAAATTATACTGTTTTCGTGCATGCTATTTAAAAAACAAAAATACGCTATTCCCTCAAAGTTATTACCAGCAAAATAACGAGAGTGTAGTTTGCACAAAGCTCTAAAATAGCACTGGAAACAAAGACAACAAGTGAAAGCAAGTTGCGGTAAAGCGGGTTTGGGCTTTCATTTAATGTTATTCCCGAAATGTGCTCCAGGCAACACGTTAATCTCTTTGTACGTCGTGTTTGTGCTGCATATTTGGAGGCTTGACAATAACATGCTAGTTGGGGCTGAGCAACACCAAAATGGTTAAAGGGACTGTAAGAAGGGACGGTGCAAGGAAAACAAACTGCGAGGGGCGGAAAGAAGGAGACAATGTAAAAAAAATTCAAATGAAAAGAAGCGAGACGGGTCAATTACATGTTCCCTCCAAGCGCAATGCCGCTGCCAGCAGCGGCAGAGCAAGAAAGTCAGCACAAACAAACGGTGCGAAGAGGTGGCTCAACATATAACGATGCCGACTTTGGAGAAGGAGAACAGGGTTCGAGCCTCAGCGTGGGCGGCATCATTAATTATAAATTAAATAAACTGAGATCTCCTGCATATTAAATATAAATAAATAAACAGCGTGCGTGGGGTGAGGGCAGGAAGCTGCCAGCTATTTAAAAAACAAAAATACGCTATTCCCTCAAAGTTATTACCAGCAAAATAACGAGAGTGTAGTTTGCACAAAGCTCTAAAATAGCACTGGAAACAAAGACAACAAGTGAAAGCAAGTTGCGGTAAAGCGGGTTTGGGCTTTCATTTAATGTTATTCCCGAAATGTGCTCCAGGCAACACGTTAATCTCTTTGTACGTCGTGTTTGTGCTGCATATTTGGAGGCTTGACAATAACATGCTAGTTGGGGCTGAGCAACACCAAAATGGTTAAAGGGACTGTAAGAAGGGACGGTGCAAGGAAAACAAACTGCGAGGGGCGGAAGGAAGGAGACAATGTAAAAAAAATTCAAATGAAAAGAAGCGAGACGGGTCAATTACATGTTCCCTCCAAGCGCAATGCCGCTGCCAGCAGCGGCAGAGCAAGAAAGTCAGCACAAACAAACGGTGCGAAGAGGTGGCTCAACATATAACGATGCCGACTTTGGAGAAGGAGAACAGGGTTCGAGCCTCAGCGTGGGCGGCATCATTAATTATAAATTAAATAAACTGAGATCTCCTGCATATTAAATATAAATAAATAAACAGCGTGCGTGGGGTGAGGGCAGGAAGCTGCCAGATATGGAAATACCAGCATCAAAGAAAACAAGACGGAGGGAAGAGAGGGGAGAGGGGAGGGGGGAGGAGAAATGCGACACGGCGGGAAGGGGCAGGCAGGATGACTCAGGGGAGGGGGCGGAGCGGGGCAGAGCGGCATGTGGGTGTGAAGAAGCCGGGCCTTTGAAGTGAAGCTAAGCTTCACTTCAAAGGTGTCGGAGGAATGCGGGCGGCTGTGCACGCGCTTTTAAGCTCAATGCACATGCGCATTGAGCTTAAAAGTCACGGGCACTGCAAGGAATCGCCACGATTCCTTGCAAGTTAGATAAAGAGTAGATGAGCCCCTATAGTCTCGCTTGCTCGATGCGCATGCGCATCGACAGGCGAGACCTAAAAAATGAGCGTGCTCAGTGATTTCCCCGGGCTCCTTGGGACAGTGGTCGGAGTGGCCTGCCTAGGGAGCGCTGCTCTGTTGCAATGGTGACTCCAGGGGCCCCGACCGCTGATCTCAGCGCAGTTTGGCACCAATCAATGTGACCACGTTGCAGTGCAGGAAGAGGAGGCGGTAGAGTTGCATCACTGGATCTCCCCTGGGCCTCCGTGGGGATCGTGACCAAAGGTGCCCGGCCCAGAGAGCATTTTTCAATCACCCGAGCGTCTGCTCCTGGGCCGAGAGGGGGTCCATGTTGGCGCCTTCAATGACGTCTTCTGCATGAGTGGCTGGCTTGTGGCAACCCCTCTCAGCCAATCCAGACTCTGCTCCAGCAGCACCAGGATTGGCCTGAGCAGGGACTGTCCCCGCCCATAGGACACCGGTGGCTGCGGCCACTGGCCAGTAGCAACCCTCGATCGCTCTACTTATGTGCAGCACTGCAGGCTGAGGCTAGTACTAGTGTGTATGTTTGGGCTGGTCAGAAAAATGACCAGCCCAAATCCAACCATGCGCACTGGACTGCCTGCTGTCACAGTGTCAGTCAAACAACGTCAACAACCCCAAACTGGCAGTGCTGCCCCGCCCCCACCCCCTTCAGCATCCTAACTGACTCGGTGTGGATTTCAAGTCAGGACGGTGAAGTAAATGCGTTAACGAGGAAGAATGTGGCCAACCAAGCGGTGGCCATGTGCATTAGTGGGGCAACACCCCAACGCCCCAATGGACGCACCGCCACTGTACCGCTCTGAGCTTATACAGACCATTACCACTACGAGCCTCAATCAATGCAGCAGCAAGACTCATAACTGGTTCTAAACGGAGCTCCCACATATCCCCTGATCTACAACTCCTGAACTGGTTACCCCTGGAAGTCCGAATTCATCTAAAAATAGCATGCATGACGCACAAAGCCATGCATCACAAGGCCCCCAGCTACTTGGCACAGAAGCTGACAATCTCTGGGGGGGGCAGATCCTCAAGAAATGCTGAAAAACTACTTCTGAAACCTCAAAAATTCAACAATAAAAAAAACATATAACCGATCCTTCTCTGGGATGGCACCCAGAATCTGGAATGCCTTACCCCCAGAAACCAGACTCAACCCTTCCACGGCCTCATTCAAAAAAGAAGTAAAAGCCATCCTCATGGCCAAATTCACATGAATATGATACATAGAAGTAAGCAATCTTGACATTATACTGTCCCTTGGTCCCTCACTACGAGATAGACCGTATATCGCGTTTTATTTTGTTCGTCCTTGTATAACACACCACTGTACATATGTTTGTTATTGTTCTGCTCTTCTCTTTCTTTTATGTATATGTAACATTTAGTGACTGTACAGCGCTCTGATATCCGCAAGGATCTTGTTCGCGCTCTATAAAACTTTCAAAAGAAATAAATTAATTAATTAATACGGGTTATAACGTGTTATCTAAGATACTAGCTGACCGTCTGGCACCCTTAGTCCCAGTACTGATACACCTGGACCAGAATGGATTTGTTCCAGCTCATAACAATTTGCTCAACCTACGGAGATTTTTGCAGATCATGGAGTATGCCCCCAGCTCGTGGCCCACAGCTGGTTGCTTGGTATTAGATCTGGAAAAGGCCTTTGACTCTTTGGAATGGGCCTTTTTTTATGTGCTCCCGGGTTACAACCATGGGAATAATTCTATCAGGGTGGTAAAACTTTTATATACCCTATCACTATCCAGGGTGAAACTTGGCAGCCTCATTTCTGACCCTATCCCAGTATACAGGGGCACCTGACAATGATTGCCATTGTCTCTATTGCTCTTTTCACTGGCAATGGAGCCATTGGAGCTTGCCCTTCGAGCACGCAGCTGAGACTGGGGGATGGGCTTCATTCGATCTCTCTATACACAGATGACGCACTCCTATATCTTAGAGATATGCAAGTTGATTCGACTGAAGTGGCCCTAACACTTTACAGCTTTGCTGACATTTCTGGCCTTATGGTCAACTGAGCCAAATCATGTATTTTCCATTTACATCTAGGATGTCGGACCCTGCCTTTTGCCTCAATGGAGTTCTTCTGGTCTGGCAGCGCACCACGTTTTGATATTTGTGGACAGGAGCATACCACACAGCTGCAGACCTCTTTTTGCATGAAGAAAGCGGACCCACAGGCAACAGTGCAAGGAACGGTAAAGGTGTGCCAAACGAAACTTAAGCATAAACTGCCGCCCGCTGATCGCGCCATGGCAATTCATGGACACAATGTTGCAGTCATGTGACGCCATCTCACGTGACTGCTGCTGCAGCGCAGTGCACTTCTGACTAGACTAGACTGTAGGCTGAGCTTCCAGATGAGTGCTAATACCAGCACTCTCATCTCCTGCGTAAGCTATTGTCAGCAACTTCATGAGGCTCTATTAATGCGTGACTTTACATTTTTGTGCGGTGATGCGGATCATCACATGAAAATGCGTTAGTCTAACGCTTGTAGCGTGATACGTGGCAGGGCTGCTTTGATGGCAACCTCACCCATGTGGTATCATCTCTGCGAGCGTAGATAGGTTTTTGGAAGTCACTGACGCTATCGACAGTGAACTTATGTGACATAGCACACGCTGCAGGGTGGCACTCCGTAAGCTTTATTTACCTACAGATAGGAGTGGTCTTGTGGTCCCGGATCTTGAACAATACTAATTAGTATCTCAGCTACAAACGGATGCCCGATGGCTGATGGGCCATCAGACTGCTGATACAGCCACCACCTTCGCAGCCTGGAGCAAGCCTAACATTTTACATCTGTTTTACCCTTGCTCCAAAGTAGCGCTGCCCGACCCACTCTCATGCGAGTGGTGTACCGCTGCTACAAGGAGTGTTTTTTTCTTAGGAGAGCAACAATCCCGTACATCCCAGCACTACCCCTGCTTGGCACACCTAGAGGTAGCCGCACTACCTCATTGGCAGATATAGCTCTCTGTCATGAGATAGGCTTACATACTCTAGGCGACCTGAACAATGATGGCAATCTCATCCATCTTGAGACTCTGATTGAGGACGATGGTTTGCTCCTGGTCACTTCCTTTCTAATTCACTCATTGGAGGGCTTGGAAACAAATGGGATGATATGATGTAGGAACAGCGGATCCACCTTACTTTTCAATACCTCCACTTATTAAGTACTGGTAAACATTTAACACATTGGCTTGCTGTTTCCCTACATACCCATGCTGCGACACCACTCACTTCTCTGCGCAGACAATTGGAGATGGACCTGAACCATCAGTGTACGGATAGGGAGTGGTCTGCCCTACTGGAAAGCCTGATCCATGTCCCAGGGAATGCCCATTTTCATCTCATCCTGTTTTATGTTATTCACAGGGCCTATCTCAGTCCTAAGAAAATTAATTATTTGCAACACACCAATGCCACTTGTCCCCATTGGGGCCTGGTCGCAGCAGACTTTCTGCATATGTCATAGGCCTGCCCGTCCCAGCAATACTGGCAGGGGATCACTTCACATCTGCCAACTTGTACTTGGCTCACCTCACTCTACTCATGAGAGCTTTTTCTTCTGAGCTCACACGGTAGGGTCAAGAAGCATAGCCTTCCCTCCCACTTCCTTGACCTGGGTCTTTTGCTAGCCAAATGCTTATTCACTCGCAAATGAAAGTCACCTACCCCCTGTACTCACATCCTGGGGGTACTCTATGACCACGTGGACTCAGGCAGAAAGCATTGCCTTACACAAGGAGGACAGGAAGGGTTTGCACAGGTACCCCCTGGCTGCCAGCTGGGACAATAACCAGACTGATGTTCAAACAGCATTACAGAATGTTGATGAGCCCCTGAAATCATTGGACACAAGTCACCGACAGGACGCATTGCTGGCTCCGCACTGACCTCTTTCTAGTACTGATTTATAGTTTCTCTTAACTTCTGTTTTGATGTAATGTGATGCATGTTGGGGAATTAGATGGGTGTGGACCTGCCTCTTTGTTTACTGTTCGCTATAATGTACTTTATTTCTCATTTTGAGTTCCCTTGTATCTTTCCCTGTTATTGGTGGCCCAACCTGTTTCTGGCTTTGGCACGCTTGTTTGTACAATGAACAGCAGTAAATTGTCATATGCAATACGTTGTACATCAGGCATTGCCCTAAACTGATTTACATACAATAATGTATTTGAATATCAGCCACTTCTGAGTGTAGGAACTGTTTTGCTAATGATGTTTGAAATGCTGTCTCTGCTCTTTGTGGAACCAAAACTCAATAAACAGGTTTAAAGAAAAAAAGGAGATCAAGAGGTTGACGTTCACTCCAGAGGAGCCAGAGGATGTCAACCTTGAGGAGGAGGAAGTGGGCTTAGAGAATTAGGAAGAGGATGGCCTAGCCACAGACCCAGAGCAGCCAGAGAAGGAGAGGGGACAACTTGGATGCAGCAATGGAGCCCTCCGCCAGGGCAGGGAGCAGTGTGTCCTCCTACAAATTGCCCCCGAGGAGTTGGTGGACAGGAAGGCTGAGTAAGAGTTCAGGCTGCAGCAGGCCAAACTTAAAATGAAAGAGAGACAGAGACAGCATCAAAAAGGGACTTTGAAGAAAGAGGGCAAAAGTGGAGATTGCCCTAGCCAAAGGCAAGGCTGATGATGAGAGGGCCTGGCTCATGAGGTGAGCCTGAGGTAGGTGGAACCTCAAGCTAAGCAAGCAGCAGAATCAAGCAACAATGGTGATATAGATTAAGGATTTTCTGTATATGAGATAGCCCTGAGGATACACAGGGTCCCAGAGTGGTATTTTTCGAAACAGTCACAGGCACCCAGTGGGGAGGGATACCCTTCTTACATTAGAGGTGGGGAGCCAGATGAGGTACACTCCCATGAAAGCCATTTTACTCACCAAGGGGCATGTTTGCAAGCCCATTGCACTGCCGGTACGTCACTTTTAAAATGGGAAAAAGTGATGTACCGGCAGTGCAAGGGGCTTGTAAATACGCCCCCAAGATTGGTCTGACCCCTGAGAGGTATTGCATAAGGTTCAGGGACAGCCAGAAACTGCCAAATCAGTCTTGAGTGGATTTCTTGGGCTACTCTAGTAAGGCACTGAGTGGTTGAGTGAAGGGCAGTAAAGTGAGTGATTTCAACCGTCAGCACAATCTTATTTTGAGAGAGCACATGCTCAGTACTTGCTTTACAGTGTTGCGCTAACACCTGATTGACAGAAAGCTCACTGACCTCAGGAAGATTGCAAAGGAGACTGACCTCTGGGTCAGCACCAGAGTGCCCAAAAAGGCATCCAGGAGAATTCCCAAAATGTTGGTCAGGGTACCCACCAGAAGAAAGAGGGGAGAGATAAAAAATAAGGAGTTCTCTCAGGGCCCCCAAAATAGTTCATAGGTGAAGGAGACCCAGCCCCAATCTTACCAGAAGAAAATTGTGTTTAACAATAAAACAGGAAACTTTGGCTCCAAATGCTATAAAGGCTACAAGTGTGGGCATGTGAAGGAAAATGTCAAGTATCCCAAGAGGGCACAGCTCCATCCCACTGATGGGCAGACCCAAGGATTGGCCAGTATAGTGCCTGGGGAGGAGATTGCCCAAGTTAGTATGGGGGTAGCAAAGAGGTTGCCCTGGTGTCCCTGCTTTCATTTCTGATCTTCACCTAGACTTGGGAACTACCTAGAGTTCTCTGCTTCTTGTTTTGAATAAGTTATGCAGCAGTCTATGCCTTAAAGGGTATTGTTTGATACATTTTCCGAGGGATCGGTAGCTGAGAACCGCCACCCGACCTACGAGGGAAGAGGAACTGCTGGCAAGTACAGTCCATCACTGTATGGAGAGACATGGACACTGTGCTGTCATCTCCGGTTTTGCCCGAAGTGGGAAAGTGCGGCTAGTCGGGGCAAGCGAGACAGTCTTTCTGACATCTGGGCTGCTGATTTCACCTGACCAAGCTCGCAACTGGCCTTCCACTCGCTGTGAGCAACCAAAATCCAGGCCACAAGCACCACACGCCCTTGCTGAACATCGAGCTGCATTGTGGGGACTGTAGTTTTCCATCTCAAGCTACAAGCAGGATGTTAGAGAGTATAGGGGTCAGGTGTGCCCACTTCACTTGAAGGAGAGGCTGGACTACTTAAAAACAATGAAGCAGTCTAATCAGCAACTTTTTGATCTGGCATTTGAAAAAGGTATTTCTGAAACGCGTCATGCCACAGAGATAAATAAAGTTGCCTCACCGTGCTGTGGGTGTTTGAATTAAAGCACTCTCCTGGGATTGCAATTGTACTCACCTGTGGCCAAGGCCTAACGGCCGAAACGCGCAAGAATATGACCACATAAGTTTGCAGCCACTTTCACTTTGGAAATAAACGCACGTTTGTACTCCAGAATCAGGCTCTGCATCTTTCTTCTGTTGGATTAAAATGACAGGATCTCCATTCCTGTTTAAGCAGCAGCTGCCCTGCAGGGTTGGGGGCCCCCTTGGCGGAGTGTTCGCTGAGATGGTGTCATATTTTGGGGACATGACCCCCTCGCCCAGCACCAGATGAAATGGATTGGCCTGGTATTTCTGGATGCGGGCTGAGAAAGGGAGCAGGGAGAGATAACATCTCTCTTGGATAGTGCTTGAAATGGGAAAATAGAAGTGCAGGTACTCATTTATGGGAAGTGTCGGTACTTCCCAATTAAAAGTATTACATTTCTCTTGAGAAGTGCTGGTACTCTTCCTCTGGAAATGAAAAAGTGCTGGTACTCAGTACCGGAGAGTACTGGTCCATTTAAAGCACTGCTCTTGGACAATTCCGGTTTTTAGTGTGATTAGACATTTGTGCTATTTTAAACTTCATGCATGTGAGCACTATATATATCTATATAGATATATATATATATATCTTTTTTTTTTCTTCAAATAGTTACTAGTTGCTCTTCTTGAGACAGATTCAGCAGGCGTCTCCACAAACCTCGAGTTGCTCAAGTCTTTACGAGAGGTCCCTCTCACGTCAGGGGTCAAAACCTGGACATTCTTGGAAATTCTTTAATGGCACGACAGCACCTCAAGTGGTTACTAGTTGTCTTTCTCAGATAAGATACAAGTGGTCAAATTACCTTCACAAAGCTGAGCGGCTGTGGCTTCAACATATAAATCTGCATCCGCACTTCTGTTATTCTAATGATTTGTGCTTGCATTCCATAGGATAAATCCTTATTCCAAAGTGGTTTATGATGAGTCAATGTTGCAGATAATTATCGATACAAGTGATGGCACCCTACTATAGAAATGTACTAGTAATCACAGGTAAATCTAAGTGCCTTCTAAAGTCTTATATTCGGAAATAATTTTTTAAGTGTATATATGCTAGTGCAGAAGCAAATGTCCCTCAAAGTGAAGGTATCAATGGCTGAATAGGGCTGACCCAGGGTTCTATACTGTGTGCTGTGGTAGAAGAGAGCATAATTTAATTGACATTGGACCCACCAATATAGATAAAGAGGCTTGACTAAACCCCTACACCACAGGAATAGATTATATTACGAACGTCTTGAAAGACATGTCTCTGGCAAGATAATTAAAGCTGTCTTTAGGCCAGACATTAAAAAATACAGTGTGATATTCATTGCATTGTACCTCGAAAAGCCCTCTATTCAAATTGTAAACACCATGATTCATTGGAAAATCCAGACTCCTATTGGACTAGTAAATTATTTATCTTCGTTGGAAATATTTCCCTTACATACTTGTGGCACAAAGGGAGCTCTCTGAAAGACAAATGGGAATGCTGGGCTTTTCCCATGAGTCACCGTGCTTCCATTTGTGAGTTTAGGCATCGCTGCTGGGGAGAACGCGCGCTCTGAGGAGCACGCGAGTCTCGCCAGAGCTGTATGCGTGTTTTAAGGATTTTACTGGCTCTGTAGGTGCCCTTGAGTTGCTATTGGAGGGTCACACGGCGTAGAACAGCTGGTGCTCCTTCAAGACAATCACTTATTGTTTATTGCTCCTTCGTTTTGTTGCATTTGATTCCCACCGATACCGATTCGAGCTGTTTTGTGCCGCTAATGATATTGCATCAGCCTGCACTTCTAAAAACGAAATTTTAAAATCTATTCCAAGTGACATTTAATGTAGTTATTTACAACCGGGAAGTAAACAAGCATTTGCAATGCAAATTGATCTTGCATTTGTGAGAGTTAGAGGTATTGGCGCTGTAAATGAGAACATGTTTTCCATATGTGTTTTGGATTTCAGTGGATATATGTGGTGTGGAGTAGAAATATATGGTTTGGAGTTGTTAGTGGTGAAATTGTGTGTGGTGAAATTGTGGAGTGAATTTGTGTAGTGGAATTATGTGGCATAGTATGTAATGGAAACAACTAGATAGTAATTATGTGGTATTGAGTGTACTGGAATTATGTGGAGGGTAGTTATGTGGAATGGTAGTTTTTGTGCTGGAGTGGTATGTTGTTCTCCATGCCATTGGAGTCAAGCTATCCTGGCTGATGAGGGCTGAACCGGATAGGATGCTTGTTTCCAGTCCCTGAAGGAACTTGCCTGGCAGTTCGGGCTGGACTGTTCCCTTTGGGTGCAGGGTCAAGACTGATTTGCATATGGCGGGGTCCAAACTGAAATGGCATGGTGAGCAAAAAAACTATGGATTTAAGCCCAGATCTTTGTACTGGGGTGAATGTATGACACTTTTCTGCATTCTGTCCATCAATTGTAATTTTTGGAGTAGTATGTTGTGGCATTTAATTATAGGTTATGCCTGCCATTCCACTCCTGCTGTCCTGGTGGTTTATTGTCAGACAGTGAAACTCTCAGTTTACTGTTGTGCTGAGCAGACAAAAGGATCCTGGGTCCTGGGAACCAGTTAACCAGGCGGGAGTAGCAAGTCTGTTTTCTCATCTTGTTTGCTGCACGACAGTGTGTTGCCCAGCCAGGGAGCACCCTGCTGAGTCTTTAACTCTCCCTCCTACAGTGCTGCCTGGTACGTAATCGAGTCCACCGAACCACCAAAAGCACATGCCATTCTAGATTGAGGCCATCCCTCAAAGTGACTCCCCTCCCTCACCTGCTCTCTCATCAATGACTGCTGCCAGGAGGATTAAATTGGTGAGTAATGCAGGTACTTCTCAGAACAGTCGCCTCTCTATGCTCAGGCCTAAGGCAGGCTGCAGTCGACACTGACCTGAATGGACATGGTGTCCAGGGAGTCAGCGTTCATGCTTAAAAAGTGGTATAAATCAGAGTCGCCCGTATCAATTGCGCAGCCAGTGTAGTGGCACTGGAGCCACAAGATGTAAGGGTGCCTGAATGTAAACTCCACTACTTGGAATGTTTTTGAATAGCTGCAGCCTCTCTGCTGAATAATGTGTATGAAGCATGATACTAGTATATGCATATGCAGCCAATGGAGCGTTTCTTGCTCAGTTCAAAGTCTTCTTTAGGTCAAGTCTATATACAGCTTTTTATCTCTGTAACAGAACACCTACATTACCTTTTACTTCATTAGAAGCCACCACATCCCCATTCCGCTTTTAGCAAGTACTGCAAAGCAAAATGTGCCAGCACCTGGAAAGTGACCTGTTGCATCTGCTCCCTCTAACAAGAGGATGAGAAAGGGTGCCACAAAGAGAAAGAGACTGAATGGGGAGAAAGAAAGAGAGTTCAGGAAAAGAGATACATAGGTGGGGTGAATGAAGGGGGTTTAAATAACATCTGAAGGAGGAGAGAGGGAGAAAGGAGAAATAAGCGTGGGAGGTGGGAGAGTGCAGGGGCATAGCCACCAGTTGTACAGCAGGTGCTGTGCACCCGGCCCCAGTGCTCTTAGGGGCCAGCTGCACCAACATTCTGGCTGGATTTCTATTAGATGGCTAGATGGATGGCTCATTTTCTTTGCTTGCACCAGGACCTACGATACCCTTGCTACGCCACTGGCATAAAGGTGGAACATTGAAAACAGTGTTCTGAAGTTTGTTTTTTTATCATCGTATTTATAGTGCCTCGAAATAGTTTATTGTAATGTACTTTAAAAACAATTATGATAAATAAAGGCTGTGCTTTGGCAAACTGCAGGTGGTTGTTTCCAATGATCCACCTTTACTTCTAGCTTGTGACTGTGAGACTGTGAGATTGTGTACTGAGCAGTACACAAAGGCTGCGTGCCTCAGGCACCAGTTGTCTGTGCCAAAAAGGAGCATTAGGCTCCCCGTAATGCTTAGCAGGCTAAATCCCTGTCTTACCTTAATTCATCTTTATTGACAGGCAGGCTCAGGTTGATGGTAGTATGACTTTTGCCAAACTCGGGTTGGGGGGTTTCACGTGTGGAGATTTGCAGGTCATCTCACGTTCAAATGCCATACCCATTCAAATGGGAAATGATGTGGCTTTAGGCCAGAGCTGCAGAGAAGCAGGTCACAGTCCCAGCGTCTGCTCAACGTCCTGTGATTCTGGGCAGATCACCTCATTTCCCTTTGCCCCAACCCCCCAAAAAGAAACATATCCGAACTTGTCTAATGTAACTGGCAGGGTGAACATGTAGAGTGCGTTGAGTTTGTGCTGTGTATAAAAAGATTAAAGTGATCGCTGTGGTCTTTCCTCTGGCCGAGACCTAGGACTTACCGTTCCTCAAGGCCAGATGCATGGATCTCAGCTGCCGAAGCCGGACCTTAAGGGCAGAGCATTTGTGCCGAGCGCTCCTGTTAGTGCTGGGAGAATTAATTCGGATTTTATTGCTAAAAGCATTTCCAATGTCTGCACTGAGCAGGCATTGCCCTCCCCCTGCCTGCAGGCCGGCGCTGCTCACTCACGCAGCACAGCTCTACACACATCTCCCTCTGGGCCCTACAAACATAATAGGTCTGTGCTTCCAGGGCCGGACTGGGAACTTAAAACAGCCCTGGCAAATGTTTCCAGACCAGCCCCCAACCGGCCCATTGCGAGCCAGCGCAGCGAGCGAGCCGACCGCTACTAGGGAGGTTGGGGGGGGGGGGGAGGGGTTTGGAAAAAGACAGACCAAAAATGTGAATTTTACAGCACATTTTTCTTTACATATTCAATTGCATCAACTTTCAACGCACCGTTAGGGCATGTAGTGTGTTAGTGCCAAAGAGACCAGCTTTCCACTACACCTACAGTGTGTCTGAGTGTGAACGACTTAAACAGTATTGCTTGAGTTCTGGCTAAGGAAGGGGAGCAGTCCTAAGTTGGAGGCAGTTAGGTGGCGTTTCTGCATCCTTAGGCCTCACATAGTTTCTTCAGGGCAGGCCACTGGCCCTCATCATATAGGGGAAGTGGGGCCTCCAGGACCACAGAGAAGTGTGTTGGTCAGGAGCAAGTAGTAGGAATGGCACACTTTTCGGAAAGACACTTTTCATGCTACAGCCCGGACCAGGGGCTAGAAAAGACCAAGGCTTCACACAGGGACCTGTCTCTCAGTCCAGCACGGTATACACAGCCAGGACTCGTTCCTTTACCCCAGGATCCCTTTCCATCTGAAGCACCCATGCCTTCACCTGCC
Organism: Lissotriton helveticus; assembly: GCF_964261635.1. Taxonomy (NCBI): domain Eukaryota; kingdom Metazoa; phylum Chordata; class Amphibia; order Caudata; family Salamandridae; genus Lissotriton; species Lissotriton helveticus. The sequence continues at coordinate 436,060,420 of NC_136070.1, read as the reverse complement.
CACTCCATCCATACTGCATCACAGGCTAGGGAGGTGGGCGAAAAGCGCTCTATGTCTAGCAGAACTGAAAACAGCCAGTCACTTTTAAATCCTGGTCTTGGACCTATGGGTGATAATGTAGAGCATCTAATCCAACAACCGCATTTACATCTTCCTCCCTAAGCCACCCCCTACGCTATTAACTTGGATTGCGTTCCGGCACTGAAAAAGAGCATGAAAGAATCAGAGGTAGATCTAAGGCATAAGATGTTGCACTGGATACAGTGAGAGCAACAGCCGAATATGTCTGAGGAAGAACTACGAAAAGAGAAATCACATGCTTGCACCCCTCTTCCTGGGCCCATCCTCCGCTTAGAGGCTAGTCTGATTCTTGTGGGGCGCCTGCAGCATCCGCTGTGACGCTCCCTGTCTCGAAGGGGTGCAGCACGTGCTGCCCATAAGGGCTGCCAGTGGGACTTTCCTTAAAGTCCTCGCTTTCCCCGCTATGTGATGATCTAAAATACCACATCCTTTGTCCCTCACAGGTATTGGCTTTACTAATGAATGATTACCTTGCACATGCCGCTTTCATCCTTACAAGGCGAGGCGTGGTGTGGTGCGTACGCACTCCTCATAGCTGCCAAGGTTACAGATTGCTGTGTGCGACATTTTCATAAATTCAGTGTAATTATGTGTGACATTTCAACAACTGAGTGACACTTTGTCGCAACCAAAATCAAGCAAAGAAAACCAGGAAAACATATAAATATGAGCAGTTCAACCCATTTGAGCAACAAGACATTCTAAGAAGATGTTGAAACTGCTGGAAAGCAAAGCACCAGAAACTGAGGCACCTAGTTCTCTTCTAAGATGATCATACTGTTAAACAAAACGAGGATTCAGGTCTGCCCCAGTCATTTACAGTGTGCGCCGCGCCACTGCAAACAAAAGAATGTTTCTGTACATTTTTGCGGTCAGTTATTGTAATAGGGTTAAATTCAGTTTTTCAAAAAACGGCACAGTTTGCTTGCCACTTGCTCACCTCAAGCACAGAGAATACCATGACTGCTGTAGTGGGGGATAAAAAGAGAGGGAGGCAGGTAAGGACTGTTTTCCATGGGTCTCCTTACTTGAAAGCACACATCAACGGTCGCTGGGGTACGGAAGGTAGCCATAGTGCACTGCAGACTCCACTACCGAAATTTTGAGCAGGTGTTCTTTAATTTCTTCTGCTCTGACTAACGTAAATAAAATAACAAGCTTTACCTAATCGCTTTCTAGACTGCTCGGCCGTTATAAATCTGGCCAAATCAAATGAGTAAAGGGACATCCGTTTTATTTAAGAACACAGTTTTAGAAGTGCAGAGTTTTCACTTACTTTAATTGGAGGCAGGCGACGAGTGAAGACTGCGCCATGGCAATAGGAGCCTTCCCCCCGGGCTGGGACATGCTCTCACTGCTCGCCAGCAGTAGGGGATCAATATTTTACTGACAATGGGCCGAAAGAGTAGCAGCTATCGCTACAGGGCGGCAGCAGGCTCACAACTGAGTCAGCTGTTGCCAACGCTGGTGGGGCCTGGTGAGCCTCAGGAGGCCGAGGCAAGCCTGCGGTGGTGTGAGGGATCATGGCGCGGGTCACGGTGGCTTGCCCATAACTTCAGCTGCCTCTACCAAGACTCAGCGCGGACCTCTCACTGTCCAGTGAATGCCGGCACCAATTATGGAGGAGACGCCAAAATAATTATTGCGGCGTAGGGGGCAGCGGCGGCGGCAAACAAAAAACCATAACTGCCACACACTCAGTGATTATGGATACACTGTAATCACATGACCACATCAGGTGAATGCCATGCCCCAGCAGCGGTGTTTTAATGAATTCTTATTGGTGCAACCTTTCCAGCAAACGTGTTTTTGTTTTTTGGATCCATTTCACAGGGAAGCAAATCAACGCAAGGAGGAAAGAGAAGGTAATGCCTGGCTGCTCAATGTAATGACTGTCTTTGACTCACGCAGGGGTCGGTTCCACACGGCCAAATCGGCCCCAGCAACAGAACCGGCCCCCTGTCTCAAAACCGGCCCCCACCCCCTACTGCCTACCGGGGGATTGCCCGGTGCCCGGACTTACCAGTCCGGCCCTGTGTGCTTCTCCCTCTTACATCGCTATAACGTCTGTTGGAGCGATGGTCTTTGAACACCCCCTTTTGACAAGTGGGGCTGTGGAAACCATGTTCCTACGAGTATGTCTGAAAAGTGTGGCTCAGGGGTTAGAGGCAGCAGACCCGGAAGCTGAGATCGGTCCTGGACCAGGGTTCAATTCCCCGCCTCGGCGGGGTCTTGGGCTAAAAATTCCACGGACTCGATAATTCCCGCCCCGGTGCCTCCTCGACTCACGGGTTCACACTCTGCGACTCTGGGCAATAGCTTGCTTAATCTCCACAACGGCCCCTCGCGGCGGGATGCCTGACTTTCACCTTGTGTATACCCTGCTATCTCACAGGGGAATACCAGGAAGGGTTCCCTAAGCAAGCGCCGGGAAACCCACTGCGGGTAGCTGTGCGCTATATAAGCTCAACTACATTTACATTTACATTTACATGGCGCAATTCCTGCAGGATAGGATTGTTAAATAAGCGGATGTTCAACCAAAAGAGGTCTGGAGCCTCTACCAAAATGAAACTAGCCGAGGAACAAAAACAAGGAGGAGGGGCAATCACACTCTGTACAGTGTGATGGCCAAAGAAAACCTTCTCTGAGTGAAATCGCCAGTGACAGAACTAAGCACCAAAAGCGGGAGATTTACAGAAATGCACCAATTAGAAGCCAGCATTTCTGAATGACAAAGTGAGTAACCAGTGGCACTCACATTTCTGCGTGTATCCACAAAATTCCACCTACCCGCGTTCCCCAAAGTCGTCAGAGAAAATGGTACCTCACTTGTGTGGGTAGGCCTAGTGCCCGCGACAGCAAACGACCCAAAACGCAATGTGGACACGCCACATTTTCACAGCGAAAACGGACCCTATTTTTGCAAAGTGCCTAGCTGTAGATTTTGAGCCCTAGCTCTGCTGGCACCTAGAGAAACTTAGTAAAACTATACATTTTTTAAAACTAAACACCCAGGGGAATCCAGGATGAGGTGACTTGATTGGCTCTCACCAGGTTCTGTTACCCAGAATCCCTTGCAAACCTAAACTGTTATTAAAAAAACACATTTTCCTCACATTTCTGTGGTGGAAAGTTCTGGAATCTGCTTGGATCCACAAATTTCCTCCCACCCAGCATTAACCCAGGTCTCCTGATAAAAAATGGCCCCTCACTTGCATGAGTGGCTCAAGTACCCATGACAGGCAAGGACCCAAAACCTATTGAGGCGACATCAAAATCACCTATTGCAAAACAAACTGGTTTTGCAAGGGGGCCATCTAGGGAAACCTACCAATCCCACACATTTCTGAAAACTAGACACCCGGCGGAGTCCAGCGAGGTATGGCTTGCATGGGTCCCCCAACATTTTCCTACCCAGAATTCCCTTCAAACCTCAAATTTAGCTGAAAAACATAATTTCTTCTCAAATTTCTGTGGAGGAAAGTTCTGGAATCTGCATGTATCCACAAATTTCCTCCCATCCAGCGTTCCCCCTGGTCTCCCGATAAAAATGGTACCACACTTGTGTGGTTAGGCATAGTGGCTGCAACAGGAAATGGCCCAAATCGTACTGTGGAGACTTCAAAATTACCTATAGCAAAACTACCTGGTTTTGGGAGGGGGGACACCTGGGATTTTGGCCCCGGGCTCGTCACCATCTGGGGAAACCTACAAACCCACACATTTCTGAAAACTAGACACCCTGGGAAGTCCAATGAGGTATGACTTGTGTGGATCCCCCAAAGTTTCCCTACACAGAAAGCCCTGCAAACCTCAAATTTAGCTGAAAAAAGCAAATTTTCCACATATTTGTGGGTGGCATCACTGTGTCAGCACAAATGTCCTACCCCACAGCGTTCCCCTCAGTCTCCCGAGTAAAATGGTACCTCACTTGCGTGGGTGTCCAATGCAGAATTGGCTAAAAACATATTTTAAAAAAAATATAGCGCTTAGAATTCTCAGTGCTGTACCCTTACTTTCTATGGGGCAGATTTACAAGCCCCTTGTGACACATTTACGCCGCCTTTTCGTCACTTCTGTGAAACATTGGGGGACCCATGCAAGCCATACCTCGCTGGACTTCCCCAGGTGTCTAGTTTTCAGAAATGTGTGGGTTTGGTAGGTTTTCCTAGATGGCCGCCGAGCCCGGGGGCCAAAAACTCATGGGACCCCCCTTGCAAAAGCAGGTTGTTTTGCGGTAGGTAATTTTGATATTGCCTCAATAGGTTTTGGGCCCTTGCGTGTCACGGGTACTTGACCCAGCCACGCAAGTGAGGTACCTTTTTTATCGGGAGACTGGGGGAATGCTGGGTGGGAGGAAATTTGTGGATCCATGCTGATTCCAACACTTTCCCACACACAAATTTGTGAAAAAAATATTTTTTCAGCTAAATTTGAGGTTTGGGGACCTAACAAGCCATACCTCGCTGGACTCCCCGGGTGTCTACTTTTCAGAAATGTGTGGGTTTGGTAGGCTTCCCTAGATGGCCGCTGAGCCCTGGGCCAAAAACTCATGGGACCCCCCTTGCAAAACCAGGTTGTTTTGCAATAGGTAATTTTAATGTCGCATCCATAGGTTTTGGGCCCTTGCCTGTCGTGGGTACTTGACCCACCCACGCGAGTGAGGTATCATTTTTATCGGGAGACCTGGGGGAATGCAGGGTGGCAGGAAAAGTGTGGTTTTTCTGACAACAGAATATTATGACACAGTAATGCAAGGAAAATGAGTTACTATAGTCACATTTTGAGGTTTGCATGATGTGAGTAAAAAAACTTGTTGGGATCCATGAGAGGCACACCACCCAGCAGTCCCCATTTTTTTGGGTAAAGTTTCCCTAGAGACAGACTACACCTTAGCACACAAAGACAAATGAGACAAATATGACTGCCTAGGGTGAGTGAAAGGTTCAAAATGTATATTTTACTAACAAGAGATTCCACATAAATGAAATTCACTGTTAATAATTACAAGGTTAAAAACCAGAACCAAGGCAAGACACTAACCTCTTTAGAGGCCATTCACACACCTTTCATACTTGACACCCACTTTCACACCACCAACTGCGGCCCCAGCACACTACAACATTCACATTACCAGACAATGTGGAGCCAATGTACACCCTGGCAGAGACAGACAAAAAAGACAAATATTCCTTCAAAATGAACAATTCCTTAAGTACTCGCACATACTGGTTGGATTTGGCACGAGGGTGAGTGAAGGTTCAGAGCGTTAAATACTATTAAATAGAGATTTCACAAAAACAAAATGCACTGTTAATATTTAAAAGGTTAAAAACCTGAACCAATGACTCAAAGCAAGTGAGCTTTAAAGCCACAGCAAGGCACCAACTTCTTTACAGGCCATTCACACACCTTTCATCCGTGACACACAAGACTATACACACCGCCAGCCGCGGGTCCAGCACATTACAACATTCACATCAACAAACAGCACCATTCAAAGGCCCATCACTTTCATACGCCCACATGACTGACAAAGCAATCACACCAGCTGGTGGTTGACATAGTGTCTGCAGTGGCATTTGACTTGCAGAGTGTGTAATGATTAGCAGCAAGTCACTACTCACACACTGCCAGCTACAGGCTAGCCCACAAACACCGCCAGCCAAGCACCATCCCACCCACATTGCCAGCCAAGCGCCAGCCCATGCACACTACCTGCCAAGCACCAGCCCAGGCACACCACCCGCCAAGCACCAGTCCACGCATACCACCAGCCAAGCGCCAGTCCACACACACCGCCAGCCAAGCGCCAGTCTACACACACCACTAGCAAGGCACCAGTCCACACACACCGCCAGCCAAGCACCAGTCCAAGCACACCACCAGCCGCGCCAATCCACGTACACGCCAGGCAAGCGCCAGTCCACTCACACCGTCATTACATTTTTTGATCAAGAAAGAAAACACAAACCAAATGAAACTAGATACAAAAATATAACTGCAAAAACAACAGCAGTAACTAAAGACATCATTCTATTGCCAAACGTGAAACCGATTAACAGGTATATAAAACCACACAGACCAGGCAGTACACTATTAGACTCACGGTTGCTCCCAAAAACTCTCTTGAGTGTGATACAATCTGAAGCATGTGGGCACACACAGCCCAGGATTAGAAGGACAATCGGCACAGTGCATACAACTCTTCTTCCGCATACCTCATCACAAGCAGACTCTACAGCTCTTACAAGGATTGGTTTTTTTTTGGGTGTGGGAGAAATTAAATCAGGAAAGTGGTGGCCTTTCAATCTAGCCACATACTCCACCACTCCAACTCTAGGAACACTTGCTTGTTCCACAACAACAAGGCTGCCTATCACAGACTCCTCAAACTGAACAAAAGTAATCTTTGACACAGGAGAACACTCCTTGAACACAACAAAAGCATTGAAAGTTGCTAAATTGAAGAGATGGATGGCCAACTTCTTATACCAAATGTAAGCCTTATGAACAGCAGTGTAAGGTTCCAACCACTGATCTACTCTATCGACATCACCCATGTGCTTATTGTAGTCTACAATACACACAGGTTTGCGCACTTCAGCAACCTGACCCCAAAAAGCACAGGTGAAGTACTCTCATCATGAATGGTAGTCGGCATGTACCCATCCCTCCTGTCCACAAATTTCACAGCTAGCAGTTCCTCACTACGCAAGGCACTGCAATGTCTCCTCTGAAGCTTTTTGCAAACAAGCTCTTTTGGGTAACCTTTGAGGTTAGAGAAGATTGTGCCACAAGCAAAAGTGTCCACTTTGAACAATTCCTTAAACAATTGCACAGCAGTGTAGAAGTTATCAAGGTACAAATAGTGGCCTCCGTTAAACAGCCCTCTAGCAAGATCCCACACAATAGTGTAATCCCTACCAGTGTACACCAGGACATTACAGACATATCCTGTCCTACTCTCAGACAACATATACATCTTAATTCCATAACGTGCCCTCTTGCTAGGAATGTACTGCCTAAAAACCAAACGGCCCTTGAACAGGACCAAAGACTCATCAACAGCTATTTCTTTCCCTGGAGAATAGATCTCTGAAAATCGATCTACAAAGTGATCAAGAACAGGCCAAATCTTAAAAAGACAGTCACAATGATCTTGTGGCAATGCCAAAGCATTATCAACAAAATGCAGCATCCGAAGCAAAAGTAAATACCAATCACGACTCATAATTGCAGGAAATATGGCCGTTGCTATCAAGGGACTGGTAGACCATTATGAAGCCATGGACGTCTTCCTTATCAAGTCCATCAAAAAAGTCAAACCCATAAACTTCTTCATCTCATCCAGATTTGTGGGAGTCCACCGGTTAGCTCTAGAGTGGGGCACTGTTGTCCCTCAAAAACTGTTCAGCATACAAAATAGTCTGCTCAACAATCTAAGCCAAAAAACGTCGTCTATAAACAACTGAAAAAACTGTATAGGCAAAAAAATTCACAATCCACTTACATCCTGCATCCCCACTAAAGGCAGGCAACACCGACTGCACCATGTTTGGATCAACCCAGAGTCCAGCACTTCCAGTAGGAAGCCGGGCAGTCTCTTGCTGCACCATCGGCACATCCGTGTCGACCTCTAAAACAGGCACTTCATCCGTACTTTGAGTAGTTTCATCTGCACTGAGAGTAGTTTCATCATCAGATGATTCCACATGGACAGAAAACTCACTGCCAGAATCTTGCACTCCCTCCTCTCCCTCAGACGAACTGTCAGTCTCATAATCCTGTCCTGATGAAGTTTCAAAAAGCATACCAACCACCTGCTGAGCAGTAATTCTACGGCTAGCCATAATCCTTATAAATAATTGTAACTTGTCAAACAAGTCAACAACAACAAACACTATGTAAAATAAGTAATAAACAAAATGCGTCTTTATCACAAAGACCTATACACTCCAAAACTATACCTCTCACTTGCCAGAAGTAGCTAGACTCACCACCACCTATTCTACACAGACACAGTAAGGATCAACAATATCCCACTAAAAAGAAAAAAAAAAGAAAATTACACATAAGACAATGAAAAACACATCGCAAAGAATTTCATGCTCAAAACATTAACTAAATATGCTGCCCTTATGACCCCAATTACAACAAAATTAATTCATGCATGACAATAATACTCATTTGTAGTAAATACAACAAAAATGTTTTTCAACCAAAAAAATTCAACTACGCAATACTGCAGAACAACCTCTGCCAAAACCGCAAACAGGAATCAAAAGCTTTACACTAGAATAAAAAGGAGAAAAATACATTACAATCACATATGCAAATAATGCACCAGTCCACACACAATCCACCAGCCAAGCTAAGGGGTAGGTGGGCCTAAGAGTATAAATAAAATATTCATCCCCGTAAAAGGGGAGCAACCCTTGCCCTTGAGGCCACTCCCCAACACAAACATGTTAAAACCCCTTTTGTGTAGTGGCTTCTGCCCCCCTTGGGGGCAGATGGGCCGAAAAACATACTGCTAATCTGCCACCCAAGAAGTGCAGAAATAGCCACAATTATCCTCCCATAAAGAGGAGCGACCCTTGTCCAAGGGGCTGCTCCACAACATAGAAAAAACCCTGGTGGCCTAGTGGCCATACAAAAAAAGAAATCAGCAGACCTGCCCCTCAGGGGGGCAGACACAGCCAAATGAATGCTCCCCAAAGGGGAGAGACCCTTGCCCAAGGGGCCACTCCACACAAACCAAACCCTGGTGCTCTAGTGGGCCCGAATTGTTTTTTAAAAGGTGAGATCTACCTCCTATGGTGCAGACACAGCCAAAAAGATTGACCCCAAAGAGGAGCAACACTTGCCCAAGGGGCCACTCCCCACAAATAAATCCCTGGTGGCCTAGTGGCCACACAAAAAAAAAAACAATCAGCCGATATGCCCCCCAGGGGGGCAGAAATGGCCAAATGAATGCTCCCCGAAGGGGAACGACCCTGCCCAAAGAGCCACTCCCCACAAACAAATCTCTGGTGGTCTAGTGGGCCCAATCTTATAAAAACATGGCAAAAAACATTGCCCCCAAAGGAGAGCAACCCTTGCCCAAGGGGTCACTCTCCACAAATAAATCCCTGTTGGTCTAGTGGACCCTATATAAAAATAAAATGGCGAGATCTGCCCCCCCCCCCCCCCGTGGGGGCAGACAGCCAAAAACATGGCCCCCAAAGGGAAGTGACCCTTGCTCAAGGGGCTACTCCCCACAAATTATTCCCTGGTGCTCTAGTGGGTCAGATTATTTTTTTTGAAGGCGAGATCTGCCCCTCTAGTGGGCAGACACAGCCAAAAAGATTGACCCCAAAGAGGAGCAACCTTTGCCCAAGGGGCCACTATCCACAAATAAATCCCTGGTGGCCTGTTGGGCCCTATAAAAAAAGAAAATGGCGAGATCTGCCCCCCCTCCCATGGAGGCAGACAGCCAAAAACATGGCCCCCAAAGAGGAGCTATCCTTGCTCAAGGGGCCACTCTCCACAAATAAATCCCTGGTGGTCCACTGGGCCCTATATAAAAAGCAAAAAACAATCAGTCGATCTGCCCCACAGGGGGGCAGAAATGGCCAAATTAATGCTCCCTGAAGGGGAACGACCCTGCCCAAGGGGCCACTCCCCACAAACAAATCCCTGGTGGTCTAGTGGGCCCAATCTTATAAAAACATGGTGAAAAATATAGCCCCCTAAGGAGAGCGACCCTTGCCCAAGGGGTCACTCTCCACAAATAAATCCCTGGTGGTCTAGTGGGCCCTATATAAAAAGAAAATGGCGAGATCTGTCCCCCCCATGGAGGCAGACGGCCAAAAACATGGCCTCCATAGGGGAGCGACCCTTGCCCAAGGGGCCACTCCCCACAAATGATTCCCTGGTGGTCCAGTGGGCCACTTTTTTTTTTAAATGGCGAAATCTGCCCCCCAGGGTGGCAGACAAAGCCAAACAAACATGGCCCCTATAAGGGGAGCAACACTTGCCTAAGGGTCACGCCCCCCAAATAGTAGTTCAATTTCAATAAAAAAGAAAAAAATCCCTGGTGTCTAGTGGGCATTCCTGATGCACCATCGCACGATCGTGCAGCAGGAATGCACAAAAGAGGCATCAGGGGAAAGAAAAACCCTTTCCTTTACCCAATCCCTCTTTTGCGGGAAGGGCTTCTCCTGCCTTCCCCAGTGGGGGCACCTGAGAGGGCGGCCCATGGGGGGAGAGTCAGTGCTTCCCCCATGGGTGGGTGCTAGGACGGCAGGGAGCCGTCTGACGCACACGCCCACCGTGATGTTGGGCGGCTCCCGGCCGTTCAATGCACGGAACGGGTTAGAAACCTGCAAGAGTTGCCTAAACATGCACTTTGAACTTAGAGTTGTTGCATACGAGAAGCAACGCTGGCAGTAACAACGCCTCTTCAACTGCCAGCCTTCTTTTTCGTAAGCAAGGACTACGAGTACAAAGGACGTGTTTATGCACCGCTTGCAGCTTTTCCAAACACATAAAATAAAAGGATTGTCATTTACAATGCCAAAAGCTCAAATTCTCGCAACTGCATGGCCTATTGCAAATGCTTGTTTGGTGCACTGTATGTGTTTTTACAGGTCCACAAAATGTTTAGATTGCTCATATGCACAAAATGAATGTGCCAAATGTATTAACGCTAGGACAAATGCGTAAAAGGGGAGCAACCCTTGCCCTTGAGGCCACTCCCCAACACAAACATTTTAAAACCCCTTTTGTGTAGTGGCTTCTGCCCCCCTTGGGGGCAGATGGGCCGAAAAACATACTGCTAATCTGCCACCCAAAGAGTGCAGAAATAGCCACAATTATCCTCCCATAAAGAGGAGCGACCCTTGTCCAAGGGGCTGCTCCACAACATAGAAAAAACCCTGGTGGCCTAGTGGCCATACAAAAAAAGAAATCAGCAGACCTGCCCCTCAGGGGGGCAGACACAGCCAAATGAATGCTCCCCAAAGGGGAGCGACCCTTGCCCAAGGGGCCACTCCACACAAACCAAACCCTGGTGCTCTAGTGGGCCCGAATTGTTTTTTAAAAGGTGAGATCTACCTCCTATGGTGCAGACACAGCCAAAAAGATTGACCCCAAAGAGGAGCAACACTTGCCCAAGGGGCCACTCCCCACAAATAAATCCCTGGTGGCCTAGTGGCCACACAAAAAAAAAACAATCAGCCGATATGCCCCCCAGGGGGGCAGAAATGGCCAAATGAATGCTCCCCGAAGGGGAACGACCCTGCCCAAAGAGCCACTCCCCACAAACAAATCTCTGGTGGTCTAGTGGGCCCAATCTTATAAAAACATGGCAAAAAACATTGCCCCCAAAGGAGAGCAACCCTTGCCCAAGGGGTCACTCTCCACAAATAAATCCCTGGTGGTCTAGTGGACCCTATATAAAAATAAAATGGCGAGATCTGCCCCCCCCCCCGTGGGGGCAGACAGCCAAAAACATGGCCCCCAAAGGGAAGTGACCCTTGCTCAAGGGACTACTCCCCACAAATTATTCCCTGGTGCTCTAGTGGGTCCGATTATTTTTTTTGAAGGCGAGATCTGCCCCTCTAGTGGGCAGACACAGCCAAAAAGATTGACCCCAAAGAGGAGCAACCTTTGCCCAAGGGGCCACTATCCACAAATAAATCCCTGGTGGCCTGTTGGGCCCTATAAAAAAAGAAAATGGCGAGATCTGCCCCCCCTCCCATGGAGGCAGACAGCCAAAAACATGGCCCCCAAAGAGGAGCTATCCTTGCTCAAGGGGCCACTCTCCACAAATAAATCCCTGGTGGTCTACTGGGCCCTCTATAAAAAGCAAAAAACAATCAGTCGATCTGCCCCACAGGGGGGCAGAAATGGCCAAATTAATGCTCCCTGAAGGGGAACGACCCTGCCCAAGGGGCCACTCCCCACAAACAAATCCCTGGTGGTCTAGTGGGCCCAATCTTATAAAAACATGGTGAAAAATATAGCCCCCTAAGGAGAGCGACCCTTGCCCAAGGGGTCACTCTCCACAAATAAATCCCTGGTGGTCTAGTGGGCCCTATATAAAAAGAAAATGGCGAGATCTGTCCCCCCCATGGAGGCAGACGGCCAAAAACATGGCCTCCATAGGGGAGCGACCCTTGCCCAAGGGGCCACTCCCCACAAATGATTCCCTGGTGGTCCAGTGGGCCACTTTTTTTTTTTAAATGGCGAAATCTGCCCCCCAGGGTGGCAGACAAAGCCAAACAAACATGGCCCCTATAAGGGGAGCAACACTTGCCTAAGGGTCACGCCCCCCAAATAGTAGTTCAATTTCAATAAAAAAGAAAAAAATCCCTGGTGTCTAGTGGGCATTTCTGATGCACCATCGCACGATCGTGCAGCAGGAATGCACAAAAGAGGCATCAGGGGAAAGAAAAACCCTTTCCTTTACCCAATCCCTCTTTTGCGGGAAGGGCTTCTCCTGCCTTCCCCAGTGGGGGCACCTGAGAGGGCGGCCCATGGGGGGAGAGTCAGTGCTTCCCCCATGGGTGGGTGCTAGGACGGCAGGGAGCCGTCTGACGCACACGCCCACCGTGACGTTGGGCGGCTCCCGGCCGTTCAATGCACGGAACGGGTTAGAAACCTGCAAGAGTTGCCTAAACATGCACTTTGAACTTAGAGTTGTTGCATACGAGAAGCAACGCTGGCAGTAACAACGCCTCTTCAACTGCCAGCCTTCTTTTTCGTAAGCAAGGACTACGAGTACAAAGGACGTGTTTATGCACCGCTTGCAGCTTTTCCAAACACATAAAATAAAAGGATTGTCATTTACAATGCCAAAAGCTCAAATTCTCGCAACTGCATGGCCTATTGCAAATGCTTGTTTGGTGCACTGTATGTGTTTTTACAGGTCCACAAAATGTTTAGATTGCTCATATGCACAAAATGAATGTGCCAAATGTATTAACGCTAGGACAAATGCATTTTTTATTGCACATGCGCAATATGAATATGCAGGGTAAGTGACAAGAAAAATTAATTCGCATATACACACTTTTCAGCTCCATGAGCTGCTTATTAAGTCTTCAGATTTTGTGTTTTATTTGTTAAGATTTTGGGCCAGATGTAGGTAATCTCGATTTACCTACTCTTAAATACCGAATCATACCGATTCGGTATTTAAGAGTAGGTAAATAGGATGTAGGTAATTTCTATTTTTAAATTACCGAATCGGTAAGATTCGGTAATTACCGAATCGGTATTTACAGATTCGGTAATTGCCATTCATTCCTATGGGCCTGTAGGCCCATAGGAATGAATGTCAATTACCGAATCGGTTAATACCGATTCGGCAATTGGGGGAAACATTGAAGGGTGGCAGGGTGTCACTTTGACACCCTGTTGCACCCTCAATCGTGTATGGGTGCACATGTTGCAGACATACATGCCCTGAGGGCATGTATGTCTGCAACATGGCAGCGTTTGAAAAGCAAAAAAAATGCTTTTTCAAGGCTTTTCAATATTTACCACTAACTTCTAGTTGGTGGTAAATAACGAATTCTTAAAGCCCTGCAGCACTGATTACAGTGCTACCTACATCTCATAATACAGATTCGGTAATTTTACCGAATCGGTAATTTTACCGAATCTGTAAAATTACCAAATCTGTAAAATTACCGATTCTGTATTTTAGGTGGCCCTACATCTCATTTTCCAAATACCGGTTGGTAACGGCCGAAATTACCGAATTTCGGCCGTTACCTACATCTGGCCCTTTGTCTCTACACTCTGAATCTGTTCCTCACATACGGCATGTATATAAGTAAATTAGTTTAATACAGAGATACATTTTTTCTCTTTTCAATGGATGGTCCCTTTGGTTGAAGCACAGTCAGACCCAAAGTCCATTTCTGTACCTAACATTTTCACGTTTCATATTTTCACAGCCACAGCAGTGACTTTTCAGAAAATAAATAGGTAGTAAATAAGAATAAGGGTGAGGGTCATATGTTTTTACGTTTGATTATGAAAGTAAAAGAAAAGATAATTACATGTCTTTGCCCATAATTAGCTCACATAATGCCTGTAATCAAACCGCACTACGATGACAAATATGCTTGTATCTGGCATCACTAGCTAAACTGTAAAGGCCGGGAAGCTGAATCATTGGTGCACAACAATGCAGCTGCATACTTAACTGTGCTAGAGTCTGCACTGTGGTTTTAATTTGCTATAAAAAGACTTTGTTACTCCTCAAACTAACTAGTCTGACTCTGAAATGCAGTGTTGTTGAGATCTAAGAAAGAAACATTGCATAGAAAATGTTGTGCTTACTGAAGAAATGCATGAGCATCATGCAGGCCAAAGGTCTAATCCCACCCTAAATTAATAACAGGGATATGAATACACCCTGCCGTAGTGTAAAGAAAAATGCCATGGGCACAGAACTGCATTGATATTCGTGAAGTGGCGTGCAACAAGGTGGTAGCAATCTCCAGATCTTCCCCAAAATGAATAGATGTCTCGCGGTCATGCTGGCTAACCAGACTGCATGGGTCTTTAAGTGTCAGGGGCCACGGGTGCGAAGGACGCATGTTTCTTGGAACAGGCACAATGCCATTGGTGCCACATATTGCAAAAATTGTCTCTAAATTGGTGCATCATCATAATGGGTGTCCATGGGAGCTTGTAAATTTCAGTGTCCGTTAGACAGGGGACTGCGAGAAAGTGGCACGTGTGCATCTGCACTCATTGATACCATTCATACTGATGTGCGCTTCCCTACCATGCAAGTGGTTCATTACTCTGTCATTTCATATATCATCGGGAACAAAAAATAGTGTATTGGGCGCATGCAGTACTTGCAATTATGAGCGTGAATATTCTACGCTTAATCTTAGAAACTTTAAGGTGCTACAACCAACATCCAATTATGGTCCGATCTGATTTACGTCCACTTACTACTATATAGGATACTGCTTAGTCGAACATACAATGTGTGTCCGAACCATTGTATCTCCAGTAAAACAGTGAAATAATTCTTGTATTATCACATGCCAACATGACGCCTACAGCGGTAGCTCTCGGCGAAAAAGAGGTGAAATAGGGAACGCAATGTTCTCAATCAATCGGCGGATCCTGCCAATTTCCACGTGCAGCCTGGAAGGAGGCAGCAGAAGCAGCTCATTTGTCTCCCATAGTATCATGAATAACTAGAACAGTGACTGCAGCCGCCATCTTGGGACAAGTACTGACTACTTGTACTAGGTGTCTGAACTATAGTAATGGTGATTACTTAAAATCATGAAGTTCTCTTTAACCAGTGTCATCTTAACGATTTTTGAAGTATTCAAAAAGGCATGTTTCAACTGTTTTTGTGTGAAACCCATTCAAATTATTAAATGTAAACACTTTCAAATTGCAGTAAATCAACTCCAAAACCTTCTGTTCGATATAAAAAAATACAACAAGCCCAATCCTCCTTAAAACAAAGCCCAAAACCAAACAAATATTGTCCTAAAAAGAAGCCCAAATGACAGTCAACATCGAAAATAGCTAAAAGCCTAAAAAATATAACCAACGAAGCAGGACGCATGGCGCAAGACGTACCCCCAATACAACTGTGGAATCAAGCTGAGGTGGGAGGGAGGATACCTATATTTAAATGTAATCAGCTATGGTGCCGAAACTGCACACAGGCAAACAGAAACAGAGCAGGAAACCGAGAAAAAAGTAGTCCCCCAAAGAACAGATATAGAACTGTAGCGTGATGAGACAGTACTTAGTACCTGCTGCATGGGAGGAACGGAAGATAAAAACAAGGGTCAAAGAGGCAGCATTGACCACTGGCAAGCAAAGATTTTTGAAGGGAACTGACATACACAAATGAAAAACAAAAGCATGCAATGGGTGGTGTTGGAACTTCACAAAGCAATTGCCACAGGTCGCTAAGCGACAGCGCAAGTGCTGCCTAGGCTCGACCTAAAATAGCCTGCTAAATTCACTCCAACCAATCTGCAGCTCACAGCCACAATACACAGCAGTGTGAACTCTGAACCACCTTTCCTGTGAACACATTCCTGAGATCTTCACTAAATGCAGCCTTGATTTCAACCAAATCGACCCCCTGGTAGAAAATAGATAATCCTTAACGGGGCCAACAGAGAATGTTTGACCTCTGCCAGCCATTTGGTGGTATAACCCGGTATTTGTAAAGCGCAATCTAATCACTCGTAAGGGTCTCAAGGCGCTGGGAGCTATCAGGGAGATTAAGTGCGCTATTGCCCAGAGTCACAAGATGCTGAGCTGATGTGTCTCTGGTGCTGGGGATCAAACCATGAGCCCAGTGGTTCCGTGAGTCAGACGCCCTGACCGCTGCACCACACCTCAATGGGACTTTCGTCTTTACCTTTGATATACATTGACCAAGCCATCATTATAAATCACAGGGCGTTACATAAGGAGGACACATTTGAAAGATGTCACATTTCAAACATTACTGTTTACATTCATTATGGATGCAACGGCAAAAAAATCTTAAATAATAAAGTGTTACTCTTCCTTGTAGTGCTTTGATACGTCAAGGGAATCTGCAAGCCTCTTGAGGACTTAAAGGGAATTTCACCTTATTGATTGCTATGAGTTTTCTTGTTGAAGGTTAGCTAGAATGTGCAATCCTTGTCTGAATACGGTTTTATAAATATCTGAATTTAAGTTAAGACGCAACCTCACTCGAAATTAGGGCCTGGGATCTGAACCGGTTTACCCATTCTTTGTCTGTGGAGAAATGCATAAATAAATAATGGGCTAAAAGTGATACCACTGCCTCTGATAACTGTCATTATCATGATCCTGCAAGCATTAAGACATACGCATTGGCAAAACCAATAGGTCTTGCCTATACAGGAACTATATGCAATGTGTTTTTTGCCATGTTTTACACCAGTGCAGCTGCTGTTCAGCATGGCTAAATCTTAGTAGCGTGTCCTAGAGTGCAGTGGTGGGAGTAGAGTTCCGTAGACTGGATTTGGCGGATTAGAGTGTCGTAGAGTGGAGTAGGGGGAGTAGAGTGTTGTAGATGTGAGTACAGGGGAGTAGAGTTCAGTGGTTCAGTGGCAGAGAGTCGTAGAGTGCAGTGTCGTAGAGTGGAGTGGGGTAGAATAGGGTGGAGTGGGATGGAGTGGACTGATCTAGTGCAGTGGATTGGATTGAAGTAGATTGTGGTGGATATGATTGTGGTAAAGTGGGTTTGATTGAGTGGACTGGGGTGGATTGGAGTGGGTGGTCTGGATGGGTTGGATTGTATTGGAGTCAGGTGGATCGAAATGGGGTGGGGTGGATTAGATTGGTTTGGGGGTGAGTTGGATTGGATTGGGGTGGGGTGGATGAGATTCGAATAGGGTAGTTTGGAGTGGACTGCAATTGAGTTGATTGACCAGAATGAGGTCATTTGGTTTGGAGTGGGCAGATTGAAGTGGGATGGATGTTTTTGGATTGGAGTGGGGCAGATTGTTTTGGATTGGAGCGGGGCAGATTGAAGTGGCACAGATTGTTTTAGATTGAAGTGGGGTACAATGTTTTGGATTAGAGTGGGGCAGATTGTTCTGGATTAGAGTGAGGCAGATTGGAGTGGACCTGATTGGAGTGGGGCAGATTGTTTTGGATTGGTGTGGGGCTCATTGAAGTGGGGTACATTGTTTTGGATTGGAGCAGAATTTATTGGAGTGGGGTACATTGTTTTGGATTAGAGTGAGGCAGATTGAAGCGGACAGATTGTTCTGGATTGGAGTGGGTGGATCATTTTGGATTGAAGTGTGGCAGATTGTTTCGAATTGGAGTGTGGTGGATTGGATTGTGGTGGGGTGGATTGGGGAGGGAGTGGGGTGGATTGGATTTCGGGTGAGGTGTATTGGACTGGAGTGGGGTGGATTGGATGGGTGTGGGGTGGATTAGAGTGGGATGAAATAGGATGGAATGGGTGGATTGGGGTGAGATAGACTGATTGGAGTGGGGTGAATTGGAGCGGGACGGATTGGACTGGGCGGATTGTTTTTGATTGGACTTGGGAAGATTAGGATTAGATTGGAGTAGGGGAGATTGGAGTGGGGAAGATTGGAGTGGGCAGAATGTTTGGCTTGGAGTGGGTCTGATTGAAGTGGGCAGATTGTTTTTGATCTGAGTGGGGCATATTGGAGTGGGTCGTATTGGAGTGGGGCAAACTGGATTGGGGCATATTGAAGTGGGATGGATTGGAGTAGTGCAGATTGTTTTGAATTGGCCTGGGGCGGATTGGAATGGGCAGATTGGTTTGGATTGAGTAGGGCACATTAGACTGGGACAGATTAGAGTGGGGCAGATTGGAGTGGGACATATTGTTTTGGATTGGAGTGGGGTAGATTGTTTTGGATTGGAGTGAGGGAAATGTTTTTGGTTTGGAGTTGGGCAGATTGGAATGGGGCAGATTATTTTGGGTCGTAGTAAGGCAGATTGGAGTGGGGCAGAGTGTTCTGGATTGGCATTGGGAGGATTGTTTTGGATTGTAGTAAGGAAGATTGGAGTGGGGAAGACTGTTTTGGATTGGAGTGGGCATGTTGAAGTGGGGCAGATTGTTTTAGATTGGAGTGGGGCAGATTATAGTAGAGCAGATTGTTTAGGATTGGAGTGGGGCAGACTGTTTTGGACTGGCGTTGGGCAGATTGTTTTGGTCTGGAGTGGGGCTGATTGTTTTGGATTGGAGTGGGGCAAAATGGAGTGGAGTAGGTTGGAGTTGGGTGGTTTGGTAGGAATGGAGAGTAGTGGATTGGGGTCAGCAGTTTGGATTGGAGTAGGGTGGATTGGTCTGGGGTGGATTGGATTGAGTGGGAGGATTGGCGTGGGGTGGGGTGGATTGGAGTGGGACAGACTGGAGTGGAGTTGATTGGGTTGTACTGCATGATTATGTGTTAAAGCATCATTTCAGAAATTACACTTAAGAAAGAAACAATGTCGCTTTGCAATAAGATAAACCTCATCTTTTGAGAACAGCACCTACAAGCAAAAGCAAAAGAAAACATGAGTGCAAAGTGAGAAAAGAAGACTTGGCAAATTAAAAGAAAGTTACCTATGAAAAATAAATCTTTGCAATTCTGTTTGTCCTGCTGGTCACGTTTTTGCCAGTCACATGACTTCTGTTTGCAGAGCACTAAAAGTTAAATAGAACATAATAGTTTCTCAGTTGTGTTGGGAGCAGCAGACGGGAAATGATAAAGTTGAATCAATCAGTGCTTGGTCACTGCTCCACAGAGAGGAACAAAAATTATGTTAAGCCTGTCTTGATGAATTATGAGGTTGTAAAGAAAAGTGCCACACAAGCCAAAAAATAGTAAGCAACGGGGAGGCTCCAAGCCCTTTTATGTATCAAACAGTGTCTCACAAACTAGACGCATGCGTTAGCACATGCTCTCGCAGGCTTGACCCTAAAAATGAGTACTTTTTAGAATGCCTGGCAGAGAACACAGCTGCAAACTCAACCCCATACAGTGCAGGTCCAAAATAATAAACTTCAAGGGACTTCTTAGCTCCACTACCACCAAAGTGCCATTTAAACCTCAAGACTCCCTTTGCCTACTTTAGCACATTAATCATTTTACATTGCAAGGCCACGACCGGGGAGTTGATAACCTCAGTCCATGAATGTCATAGAACAGACCACCTCGATGGACATGCCATGTGGGTGCAACTGCAAATACTTTCTTGCACCAGCTACTGCCTCCATTGTTTTATACTTAGTTGTGTTAATGATCAATTTTTTGTTCATAAAGAATTTGCCTGAAACACCTAACCATCCTGATACCATCAGTGATTCTAGAAGGCAGAACTTCATCACCTTCAAAGAGGAATGAGATCTGTCTGCAGGCCGGTACAGTGAGTGACACATGGTGCTGGTGGTTATGGAAGAAGGATGGAGAGGAAAGGTGATTGTGGGTGAATATCACCATATCTGCCCAGTAACGATCTGTTCTATTCAGGTCAATGAAAGCACTTACCCACTGTGGAAAAGCACTCATGAGTACAGGAAACAGTATTACGTGAGCATTCTTTTACATGCTCTTACATGCCTTTGTGAATCACCTCCTAAACTTGCAACTCCCTGTGAGTATAAGTGCAAAGAGGTCACAATGCTTTTTCCTTGTAGTACCTATAGATCAATATTCCCTCTTTATTCTCATGTTATTCTTATTTTAGACCCTTCGTGGCCAATTCATAAAGGCATGTATGAGTATGTAAATTACTTCTATTGGAGAACTACTCTACATACTCCAAAACTCCTTTGTCAATAGGTTCCAGGATCGTTGAGGTTCAATTAATCAAGTGATCCCTTGGTGGAATTGTAGCACATATGAATCACAAAATAGATGTACTAACCCACTTACAGTAGTATTTTTTTCAAAATGTAAATATGTCATTGATTCATTAACATCGTCAGTACAAATATTAGAATTCTTGGCAATATTACTATAATGAATGATTTAAAGCTGCAGACACCTTGAGAAAAACACAATATGGTAAAGAATTGCGTGCATTTTTTTCTTTTAATGCTTCCATAAATATTTATGATGCATCTATGTTAATGAAATCTTTCCAAAACTGCATGAATTAATTATAATTATTTACAAGACTCGATAATTGTGAGGGAAAATATTTGAAAAATGTTTCACAGCCGTAGTTTGCAGCTTAAACTGCTGTAGATAACAGACGGTGATAATACATTGCCTCAGTAGTACTTATATATCATTCTAGAAAAAAGAATAAGCGGGCACACCACAATTCCAATCTATTACTTTGAGGCTATGCACAGATCCCACTGGTAGGAAAGGACATTTTTTCACTTTGGGAGTTCAAATTGAGCCATAATAGTAATATATCAGAGGTAAAGTTACATTTTTATATATAGAAGTAAACAGCTCAGTTTAGCTTAAATTAAGGCAGAGGACCACGCTACATGCTCATGTTCCTTGGATAGACTCAGTTGTGGGGTACAATTCTTAATATGCAAAACGTATTAAACTCATTGATGTAGCTACTATAACATATGCACTCATCAAAAATTAATATGAATATGTTGGCTTCAGTGCAGCTGTGAACTCGCACTCGCCCTCGGAACAATACATTAGAGAAAGACAGACTGGATGTTTGAAGCCTTTGCCAGGTGCATAACACAGGCCCTGTATCCCCTATGGTGCAGGTGGCCCCAAAAGCTTTAGGGGCCCCTTTCCCTTCATGAGGACCCATTCGGTCCAATGCCAATTGTTGGAAATGGCCCTTTTTGAAGGGTTATCCCCAAACATTTTGCTTCTTCCTCCCTTATTTTTCCTGACCTATCTTTGTTGGCAATAGGACTCTGGGCACTTTACCACTGCTGATCAATGCTAAAGTGTATATGCTCTCTGTGTAAATTGTTATTGTAATTGGTTATTCATGATTGGCATATTTGTCTCACCAAGAAGTCCCTAGTAAAGTGCACTGAGTGTGCCAGGGCTGGTGATACAAATGCTACTAGTGGGCCTGCAGCACTGATTGTGCCACCCACATGAATAGCCCTAAAATGGTGTCTCAGGCCTGCCACCGCAGTGCCTGTGCGCAGTCTGTGAACTGCCATATCCTCCTGGTCAGTGTAACCACTGACCAGGCCTAACCCTTCCTTTTCTGTACACATTTCTGTACACATTGGTCATCCCTATGGAAGGCCCAATGTGCCCCCTTGGGCAGGGTGCAGTGTATGTGAAAGGTAGAACATGTCCCAGTGCAGGTGACATGCTCTGGTAAGTGCGCTGGTAGTGAATGGCAGCCCTTTTTCGTTTTTCACTATTGTGAGGCTACCTGGCCCATAGGCTATCATGGCGAATGCTGGCTACAGTGGCCACCAGCATATCTTCCCATAGGAGCCAGGTACAACATAAAAGTCTAGTATACTTGAACTCAGAATTTAATAACACATCTTTTAGGAAAGGTGTTTTTTAAATCCTGTGTTTGAGAACAGTACTTTTAGAAAGTGGCTGTTCTCTTGTCTGACCTTTCTGTGTGCCTTGGCCAGTTTGTGAATTGACTGTCTAATTTGAGTGTGACAGGGGCTGGGGGGCCCCCAGGAGGCTGGCTGAGTCAGCCCTAGGCTGAATGACTGCATCGGATGTATGACGTTACAGCGCATACTTTTACAATGCCTACCTTTACAACGCATTTTTTACAACGCAAAATCCATTACAACGCATTCCATTACAACGCATGCATTTACAATGATTTTTTAAGAACTACCTTTACAATGCATTCCATTACATCGCATACTACCTTTACAACGCATACCATTACAACGCATAACATTACTTTGCATTTAAGGTAAGTATTGGATAGTGTAGGGGTAATAATTACTATTCTAACTCCAGGGGGTGCAACAGTAGGGTAAGTGTTGGATAGTGTAGGGGTAAAAATTACTATTCTAACTCCAGGGGGTGCAACAGTAGGGTAAGTGTTGGATAGTGTAGGGGTACTATGTGTTGTAATGGTATGCGTTGTAATGGTATGCGTTGTAATGGTATGCGTTGTAATGACTGCGTTGTATTGACATGCGTTGTAGTGGTGTGCGTTGTAGTGTCATGCGTTGTAATGACTGCGTTGTAAATGCATGCATTGTAATGGATGTTGCGTTGTAAAAGTTTTGTTGTAATGGTAGTGCGTTGTAAAAGTTGCGTTGTAAAGGTTGTACACCGACTGCATCTGCATCTTGAGTGGTGGGAGGGGATAGCACCTGGACCTGAATAGCGCTGTGCCTGCCTTCCACAATGCTGGCTCCACCTCCTGCTGGGCGGCTGATGACCCTGCCCCTCACTCTGAAAGGAAAGGAGAAGTCAGAAAAATAAAGTGCTCAAGGAACACCCAGAACTGGTTCAGACCAGGCTCAGAGCCCTCATGCACAAAGGGAACAAAGACTTTTAGAGGTATAAGTACAGAACCCCTGACTACAGAACATTACATCATCCTGGAATCAAGAAGGAACCTCTGCCAAGGAGAAAGCTGAAACTGAAGAAGGAAGGCTGTCCTGCTGTTGCTCTGCTGGACTGACCTGCTGTTGATTTGCGGCCAAGGAGAGGGCAAGGACTTTGCTTTGTGCTGTGTCCCCTTGCTTGAAGGAATCTCCAAGGGCCTGAGAAGAGCTGGCTCCCTGTTTAGAAGTCCCAGGAACAAAAGGACTTCACCCCCAGGTTCCCTGAACTCTGCGGAGAGAGTTCTGTCCTTCCTAGAGTGCTTGGGCCAGTTGTGGTGCCTCTGGAAGTTGTACCTGTGTTGGGAAGCTGGAAACCAAACTTTAAACAACTTTGCTGCAAGTTTTTGATCGCATTGCTCGCTAGCGGAACACATCCCCGACAGTGCGAGGAAATTCCCGCTGCTGCCAGAGGACCCCGCCCCCTTCCTTAGCGGGAAGATTACGATTGCTGTGAATATCGTCGCAGAGCCTGTCGTTGCTGGGTGAGATCACCGCACCGCTTGCTTGCGGACTACATCGCACCGCTGCGAGAATCGTCGCAGAGCTATCGGATCGAGGAGCTGCGAGAGGAAGATTGCCGTTGGACCGTGCTTCGTCGCCCCGGAGATCGTCGCAGCACCCCGAGATCATCGCATCGTGCCTTTGTGAGTATTTTTTCACTACGGAACCTCCGCACCAGAATCCATACAAGGTATCGCAATCCTCCACATACAGACCGGATTCGTCGCAACACGCCCGCTTCATCCAGCGGGGTGGTCGTATCGCCTCCCCAAGGTCTCAGGAGTGGCGCATCGCTCGTTTTCCACCGCACCAGCTTCTGTTTTGGAACTTTGTTGCATTTAAAGGTACTCTGAGATAAACGGGACGCAATTTCAATTCAAAGTTCTTTATTCGGCTGTATGAAGTACAGTCATAAAAGTGCAATAAAATACATATATATACAAATCATGTTTAAAAGAATCAATACGTCGGGAACAGATCATCATAAAAAAAATATATGTGATATCACGGTCAATAGTGTGTATACTATTTGTCAGAGACTTATTTACGGGGGTAATATAAAACAGTTAGGAATTAACCTTCCATACTTTTTCTGAGTTTCAGGGCTGTTTTTAAAAAGTTGTATGTAAAAAAAGTGCAATCACAATGCAGCATTTGAAGGTGTAGTAGTGCTGGCATTATTTGCACAAAGTTCAATTTCTTAAGTAGAGGTTTCAAAAACATTTTCCGTGGTGTCGCATAATATGAGCATATAAATAAAAAGTGTGCCATGTCTTGCGGAGACTTGTTGTCGCAGCCGCAAGATGGCAACACTTTCCCTCTGTGGGCTCCACTCGGTACAGCGAGCATCAGATGGAATAAACCAAAGCGAAATCTACTCAACAAAAATCGTTCATATCTGGAGATGGGCCAGGATAGGTAGGGTTCGATTTGTATACCAGTTTTGATTAGAACATGTCTCATAACACTACCCTTCTTCAGTTCAGTTTCTTCCCTAACAAGCTGTCGGTTCAGCAAGAAAGTGTCCTTTACATATGTTACATCATGCTTGGATACTTGCTGAGGTGTTAAAAAGAGATCCAGCCTGCCCAGATCTTGAAGGCAGTTTCTGATGTATTTTAGCCAGGGTATGTTGAATTTCCCTTCCCAGGTGAGTGCTTCGAGGAGGATGTTATGGGTTAATGGTATTTCATCGTTCAGCCAGCATTTAAGCCAACAAAGCAGTGGGTTTACAGCAATCTTATCCCCTATATGTGGCATACCCAGTTCCTCGTGAGTGGAGAAATTAGCAGTACACTTTGGTAGACACAGGACCTGTTTTAAAAAATTATTTTCAGTAATTGTAAGGACGCCCACGGGGGCAAAGCCCCAGAGTTCACTACCATAACAGGCGACCGCAATACTTTTGGCTTGATATAATTTCATCAGGGCGACCACTGGTGTGTTGCCCATTTTTCGCGCCAAGTCCATTATTCCAGCGTTGGTCCTTATTAGTTCATCTTTCTTTTTATTTATTGCGGGTCCCCATGCGAGTTTAGAGTCAAACAATACTCCAAGGTATGAGAAGGTTTTTGTTGTTGGTATTTTTCCCCGTTGATAAAGAAGGGGTAGGACTTTTTTAATCCGGAGCCTACCTTCATAACAAATGATTTAGAATTGTTGATACTCAGGCCCCGCAAATTCATAAATTGGAGAAAGGAATCTAATAATTTCTGAAGGCCAAGTGCAGTTCTGGAAATAAGAACGGCGTCATCTGCATAGAGCAGAACAGGGACGCCCTTTTTCCCTATATAAGGGTAGTCCGTGTCTGTTGTTAAAAGATGCTCCTCAAGTCCGTTTATATATAAATTAAAAAGAAAAGGTGCTAAAATACAGCCCTGCCTAACCCCCCGATTAATTTTAAAGTCTCTGGTTACTTTCAGGTCTTTGGTGTAACGAACGTTTGCACGTGTATCATTGTGGAGGTCGGCCAGAAAGTTAATCAAATTATTTTCAACTCCCATATTCAGTAAGACGTCCCAAAGTTTGCTTCTGTCAACACAATCAAAGGCCGATGAAAGGTCCATAAAGGCCATGTATAATGTTCCATTGCGGGCCAGGGTGTACTTGCCACTGATTAAATATAAATTCAGGCATTGAGTTGTTGTTGAATGCCCTGGTCTGAAGCCATATTGAGCGGGTGCCATTATGTTGTTGTTTTTGGCCCATGTGGACAACCTGTTTAAAAGGATCCCTCCCACTACTTTGGCGATTGAATTTATAAGGGAGATTGGTCTGTAACATGCTGCGTTAGTTCTGTCGCCCTTCTTGTATACAGGAACGATGGTGGAGGCTCCCCAGGTCTTTGGAGCCCCAATTGCGGCCCCGGCATTAACAACCGCTGTGAGAATTGGAGCCCAAAAAGGAATATTTGATTTGAATAGGTCCGGGGGAAGGCCATCCGGGCCCGGGGCCTTATTACTGGTTAGACCACGGATCCCTTTTTCAACTTCTTTGACTGTAAAGTGCAAGGGTGCACCTTCAGGAGATTTAAAAACTTGTGTTGTTTGTGGGACGTCGCTCTCAAAAATTAAACTGAAATGGGAGATCCATTCATTCTCGGGTATAACAGTTCCGAGGCTGGTAGCGTTGGGGTCGTCAAACAGTGGCTTGTTGATTATGCTCCAGAACTTCGAGCTGTTTCCCAAGGTTGAAGGATCAAGCAGAGACTCCCAGATGTTCGTTTTTATGATCTTTTTACGGGATGCCAGGGCTATTTTGTATTCTAAACGCAAGGCTTTGATAAGTGCGGGGTTTCTTGGTTTATTCTTGAGGGCAATTTTCAGTTTTCGGCTGGATAAAGAGCAAGTATGATCAAACCATCGTGGTTGTTGAGCAATTGATCCTTTTATTGGTACAGAGAGCAGTTGATCGATTCTTTTTGTGAGCACATCAAAGGCAGATAAGATGGATTCAGGGGGTGTGGTATTAGAGGCACAAAGATTGAGTTCACGTTCACAACTCATTATGACAGACTCTTGCAAAGTGTCGCTATTTATCGTTGACCATTTCAGGCGACGGTTTCTGTTAACCAATTTTAAGACTCCAGGGTCCTTATGATTTTTCTGGAGTACAAAAGGACCGCATTGTAAGTCAAGTGAGAGTGGATTATGATCACTATAAGTGCTTTCGAGTATGTTGAAGTTTAAGGCCAAGTTTGCCACATCAGCTGAGAGAAGTATGTGATCTATAAAAGAACCTGACTCTGAGCCTTTGTAAGTTGGTGTTTTGTAGATAAAAGATTCGTCCTTCAGAGACAGGGCGATACTCAGGTTTAGGACGTCTGTTAAGATGTTCAAATTTGTTCCTCGAGGGCAATGTTCAAAATGAGGGCCTGGTCTATTTCCACAGCCCAAAGAACCCAGGGATGTCACAGATGGGTTTCCGCAGATATGCGTGTTAAAATCACCAATGATTATTTTGTCCCGGGACAGCTTTAACAAATTGTCACAAAGATAATTTTGGAGTTTAACGATGTTACATTCTCCTGGTGATGTAACAGAGTTGTAGAAGTTGACCAGGGTTAATACTTTTTTGCCCTTCCTGAGCTCCAGTATCTGAATGTTCCTGCTATCCTGCTGTATATTTTTTATCTGGGATATAAGAGACAGGCTGATGAATATTGCTAGGCCTCCCTTTGCCCTTCCACTAGATGAAGGAGATGCGTGGACAAAGAAGCTTTGGTATCCCTCAATAAAGATGTTATTATCTACTAGCCAGGTCTCCTGGAAACACAATATGGTGTAGTTTCTGACAAAAGTTACCCACATCAAGTCATTTGCTTTAGCAGCCAGTCCTGCGATGTTCCAAGACAAGATTTTAATAGAATGGAACTCGTTGCGATCTATCACTGCCTCCGTGGTCGTGTTAGTTAGAGGATGTGGTTTTAGGTTACCATAACTTACTATGTCTGTCTGTTGGCTTCTGGTAGTGAGTGAGGAATAGAGGGCTATGGAAGTAGGAAAGCTACTTGCTTCAGGTAAAGAAGGGATAGAAACGTGATCTATAGGGGGGCTTTCAGAACAGTGTGTTATCGCCGTTGTTACAGTGTTGGCTGGTCTGACACCTGATAGGTCAAGGGTTATTACAGAGTTGTCCTTACATGATGTGTTAGGATAAACTTGGGTATCTGGCCGGTCGAGTGAGGGACCGGGGGGCAGAACGAATGACAGTCAGTCCACCTCGTCCAGGTAACCATGAGTATATAGAGCGTCATATCTGTTTGATGTTGGGATCCCAAAATGATGATTATAGGGTAGATTAAAGTGTCTATAATCTCGTGTCTGAGAATGTTGAATAGGTCCTGGATTCTCAAATGTTACTGGGGGTGGGTGGCTATGTGTTCTGCCTTCCCAAGTGTGATCATTTATATATGTTTCAAAATCTGAAGACGTCCCTTGAATTGAATCGAAAGGGGTGATCCGGAATTGAGAGTGAGGTTGCGGTACAAGAAGCCCTTCTTGACCATAATGGCGTTTATAATTATTTCTTTGGCCATCTGAGTAGTGGGGGTAAAAATAGCTTAGGCCCATTGTTCGAATCAAACTGTTTGTTGTGGAGCTCCTCCAATTTACAATAAATTTCGCCGCTCCTCTATTTTTAAAAGTGACCACAATACAATCACCCTCTGTAGATTTGAATCGTGTGCCCACCCAGTCTGCTCTCTTCACATTGGAAATAGTTCCTATTATGTTGGAGGGAAGTGGCCGATGGGTAGTTAGCCATTGCATCACCTTGTTCTTTAGTTCCACATAGGATTCCCCCCTATTTTCAGCTATTTTGGGTACCCCGATCATGACTATTGTATAGGCATTAGACTCAGGTGGTAGATTTATGTGGGTGGGCGTTCGTGTCAAAATGGGTCTGGGCTGCGGCGCCCCAGTTGCTTTAGTAAGGATGTTCACGGCTAGTGAAGTGGGATGTCTTGGTGTCTGAACAGAGGCCGAAATTGCCTCTGAAGAGTAAACCTCCGCAGCCCATTCACTATTGTCATCGTCCTCATGTGTATGTGTATTTTGCGTGTTATTTGTGGGCGTAACTACAAACATCGCTGGGAGGAGTGCTGTTTGTAGAGTTAGTGATGGGTCGTTAGAAACAGGGCCCTGTTGCTGTATCTTTGTCTGTTTACCGGTACTTATTAATGGGTTACTTGATTTTTTTACAGCTTTTGAGTTTTTAGCATTAAGGGTTGTACTCGCTGGGACAAAGGTAGGACTTATGTTAGGCATTTTTAGTAATTTGAGAATGCTAGACGATATTTCATTTTGTGCTCTCTCAAATTTACCTAAAGCCTTCTCGATATTGGCAATCTGTTGACTAATAGGTTGTAAGAGGGATTTAACCAAACTTTCGATCTCGCTCATAGAAGGGGTTTTAATGGTAGGTGTCTTGACTATGTGCCCTGTCTGCTCATTGACCTGGATCCTCTCTGAGTTGTTCTTATCATTTCGAGGTACGTCCAAGACCTGAGAGAAAGTCAATGGAGACCCCATAGGGGTGAGTTCAGTGGGTTTCCTCTGAGTTGGTTTTTGCCACATATCTTTAATTGAGCGTTTCGGTTTGTCTAATAGGTAATGGGTTTTTTTCATACGATATTTTGTTTTGCGTTTTTTCCTGGTGCACTTGGAATTACTGACTTGATTGAGAATTTGAGTTTCTGGCAAGTGGGTAACCGATGTGTGGCTCTCAATTAAGCTTCGGGATCTGGAGACGATGTTTGTGTACAGATTATGTTATTTCCACAGTTAGTTAGGATCGTGAGGCTACTCTCCAGTGTGTTCGCTGTGGGACCAGTAAGCAAAGATTTTGGCATATTATCCTTAACATGCGACCTTGGTAGGTCTGTAAATGATTGCATCAATAAAGATTCCTGTGAATTAAAGGTATCGTCCATATTGTGGGTATTGTTTATGGTATGCAGGGACAAGTTCGGAAAACACAAGTCTGGTGTCAGAGAGAGTCGCCTCTCTGTATCCTGAATGGAGTTAGCCACTACGCTAATTGTTTTTTGCAACATGATGTCAATGGCAGTTATAGTGGGTAGTGGTGTACTCACAGTTTTTAGTCTGGTGGTAGATCTTGTTGCCATCGGGGTTTTCTGTGCTTTGATCATCCTTATTCGATATATAGTTATCCACCCTCCGAGTTTTCTTTATGTTATTTTGAGTTTGGGAACCCAACTGAAGGTCTTAAGGAGGTGGGCCGTCCCGGCCACTACAGGCCTCGGAGGGCCACAGAGGGCCCGCCCTTTGCCCGGGCTTAGCTCGGGCACTCCAGCGCGCTCCCGCGATGCGGGGGTGACGCTGCCTTTATGCGCCGCCTGGCGCGGTGGATGGGCGTCCTGCGCCGCAAAGCCTTTTGGGGGATGTAGTTTAGGTGTCCCCCTCCACTCGGCGGCCGCGTCTCTCACTCTGTTGCGGCGGCGGGAGGGGGACGCTGCTGGTAAACTCAAAAAGGGTCCGCTGGTGTCTCCCTTCCCAGTTTGTGCTCCGCAATTAGTTCTGGCACTGGCTCCTCGATTACTTTGTTTCCAACGCGTCGCAACGGGACGCAACTGTGAACTTTTTACGCAAAGGAGGATTATTTTATCACTAAGCTAAGAACTCTTTTGAAACCATTTTCTTGAACTGTGTATGTTGGATTTTTGACGTTTTGGTCTTGTGTAGTTTAGATTAAATACCTTTATTTTTCTAAACTGTTGTCAGTTTGTGGTGTTTTCACTGTGTTACTGTGAGTGTTGGGACAAATACTTTACACATTGCCTTTGATAAACCTTGACTGCTCGTGCCAAGCTACTAAGGGGGTGAGCAGGGGTTATCTCAGAGGGTTTACTCCTTACTCTGACTAGAAGCAAGGGTCCCTATTTGGCCAGTGGTACCTACCTCTGCCAACTAGACACCGTTCACTGTACATTTGGCAACAAGTCCTGAATTTGAAAGGAGTTCAAAGGTCTTCCTGAAGGTGGGTGCAATGAGTGCCTTCCTCTGGCTGCAGGAGGATGTCTGGATGGTCTATGTAACTCTCTTGCCCTTCTTTGAAGGGGTGTCCTTGGGGAGCACACTGGCAGCATCTTCGCCTCTGCACCAGTGTTTGTAATATGGAGTGGGCACAGAAGCAAAGTGGTTCCTCGTGCATCAAGCCACATCGATACAAATGAGAGAACTCCCCTTTCAGATCACTCTGCTAATTTGTGTACATTGCAGAAGGGACTGGGCGAGTGTCTTTTACCACTATCATTTCAATGTTCCCTGGGGTTGGGGTTTCAAAAGTGGCTACACACACCCCTATAATACAGCCACAGGTAAGCTGCAAAGGAAGAAGAAAAGGAAAGGGAAAATATTTATTGATAACCCTACTTCCTGTTGTCAGGGTTGATGGTATTGATCACCAATGGGGATATCTCAAAACATTGGGGCCCTAGAGCCTGTGAGTCAGCGATTCTACTCATAGGAGAACAACCTCGATAATCACAGGAGTCAAATAACTATCTTGGCCACAGGAATGGAATAAAGCCCATATGCATAATTGCTCCTCTCAGGCAAATATATCTTCTGGATAATGCTACCTTGCAAGCCAACTGCTTCCTGGACTACCACAGCAAAAGGACAAGAAAGTAATAAACGTTTGGGTAAACAGGGCGATTGCTCAACATTCAGAATCACCATCCAACTCACCCGCAATTGAAGTTGTACGGTTCTCATGGCAATTCTCCTTCATACACTGGGAGAGGACAGGAAAGGCTTTAAGGTGCATCGCTTGTGTCTCTGCACTTCCTGGGCTGGTGAGGGACTACCACAGAGGCAAAGTCAGCAGCTGAGTTGGAAGCATACCTTCAATGGGAGTCTTTAGACATTTTTTTACATTCAAAAGAAAGCTGGAAGCACTCAATTCCACACTATAGAATGACCAACACCAGAAGGGTCTGTTTGGGTCTAGGTCCAAAATATCACCACAAGCTGGGGGGAGAACCCAGTTCATATGTCCAGAATCAGGCAGTTGAGGAAGTGCCGGGTTTCAAAGTGAGTGGCTCTCATTTTCCTGTACAGAGATGATCTCCCCAGGTCATCAGCCTTAAGAACTTATCTCACCTACACATGAGGTTCGCACAGTCTCCACCCGCATCTCTGCTTACTCTTTGTTGATGTGCCATGGATCACCGTGGCCATGAATCCAAGACACAGTCTTCATATGAATTGCACAGGTTCAGGGAACTGCTCCCAGAATCAGTGGCTGTTGCTGGAGTCTCTGCTACGTCTTTACACACATGCAGGAATTTTGAATACTATACAAGGGGTCGCCCACCCTCTACTCTTGCTTCACAGCTGTGTACTACAGATTCATGAAGCTCCAATCCTGTGAGCTCCTCTACTCCATTTCCTCATGTTCTCAAACCTGCACTGGTCTCTTGACTTGCTAATGTCTTCTTAGCTTTCTTTTACCTTTAGCCAGTTATTATTTTTGTAAATATATCTGCTCTCTATTTGATGCTAACTTGCTAATCCAACCGTTACCTTCTGCTAGCTGCCTGTGTCCACTGCTAACCTGCCATTAAAATCAGTGCCTTCTTCCATCCCACAAATTTAGCCTACATCTTCCACTAACCTGTATTTGACTGAGTGTTCTGCATGACACACTTGACATGGTTGGCAGTATCAAATGTTAACTCTAGGAGGATCATCAAGCATGAATACCAACTATTGAAGATGCCCAAGCCATCCTCTACAATTAGTGCAGTATTTTTGTTTCAGTGTTGCATATTGCTCTGAAACAAAATGGAAGGTTGTTCATGAGTTTACTGGCGTTGAACAGAACCAGATGACCTGGGATAGTGAAGGTTTGAGGTAATCTGAAGTGTTGTGGGATGGGAATGTCGAAGCCAGAAAAAAAATTTGTGATAACATTTCAAAAGGTACGTTTTTACAGATTTTCTATATCTGACCCACATATACCTACCTTGATGATATATTTACATCTTCAAGGTGCCTAGATGTTGAGTTAAGAAAAGTACACCCATAACTTCCACTGTTCACTTACCTCTTCAATATTTTGTCCCTATTCTGGTCATGATGTTGTGACCTGCGACATTTTTGCTTTGATATTTATTACCAGAATCATATGGTTCCACAGAGGGGGCATATTTACAAGTCCCTAGCTCCACCGGAGCATCACTTTTGTTAATCCACTGGTGGTGCTGTGTGCTGGCCCATATTTACAAGCCCACTCCAAGCCACTTTACGTTGATTTCCCTGCACTTGTAAATATGGCCCTTTTTCACGCAGTATTCTGCATTAAAGGGGCATGTCATGGATGTTGCTGTAGGTGTTCCTGCGGATCACTGACTAAATATCGAAGGACAAAATATAGACTACCCAAAATATAGATTCCAAAATATCGACATACAAAATATCGAATTCCTATCTACAAACAAGTAAGTACCAAAATATCGAACCCAAAATATCGTTTATATATATATTCTTTGTAAAAATATCGAATTTCTTAAACATAATGTAAAATTAAAAAAATATTAAAAATAAATAGCTAAAATATACTTAAAAATAATTAAAATACCTTAAAATGATTAAATAACTAATTTAACTTATAAAAAATAAATATACAATCATATATGTTAAAACATATATATATATATTAACATAATATTAATAAAAAATACACAATATTATTACCGTAGGACAGCGTAGGGGTAAAAATTACTATTCCCACTCTAGAGAGTGCAACAGTAGGGAAAGCGTTGGATAGCGTAGGGGTAAAAATTACTATTCCCACTCCAGAGAGTGCAACAGTAGGGAAAGCGTTGGATAGCGTAGGGGTAAAAATTACTATTCCAACTCCAGAGGGGGCAACAGTAGGGAAAGCGTTGGATAGCGTAGGGTGTAAAAATTACTATTCCCACTTCAGAGAGTGCAACAGTAGGGAAAGCGTTGGATAGCGTATGGGTTAAAATTACTATTCCCACTCCAGAGAGTGCAACAGTAGGGAAAGCGTTGGATAGGGTAGGGGTAAAAATTACTATTCCCACTCCAGAGAGTGCAACAGTAGGGACAATGTTGGATAGCGTAGGGGTAAAAATTACTATTCCCACTCCAGTGAGTGCAACAGTAGGAAAAACATTGGATAGCGTAGGGGTAAAAATTACTATTCCCACTCCAGCGGGGGCAACAGTAGGGAAAGCGTTGGATAGCGTAGGGGTAAAAATTACTATTCCCACTCCAGAGAGTGCAACAGTAGGGAAAGCATTGGATAGCGTAGGGGTAAAAATTACTATTCCCACTCCAGAGAGTGCAACAGTAGGGAAAGCGTTGGATAGCGTAGGGGTAAAAATTACTATTCCCACTCCAGAGAGTGCAACAGTAGGGAAAGCGTTGGATAGCGTAGGGGTAAAAATTACTATTCCCACTCCAGAGAGTGCAACAGTAGGGAAAGCGTTGGATAGCGTAGGGGTAAAAATTACTATTCCCACTCCAGAGAGTGCAACAGTAGGGAAAGCGTTGGATAGCGTAGGGGTACAAATTACTATTCCCACTCCAGAGAGTGCAACAGTAGGGAAAGCGTTGGATAGCATAGGGGTACATTTTACTATTCCCACTCTAGTGAAAATAAATTAATATAATTCACATAATTATCTATTAATCAATTAATAAAAATTAATTATCAATTAAGAATTAATTAATTATCAATTAAAAATTAACTAACAATTTATTCAAAATAAATACCAATAAATTAATTAACATATTTAATTATTTATAATTAAATTACTTCCCACCCTATTCCCCTATAAACCCACAACCCGCTTCAGAAAATAAATACATTTCATTCACATAATTATCAATCAATTAATAAAAATTAATTATCAATAAGAATTAATTAATTACCAATTAAAAATTAATTAACAATTTATTCTAAATAAATACCAATCAATTAATTAACATATTTGATTAATTATAATTAAATTACTTCCCACCCTATTCCCCTATAAACCCACAACCCGCTACAGAATTAAATTACGCAAAAATTAAATAACATAAAATTAATTACTTAAAATAAATTACAAAAATATATACACTTTTCACACATATACTAACATACAAAACACTTTAAAAAAATCAATATTATTAAAAATTCGATATTTTTATTAAACTATATTATGTACTTCGATATTTTGACTGTCTATTTTTTTTAAATCAATATTACATTATTTACCTTCAAAACGATATTTTTGATGTCTATATTCTGTCCATTCGATATTTTGACCATTCTATATTTTGGAGTCGATATTTAGGTTAGTCTATATTTTGGAATCGATATTTTGACCATTTACCGTTCCTGTACAACACCCATGGCTTTTATTTCTCCTTATTTTTTCCTCTATGTGTGTGTGCTGCATTCTGCAGGACACATAGAAGGAGCAAACACAATTAATGACTGTTTTTGTGCAGGAAGGTTTCCCTTACTGCAAAAGCACAGTCATCCCTGCAACTCAGGCATCCTTGCTCCATGGTGAAAGTGTGTCTGCGTTGGCACACAGATGCTGTTTTAGTGCCCGTGCAGGGGTAAGCACAGGGGTGCTCCGTATTCCTGTAAATACCGCTCATCCCCGTATTTTTTTAAATTACGCGGTTCGCCTCAGCAAAATTGTTTGTGGCGCCACGCTGCGCCATTCTATAGTAAATATCCCCCCTGGGTTTTGTAGAAGCATAGAGATTTGGCATGTGACAGTCAGGGCAAACTCCATGGGAGAACAAGAAGTGAGCTAAGTCCAATAGGGTGCTAAGAGTGTTTGAAGATCTTCAGTTGCAGTGGGAGGAATAGGGTCAGGATAATATTATGAAGGCTTGAGGTTTCCAACTGTGTCAATACCTTTTGTTTGGGAAATATCTAGTTGGGATGATTTTTTGTTTTTCACTGTGAAGTTCCTGCCGAAATCTCTGTGTGAAATTCCAGAAAAAATATGCAAGATTCTGCATGGAAACACAGACTCCTGCATGTTAATCCCCCAAAGCATCTGCATTATTTTTCCACAGTTAGAATTACTAGGACTCCCAGTAAAAGTAATTTCGGGGCTGTACAATAAAGGGGATTTGAATAGGTTACTCATAACAGAGACTTAAGAGACTCAAGGATCCTTAGAAACAGACACACAGGCATGTTAGAGCTCGGGAGAGTGGTATAGTTAGTTAAGGAGAGCAAGTACAGAGCCATCAGGGGCAGGATGCTTAGGGAATAAGACTCCAACAGAAACAGACTATTCAGGCAAGGGGAGATGAAGACACAGTAGATGGCACCAAGAAGACCTAGGTAGAGCAACAATGGGCCAGAAAATATCAGACGCAAGAACCCAAAACATAAGCACTAAAGAATAAGCGAAACAGGGTGAGAAGGGCAAAGACTGTTTCAGCACAAGGGGAGATGGAAACAGTAACTTTTGACAATAGCTGACACGGACTAGATGGAGAGATGCGGAATCTGAACCTCCTACATGGAACATCCCAAAGTCACCGTCCCAATCATCAGTTCGGGATTACCAAAAAGGCAAAGAAGGCACCGGCCTTTGGACCCCGCTCCTTTCAGGGGCCCGTGACAAAGGATCTAAATAATATTGATTTGATCTTGAAAGAAAATTACAATCAAGCTTTCTTTAAATTGTTTCCAAAAGATAGAAAAAATATTAATCACTTCAAAGAAATGAAAACGTTACATTAAAGACTCTATAGAACAAATACTGTATTAATGTAATATACCCCTTAACAACTTAAAGTACACAAATCAGAGACATCAGATTCACATAACAGTTTGTTGCTTAAAGGCTAATCTTCTAGCAGCTGTCAGTTTATAAAAAAAAGTGCAAGCTACTTACGTGTAATGTAATTAGAACTTATTATGAGATAATTGGCGGAGGGGGGGGGGCTGAAATTGGAACTGCCTGAGGGGCTCCACAGGGTTTAAACCAGCACTGCAAGTTATGGGTAGTAAGACGATCTGCGCTATTCCTATGGCTTACCACTGTAAATAAACGTATCCTACAAGCCACATCACACACTTGCTCAGCGCATATGGGATCGACGTATCCAGCCCGAACCAAGACTATTCATTGTGTAAACTGCTAATTGCAGACACAAATCTGCTCTGGGAATCTAAAGTACGGAGGCCAAATGATTTGTGAATGTCACAATACACAGAAACAATTTTCGTCCTTGCTTTAGCCACTCACCTTTTATACCACTTTCAAACTAAACTGTGCATCATGCACTCGTTGCGGCACTCCTCCTATTTGGGGTTTGTAGTTTATTGTTAGTGTTGTAATTTTGTGCAAGTGCATGAATCTAGGGTTCTTTTCTGACTATGTAGCTTTACCTCCCTGTAGAAACTACACAGGAGTTAAGTAAGTGCTAGCGCTACCTTAGAAGTGGTTGAGCAATAATCGAAGTACCCCATGCAACTGATGAAAACTCTGAAGGACCTCACTGCAGCAGACCAAGTACCCTCTCATAATAACTGGAAGATGAAAACAGTTGGCCACGCCAATGACCCATAGCTGTAGCTGCATCAACAATGTACTGCACAGGAGTACAGTTTAGCAGACCTGCCCACTCAAGCATTAAAGGGTTTTCGTTTGGTTCCAATATTGCCAATGTAGGTGGACCCTGCTCAGATGCCATGGGGCAAAGTCAAACCTCGATGTGCCACATAGCATGAATGCAGAATGGATGCAGTGCAAGTTGTATGATAATAGATAATGAGGTGAATGATATGCACTTTTTGACTTGATTTTTGACATACAGAAATCGGCAAAATTGAGTTGTATATTTAGCCTACAAGCATGTAAAATGGGTCTTTTAGCAGCATGAAAGTGTAAAGGGGAGTAAACTTTCATAAATCAATTTAATATACAGTGTAACCCAATATGTGTACACAATAACTCAGGTCGACAACCAAATGAAGGTTAGTCAAGTTTAATTACAAATTCAAAAATAGTAAGACATATACTAATCTCAGCATGAGGGTATAGAAATACAGAGGAAACAGAAGAAATCCAAATCTACTGAAGAGATTCACTCACTGGAGCAAGAAAAGAACAAGTTCTATGACTATTATGCATATAATCTGAAATCAAGAGTTAGGGTTCCCCTTCATTGGCCATTCGTTGGAGATACGCATTTAGTTCTATCTATCCCTACGCTAACTCCAAAAGTGGCACCACTAATTTATTATTTAAGCAAAAGTTTAGAAAGAGAAAAAAGTGTCAGAAGTGAGAGTGTTCCTAAGAAGTCACTTCACCATCAGGTGGGTCAAGCAGCATAAAGCCACAAGCAGGAAAGAAGCAAGCACTCAGCTACTTTCTGTCTGAAAGGCGAGATGGAAAATGGGCATCTGTCCCTCTCTCCAATGCATCATTTATTCAAAATTGTATTCAGCAGATGCATTTTAATGCTTTTCTCACAAGTACTCAATAGTCGGCTTCAGCCACAAAATTTTCAAAGACATTGATTCCTTTCACAACAGTGGCAGCTCCTCCATAGGGGCATGGGGGCGTCGCCCCACTATATTCTCGCAGTGCGAGAAGCAGAAACATAAAATGGTAAACTTACCATTTTATGTTTCTGCTACTCGCACTGCGAGAAAGCAGAAGTTCCTGGAGTGCCTGGTTGGGGGCGAGCAGGTGGGCAGTCCTTCTCGAGGGCAGGGGGGGAGTGGCTTAGCCCATTGTTGTGGGTACTGACTGTTTGGTCGGCCTCCAGGGCTGACCAACCCAGTCATGCACACTCCCTTTTTCTCTATGTAGGCTGCTTCATGCAGTCTACATAGAGAAAATAGCCCGGCTGGGGTGCTCTCCTGCTGCACCTCACCAATCACAACGCTTTGTGCTTGTCTCTTCCACTCCCAGGGTGCCTGATGGATGGTACAGACGTGGGATGTATGGGTGCCTTAAGGGGTGATTGATGGGCTGTGCACCCCGGTAGAGGCAGCGCTGTGAGGCGCGGGGCTCTAGTGCTTTCATGTGCACTTCTGGTGTACACACAGCCCATGCGTCCTCAGAGTGCACCCGCCCATGTGGCACTGTGTTTAACGGGACTGAGACATGACTGCAGCATTTCACCGCAGAGCAGAGGCTGCAGCTGCGCTGTCCTAGCTCACAGAAGGACCGACTGTGTGCTCTATTCGGCAAAATGGGGGCACACGGCTCGCATAGCACAGCTGCAGAGGCACCATGCCTGCACTATGCAGAGCTCCCCCACCCCGGACAATCGCCAGAGTTGAGGGCATGGAGGGGTCAAAGCATGACAGAACTCTGCCGGTCTTCTGGACACAACCCCTACCCTACAGATCCCCCACCTCACTCCGAGTGCCTGCTGCAGACCTCTCACACACCCTGCGTCCTCCTGCAGATGAGATCTACCGCCCACACTCCCTATGCATCTACCCGCCCTGCATGAGTGCCTCCTGCCAGCGGACATCTCACCCACACACCCCCCAGACCTCTCTCATTCACAGCCTGCGGCCTCATGCAGATCTGCTGCCCACACCCCCTCCAGGTCTCCCTCCCGTATTACTTAAACCCCCCCGGGACATCTTCCACTGTCCATGAACAGTAAAGAGTCCTAGGGTCTTAGGGTGGATGCAGCTTGTCCTGTGCCCCTGCGGGCGGAGTATCCCAGGGTTACAAGAGGAAGGAGGTATGGAGGGCAGGACAGCCGGTGGGTCTGAGATGTGCGGGTGCACAGGGCATGGCTGCTGTGCTGAGAGAGAGTGACAGGTCTGTTATGCAGAGGGTCTTAGTCGGAAGAGGAGGGGTGAAATGGCTGATGAGTGTAGGGGTCTGAGTCGAGGAGAGTTCGCTCCTTACTGTAGTCAGAATGATCTGGGTGCAAGACCTAGGGTGTCCGGGTTCAGGACAGGTCCATCTCTCGGTGGTCAAAGGACCTCCGTGCTGAATTGTGGATCGAGGTTACAGGATAATCCTGGACTCTATCATGAAGAGAAGGATCTTGCTGCAGGGCATGGATCTGAGGCTACAGTATAGTTCTGGTCTCTCTTTGACTCTACTGGCATTGGGATCCAAGGGTACAGAATAGCTCTGGTCTCTCTGCAGTCAAGTGGACCCCTGCAGAGTTAGATATCTGAGGTTCCAGGATTATCCTGGACTCTATCATGGAGAGAAGCTAAGAAAACACGGGACCAGGGAAAGGTATGTTAAGTTTTATTTAATTGTTTTTTAATTTTATTTAACCCCAGCGCCCATCCTCCTTCCCTCGCGACCACTCACCCTTTCATCCAAGCCCCCCTTAACATCCCGATGGCCATGGATTCAGCCTCTGTCTGACTGTCATATACCTAGGCCTGAAAACCCATCCGGCGTCTTTTTACGTAGGTATTCTGGAGTTTTGTTAGGATGTGTTTTTAAGTGTGTGAGACTTGAAGGCTATAGCTCAATCGAAAAAGGTGGTATTTTCTATCGCAGGCTGAACATGTATATGCGACGTAAAATATGTGCTCAATTCACATGGTAAAAGTTGTTCTGGTATAAAAACAAAATATGGATGAGCAGCACATGCTAATGAGTGTTCTGACCAAACAAGTCTCATAAACTGGTTTGACAAAGCCTTAGCATAACTCAAAAATAATTAGTGTCAATATTTCGGTGGTAATGACAAGATGACACAGTATATTTGCATTCCTTACTAACGGAAAATGTGTAATATGTTTTAATTTGACATGGAATACTTTATGCTGATCGTATCAGTTTGTCTCTTTTTAAATCCCCACATGAGGATTTTTCACTGTGGGTGATATAAATTCAGCTGCAGATTGTTGGGTGCACCGCTGCTTGTGTGCTAACAGTCTTATTCTCGGTTTGCATCTGACTTTATTTTGTGTGCTATGAGCAGGACCACGAATTGTGTCATCCTGCAGAGTGCGCTGCATAATTATGGCAGAGGCGGTTTCTTTAATCTTCTAGCCAATGAATCCACCCCTTCCTTACTTCACTTTCAGAACACCCACCATCCACAGACACCAGCACCTACTCCCATGAAGAAACTGGACCAGAATCACAGACGACCAGCTAACCTCATCACTCAGCACTCCACCCCAACCATCGTGAAAAACGACGGTGCCAACACCGCAGCCCAAACCCTGCACAGATGTATCTCCGACAGCACCAACACCATAGCCCCCCTCAAGAAAACAACAACACCCATGCCAAGAAAGCTAGATGGTTCACCACCGAACTTCAAGAGTCCAGACGCACTTGCTGCCGCCTCGAAAAGGCCTGAAGGAACACCAAATCAACAGAAGCTCACAACAACTTCAGAGCCGCCACCAACGCCCGTCACCAACGGCCACCACCAACTCATCAGAAAAACGAGAAAAAAAGCGATTGAAGAAAGAATCTCCACTCATGCACAGCAAAGTACTCTTCAACATCATCAAGGAGTTCGCCCAACCCACCAGTGAGTCCACCGACATCCCTCCCTCACAACACCTCTGCGACAAACTCAGTACCTTTTTCCACCACAAAATCAAGAGCATCTACGACAACTTCGACGAAGACAACCAACACACTGAACCTCTACCAACCATCCATGACACCCTGAAGCCAGCGATCGACAA
Organism: Lissotriton helveticus; assembly: GCF_964261635.1. Taxonomy (NCBI): domain Eukaryota; kingdom Metazoa; phylum Chordata; class Amphibia; order Caudata; family Salamandridae; genus Lissotriton; species Lissotriton helveticus. The sequence continues at coordinate 436,019,148 of NC_136070.1, read as the reverse complement.
CTGGACAGCCCTCACCACCAAAGATACACTGAAGACGATGAAGTCAATCCACTCCAGGGCCCCCATGGACCGCTGCCCCTACCACATTTTCAACAGAGCCGCCCACACCATCGCACCCATGCTCTGCCACACCATCAACCACTCCCTGGCAGCGCCTTGTTCCCTGACGACTGGAAACACGCTGAGATCAACCCCCTCCTGAAGAAACCCTCGGCAGATCCCACCGACCTCAAAAACTACAGACCCATCTCCTGCTCCTGTTCCCAGCTAAAGTAATCAAGAAAGCCATCAACAGCCAACTCGCCACTTGCATCGAAGAGCACAACATCCTCGACTCCTCCCAATCCGGCTTCGGAAAAAAACACAGTACGGAAACCGCCCTCCTTGCCGCAACAGATGAAATCTCTACCTTACTGGACAAAGGAGAAACAGCAGCCCTCATCTTCCTCGACCTCTCAGCGGCGTTCAACACAGTCTCTCACCACACCTTAATACGCAGACTCCACGATGCAGGGATCCAAGACAAGGCCCTCGACTGGATCCGTACTTCCTCTCTGGCAGAACGCAGCAGGTCAGACTTCCCTTTTTCCTCTCAGACCTTACACCTACCACTTGCGGAGTCCACCAGGGGTCCTCCCTCAGCCCTATGCTCTTGAACGTCTACATGGCTCAGCTCGCCCCCATCGTCGAAACCTACCGACTCTACATTGTGTCACGCGAAGACAACACCCAACTCATCCTCTCCCTATCCAAAGAACCCAACACCGCCAGACTCAACTTTTGAGAAGGCATGGAAGCCGTTGCCAAATGGATGAAAAACAGCTGCCTACAACTAAACACCAACACAACGGTAGTACTCATCATGGGCCCAAACCCAGATGCCTGGAACAACTCCTGTTAGCCCCCCGCCCTCGGAAGCCCGCCCACCCCCACGGACCACGCACGCAATCTGGGAATCTTCCTGGACTCAGAGCTCAAAACGGACTGCCAGATCAACTCTGTCTCGTCCTCCTGCTTCCACACCCTCCGCCTCCTACGTAAGACCTTCCAATGGATCCCCCTCGAACACAGAAAGACCGTCACTCACGCCCTGGTCACCAGTAGGCTCAACTCTATGCTGGAATAAACAAAAACCTCCCCCGCAAGCTACAGAACATCCAAAACGTAGCCGCAAGACTTGTCCTCAACTTGCCAAGCCATTGGCACATCTCCCAGCACCTGCGCACACTCCACTGGCTCCCCATCGAAGCTAGAGTCACCTTCAAGATGCTAACCCACGCTCACAAGGCCCTCCACGACACGGGACCAGCATACCTGAACAGCCAACTCAAATTCCACGCATCCCAAAGGACCCTACAATCAGTCCAGCTCTCCTACGCCTTGGTCCCCCGCACCAGAAAGACCAGATCGGGAGGCAGCTCCTTCTCGTTCCGCGCGGCCAGAGCCTGGAACGACCTTCCACTCCACCTCAGACACATAACATCGCTCCCCATCTTCACAAGAAACCGCAAAACCTGGTTCTTCGACAAACCCACCCTCCATGATGGACTGGAACCTGCGAACCCCCCCCCACCACGCCCCCAGCGCCTTGAGATCCTTACGGGTGAGTAGTCGTGCTTAACAAACAACTGATTTGATTTGCTTTGACTGCTTCCCTCTATTCGCCCCACAACCTCATCCATCGACCCTTTTCCTACACATCCATTCATTCACAAATCAGCATATTTGCCCATTCAGCCATCCAACCTCCTCAAACACATTTTTCATTCCCCTACCCATCCAACCACATTACCAATTATCCATCCATACATACATACCTGCATGCATGCATCCACCAATCCATCCATCCACAACTGGGATATTACTGATTTCTGAACAATGAATGTATACAACATTAAGGTATTCCATGTAAGTGATATCGTTTTTGTTTATCTTTCACATGTTTTACTTAATCTTGCATTCCTGAAGAGTGCCCCCTATTTCCAGGATGCTGTATTCCTGTATTTTGTTGTGTAGCATATTTCTTGTACAGTGCATACTTTGAACTGAGTCGCATTCAGGCATTTTTAACGGGCCACCATTGAGAGCTTTAGAGCAAAGGCTGGGTCAATTTCTCACAGTGCATGTCAGTGGGTCAAAAATGTGTTCAGAAATCTTGGCCATCCAGTCCCTGGCCTCTCTGCTGAATAATCATAGCAAAGGTCACTTTTTAGGGCTCGGGCCTACGCCTCCACGAAGTGGGGGGCGGAGCTTCCGAGCTCTTATGTATTAAAAAAAAAAAAAGAATTCTGAAATGGGTCTGGGCTGGCACATTCCTTACTGCGCGCAGCCGTTTTTATGGCATCTGCCTAGTGATTCGTTTTCGCTGTGCTGTCTATTTAGTAGCCTTGACGTGATAGGCTATATGTAATTTACGGGCGCCATCTTGGGCATATTGTCGGCGGTTTCGCGCACGGCAGACTTATTAATCTTAATTAGGAGCTGTCAGAGTGCCCGTGTAATGCAATCCAGATGGTGCGAGCCCGTTCACCATTACATTGCATGTATCATGCGCGCGTTTAACATTTACCTTTTGCGCACGGCAGTCCATTCATTTTAATTAGGAGCTGTCAGAGTGCCGCGTTCACTCATTAGTGTGAATTAAGGGGCGCTAAACACATTTGATAGTAACCTCACGCCGGCCCACCGAGCTGCACGTTACCCCCCAGCAAGAAGGCACTTTTAGGAGTACAGCTGCGGCCCAAGACCACACAGCGCGCCGCCGAGGCAATGCAGATCCCAGATGAATGCGCACGTGATTCTAACTCTGCACACCGTGGGTGTTTGTCGGCAGCAGGACAGAACGAAGTATCACACACTATCACCACGCAGGGCTGTGCACACTCAAAGGCGGTGAACCAGCGACCCCCCCTCGCACAAGAGCCTCAGAGGCGTCTCCACCACGGGGTAGGAGCGGTCCGCAGCAGCCCCGGGGACGCTGGGAGCCAAGGGGCACAGACTAGTGCTCAGTCAACCACCACTCACTCCCGAGAGACGCATTACTGTTTCTTTCAGGACGTGTATTCCGCCCCCCCTCTCCTACGAATAAAACCGATGTCTGCAAAATCTAAACCCGACATTTCTATTTTTAGGACATACATATATATCTCCCAGTGGCGAGCTGCCTCATTGTCAACTTAAAAGCGAGTTTTCCAAATGAGAACCAGCTCGGAACTCAGAGCCGGGGTGTTTTTAAGTGATACTGTCCTTAATATGTGTGCTTTACCTAGAGCCAATATACGGCGCTAATCTGCGCCAGAGCACTATAATTTGAACCCGTCAAGCAGTAATGTGCTGGAAGATACAGGAAACACGAAACTTTACAGCGCTTACATGCAGCAGAAATGTCGGTATGCGCTGTATAAAATAGAAGCTCTTATAATACAGCTCACGCGTTTCATTCCGAGGCTCCTCCGAGGGCAGTTCCGCGAAACACGTGTTTGCAGCAAACAATCGGTTCGTGAGGATTGTGTGAGGGACAATATTGCGGATTACACGGATTTCTACAACATGCCAAAGGAGAAGGGAAAGGGCGCGTGAACTGAGGCGCTAGCTTTTCCTCACTTTTCACTCTTCATAAAAGACAGCAAGATACGTTCTCCAAAGCAAATGAGCTTGTCAAAAACACACCTACCTAGCAATTAACAATTTGAAGAGAGCAGTGTCAGATAAAGGATCCTCCCTGTACTGGCTGCGCTTAAATCGGGAGCGCCTCGCGCTGGAAGATGCAGCCCTGGGCGCTGTATGTCTTCTGCTTCTCCCTTTGTGGGACGCTGGAGGGGGCAGGACATGAGAGACCCCTCTAAGGGCCTGGGAGCAGATTGCTTTTTCAAAAGCAGATGTGTGTGGCGGCGATGTGAGACCACCTTACCCGGCAGCCCCGGGAGGAGGGCAACGCCAACTGACCTGACCGAGGGTCTTTTATCTCGTATACCAGGTTAAATGACCGGAAGAAAAAGATGTCCCTGGAGACAAGGATGAATGAGGACAACATTCGGGGACACCTCAGAGAGGAGAGTTTGTGGAGGAAAACACAAACATGTCGCTGGTCACTTGCTGATAAAACTTTCTGTTTCTGAAATGTTTCTGTTTTGAAGCGCTAAGTAATGAGTTTGAGGCAGAGCGACAGTAATTGGTCAGATGGAGTGGTTGCCATTAAATAGGTCCAGCAAATACCGTGTTCTAAAGTCTGCAGCCAGACCCATAATTGGCTAATTGCTATTAATGAGTCTTCGGTGACACAAGCATGTTTATTTAACACATGGAGTCGGGTGCGAAGCTCTGCGGGGTACTGAAAGTACAAACACAGCAGACGTGCATGTGAGGAGATGGGTGGCGCACATGCATGGAAGGGCATTTAAAAGGTAAACTTGAGAACTTTGCAAAAGATACTCAGATAAATTATACCTTCTTTCTGCAACTCATACAACCATGGCATTATCCATATATATCTACCAGGCTAGTAGTGAGTAGAGTAGTGAGTAGAGTAGTGAGTAGTGAGTGCAGAGTAGTGAGTATAGTGAGTAGAGTAGTGAGTAGAGTAGTGAGTAGTGAGTGTAGTAGTGAGTAGTGAGTAGAGTAGTGAGTAGTGAGTGCAGAGTAGTGAGTATAGTGAGTAGAGTAGTGAGTAGAGTAGTGAGTAGTGAGTGCAGAGTAGTGAGTAGTGAGTAGAGTAGTGAGTAGGACATCACAGGCAGCAGCTGTGCAAGCTTCTTACACTCACAAGGAGACCACAGGCAGCTGAGTTGCAAGCTTCTCCCACTCACAAGAAGGACATCACAAACAGCAGCGGTGCAAGCTTCTCACACTCACAAGAAGGACATCACAAACAGCAGCGGTGCAAGCTTGTCACACTCACAAGAACGACATCACAGGCAGCAGCAGTGCAAGCTTCTTACACTCACAAGGAGACCACAGGCAGCAGCGGTGCAAGCTTCTCACACTCACAAGAAGGACATCACAGGCAGCAGCTGTGCAAGCTTCTTACACTCACAAGGAGACCACAGGCAGCTGAGGTGCAAGCTTCTCCCACTCACAAGAAGGACATCACAGGCAGCAGCAGTGCAAGCTTCTTACACTCACAAGGAGACCACAGGCAGCAGAGGTGCAAGCTTCTCACACTCACAAGAAGGACATCACAAGCAGCAGCGGTGCAAGCTTCTCACACTCACAAGAACGACATCACAGGCAGCAGCAGTGCAAGCTTCTTACACTCACAAGGAGACCACAGGCAGCAGAGGTGCAAGCTTCTCACACTCGCAAGAAGGACATCACAAGCAGCAGTGGTGCAAGCTTCCCTTACACACTCACAGTACTGTGCCAAGGCAGCAGCAGCAACAGAGCAAGAGTCCCTTACAAAGAACAGGAACAGCACAGAGATGCACAATGCAATCTTCTCATACTCACAGGCAGCAGCGGTGCAAGTTTCTCACACTCACGCGAAGGACATCACAGGCAGCAGCTGTGCAAGCTTCTTACACTCACAAGGAGACCACAGGCAGCTGAGGTGCAAGCTTCTCCCACTCACAAGAAGGACATCACAAGCAGCAGCGGTGCAAGCTTCTCACACTCACAAGAACGACATCACAGGCAGCAGCAGTGCAAGCTTCTTACACTCACAAGGAGACCACAGGCAGCAGAGGTGCAAGCTTCTCACACTCACAAGAAGGACATCACAGGCAGTAACGGTGCAATATTCTCACACTCACAAGGAGATCACTGGCAGTACACACCACATGAACACACTCCATAACACATAGCAACAATACATTGGCATTTACAATGCCATTAGCTCAAACTCAAATAAATCCGAGCCCGATTGCATTTCTAATGCTTGTTTAAGTTGCAATTGTGATTCTGTGCAACTGTGTGTGAAAGTATTGAGGAGGTAATTGTAAAGGAAAATACACTGCTTACAGGTGAGTCAGTGCGTTGTGTTTTTGGGGGTTGTAAAGTGAAATTCTCTGATTATACTGAACAAGCGGCTACCTACGTCATTATCATATGAAATCTCTACTATTTATGTCTTAACACTTTCACAAGTGCTTTATCAACCTTCCTGCTTTTTCAAATTTGCTTGAAAATGCTCCATTTATCCACTCTTTTTTCAAAAGTTTCTTGGGGGGAGAATCTCCCTGAACCCACACCGTAGGTTGTTCAGTTTCTCTCGCTACGCTCGCTCGCCTCAATGCAGTACCACGATAACATTACGCCTCACCACTTTCAAATGTCACCAGCCACCTCTGTTTCACAACCTCTTCCATGTACTCCCCTCTGCAACAGTTTGTCCCCGGTCTCTTCTCCTGTGTGAAGGAACCTCCCTTCACCTTATCTTTGCCAACTCAAATTAACTGTAACTCTTTCATTCCTCAACTATCTAGTGGAAACAAAACCCTTACTCTTCACTAACAGAGCGTTTGTCCACCTGCAATGCAAAATATGGAAACAAGTAACATCCTAAAAGACTTACATGGTAATAATTTCAGAAATGAGAACAATTCAAAACGTGCTGTGGATTCAGACCTACAACTTAGGCTAAAATAATAAATGCACCATGTCATTCGCGTTTAATAGTTCAATAAAGTGGTTAACATATTCAATAGAAACCTTCTCTAAACTATATTAGTACGTCTATTTCAATGAAATCATTGGCCTAATAAACATTCAAAATACATTTAATGTGTCAATGCGTCACATCACAAAGAAACCCTATATATGTGTGTTGCGTCGTTTATATGTGGTCAGTAAAATTCTATGAATCTTTTGTTAAGCTTCACATTGAATCGTGTTAATTTCACACGAACATGTTACTTGATTCACATTTCCTCTAACATCTACCAGCGGTTACTTTGAACTCCTAACAGGTACCCCACGTGGAAACAAATTTCCAGTATATCACATGATACTTAGGGACACATTTAGGTCCTGGTGGAGGGTCCATTGTTCTGCCCAGGGGGCAGAGGCCATTGCCACTGTCATCCTGTCAGAAGACCAATTGCTCTGTTTAAGAGATCCCTGTCTGCCTCGTGGGGTTCTCTGTGATGAGAGGGAGCTGCAGTCATGGGGGCTCCCTTCACAGCACTGAACAAAGCCTCCAACATTTCGCTGAATAAATGTCAGGAGTCTGACAGAGGTCCATGGACAGATATGGGGACACAGGGAATGAATTTCAGCACCGTTCAGCAGGCGCGTTCGTTCCAGTACAGAGCTCTGGAAAAAGCTCCTGGTGACCAGCAGTCCAGGTAGTTCATCAAAAAATCATTGGCAAAGCCAATAGGTCTAAGAAAAGTAGGGCCTGACAAATTGAGCACTGGAAGAATACAAGTAATGTATCCATGCTCCAGCAAAGAGACAAACACACAAAGAGGAAGGAAACCTACAGCAGCTGACCAATCAGAAACAAGAAAATAAGAGTGACAATGGTAATCAATGGGTGATCTCTAACCCCACTAACAGAAATTGAACGTCTCAAAGAGCCAGCACTTGTGATGTATAGTCATGACCTAAAAAGCAGTGCATGGAGAGTTCAATGTAACAGGAACGCACCTCACATGAACACTTTGTCAGACAAATGTATCTGTTTTAAAGGGACGTGCTAGGTAAAAATACTTCGGATGCATACATTAACAATTATTACATGCCTGAAAAGTCAAGAAGAAATCTGTAGGCAGGAAGAAAAAATATGTGTGTTCAATTGAATACCTCAAAATATGAATTCACACAGCGGACCTTTTAAATGATTACATTCTGCATCGACATACAAATGGTGAGTCCGCAGTCTCATTTATTCAGTCTCATTTCAAATCACAAATCTACATGCATCTATCCACATGGAAGTACTGCACCCTAGATATGGCTGCATAGGAGACAACAGAGAGTGGTCCTCAACTCAGTATAGTGCTCTCAAGAGGTAGCTTACCAGAGGCACAGAAAGCTGAGGCTAACAGATTAGTTGATGCTGATTAAAGCTTAGCTGCGCAGTAGAAGTCACTCTGCATTTCCTTAAGGCAACCTCAGAAAGCTTTGCACAACCACCCAAACTGAGGCACCCCGGGGACAGAACTACTGAAGCCCAACTGACTGCAGGATGAGAACTTAAAAGCATGTCCTTCAGTTTCCAGAAACCTTGGCCCGTTAAATAATCAGACACGCATACAGACACCTCTCCAAAATACATCTACAAGAGGGATAGATGGAGCTAAACGAGCAGTCAGAGATGCATGGACAAACATAAGAGAATGATTTGGAGTGCGCCAACAGGGTGTCCATGTGACAAATCACTCTGATTAAACATGCACCAGATCACCTGTCCCACCAGTTGGGGGGTGTTGCAGCCATGACCGTGCTGGGAACAGAAATCGGTCCTGGCAAGCAGGTCAGCGGACCCTAGATGGGTGCTAGTTGGTAGCACTACTCCCGTCTCACTGTTGCCACGTTTGTTACAGGGGGGCCGATATTGGAGCTATGCTGCAAAACTGCCCCCCCAACAAAAAACGGCCTCCCAGGTGTCCAAAACTGGCACCCACTCTGGCAGCCCACCGGGGAAACACCCGATGGCCGCTACGGCAAGGTCTGCCCTGGTTGCAGCTCCTGGGATTGCCAAAGTGCGCTGGTGTCCTATTATGTAACATTTTCAATAGAGGAGATAACTTGCCACACTTCCCCACACCATAACTGAAAGTATAATAACACACACCTGTTTCTCTACGGTTGGTTCACTATAGTTCAGTTACAAGTAGTTGTGACTTTTCAGTGATATCTTCCCAGCCTGTTAAAGATGGCAGACTAATCGAATCTTGCAGGAATTTCAATAAAAAGCAGAAGGGTATTTTGGGAAAGGGATGTCCCCTTATGGTAAATAGGCATGCCTCCCTGCCATGAGTACCTGATTACATATGAAACTGGTATTCTGAAATTTTGGCCCTGGCATCATGCTAATATACCCTGGGGCTTATTTATGAGCCCTTGCGTCACTTTTATGCCGCTGGTGCGTCACTTTTTGTGACGCGCCAGCGGAGTAAAAAATGTGCCTTGTTGCACCATATTTACAAAGTGACGCATCTACCTAGATGCGTCACTTTGTAAACCCCTGCGCCACATTATACCTGCGCCAGGTATAATGTATGGAAGGGGGGGCGTTTTGACGCAAGAGTCATAAAAGTGACGCAGTGAAATCTATAAAATTTCACTGTGCCATTTCTTGGACGCTAATGCCTCAAAATCTTCCAACTGCCTCATGGCAGGCGTAAGACTGACGTAGGCACTAACAACTTGGGACTTGCCCATGTGAAAGTACACATTGCTGGAGTTGCATCACATTTGTGACACACTCCAGCAATGCGCCACTTTTGGGCCTACAGATATATCAGAAATACTCACTTATCTGTAACTCCTTGCGACATGATGCGTCATACTGTGAATATGACGCATCGTTAGTGTCGCAGGGAGAGCGCAATGAAAAGTGATGCATCGCTGTTTTCATGCAGTGATGCGTCACTTTTCATAAATGAGGCCCCCTGTACGCAGAGACCTAGTGCCGCCCTTGATAATTTGACATTTAAAACCTGGTCTGTGACCTGGAGGGGCTCACCAACCATGTTTTCACAGTGGACACTGAATTACTGTCATTGCCCTGGGTGCATTGCATAAAGCAGCGGAGGCAGATTTACTATTTTTTCATGCAATGCAGGGCAGCAAGCAAAGTTGCTGCACCGCGTTGCGCGAAATGGTCACAGTGGTAATTGTAACGCTCTAGTGTTTCGCGGGTCTCGGCTGAGACCCGGAAACACATCCACACATTGTAGCACCTTCTGGCCAGGCGTGGCCAGAAGGCTTTAAATAAAGGGACCGGAGTCGCTCGGGACTTCCGGTCCGTACCTGCAGAGCTGTGTGTGCTGTCCCCTCCTTGTACGTAGTGTGACCGGTGGTCCGTGGCCTGTGAGTCAGGTGGGCCACGAGTAGCTCCCTTACACTGGCGACGAGGGCGGACACTGGTGTGGAGAGCCCTACGGCGGAGCAGCGTCCCAGCAAGCGCGTCGCGCCTACCTGCATCGTGACGGCCTGCGCCGGCGGCGGAGGCCCTGCTGTGCCGGAAAAGTGAAGGCGGCGCGGAACTGGGCCGGTAAGCAGCGTGAGGGGAGCTGCGTCAGGGACCGGCGCTGTCCGTGTGGCGGAGTCTGGAGCGAGTGTCAGGCCTGGGAGGGCCTGCGGTGGCCTCGTGTGGTGCGCGCATGCGCAGTGGAGTCACCCAGAGCGTGTATCGGGCCTAGGAAGGCCTGCGCCAGCATCGTGTGAGGCGCGCATGCGCAGGAGAGACGGCTGGATCTGCCCGGCGCTTGTGTGGCGCGAAAGGATCCCTGAGGGCTGCGAGTGCAGCGTGTGTCCTCGCGGAGAGGACAGGAGCGTCTGGATCGCTGGGGAAGCCCGGTGTGGAACGAAAAAAGTTGGATAACAAGCATTGGCAAATCCAATCTGAAAAAAAACAAAACATTTTGTTACAAGTTTCAATAAAGGAGTCAATGAAATAAGTAAAAGCACGGAATAAGGCAATACATAAATACAGTCAACCAGGAGGGGATTACGTCACCTATAAGACCCAACTATGTCGGGACAAGAAGGGGGAGCGACAGGGGGGGCACAACAGGCTGCACAACCAGCGGCAGTGGCAGGAACAGTGGCACAGCAAGCAGTGGGGACAGTAATCCAACAATCCCCACACTCACAAATCAACCCCCTGCCGCCATTTAGTGCCCACATTGAACCAAATACCGCTGCACCAAGATGGGCAATGTGGCTGCGCCGTTTGAACAATTACTTCACGGCAACACGTGAGAAGGACGATGAGGTGAAACGCTCCCTCCTGTTGCATTTTGGAGGAGATGAACTCCACAAGCTATTCACACACCTACCAAATACAGGTGCAGCAACAGACTACAACGCAGCAGTACAAGCGCTGAATGACCATTTCGACCCTCAACTAAATCCCCATTATGAACGATTCAAATTTAGGCAGTCCAAACAACGAGAAGGTGAGACCATGGATGTGTTCCATGCAAGACTCCGGGAAATGATAAGCACCTGCCCGGACGACGATCAAACGAAGGAAGTGACTGCCCAACTGATCCAGGGCTGTAGAAGTAAGCATTTGAGGACACTAATTCTGCGACAGTCGCGCATTACGCTGGACGAAATACTGATGCTCGCCAGGTCACAAGAACTGTCAGATGCTCGTGCCACCGCAATGGAGGAAGCTATAAATCCATCCACCAGCCATGAAGTAACAGTGAAAACAGAAAGAGTGGACGCAATGAAAAGCAGCAACAACAGGGGCAGAGGAAGATGGCCGACCCGGACGCAGCGACAAGCCCCGTGTGGAGCATGTGGATATGAGGAACACAGCCAAAATGGCTGTCCTGCACGTGGGAAGGCATGCGCCAAGTGTGGCGGAATGAATCATTTCGCGAGCGTCTGCAGAGGGGGCGCCAGAGGAACTTTCAGAGGTCGAGAGTCTGCAGGGAAGAAAACTCCAAACAGAGCGGTCAGACAACTGACGCTAGAAGATACCCGTGAGAAATCGGCTGCAACGGGGAACAGACCACAACCCCGATATTCACAGTACCCAGATGAATCGTCAACGGATGAAGACGATGAGTGTTATTACGTCTCGTTTGTCAGTGAGTTGAAGAGAAGACGGAGACCGCAACCCAAGTGCGAAATACAGATCGATGGATCAACAGTAACGGGTGTAATAGACACTGGGGCAACGATCAATGTGATGGGGTGTCAGCACTACAACGCTTTGAGACCAAGACCGGAACTGTTGCCATCGAAAGCACGCATCCTCACATACGGAAGCACGAAACCATTACCCCTAAAAGGAAAAATGACTGTACAAGTAAGAGCAGAGGGACAGGAGATCACTACAACGTTTCACGTAATAGATCGAGAGGCGGATCTACTCATAGGAAGCCACACCGCAGAAGACCTCAAGTTGATAGCGTTCGCAAATATAGTGAAGGCGCTACACACAGAGGAGCTCCTACAAAGATTCCCCTCGCTATTCCAGGGTCTGGGCACCATCAAACGACCGCCTGTCAGGCTACACATAGACAAAGCAATACAACCGGTAGCTCTGCGCCATAGGAGGATTCCATTCCACCTGCGGTCAGCGGTGGAACAGGAGCTGAAAAATCTTGAAGAACAAGGCGTGATTGAAAAAGTGACGGGGCCAACCCCGTGGGTATCACCCATGGTAATCGCACAGAAGCCCCGACAACCTGGTAAAATCAGGATTTGCATAGACATGAGGATGCCGAATAGAGCAATAAAACGAGAGAGACACCTCACGCCTACAGTGGATGACATTTTGACCGATTTAAATGGAGCGCAATGGTTTTCTAAATTAGATCTTAATGCGGGATATCATCAGCTCAGGCTGGCGGAAGAGAGTCGGTACATCACGACATTTTCTACACACTTGGGGCTGAGACGTTACAAGAGACTCAACTTTGGAATAACATCAGCAGCTGAGATCTTTCAGAACACCATCAGAGAGATCCTATCCGGGTTGAGCGGAGTATTGAACATAAGTGATGATATCCTGATACATGCAAAGTCGAGTGAGGAGCATCATAGACGACTAAAGTTGACACTCCGAAGGTTAGCGGAGTTCGGAATCACCTTGAATAAGGAGAAATGCCAGTTTTTCAAACGGTCAATCGAGTTTTTGGGTTATGTCTTCGACGCGGAAGGTGTCAAGGTGGATCCCAGGAAGTCATCAGCAATCAAAAACGCCCCCGCTCCGATGACGGCGTCAGAAGTGAGGAGTTTCATGGGGATGGCACAATACTGTGCCAGGTTCATTCCGCAATTAGCCACAATTGCCGAACCGCTAAGAAACCTGACGAAGAAAGAAACGGCGTGGAGATGGTCGAAAGTGGAGGCGGAGGCGTTCGAGAAAGTCAAGAAAGCGCTACTGGACAGCACGACGATGGCCTACTTTGACGTTGCCAGGGCAACAGAAATTCTGGTGGACGCCAGCCCCGTAGGGTTGGGCGCACTCCTCACCCAAGAGTCAGAACCGGGGGTGTGGGTCCCGTTGGCATTCGCAAGCAAGGCCCTCACGGCAACCGAAGCAAGATACTCTCAGATAGAGAGGGAGGTGTTAGCAGTTAAGTGGGCCTGCAATCATTTTCATCTCTACATTGCTGGACAGCCTTTCAGGATGGTCACCGATCATCAACCGCTTCTACCGCTATTCAGAGGGACCGCTCCACACCCTCCACCACGGATTGAGAGGTGGGCCATTCAAACGCAACATTACCAAATGGAGCTGGTGTATCGTCCGGGAGCAAAGAACCCGGCCGACTTCTTGTCGCGACATCCCTCAGAGAAGGAAGAAAATGGGAGCGATCAGGAAGCACAGACGGAGGAGTTTGTAGACATGATATCACAGCTGGCGTGTCCCCGTGCACTGGTGGCCGAAGATATTGTGAGTCAATATGAACATGATGCCACGATGGTAAGAGTTACAGCGGCCCTTGACTCAGGGTCCTGGGAGAGTTTCCTGCGCAACGTAAGCGACTGGAGTGAAGCCGATCGAAATCGACTATCCCAAATTTGGAGAGTGCACAACGAACTGAGCAAAGCCAGCAATGGACTAGTCCTGAGAGGGTCGCGGATAGTTATCCCAGTATCGCTCCAAGACCACGCAACCCTGCTAGCGCATGAGGGACACCAAGGGACCAGAAGAATGAAGGCGAGAATGAGGGAAAAGGTATGGTTCCCTTACATGGACGAGAAGGTAGACAGCGTGGTAAAGAACTGCCGGGCATGTCAGCTCACGAGTACCCCAGAGTCGCCAGCCCCGATCATTACGGAGGAGCCATCACCATCTCCGTGGAGCTGGATCAGCTTAGACTTTGGTAGTTTCCCGGACGGGAGAGTGACAGTAGTAATGGTGGACAGTTACACCAAGTACCCAGTGGTGGAGTTAGCAACATCTACCAGCTTCGCAAACATCCACCCGCTGCTTAGCAAGACTTTTGCGCTATTTGGCATTCCCCGGAGAATTAAAACGGACAATGGTCCGCCATTCCAAGGAGCTGAATTTAAGGAATTTGTAAAGGAACTGGGAATAAAACATCACAGAATCACTCCGCAATGGCCGCAGGCTAACGGGGAGGCCGAGCGTTTTATGAGGACAGTTAACAAAACCATACGAATTGCCATGGTCGAGGGCAAAGACCCCGAGGTAGCACTGCAACTGTTCCTGAGGGAATACCGGAGCACCCCGCACAGCACAACCCAAAGATCCCCGTGGTCACTGATGTTCGCCGGACCAAGGAGGGATCGACTGCCCATGGCTGACAATTGGAAAGTGGCGCCATACAGACCAGCGGCCACCCAAGAACGACGGCGACAGACCAATGAACGGGCCAGTTACCGGAGGAGGGCTCAAGACAAAGAACTCTGCCCAGGAGACACGGCGCTGCTGCGAGCCAGAAGACCGGGAGGCAAGTTCCGTACACCCTACGAGGTCGACCCGTGGGTCGTCAGGACGACGAAAGGTACGGCAGTGACAGCACAGAGAAATGACGAAGTGGTGACCAGAAATATATCATGGTTCAAGCGCATCCCAGCGAGCCAGGACAACCGACAAGGTGGTGAAACACAGGAAACGGAGAGGGCGGAGCAAGATGATGGCAACATCCATACAAAAAACAGAGAGAGCGCACCCGAACCGGTGAGAGGAACACAGCCCGGTTTACAAGCGACCAGGGGAGGTGAGAGCCACCATCTAAGACCCAACCCTCGACCCAGTGTGAAACTTGCTGATTTTGCGTGTTGACTTTTGATAGTCCTGTCCCAAGGATAAACAAAGGACCAAGTTGGAATGGGATGTAACGCTTTAGTGTTTCGCGGGTCTCGGCTGAGACCCGGAAACACATCCACACATTGTAGCACCTTCTGGCCAGGCGTGGCCAGAAGGCTTTAAATAAAGGGACCGGAGTCGCTCGGACTTCCGGTCCGTACCTGCAGAGCTGTGTGTGCTGTCCCCTCCTTGTACGTAGTGTGACCGGTGGTCCGTGGCCTGTGAGTCAGGTGGGCCACGAGTAGCTCCCTTACAGTAATGGCACATTTGTTCTTCATCCTCGAGCTAGCATGCTGTGTGCTGCCTAGCCCCAATTCAGGCACCCTTGCACCAGAGTGCAGGCAGGCAGGATTGTTTTTGTGCAGGAAGGAACACAAAATTAATCCTTAGAGGCATCTCCCTCTTTCTATGTGTGATGCAGAATGAAGCACACATGGAAAGAGGAAATAATGAGGAGAAATAAAGATATTTCTTCTCATTACTCCTCCCTTAGGAAGGTATAACATTTTTACACATACCCAGGTTTAAAAGTTTTTGTAATTCTCGGAATGCGCCAAAATCCATGGGTGGATGCAGGTTAATTCCCATACTCCACCAAAGGAATGTCTTCAAAGTTGAAATGTGACGTAGCACAGCGCAAACAGCTGCCTTGCATTACAATTCTTCAAAAGCCACACAAGGCCATGCAAATCAGGCCTTGCGTGGCTTCGTAATTATTACTGAAGCCTTTGTGCTGTTCTTGTGTGGCCTTGAGTAATGCAAGAACGCCGCTTAGGCTTCCTAAATATGGCCCTCAGTGTACCACAGCAGCTCACTGTGATTACGAAACGCACAGCCTCATTACACAGCAATCCACAGAAAAGAGGATGGTTGTCCGCCCCCCCACTTGTTGTGCTTGTCATGACCAGTGCTGTAGAATATTACTAAAAGGTTTCTATTGCAAACAGACTCTTCCAGATACTTAAAACATGCCTATTTCAAAGTGCAATACCCTTATGGAATAGTTTTTCTTAGTTTAAAGCTGAACAGGAATGATTGTGAATACAATAAAGAACTGCAATGATGCCGCAAAAAACTCAATTGTGTGCCGCAAAATGTTTGTTTTTGTGCTGCAAAATTTACTAATCTATGCAGCTATATCCTGGGGATCTGTTTGTCTCAAGTTTGTCCAAGTATGTGCCTATTAATAACTCTGACCCGCGAAACTTTTTTTGCTTAGAGAAAAAAAACTCTCAAAGTAGTAGTTTGTTTTCTCAAACAAATAAATGGCCCAATGAGAAGGGAGTTTGTGTTGGGGCTATTCTACATTTTCCCACCCAAGTGGCAGGGAATATGACCACCCTCGTGCCACTCACTATAGGGTGGAACAACGGTCACTGTGGCTTGGCGGCCCCTTGGGGGCAGGCTGCTAGATATAGGTTCATACTGGCAGACTCATGGGAGCCTCTACCGGTGTGAGCCCGGTCCTTCCCCTATTCCTAACAGTGCGCTTGAAGTGTGATATGGCTCTGAGGGAGCATGGCCATTTTACCGTGGTGAACATGCTCTGCCAAACTCTAAATAAGTCCATTACACTTCAGTGAATGTAGTTTCACTGTAAGTACAATTGTGTACAGATATCACAGGATGCACGTACCTGCTGTCAAAAATGCAATACACAATCTAACATGTACTAAAGTGCTATTTAGGTGCACTACCTCACTCAGCACTTAGGGCCCGATGTAGGTAATTCTTATTTACCACTTCTTAAATACCGAATTTTACCGATTCGGTATTTAAGAAGTGGTAAATATGAAGGGGGGAGATGTAGGTATTTCCAGATGTGTAAATACCGAATCTTTAAGATTCGGTATTTACCGAATCTGGAAATACCGAATCGGTATTTCCTATTGATTCCTATGGGCTGTGAAGCCCATAGGAATCAATGGGCAATACCGATTCTGTAATTACAGAATCGGTAAATACCGATTTTAGCAAGGGTGCAGGGGGTGTCACTTTGACACCCTCTGGCACCCCAAAAATAGGCATGTGCGCCATGTGGCACACAGACATGCCCTAAGGGCATGTCTGTCTGTCACATGGCTAGGTGTGCATGCACACATGTGCATGCACACCTGAATTCGGTATTTTAACACCCAATTGGATTGGGTGTTAAAATACCGAATTTGTAGGGCCTTTGGGACTCTGAAGAGTCCCACCTACATCTGAGATTTACCGAATCGGTAAAAATACCGATTCGGTATTTTACAGAATCGGTAAATTTACCGAATCGGTAAATTTACCGATTCTGTAAAATTGTGCTCCTACATGCCAAATCTGTAATACCGGTCGGTAACGGCCGGAAATACCGATTTTTGGTCGTTACCGACCGACCTACATCTGGCCCTTAATTACTAAAAAAACGCAGGCAGTAGGGGCCAGATGTAGGTGTCAAAATACCAGTCGGAATCGTCCGAAAATACCGATTTTCGGCCGTTTCCGACCGGTATTTTGACATTGGTATGTAGGGGCCTGAAAACATATAGATTCGGTAATTTTACCGAATCGGTAATTTTACCAAATCGGTAAAATTACCGATCGGTAAAAGTACCGAATCTGTATTTTCCTATGTAGGTAGCACTTCTAACAGTGCTACAGGGCCTTTAGAATTTGTTATTTACCATGTAATACATTTGCATGGTAAATAACGAATTCTTGTGTACATGCACATCTGTGCATGTACACCTGTGCCATGTGGCACACAGATATGCCCTTAGGGCATGTCTGTGTGCCACATGGCGCACAAGCCAGTTACAGGGGTGAAACAGGGTGTCAAAGTGACACCCTGTCCCCCTTGTAAATTCGGTATTTTTACTGATTCGGTAATTACCGAATCGGTAACTGCCATTGAATCCTATGGGCTTCAAGGCCCATAGGAATCAATGGCAAATACCGATTCTGTAATTACAGAATCGGTAAATACCGAATCATACCGATTCAGTATTTGTTACCGAATTTCTACCTACATTTGAATTACCGATTCATGAATACCGAATGGGTAAAATTCGGTATTTATGAATCGGTAATTCACATTTACCTACATCTAGGCCCTAAAGTCTTTCTTAGTAGCCCATTACTAGTGCTGTAGAGTACCAGGTTGTCAAATGCCAAGGATGTCTAGTCTAGGTTGCATCTCATGCTTCTTTCTTCCACTATCTTCCACTTCCTTCTTTTCATCTTCCTCTTGCAGGATCTTTATCATCCCTGCCTTCTCGTACATACTGGTTACCTATCCATCTCTTCTACTTTTTTCTCACTTATTCTGGAACAAACAAAGTCTGATGGTGAAATATAAGTCCTAGGGGCCCTATTACGATGTTGGTCGAAGTTTCCTTCGACCGACAGCGTGGCGGAAACTGGACAGACCGACTGCCGGTCATAAACACCTAATTACGATGCGACCACACATGGGAGCTGACTACGATGTCGGCGGCAAACCTCCTGCCGACAGTCGGTTTCTCCTCAACAGTGTCAGAACCCTTTCGACAGACTTGGTTGGTGTACAATCCGCCCTACCGATTACAATGTTCGCGATGGGAAGGCAAACCTTGCGGTCATTTGGAATCGGTTCCGACCGGCTCTCGGAGGATTTGTGTTGGTCAGAACCTCATCATACACCCCCATGGACAGTGGTTTAGACTTCAGGATTATGAAGCCAATTTCCAACGGCTTCTCCGCGCAGCCTGTCTGACACGAAAAAGGATGTGTGAAAGTGACTTTGGGGGCTCCTGGCAGGGCCCCCTTTATCCTGCGGCCTCCGGTTGAGGCCAATGGGGTACCTGAGGCACCCCCCTGTAAAACCCTGCACTGTGTGGCAGGCACCGTGCGGTACCCACAACGGGGTGCACGGTTTTCCACACACCCCATTTCTCAATAGAAACCTGTGTTAAAGCCGGTTGTCATGCAGAACACATGCTCCCTTAGGAAACAATAGGAATCCAACTGAACAGTGTCTGGTCGCATTGTAATTGGGCGGGCGGAACTGCGGACCGCGAGTTGGTCGGTCCCGATTCTGAGTCGTTGTTGGGTGGAAAGTTTCCGCCCGACATCATAATCGTCCCCAGTGTGCTGTCACATTCTCCCATTTCTCAATGGGAGCTTGTGTTACAGCCGTAAATCAGCTGTAACACATGCTCCCATAGAGAAATGGGATATTGTGTTAAACCCTGCCACCAACCAGAGGCTGCAGGGGAAAGAGGGCCCTGCTAGGGGCCCCCAAACATCCTTTCTGACAGGCTTTCCATGTCAGAAAGCCTGGCATGGGAAGTCTGCTAAAAAACAGGCATTGTAATCCAGACAGCGTAATGGATTATGGGTTGTTTCCAACTGGCCGAGCCTGTTGGAAGCCAGCCGGAATGACAGGCCAGTTTCAATCCTGACCAGCTGTATTGTTATCAGCCGGTAGGAATGGAAATCAGCAATGTTGGCTGTAAAGCCTCCAACTTAAGGTCGGAGGCTTTAAGACCGACATTGTAATAGGCTCCCTAGTCTCTAAAAACTTGTGTCAGTGCTCACCACTGACACAAATCAAGCACATATTGCACTGCACCTCTTAAGTGAATAAGGGAGCTGTAGTCACATTCAACAGCACTTTAACATCCCCATCCTCATCTCCTTCCTCTTCTTCATAAAAATGTAGGCAATGAGTAAATGCACACTTGCACTTGCATTTACATTCACACATGTGAATTTATGAAGCTGCTATCCCTGGCTTGCCCTTTAGTTCCCTTGCACTGGTTTTGCAGCCCCGATCTTGGGACAGCGTCTGGTAGAGGAAGTAAAAATCTAACTGTATCCTGAATCCTTAATGTTACATGGTATTACACCACATTTTAACACTGATCAAAAGTGTTAAAACAATTCTCAGAAACATATTGTTGCCGGGAAATCAACTCCAGCACTTCACTTTCGTTTTCTTGTAATTGCACACCCCTTTCTTTATAAACCACAGCACAGCTGTGTATACCACACAGCCATTTGTTCTAAATATACTGCTGAAGGGATCCTTCATCAGCACTGTGCGTCTAAACAACAGAGCCCATTAATGACTCATTTCCAAAAAGTTGTTCAAACAAGTCATAAATTGGATGCAAACAGAATTTCATGTTACTAACAAACTGTACAAAAGATTTTCTCAGTTTGAAGGCCTAGTGCAGTTTTGGTCACTTGTTGAGCCAAATATGCCCAGCTCTTACTCAAAAGTAAGGAATTCCCTTATAAAAACTATGATCCTGATTCACAAACTGCATTTTGTAGTATTTAAAGTAGCAGACACCTCTACCTCCGCCTCTCCTTTCTCTTTTGTACCGATATTTCTACCAAGTTGTTGGAGATGCCAGCACAAATAGATTTATGTAGTGAATGTAGGATGGACCAGGGAGAGTGGTTGGACAGTGGTGCAAATGTTTTTCAGCTTTCGTGACGTGTTGGCCGGGATCGTGATTTCATCATCAAGATCCCCAAAAATGAAGGGAAAAAAAACCTTTTGAAAAAACTTCACAATATTTCGGGTGCTAGGGTGGCTATGACAGGAGCTTTTGTGCTGGTTGTGTGTATATGGCTGCTATACATAAGACCAGATGCAGAGTTTCACATTACTTAGAAACAACCTGTTGCCTTCATCTGTTAAGCACACTCCATCATTTCTATAAATTTCATGCATGTCAAAACGTAGATTGCTGTTATAGATACTGCCCATGCCATGGTCTCTGAGGAATGCAGAAACAGTTTTATTAACATGTTTCCTGGCTTTTCAATATGTGGATAGAATGGATTTGACCACTTCCATTTCTGTCTTTGACATATATTAGAGCACACCAAGACAGTGTGGGGGAAAAGCATCATCAGTTCTGCAAAGGTTTCTTTCATTAGGATTTCCAGCCCTACTCCAGTCAATGTGCCTAGGTCATTGCCACCACAGTGCACAATCATGAGGAGAGGCGCTTGGGAATCCACAACCAAACGCCGGAAACAGATGAAACATTTACCCTCTCTGGCCAAACCAAGTATTCTGCACTTTTGGCAAACCCAGGTCCCTGTCAAAACCTCTCTTTTTTGCACCCTCTTTAACCCAATAGATATAGATGTGGCCCACTATCCATACTCCAAGCATTTTGAAGTGAAGGAGCAATAGTAGTAAGGAAAATGCTGGAGCTGAATGAGGTAGTTTTCAAAAAAATATATATAGCCCCGCTGTGTCCCTTTCGTCTTCTTTTGCGAGAGGAGCTGGTGTCATAATTTTGTGTGCAGCCTGGGGCGCGCATAAAGGGACCCTTACAACAAGAGGTTGCGGAAACACAGGCTATCAGGAAACTGATGTGGTTCACCCGAGGGATCGGATTGCCGCGACCCGCCAACCTACCTTTGTCATCAAAATAGCTGCTGCCAGCCGGCGGTCCGAGACTTCTTGGAGAGGCGCCTGCACTGCCATTGCATCTCCAGACTTGGTGCCAAGGAATAGGAGGCTGGAAAAAGGGGACCTAAGGGCGTCTATTCCCAGAATCTTCGCTGGAGTTTCCCACTGCAGCACGGTGCAATCCAACAAGGTGCATGATGGTACTAGCAGTCCGTGAGATGGGGCTGCTCAGGTGTCGGCACAATCACGAGCTGCAGCTGGGCCTTCATTACCGAGTAGGAGGAGCTCATTATAGAGATGTACTGGGACACTCTGGCGAGCTGCGGCATTTGAGAAAGGCAGAAAAGTCCTTCCGAGCACTCTTAGTGTAACGGCAAACTACGTGATACGGAGTGAAACGCAGAGAACGCGAACACGCGTCCTTTATGAAGATATTGGATATTGATGACGGGCTTGGAGGTAGTAATAGGGAATAGAGATATTCTGATGCCCGTACATCTCGTGCTGCGAGGTACAATATTTCGATTACCAGTAATAAGGAAACTGACACAAGAACATTGGATAACTGATTAGGTCGCGTTTGGTTGATTGAGACATACCGGGAGAAACTCAAGAGGCCCTGAGGAAGTCTGATGTCATAATACAGACAGGACGAAACACGTGTTGGCTGCGCTGTGAAAGTTGGGAAATTATGAAGAAATAATAAACCGAACATTACAAGCGTGGGAACCATAAACTGGAGCACTGTGATCATTTACACTAACAGTACTCGGACGGACTTTTCTGTATTGTTGTATTGAACTACCCAGGTGGCTCAACTGTGGAGTCGTGGTAACCGACTTTGTCTTCTCCTGGAGCACCGATAGAGACTGTTCACGTTACTAACCTAAATCTGCTGAGCGCTCATATTTAACTGTTACCTTCTTAAGAGTAAAATTTGAGAAAGGCAGATTGCCGAAACCGGTCATGCCGAGATTTGCTCAATAAAACGCCCTGAAAAGCCCTGCTGTGTCCCTTTCTTCTTCTTTTGCGAGAGGAGCTGGTGTCATAATTTTGCGTGCAGCCTGGGGCGCGCATAAAGGGACCCTTCCAACAAGAGGTCGCAGAAACACAGGCTATCAGGAAACTGATGTGGTTCACCCGAGGGATCGGATTGCCGCGACCCGCCAACCTACCTTTGTCATCAAAATAGCTGGTGCCAGCCGGCGGTCCAAGACTTCTTGGAGACGCGCCTGCACTGCCATTGCGTCTCCAGACTTGGAGCCAAGGAATAGGAGGCTGGAAGTAGGGGACCTAAGGGCGTGTATTCCCAGAATCTTCGCTGGAGTTTCCCACTGCAGCACGATACAATCCAACAAGGTGCATGATGGTACTAGCAGTCCGTGAGATGGGGCTGCTCAGGTGTCGGCACAATCACGAGCTGCAGCTGGGCCTTTCACCACTGAGTAGGAGGAGCTCAATATAGAGATGTACTGGGACACTCTGGCGAACTGCGGCATTTGAGAAAGGCAGATTGCGAATCGGGTTATGCCGAGATTTGCTCAATAAAACGCCCTGAAAAGCCCCGCTGTGTCCCTTTCTTCTTCTTTTGCGAGAGGAGCTGGTGTCATAATTTTGCGTGCAGCCTGGGGCGCGCATAAAGGGACCCTTCCAACAAGAGGTCACAGAAACACAGGCTATCAGGAAACTGATGTGGTTCACCCAAGGGATCGGATTGCCGCGACCCGCCAACCTACCTTTGTCATCAAAATAGCTGCTGCCAGCCGGCGGTCCGAGACTTCTTGGAGAGGCGCCTGCACTGCCATTGCGTCTCCAGACTTGGTGCCAAGGAATAGGAGGCTGGAAGGAGGGGACCTAAGGGCGTCTATTCCCAGAATCTTCGCTGGAGTTTCCCACTGCAGCACGGTGCAATGCAACAAGGTGCATGATGGTACTAGCAGTCCGTGAGATGGGGCTGCTCAGGTGTCGGCACAATCACGAGCTGCAGCTGGACCTTTCACCACTGAGTAGGAGGAGCTCAATGTAGAGATGTACTGGGACACTCTGGAGAATTGCGGCATTTGAGAAAGGCAGAATGCCAAAACCGGTCAAATCAAATCAAAATCATCTTTATTCGGTTTTCAGAGAAGAACATAAAAGAACAGTAAAAACATTTTTCCAATAAAATACATTAAAACATGTTAAAACTAGTTAATTTTCATATTGATTGTATACATTGAGACATAATAATCATTCTATGTTAAGATTGGGACGATGGTTGATACAGAATTTTAAAAAGGAAACAATCGATTTGGCATATATTTCATTTTCCAGCATTTGCAAAGCTAAAACAGCTGGGCGGCATGTTCGGAGACCCACGATCTTTACTATTGGAATTATCCAATAGGTATGGGGAGCCGCGAAAAATTTGCAAAAAAATACTGTGTGAATATTACTTTGGGTGGAGACAGAATCACAAGTGCAGGGTAAAAGGTTAGTCGACCAGTCATTTTGTTGTGGGAATGAGATAAGCCGATAGAAATTGTCCAATCTGAATCTGGTCAATAAGAATTTTTCAAAATGATTAAAGTCATACTTTAAATATGGCTCTAGTAAGAAGGAGGTTTGAATGGACGTTAGATGTTGAACTGAACTTTTACCGACTTCTTGAGCCAGGCTAAGGTCTCTCATATGTGACAGACAGGTCCTTTTAAGGTCTTTTTTTGAAATTTTAGAGATCGAAGTAGGATCAGTGAAATAAGTCTGGGTGCCCAGATCGTTAAAAAACACTTTTACGTATTCCAGCCATCTTATTTTGTGTGATTTGTCTAATGTCATACAGTCCTCGATAAGGGCTCTGGTTAGTTGGCATTGGTCGTTCGTCCAGATGCGCCTCCACATCATTGGGTTGGATTTTTAAGATGTCTGAAATGTAGTCCATGCCTAGTTCCAAATGGGACCCGTATGCCGTTGTGCTTCTGTGGACTGAGAGGAGATAACGAAAGAAAGAGTTCTCCACTCTCTGAAGGACGTCTGTATTTGAATATCCCCATACACCCGCGCCGTAGCTGGCAACGCTAATACACTTGGCCTGGAATATTTTTAACATTTCCTCCGGTGCTCTCTTCCCAAGTATTTGGGCGAATGCGGTTAGTGCTGCTGTAGCCCTAAGGAAAGATAATTTCCTTGAGTCGATGGCTTTTGTCCATGTTGATTTGCTGTCAACTAAAATTCCTAGGCAAGGATAGGAAGTCGTTGTGTCCAAGGCAGTATTATTGATATATATGTCCTTTTTTTTACTCTTTTTCCTTAACCCCGCAGTCATCGTAAATGTAAATGTTTTCTTTATATTTACTTTTAAGTTCAAAGACAACATGTACTCACAGTATCTGTCCACCGAACGCTGAAGTTGGACAGGGGTTCTCGCTAAGATAACAGCGTCGTCGGCGTACAATAGTGCCGGAATTGGACGACGCTGAATGGCAGGCAGGTCTTTACTATCTCTCACCATTTCTTGTTCAAGGCTGTTGGTATACAAAGTAAATAAGAAGGGGGCCAGGACGCACCCTTGCCTGACCCCCCTCTGTACCTTGAATGATTTGGTGAGATCTCCATTCAGCCCAAATCTAACCCTTGCAGTAGCATCGGAGTAGAGTTCTCTTAAAAAGTTGACCAGTGCAGGTTCGACTCCCATGTCCATGATTTTAGCCCAAAGTTTTGAGTGGCTTACACAGTCAAATGCTGCGCTGAGGTCTACATAGACCATGTACAGGGGCCCACCTTTTGCTGACACATATTTTCTCATTAGAAGGGTAAGGTTTAGTACTTGGTCAACCGTCCCGAGCCCTTCTCTGAAGCCGTATTGCAGGTCCGAGACAATGGTGTTTTTTTCTGCCCGGCATTGGAGTCGGTCCAGAAGGATACGCCCTGCTATTTTACCTAGTGTGTCCAAAAGCGAAATGGGCCGGTAGCACCAAAATAGGAACCAAAATCGATGTTGACCAAGATTTGACTAGTCCTGCCTGGGTGGTCGCTTCAAGTACTCTTGTCAAGACGGGGGACCATAGGTCCAGTTCAGATTTAAATAGGTCTACTGGAAACCCCGTCCGGTCCTGAGGCTTTTCCGGATTTTGACTTGTTAAGGGCTTTGATGATTTCATTGTGTTCAAAGCTTATCTGGATGGGGTAAGTTGGTTGTATGAAATAATCAGGTAGGGCCGGTGCTGGATTTTCATCTTGTTTAAAGATGTTTGAGAAGTGGTGCACCCAAGCATCAGGATCTACTGCTACTTCTAGTTTTGGGAATTCCTTATCATCACAGAGAAACGGTGCTCTAATTGTTCTCCAGAAGGTAATGGAATCCTTCGCAACACAACTTTGATGGAGTTGTTTCCATAACGAGTCTTTGATCTGGGCTTGGCGTTTCTTTTGGGCTGACTGATAGGCCTTCCTCAAGGCGGCGATCTCCTGCCTGTCCTTTGTGGTTTTAGTTAGTGCCTTCTTCAGACTGGTTAGCGCTTTCGTACATTCAGTGTTAAACCAACCCTTTAGTTTGGACCTATTCGATTTTCTAGTGATGATTAGCTCATCTCTTATTACTTTAGTAATGTCTTCATAACTAGAGAGTATTGTCTCGGGGCTGGAAGTCTGGTCTAAACAGGCATTTACTGCTGGTAAAGCCTTCCTTAGAATAATCGCCAAAAATTCCTTTTGATCTACATTTGCCCATTTTAGCGTGAAGCCATTTACCTTGTGTACATTGAGGAATTGTTGGTCTAAAAGGTTCCAGTAAACCTTCTCCGTTATGCTAGGGGGAATGGTTATTTGGACGCTATTAGGGGAATGATCACTGAATGTGTTTATAGAGGTTTCAAATTTTTGAAGTCTTGAAGCCGAATAGTTTGAAACTAGAATATAATCAATTATTGTGTTTGTTCCCCGACCATTAAAGGTGGTGGTAAAGGGAACTGGTGGACTAACCAAGTCATTTGCGTATCCCAGATCTGCAATGGCCATGATCTCATTCATTCGGTTTCCTGTGGCTGTATGTTCAAAATGAGATAGGCTGTTGTCTAACTCGTCCTGTATGCCACAGTTAACAAGACCAGTGTTTTTGCATAGATGCAGATTAAAATCGCCTCCCCATATAAACATGATTGATTTGATAGAGTATCTAGTGTATAAGTTTTGAAGCAGTCCTAAGATACTACTTAATGTCTCGTTTAAGTCGGCTGTCCAGAGGTTATTATAAAAGTTAATCATTAAATAGATGAACCTTTTGGGACCGGTTATCTTTAAGATCTGATAGTTATGATCTAACATCAGAACTTCAACTTTACCCAGGGAGAGAGTGTTTGATATATACATTATAAGACCTCCTTTTGATCTACCAGAAGTCGATGGAATTGCTTCCGAAAAAAAGGTTTTATAGCCCAAGAGATGAGAGGGTGAGCGAAGCCAGGTTTCCTGTAAGGCGATTACATCAAATGATGTTACTATTAGTCTCCAGTTGCTATCTCCTATTTTATTTTTTAGCCCTGCCACATTCCAGAAGATAATGTCGAGCGTAGTTTGAATACTTGTTTGGTCGGGATTTATACTAGTTTTTTGTAAACAGGGTTGTATCCGATGTTCTAGTGCTACGTTTGGGTTTAGTTTTTTTTGGATTGTAGTCTTGTCCCTTTGTTCTACGTCTACTGTTGGTATTGCAGTTGTTTGATGGGGGGCACTTGATAGATCCCGACCAGGGGGGATTAGGTTAACATTTTCCTCTCCTTCTGTTGGTAATATTTTAAGTGTGGTGAGGGGCACTGGGGGGAGAATAGTTTTCAAATTGGGCGTATCAGTTGTCAGCTTATTTATACCTAGGTCCGATGGTAATTCTATAGTAGTTGGGGAGGGGGTATGGCCTTAAATGTATCACATAGGAGGGACTGATTGATAACACCTTCTTCTGGGGGGCCCTTCCGATCGATGACAGTCCTTTTGATTGTTGGCTCAGAGGTGGATAATGTTATGCCCGTATTGGCATTTAAAATATTCACTATACTTAATCCACTTGAAGCCTTGGATAGTACGTTGGTATGTGAATCGACCTCATCCAACCCTACGAAGGGAGCAAATCTGTTTGAAGTTTGAATGTTAGGGAACATCCCCCCCCCAGGTGTTGTCAAAGTGAAGCATGCTTCTCCTTTGTTGCCGGGATATTAATGACCTGGGATAGAAGTAGCTCAGGTCATGTATCCTTATCCCCTCCCCGCCACTCTCAAATTCCTGGAACCAGTCGTTTAGGTACAGGATGACCCTACGGTCCCTGAAATTTATGATTATTACGTCTCCATGTGTGTTTTTGGGCCTCTAGCCTACCCATCCGAGCCTTCTAACATTTATGATATCCCCGTTGATATTGGGAGGTAATGGTCTGTTATTCACTAACCAATGAATTACCTTGTTTTTAAGGTCAGTGTATCCTTCCCTTGTCCCTGGTTTTAGTTCGGGAACCCTTGTCAATATTTCCACATAAGGGGCAGCCTCTGGGGTCAAATCGATCTGAACATTAGAACCTATTGAGTGTCTGGCATCTAACTTCTCCCCATTGGTTTCTCCACGCTTATCCACTGTTTTACTTGGATGTACATCTAGTCCCTTTGAGCTAGATAATTTAGATGTTTGTGGGTCACTCTTAGACTTGGAGGTAGGATGTATGTTTTCCAGTACCTGGGACGTTGGTTTTGCAGTTTTCTCCCTTTTACTTACAAATGACGGTTTTGCAGATTTATCCCCTTTATTGAGTTTGGGGGTTCCAGGTTTCTCACTGTTCTCTAATAACAGACCTTTTAATAGAATTGTATTAGAAGTGATAGTTTCCTCTATTGAGACAAAATGAGTTGCTAACCTTTTAACTCTTTCCACTAACGGTAATATAAGGGATTTGACTAAAGTCTCTATGTTCCCTATTAGATCTTGATGCGGGAGGGGGTGAGCCGATATCTTTACTAGGGGTGTGTTATCAAGTCCTGTCTTTCTCGTCGTTGGGGAATTCCTGGCGTTATTAGGTAGTTTTGCCTGCCTTCCCCTATGACTGTTCCCCCCCCCTTTCTCTTTAGTGTTAGCTTTTTTGTTGGATGTTAGGGTAGAGGTAGCAAGTTGTTCTTTTGGTTCAACATTAAGGGGTGGAGTATCAAGGATTCCTCAGGGATGATTTCTAGCGATAAGTCTGTACTGGAGCTCATATTACTATAAGATCTACTGGGTTCCGATACTGTTGTGGGTTCGAGGAATATTGAGGGGATACTTGTATCACCGTTTGGAGATTTATCCTTCCTGTTGTTCGAATTAGGGGAAGTGACTAGTTGAATTGGACCTAACGAAGAGCGTCTATTCTGAGGCTCTGTGGACAAGCGGCGTTCAGCCATTGCAATCTCTTCTCCCAGGGCTGAAGCCGCTTTGGTGAGATACTGCTCAATAGTGCTCCTTAGCGACCCTCCCTCTAGAGATTTCCTGCCCTTATCTGCCTTTCCTCCCTTTAAGGACATTGTTGGTAGACGCTGTCGTTCGAGCTTACTTTCAAAAGGAATTTGAATGCTGTTATAGTAATGAAGGCGAGCAGTGGAAAGTGAGATGTTAGAACCACTAGATACTTAAAGCTGCAATCGATGAAAGTTATTTTGTATCTTGTTGGTTCCTTTTTTGGGGGGCGCTGGTTTTCAGGGGTGTAGATGTTAGTGGGGTGGCCCGTCCCGGCCTCCTCTGGCCTCTGAGGGCCACAGAGGGCCCGCCCTTTGCCCGGGCTTAGCCCGGCACCACCCGCGCGCGTCCCGCGACGCGAAGGGTGATGCTGTATTTGAAGCGCCTCCTGGCACGTATTCCACCGGAAGCGGCTCTCTGGCCGCAAGGGCACCTGGGCGATGTAGTCCTAGTGCCTCTCGGCCCCCCCCCACTGCGGCCGCCAAGATTTGGAACTGCGCCGGCGGCAGGGAGAGACCGGATGCGGCGGTGGGCTGTGCAGGTAGGTCTAGTCGGGTCACAGAAGAGGAAAGATCCCCAGCAGCCGGTGAGCGTGAATGTCAGCAAAGTCCCCGCTCTACCAAGGGTGATGCTGTATTTGAAGCGCCTCCTGGCGCGTATTCCGCCGGAAGCGGCTCTCTGGCCGCAAGGGCACCTGGGCGATGTAGTCCTAGTGCCCCTCGGTCCCCCCCCCCACTGCGGCCGCGCAAGATTTGGAACTGCGCCAGCAGCAGGAAGAGACCGGATGCGGTGGTGGGCTGTGCAGGCAGGTCCAGTCGGGTCACAAAAGAGGAAAGATCCCCAGCAGCCAGTGAGCGTGAATGTCAGCAAAGTCCCCGCTCTACCAAGGGTGATGCTGTATTTGAAGCGCCTCCTGGCGCGTATTCTGCCGGAAGCGGCTCTCTGGCTGCAAGGGCACCTGGGCGATGTAGTCCTAGTGCCCCTCGGCCCCCCCCCCCCACTGCGGCCACGCAAGATTTGGAACTGCGCCGGCGGCAGGGAGAGACCAGATGCGGCGGTGGGCTGTGCAGGCAGGTCCAGTCGGGTCACAGAAGAGGAAAGATCCCCAGCAGCCAGTGAGCGTGAATGTCAGCAAAGTCTTGGTGCCAAGGAATAGGAGGCTGGAAGTAGGGGACCTAAGGGCATCTATTCCCAGAATCTTCGCTGGAGTTTCCCACTGCAGCACGGTGCAATCCAACAAGGTGCATGATGGTACTAGCAGTCCGTGAGATGGGGCTACTCAGGTGTCGGCACAATCACGAGCTGCAGCTGGGCCTTTCACCACTGAGTAGGGTGAGCTCAATATAGAGATGTACTGGGACACTCTGGCGAACTGCGGCATTTGAGAAAGGCAGATTGCCGAAACCGGTCATGCCGAGATTTGCTCAATAAAACGCCCTGAAAAGCCCCGCTGTGTCCCTTTCTTCTTCTTTTGCGAGAGGAGCTGGTGCCATAATTTTGCGTGCAGCCTGGGGCGCGCATAAAGGGACCCTTCCAACAAGAGATCGCGGAAACACAGGCTATCAGGAAACTGATGTGGTTCACCCGAGGGATCGGATTGCCGCGACCCGCCAACCTACCTTTGTCATCAAAATAGCTGCTGCCAGCCGGAGGTCCGAGACTTCTTGGAGAGGCACATGCACTGGCATTGCGTCAACAGACTTTGTGCCAAGCGGAGGCTGGATGTAGGGGACCTAAGGGCATCTATTCCCAGAATCTTCGCTGGAGTTTCCCACTGCAGCACCTTGCAATCCAACAAGGTGCATGATGGTACTAGCAGTCCGTGAGATGGGGTTGCTCAGGTGTCGGCACAATCAAGAGCTGCAGCTGGGCCTTTCATCACTGAGTAGGAGGTGCTCAATATAGAGATTTACTGGGACACTCTGGCGAACTGCGGCATTTGAGAAAGGCAGATTGCTGAAACCGGTCATGCTGAGATTTGTTCAATAAAACACCCTGAAAAGCCCCGCTGTGTCCCTTTCTTCTTCTTTTGCGAGAGGAGCTGGTGTCATATATATATATATATATATATTTTATATTTTTTTATTGGTTGCTGTCAGCATAGAGTGAATAAAATGAGGTAGACAGTTGGCTGCCTTAGCAAGAAGTCTTAATATTGGCTGTTGTTTGAGAAAAGAAATAAAATACAAACATGGATATGCTTTTGAATCTGTGAAGTATAGCACACCTGCTGTATCTTTCTCAGAGTGATGAGTTTTAACGGGGTAGACCCTAAAAACTCTCTGACCTGGGTCAGTTGAACAGGTACGTAAACAATGGTCAGAGTCTATTGCTTATGGGAACATCAAATGTCGCAAGTAAACACGTTTGGGTAAAATATATCAAAAAAAGCCCATAGGTATAGTGCATATTTATTTCAGCACGTAGTAGAAATTAAGTATTCAGTGTTAATATGTATCAAAAAATGATGAGGTCAAACAGCCATATATACAAGCATATCAATTAATTCATTGACTCAAATAACTTACTTAATCAAACACAAATGAAAAACAATTGATTGATAGTTCCTCATAAGGATAGCTTGCAGTTATCAAGGATCATTACATAATGGAAACATAGTAATACTTCAGCGCGCTCATAGTGATGTAGAAAAAGGAGTAGTTGGAGGACATTGAGCTTAAAAATTGAAATGCACATTGAACTTGATTTTGCTCGCATTCGGGAACTCAATGTCCCATCATGCATTACTATAAAAGACTTGACAGCACACGCCCATTGTGGCTAAGCATGAATAAATTGAATGAAAATGAAGGTAATGCGTGCCTGTTTGTGTGATTTCAGCAGCCCAGGAAGAAGCGGCGCAAGACCGCGAAACGCGTTGGCATATGTTAAAGAGTTGGAGCAGGAAGCAAGCTGCATCTAATTGCCGGATGGTGAAGCACTGTAGTGTTCTCTCTCAATGCTTTGGGAACTTTGTGGAAAACTTAATTACACGGCATCCCTGCCGTGGAGAGAGGAACCATCGTCAGTTGGAGATACACCTCAGCCAGCTGACTGAGGCTTTGAAATCGAACTTATCGAGATCATGGAAGCACAGTGCTCGAAATGCTAATGAAATTTGCATCTATGCCCCGACACCTACTCAAGGTTAATACAAAGCTTAAAAATTGAAATGCACATTGAACTTGATTTTGCTCGCATTCGGGAACTCAATGTCCCATCATGCATTACTATAAAAGACTTGACAGCACATGCCCATTGTGGCTAAGCATGAATAAATTGAATGAAAATGAAGGTAATGCGTGACTGTTTGTGTGATTTCAGCAGCCCAGGAAGAAGCGGCGCAAGACCGCGAAACGCGTTGGCATATGTTAAAGAGTTGGAGCAGGAAGCAAGCTGCATCTAATTGCCGGATGGTGGAGCACTGTAGTGTTCTCTCTCAATGCTTTGGGAACTTTGTGGTTTTCATTTTTCATTTAATAACATGAAAAGAAAGGCATTAGTATATCGCAGGGTTACAACACATTGTAATCATGTTTATGTGTTTGAATATTTACCCACTTAATAATGGCCGCCCTGTTGTAAATATTTGCACATTGTCCTTTTTCCTTTTCTTCGGCACTAAACAGGAAGTGAAATGTATATAGTGTGTCGGGTAACGAGGCACAAACTAACACTGACGAAGGACTAGAGGTCTGAAACGCGTCTGTTTGTTTTTGTCAGAAGCCGAAATAAACTTTATGCAACATACCCCCGTGAGTGCGTTTTCGTCTCGAATGAAGGGTCGAATGGAGCTTCTATATTGACGCATTTGTACCAACGCGCTAAAACGACACCCGCCCGCGAGTGACCCGGGATTTTTGGTGCACCTTGGAGCTGTGGAGTGACGTGTACCAGGGCACCGCTTAGCGCAGCCGGAAAGGAGACGTGGAACACGGGTCGCGACAGCAGCGACGAAAAAAACGTGACTCTCCTTATCTATATCTACGAAAAACCGCCTGATAGCTACGCAGGGCGAGGGGGTGATGTGCAATCAAACGCGGTGAGCTTTTCCCGCGTCGGCTCCGTAAGAACTGACTTAAAGACATGTGCGATGAAAAGGACGGCGGCGTTGGACATTTTCAAGAAAAGAACACCAAATGCTCAGACCATACCGGCACAAGGGGGTGCAGGGACTAAGTCTCTAAACGCCCTCACAGTACTATGCAACAAGCTAGAGCGATGCTGTGAGAAGGAGATCAGGAAATGGTGGGAGGCCACCTCGCTCCAGAACTACATGGAAGTGGATAGAGTCCCTAGAGGGCTCAGGATATATACCGTCCCAGCATATGAGAATCCGGACCCTATGCTACTAGAACAATGGGCTGAATTAATAGCAGCATCCTGCAAAGCGATGCTAGACCTATTGATAAAGTTTGCATGGAGCGATCGATCCAAAGCATTGGAGGAAATTGCTTCCCTAGAGAAAGAGTTATTGAAGGAGGATGACAAAGCGAAGATCCAACAATTGAGGGATGAAATGAAAAAGAGGCTCATGAAGTATGAGTTAAAAATAAGAGCAAGGAAGCAAGAAAAATTCGAGCGGGACGAGCGTGATTACGCTCAAGGAAGAGTATTAACATTTTCCAAAAAATATGATGGCATCAGAGCAGCCATGAAAAACAAAGAGAAGAAACAAACCACGGAACAAACAGCTGAGGCGGCAACCTCGGAATCAAGTGTCACGGACGAGGAACCGTCGGGAGATGACGAAATAGGAAATACCAGCCAATTACGGAAGAACCCTTTTCATTTGGAGTTCAATGTAATCAAGAAGACGTGGCTGAGAGGGGGAAAGACCAAACCCCCGGAAGACGACGACGCCAGACCCGAAGGGGCGGGTGGCAGAGGAAGAGGAAGGGGCAAGACGACAAGCTACAATACCCGCAAAAAGGGCAACAGATGGTAGATAGCAGTGAGAATTTGATCATCGTAAATCTTACCAATCAGGAATTAACAGAAACCGAAAGAAACACCTTACAACTGGGCCTCACCTTCTGCCCGAGTGATCAATTAGAGTTTACACAAACGAGAATTGATTTATTCAAATTGGTAAGGAAAATGAAGCTGCACAAATTCCATAAGACCAAACCCTGTGTTGCAGACTCCCGCAAAACCAAGAAAAAGAGAGCAACTGCCCAATTGACTGATGTGTTAACCGTGAAAGATCTAAATGCAGTCCAGGCATTAGAGGAATTGAGGCAAGAACAAACACAAACATTGGAGATTCAAGCCAATATTGAACAGCAATCGCCTCAAACAAACTTTCGAGCACCCTCGCAATTTAATCCACAGATGCCTTATGACGCTATAGATACCTTCTCTGATGCTGTCATACAGGACCTAGTCGAACATAGAATGAGTGCCAACAAACGGTCCAATTGGAAAATGAAACATAATTTGACCAGAGAACAACAATCCGCCCTTGACAGTATCCAAAGAAATGATAAGATCATACTAAAACCATTGGATAAGGGAGGGAACATTGTTCTGTTGACAAGAGAACAATATTGTAAAGAGTCCCTTCGACAACTAGAAAATCAAGAAAATTACTGTGTCACAAGCGAAGAGGAATATGAACGCAGTAAGAGATCTTATCATGACCTCCTGACAAAATGGCGGAATAAAACCATGCTGGATATGGACGAATTTATGTAACTTCGGAACCCAGAACCAATAACTCCGACTTTCTACCAGCTCCCCAAAATACACAAACATGCAACAAGTCCCCCGGGACGCCCTATTGTGTCATCTAAGGGTGGATTGACAGAGAACTTATCGATCTATATTGATTCTTTCCTGGCAGAATTTGTGGTGAACTTAAAATCATATGTAAGAGACACCAAACATTTCATTGAACAGATAGCAGATATCACATGGGACAATTCTTTCTTGCTCATCACTTTAGACATAACTAGTCTATACACCTGCATTAGACATGATGCTGGGGTCAATGCTGTAAAATACTTCCTCGATATGAGACCTGGAAAGTATAGAGAACATGGTCTAATGCTAATAGAGATGTTACAGTTTTGTTTACAAAATAATATTTTTTTGTTTCAGAACACTCTCTTTAAACAGATCTCCGGGACGGCGATGGGAACCTGCTTCGCCCCCAGCTACGCGAATTTATTCGTCGGCTGGTGGGAGTAGCAGGTGGCCCTTGCCGGAGATAACATCAAATGGGCGGAAAATATTGTGATGTGGCGTCGATACATCGACGATCTGTTCGTGGTGTGGAGGGGCTCCTTCACAGATGCAAACAATTTTGTCAGGGATCTGAACAAAAA